>NW_027122703.1:3418646-4765198 GCF_030686945.1 Centruroides vittatus
GTTTAAACTCCCACCCCTTCCAAAATCTTGAGCTTAAGTTCTAAGTGATCCTTGACATTTTTTATAATCTTGTATATGCTGGGTCTCTCTTGTAATATATGTTTGTATCAGTGGTTCAAGCTATCTCCATATATATATATATATTATATTATATTATTATATTTGTACAAGTGTTGTAGATTATGATCTTTGTACTTCTTATTGTCTTTGTCAACATGGCAGACATTGTTTGAAGTTTCGATGTAATGTTGGTACTTCTCATGTAACCCAATCATTGTAATGCAATTACATCTAAGCTTCTAGCTTGATATTAGAAATCAATTACTCAATTAAGTAGCAAGCTTTTTGTTTTCTGTTTAATTGAAGCAGCTTATTTGTACATTGTTAATTTCAACCAGTTGCAGTGTTAAATATAATTTGAAACGTTTCAATTTGTGCTGTTTATTGTTCCAATCCATTTGAAAATTCATTCCTAATGTAATGGCCCGATGATGGTCTTTAAAAAGGGCTGAAAATGTTAGCTGTAATTTAATTAAAGCATTTAATTTTTAGTTTTTTCCCCCCTTTTCATTGATTTACAAGTTAATGAATGAGTGATTGAACGTATAGTATTTTATGTTAAAATTTTGGATTGTTTTTTGTTGTAATATTAAATAAATTTGAAAATAGTTTTTACTTGAAATGTTTATAATAGATTATCTCTACAGGCTATTTTCATGATCCCAACAAAACCTCCGCCATCTTTTAGGGATTTAGATCGCTGGTCATCAGAATTTATTGATTTTGTATCACACTGCCTTGTCAAAAATCCAGAAGAGAGAGCAACTGCATCAGAATTACTACAGGTAAAATATTAAATAATGATATCATAACAATTATTTTTGTAACATTATTATTTGTATTATAAGTGTTTTAATGTATTGAAATTTAAAATATAAACTTTCTAATTTTATTCTTTATTGTAATAATATAATTACATTGATATTTATTTTAAAATTAATTTTAGCATGAATTTATTAAAAATGCCAAACCTGTAAATATCTTACAACAAATGATTGCTGAAGCAAAGGAAATTCAAGAGAACGAGACGTATCGCAGAGACAGAGTGAATATGCTCGAATCTGTGAGTTACTCTTCTTTTTATACCTTAAAATACAAGAAGTAGTTCTAACTATGAAATCGTTTAGGATGAAGATGATATCGACTGTGGGACAATGGTAGCATTTGTGCCTGATTCGGGAACATTGGTGCCAAATAACGATGTTGAAGAAGGTGGAACTTTAGTTGCTCACAATAACGGAGGAACATCAGTCGTAAGCAGTGATGTTGAATCTGATCTTGGTACCCTTGTAATTAATAGTGATGGAGAAGAAGAAGATTCAACAATGAAAAGTAAATTTAAATCTAAATTTTTATCATTATTTTTAAAATAAAATTTGTTTTAAATTACAAACAATTTATTTCTTATTATTGTTAATCTCTGTTTTCAAAAAATGTTCAGTTTGTGTTATAATTAATAGTAATTAATTTGTTTTAAATAAATCATAATGTTTTTATTTATATTTTTTAGAAACAAAGTATAAATATAAAATTTAGTATCAGTACAATTCTTAAATAATTCAAGCTTGCTAAACGTACATTTAAAAAATGTCTTTTGGTATTATAGCTTTTTTCCCACCAGGAAAATAATATAAACTTGTTAAAATAATTCAGATATACTTCACAAACACTTTAGATAGCATTGCAAGCATCATTTTCAGGCATTTTACATTAGAACAGAATAATAAGAACATTTTAATGTTTACTAAGCTAAGTTAGTGAACTGCATACACCACAACTTAAAGTTCTAGGTAATTAAAATCAGTTTTCTGGATGTGAAACAAACATATTAAAGCAGCGTTCAAGGTAAAACTTGTATATTTTCTTTCTGAACATTTTTATGATGTCGAAAATGGTCAGAAAGAAAATGTACAAGTTTAACCTTGAACGTTGCTTTAATATGTTTGATTTGCACCCAGAAAAACTGATTTTAATTACCTAGAACTGTTACAAAATTTACATTTGTGTATAGTATTATACAATAACTTTTCAGGACTTGTATCATTCACTTTTTCTGAAATGTGTGTAAGCTTTCATGAAACAAAAAGAATATTCATAGGCAATGAAGGAAGTAGATGACATTCTAGAGACTTATCAAATTGCCTTATTGTCATAGCTTGTTTTAGTAAATTGGACTGTCTCAAAGTTGCATAATCTTGACTTTTTAATGGAGCTTTAACTCAAGCTTTGTCACAAGAAATGTTAAATATTGTTTGCAATAGTGCAGTGTCCATAATTTAGAGACTGAAATAATGGAAAAATGTTCTGTAGACAAATGAATTGAAAGTTATAATGCCAAGCATCCTCAATGCTGCATCATAAATCCACTTGTTGTGATAATTTTAGGACTCACTTCATTTAATATTATAAATAAGACTAATTAGTGGAAGTAGAAATTCTGGAGTTATTAAAACAGTAAAAAATTATGCAACTTGATTTATTATTGTTTTTATTAATTAATGATAATTCATTCAGTGTTGTTTGCTTATTGTGCTTTTTGTAATTATACATCAAATGTTTTAACAATAACTATTGTATAACAGACGTATGAAATATCAACAATTTAGACTGTACTGTGAGCAAATAACAATTAAAAATGATAATTATTTAAAACTTAAAGCAGTGGTTAAACTAATAACAATTGTTCATTATTGGCCACATGCTGTGGCTGATAATGTGAAAACTACCGTATATCTCAGCAGATAAGACGACAATTGAATCATAAAAAAAGGCTCCCAAAATCCAGGGTTGTCTTATAGGACAGGTACAAAAAACTAAATTGAAATTTATACCAGGTTGTTCAATAAGTTTTGTCGTTCGATAAAAAAAAAACACAATTTTATGGTTTGAAATACATTTTATTATTCAATATAATTTCCCTGAACTTCAATACACTTGTTCCAGTGATCTTCTAATTTATGGATTCCATCCCTGAAGTGAGAATCCGGAAGACTGTCGAAATACGCTTCCACGGCTGCTATTACCTCTTCGTTCGATGAAAATCGTTTCCCACGCATGAATTTTTTAAGATGTGAGAACAGCCAGAAGTCAGAGGGAGCTAAATCTGGCGAATAGGGAGGATGTTGCAACAATTCGTATTTTAATTCGCTGATTTTCGCGATGGTTTTTTGAGCTGTATGAGAGGGTGCGTTATCTTGATGAAAAATGATTTTTTTCTTCTGTAAACCACGTCTTTTCTCACGAATTTTTACATCCAGCTGGTCCAAAAGATTACAATAATAGTCTGAGTTGATTGTTTTACCAGTTTGGAGATAATCCACGAACAAAATTCCTTTTGCATCCCAAAAAACTGATGCTAACACCTTGGCCGATTTCTGGACCCTAACTCGCTTCGGAGCCGAAGTACCGGGTTCACACCACTCCTTAGCCTCTTGTTTTGATTCAGGATCATGGTGGTAGACCCAAGTCTCATCCATAGTAATGAAACGACGCACAAAATCCTTTTTATTTTTTCTAAAACGCTCCAAATGTTGCTGAGAAAGTTGCATTCGAATGTGTTTTTGCTCCATAGTTAGTGAATGCGGCACCCATTGTGCACACAGCTTTCTGTAACCCAAAACAACAGCCAAAATATTGCTCACACTGCCTAATGAGATCCCTAGGGCTTCTACTAAATCTCTCTCAGTTAATCAACGATCTTCCAAAACCATATGCTGTATTTTTGCTACGATTTCTGGTGTTGATGCACTTTTTGGACGTCCTTCACGTGGATTGTCTTCAAGACTTGTACGGCCACGTTTAAATTCAGCAACCCATCTTTCTACTGTTCTAATTGAAGGTGAAGAGTCCTTATACACTTTTACCAAACGTTCATGAATTTGTTTTGGTGCTACACCTTCCAAAAATAAGAATTTTATCACTGCACTATATTCAATTTTTTCCATTGTAAAAAAATACACTGACACGTCAACTTTGAACAGCTGCAAATATAGAAATGAGTTGACAGATCTACATGAAACTTCACACGTGTTTATAAAAAAGTAGTACTATTTTTAGAGTAATAAAACGACAAACCTAATAGCGCCATCTCCTATTGAACGACAAAACTTATTGAACAACCTGGTATAAATTGAAACCATTATAAAAAAACAGACAAACTGTAATTATTTACTAGTAGAGAGTAAGGTATGTGCACAAAATAGAATAGCCCATATGACGTTTTTGTGAATAGTCAAGGTCATTACCCAAATGCCGAATCAGTGCAAATGCTTGCAACAATCGCAAGGCAGTGGTGCCAGATGCAAGAAAATAAATTTGTTCATTTGAAAAATTACAAATAGGACATAATTCTGTTTAGGCTATACAGTATTATTATTCAGATGATGATTGCTGATCTAAACTAAATTCATAGGCTGTTGATAGTTTGGGGGTTGTCTTATAGGACAGATATAACTCTAAAACTATGAAACTTTGACGAAAATTTATACCTTGTCTTATCTGAAGGTTGTTTTATCTTGCTGAGATATACAGTAGTTTAAAAGTGCCTGTTTACCCGAAGATGATACCTATGGACAAAATCCTGATTACAATAAATGAAGTGTTATAAATGCATTTTAATTTACAGTAAAACTTTAATTATTCAACAATATTGAACCAGGAGTGTGACAGATAAATGAAAAGATGATTAATAGGAATTTTTAAGTATTTATACAACTTTAAAGTGAAATGTATTTCTAAAATAGATACATAATGTAAAACAAGACAAATATTATTAAATGCAAATTTAAATACATATTCATGGGTAATTTTTAAAATAGTCTGTAATCTATTTTTGTTTCAGTATATTCTTAACCTTCTTAGAAGCAATGTTGTGAATTTTATGCAAAAGAAGCTCTTGCTTTGTCTCTGCTTCTTCTGCATCTCAAGTTATTTAGATGCACTTTGATAGCATAAGTTCGACATTATTAATACTGACTCATCTTCATCTTCCTTACTTTAGCATTCATTCACATTTATTACACTTTGCACTAGTTGTTCACTGTTTAAAACTGATGAAAAACTATTGTGAAATAATGAATTAGCACATGCTACAGTTACTATTGTACACTTTCTTACACAAGTGACACACTCCAGTGATAGGATGGTTAACAGAAATGAACAGATAGTTGATGGATAAAAAAAAAGCTTTACTATATGTTTTGAGAATTGCTAATTGTGATAACATTAAATAATATGGTAATATCTGTGATTAAATTAAGCAAATTTCAATGTATGAATATTTTGGATAATTAAGGTACTGTATACATTCTAGCAGTTTAATTTTAATTATTGATATGATGGTGTTCTACTACTCCAGCCAACATTGTAAACACTTGCTTTAAGGAGAATGGAGTTCAGAATTGATCTGGCTCTCTTAGAATCTCTTAGGTCTCATAATTCTATTGCACTTTCTGAACTTTCTATACATGACTTAAAAACCATTTGAAAACCATTTGAAAGTTAGAATACCTTTCTTTTATTCTGGTATAAAAATAGAAGAGAGCTATTGAAAAAAAGAGAGCAGCATTGGAGGAGACTAATTATTTTGTAGTATGTCTTTTTTAAAACAGCATTACTGTCATGCTTAACTGTACCCTTTTACTAATTTATTTATTAAACTTTTAATTTTCTTCAACATTATTGTGTCCAAATAGTTTTGAGAGGCTAATGTTTACTGGACATTGTTTAATGTTATATTGTACATCAGATTTGACGAAATCATTAATCTCTAGTACAAAGCTAAAACTAGTAATATTTGCTGGATATATATAATCATTCACTTTTATAACCACTTAAAAGGATGTTTTTTGGATGTATAAACTGTTAATGTTATGTACTTCAAACCCAACATTCACTCGAATTCAAGAATTACTCAGAAGACAATTTTATTCCCAGATATTTTATTTAAATACATTTTGGATGGAAGTTCTTGCCAATGCCGACTCTGATCCAAAATGCATTTAAATAAAATATCTGGGAATAAAATCATCTGAGTAATTCTTGAACTCAGGTGAACATTAGATTTGAAGGAGAGAAATTTTGGTTTATTCATCCAAAAAATCTCCTTTTTAAGTGGTTATAAAAGTGAATCATTAATCTCAATTCAATTAGTTACAGAATAATGAATAAATATCACTCTAAATAAATATATTTTTTATTTTTTTTTAAGTAAATTGCCTGAAACAATCTAATATACAAATAAATGAATAGTTTTAAAGAAACATTCATTTTTTAATTTATAACACAAAACTGGCTTAGTTCAAAACACCAAAACTAGTTTTTATTCAATAATATTTTCTAGTTTTTCTATGACTATCCTCATCTAGCAACAATTGCAAACAAACTGAAGTTGAGAATGACCAAAAATTCCAGCAAATAAAAAAAAATATAATTTTCATTTCCCAAACTCAACAGTTTACTTTTATGAACAAATGTAAGCTTCCATTAACCCAATGTTTAGATCAATTCCAAATGATTGCCGGATTACATCGAGCTATAATAATGTTACTAATTACTTATATGTCAGTAATGTGGCCTAGAGGTAGGCAGGCATCCCGGTAGCATAACTGGGAACACATCTGCACGGAAAGAGAGATTTGCAGGTTTGAGTCCCACTTTGAGCTGATTCTTTTTTCTAAAACCTTCTATAATTATTAAATTTATCAAGAAATGGCATCTAATGCCTATCTTTAGACCAAATCACTTCACCTTTAAGTAGTAATTAGTATCATTATTATAGCCCAATGTAATCTAGCAATTGTTTGACATTAGTTTTGTAAATTACAAGATGCTGAGTTTCATACATTTTTAAGATAATATCATTAACTGTAAAAAAATATTAAATTTTTCATAATCTATTTGCATGATATATGTATCTGACTCTTGCACATGTTTATCTTTGAGTAAAGTTTCCACTCATAGTGATCATTGATATGATATTTCCTTTTGAAACTTGTTTAATTTTTATTTCATATGTAATTTCCATGACTGTCTTGAAAAACAGAACCAGCCGTATAAATTCTGAAAAGTACCGAACTTAATCTAAGTTACATTTGATTGATTGAAATTAAAAATCATATATATTTGAGATTTTGATTGTTGCATTTCAGGACACGATACAGCAACGGGAGAAAAGAAAGAAAATTATCGTCCTTATTTCCTCGATCATTTTGATCAAAAAGAGAAGGAGCAACAGAAACATCACAATCGTAGTCCCACACAGACTGATGTAAATAGCTCTACCTCTTCATTAAGTCAAAGTGGCACACCTCATCCTAATCACTTCCAACAGAATCTCAAATCCGGCCAGAAACCACAAGGTCATGAAAGAAAAAGTGCCAATCATCTACAACATCATTTGAATCAAATAAGCAATGCAGGTCCAGGAGCAGCTCATCACGACTACACAAAGTTTCAGCGATCTTTTGTGGATGGAGACTTTAGTTTTGTAGGTTTTAAAAGTTTTCAAATATTGCGATTTGTGTATTCAAAATAATTATTAAACTAATTTTTCTAATCTTCATTATTACTACAGCTAATGTTCCTTAGTTACGACGAACTCCAGGAGAGGATGGCAAATTTGGATTCCGAAATGGAGAAAGAGATCGAAGAACTAAGACATCGCTATCAAGCGAAACGCCAACCAATTCTTGATGCCATGGATGCAAAGAAGAAGAGACAACAAAACTTCTGATTTCTAGTCTTATATCTAGCTTAACATCAAATGGGTTCCTAGGCAAGTAGTGACCAAACATGGTTGTCCTGCCCATGTGTGTCGGAGGAGAAAAATCATATATGGTTTGTGATATAATGGACAATCACAAAGAATTAATATAGGGACTAAAATTTCTTTCCTGAAATTATTTACAAGTTTGGGGAATAATTATAGAATATAGTATTTGTATTTAATACTGTATAGCTTAACTTTTACTGCAAGTTTGACTAAGAATATTTTTCTCTCCAAAAAAATTCTGTTCCATGAACAGAAAAATCATATATTACATCCCTGTAAAAAGTTATATTTCAGAAAAATCGTCCCATATATCAAGTAAAATTGGTTATCAATAATTAAAGAGTGTGATAAATTCGTACCCAATTAAGTTGACATTTTAGAAAAGAGTAAAAAAAAAAATTTTTTTTAGTTAATTGTACTTAGAAAATAATGTTCTAAAAATTACATAAGTTTATTTAATGTTGATCCAACATTTAGTTTCAATTAATTGTTCAATTGGTCTAACTGCAATAAGTGCCTGTAGTTAAAAAGCAAAATATTCTCTCAAATATCAGGCACTAAATAATTCTTATAATATATCAAATAAATCTATATACACTATATTAGAAAAATACTTATTTTTCTTTTTCTTCAAATGAAAAAAGTGCAGTAGAAATCTGTTAGAATTTCAAATATTAATTTAAAAAAAATATATATATATTTCATCTTTTAAGTCTTTATCACTTACAAATAGAATATACGAATAAGAAGTTCCGTAGTCGTCGCAACTATTTCGTATAAAGGCCATCTTTCTTTGAAAGTTAATTTTATCGGACTCTACACGACAAAATGGCAATCTAAAAGCTAAGAATTTTTCTCAATCTTTCGACTAGTTACATTCGAAAATAGATCAGTTTTTTAATCAAAAATATTCCAGAATTATCTCAATAATTAAAGAATTATTTGAGCAGTTTATAGTAGAAGAATCAAAAATCTAAATTTTTTTGTTGTTTTTCACCTATATACAATTCTAAATGGTTTATACTGCACAATTTCTTTTAAAATTCAAATCGTTTTAATTTATACACCCGAAAATTTAAGATTTTACTGCCATAATTATTCACAAATGAGTGGTTTTATTTACCTGTTTTACTGAAAAATATGGAATGATAATTTTATATTTAATGTTTATATGAATTATGAAATGTGAGAAAGTTAATTTTTCTTCAGATCATGTATATTTTATAGTTGTATGTAATTATGTTATATATTTAATTAATTGCCACAAAATATTGAAATTTGCCAAGACGAGTTTTATAGAACTTGAATGGAGTATCGCTTGTTAGAATTGCATTTAGTTAAGTCACGAGAGATGACGATAATTTTATATATCGACAGTCTATCATTTTTCCCTTCCCCTCGACTTTTTAGATTAAGAAAACGAGAGTTTATGACTTTTTTGTTATACAAAATAAATATTTGAAAGAGAAAAAAGTGACATTTAAATATTCAGAGAGTATTTTTGTATCGTAATTGTCCAACGAGTACTATGCAAGAAGTACGACAATAGAGTGATTCGACAGACACACGTAAACAGACGGTGGCAATAAAAAAAAAACAAAGCATACACCCTACCGATAATTAATTCCAACATCCCTAGACTTATATTACCCGGTTCAATTATAATAGCCTTAAAATGATCTTTGTTATTTAACAATTTTACATCATTTATTACTTGTTAATCTTTGTCCTGTATACATTTGAATTTTAAATAGAGCCAAAATTTTTTTAGAAATAATTACAATTGAGTGTTCATTTTTGTAAGCTGTTTTGTTTCACAATCACTACACAGATAATTTAATGTTTTATTTAGAATAGATAATTAATTATAAAGGAGAAATAAATTTAATTGAAAATAAAATTTTGTAAATGTTGTTATTGATAATCTGTTCTTCCCATTTTAAATAATCTAAAATTGATTTGCAAAACATTCTTAAATTTAATATACATACATACTTTTTTAATTAACTGAGTATAGTATTAACTTTAAAATACTTCATAATGAGAAATTAGAAGGATAATAAACTAAAAATACATCAGTTTAAAACTGGTGATCGTCTAGACACAAAGTTTAAAACCAGAGTTAATTATGGACAAAATTACACAGAAAATAATAACGAAAGATTAATGCATTTAGCTATAATAGCCATTAGATTAAATTTCACATGACTAATGGTGTGATAAGCAATAAGGAAAGTTAGAGAAAGGAGTAAACTTCCTCTACAGATTAAGAAACAACACACAACAAGTGAACGATAAGAATAATAATAAATAATGAACAGACAACCTAATTTCAAAATTCAATATTATTTATATTATTTCATGTACACAATATTAACCGAAGAGGAAAATATATGTGGAAATCTTATCACAATGGCAATCTTCCTAGTAACCAAACAGGAAATTTTAACCTGGTAAAAGTGCAAAAAATATATACTTTAATGCGTTAAAGCCCTCAGGACAAGCCAACTTTCCTGTTTGTTCGAATTCTCAAGGTTTTTATAATATTTCTCAAAATTATAGTCAACAATAAATATTCTATAATTAAATATACTGAAGAAAAATCTATGATTTTAGAATTTTTAATATATTAAGACTAATCAAAAATTTGTAAAAGAAAAAAAAAATAATAATAATAATAATTAGCATTTAATATTGTGGAAATATTAAAATTTAATTTGAATTGGATAAATTTTGAATGAGTGCCCTTTAAATATGAATTATTTTTTGAAAGTTTTATAACAAAATGGAGGAAGATCAATGGAATTTTTTCAAGTTGTAGGTTTATTACTGTAGTTGTGCAAAGAGTACTTTTATAGACAATGTAAAATGATTTAGCAGACAATGAAAAAACCTGGTTACGGGTGAATAACTTAAGTGAATAGATTATTGTTATTCACAGTACTCTTTTTATTTATTTTTTTCCTAACTGAATTAAGTTACATTTTAGCATAAATAACCAAACACGACCAAAATTCAAATTGAAAAATACAACTTAATTTCCCATTTTAATTAATTCTTAAAATAAAAAAAAAATTGTTTTTAAAATTATTTCGAAATACTATAAGTGTATATAATATCAAAATTTATATCTAAACACCAAACTATAGCGTGACACAATGGAGAAACTTCTGCTTGGTACCAATTGATGTAAGGAGATAATTTTATAATATATTTTAATTAAAAAACAAAAGTTTAGAAATTTTTCTCTCTATCAGAAAATCGTAAATCGATTTAATTTTATTAAATATTAAACGCAAAACGTTCAGATAATCCCTTGATCTTATTGATGTGATGTTACATTTATACACTTTAAAAAAAAAAAAAACAACTAAATGGAAGTTTAGCAAATATTTTTAATCTTCAAAACTTTTTTTTCTGCTAGTTTATTTATGATAATTTGTCTGGAAATCACCAGAAACCGTGTTTTTTTTATTACCCAAATGATGTAGCCGACGATAAAGACTTTTTATGACTTAATTTTTGAATTTGAAATTCTATTTTATATTAAATTCAAATTGATTTTTGTATATTTATACCACGAGATAATTAACGGTTGTGTTTCTATTCTTAACCTATATACAGGAAACATTACGAATGTAATAGAAGATGTGAAATTTCCTTAGTTTGACGCGTGTCTTGCGATAGTTATGACTTGCGTCATTGATACGAATGGGTCTTACGCACGAAATTGCACGCTTTTTTTTCCAATTAAAATCTTTTTACAGGAAGGAATTGACTCGGTTTCTGTTGGTATGGTTACTCGGAAACGTCATCGGTGAAAATCGTAAGGTTATTTCTTGATAAAACTGTAAAAGATATACAAGTCGGGAGAGCGCCTAAAGTATTAAATTACAGGAAGCGATGGAGAAATCTGTGATAAAGATAAACAGGAGTTTCCCTGCTTCGTATATTCGCATGCTGTTCAAAATTATTAATTTACAGTGAAATTATGAGTACAAAAAGGGGGGGAAAGAGTAATCGGAATTTTATTTAAGTAGATTGCCTTGAGGAAGCTATTCGGTCGAATATATACCAAATCTTTACTTGGGAATTTATATAATAAATTTTGAATTAATTTAATCAGAGAGGGAATTTTATGAAAAACGAATTTAAGACTTTTATGGAAAAAAAAAAAAGTTACTATTAATTTTATTTGCTCTCGTCAGATGGCAATGCGATCGTCGGGAATAGGAAAAATAACGTAATTAATTTATTGAAGAGATGAACAATTTTGAATTTTAATGATGATTAAAATTAGAAATCTAATTAATGATTCTGAAGTGAATTTACTATCATTTCTCGGTAAATTAGCGAGAGTGTCTCGATGCGATCTAAGTGATGAAAAAATGAATAAATAAAAACGTTACCTTAGGAAGCGACTAATAAATCTTGCAATGATTCTTATTGAACGTAAAAAGAGAAACATAATTTTTAATTAGTGTGTTTACGAATAAATTGGTAAAGCAGAAGGATTAGAGTGAAAGAGAAATGTGTGTAAAGTGAAAAATGGAGGCGAAAATTTTTGATGCTCTTGTCCGGTAGAGGTCAGTAGTATATGTGGTCACGTGGTCGGAGCAAGATGGCGTCAGCGCCGGTTGTGTCGGTCGTTCGCTTGCGGAGGAGATAGTGGAAGATGAAGTGAACGGATAGCATCAGTGTTGAGTTGGTCAACAAATGCAAGCTAAAAAGCGTTACTTACTGGTCCTCATCAGCTGTGCATTTTTAGTGTTATGTTATTTCGGTTCGTTTCGTTTAAGACAAGATGGCGACGACGACAACATTGGTTTATTGGAACATCGTTCCTACACGGAATCAGAGGACGATTCTCCCGACGATTTGGTCCTATCCCCGCGTCAGAGACGTTACGAAAGAAGTATCACTTATAAATCGTCACAATGTAGGATGGAAACATGTTTTGATTTCGACATGTGCCGTAAGGACTTCAAAGTGTATGTCTATCCTGTAGAAGAGAGGATTTCTTCCACATATAGAAGCATACTGAATGTGATTCAAGAATCCAGGTATTCCACCCAAGATCCTAGTCAAGCTTGTCTGTTTGTCTTGGCCCTGGATACACTGGATAGAGACACACTTAGTCCTGATTATGTTAAAGATATACAAGCCAAGCTTATGCATCATCAAAAACTCTGGAACCATGGAAGAAATCATTTAGTGTTCAATTTGTACTCTGGTACCTGGCCAGATTATAATGAAGACCTTGGTTTTGATCTCGGTGATGCTATTCTAGCTAAGGCAAGTCTATCGCTTGCTAATTTTAGGCCGAGATTTGACATTTCCTTACCTCTTTTTCCCAAATCCCATCCCGAGAAAGGTGGGGAAGGCGGTCTGCTTTCGACTAGAAACTTTCCTCCCAATAAGAAGTACTTGCTCGTATTTAAAGGCAAAAGATATCTCTACGGAATAGGTTCGGAGACCAGAAATTCCCTCTACCACCTCCATAACGGAAAGGACATTATCTTGCTCACTACTTGTAAACATGGAAAGAAGTGGAAAGAAATGAAAGATGCAAGATGTGAACAGGATAATAAAGAATATGACAGGTAGGATATACAATAATTTACATGAAATATTCTTTAAAACATAAAATCTTGAATATACCGTGCGTCAACAAATTATTTCGTGTATCGTTTTACATTTCGACACAAAGATAAAGGTTAATGTGTATAATCAGATACCATTAAATAGCAGTTTGCTGAAGTAAACATTTCATTATCAATTACTTAAATTTGCAAGCGAATCTTTATATATTTTTTTAGGTAAACATGAATATTTGATAACATTTAAATATATATAAAAGTTTATATTCTTACATAAATCACATTCACTCAATATTATAGAATAATATGCTTATATTACAGTTAAAATGAATAAATTTTTTCTGGTATTTATACAATAAAATATATACCAGTTTTTTGAATATATATTACTTGTATAATCGGACGGTTTTCTAGTTAATGTTACGTGTGAAATTGCTTTTAAAAATAAACTGAAATTAAAATGAAAAATTACATCTAAATATAGACCTTTGGTTTTCCATTTAAAAATTTCAATTTTTATTCCATGCACACAAAATAATCAGTCATTATAATTTATAGTGTTTGTATAATGATGTCATATAAACTTTGATATTATTCTTTCCTACAGAAATATTTATCCAATTTTATTCAAATAATACGTAAACTTTATACCATTTAATTTAAAAAATAAAACAAAATATGCGACTTCTTATTATAGGAAAGTCGTAGTTGTAAAATTTTACACACAAATTTTTAAAAGTAATTTCACGGGGAAAAAGCTGGAATAATTTAATTGCCTGTCTACATTACTATCTTATCTTGTTTTAAAACAATTGCAGGGAAATTAAACATACTTCCTGCAGTAGTAAGGGCATGATTTTAAATTATGAACACATCTCAAAAATTTAATACGTGAATTGATATTTTATTATAAAAGAACGAAAGGATTAATACAGTTTTTAAGAAAAGAAAAAGAATATTTTATTATAAAATAATACCTTATAAATTTAAGTATAAATATTTATTTAACTTCCAATTAAATATTAAATTTAAACAAATTAAAATATTTTGTGTTTTTTTTTATAAATAATGAAAATACTGATATGTAGTTATTAAATTTTAACTCTTTCCTTTTATTTCTTCTTAGAAAAATTTTATAATCCTTATAAATTATTGTTTAAATTTTTCCTTTTCAATAAAGTCGAACAAATAAGAAAGATAGGTGTACGACGACTTCCGATTTTGAATATTTTATTAGCATTTGCCATAAATTTGTATTACCAAAAATAAATTTATCTTATTTCCGGAGTAAAATAAATTAAGAAAATTGACGAAGCCTTCCCCGATAAGAAATACGTTTATAAAATTTATTAAAATTTTGTGAATATTTTTGCCGTAAATACAAACTTTTTACCGGCGCCGGATAAAGAAACAATACGTCGTTTTCAGTCTGCATGATTATCGCCAAACCCGGCATGAGTGATCTCTATTGTCAGTTGGATTGTTCCCTAGTAAGAACTAAAGAAAGATTATTTTCTTGTAGAACTATCAGAAGTAAAATTTTGAAAACAGTAGCAAAGTATAGCATACAACAAGCTGTATATCATATTTATATACACTAAATAGAACTGGTTGTCACATAAACAATAAAAATACTACTGTTCTTCTATCTTTTTTGTTTTATTTATGCATTATCCAACTTCACAATAGACAGTTTTTCAGTTTAGAATGAGATAAAAACTGGCAGTTACATAAGTGCTATTTCAGCAAATTTCTTCTACCATGTTATATTTTATTAAGTCAAATGGCATTTCCAAGTTCTCTTTCTGGAACCAGTGATGCTATTGCCAGACTCCAAACATATGAGCTCACAGCTTGGATAAACTTCCAGTGTCATATTTACAAGGAAAAAAAATTATCTGCTGTATTTTGGATGGTTATCTTGGCTAGCTTTTGACTAACAGAATTTTTTTATCCTTATAAGTACACAATATGCACGTTAATAGCAAATGTAGGATAGCTGTTTCCGAGTAATAACACGTACAAAACAGTTTAATTTGACAATAATGCCAATTCAATACACATATTTACAAATGATGTCTGAGTTGTTACATTGTCTACGCCCAATTAAAAGAAACAAACAGGATATATTGAATGGAGTGCTTTGACGAGACATCCCGGAAATGTATATTTTCCTCCTTTGATAACAAATCATTAATAATAAAAGTAAGAAATTTAATTTCTCTAATTTGTCTTACGGAAAATTTCAAAGACAAATTTTTAGTCTGTTTCTTAACAAAAGTATTATTAAAAATAATATATAGGTCAAAAAGTCAGGGAAATTCGTATAAAGGCTAATTCGGTTTCACAATAATACCTTTGACGCATACGTTTCGAGAAGATTAAATTGCATATTAATTAATTAAATGGTTGTAAATGTCGAAAATTCGAAAAGTAAGTTTTAACATTTCTAGAATACGTAAAAAAAGCACATAATTAGGTTATTAAAATATGTAAGCATCATCTATAAGTGTGGCAGTTTTATTCTTAATAAACTTTTTTTTATCTAAATACATAAAAATTCTCATCACAGAAATTTCTATTGATCTCAATGGGAGTTTGTTTGAATAACTAGTTTAAAAATAAGAAAAAGAAGGAAAAAAAACAGGGAAGATATTAATGAATCATGATATAATTTGTTATAACTTGTGATAAAATGTTTATTATTATTTTACAGTATGCAATTTTTATTATTTTTTATGTTTATTTTGAGATTAAACTTCCATTTCTCGGCTACAATTGCGTACAATACATGTATATATACCTATTCAAAATCTACAAATATTTATTTTTCTACAATAGAGCTTTAGTGAAATAAATATATAGCAGATGTAGTAGTATTCCCTCCATTCATGCCTAAGTTACAGCTGTAATGGAAAGATAACTAGAACGTTTAAGCAGCTTTATTTAATGTTAAAAGAAACTCATCCCTAAAGGTATTTAGTTAATTAAGATTTCAGTTTACCGAGTACCGTATATATATATATATATATATACGTACAACATTTTAATTGGTAACCTGTTAAATACAATTACCTATCGTTTAGTATTTTTAGGAACAATGGTTTTGTTGTATCTATAATAAGGATAACCTTGGACTTTAAGTACCAGTTTTTTTGATTTCTGTATACGGTTGTTTGCGGAATGGGAAACGAATAAACAGGTGGTAGCGGGTATCTTTTTCTCGAGCGCGTTTAGAGAAGAAAAATATCTTACACTTCCTACACGTCATCTATATATAGTAAAGGATGTTTTGGTAAAGTCGAAAATTATTGTTCTTAGAACTGGTTGATGACCGTGAGAAAGGTGAGTGAACTTCAAAGACACTCTTTCACAAAACCTGTTCCTTCCACTTCCCTTCTTTTAATAAAAAAAATAAATAAAAAAATTTGTAGCAGGAAGTGGGACGATTTTTTCCCTCCATCTGTCTCGCCTGGCTTTGCATTTCCATAAAGATACTCTACATAATAGTCTGGGGATCACCTTACTCAATCCGGCAAAACACCTGGGTTTACCTGTTGTACACTCGTTCCCGTACGAGACAGATACGAATTCGCTCTTTGACTTTTTACGGTTTTATTATAACGGCATCCTTTCGTCGCGGCAAGGTTTTTCTAATTAAAAAAATAGGGGAAAAAAAGAGGTTTCGTTCGCCCACATCCTTCTAGAAGCATTTTTCTTTGTTGTGTATCAGCGTAGGCGTCCACTCGATTCCTAGGACTTTCTCATTTTTGGGTGTGCCTTATCTCGACTCTGTGACACCCTAATGGCTCATCTTGCGACAGATACCGCGTCCTCCCTACAAATGGAAGGTCGTCGGGACGTCTGCTCTTCTAGTTTATTGCAACACCGTCTCGTTCGGTCTTATCGTTTTGTTTTCTTGTTATAAAGGCATCTTGTTTAAGGTCTGGCCAGGGTAGATTAGGAATCTGTCACGTTCTTCTTGGTCTCTCGCTTTTTCGAAGCGAGGAGGAACCATTTTTTTTTTTTTTTTTAAAAGGTTTTAAATATCTAGAATGGTGTTGCAGCTGCCGTTACGGTGATTTTCTCGAATCCCGTCCGTCTTATTGCCATTTCTAGGTGGGGCGTAACTTTGATCAAGTATTGATTGAAGCGGGTTTGCATGAGTCCCGCCATCCGTGACACGAGAGGGTGGCATGCCAGCACATTTATTCGCAGCATGAAACTTTCATTGGAAGAGGAGGGAGAAGCCGTCACGTGACACGAGAAGGGTAAGGATTGATCGAACCGGGGTCGAGTCTGTGGCGTCTCGTCAATAATTGAGATTCCACCTAAGATTCCTCCGGTCGTTCCGGTGGAATGTTGCTTAATAAAAGCACTCCTCAACATCCGAATTAGATAGGTTTTAGTGATTTTTAATGGCGTTCTCGATGTAGAGAAGAATTCCGGAACCCAGACGTCCGCAGTTGTCATATTTCGACAGTGGTCGAGTGATTAATCGGCGACTCAAAATCAACGACTTTCACACCAATTTTAATAGAGTAATTGCAGGCAAGACAGGAGATGGGTTATCAAAGCCGAAGTGATAGATTAACGCACGCCAAGGCCGGCTAATCAGCGCTTCCCCTATACCTATGATAAATAGCTCGACTCCGAGGAGTGGGGAGGTGTGCCTCTTTCTTCGCACTCCTATTTGCGCACGTGTAACACAACTTGACTAGCTACGTTGTTTCATTAATCTCTGCTACCGAGATACGAACCGATCGACCGACTTCGGAGACCTCCCACGTGTCTATTTTTTTAATTATTTTCTTCCCCTCCTCCTCGTCTTCGAGTCGTCAGAAGCGACCTTCCTCCTCAAAAACGACAGTTTAAAGGGTAATTCTATTGTTAATTTTAACTCATAATTCGATATTGCGGCAATTTGTGTGATTATGAAAGAGGAAAAAGTGAATGGCTTATTCTTTTTTTTTTAAATATTTTTCTTCCCGCCCCCTCTTAAGATAAATTTTAAGTAACAATATTAGAATTAATTAAGCGATCAAGAACTTAAACTGGCCACTTAGCGCCAAGACAATCAGATTAAAAGACATTTAAAAAATCTGCGACTCGAGTCGGCGCCGATAGTTTTTATGGTCAAGTAGCGTTAATGAAATTTACAAACTGATTTTTCTGACTCGGGGGATAAATGGGTTTATGTTTAGTGGCACAAAGAGGAGCTGTCATTTCATAATTGACTTGTAACATCTGCGACTGCTTGTTCTTATCAAGGACGACAGTTTGGAAGCCCGGCAGGATCAAATGTCGGCGTAGAAAACGGGTTAATAATTAGAGAGGACCGTTTTAAAACGGTGTTAGTGGCGTTGGCTGGAATTTTTATCGAGTCCATACACACGGAACCATTATCCATCGAACCTTGTACGGTCAGAGTAGAATCGATTTTTATTTGTGTGCTTTGAGACTGAAATGCAGCTGACTCAGCCGTCCTTTATAGGCAGGACCGGCTACATTTCTACGTTTAACTTATTCGGAGGGCCGAGGGCTAACTTGTTGAAATCGATCGATACCCAGTTAGGAATTTTTTCTCCCTCTGATGATGTTTGTTTCTTCCTCTGTATTTACGCTTTGGCATACGCTCCCTCCGTTGTTTGTCTTTCTGTAAACGCTAGGATTTTTCTCCCTCCTCTTTTTTTTTATATTTATAAACACAGTTGGCAATCTTCTATTCAAACATGAGCTACGTGATTAAATTCCTAAGCTTTAAAAGCGATTTCCTGGGGGGGGGGTGTTGCAGCTGCGGAGTTTCCCACTTATGGGTGTAGGGTTACGTGATCTCTAATCACGTAAGCTTATATAGAAAAGTTATCTAATTTTGTGACGTGTTTTGTGTTGGCAAAAGTAATTATAGAAGGTGCACGTGTGGATGGAGATGTAAGGTGCAACTTCTATAACTGATACTGCTATTTTTAAACTTGTTTATCGTAACATCTCACGAACTGTGGGTGGGATAAGTCTCGAATGTTACTATGTTCGTATTTTAATAGGAGTAGTCGTTTAATGGATAATTGTTTAAAGGATTTAAGCGACGAAACACTTGTCTAATCAGTTGTAGCTTTTAAGTAATCTTACCTGGAAGGCTACCTACGTAGCGATTAATCCTAGCTTGGAAGGAGCTACAGAATCAATTAGAGTTGCGGTTGATAAGAGGGAAAGGGGAAAAAAATATTTTTCTCACTCAATGCAATTAGTTTCAGTCGACGTTAATTAGTGAGATAATTTTCTGATTAAAAAAGAAAATCGTATCTAAGTAGGGTTTTAGAAGGTAAAACGATACTTTGTCGTATTCGGATGTTGTTAGCATTTCAGATTTACCAGATTAGTGGAATATAAATAATAATCTATACCAGTTAAATTCTCGCCCGGTATTGTATGGTCAAAGAAGATAAGGAAGTTAGGAAAATTGGAAAATTATTGATTACGTAAGATGCTTCTTGTTAGCGGATGAAGAACAGATAAGATCTAAACGAGTGGTATAGACGAGATACATTCTGCCGTATCTTTTCCTGTTTGAATTATTGGTCGTACAATGAATAAGAAAAGGATTCCGATATGTAATGAAAGTATGTATATTATATGTTTAAATAAAAAACGATGTTTTATAAATCCAATGAATTCTCTTGACAATCCAGAATGGATGAGGCACATCTCGTAATTTTGTTTTTAGGTTTTATATGCTGATTTACGTATCGATTTAATAATAGATATAGCACAAAATATAATCGATAATGTTAGCTCAAATATATATATATATATATATATATAGTCGAGGATGATGCTTTCACAACAATAGTTACATTACAGTCGATGATGATTTAGGAATAATAAGAAAACTGCTGCGATCAGCATTCTAAGAGTATACTAACATAAACTTCCTTTTTCCGGTTTTTGAAGGTCGAGGATTTCATAGTGATTTATTATCGGCGTGTTACTAGGAATAAATATCAAGGTTTTGCAATAAAAAATATGATTTTCTAGTAAATAATTAAGATAAGTTTTTGCTAAATTAATTAACGTTTACATCTTCGTTGGGCGTGTAAGCAGTAAGCAAGAAAGAATTCGTCGTAAACATGCTTTAAAAGTATATATAATATATATTTTAATACGTTTCCATAAACTAAATCGAATTCGAAACTAGACATAAGGAAATGGATAAGATAATTCATATTATTATTATTATTTTTTCTTTAAATCCTCATGCAGTAAAGAATAACAAATATTTGTTTACTCGACAAAATATCAAGACTTACTTCATGAATACGTAATGAAAATATTAAGACAAATAATAAATATTTTATTAAAGTTTAAATAAAATAAATTAGAAAAGATATATCTAGAATATAATAAAATATTTATCATCGTATTACTAACATCTTCCTAGAATTCTAAATAGACAAATATATACATAAGCAGTATTTAAAATATTTATAAATATACAACATAAACTATAATTTAATTCAATTACACAATCGAAATTCGCTATAAAAATATGTTTATTACAATTCAGGTGAGGGTAGAGGGGATGGAAGCATGTGTTAGAACACAGTAAAACACCTGTCATTCCTGGAAAATGGTTGTAAAAATGCAGTAATTTCAAATTTAAAAGTAATAAATAAATAAAAAACAATTGGAAATTGTTAATTTTGTGTGCAAGTAAATTAATCATTTAAAAATGGGCGCAGGCGGGTATGTTTTTTTTTTTTTTAAAAAAAAGACCCAAATTCTGTGCCTGAAAGAGATATTGGATGATGGTAGATTGTCCTCTCTTATCTAAAGGTATGCATAATCGAACTCATTATCTCACTCACGTCGAAATAAAATAGTTAATTTACCGATAATTAAAGATTAGTCGATATGGCCCGATAAAATTATGAATGGTATTCTATGGGGAAATTAAAAATAAGTAGAAATTTTAAATTATAATGTGACATTTACGAACGCCATATTCGGAAAATAGCTTCTTAAATACTTTTTATTTTATTTTATTTTATTTTTTACCCCCATAAATCATTCCAACTTTTAAAACAATTAACATTTCTTCGGCTTCACGTGACTCATTTCGGTATGAATCATTGGTAGAATTATGTCGTTTTAAAGCACTGCCGCCACGTTTAATTTCACCTTTAAACACCGGGGAAGAAAGGGGAGAAATAAAATTTGAAAACTCCAGTTAGATTTTATTCTGGAGATTAAGCGAAAGGCAATTTTTATTCAGTTTGCGATTACGAATTTTCGTGTTCGTCACTTAAAGTTATGAGCCATTTCGTAATTTTATAAACTCCTACGATAATACACAAAGGTGTTTGTCGCAATTTAAAAAAAAAAAGGGAAAAAAAGTCGAGATTTCAGTTAAATTTCTCCGAAAGTTTTAATTAGAATTTCTCCCCCTCGCTAGCTAGGATTGAAAAGAGTTAAGCGTCTTTTCCCCATTCAATTTACGCAACGTAACTGTAAATCACTCAAAACTAATTACATTGTAGGTGTAAGCTTTTAGCCCAATGACCTACATTTCAACGCTACCACTTTAATTACGCCAGCAATTTAAAACCATTTGATTTTTTGGAGGAGAGAGATGGGAAAAAAAAAATAACCACACGCACACTGGCATGGCGATGAGACCACTTTTTACCAATGAGTTTTCTCGGTGTGATGAATGTGTGTATTTAATTGATGCCTCTAAAGTAGCTTTGGGCTTCTTCCATGTATTATTTGCTTCTACGTTATCGTCCCGTTAAATCTGTTCTCTGCAGGCATTTCTTATTGGCGAAGAACGTCGTCAGATTGATGTGGCAGTTTCAAAATCGTTTCTAGTCATTTTCTCCTACGCCATTCTTTACCGTCCTTCTCCGCCCAGCCAAATTATAAATTGAGCATTAAACACGGCCAAAGAAATCCATCTCGAATGGCTAAATTCGTAGAAAATCTCAATATACATCGGCGTTATTTTATTTTATTTTATTTTTTTTCGCAGGTACGACTATCGGGTGTTGTTGCAGAATGCAACATTCTGTTTGGTCCCGAGAGGGCGTCGTCTGGGTTCCTTCCGCTTCTTGGAAGCCCTTCAAGCGGGTTGTGTGCCCGTGTTGCTAAGTAACGGGTGGGAACTACCATTTTCCGAAGTGATTGACTGGAATAAAGCTGCCGTTTGGGCCGATGAGAGACTGTTGTTGCAGGTAAGGATGTTTGTTTGATGGATGAACGGCGCGCGTGCGTTGACACTCGGATCCAAGGGACCATCGTACTCATTGAGAAATTACTCGTGGGAAATATGTCAAACAACAAAAAAAATATATTAATCTCGCCGACTTCCGATGCAATAACTAGCGAGATGCGTTCTCTGATTACATTTTTCTCCTTTTTTTTTCTGTTAAGGTTCCAGATATTGTCCGTTCTATCCCCAGTGAAAAGGTTGCTTCCTATTGTCAACAGACACAAGTGTTATGGGAGACTTATTTCTCTTCTGTAGAAAAGATAGTCATGACTACGCTGGAGGTGAGTGCTTCGTATTTTGAATCCACCTTGACAGATCGACAGCTGCACTCGGTTTAATTAAATTTTGATTGCAACCCAGATTGGGACGGATTTAAAAGATTTTTTATACTAGAAACTCTTTTATTGATTAAATTATATTTTTTTATTTCTCTCTTCTTTCTGTCGTAGATCGTTAAAGAGAGAATTCATACGCACATCGTCCGCACGTCGAAAGTTTGGAACTCGCATCCGGGGGCGTTAGTCATGTTGCCCCAGTTCTCCGATAATCTGCGGGACTATCCATTCCATCTCCATACATTAGGAACCCGTCCCCACACGAAATTCACGACCGTTATCTACGCAGCCATTCCAACTCTCACCCATTCGTCTCCTCTATTGCGACTCATTAGAAACGTATCAAAGTCGACCAATGTGGCCAGGGTGGGTTAATGCCCTCGTCTATTGTTAAGTCGATTTAAAGTACACTATTAATTTACTGTATCGGTTCGCATTTAAATGCAAAAATCTTTAATTTTATGCAATAGTTTTAGTCTTAAAAGTAACTTTTATATTCAGAGTTTAATGTACTTTTTACGTTTAAAATTTACTATTAATATGTTATATAATATGATAAATTCTAAGTAAAACGTCTATTTTGAAAGAGTTAGGTATAAATTTATCATACTGAGAAATAAAACAGTTCGCATTTAATAAATAAATATATATATATATTTATATATGTATTTTTTACGGCAGAAGTTTTTATTTTACAATTTTATCAATTCAAAAAATTTCATATTGAGTATTTTATTTATATGATAGATCAGATATTATGTTTATAAACTGTTTTGAAATGAAGACTTTACCTAGAAAAGAAAAGAAAAATGTTGGATTATTTACTTGTTTTTTCTGGTATCTTTCTCAGATCATAGTAATATGGAATAGTGAAACTCCACCACCACTGTGGAATAAATGGCCTCCTTCTCCTGTGCCCATCAATCTCATCCATCCACAACAGAAGGTATGTGGGTTGATGGATACGTTCTTCTGCCTGTAATCTCCAAAGTATAATATTTACATCTGCAGCATTGAAAAATTGAATTCGATGCTTGCTTTGATTCCTTCTGTTTTCTCGAAATTATCAATAAAAGATAATTACGTAAAACTCTCTAGAAGTTAAGTATTTAGATCATTTAGATATTGACGTATTGATTTTGTTTACCTCGCAGACAATCGGAATTCGATTTTTTCCTCATCCCCTTATACAAACCGACGCCGTACTTAGTTTGGATGAAGATGCAGTCCTGACGACAGAAGAGGTTATATGATTTATTTTAAAAATAAAAACTTTATATTATGTTTGTTTAAAAATTTGGTAATTTAGAAAAAGTAATAGTAAATTTTATTATTTATTAAATACATACAGATGGATTTTGCTTTTAAAGTCTGGCAATCGTTTCCCGAAAGAATTGTCGGATATCCTGCCAGATCGCATTTTTGGGACGACACTAAAGGTTGTTGGGGTTATACATCAAAATGGACCAATGAGTACTCAATTGTTTTAACGGGGGCGGCTTTTTATCACAGGCAAGTTAACAGTTCGTCATTTGAAAAAAAAAAAAACAAACATTTGCATTCTGAATTTTATCACTTATTTACAGGTATTATAACTACTTATACACTTACTATCTGAATAGTCTACTTCATAAAACTGTGGACCAATCTCAGAATTGTGAGGACATACTGATGAATTTTCTAGTCAGCCATGTCACCAAACTTCCACCAATTAAAGTGACTCAACGTAAGCAATACAAAGAGAGTATGCTACCGGGAAGCAAATCCTATCCATCACCCTGGAATGATCCAGATCACTTTGTTCAAAGACAAACTTGCATCAATACTTTTGCAAGCATATTTGGCTATGTGCCTCTAGTAAGATCGAGTATGAGGCTCGATCCTGTCCTTTTTAAGGATCCCGTATCGACTTTGAGGAAAAAATATCGAAAACTGGAACTAGTTGGAGGAAGATAGTAAATATTAAAACAAAAAAAAATATGTTTTTTTTTCTTGTTTTTGTAAGTGCATCTGGTCAAGAATCAGTCCAAAAGTTAAATTTTATAAATAAGGAATTTCAGGTGCGTACATTGATAAGTATTTATAATCTTTTTTTTTCGTTGTTGTTGTTTTTTATATATGTCAATTTAAAATCGCAGCTCTTCCTTGTTTTATGATGCCAAAGTGTTCTTATATTTTTTTTGTTCTTCCTGATTACTCTCTTCTCAGTTTTTTGACATGTATTTGAAATACAGCTGTTTTTATCGTACAATTAACTATTTTAAAGTATTTAAACATAAATTATAAAGGGGAAAAAAAATAATAATAATATGGTTTAAAAGTAGCAATATTAAAACGTGATTTAAAAAATAAAAATAAAACAAATGTAATAATAACTCGGGGTTTTGCTGAAAAGAAGCAACGAATCTATTTGTGGTCTTGTACACGTGTGTATGTATCTAGGTTTCATTTTTATGTTTCTTTACTCGAGAAAAATTCAGGTGTGAAACTTTTGTAAATTTTCTTTTAAACTACTACACATTGTGCTGTGTAAATATGAACATGTATGCATGCTAATGTTTGACAGTGAAACGTTTACAGAAGAAAAGGACTCAATCACTTATTTTTAAAAAAATTCCTACACAATTTTACAACTTTGAAGAGAAAAAAAATCATGGAAGAGATTATGAGATTGATTTGTTTTTTTTTCCTTTTGCCATTTTTTTGTTGTTCTAAGTTGTTAAAAAATTTTTTTATACAAATATACTCTTTCAACTAAAAAAAAAAAAAGAAAACCAATCCTACATCATATCAGCTTTTTTAGTATTTTTTTTGTAATAGGCCTTTCAAGTGTGTGTGTACTCTGTATGTTTTATTATAATAGGTAAGTCATATTGGATGTTTTATTGTCATGGTTCTCTGCCTTTTTGGAACATGATGTGTCCATGTACAGTTGTTACAATGCTGTAAAATAAATAAGGTAAAAAAATTGCTATTTTTATAGGATATAAAATAAAATGTTATTGGAAATACTGTTGTCGTCTTTGATTTTAAATGCCGAGTAATTATTCGAGTCAGTGTTTTTCTACGCCTCGAAGTAAACCGGAGTTCGAATAGAGAGAACGAGGCTAAATTTCTTTGGATTATTGTAGAAGAAATGTAACACGACAACAAAATTTATAATATAAATAAATTCAATTTTCTTTAATAACACTTATCAGTAAAATTCTTTCATTTGTAACTTTAGTATGCGTAGTATTTTTGGATAAAAATTTCAGGATAACTTACATCATTGAATATAAATTTTGGTTATGCACACTTCTTGAATTTGTAAAAAATGAAAATGTATACTTTTTACTTTTAATTTTTTTATTTTTTAAATCATCTTTATACAATTTTATTAATAGCAATTGTTTCTTTTACATCTGGATTTACTCAAGTTAAAATACAATAAATTCATTTTAAACTGAGATGATAATTCATGTTACTCTTAATAAATGTTTAACTGAACTATATCTGCAATTGATTGAAGATTATTATTTTTATATGATATTCTTCTAGCCTGTGTCATTCACCACAGAAGGCATCTAAATTTCATATTTAAGAATCTTTAATCAATCTTCAATTGAATAATATATATGTAAAGACTTTTAATTAATTACAGTTCAGTGTTATTTGTATTATACAAACATTAATAATTGTGTATATAATGTAGATTTATCTCAAATACAACTTTAAAAACATGAATTGTAATTAATTATATTATATGTTATTAATTTCTTAACTCTGTTATATTCATTTATAATTTAAAAATAGGTTTTAACTACTTACGTATCATATTTTGCTATGATGTATAGAGTAATGCATCTTTTATAGTTTACCTTCTTAAAATATTAATATTTTCATTTTCCTAAGTTTTGTATTACAAATCTCCATTAATAATGGAATTTTATTTTAATTGGAAGGGTTTTTTTAAGAAAGGAAAGTCCAACTCGGATAATTATATAAATTTTACTAGTTGTACTTTTGTTGTAACTGATATAGCAACGGATTTGGTATGAGAATTCTACTAAATGTTATTTGTAAGTTAAGATCAAGAGAAAATATCTCAAAATACATTCGGAATGAAGACAAGCTATGGAGAGAGAGATATGGTATTTCCTATATTGGCAATATAGCCCTGTTATTGCGAATAACATTTCTTCGTAGATAATAGAGGTACTCGATAAGCTGTGCTGTTTCTTCTAAATTTCATAAAGAAATTATATATATAACAGGTGCATTTTATTCATTAAAAAAAAATGTTAGCGAATAAAAATACTTGGAGACTAAACGATGTAGTAAAATTCAAAATTAGATGGTTGGTAATCTGTAGTTTTTCTAATAATCACGCGAGGCGAATGCGTGATACACGAAATCGCAGCTATAGTGTACCTACTGTATGTATGTGTACATTGACTTATGCAGTATAGTTTATAGAGCTTTGGTTACTCTGCCTCTGCTGCATTTTAATCATTCTGAATACAAAATGTTCGTTTTGTCGACGAAATGATTTATGTCGGTGAACTTTCAGCTTTTTCTTTATTTATTTATTTATTCCTCCACCCCCTTTCGTTAAATCGAAGCAACATAATGTCGAAACATTGACTAAACTTTCACGCATATAAAACGAATCGCTGCCAAGGGGAATGTCATCAAAACTTTATTGACCTTGATTATGGTCCCGCCCTTATTAAAAAGTTCTGTAGTAAAAGGTCAGTTTTTAAATTCGGTTCATAAATTAAACATCATTTAAACGAAATAAAAAGAAAGAAAGAGAGGGGGGGAAAAAGAAAGTTCTAGATTATAGTTACTGCCTGAAGCGAATGTATCACGCTATGTTTTCAAGATGGCACCGCTAATCCCCCCGGTTTACTGTTGAAAATCGGATAGCGAAAAAGAATATCCACGAAATAACTCGGTAAAACGTAAAGATTTGTTTCTTTAAGTCACACTACTTTACAATGAAGTCGATAAAGTATTTCCTGTTATTAAGGGTAGAATTGCTGACGGGTATTTTAATAGCGGAAAAACAAACATACGGTGTATAAATCAATATTTGTACTCAGACTAGATGATGTACAGTACATCCAGTGTACACTAAAACGGGTACTTCTCAACTGGGGGGGGAAGTCAGCTAGGGTTTATTAAAGCCTACGAATGTGTTGTTTGACTTCTGTTA
Organism: Centruroides vittatus; assembly: GCF_030686945.1. NCBI lineage: Eukaryota > Metazoa > Arthropoda > Arachnida > Scorpiones > Buthidae > Centruroides > Centruroides vittatus. The sequence continues at coordinate 3,446,881 of NW_027122703.1, forward strand.
TTCTGTTGTTGATTTCTTTCTCGTAACTTGCATAACCGTCATTTAATATGGACGATTGCGTGTTATACCTTGTAAACTATTGGTGGTATAAGGTTTCCATAAATAGTAATTGAGTAATTTAATATATTTTCGATTGATTTACATGGCGTATTTTCTTAAAATCTGAATTCTTGTCATCTTAGATTCCGGATAATTATGTGCGTTAAATTAAAAGATTTTAAATAAATTCGATAGGCTAACCGAATTAATAAAGCCAATTTGCAATTAATTTTGTGAGTTTCTCAAATTAAATATCGAAATAATTACGAAGTTTACGGCTTTTAACAAGCGTAATTTAATGATAAGACAAAAGTGTTTGCATCGAATCGTATTCATAATAGGAATCGCATGAAAAAAAGAATAGATATGTGTGTGTTTTTTTTAAAAAGAAGAAGAAGCAGCAGCAGCAGCTTTATTTTCACTAATGGAGAGAAAGAAGATTAAATAATGTAATATTATCCGGCAGAGTTGAAAAGTTTTGCAAATACATTAATTTTTTATGTATTTTTTTAAAAGTTCTTTCTCATTTCCTTAACTTCGATAATCGAAGAATGAAACAAGCTTCGGCTCTTTGTGAGACTATTGTTCAATAATTCTCAGGCGTATGGAGTACAGTATTTCTAATGAATAGCCCAAAGGCTACGACTCCCGTTTCATCTTCTGTACGCAGACTAAAAGCCATTAGGATCAGGTAAATTTAGAAAGCTTTTAAAGGCATCTTATGTTTGCTTGGAATAACAGCACACCAGAGAACAGCTATGCTGTCCTTGAGGCTCGTTCACTTCACTGTTATTGGCTTGTTGGCTTCTTTTTACTGGAGGATCCAGCCTCGGGCCATTGTTATCGATGACTTTTTCTCCCCCCTTCCTTCCACTGGAAGAATATCCAAACCTTGAGTGATTAAATATATAAAAAAGTTGTTTCAACTCAGTCGTCAACAACACTCGTTTGTTAATATTGTTTCTCTCTCTCTCTCCCTCCCTCTTCTAGTTCCCTTGTTTTATTCTTTCAGGTCGTGGGTAAGAGAAAAAGAAAGAAAGAATCTGTTCCTTCTTCCGGAAATACAAATAGAAGCATAGTGTTGACACGATCTTTCCGGTCTTAGAACTTTTTATTAGCTAAGACTCTGCAATAATTGCTATTGCTTTTTTCCATCTCCTTTCCTCTAATTTTTCTCTCTCACTCCCTATGCGTGTTTCAGTATATAAATAGCAGCACTGAGTTTCGAATAAAATAAAATAAAAGGAAAAAATCAAACACTACTACTCGGGCTCTAATCGTTTACACTCCGATCACGTGACTGCCGCTGACGTCACGCATGGCGTAGAATGCGGTAGATTTTTGCCTAAGGCATTTCTATATATATATATACTGTACTGTACATATATATAATATTCGAAAGTAGCCATTAAAAAAGAAATCGGGAAGAAAACAAAATAGTACGTTACAACGAATTTTAGTTTCTAGTTCTTGAATTTTTTCTATATATATAGTAACTTTTTGAAGTTGAAAACGTTGTTAACCAGTGGCGTGACAAGTGCAGTATTTGGGGATTGAAAACATTATATATAAAGTTTTATGGAAGATTTTGCAGTGTTTAATCTTAATAAGAGACGTTCGTGGTGGTTCTTCCTGATTTTTTTTAAATCTAGATCTTTCCAGAAGATAACAAGAATGTAGAACGAATCAATACCGAAGAAGATATTTTAAATAAACTCTCCGGCTAATTGGAGAGGGTGTGGTCCACGAAAAATACAAAATTGACTGCTATTAACGACACCTTTCTATTGAAAATGTTCCAGATCGAAATCCTGTGCAAACTCTCATTTCATTGGATAAATCCCTAATTATTCAAACCAAGCGACTAATGAGATAAAGCATATATTATAACTTTGTCAGCTGTTAAAAGTATAAAAGCTTAATTACGTAAAGGATACATATAAAAATATATTTACCATTTTTCTTACATTAACACTACTCCATCTCCCATTATTAAAAGAATAAAACAAAGCTGAAGGCGAGGGGGTGAGGAAAATATTTTATTAAAATGAAATCTTCCCATTTTAATATATTTTAATTTATAATATATTTTTAATATTTACATAAAATAAAAGTGATCGATACGTTTTATATTAAAAACGAACGGGGGGGAGTAAAACCAAATAAATTTAATGGTAAAGAAAGATTTCGATGACTAGTATTTTCCTTTAGGAGAAACTAATCCATCAAAATATACATTTAAAGTTGACAAAAGAATGAAATAGAATTGTCTGGAACGAAAAGTAAATCTGACAGTAAAGAGAAGAAGGAGGGGGGAGTTAGAGAGCCCGATTTCAGCTATCGTCGCACCCAATATATATGCTATGACCCTAACTCAACGTCACACAGTCTTCAGTGTTTATCTACGTTACCATGGTTACGGAAACAGTCTTTACCCAACTTGCTCAACGGTCAATCACTCCTGGTAATATCCGGTAGCTATAGTGTTAGTTATTTGTGTAGAAGTGTGTAATATTAAGCTGCGATTTGGTACTTTTATTTTCTTCTTCTCCTTTTTTTTTTTCTTGATAAAGAAGCGCAACCTTCTGATTCCTGTTAGAAATTAAATTGCCACCACCACCACCACCACCTCCTTGGTTCTACGTGACTTCATAACTTATAACCCACTACAGTTATGGCTTTCTGCTGTTATAGATAAGTTTCCTTTACTACAGCAGTTTTGCTTAAGCTCTAGTTGGGTGTTTTTTGTTTAAAAATGACTCCCAATTCTTAAGTTTTTTTTAAAGGTTATTTCTTCAACTTTTCCTCCTCCATCCCGGCTTAAAATGTTAGTAGAATTGTTTTACGTAATCTTAAAAATGGATTTATTATAAAAAAAATATATGTTATAAATGTAGTTAAATTATCTTCTACGTATTATAAATCATTCCGGAAATTACCTTTTTTTATTATTATTTATTTTTTTCTTTTTCTCCTTCTCATCACTCGAAAAATTACCCTCTTCGAAGTTGGAAAATTTTACTTTCGATTTTTATTTTTCCTCCTCCAGAAACTAGAGTTTAGAATTAGTTTTAACTTATATAAACCTTGATTGATCTTTATTACTTTTAATTTTAATTGATTCTGGAGATTTGTAATTTGATCTTTTAACGTTAAGAATTCCAGAAATTTTATTTAATTATTGTCTAGAAATAGGCCTATCTGTTTCTATCCATCCTAGAGACACAAATTTCCTCTAATCTGTTTTAAAATATTTCACTCTTCAACGTGTAATCTAAAGTCCAAATTCCCTCGATAACGGAAATGACTAACATTAGACTATCGTTGTAACGAGATAAAAACGTATCTCGTATATAGAAAAAAACAAACAAGGAAAGGAAAATAATATAAAAAAAAGATTCTAAATTCATTTGAATGAATTGTCTATTGATAATTTAAATGGCCCTTTATATAAATAGGGTAAATTCCCTATTTCAAAACGGGAAAAAAATCTACTTTTAAATCGTTCATATGATTAAGCACTGTTGTAAATTTATAAATTAAGTTTCCCCATTTCCCGAATTTCCCTAAAACTCTACAAAAGAGGAAAAAAATATTCCATCAGTTTAATGTAAATGCAGGATGAAGAAGAAGAAGAAGGAGGAATTCCAAAATCCAATCATTGCATCATCGTTTTAAACTTCCCTTATTGTATTTACATTTTACTCAGATATTTGATGTATTTTTTTTTTCTACAAAAGGAATATATAACTTTATACTTTTTTCTATTCGAATATTGAATAAATATTTCATCTATCTTAGCTCATTGCACATCACATAACCCGTTTTATACATGCATTTACTGTATCTTTAAAGAGAGAGAGAGAGAGGGGAGGAGGGAGGAGAAACTTTCTGATATAAATCCTAATATTAACAATATATATATAGTAGTTTTCTCCTATACTTGGACAATCAATATTGGAAAATAGGAAAACACGAAATGCTTGAAAACCGCAGATCAGCTTCGATTTTATGATTTGCATCAAAATGAGAGTGCACTTGCAAACTGTACAATCTCGTTACGGGTAATCAACTTATATTATCACATCTATTACTCGATAGAGATAAACTACGAAAATACATTTTTGTCTTCATTCAATAGTAAATTCTATTGGGATTATATTTATCTTTTATTTCGGCTTCGATCTTGCTTTAAAAAATGAGAAGCAGATTGACTTTTCAAGAGGAAGAAAGAAGAGAGAGAGAGAGTAGAGTGGGGAGGGGAGGAAAATGATGAGATTGTTGGAGGTACGGTACTTATAAATTAGTTAGTAGCGTATGGAAGATTCCTTTGATTAAAACAACGCAGTATCATTAATAAAATTACAAATTAAGGTTGCTTTCAACTTCATTAGTGATAAACAAGGATTTAATTTAATATGTGAAATTTCCCGGAAGTGTGCACTTGTAAATCATCAAAATAAAATTAATTTGTTAAATTACAATAATAATAGCATCCGAACTGGATTTACTAGATTTTAAAGTCTCATAAATGAGCTTTTATATAACGATTTTTAAGTTGTGTGTAAGAAAGATTCGGTCTAATTATCTTCGTACTCGCGCTTCTTCGACTAGAACGAATTTTTCAAAGTAAGGCAAAGCGCCGATTAAATTTGATAAATGCATAATTTATTTTACTACAGAGTAGCGTGGAGTCGGACAGTCTGGAGTCGAAAACCCGGGTCAAAGGTCGACCGACACACAACTGGTTAAAACCAGGTCGGAAAGAAAAATGTATACGTATACACACACACACACACACTGACACAGTTACGTCATAAAAGTGATAAACCAATTAAAAACTTTCAAAAGTAGAGATTACGCTTAGAATAAATTTTTGAACGGTGGAAAATGATTTCCGTTTTTGGATAAGCTTTTGGCCATTTGCAAATCCGGTTTTAACGTTAAAAGGGGGAAAGTTTTAATAAATTCTTATGCTTAATTTGGATGGTTTAATTACCATTTAGTAGATTAAATGAAATCATTTCGTTCGCTCTTGTTTATTGTAATTAAATAAGTGTAAAAATGACAAATAGAGATTTACTACGAATCTCTTCCCAAGAGAGGTTTTATAATGGAGACTGCGAAATTTAACCTTATTTATTATTGTTTAAGCGAGTGAAATGTGTTTTTTTATACTATTTTTTGCTGTAAAACATACAAGAAATGAAGCACACTTTATGCAACCAAACTCAGCGAAAAATATGAAATATATTTTAAGATTTTTCAATGTCGCTTGCAAAAATGTCTTTTAAATCTGGAGTTTCTTATATGCCTTTTGAATGCTATCAAAGAAAGTTATTCGAAGATATACATCTTTAAGAATCCTAAGATCTCTCTCTCTCTCTCAAAATATGAAAGATGCGATAGTTATTAATGAGATATTTAAAGGGCATTAATTGAGTCATTTAATACATTTTAAGACATTTTAATAGAAGGCACGTAGATTTAATTACATTCGTAACATTAAATGGAATCTAATTGTTAAAGGCCGTAAATTATATAAAATAACGTTTGAAATCTGTTATATAATTGATGATATAAGGCCTACTCTATAATACGAAAAATATGTCTTTATGGCCAACATATGACTCTTATTTATATAAATTACACATATGCTTCGAATTATATTAGACATTTGTAATTATTTCTGCTTCGAAGATTTGTTATATAGTAAAACTTGTGTAAATCGACACAGAATAATAACGTTTTAGGCAGGTGGCACGTTAAACTAGGGGCAAAAAAGGGCAATTTCCTGGGGTGCCCCAAACCAATCTTTTATAAGAAAATATTCCCCCGAAGAAGTCAGCTCGTAATTGAAATTCGCCCTGTTCCCACGAAGCTATAATGACCCCCACTGTTCCGTTTTTGGCAGGTTTTACTGTGAGGAAATGCGCTCCGGTGACTATTTACGAATGTGGCAGGTCAAAATAACGATAAATAAATAGAGAACGTTTTAATGGAGGATTTGTTTCCTTCTGTACAACACGAATGTTATACAGAAGGTATATAATTGCGAATAACGATCATTACTTGGAATTCGTTATAAGAAAAAATCGAGACAATTGAGTGGAATTACGTATACGTACGAGCCTTATTATAAAAAAGAAAAAAATTAAGCTCGTGGTAATCGATATCCCGTATCCGTTTGCTCTTTACATAATCTTACATAAATATTATTATTTTCTTTACCGAGTTAATATATTTGGAAGTAAGTTTATTTTTATCGCCGAATATATTTTCTTTTATAAACTTGAATGAGTTATCAAAAAAAAAAAAAATATATCATCCTTTATTTCTTTTATGCGAAAGTTTAAGCTTGAAGTAATGTTTTTGATTTGATCTTGACATAAATCTCTATTTGTGCTGTTGGATATGACAGATGGCTATGTTCGCATCCCTGTAAATCGTCGATCACAAGATCCATTCATCATTACATGATATCTATATTTATCGTATTTAAATTTATAATTTAAATACAATAAATGATATAGAAGAAGATAATATATGTGGAAGGAATGGAAATATGACTAAAGTTAGAAAGAATGAATGGGAATCAAGTTTAGATAAACAATATTTTCAACCTGTTTCTTCCATTTTTCCGTAGATGACGACTCCCAGTTTTCAGGATTTTAAATATAATACAAAAATAGGAATATAATTTATATATATATATATATATATATATAAGGATTTTTAAAAATTCGTATTGGTTAAAGCATTTTAGTAATTTATAGTTTTAATGCTTTAAAAAGAAGGCAAGTAGCTGTGAGATAGGGTTATATATATATATATATCATACTAATCTCTCTATATATTTATATATATTTTCCTTTAAGAAACACTCGACAGTTTATTATAAGGTCGAAGGTAAGTAGGGGTGATATTTTCAGAATTTATGAGAGATGATAGTGATGGTTGTGTCGAAATATGAGAATCTGATGTATAATTAGAATGAAAAAAACTATATAATGTTTAGTAAACATAATAAAGTTTAATTTATTTCGATGCCGTAGTAATTTTTATCTATTAATTTTTAAACCTTAATAGGATTATTGAACGTTCTGAAGAGAGTTTAATGCTCGGGAAGAAAATGACGTTTTATTTTATTTTATTTTTTTAAATATTTTTTTATTAAATTTTAATTAGTAAAAATGTCATAAATATTATTAATTTTTGTTTGTTAAAAATGAAAATTCTCATTTTATTCTTCGACAATGGAAAATAAAGCGGATATGTCGTTGTAGTACAATAATAATCGTAACTAAGATAAAAAAAATTGGATTAAGTACATGTAAATAGGAAATGTTTTACAGAGAAGAAAAAAATAATAATTAATTAATTATAATAATTTTCGGATTGGCTGACAATAACAATAAATTCGGCATAATTTATGTGATGTAAACGGCAAAATTAGGCCATTAAAGTAGAAATTCTAACGTTATTTTCTACTTGTTTCAATGCTGATCTATGATACATTGATCAAAGAATATCTGCAGCAAGAAGCAGTAATAATCTTTACTTGTTTATTTATTTACAAAGAAAAACGGTATTATCTCATATAGAGAAAGATAATGGTTCTTTCAAAAGAACGAAAACAAACGTAATAATAAAAACAATTAGGCGGTAAGTTGATATCGTTTTAGATACTTTTGCTTCATTTTCTGCTTTTAAATCCATTTATATACTATAAAACTTTATCATTATAAACTAAGCAGTATATTATTTGAAACTTTATACTCTTTTCTTTTATTTTTCTACTCTTCTGACTGCACTATTCGCTTTTCTTACAAGAGAAAGTTTTTCATAAACTTCGCTTCTAAATTAATAATAATATTTTAAAAAAAAATCTTATTAGTTTTGTTTTTAATATAAAAGTAGTGGATTTTCAATTAAGTTTCTTCATCAGCATGATCATGTTTAATCAAAATAAAAATACGGAAAACGTAAAGAGATTAAGGAGGTTAATTTGAATAGACATCGGTCCTATTTTCTCCAAAAAAAAAGGGCCAAACTTTAACTAAAACACTGGTAGAATCTAGCCTAATTTACAAGAACTTTTCGTAAAGTTTTTCTTACTCAAATAATAATATAACTATATTGTATTGAGAATAGATTATTGAACAATATAAGAATACGAGCGAATGAAAGTTATTATTATGCTACTTGACTTTGCATCGTGCCGTCAATGTTAATATTTGTTTCCTTTAATATCTTAGTATAATGATGGTAACAAAATAAAGAAAATGCTGCGGGTCTTTCTTAATAAAGATCGTTGATAATTTCCCGAGGAGATGAAGAAAATTGGATATGAATCATCTTAAATTATGTCACGTACAAATGAACATATCTAGAAAGTTTCATTAAATTGGAATAAATGCATGTAACTCGCATAAAATTGGTATCAATAATATATATGATATATTTACGAGAAGAAGAAGAAAAAATCGATATATAAATGCATCCATAAAAATTGATTTATAGTAATGAATGTTTTTGATCGTGTTTAAACAATAACGGGTATTGTATCCCGTTAATATCGATTATGCTGTAACTAAATTTATTATTATTATTATTATTATTATTTTAAAGAGAATTATAAGGTTAAAAATTGTATTTTAAGACCTATATATTTTAGTTCTAAGCCTGTAGCTATCTTCTTTATTGAGTTGACAACGACACTCGCACACTCGAATTCTTTCCTTTACAAACATTTTTATAAAATACACTTTGTGCATTGTCTTCTATCTGCCTCAAAGCGTAAGGAAATTCAGAAAGAAGAATGTTAACAACATAACATGGAAGCCTTTCAATGTCACATGGGAGACTATTGATCTGAAAGAAGTACATGTCCTAACTTAGGAATGCCGGGACAGTTTAATTTTTACAAACTCATTTCGTTGGGACATTTAAGAATTTAAATCTCGTGTAACTTGTAACAAGTTTTTTCTTTTATTTCTTCGTCAGTTTTTATCAAGTAATACAAGTGAAAGAAACTCATTATTGTCAAGAAACAACAGAATAAGATTCACCCTTAATCACAATCGAGCAAGAACGAAGATCATTAGATTATAGAGATCTAATTCTTGCTCCTTAATGACTAGAAAGGCGAAAGTGCAGATTGCATTTCTCTTACCATCTAATAATGCATAAAAAAACAAAAAAAAAATAATATATTTTTTCAAAATTTTAATTCAACTTCACGTAATTTTTGTTGATGTGTTTAGAACATTCTTTGGCGGGAATTTATTACAGAGAATCTAATTTTTATCGTCATTAAAAAATCGATATTGAGTTTTCAATTTCTTGTTTATATTTAATTAAAAAAAAACGAGCATTAAGCATGGTTTTACATTACTTATCCAATTTTCTTCTTCGTATCATATATATTTCAGCACTTAAAAAGCAATTTTAAATCGGTTCTAATGTATCAGATCTGAAATATCACAAACATTTCCCCTTTTTAAAATCCTATCCCGCATACTAAAAAAATATTTTCATATCAAAAATAATAATAAATAAAATAAATAAAAAAGCCGTCAACGTCATCAATTGCAATATTGAATTTTCTTAAATAAATATGCTTAGTATATATACATACAACTTACGTGTTTGAAATATATATATATATATATCTGTGGATATTAAAATATTTAAAATAGTATGGAAAATACACGTAAAAAAAAATCAAATTTCAATTGAATAGATGTGGTTTCAATTAAAAGAAATCTTCACGAACGGGTCAAAAATATAATAATAAATATCAGACACACGAGTAAATAAGTAAGTAACGAACCTCCTTGCAATTATAATCATCGTTAAGAAATCAAATTAAATGACCCAATTGAGTTAAAAGCGAATTACTCATTAAAGTCTTTCCTTTCATATTTACGGTCTTGAGTGATGAGTAGCAGATATTTTTAGATATCAATTATTATTATTTTTTATCCTAGACGTACATCTGCTTTGTTTTAATACAATTCTTCCATAAAAAGTAGAAAAAGACGGGCCTCATTAACGCCTCTTCGCCTTCTTTGGAACCTCATCTTACTTCTCCTTATTGATATTTTGGTTTTATATTTGCATCTGTACAATGTCTCTAAAACTTTTTGCATTCACGACTGTTTTTTACCAGAGTTATACATGTATAAAATAGGCATACAAAAAAGTATACCTGTAAAAGGTATTGTTAACTTTAATATATATATATAAATTACCATTAAGCTTCTTTCATAATCACTTCTCCTTCTGCGTACACCTCCCCATTTATCCTATTGGGAATAAATGATACATTTCGCAGCAGCAGTTAGTCACTGCTTAAAATTTCTTACAAAATTAAATATCGCTTTTATACGTCTAATTAATTATAATAAAACAGATTTCGAGAGTTTTAAAGTATGGAAAATTAGTTAAATTATCTAATAATTTATATCCTTAACTTAATTTTATTAAGCTGAAAAATAATCGATCGTGTTCTCGGCATTTTGCTCTTTGTTATCTCTTCCTTTATGAAAGGAAGTATTTGTATACAAATATATATATATATATACCTTTCTTATTTAGGTAAAAGCCTTAGAAGTAATCGGTCTGTTGCTCATCTGAGACCAAGGGGGGAGGAGTTTTTGTAAAGAATAATGAAACTCGAGAAAGTTCTTACATAACTAGAAAAATAATTAAAAAAAATTAATTATTTTCAGTAAAATTCGTCGCGATATTAGTTAAAATCGATTATATTTTCCAATTTTCTAAAATCATCGACACCTTAAATGGAAGAAGAAGAAGAAGAAGAAGAAGAAATGCAAGTAACATTAAAAACCAAAGTGTGGTATTCTGTTAATTCCATTAACAAAGAGGGTCTCATAAGTTACATTGCCTGACTGATCCTAGTAGTGAATAGGTTCCATCTCCTTTGGGCTTAACTAACATCAATTGAAATGCAATGTCATCACCTTTTATTCATCAGAAAGCATCAGACTCCAAAAGTACTCTTGATAAGGTTATTGAACTTGGACTTCTCTAATAAAAATTTATTGGAGACAGATTACTCCACGTTGCCTCTACAAATAGTAATTTTAGCGAATCTTCTAAAGCTCATTAATTTTTCAAATATTGGGTTTATTATTATATTACAACTGTCACAGATGTAATTTTCCAATTTTTTACTAGTGTTTCTTTATTATTTGGAAACTTTTCGTTACGATTTTATATTTGAAGAGAGGTTACTGCATCTAGCAATAACTTAAAAAAAAAAAAAAAAAAAAAAGACTTGTATGAATGTAAATACTGTATATAAAACACTGGCTTGACTATAAAGAATCGGAGACTAAATTCTCCTAAATAAAAGATAATTTTAAGCTTTTAAAGTATTTTTATGTTGTAAAAGCGCGTGTAGTTTATGTTTGTGTCGGTGTATGCGTTAATATACAAGCAATTTCTACTTATAAAACACTGATACCCGCATTCACAATCGAGGATTAGGAGCCAGAATTAAAAGTTAACCAGTAAGAGTACACGTACTAAGAATAAAGTGAATGGCAATTGGTTAACTTCTGTTACTTGATTGTGAATGCGGCAGTAAGAGTTTGTTAGTTTCTATTAGATTAAATTCAATGTTTAATACGTACAGTACAGTACATAACCCCCTATTTGACGTTCTTCAATTTAGCGCCGTACTCGATTTAGTATCAATTTTAGAGGCTTTGAGTGTGACTTTATTCCTAATTGTCTAATGCAGATTTTTATTTATTTAAGCTTATCTTATCCAGCATATCAATATCGATTTTATTTTATCTCCCGATACCGATGTTAAACAATAGTAACAACTTATTTAAATAGTAAATTTCATTAAATTACTATTTTAAAATAAATATTGACACAGATAACATTGATATTAATATGTTTATTTCTTTTATAAATGAGAGTTATTTATCTCATTTGTGGGGAAATGGTTTCGCGTAGTTTTAAATGTGTTTAAAAGGACAAAAAAAAAAACCATTTCTAACCAAATAAACAAACAAAGATGCGCCTAATTGAAGGTGACGATTTAAAACATTTTCAACTGTTTACAAAAGTGATAAGATTTAGTACAGTATCGAATTATCTCTAAATTACTCTTAGACTAATGTAATGTCTGTCAATTATTCAAAGAATTTTACGGTAAATTTTGGGGGAACGTGTTTATTTTCAATTTAGTACTTCCTTAAGCACGAATCGCATTAAATCTACACCTTTTTTTTTTTTTTTTTCTTTGTATCTTACTGCAAATCTTTGGTTTAATTACTTAAATCTTCGAAGTAGAAATTTGCTTAAAGTTAGACCTTATAATTATTTAAGAATCGAATTATGTTGTAGAACGTTTAAAGGTAAGAGATGAATCGCCTTCTATTTATAGAACGTTAGGAGTTCCACCTTTATAGCTAGAAAGAAATCATTTCCCTGTCTTTCTGCTCCTTATACAGGGTGGGCTCAAAAAAATCAGTACTTGCAAACTAAGTGCTTTTCTATTATAAAAGTCGATGCAATTTATTATTTACGAGTAAGATATCAAACTACTCTAATGGTTATTTACTTTTGCAGTCGTAAGACGTCTAGAAAAACACAAGAAGGATCTCTTTAAAGCTGTAAATTAATCGATTTTCTCGCAGAAATTTTAATAATAATCGAAGTATTATAACGATTTCAGTCTATAGAAAAAATCCCTCAATGGTAACTTAAGTTTATATAGAGTGTTTTTTCTTTCTTTGTTATAAATTTTAATGTATAGATAGAAAATTTTGCACCGAATGATTAAATTTATTTCAACATTTCGAAACTTCTGTCGGGGCCAATTTTAGAAATTTTGGAATGTTGAATTTTTAAAGTTTCAAAGTATGATGATAGTTTGGTCAATGTATTTTTATGAATAATGTTACGGTATCTCACTAAAAAATTGAATTTTTTCAAAGCTCTTGGGTAAAAATTGATTCTATTTTTAAGGCGTTGAGATGTGAGAGTTTGATACAAACTCCATTTTGAGAATCTTTTCTAAATTTTTAAATAGGACTTCCAAAAATATCTTTTTACGTTCGTTTTAATAATTTTCATTACTCGCTTTTATTTTCCTTCTCGTTCTATATAATCTTTTACTTTTATAAGAGCGATACTCCACCGTCTATTCCAACATATTACGAGTAAGGTAAACAAGAGATGTAAACAACTTCTTAAGAAACTAGAAGGGAGGAAGAAATAAAAATAAAATCTAATGTTATCAAAGCGATGCGAAAGGGGGGGGGGGAAATGGCATTAGAAATTCCCGTCAATTCAAAATACATCCATCTTTCATTGAAGAAATTCGCAACAGCTTAAAGCTTCTAATTTACAGAGCGTAGGAAGTGTGTAAAATATTTTAGGGAATTTAAAATTTACCGTTAAAATTTTTATTCTTCTTTTGATAAATAAGATTTTTATTTAATTAAATAAATGGAATTTCTTACAAAAATCGATTCTTAAGAGAAAGACCGATAATTGCATTTCTGGAGTTTCTACAATCTTGTTCCTTTCTCTTTTTTTTTCCCTCTTCTTCCTCTCCTTTTTCTTCGTGTCGTTAACGCAAAAATATATAGAGTTAAACCCAACTAAGTTATTAGTTGGAATATATTTTATTTAAATTAAATTTTCTTGCTGTAAAGCATAAGTTTATCGAAAATTCAAAGGAATAGTGACCTAGTAGAACGTGTTCTATGAACTCGGTCTCTCTACACATAAATCATACCAAGTAAACTAAATTCCGTCATTAAATATTTAAGAGATTACAAGATTTATACCATGAGAGAAGGAGATTTTTGACTACTTTTAATATTTTTCCATGCAAGAATATTCAAAGCGTACAAAAATGCTTTGGAATCAGGAACGAATCTTTACAGAAGCTATTATTGTTATTATTTAAATTTATTAGAAAGTAGCCGATTTTGCATTCAATTTTTGCATGCGACGGTTAGTCATACATCAAAACTAAACTCAAATAATGTTTGGAGCCGATTGATGGATGATGGTTGCATGAACGTTGCATGAAAATTGAATGTCGTGATCAATAGTAGTAAAATAATAAACATTTGACGCTAATAGAATGAATATAGGTCTATATATATACACACGAGTCGACATTCGATAGGAGGCAAAAACATGAAAAAATTACCCCGAAATAACGTTATTAATATTTGATAAGAACTTGTATATCATTAACCCTCTAGTTATCCAATAATTCATAAAAATTAAATTTCTTTCTAAATGGGAAATATGAATATGAAGATTTTATCGCTATTTTCGAGATGTCTCATTTAAACTTAACGACTGTTTATTTATTTATTTATTTTTATTTTCCCGTTTGGGAGCCATACAAAAAAAAAAAAAAAAACTTAATGACACTAGTGCAACAGGAGTTTCTTTTCTCTTTTTCTCTATTTAGCTTTGGAGATTAATGGACAAGTTACAGCTCTTTGAAACCTCTAACTATTCACTATATATATATATATATTTCTTCTATGGAGCTTTTAAAAAAGAAAAAAAAATCATTATTTTCTCCCCTTTCCTAAATAATCCATTATTTTAATGGATGAAAACTAGTTAAAATTTAAGAAAGCAATCGAAGTTTTGCATTGTTTTCCTCCCCGGGTGACGATTATAATTATGCATATGCGAAAATTTATAAGATTTAAGCATCATAACAATTTCGTCTTTGAACTATACTCGAATGAGTTTAAAATTAAATTGCATTATTAAGATTCGTTAATGGACTTCTCTTTGTAAGCATTAGCCATTTTCTAAAATCAACTATGCAGCTTACAAATCTTTCATCTATACTTTCCACTGTGTTTATGTAGTACAATTAGTAATTCCGATGGTATATAATTAAAATTTAATTTAGTTTGCTAAATATATCAGGCAAAATATATATATAAATCCGCTTAGAATTTTAGTGGTGGTGTCTTTTTTTCCTCCTCCTCCTCCTCCTCCTCCTCCCTTCTTCTCTTTAATGTGGGGAAAAGCGGGAGATGCAAACCTATCGAAATTGGCAAGAGTAATATCTCGGCAACTTAACTGGACCCAATCTCCAATATTCTCTGCAGATAACGATAACAATTAAAGTCTAAGTTGCAAGAGGGGGGTAGGAAAAAGTAGAGAAGATAAGGTAGTTTGTCGGCGAAAGTCCTGATCAGCATTCAGTCGCATCAAGCACTGATGCTTTGGCTTTATAGACGCAGCTGGCGCAATAACTTACCAAGCTTTGACGCAAATCTATTGGAATGGACTTTTTCCTGATGGTGTTGTTGTAACCATCGGCTGGCTGCATGCTAATGTAATAAAATGTTCCAGACTTGAAACATTACTGGTTGCTTAAATTTTATGTATGTCACTAAATCCATACGACGGCTATTTGTATTCTATTTGAGGAGCATTTACAAGAAGATTTCTACCAATAACTTGTTCGGGCTACATTCAAAACTAATTTTTCTCTACCTGTATACAAATTTTCCGTATTCTGTTTTTGCTCTTTTAAAAATTAATTATATATATATATTTTATACTCGGTTATATTATAGGCATTTTAAATATTACGCATTAAATCCCCGTTTTATCCGCTAAAGATGTAAAAGATATTCGGTGTCATTATGTATTTACCTAACGAGTTGCGTTTTTATTAAGTACATAAAAGATGAAAAAAATTGCCTGGAGGTAATCCCAAAGGAAATAACATCAATTGCCAAAAACCATAAAAAGAATGAAATAAAATTTTGTTTTTGTTTCGCAGTTCATCAACTTTATCAACTTTGTCCACCGTGAACACATCGAAAGCCGAACGTGATCGAAATACAATCTCCTATTTAGTAAGAAAACGTTCATGTTTAAGCTACTCGCACTTCTTTAGCATTCTGTTTGGGTTCTCCTGGCTACTTGTTGAATTTTCCTTCATACACATTAATGGACATTTATGTTTCTCAATAAAATCGATATGCTACATATTGAATATGTGGAAAGTTAGCGGGTACGAGTCTGTATGTGTGCTCGTCTGTGTGTGTGTGTGTGGCTTTAACTACAGAAACTTATTTACTCTGTCCTTATCTTGTTTATACAGCATGCGTCTGAACACCGTTAATACAAGTACTTAAGATAAGTGTAATTTACTATCTTAGCCAATGGTTTGGGTATTTTAAAATACCGCACAATAATTGGTAAACTTTCTTGCGGTTTGTTGTCTTTAATATAAATAAAGTTAGATTAATCGCATCCTTCTATGTCAATTTGTGTATTTAATCTCTCTCTTTTTTTAAATTAAGTGACAAAAAAAATTTCTTATCGGGAATTAAAAATACTCTATAATTCACTTTCGGATAGAAGCGAAAGTAAACTTAATATCGGTTTAAACGAGCATATAACAGGCTTATTGCTTTTGCTTCAGGCTGTGAGCCTATAGGCTATTATCATATAAAGAGACACCTGATGTTGCATCAAAGCTATATATGGTTATCATGAAGTGAGTTCATTGATCGCTTGTCAAGCAACTGTAACATTGGAGCCGTAGATTGGATAAAATAGAATCGAAGACTCTTATCAAACAGAATTTTTCACTTAAAAATATATTATTTACAATTCTAATTTTAAAAAGCTACGTTTAAATTAAAAAAAATTAGCTGTTTGTTGTAATTGCTGGAAGTATGATACATAAATTATTCACTAAGTTTATGAAAATGCTTGTAAACATTTTATCAATATCAAGTCAAATTTATGTTAGTAAAGTTTAAGAAAAGAATTCTTTTAATTATTATAAGTAGCATAATTTATGAAGGATTCATAAAAGAAACTTCTTTGCTTAACGTCACAGATGTAAAAACTCATTTCGCTTTACAATGAACTCCTTTTATATTAATCGTTGCAGATATACGAAAGTCGTCTCCATTAAGAAGACGAGAAAAATTAATAATAATCCTTTTAGAGGGGAGGAAAAAAAAAACGAATTTTTGAGTTAGCAAAAGCGAAAACTTAGTGTGTCCCACAGGATTCTACAGATTCTGAAATATGAGTCGTCCAGAAGCAATTTAGTACTCCTTAAAACCCAATTCTTTATTATCCATCAATCTTAATAAAATATTTGAATTTCAAAATTTCAATTTATTTAATCTTACTTTGGAATCTCAACTTAAAACATTTTCCAATCTGTCATCAAGAATTATTAACAACGTCTATCGATCAACAACATGACAATATAAATCACAATAATTTGCACCTTTGACATTAAACAATGGTAGGGATAGGACTTGGCAAGATTCGTTTATAACTCGATCGTTAATTGAATTTTATGCAATCTGCCATATTAACGTAGATGGGGTGCCAATTTTCTCTCTTTCTTTACGTCCATTAACCGGTAGGGTATTGGCCATTGTAAATTTATTCGGACCAATCGAGAATTTCATTTTCTCAAACTTGATTATAACATCATTCAGCCTGACTCAACCGAGATATAATTTTCGAGATTTGGCCGAGTTAATTTAGAAAAGCAGATGAAAGAAACCATTTATTTTTAATCTGTTGGAAGAGACTTTATTCGGGATATTTTAGGTCTAAGCTACTCTTTTTTTTCCTTCTTCTTCTTCTATCGGGAATGAACTTATAAGGGCATTAAGAAGTAAAAGCCATTTTCTTTTTGTTATTGCCTATCATATATATATATTTTTTTTTACCATTGCCACAAATTCCTTGCCATACTCATGGTTAAATGGGCGCAGATAATGAGTAGAGGAATTCGCATTAGATGCGCTTTGTTACCTAGCTGTGCTTCACCTATCGAGAGGGAAATCTCCTTACTTCAGTGACTTAAAGCTGCCTTCCCTTTTCCGTTAAGTCTAAATCGAATGAGGAGAGTATCGTAAAATGGTGTGGGTGTCAGTAAAATCCCGATAGACTATTTGCTATAACACCATCTTTTGCCAGAAGATAGCGTCCTTGCCGTAAAACAGCCCAATTTCTTTCTATCTTTACTCTTCCTGGCAAAACTGGGTAGTAAGATAACAGCTTCTTTTATTTCCCCCACTTCGCCTTTTTTTTCTCTGTTCCGATATGTAAACATGGAGAACAGTTTTATGTTCTTTGGACATCGTAAACTGCACGCACGCACACAAATATTAGTATTATAAGTCTTCCTCGCTACTCCACGTAGAATTACTTTAATTTAAAATCCAGAATTTATCTTAAACTAAGAAAGAAACCTTTTAAAAAAACAAAAGAGAGAGAGAGAGAGAGAGAGAGAGAGAGAGAGAGAGCAAATTAATTTTTATCATCGCTTTAAATATATAAAACTGATAAATTTAAAATTCTCTTGTTATATTTAGCATTTTGATACAAGAAAAAAGACTTTGATGTAGGTTAGTGGTGAAGAATGCTTACTCCTTTCCATATTTATTTTATAATAAATGATAATTAGTTACAAGCAGTTGAGAATGACGTTTAAACCTATGGGAAAACCGTGCATATATAATAAATATCTTTATTTATAAATCATTATAAGTGAATATATAATTCTTCGGATGATAAATTAATTACTAAATAATTTACCATACTTAAAACAATTTTTAAATGGTAGTTAATTTAAAATTTAATTTTCAACGTCGTTCCTAATTCTTAGAAAGCATTAACGATAAGAACTGTGGAAAAAAAATATTAGTAGCCATTTACCAGCAAGCAACAACGTATACTGTACTAATAAACTACATCAAATATTGACAATATTCTTGTAAAAAATGACTTTAAAAAGCGAATTGAAACTATACTTTAAATATTTAAACACCGAATAATTACTCGGAAGACGAAATAATAATAAAAAGAAAACGAAAAATGTATATCTTTCTCTCTCTCTTAACGACGTTAAAACCTTTAGAGTAAAAAGAAAACAAAAAAGTAGTAAACAAAATTTGAGTGGGCGAAAACAAAATGATTTTAAATTCTAATTTATTGACAAATATTTATTATATAAAGTAGCATTCGCCCACGTTACGTAGGAGTAGTAACGTGTTCTATCGATTAAACAAGTAAATTTTTACTGGAATGGAACGATAATTCAACATTATACCTTCAAGACAAGAAAAATCTCAAAGGAATGTAAGAGGGTTTGGAAAAAAAAACCAGAAAAATGAAAAAACAAGACCAGCAGTTTTAAAATCGAACCAATAAGTTCTCGTTTATAGCATCTTGGTATCACAGTCTGTGTCTATCCAATTGTCCAACTTTCCCTCCAGAATTCTTCCTACCAATCAATAAAAGGACCACATTCGCACAGCACAGTAACTGATGCAGCAAAGCGTGTTGAATCTGTCTGACTTTATATATATATATGAATGGATTCTCTCCATTTACTTGATGTAAACTTTTATCAGATATGCAACCAGCTGACCATTCAATTTATTAAAAAAATAAATGAATTATTATCTTCGGGATGAATACTTACAATTCTAAAATAAAGAGATTAAAGAATAAATAGGACCTATATATAATTTCCATACGGATAACATTAAAAGACGGTCTTATTTAATTGATTGTGGCGGTGAAATTATATTCAATTTTGCCCCAAACCGAATTTGTTCATCACAGTTCGTTAGATATATTCCCGATCTTCTGACATAATTGCTGACGCAACGAAATCTTTTCTTATCTTTCTTATATATAAAACTAAAAATAACTTTAAAGTTCTTACCAAAATTTTTTATAATATTTTTAAAGCCATTTTTCATATAAAATTTCATCTCGTAAATTTATAAATTCAAGCCGTAACTCATAATCGTTTTATCTTTTATATAATTTTCGCTTTTCGTTAAGGTTTTAGCCAGTCTATTTATATACTAAATGCTGATTAAAATACCCAGTTAGAAGTAAGTAAACCTCATTTATCTTTCGTAGTAATGGAAATAATTATTTTTTCTTCTTCTTCTTTCCTTTTTTCTTGGCGAGGAAAGTAAGGAAGATTAATACAGTCCTATACGTTCTTTCCATTTATTCAGCAATGTAAAATAATCCAGTCGGTGCTTATCCTTTATTGCAATCAGCATTGGCAGTCGTGCGCAACAATTTTACCATTAATCCAACTCGGCTCTTCAAGTTGCAGCATCAGTCAATTAATACATCATTAAGCACATTCATTAACTAGATGCAGTTTAACTCGCAGCTTGACGTTACATTGTTTCGTCGCAAAATTACTTACATAATAATATTCGTCATTGTAACGACATCAAAACTCCCAATTATCATTTCGTGCAATGCTATCGCCGCTTTTAAATGATAACAATGCCATGGTCTACACGATCTTAAAAGTGGGATCCTCGTGTAAGACAAGATGTTGGTACAAGTTAGCTTCTTTCTTTAGAAGATCAATATCTCGAGCTTTCTTCATCTACGGGATATTTACGGGGTCTGCTTATGTATAAAGCCGTAAAACTTTATCTCGAAAATAATACACGTGGTAAAGGAAGAGAAGTAAAAATTCGCTTAGAAAATTGAGCGAAAATTTTATTTTTATTACATTTTTAAATGCAACAAATCTTTCTTTCCTAGCGATTCTTTACATTAATTCTCTCATAATTGTTATTTAAAGAAAAAAAGATTCAGAATTTGTGTAAGACGATCGAGCGAACTCAGCTGCTACTTCACATCGGCAAAAACAGACGAAATGAAATTTTTCTAGAGAAGGCGATTCTTTTTTTCTTTTTTACTTTTCTCTCAAGTGAAACAATTATAGTAATACTTCCATAAAAATTATAAAAATTAATTACGAAGTTTAGATGAAACGGTGGGCCGTTCCACACGAAAGAAACCCATTCTTTATCCACCAATAAAAATCAGTCGGTCGCCATCTTTGACTTATTATAACTTCTTCAAAGACAGTAATGGACAGTAGAGTTTGTCTCGACAGCTTATTTCCTATCCCCAGCCACATCAACTCCATCCATTCAATCTTCCTCTTTCTCCCATCAATCTTGCCTTGGATGCAGTCAACCTAACCGAATAGCTTTCCACCGCATCCTTATACTATTCCACCACGCATGCTCTAACAATCCAAGCAATTTTTTTTTTTTTTCCTTTCTTCTGTTTAATACAAGCTTGCCCGTAATGGAAAAGTTTAGTCGATCTCTTTTTAAGATTGAGTCTAGTAGAGAGATACGCGGCTCTCGGTTAATTAATGAATTTTCTCTTACGAAACACCAGAAAATGGCCTAGTGAATGGAAAAATTGAAATCTATATACACAGACGATATATTCTCTTTTAGTATTTTTTTAAATATTTCTCTTCTTCTCTTGCTTCGTCTAGTTTCGAAGTAATCCATCTTCATAGCATTAATTGACGGGGCGTGTGCAAACTGCGATCCTGTCCCTAGAGATCACCTTGCTTTCGAGACACAGTCAGGCATTAGGAGGTCGCTTCATTTTTCTTTTCTACGTCATTAAAAAATAATTTAGTTTTACTCTAGTTCTTTAGCGAAAATACTCGCAAACCTCGTTATAACGCAGTTAGCTCCCTAAGTCTATAATAATCTCTTAAATTGGAGGATAGATTTATACCGGAATCGAATTTTTTAAACGACCTCTACGGAATTAATTCGGGAATGCATTACAACTCGGAAAAAGGCATTCGTGTCATGTGACTTTCCTTATTTTTAGAAAATTGCCATAATATTCTTTACTCGGCTCTTGGCCTATTATTAGTAAGAGGGTTTTAATGCATTGGAAACAGGGCTCGTTACTGCCTGTTTTTTTTTCCTACCCCTCTAAATTACGGTGTAAAATTTTAAGATTAATTCTAAACGGTTTAAAACTTCAATTAATCCTTTACGGTATTTTAATTAATATATTGAATAATTTAAAGTCAATTAAACAGTAGGAAAGAAATTGAAATTATTATTATTATTTAATTTGATTTTTAAAACTTATATACGATAGAAACGTCGATAGTTACCGGTATATGTTTAAGATTGGTAAAGAACATATATTTTATATATTTGAAAATAGAGAAAAGTCATTTCTTTGTCAACTGTAAACCGAAAAGTGTAGGAAGAAAAGCCATTTGTTTGGCAGACAGAAATTGAACGGAAAAGTAGAATCTCAAGTAACATTGTCTACACATCCACAAGAGTCATAGCTTCATTCTAGTTTCTCGGTTTTCATTCCAACGACAGAGATAGAGTCGAAATTATTTGAAAGAAAAGTTTATCTGTAACCGGTAGATTAACTTTCCTTTCAACTGAAAACAATAATAGTAAAGCGGAACATTATAGCGATAACAGCATAACTTACTATCGTCGATGTAACTTGTCGTCCGGAGTATTGAATTTAGTTATCCAATTTTTGGTTCCCGGGAGCATTTGGTATTTTCAACTAAGGGTGTTTGAACTTTTCTCGCTGACAAAACCGCTTAACCCCAACACCTATAAAGATAATGGTCGTCCATCTTTAGTCTTAAGTAAAAACCTGTGTCGGTCTTCTACCAAGGGATTTGCACCACTGATAAATGGCATCGTGGGTCAAATTTCCAGACCATTCTGTTTCGGATGATGCATTAAGGACCATATTACGTAACGAAGGCTTTAAATCTAGTGGTAACGTGCCATATATAATGTTTGACATTGGCTTGTAAATTAATTGTCGAAACAATCTTATAACTTACGAGGCCATCGATTTATCTCATTCTTTCATTTTAGAAAAGAAAAGAAATGTTATCAAGTGATTCTTCGCACGGCAAACATCTACTTCAATTGAATTATTGATCGATACGGTTAAAGTACTTGTTTCTTCCTTTGTCAGTCCAATCACCAATGATTGGATTCCTATCATTAGTGTAACAACCACTTGGTAAAGACGTGTAATTTAGCCAGGTAAGCTAAAATCGAATAATTAACCGACGAGACATCTTACCGGTAATGAGATGGAAAATTTACCTAGTTTAAACAACATTACAGTAAGAGAATAAGTAATCTTAGATGTAGTAAACATCTTAATGCACTCGCTCCTTTCCAGTAAAGGATACGTCCAAGCTAAATCTATCATATTTGCTATCAAATTCCTCTCTGTTTACAATAATTTCGACTTTATTTAATGAAAATATCTCTCGTCCCACATTAAAAATAAACAAAATATTCCGTTAGAAATGTATTTCGATTCCGATTGATGATCAATATTACATTCATTTCTGTTATGTCGCATCGATCGTATTTTTTATCAATAACCAATAAGTAGAGAAAAATCACTGTACTTTGATCGATTTTTAGAACGTATATTCTAATTGAGTATTAAATGTACCATAAACCTGTTACTTGTATTTGAACCGCAGACTAATCAAGTTAGATTGACAATTTCAATTTGTAATCTATTCCTGGAAATTATCGTCAAACATTACATATTAATTATTGAAAATATTTGCAGTCAAGTCAAGTTACACATTATATTGGATTAATAATTACTATATGACATTTATAATGTGTATTTTAGCTTAATTAAACTGTCCTTTTTAACTTTCCAATTACCTGAAAAGTAAATATTCAAAACGAAGAACTTTCTGACGTCTTTACTAAAATCGTAATTTACATTGCTATTAAATTGATCAAAATTTTCAATTAATTTTTACACAAATGTTGAATTTTTATTATTAAAAACTCGCATTAATTAATATTAATAATTCAAACGTTTCGACTTAACACCAAAAATCAAGAGAAGATAAATTAAAGTGATACACAAGAAGGAGTTTTAAGGAATGATTTTCGTTAATAATTTTTAATTATAAACCGAAATAATCTAATATTTTTAATGCGACTTCCGCTTTTTTTTTTCCTTAACGTTTCGGTCTAGTTATGTAGAACCATTAGTAACATTGCTTCTTCTGAATGATTTTTATGCTAATTTTTTATTTATAAATGGATATTGCTAACAAAAACTCTCGAATGTGGTCAATAATAAATCGTACTTTATTTCGTTAATTAATAATTAAAGAAAATTAATTTTGACGATTGTAATTAATCAACTTTAACACGAATTCAAGATCTTAAACATTCAAACCAATTGGAGTTAAGAAAGATGAGGAGGAGGAGGAGGAGGAGGAAAAGGATGGAGGAAAAAAATCTCTCGTCGAGTTAAAATTGAATAAGAATTTTCGACTATCCTTCACATAAATCCATACTTAAAATAAATCTGAAATCTCTCGAAAGTTTCGATATGTGGAGTTTATTATTAGACGAGTAGTTTCTCGTTTGATGTTAGCTACTTTTACCTTCATGGCTGCCTTCACCACTCGAGCGTGTTTAAAACCAGCACGTGTATCGCCGTAATTGCAATAAACGGATTATTCCAACTTCATTATAAAACTCTCCGTAATCAGATTATGTAGGAAAATAAAAATTTCTCCATTTTTCTGACGTCAACAGTAACGATAACAGAAAGATGGACAGTGGTGCACTTCACGAGGATGCGATTGGATAACATCCATCTGTTTGGGACGTAGAGAGTATCCGGCAGCGATGAAAGAAGAGATGTGACGAAGAGACTTTTGTCACAAGGTCACCAACGAACAAGAGGTCTGAGTGTATTTGACATTACTAAATGTCCTATCATAGATAATATGTCTATTGTCGACTGCTATTCTCTGACTTATATCATCGAGTGGAGACACAGATAATTTAATTTTGAAAGGTTTCACCTGACGATTTCTTTTTCTTTTTTTTATCATTCTTGCAAGGATCCGTAAACGGAACGAATGGCATTCAGATGACGAAACAAATTGACTTAATCAGTTATTTTTTTCTCCCAGTTCTTGGAAATTACTGTAGCGTGATTGTTTAAATTCCAGTAAGATTATATAAGAAATAAAATTTCTAGTAGCCGATTGGTTTGTTTAAAATATCCAAAAATTGATTACACAGTCTACAAGCTTTCAAACTATTATTATTCTACTTCATGAATCTGGATAAAAATGAACTATGTTGTATTTTGCTTCATTATCATGCAGTAGATACTTAGTAATTCATGATCCGGAAACGTCGAGTTCATCCCAAAGCTAGTTTTTGTCCCATTTCCAAAATCTAAAACAAAAATAAAGTTCAAATATAATTTATTTTTTCCTTCATTTCCCGCTTCCAGCTATCGAAAAGTTTTGTTTTTTAGCGACGAAATAATTAGTCGGCTTTTTTCACGAAAGATCACAAAGAAAAATAAAATTTAAAAAAAAGAAGACATTGACCGAAGGTGAATAAATAATAAAATAGTTATTAATAACTCTTAAGTTTCAAATATGCTGCAGGAAAAAGTGATAGCTTCCACGAAATTATTATTATTATTATTATTATTTTGTATTACCTTAATTGAAGTTGACGACATTTTTTTTTATATAATAAAGAAATGAAAATTAAGAGGAAAAGCCAGCAATTTTTTTTTTTAATTTCGTTCCTTTTTATTTTGGAAATTTAAAAATCTAAAACTTGTAAATCTCCAGTATTGTTCTGTAAATGAAAAAATGTAGAAAACGTTGTCATCCCGACAAAGAACCAAATTCTAAATCATCAACATACGTAATGGGAAATTTAATAACCAGTTGGGAAATGTGTTAAGTGAAATCTTTTATTTTTCCTCCTTTAAAATGTTGAAGGAAGAAAATAAAGTTAATTAAATAGAAAAGAATTCGCTTAAGCGTTTTGCAACGAAATTAAAGAGAAATTTTGTTACCGACTCGATACGGATATAAAATTTATAACCGAGATCAAAAAATCACTTTATATTTTGCTTTAATTATAAAAATAATAATAAATTTTTGAGAGTTTTTCGTGATAATTACAAGCATAACTTCCTAAACTACTCACCTCAAAATATTTAATACATAAAAATATGAAGTAAATTAAATTAATTCGATTTTTTTTTTAACATCTTTTCATCCCATTTTCCTTTTTCTTCTTCTTCTTTTTCGTCTTTTTTCTTTCAGTGTCGTGCCTATAAAGATCAAAGAAAAGTAACATAAATGGCATTCGTAAAAGGGGAATCTTTTCAAGGGATTTTGTAATAAAATGTAAAAGTTTTTGTTTAATTTCTTATTTTTATGTTCGTTTTTATTAAGTGTAGAGTGTTCCTCCTATTCAAATTAATGTAGGAGTACTAGCTTATTGTTTTTCATGCACGCTACTTTGAGCAAAACCATCACGTGATTAAGAATATATATATATATATATATATTTGTTCTGTTTGGTCGGCATTCATAGCATAAAAAAACTACATACTTATAGGGAATAAACGTGCTGGGTTTCTTTTATTGGTTTTAATCTTCAGAAAGAGTATTTCTACTTCTTTTCATGTATATTTATACACGTGAATAAATCTTTAAAAGATTCCATCTTAGGTATCTACAAAATAACTTCAACATTCGTCTTTGATCTTACGTTTTAATATTTTAAATGTATTTTTCTTCTTCTTTTTTAAAGGTAGAAACGACGCCATTAAGAAGTTAGAAATGATGGCATTAAATTATTAATTAATAAATTATTATTAAAAGCTTGTGGAAACAACAAAAAGAAAAAAACGATAAAAGGAAATGCTTAATGATAAAACTTAATCTCTCGTCTGAGAAAATAAGTGTTGTATGACTGACAAGTTGGATGCCGTATTGTTAATGGCAATAGATCAGGATGACACAGTGTGTGAGATGAGCGCTTCACATCCTTATCGACTCAGCAGCCATGTTGGATCGAGTACTCTGCAAAAATGAAAAGTTTCGTTTAATTAATAAGGGCAATTTTTTCTATTATTATTATTTTCTGATAGGCTATTGTCGAAAGATAATATAATTAACATATAACAGTGAGGACGTGTTTAAAAAAAAAAAAAAAAAATTAGTTAGATATAGGATAACTCCGTATTATCGTGTCATTGATCAGTTTGGATGATGATAGTCCCAGTCCGTAGCTAATAGAAACCGCCACTTAGATCGATGTTGTGCTTACAACATGAATTATTCAACGAAAGGAACAACATGACAGAATGGAAATAGCTGATGGATTATGAAGGTTTATTTTTTCCTTTTTTCCTTCTTATTCTTGTTAAATCCTCATCTTACGATCTACTGAACTTGTTCCTTTTAATGGAGTTTGCTAATTAATGGAGAAGACAGAGAGGGAGATGGAAGCTGTTAAATGTTGTTGAGAAAAATTCAATTTTTTCCTTTCCTTTTATATTGTAATGAGATAAGGACGATTTAATAATAATAATAATAAAAAAGGAATAGAATTTTCGGATTTTCTTAAATTTTTATTTTCCATTAGATTATTATTGTTAATGTTTAATTCGTATCCAATTTACATGTGTGTAATCTATATAGATTTATTCGTGAGTCATTCCAGTTGTTCCTCTTAAGTAGTACATATATATATATAGGCCTATATATTCGGTAAAATATATTCTTCTTACGATTTTATTTTTTATTCTGCGTGCTTTTTGCTTTTATACTATAAGTATGCATTACTATATATCTTTTCTAGATAAAAAGATATATTTCTTTCAACTTTTTATTCAGCAAAAAAAAAAAAAAAAAATATAGAAATAAATTTTGAGGTTATCTCAGACCATTCTTTCGTCTATAGAAACGAAGATCCTTTGAGTTTAGATGACAAACACACATCAATTTTTAAGGTCACTTTTAATAACTTACGTACAATATCTCGATGTTAGTTATTAAAATATATTATTTAACTTTAAAATAACTAAAAAATAAACGGGGGGGAAAGATAATTTATATTTTGAATAAATCAAAATCCATTTAAATGCTAGAAATAAGCAAGATATAATTTACCCGGAGGAATTCGAAGAAATGTACTTAATACGAATGAAAAGAAATAATCGTGAATAAAAGGTTATAGTAATATCGTATCAATGTTTTAAAGAATAATGTTTAGGGACACGTTTCGCATTTTTACTTGAGTTTTTTTGTGTTATAATGAAATGTATATCGAACGAAAATACTTCCTTTCTATTTTGGACAGTACAGTAAAGATTTT
Organism: Centruroides vittatus; assembly: GCF_030686945.1. NCBI lineage: Eukaryota > Metazoa > Arthropoda > Arachnida > Scorpiones > Buthidae > Centruroides > Centruroides vittatus. Next base: position 3,474,999 of record NW_027122703.1, read on the forward strand.
AAATATGATATTGGATGTTTGTTTACTCTTGGGAACCAACGAATATCAAGTAAAAACAGAGAGAGTATCGATCTAAACTTGTAAGGAAGGAAGGGGGGAAAAATTATAATAATAAAATAAAATTTAAAAATTTGAAACAAAAATACTAGAATATCAAATATGGAAAAGAAACTTGTATAGTTGATATTCTTCGTATTTTTGTACTAAGATTTATCGAGTTCTACTCCTTACTGACGTTACGAATACAAATAGCATCTTCTTTCATCTGAAAGCTTCACCTTTTGTCAGAAAATACACTAGGAGCTTGTTTGGTATTCATTGCAAGAGAACAACTATCACCATAAACACTTCATTATTGCACCGATAATTAAATGCTTGATAATATGATAGTCGTTCCACAGATATTGCCAGTGAATAATGTTGCTCTTTTATTTTTTATTTTTTTATTATTATTATCAGAATCCAACTTAGTTTTCTACTTGGACAGTTTTCCAGTTTCCTTTTGACATTTTCAGAATATTAGAACATTGCAAACTTATCGGAATTTGAAGAGAAAAAGACCGTTCGTTTTGACTTGATTGAGTTGCTGTCTCTTTGCTGTTATCTGTTGAAGATAGTAGAGAAGGCAGCAAAAGTCATTTAGTTCATTGTTCTAGCTATTAATCATTTTATACGTTAGGGGGTTATTATCGATTTCTCTTTAGTAAACGAATGCATTGTTGTCGTAGAGATTATCGTCATTGGAAAAATTTGAAGTTTAAATTTGATTGATTCGAACTCTTTTTTTTCTTTTTCAATTTTTATTATTTTGATCAAATCTTTTCGTTAGGATCCGCACAAAAGAGCGAGGTTATTACACTCTTTTATATAAATAATTGCAATCTTTATGAACACGATACAAGAAATATAACTCAAATAATATTAAAATCATAAATAACTTTTCAGAAGATGAGATCCTCATTTATGAGACGGAGAAAAGTCGATGTTTCTAATATAAAATGTCTTATTTGCATACATCCAATGACGATTACTCTTATTTTTTTTTCTCCTATTCAAATACATCAATAGACAATTATTTTAAATACATTATTATAATTAAAAAGAAAAATCAGTTTGTCTTTTTTCGACATTAACTACTAATAACCTCATAAAGAAAAATAAATCCATTAGGAGGAATCTGATAAGAGCAGATTTGATACAGGTTGACAATTCAATTTTCTATTTTTATCGGACCATAAAATAAAAGGCAATACGAGTCAAATGTTAAAATTATACAATATCGTAATAAGAGTATCAATAATAGGCAAGATCATAATTTATATTAGTTTATGTAAATTTACTTCATCGATTTTCGAAAGACGAAAGTCGGTTCGAATGGAATTTTTATTATTTCCAAGCGAAGTACGGAATAAATAAGTTCCAGAGAATAATTTTACATGTTAAAAATAGACATCTGCTATTTACGATCATAATTTCGGTTATATGCATTATAAGAGCTATAAAAAAGCATTTTATGTGGCTTAGCTGTAAGCCAACATAGTAAACACGTTGCTCTATTAATAATCCTGAATGGCATTATTGTGGTCATAAGGAGATTGTTTCGGTCTTGTCAACCTTTTACTGCACGTTGCTAGAGCTAAAACCCACTGCTGTTACTGTAATAATAAGTGAGTAAATTTGAAAATGTTTAACGTTCCTAGTTAGAAAATGACAAAGAGTTCTAGTGATATATTTTTAAAAGTGTAAGGAAAATTTTCAACCTAAGAAGCGGATCTAACTCATATTTTAACTACCGAGTACCCAGGATATATAAAAGCCGAATTTACTAAATTTAATTCTAGAAAACTTATAGAGAAGCAGAAAGTGGGACTTATTAACGAAACTTTGTTTAACTAAAAAGAGTGTCAACTTCCAAGTTTTTATGAGCTCATAAAAGAATGGACAATAATGGGTAATTCTGGTATCTTCAACAGTCCTCTTCCTTAATTGGTTTCTTTTTGGACATCTACAGCACCTAGATTGTTTTTTTCTTTTCCTTCTCTATTCTCGATCCAAGTAATCTAGCCATCAGTCAGTTAACAACATCGTTAGAACGGTCAACAGATGGCTGAAGGGAGAGAAAAAGGCCAAATTCGGTCTTGGTATCGAGATTACAACGCTTGGCTGATTCTTGCATTACTCAACTGGAAAATGGCTTTGCAATGGAAACAATGAAATGACTTCGACTTCGCACTAACGACATCTTCGAACTGTTTTAACTCTTAATAGCTTGTGATTTTTCTGTTCTATAGTCACAAGACCTGTCCCTCGAGACTCCAAGGTTGATAAGATGTCGAACTCGGAACCGTAAATGGAGCTAGGTGGTATTCGACTGTAGATAACAACTCCCGTTATTGGTTTTCTTATACGCTTCGATTTTTGGGTAATTTAATGAAGAATTACTCCCATTTGTCACTCGTAAATATTGTTTTTAGTCTATATGCAACGTATCTATTTCGCCAATCATCAAGATGCCATTGACCGACTTAATTGAGATAGCAAGAATTCTTCGGCTTCACGGATAAACAAAGTCACCCATAAACTCTTATCGACGTTTAATTAAAGGGCAAAAGGAAAAAAAAAATAAGTCTATACTCATTTTTCCATCGCCTGTAGATAAAATTTCTCAATTACTTAAATTGGAAAGTTAACTAAGTTCATTATTTGAGTTAAAAAGTTTGCGAAGAATATCGAATATTGAAATACTCGTTATTTATTAATTAAAATGATTGAAATAAGTTTCTTCCTGGAAATAGAATAAATAGAGAAATAAGGTTACGCTGCAAGATATCGATTGGAAGTTGGCAGCTAGATTAGCTTTGTAGTAAACAAGAGTGTTTATTTGTTGCTCAAGAATCTACGAGATTATCAAGCTACATGACATGAAATGTATCGAGGGCGGTTACATCAGATTTTATCTTTCAACTCGGCTCTTGTGATTTTTCTCTATAATTGAATTATTATAAAATTTAAAAAAGTCATAAACAGCTTCTTTCATCAAATAACTACAGGCGCGTGTAATCAGATTTCAGCTGTGAAACGTTTTGTATTGTTAAACTGTCGAGGAAATTTTGAACCTCATCCTGCAACTATGGTGTTGTTATTTTGATAGGTGAGGTGTGCGAATTGACTTTATAGACTAAAACTGTAGTAAGAAAATTTGGAAGTTATCCAGTAACTTCACATTCTCATTCTGATACACCAAGCTTTCACAACCCCATGTAATTAACGGTAATCCTACAGTGGATTGACAGCATTACCGCATTAACTGTGCTTTATCTATCTCAGGGGAGGAAGAAAATTCTTTTGCTCTTGATGGGATAAAAAGAATAAAGAAAAGAAAATATACAATCATCGACCAGGTCGAGAAACGATATTTGGAGACTTGAATCGGTCAAAGTGCATCTAAGAATTTTATGGAACTTATACAATAGGTTACAGTCCTATATCTTTATCAAAGAAAAAATAAACTTTCTCTTCGGCTTTTTCAAAGTATAAAAAGTAAAAAATTCTATTTTAGTTTCAATTGTCAATTTGAAATTTCAAATAATAATTCAATTTCAGAACATAAAAAACAAATTTTTGTTTATTATCGTTTATCATTTTATTTATGCCAATCGATAGGCATTAAGGTTTTCTTGCATGTTTATTTGAAAATAAACGCTTATTAACATAAAGAATCACGGTTTGGCGTGATAATTTTATGTTTTTCAAATGCAAATTTGCGTCAAATTAATATCCGACGAAGATTATTCGGTACAAAGGTGATTCTTCTATTATAAACAATAATAGTAATAATATTTACACAAACTGCAGCGAGGAGCAGTAAATTCTGTCTCCCTATGTAAACAAGCCAGAAATAAAATCAAGGTAATGTACCGTATAGCCTTGAGGCTTGGATGCGAGTATCCTTTCAAAGCCGTCTTTAGACAGAGTTCCATTTGATGTAACATTCTCTAAACTAGAATTAAATCACAGAACGTTTCTTTCAATAAATCGCATTTTTAAGACTTTTTTCCTCTTTTTTTTATAACTCAAAAAAAAAATCTATAAATTCATAAATAAAATTTATTTAAGTTGAATTTTGCATTTCGATTTAGATCAAAGAATAAAATTTCCGATGATTAAACATAAAATTAATCCACTCCATCAAATGCAAGACGTCTCCATTTTTAAAAGATGATCTTGCATTTTAGAATTAAAACACCGATCCAATCTCTTCTATAATAAAAATTCTTATAGGCATAGAACGGTATTGAAAGAATAAAATAAGTAATTTAATATTTAAAATTTTCTTTTTTTAAATAATAATAATAATAAAAGACAGTCGATCTAAGCTAAATAACTTGAGCATAAATTTGACTCTATTTATGAGATTTTTAAACTCGGTCATTCAATTCTATACCCGACATGATTAAGTTGTCAACCATGCATGAGAAATTTACTAGAAAGAAACTCAGAATTTTATTGGACCGCACTCTCCGATAACACAGCCATTTCTAAGCTTGACTGACCTTTATATCTTTTGTTTTGAATAAATCATTTCGAGTGATAAAGTTGTTCCCCTTGATAAAGTATCGGATGCTTCAATATTTACACATCTAGGAATTTCCAGCTTTATATATATTTTTTAAACTTGGCAGTTCGTATATCTTATCTTTATAGCTCGGTATACGAGTTCCGTAACAACTTGTTTCATTGTTTTGTTTCTCACTTATGATGCCTTGTGTGATCATCATTGTTCATGGTTATATTTATGGCTGACTTACGACAGAATACCTCAACTGGATCTAATGCAACCAAGTCGACTTAATGAACCTATATTCAGATATGAAGACTCCTACCCAAGCGGATCTTAAAAGCCAAGAAATTTTCTTAAAACTAATTTTAATGAAATATGTTTCTTTTATATATATACATCAATACCTTCCTACGCAATCGACTGAGATAGAAGCTTAATTAACCAATGAAAGGATTTTTTTCTACATAAATTAGGGGAGTCACAAGACCGAAATTTAGAAAGCCAAGCTGTGAAAGTAGAGAAATAGCCTTTTTAGGGCGAATTCTCGGCCACCTAACTGTCAAAAACCTCTGCCAACTAAAAGAGTAATGTACACAGTGAATGCAATAAAGTCGATAAGAAATATACCAGAAAAGTCTTAAAAAATGTACGTTTTTCAATGGCGAGAAGGCAGTAGAAAGGAGAAAGACAAAAAAACCTAACATGCTCGGTAATCGAAGAGATGGTAGAGCCTGGATTGCCTAGTAACCTTTTCTGTGGAATCTTGATTTGATAGACGACGGTATCAGAAGTTAATAACGACGGTTAATGTGCTACGGAAGTCGTATTGTTAAAGGTAGAATCACGTCATCAATCAACTTACCTTTCTTGCTTATTTCGTTTGCACGGCACGGAACTTAATGTGATTGCGTTCTGTGCTCGTTTCTTTTACTGGAATTACATTGGAAAGAAAATGAGAATGAAAATATTCGATATTGCCATTAAAACCATATTAACGTAAAGTTTTGTGGTGTCGCGTGGACTGTATGTTGGCTCCATTCGGTCATAACGTCAATATATAGATTATTAAATATTTTATTTTCAATCGAATATCCCCGCGACTCGACGTCTATCCGCCTTTAAATTTATTGTTTGGTATCTTTTTCGGTAGGTGGAACACCTCTAGAACGAAAAAAAGAAAAAAAATATGTGCTTTAATTTAATAATATGAAATGCATTGTCATTCTGTTTCGGCTTTTAGGAGACTATTAACCTTTCTCGTTCTTCTTGTTACGATATTCTATATGAACTTTAATGATGATGATTTTCAATTTTTATCTAACTTGGCTCTGGAGAATCTTATGCTATTATTACAAAACAAAATCATAAAAAAATCATTACTTCTTACATTTTGCATAAGCAAAATATATGTAATTCAGATAAGTAAGGATTTAAGCATATGTGTACACGTCTGTTTCTCTTTTTCCCCCTTTCTTTCTTTAGAATACATTTTGTAAATACTGGAAACGTATTTCCATTCGGAATTCTATGACATTTCGGAGTCACGATTGGCATATAAAACAGGTGAAACGTCGTCCTGCAAAGTCACGAATTTCAGTTCAATCAGACGTTTTTTTCTTTTTTTCTTTTTATTCCACACTTCCGTCCATTTGTCTCTGCAAAGCGTGACCGAATTGCGGAATTTCTCAACATCCCAAGAAATAAATTCCGTGCTACAGTTCGTAACGAATCTAGCCATAATCTGATTTGCCTTAAAGTCTCTCCAAGTCGAGCGGCGCGAGTTGCAAAAGGCAAAGATGTCAAGAGTATGTTACGGAATGTGGAAAAGATGGGATTTTGCCTGGAGGGCTGCCTTTTGGCTTATGCAATTTTGAAACGTTTTCCGGGTTTTGTCCCATCCTGCCATATTAAAGTTTAAAACTGTAGCTCGACAATAAAGCTTTTTTTTTCCGTTTTAGTTAATTTTCTCTTTTGGCATAAGTAAAATGGATTTACAGTAATAAATCCGTTTACTGGAGACTTAACATAAGTTTAGCTTCTATTCTTATTTATTTATTTATTTATTATGGCTTTATATTTTCATTAAATTCATCGACTTTTTCTATCTCTTGATTATTGATCAACCAATCCTTTGCTAGGGGATTTTCTGCTGTTGCGATTCGTGTCCCTGAAGGATAGGATTATCGAGTTACTACTCGGCCAAAACCTAAGTGAAAGCTTTCAGTGGTTGACGACTTTGAAAATGGACATTTGTTTTTGTCTTTCGGGAGTGCAATCAGACAAGTCGATGTTAATTCTCATCCACAACTAAGAATAAAAGTCGACATTTTTTTATTTTTTTCTTCCTGATAAACCTGTAAAACTAACTTCTCATACCCGTCTGAGAGTTAATCTTGATTTTATTCCGTTTGAAACGTTAATTTTTATATTTTAATTTCCTCTGCAACTTAGCTCAAGTCGTAAATTTTAATCAGACGAGAACATTTATTTTTATTAAAACTTAATTTTTGATAGAATATTAATAACAATTAAGCGTTGAATCGAAAATATAATTATAGGAGGGAGTAATTATCACTAATGGTTTCTGAAAAATAAAAGAAATTGTAATTTAGTTACAATGATGTGTTTATAAATAGGAGAAGATGAGAAAAGAAATTTAACTAAGATGGCCTTTTTAAATAATCTGTTAAAGTAATTTTTAAATAGATTCGACTCTCGAGAGACTAGAGGATCTATTAATATAGCATGTATTAATCATTCGCATTTAAAGGAAAGACAAAAGTTTATGAAACTATTATTTCGTTAAATACCGGTAACACCTCATCTGTACTGCTTTGTTCCTCCATTTTTTCTTCTTCTTCTTCCTCCTTCTGTTTAATTTTCCCTATGCCTACAAAAATTTGTGTTGATGGTAAAATCAATGATTGGACGATATTCGTTCTTACTTTAATGGAAACAATTGATCGAAAACTAAAAAGATTCTCGATAAGAAATTTCTTAGTAAACGTATTGTTTTCAAATATTAGTGAATTATTTTTTTACCGAACAATTTGAAAAATGAAACAGATAAGAAGTTTTCTACAATAAATTTAATTAAGAATTCCGATATTTGTTATACCAAAAGTTGTTTTATTTGTAAAAGACTAATAAGTAAAAGAAAGGATGGATTCTTTTGCTTTTGCAATACAAGTAGTCTAAGTGAAAAAGAAAGAAAAGTCAAACGGACAGACTCCTTAGTTCTATCTTTAGTCAAGTGTTGTTAGAAAAGGTGCCACCGCTTGAGTAGCGAACCATGACTTCAATCATCTCCCGAGAGAAGAAACTTGTGCCATATTCTTTATTCTTTACTGAGTCTGGAAAGGTTTTCCCTGTTGATGCTAAAAGAAGACATTCATATTTCATTCCTGTTTAAGAACCGGTCATAGATATCCATTTAAATACTAACTTTATATACAAATATTATTCTTAATATTTTATTGCATAATTAATTTAACTGTAAATTAAGAAAATATAATTGAAAAAAAAGAGAATAATTTGCTTTTACACTTAAAAATAATAATAATAATAGTAATAATAATAAAAAGAAAGCAGTAAAAGCAGATGACCTCAGATATTTTTAGTTATGACTATTGATTGCATATTAGTGGAAGGCGATATGATTGCTTTCGGGTCGTATCACTGCAGTAAAAATAGCCTTTTTCGGATTTATTTTTTAAACACTTTCTCATCTGTTCATCGATTTAAAGAACCACGAAATAGCAGAAGAGATTACATTCATCAGATTTAGAAATGCCAGGGTAAACTATTGAATTGCCATTTTAGATAAATGATTGTAAAATATTCTTAAATTAACTGCACGGTATATAATTTTCTTAAAGTGCTATCGTCCGTTGATATATTCTCTATTAAAATTAAATAGTACTTTTTTAAAAGCTATTTTAATTATTATTATTAAGCAAACTACTCCGCTAACTCATCCAGAATTGATTACAAATTTTTATAGACAATCAAACAATCAAGTAGCGTACGAGATTAGATAGAATACATTTACTTAATTAAACTATCCTTATTTTAGAAATTTTTTAAAATAAAATTTCAGTTTATTTATAAATGAATTTTTCTAAATATTTACGCTTTAATTAACTTCACAAATGAACTTGTACCTTATTCAATAAAATCTTATCTCGAATGTAAATCAATACAGTATATAAACACAGTTATTCAAATTTAATAGGTTTATATAAGTTACAACACACTAAAGCAGTTATCTATTAACATGCTGAGCGCATTTGCAATGATTTCTAATGGCTGCTCTTTGACTATCATTAGTCAAGCTTTCGGCATTATTTATAGGAGTTTCTGTTTAAAAGTTTCTATGGCTACATGTGTACTGTGTCCTAAACAATTTTAAAACACATAAAATAGTTATTATTAATATTATTATTTTAAATAACGAATGGGCATGGGCATTAATGCATTAAAAAGTAAAGATATTTGAAAAATCCAATTGCTACGATTGTAATTATCTCATATATGTCACCGTTTAGTCAAGTAGAAAGCTTGCGAGAATAAATTTCAAATTCAAATTATCCAATCACAATTCGGATGTCAACGTCAGACGAGACGTCAGACAAATTCGATCAATCATATTTAATTTCAAATTTTATTTCATCAAGTAACGTTTTATCAATATTAAATTCTCATTTTATGCAATCCCTACTAATAAATGAAAAGCTGTATATGGATTAAATAGGTAAAATGAAAGTGTTAATACCGAAACGCGATAATAATTTCACGTTGTTAGTATAATGATTTGCTGCTGTGAATATTTAACATTCACTCATTCATAATTCACAAGTATGTTGTTGCGTTTGTAACAAATGTAATAATTTTAGTAATATTTGATGTGTAAATTGTAATGGTACGAGATGGGGAAGAATATTTTACATTTTATATACGATAGAATTAATAACGAGACATAAAATACTCCTAGAAACACGTTGAAACTCCATTGCTCTGATGGAAGAGGAAGAAGATTTCTACATCCTCACGCATCTTCGATATTCTTAAAAAGAAATTTTTCCTTTATATATCGATCGTTAGTGTGCAGATAAGTGTTATGCATCGATTAAGAATGCTTTTGTGCCATATCAGAATCTGCACTCGATGACAGAGGAAGGCTTTTATCTTCCAGTGAATTTAGGAGACAGAAAATTGCACCAACTATATATAACTTAAGCCGTATTTCTAGTGGTTAAAATATAATAGTACGAGCATTTAACATATCACGAATAGCGCATTTTTAATGTAGAAATACGACAATTATAGAACCACTGTCAACGTTACATACTGTATAATTACAATAGGACGTCACGCATTACATCTATTCTTTTGTCAATAAGCGTCCTAGCATTTGATATACTTGTCGAATTTTTTTACAATAGTTAAACATTAAAACATCAATAAAAAACGATAAAAATATCAATTTTTTTTTTACGTTTTAAACTATTAAAAATCGATCTCACTTTGTGGGATTTACACGTTATTCTAATTGAAAAAAGCTAAAATGAGAAGTAACTTTGATAATCTATACATAAAATTTAAGCTTGAACAGGTCAATATTGCAGAAGCCATAGAAGGAAACGGGTCCTCTTCTAACCATTTTTAATGGGTTAAAGACGTAACATGATTGTCGATCCTAATCTAAAATTTGAACTTCGATCGAAGCTTTACAACCAAATTCTAGAATGACAGATTGAATTTTTGTTAAACAGATTAATAATAATAATAATAAAACTAAGAAATTCTGAAGCCGAATAGGCTATAAATTCTTTAATAAAAAAAAAAATTATAACTAAGCAAATTTTATAATTACCTTAAATCAGATATAAAACAAGACATTGTAAATTATGACAAAACACAGAAAAACAGATCAATTACTTGCTTAAACGTCCGGATAAATTTTTATAAAGTTAAGAGCAGAATTTATTTCTTAAGAAATGTAATTTATTTTGTTTCCTTGAACTTCCGCATATATTTGTTTTTGTATGTAAGGAATTTACGATACATCTCAACAGGTTTTTCTCCCCCTTAACAACGTATAACAAAATAAAGCAAATATTAAGGGAATAAATATTTATTCAATGATATTATTATACTCTTTGATTAATAATTTAATTTTGCAAGCGAATTTGTGCATTTATATAGGCCCCGTTTACATTAAATAACCGAGAAATAAAATATATTCAATGGATAAAGAATTGAAATCTTACAAATTGTTTACTGTCGTAACGTTTAAAGATGTTGAATAAATAAATAACCCTCCCCCCTCTTTTCAAATTTTAAATGATTTAAATACTAATATAATAAAACAGAAAAGTCTTATATTTAAATTAATTTTTAGGGAGCAATGTGCAAAATTTCCACATTTCTTTTTCCGTCTCCCAATAAGATTTTCCCCACACAGACACTACCGGTATGACGTCACGCCTCGGTAAAAATTCCTCTTAACCGCAATAAATCGTGCACGTAAGATAACTTTATATAATATGCCATAATTTTATACGGATAAATACTTTATAAATTGTTATAAAACGGGATTACTATGGCTAACAAACAAAAAAAAAAAAAAAACACAGGTAATAAAATTTAAATACGTTCCCTGATCAAACGCGAGATGGCGCCACCGTTAGTTAATTAAATTTAAATCAATTGTCGTATAAAATAAGCCCTTTTATTTTCCTATCTAGTTACTTTTTCCCACCGATTTCCAAAGCTCGGGTATTAACTGTCATTCTCCGTTATGGGAAATAGGTCATCACTTTCAAACAGCAACGATATAAGACAGTCACTTCCGGGCTGGATACACACCGGAAATGGATAGACATTAACACAGTGGCTCACCCTAGCGGGAGAAAGTGAGATAGGAAACTGTTGTCGTTGCTGTTTCTTGTTCTGATCCCTTATAAGTTTTATTACCTCAACCGTAAATTTCACTGCCGACTCCTACGTTACCCGTTTTAAAAGCGCTCTTTATTTTTAAAATTATAGCTTTATGTAACTATCTTTTATTGCTTTTTTGAAAAATTTATTTAAAAAAAATATTTTTCCAGCGAAATTAAACATTTTTATTTCTTTTCCCCTTCTCTGTTACTATATATATAGTAACAGAGAAGGGGAAGTATATATATATATATATATATATTTATATGTGTGTGTATATTATTACTCACCTCTTGCGTGATATTACTACCATTGGCTGAATATAAAAAAGATTTTCAAATTCCGATTTTTCTCCTTTATAACACCGGAAAAAAAGGGAGGAAAATATACATATAAAATCCCGATTTGCTTAGCTTCATTGAAATGTTTTCCCTTACCTCTTCATTTGTTTATCAAATTTAGTGTCAGCTCTGTAAATTTTAATCGAATTACTGACTATGTAAACTATAATGTAGATGAAATATTTAATCTTGAATAATTTAAAATGAATTAGACTGCGAAAAGAGAATTTTCTTAACAACAATCAATAAAGATTCATAAATATTTACGCTATAGAAAGGCAAAAAATTTCCCCTTCCCTCCCCTTTTATTTTTCTAGAAAAATTTCACGTTATATCTCGTAAAAAAATAGATCATGTAATACTTTTATTGTAAAAATTTCGAAATTATTTTTATGATACTATATAGCACAATGTTTCAATTGATATTACTTGCCAACTACGACCATATTTTATAGAGGTAAATTTTTTTTTTTTTTCGACTTTTAAGATTAAATTTTCGTTTGGCGATCACAAAAAATATGTTTTTATGGTGATGAATACTCATAATAATCGAAAATTATCCTCGTAGGAATGCACATACGCGTGAATTTCCTAAAAATCCCTAACAAGATTAGAACTTTTTTAAGTTCGAAAACATCTCGGAGGAATCAGGTACATTCGGATAAACAGAACTAAATATTAGAATTAATGTATAAAATAAAGATAGGATTGATAAAATATGAACGACGAACGTAAATATAATGTTTTTTTCTTTCTTTTTAGAATATTTTCTTACGATTTAAAAGGCGTTAAATATTAAAAATAAGGTTATTATTAACGTGCAATTATTTATTGTGACATCGTTACAATACCGAGCTGCAATTTATAATGTATTTAATTTAAAATATACGCTCTCCACCTCAAATTACTAGTGGCTTGCCCCTGTATATCATACTTTTCCTGATAACAACAGAGTCGTGTCGGTCATAAATCTAACTCCTTCCAGGGGAAAATTTTTGAATTGAAATAACGTTTATATCTTGTTATAGGGCTTCCTACCCTAAGGTTTCCACGTCTGGTCTCGATTTTCGTCTATCTAACTCCGTTCTAGAGATTAAGGAAAGACAGACAAACGTACGGTCGACATTTTTTTTTTTTTCAAATTGCAGCTGAGTAAACGAGAATTGAAAGAGGAAATGAACTCCACTAGTTTAAAATTCTAATAAACTAGAAAACGAGATATTATTTTGGCAAAACGTATTTAGAAATACGAATAGATTTGATCGGCAAACAAACAAAGATATCGAATTCCTTTCGGAGAAAAATATTGCATTCCATAACATTCGTAATTATTCAAAGTTAATTCTGACAATAGTTAAGCGATTGCCAACAAACTTGAAATAACGATAATGATGCTGGTAGTAAAGTTAATGATGACACCAGATTATGTGTGCAGAAATAATTATTTCACCTTCATTATCACTCTAGTAGTGTTAATCTGGGAAAATGTAATTATAGAATAAGGAAATTTTCCGGGACTTGATGCAAAATGGACTTAGACAAACTGAAATACGTCTGACAACTGTGACGTTCTCTGTGTAACCTCCTATTAATAGGTTGACAACACGGAAGTTGACGTGATGATGCACATTTGCCAGGCAGTGAAGTTATTCCTTATATTTCCTTCAATTGCTACTTTAACATTCAATTCTAAGTGAATAATGTACACTCCCCTCGGTAAATAACATCGCACTTATTACTAAACTGATAATTTAGCGTGACGTCAATTTAGAAATGGCCGTTTGATTGACTTCTACGTGAATGATTTATCATTCGTAATATTATTAGTTTTATCTAATTAATTTTTCTAACTTTCCCTACCTCTAATATTATAGTTTTAATTTCATAAAGGGATTCTATACCCTTTTCAAAATTGGTAATCGTGAGTGCCAATGATACTATATATATATATAGGTTATTCCATATATACCAATGTATATAAGTTAAGCTTATATCATACATTTAAAAGCACACAGTAAAATTAATGGGTTTCTCTTATAGAATTCCATTATTACTTATTAAAATTCGATATAGAGCATACTTTACCAAATTCATTTAATCAAGCGAATGACAGTAAACATGAAACATGATTGATGACATAAGTGAATTTGTAGATAATTCCTAATGATATATCCCATTTAATAATAAGAGTTACGTTTAAAATATATTTTCTTTTTTCTCATTCTGTTATAGGATATGCACCTTTTAAAATATCATCCATATTAATGACATCCGAAAGGAGGATGTTTGTTTAAAATAGTAAAAGAGTTTTGACGTTATTAAGATAAATTAGACATCAAGAAAAATAGTTTTAAAGGAATGGAGAAAGTTTAAAACAAAAGATAATTCTCTTTCGACTCACATCATCTATGATACATGTGTTAAGTTTGTAATTGCATTTGTCACTTTGTTCCTTTTGTCATGGTAATTCATAAGTTGCTTGATTCTACACAAAAGATAATACACACACTCTTCAATTCTCCAAACATTTGCTACTGGCAACCATTATTAAACATAATTCTCGTTATAATTCACTTATTAGATTTTTATCCATTGCTCTTCTTTATCAATTACGTATTAAAAAAGTCGTTATTATTATTATTGATATTAATTTCCTAATGTAAATTCATTCATTTATACTAAATGGAAATTTCATAATCAACGAGAGTTTTCTTTATTTTTTAAAGATCCTTTCAAGCGTATAAGATTTTCAAATTTAATTTAAAACTTTTCTAGTTATGCAAGAATATTTATATTTTAATACGCTTTACCACTTTTACATAATTTCCTACAATGATGCGGAGAATTCAGTTATAACGGGCTAAAAATATTTTCTTAATTTATTTTCTTTCTTTTTTTTTTATTGTTGCTGCCGTTAGTTTAATCATTATAGTAAAATTTAAATTTAAAATTATTTAAAACAATTATATTTACGTGGAGGAAAAAATACATAATTATCAACCCAATCGTTTTTTTACTTACTTGTTAGTAAATTCAAAAGGCATATGATGATTGGCTAATTATCATCACTACTTTTAATATTTTGTTATCATCAATTTATTTAAATTTGATTCATTGAAAAATTCATAAAGGAGGAAAAAACTTTTGTTTAATCATATATTTATACAGCAGTTAAGTCTTATTATCTTCGTTTTATTATTTTAAAAGCTCTTCTAAATCATGATTGATCGCTCTGTCATATGATTTGCATTTTTGAATGTAACCATGTGATAAGAATTGACTTAGATTTCAAAAGTATATATATATAATTTTTTAAAAAATCATAAAGGTAATATATAGGGCCTAGGTATAAATTATTTTTTTATAAGTTGTTAAATATAGAAATATATATTTTTTGAAATATTTAAAAATCAAAAGTCGATGCCTTATCCAATTCAAATTTGATGTTTCTGAGTAGAATAACTGTTATTGAGGGAATGCGAATAAAAAAAAGAGGGAAATGTATACATTACCCTGTTAGAAACGTTCTCATTCATCGGTTAGAATCTTTCAAATTTCAAAAAAGGAAGTGAAATGTTATACCGGACACAATGATGTATGATGCCAACATTGAAGGGCGGATGTTTAGTCAAATATTAAAATAAAAATTCTTCAAGAAGTAGCCAATTTCTGTATCACAATAATAATAAAAAAAAAAAAGAAATTTCATATGCATAATACTTTACAAAACAAATTTTAAGACGTTGCTAGCCTATATGTAAATAATAAAAAATGATCTCGTTCCCTTACATCTTATTCTGTTAATATCCGATTTTGACAACAAATTTCTTTAAAAAATAAATAAGATAGATAATTCCACGCTTAAATTCTTCTATTTTTTAATTATATAATGCGTTTATATTTTTTAATTTGATAAATTTTTCCATTCGAGAGCCTTAATTATAGCATTAACCTTCCATTTTTAACAGTATATTGCTCTTTATTTTTTTGTCTTCCGACCCCATTTCGAGAAAATCGAATGGTATTATAATTTTATTTACAACTAAAATAAACTAAAAATACTATTTAGATCGACGTTTTAATGTAATATTTAATAATTCTAAGTAAATTATATATTTAAATTTCCTTCTTTCGTATGCCAGCGTCTTTCCAATACGGAAGAGGCCCTCTTCCCCTTTTCAGGGAAGGCCGCATAAAAGGAAGGCGTTTTCATCCAGATGGCCTTCCCTAGAAAGGGGAGAAAAAGGGGCCTCTTCTACATTGGAAAGATACAAAAGAAGGAAAATTTAAACATTTATAACATCGAAATTTCTGATGTTTCCTTTTAACATTTTAAGTAGAACGTATATAAAATGGCATTTAACTCGTTAAATAAAAGATTCTTCATTTAACCGGATTTGAATGCAACGTAGCACACGCGTTACAGCTTTAAAATAGTAAATAATCTCTTTAAAAATGTAATGTATAAAATTCGGTTTTTAAATTATTTTCAAGCATCGTATGTATTATGAATATACATTGATTTACAATTTATATACATGCATTTTTAACAAATAAACGTGTAGTGTAAGCGAGTGATTTTAACCAGACTTAACCTGCCTAAAACGGAAATTGAATTTTCGATACCGTAACTTTCCGGTTTACGCAGGTTTTACTGTACTTATTTCAAATTTAAACACTTTATTAATACAATTTTATTTATTTTTTTTACTGTTGTAATCAAAGTAGATCCTGCGATAAAAGCAATTATTAGATTACCAGAGTGAAACATTGTAAAGTTCATTAATAAATAATTGATAAGCTTTCATAATAAATAAGTCTTATAATAGTGATCAAGTTAATTTATTAATTCATAAATTACAAATTATTTATTAGCATAATATATTTTATCGGCCGTATAAAAGCATTATATTGATCAATTTGTAGTGTGTTGTTAAAATTATATTAAAAGTATTTATTTATTTAATTTAGATTAAAGATTAAATTAATTCTAAATTTATAATTAATTATTTTTATTTCATTTATTTTAATGAATGCAAGATCGTTATATAGTTCTGTAAATAGAGATAAGATGATGACAGGATAAGTTTCCGGCTGTTATATATATATATATATATTAATATATAACTATTATATAAAAATGGCCCCCAACATTTTTACATTTTGAATTCAGTGGACCTTAAAACGTTTATAAATACAAAAATGGGGTATTTTTCTGTATGTATATTAGTGTGGAGGATAAGATTTTGTTCACCCACTTTGAAGCTTAATAACTCCTGTGCCTTTTGTCGAAAATTTCTGAAATTTCGCAGGGAGGTTTGTGTATTAGGAGGATTGATACCGTTAAATTTTGGTGGTTAAAGGTCAAGGGGGTGGGGAGCTAGAGGGGATCACGTGTCATAGCTCGTGTGGGGTCGGATTTTATTCGTTATTAGCATTTACGATATTTTATAAAAGTCATTTCTATCCTTAAAATTAAGTTGTTTGTCATTTTATAATAATTTATAATATAAAAAGTGTTTTTAATAAAATATCTTAACAGATGGCGCCAACACACATTTTTAAATTTTTTTGCCGGAAGGTCAAGCAACTCGTAGATCTACCATTAGAATGTTCATAACACCAGAAATATAAAAAAAATTAATTAAGTGTTATAAAGCTATTAAAAGAAATACTACTTTGGCACAGATAATATTTCAATTTTTCTTTCAGATATTTGCATAACAGCATAAATTCACTGCAATAATAAATAGTTTCGTTATGCATTTGTTATGTTAATCAATTATGATTGCAGTAAATTGCAGTAACCAATATATAAAGTGGTTTTGGTAGCAGTGAATCAACATAGCGAAGAATAAGACGACGAATATCTTGTCAAATAATGCATTGAATTTATGTAAGCAAATTCGAAGCATGCAGTTAAAATGATATCCTTTATAACCGACCAATAAAACTGACAATTAGTCTGTAACAAATAATATATATATACTGTATATATATGTAATATAATTAACATATAAGCTTAATGATATACGAGATCCCGCTTCGTTTTCAAGATGGAGAATGAGTTCAAGAAATTAAGCAAAACCAATGAGACGAACTACGCCATTGGTTTGTTTCAAAAGCTTGAAGCTTGAATTGTTCGAAGCTTCACTTGTGTCCGAGGAAAACATTTTGAGCAATTCTTATTCTGTTTAATTCTGTAGAAAAGGAAACGTTATTCAAAGTAAATTTACATGGAAAAACTCTTATTTCAACTATTTTTCTTACTGTAAAGTGGATGGTTACTACAAAATCTTAAAGTAGATAAAGTTCTGTTTATATTTATTATAATACAGTCTACCTGTACGACATTTACTTGCCTCAATCCATTGAAAAGAAACATAAAAAATATAAAATTACTTTTAAAAGTTGACGACTCTTGTGTTTAGTACTTTATTGGAGAATTTGAGAAATGTTTAGAGACGATTTTAAGCTTATTTTTCACCTTATACTATCCCTAAAATATTGGCATGGGGTTTCTTTTTTTTTTCTCTCTCTCTCTCTCTCTCTCTCGCGTTGTATCCTGTATATTAGTGCTAGAAAAACCTATAAAACAGTCAGAAATACGGTCTAAACTTTAATATAATGCAATGTATTAATATTAATGGTGTCCAA
Source organism: Centruroides vittatus (assembly GCF_030686945.1). Classification (NCBI taxonomy): domain Eukaryota; kingdom Metazoa; phylum Arthropoda; class Arachnida; order Scorpiones; family Buthidae; genus Centruroides; species Centruroides vittatus. Next base: position 3,493,500 of record NW_027122703.1, read on the forward strand.
ATAAAAAAGAAATCTTACTTTGAAAAGTTCATATTGTCATAAAATAAAAATTATCTATCGTTGTAGATGCAAATATCGAATAATAATTGAAACAAGTAAAAACACTAAAATATTTTTCGCGATAATATTGAGTAGTGACGTGGCTTGACATTATTTTTCAGAAACAAAATTTGCGATGTCATCTTTCTACTTTTGTTAATAATATATTCTCGGACATGATTCAAGAAAAGAATTATCAACTTCATTTCATGCTTAGATTTAATTAATTTTAAGGAAAAAAATAATAATTTTTTTTATCAAATAAAGACAGAATTTCAAAAGAAAATCATGGAATTATTTTTTAAATAAAAAACACCTCGTTTTTTTACTTTTTCGGCTGTGAAAAATCTTACTGAAAATCGCGCAATATACATAAAAAATAACAGCTGCTGGCTCACATCAACTCTATCAGATTAACTAAACTTGTTTTTTTTTTTTCTAATTTAGATTTCAATGAATTAAAATTATGAAATACTTCAAAAATTTTGGAAATCAAATCATTAAAACAAATCTATTAACATGTAATTTTATATTTTTAAGAAGGTAAAATTCGGTAAAGGATTGCAGAAAATTATTATACCGGCAACACGCGACTTACGGGCATTATATTTGCACCATATTGTAAATTAACATTGTTATACATAAATTGTAATTTTATAATTATAGTTATTAATAACAATTTTCGTAATAGGCATATAAATATAATAGCAATTGAACAATTATTGTAATTAACGGTAATAATTTCGAAACAAAATTCGTAATGGCGGTAACTATCGAAAAAGAAAACAGAATATTATTATTATTATCGCACCTTTTAATACAGTAAAAACCTGTGTATAACGGAATCGCACAGTACCAAATATTTTTCCCGTTTAGGCGGGTTTTCGTTTTGAACAGGTTCTGTTTTGAGCAGGTTTTACTGTATTTAAAAATAAGAGAAAGCGGAACAAATTGATGAAATATGTTGTGATTTTAACCCCGATTTTGGGCATAACCTTAAGTCGGAATAGTACTAACCCGATTACTATTAATTAAATTACACAATTTATATTTAATATCCCAAGTTATAATATCCCATTAAAAACATTCTGGAGAAAATTATTTTATTGTATTTTTTAACAAAAGCAAAGTAACAATGTATATAAACGTATACGAATTTTTATTTTATTTAAAAAAAAAAAAATAATAATAATAATAATGCAATTATTTCAAAATCCTAAATAAATTACACAATAATAAAATGTCCATTAATTATAATTAAATAAATCAACGTACTTTAAATGCAATTTAAAAAGCGAAATTCTAGATTTTTTTAGGGATTAACAAAGAAAGATTCTAGATTAACAAATTACGGCAATATTATTGAATTAACAATCAAATCGCACTACAAAAGATGGGCGAATACTCCTTTTCGAGTGGATAAAATTCTCATTCGTGTTTATTTACAAAATTAAAATTGATTACTCACACTAAAAGTGAGTGTAGATTAAGTAGCCATTGTTCTTTACTACCTTTATCTTTTTATATTTTTCTTGATGGGTTGTTAGAATAGTTACCAATTCTACTTGATTATCATTGATTTATTAATCACTCGAGCCATTTACAGAATCAATTAATTAACAGACAATCGATGCTCGACTTAATACCATACCACAAATTAGACCCTTAGATTAAAAAATAAAATAATAAAAAAAGGAACTTAGGTGTTATTGATTTTATTCTAATTGAAATTTCTAGGAAACTGCTTAAAAATTCATAGGTAAAATAAGATATTTTCATTTTTTAAAAGTATAAAATTTCGCTAAGTTTATTTATTAATCGATGTAATTATTTTACTCTTGCCATTAATCAAGTAAAATTTATTGTATACGAGATCAAAATCGATATTCGAAGTATAAAAATAATGAAATATTTCTGATGGAAAACATAATTCAGGAAGCAAATTAATTCTTGGTTATATATATATATATATATATAATTTGCAGAAAATAATTAAAGCAGACTGATCGTTATTTGAAGCGTACTTATTAACTTATAATAGCTAGCTGTTAGCATTTGTCCGAACACAATCTGTGATATATTATATATATTGTATAATTATTCAACGATATTGCTAAAGATTCATTAATAAAATTGATATTCGTGCTTGGCATTCATTAACAAAATTACAGAGTTATACTCTCGACTTTGCAATTTAGTTTTATGCTCATGTGAAGTTTTAAACTCGAATTGAATGAAAGTGATGATAAGCATAAAATCTACGTAATAATTATAATTGATTATATATATATATATATATATATATTCTTACTTTACGTGTAATGTCCGACATTTTAAATACGATAATGAAAAGCTTAGCCAACTTAATGACTTCGAAGCTATAGAAATAATACGATTTTCAATTATTTTACAGATTTTTCTTAAATTAAATTTTAACTAAATTTATTGATGTAATTAAATATTCAAGAATTGAAAAGATAAAATTAAAAGATCATAATAAAATAATTTAAGAATTATATTTACTCATTTTCTCCTTCTGAAATATTGATTAGAATATTTAAACAGGTCGCGAGTATATAAAGGATTTTCAACTGTAATAAAGGATTCATAAGAAAATTAAAAACACATATAAAATGTAAGAAGATTTGGGGGAAAACACATGCTAGACCAACAAAGTTGTTCCTTTTTTTTTTTTGGCCTGAAGCTGTATTCGATAACATCTCCAGTACGTAAAAGTATCTTCTGGGATGACAAATACGAAGAAAATACATCGAAAAAATAAAAAATTAAAAGATCAATGTTATAAAATTTTATAATCTGGATTAATTTCGATTTCTTTTTCTCGCCGTGATTCAGTCTCTCAACTAATTTAGAATTCAAATTACAAATGAAAGGAGAATTTGTATAAATTCGAAAATTCTCTCACTTTGATTTATTACATATACAACAGAAGACATGCAATTTTATTAATAATTTTTGTAAGTGCTTAGACAGATAATCGATAAAGTTTCCTTTAATAGTATTCTCCAGCCAATTTTTTTTTCCAAGTCGGTTATCATTGATACATAATTAATTTTTAATCCTGCCAAGCTCATTTCCAATCCTGGCACAAGTACAAGCGTTACTTATAAGTCTAATCTCGAACAAATAGCCCATTCAGTGTAATCTAGAATGATGGAAGGCACAGTCACATCCTCTCCATCTGAATCTTCGCTTCAGTCAAACCACACAGTACGTGTTTCGTTTCGTTACGTGGTCAGTAGCCAGACTAGAAGATCTCACACACGTTCGAGAGCATCGTATCTGTAAATCACAATAGCCATTATGTGTAAATTAGGGTAAATAGGCTACGGGTTCTCATCTAAAATTAGATAATAAACTGTACTCGAATTGAATGTTTTAATATAGCAATTATTTAAACATCAAACAGGTTTCTATACTTTTATGATAAATCAAAGAGCTGTGATTATTGTGTCTCAAGGATCATTCCTTTGATTTATTGTAAATTTTTGCCTTTTATTATGTGCTTTAAAGCTATTTAAAATTTTAGAAATAAGCTTAAAGTGTCTGCTCTATTTTAACAATGAATTGTTTGGTAGAAACATTGTGCTGTATAAACGAATCTATAAATGGTTACTTATAGATGGAAATTTGAAATTCTAGAATTTATTGGTAATGTTATTGTAAATAACAATAAATTAATAAAGGCCCGCTAAAGCGAACAGGGGGCTTACTATACCCTAGGCCCCTTGTTCGCTCCTGTACGAGCTCTCAGCAGCTCTGATTATAGCAAGCATTGCTATTATTAATTAATATGGCAAGTTCTTATATTAAAATTGTATTAACAAAGAAAAGATTTGAAAAATAAAATAAGCTTAAAAATTTTAAAAGAATCTATTCTTACTTTTATATACTAAATTCTTAAGTTAAGCATAAAATAACGGACATAATTAGGTTATCTAATAAAACTTTAATATACTAATTATACAGTAAACAAGTTTTTTAATTAATTTTTTTAAAAAATATAATAGGCTTTAGTACATTAAACCTATCCCTCAATTATACATAAATAAGTACTAAATGCATCATGCGATTTTCGCTAATAATAAATTCCATTAAAAATATTAACACTTAATTCATAATTTCAAAGACATAAATCAAATTACTATAAGCTAATATAATTATAAGTTATTAAGTATTTTACTCAAGTCAAATGATTAGCGAAATATTATCAGAGTTTTGATACGTCTATAATTTACTTTTGCTGTCATTAATTAAATTTGCCTTTTATTTCGCTCAAGTGGTTTGAAACAAGATTCTCTCATCCAAATCGACATCACGATTTTGAATTGGACAAGTAGGATAAAAATTGATGGCTAAAGAATCGATGCTAACAAATAGATCTTAGAATGGTATCAAAAATGTTTCTTTTCTAACAGCGGATTCCTTCAGCTTCACAAAAGATTTGTCTTGATTATTTCAAGACGAGTAGAAATTGTTTCCATCCATCAACTATGTATAGCAGTGTTTTGATCACTTGATCCTTAAATTATATCTAAAGAGAAAAGGAAATATCGAGCTGAACTATATTCGTATCAACCCAAATCTAAACTGAAATTTAAATATTTTTATCGGTGTTGAATTGTGGACAAGAGAATTTTTATCGAAAATTAGGGTTGCCAGATTCGCCGCTTTTTCGGGATTGTCTCGGATTTTTTCCGAATTCCATCTAGAGACAGGAAGACTCTATTCTAAAAACTTCTCCTTTCTTTTTTTCCACATTTTAAATGTATTTCTGTCACTGGCAAAGTTAAAATGCACATCTATTGCGTGTTCTGAAACTGGAGAGTCCGGTATCTTTCGGGAAGAACTCATTTTGTTCCGGATTTTATACCTAAGTATCTGGCCTAACTCTATGTAGAAACGACAAGGATAAACTGCAAAAAAAAAGAACCCAAAATTATAAAAATGGGACGAAAAAAACGAAAACGAACGAAGAACGGCCGGGTATTATCTACTGTAATAGATTGCGCAGTTGATTTTCAATTATTTAAACTTTTATTTTCTTTCTATTCCAACGTTACTATTATGCGCACTTGACTTAAGTATCTTAATAATAAATTAATTGATTAATCAGATTTTTATTTTCCCGAATCTAAGCTTAATAAGTTTTAATAATTTTAATTCCTTGCAAGTTCCCTACAATTTTTCATCCACGTATATTTGCCACCAGAGGCGCCTCTACATTAGTACCATTTCAAAAATTATTTTTTGAGTTAAATTAAACTATATTCTAGTTAATTAAAATAATTGACTCGTTTCATTTTATATTTTTAACGACCACCGATGACTTTTTATTACTTCTTACTAAAAAATGAGCAGTTTATTTTCATTTTTGTAATGTATTATTAATGTTTTCTAGCGCCCGATCTGCATTTTAATATTAATCTGATAGCGAATTAACGTTTTTGTTCGAAAATTTGTTCGAAAATACTACTGTGTTTATACAATGTAAAAGGCCCGAAGGTGACAAACAACAACGGTAACCTTTTTAACAATCAAACACAAAAGAACAGCACAAAAAAAAACACCTGAAAACATTGGCAATATAAGGGATGGCAGAAGAGTTATTTTTAATCAAAAAATAATATACAACTAGAAAAATCATATATATTATTTTAATTAACTACTATTTTAAGGCAAATATATACAATTATGCTACTCGAAACACATCAGTTATTTTTATTAAAAAATAAAAAATAAATTTTCTGTCTTCTCGTTCGTCATCCCTTATATTGCCGATATTTTTTGGGGTTGATTTTATTTAATAGAAGAAAAATAAACCATAATATCGAGCGAATTGTACTGTCGCATACAATTTTTAAATCCTATATTAAACATATATATATATTTCCTACCTTTAAATATGATTGACGTGTGTTGATATAAAAACATCTATAAATTATAGGTTACTTTTAAAATTTTATTCTAGTTTTTAAATTTGATGCAGCGAAAAAATAAATAAGACTATTGGTTCACAATTTAAAAGGAAAACAAATTTAAATAAAAACTTATTTCTCATTCATTCGTATTGTAAAGAAGGGAGGAAAGCGATTCTTTACATTCTGAATTCTTTAAATATATTAAAATTAACGAGAGAAAAATAGATTATAATGCCTATTACATTTATAATAAGATAATTAAATTTTGCCTTAACTTAATTTTCTTTAATACGCCGAAAACTATGAAAACGTCTTGAATCTATCATTGAACTCTAACAAAATTAAACGTTAAAGAAGACGTGAAAGAAAGTTTAGAGATAACGTAACTAAACTAACAGCGCTTAAATATTTTCCAAAAAAAACAAAAGAAAGAAGAAAAAAGGAAACAATTTAGTCTACTGACGTGATTGAAAACGTGGAAAAAAACCGAACAAGTCAAACTTAATTGATTTTAATTATATAAAAAACAAATAAAACTTCACTATAAAAGAAAATTGCTTTTGAACTAGTGCAAGAAAAAACAGTTAATATCTAGGATGGATCGTTACTGTGAGCAGGGGTTGAGTACAGAATCCTTTGGTTTTTGTGGGAAGAATGTAATGATCAATAAAGAGCGAAATAACTTGAAAAGGATACAAAGCTCTTTAAATGATCTATTGTAAAGGAAAGAATTTAATTTTAAAAACTTTCAAAAAAACCAGATAAAGATAAATCGTAATGTTTAAAAGATATTAAGCGATTGAAAATCTGCGTATTATATACGGTATATATAATTGCGTTATTTCATTTCTATTTGTTGAGAAATATAAAGATTGGAAAAACGTGATGAACGTCAAAAATTATAAATCTCATGAATTATTAGCGAGCTGTCAATATTGATATGAGTATAATATTCATTGATTTTATACGCTTCCTAGAATCGTCGGCTAGAAATGTAACCATGACAACGAAAAAATCAACTTTGGATTTCGGAATATTTATCAAACATTATTTTTAATCTAGTGATCAATTATTATATAAATTCTTTTATTTCTTTATTTTTTAACATTTTACAAAATGTTTTACAATAATAATAATAAATGATTTTAAAATTTTTTCTTTTTCTTTTTAATCATGTCTATGAATTTCTTCCACTCGTTACGTCATAAATAAAATTAATTTATTAATCGAATTGTTTATTATCGTATTTGATTTAAAGTTGATTTAATATTCCATTTTCTAAATAAAATATTTATTAAAACTATATCCAGTATTATTAGAATATTTATAAGTAATTTTTATTTATGATAAAACTTGATGAATATATTATAAAGATTCGGTTAAATTAGAATATTAGAAAGGTTGCTTCTTAAATTAATATCATAAAAATGTATTATTGTTTTTATGTTAACAAAACATATATATTATTTCTCGAGAATGAAATTCTTTAAATAAAATATTATTTTTATTGTTAAAGTAAACATCATGTTCTACATTTTCTAAAGAAAAGCATTAGTAAATAAATAAATAAATAAATAAATTGTTGCCTTGATTGAATGTTAATACTATGGCCATCTGTTGACAAGATTCGAAAGCTTCATTAAAAAATTATTTACTCACTTTTTTTTTTAATGATTTATTTGATAAGAATTTTATTTTGAAGAACGTCTAGAATTATATTTTGTTCTTTGATAACAAAATTTAGGAAAGAATTCCGTGAAGAAAAGAAAGAATTGATGGCTTTAGTTTTTCGGATACTCCTATCTTTCTACACTGAAACACTATTAAGGATAATGTCTAAGATGGTTTTTAATTTATTAAAATTTACTACCGTCCCGTCAAATTTGATAACTCTACATAAGACATAATTTATATACTCATATTGCATCCAGATTTCAATATTGATTTAAGAGCTTCTATGTTATAACGTCGCTCGGTTGTTTATTTTAATACTTAATACTTCGAAAACTTTGATATTTAAGTAATAAAATTTCTGCCCATTTATATTATAAACTACTTAGAAATTTAAGTTTTATAGCTAGAAGTTATTAAATGACAAATTATATCGCAGTAATACGATTTTGTTACTTTTTTTACATCTTTTCGCGCTAACGACGTTGTACTTATGTATATATATATAAAATGCTTTATCCTGAATAAAAATCCAAATATATTTTTTATCATTCATTAATGCTTTAAAACTTTTATTCTCTTTCGCTACATTAAATAACCTTTTTTTAAATCCAAATTTTATGTTAAAATTTCTATTAAAAATATTAAAAAAAAATAAGCGAAATCAATAGTCAGAAAGACATAAAAAATTATATATAATCGCCTTTTTCAATATTTTTAAAGTATAGATTCATATTAAGCGCTTATATAAATAGCTATAAATAATTATTATTCATTTATATATAAGCTAAAATTAAATTTTCTTAGCTTTAGATTTATTTAACGTTATATCATGAATATATTAATCGTAAAAGATATAAATATCTAATTAACTGTTTAACAGTTTATAAGAATTTTATAAATCGTAAATTTATATAATAATTTGTGACTGATTAAATAAAGATGATCGATTTTAAGCGCTCTTATAAATTGCGAATTTTAAACATGGTTATCGGAGTTATATATGTGAGTGTGATGACTTGTTACATCGCCCGAGTCCATTTGAAATATTGTAGCAATGTTAAAGTTTGCTCTTCTGCTGAAAATCAATATTTTACTTTGAATGTTAAAATTGCTTCCCTCTAGCTACTGTAGAAAATATATTACAAAAACATGAGAAAAATGCAATTCAGAATCCGATCGAGATATATGGAGTGCAATTTTTGATGTATAGAAAAACCAATTCGAAGAGACGAGAAAATTAATATCGCTGTTAATGTTATATAAAATGTTCATATTATTTTATTATTTCTGCAAAATTGAAAGGATAAAATAAAAAGACGGCTTCTTCTATCATTATTTGTCGAATTTGAATAATTTGACAAGCGGAATTTTTTTTATTATGAAAAATAGCAGGTGGCGCTGTTAATTTCATTTAAAAATGGCTGCCTCCGGAGACGATAACGTGGTTCAGTACATTGTTGTCAGGAAAGATTTGTTGAAGACTTTGAAATGGCCTTTAGGAGCTGTAATTGCACAAACTTGTCACGCGACAACAGCTGTTTATCATTTATATAAAGATGACCCTTACACAATTAAATATACGTCAGACCTTGATCGAATGAGAAAAGTGGTTTTAGAAGTGAGTCAAAATAAAATATGTCGATGAAAATCTTATTCAGAAACGTTATTTAAATTTAATTTATTATTAATTATGATAAATAAAACTTAAACATGAATATATTTACCTTTATTCATATAATAAGTTATTATTATTATTCATTTATAAAAGGATTTAAATTTAATTTTTATATTAAACTCTGCAGTGGGTCAATGAATTATTTGCACAGCCTGACTTTTCTAGAAAAATCTATAGAATAATATGCATTAATAAATGTTACTTATAGTAACTTATGTGCTTATACAGATGAAATGTACAGTACATATACACTATAATGTTATAAAGTTTTCATAATCTTTTTTTTTTTTCCCCAAATATAATAATATAATAAAGTATTTTGCACACCTTAGTGAATACATTCATCTGTAAAGAAATTTGTAAACTAACAACCTTCCAATCTTCTATGGTTACTTTTCTTAGATTAAACATACTTTAATGTAGAAATTAATCAGTAAAAGCATTGGTATTTTGGAAATGAGTCCAAAAGTAAATAAACTCAGTAAATTTGAATGAATACAAATTTACTTCAAGAATGAAAAAAATTTGAGAGATAGCATGTATTATAAAACATTTCAGTACTGTTTATTTGAACATAAATTTATAAAATCTATAAAATTTGAGACTGTACACCATTTAGGCTGGCCAAAAATACTAGATGATCAGAAAGAGCAATAGATATTGAAAGAAGTGAAGAAAAATCCTAATTAGTGCCTTGATCTGGCAAGTGACATTGCTTCAACATTGGAAAAAGGTATATACAGAAACAAGGAAAGTAGTGTGTCAAAAATCATTATTGAGTGAACAATAGAGTTAAATACCTAGATTTTGCTACAGCTTATCTAAACAAATAGAATACTGAAAACATGTCATATTTTCTGATTAATGTCTCACTAATTTATTTTTGTCCAAACAATGGTCTGGAGAAACTAAATATAGAATTAAATAAAGTTCAGTTCCTATAGTAAAGCATAGAAATGGTGATGGACATGTTTGGGGTTGCATGTCATACACTAGATTAGGAAATCTGTTATTTATTGACAATATTATGGATAACAAAATAGATTTAAAGATATTGCAAGATAATGTAAGTGGAAAGTACAAGAAAAATGGGATGAGAGAATGATTTCATTTTCCAGCTGTACAATCCCCAACATAATGCCAATATTGTAAAAGAATGGATGCTTTATAAATTAAAAGAAAAACTACTCTATCCATCCTAAAGTCAAGACATCAATCCCATTGAGAATTTATGGCATGTTTTGGATCTAAACATAAAACAAAATAATTTAGAAAAAATAATCTCAAGAAATATTTGATAGAAGAATGGGAAAAATCAAACAAAGACTGCAAGAAGTGGTTGAAAGTAAAGAATTTCATTCAAAGTATTAAGAACTGCTGATTCAAAGTGTGCAAATACTTTATTGACTGTAGTCTTTGTATTTTTTTGTTTTGTTTGTGAAACTTCCGAAGTAAAAATTATATTATTATGTAAATTACTTTCATTTGTTAAACATAATAAACAATAAAAAAATTTGTGTAAATGTGATTATATAAATCTCTAGTAGTAAAATGCAGTGTTGTCATTTTTAATAATTTATTAAGAAAAATAATAGTGTGTTGAGTAATACTATAGATATTACAACATTTATAGCAAATTATTAATTTGAAAATGAATATTATATAAATAAATAATATTAAAAATATCTTGTTATATTTATTAAAAATAGGAATTATTTAGTACAAGATTTATATTATGCATATTAAATATGTATTTATTCAATGTATATTATTATTATGCATATTATTTAATTTAAAAATGAATAGTGTTACAAATGCATTATGAATTTATTAATGATCTATTTATTTTTAAGTAAATGTTTAATTTAAAGTTATTTTCTAATTACAGATTGAAGATGAAATAGCACTAAGGAAATTATCTGAAGAATTACAAAACGATAAGATAGATCATAGAATATGGATTGAACAACCAGAAAATTTTGCAACTTGTTTAGCAACTAAACCTTATCCAAAATCCATAGTTCAACATTTCTTTAAAAAACTGAAATTATTTAAATAGATTGTAAGTTAATATTAAAATCAAAATATTTGTGCATTTTTATAAACAAATAAATTTGTTATTTTTGTACATAACATTATAATCATTCAAAATGTGATTTAATTTATGCAATCATTTAAACCATTTAAATTAATTTTATAAAATTTAGCGACGCGTACACATCTTACATTATTTACTTATAACAATTAATAAACATATGCTTATTTCTAAGAAGTCAAACAAGAAAAATAGCTAATAAACAATTTCAAAAGTTCTGAAAATATTTATTAGTAATTTTTCTTTTTTAGTTTCTTAAAAGTAAACAGGCATTTGTTGTTAGGATTTATAAACTTTTAGTTTTTGAAGAAGCTTTTTCTATATTACTACTTTTAGAAAAATTAATAATTTTATATGTAAAACAATATAAAGTTTAATTATATCGTATGTTACAGTTACATAAAAATTTCTGTAATAATAAATTTTTATGATAGTTTTCAAACTTTTATTTGAATAAAATAATTATGAACAATTACAAGTGATACAAGAAAACTGTTGCTATTGAAAACTAAGAATAGATTTAGTAGTAGTAAAGAGGATAGATAAAATATTAGAATATAAATTAATATTTATTCTTTAAACTTTTATCAGATTTTCAATTAACAAGTTGAAGTTTTATTATATAAAGTAGTAGTACCAAAGAAGCTATACACCTTTTCAATCTAGCAGAACTTATTTCAACAGAATGGTTTGATTGACTAAGGGAGTAACATTATTCAGTTTATGAATAATATAAATAAGTTGAGTAATAATTGATTTGCAATGATAAATAAATAAAATATTAATCAACATCCTGTATCGTTTAAAAATATAAAAAATTTCCTAATCAAAAGTAATTAATTTTTGAAAGCATTATTCTTTTCCTCCTTCAGGCCATCATGTATACTTTGGTTAAATTATCTTGTAATATATGTACAATATATATAAACTGAAATATGTAGAAATATATGAAGAAATATATGATATATGAAATATACGATATGTAGAAAATTGTATAATTTTTGACTTAAGAAACCTTTTGAATATACTGAAAATAGATTATTTTAATTTGCTTAACTAATTACCAATTCTCCCAGTTATAAATTATTTCTCATAGTCATTCAGTGCAAAAATAATAATTTTATTAAATATTTATCTTAATGAAATAACACACAAAATCACGTGACATTATTGGTGTTTGAAAGTTGCTACAAAGAGGTGGAATATTTGATGGAAAGTTGCCTCAGGTTAATAAGTGTTTTGTTTCGCTGTTAGTTTTCTTTTATTGGTTATGAATTCTCGAAAATTTTGTCGTAATTATCATCAAACGTAGAATATATAAAATAATTGTAACAAACATGTAGTGATTAATGCATAATTAATATATTAGCTTATGAGGTAATTTAGTGATTTATGTTGAAAACATTAAACAGAACAAATATCTAGAATACATTTGTATAATTTTGTATATAATATAAGTTGCGATGCAGTTTTAAATAAAATTTTATGTTTAATAAACTAATGGTGAGCAATAATTTTCGGAAAATTAGTTTTTAAACGATAAATAATACCTTGATGTTTAGCACAGGAGATTCTTTAAAGACGTAATTTGGATTATGTACAGTTCTCAAGCATATAAAGTATTTAAATAGTAGTAATAACAATTGTAAGAAATGCTACATGATGCACGAAATTTTGCAACATATGATAGTAACTTATTCCAAAATCATTTGGAGTGTATGGATGGAAGAAGTGATTTTAGGAGGAAGGCTACTTAAAAAAATGGAAGGTAGAGACAAATATTAAAACTGATGACTTACCATAGGAAAGGTTCTTCGTGTGTGTGCAAAGGATCCATCCCTAGATGAATTGTTGATTGTGTTAAGGCGAAGGATCTGGTGGTGACTCACGTGGATATTCATCCACGTGAGTCACCACCATATCGTCGCCTCTAGTGAAGAATGTGGAGACGAAATGGCGGATTCTGACGCTAGTTCTGAAAATCGGAGATAGAGTTGATGGTGAGTTTGGCAGACGGAAAGACGAAACGAATGGAATTAGCAGTGTGCGAGGCTTTAAGTAAATTTGGAAGAGTTCGTAATTGTTCGGCTATTGCTTGTCCGAGGTCTCCTATCATCTGTTCTGCTAAAAAGATAGTTCTTTTGGAGATGCATACAGATGTCCCGAACTTCTTGTCAGTAAATACTGTGATAATTCGAATTATCATGGTGTGAAGAGCCAGTGTGCTAAATGTCGTGGGGTTAGGCATCTGAGCAAAAATTGCCAGAAGTTAAATGTGCAGGAGAAGAGATTATACACAAAAGGAAGGGAAACAAAGTTAGAAAGAAGGCAACAGTTGAACAGAATAAAGATAAAAGCAGTAATCAGTTAAATGTTTTCGTAAATTTGACAGTTAGAGAGGAGCGACAGAGAAAAAGAAAATAAGGTGATTGAAGAGGGAAAGGACTTTTGACAAGGCGCTCGTATACAAGCAATTATAACATAGAAAAATTTTGGGAAAGGTTAATTATAATGGAGGCATCGCATCAGGCCGTTAAAGTTCTAAAGCATCATAGACTAGACAACAATGAGGTAAAATGAGCGCAAGTTCATTCAAGTCCCATCAACACCTTCCGTCCAGAGTTAACGGATAGTTCTTCGAAGCGGACTCATTCTCGTGACCCGAATAGGTTTTAGGGACAGACGAGGGACCAATCGGGGAGCGGGAAAAAGGGACGTGGAGCCAATCAGGATGGACAAAAGCGGGAAAACGGAGATTGATATGATCAAGATCGGGACACTCAGTGAAGTCCGAAGCAAAAAATCGCTGTGTGTCATCGCATGGAAGACTGAGTTTTCCGCACTTGTGCCCATATAGAGAGTCGTGCCGCCGACCCCAACCGACGAATCTCATCTGCCGCTGAACCCGGGGCTTACCTTCGAACGACGTTAGAAAAAAAACATCCTCTACACTTAAAACTTTCGAACCTTCAATTGTTTAAAGAACTTTGTGCATAGTATAAGTTATTTCCTGTTAAAATAAACGGGATTTTTGTAAGATACTTGTTATCATTTGTCTCCTCCGCCACACCCACACGTGAACATCCTTAGATCATCCTGACGCGGGATTAACGATACCCCCCCCCCTAAAAGTCGGCTAACTTACACATTGCGCGCACACGCACAAATAAAAACTACTACAGTACATATCCAGGAGGAGTCATACTACTGTATTACTACACGCTTCAGACGGTCATAGAAAACAACGCGCACAAAATATACTACGACCAATCTGTAATCAGACAAAACAATCCATCACAAGATACCAGACATCACATTGACAAACAAAACAAAATCACGCATCGTAAACACAGCTGTACCAAATATCCACAACACACAAAATACATACTCTGAAAAATTAGTAAATAATCAGAACTCTCCCATCAAAAAAAAGGGGGGGTCTGTGAAGAATGGATGTGGTACTTATTGTGTCAGTAGTACTTTTTTCATAGACATTACACCACATACACTAAGTAAGTCTTGAAACAACAGCATGTACAGTACACTACAGAACACTGCCATACTAAACACATGCCATATAGTCAGGAGATTCTTAAACACAGATAAATACGAATACATACATCTACAGCACATAACTGCAGAATAACTTAAAGTGTTTGTCGATCCTGGTCCGGCATAGCGCTAGGGGCAAGTATAAATGCCCTGTAGGATATCCCACTTGCACCACAATAATAATAATGACTTAGAGATTGCTTTAATAATAAATCCTTTTTAACAGTTAAAAACGTCAAATATTAACGGAATTAAATAAGAGTCAAATAAGTTTTTGGACCAGCTTCCGAGTCAACTCTATTGTGAATTAAGTGAAAGTAGGTCAGCGAAGAGAGTCACTTTTCCCATCTCTAACTCACTCTGCACAGTACAGTTTATATATCCTCATGGAACATTCTATATGGAATTTTTTTCATTTTCTATTTATAAACTGAAGTTGTTATTATATAATAAAGTAACGAAAAGTATTTTCTTATAAATTAATCTCATTGGTGGCATTTCTTTTAAACAGTATTATTTGGGCTGCAATTCGGAAAAAATTGTAGCCCTATAAATTCCCACTGTTGTCAGTCTCTTTCCTTACTCTCGAGGTTAGATAGATGAAAGTAGAGACCAGTTATGGAATGCTTAGTGGCAGGAGATTCCGATTAACTGTGTACGAATTTTCGGTATAGATCGGAAGTCACCTGATTTCAATTGAAAAATTTTTCCACAAACGGAGTTACATAGATGACCGGCTGACTCTGTTGTTATCAGGAAAAGTCTGATGTACAGAGGCAAGACACTGATAATTTCAGATTGAAAACATATTTTAAATTCAAAATTAAGAATATGATTAAAAATTGCAGCCCGACATTGTGATCATGTCATAATGAATAATTGCTCGTTTTTAAATCTCTATCATATAGTACTGGGCCCAGCATATTCAGAAGGACCGTTTCCCGAAAAATTTCTAGAATTTTTCCAACTCCTTCGGATTCGGAGTGTTAAGCTGCTACCTTAACCGCTCGAGCGGTCAAGGTTAGCAGCCTGCCGCCCTGGGGGACCCGGGATCGAATCCGGACGGGTCGAAAAATCCCCAGGAATTTTTCGGGGGGTGGTCCGTCAGGATATGTCGGTCCCCGTCTCTCACCACCCGGCCGCCCCATTGTGGGCCTGGCCGAACCCACAATGGGCTTGCTATAAGAGGCCCTCTTAGTGCCCACTGGGCGGAAAGAGTTACAAAAAAAAAAAAAAAAAACTTAACTGCTCGACCATCCGGCCGCGCATTGATAGTAGCATGAACAAGACTTCGATAATTTGAGCTCGACTGAAAGTAATTTCGAATCTCCGATCAATAACGATTAAATATTATGGGACCTGTTTATAAGTTCATAGGCTCTGACGCTGTTTATAAGTTTTGACATTGTTCTTTTCTATTCTGATTTATTAACAGCTCGTCTGTACTCGAGTTAAGAGTATAGATTTATTTCTATTTTTTTGTATATGAATTAAAGACAGTTTTATTATATATGAGTACAATAATACCTCGGTTTTCGTTGACTTCGGTTTTCGTCGACTTGGGTTTTCGTCGATTGCCTCGGGTTTCGTCGGCGTGTTCAAGTGACCTCGCCTCTAATTTTGCGAAAACAAAAGGCGACCCACGCGTTTTCCGGCTCAGTGTGGCGTTATTTCTCATTGTGTGAACATTACCTCGCGACGGCCCACTATCCCCGAACACTGGGAGTTCGGTGGTGGGTTCGGGCTTTACCAGGGCGGGCTGGCCACGTGAAGTTTTCCGGGTTTTCTCCACGTCTGTAACGCTTGAATAGAGGCCAGTTACCCTTAAACGGATTTCCCGGAAGGCATTATTCTCTTCGACACGACCATCATAAACGCGTACTATTAAATGACAATTACGTCACCCTTTACCAAGAGGCGATATAGGCTAGAAGCTCATATCCAACTAGCTTCTACAAGACAAGACATTACCCCGCGTCTCTAGCCGAACAATTCCATTGCTTTCATCTTAATGCTAATTAGTCTTTTATGTTAATTTCTTATTGCTTTTAGTAATTAACGCTATATTAATTCTCTATAAGATGTGTTTTTGGTATGTATTTTGGATTGTCTAGAACGAATTAATTGGATTTACATTGATTCATATGAAAATAATTGTCTCGGATTTCGCCGATTGTTTTCGGACGGATTATCGACGAAAACCGAAGTATCACTGCATTAAAATGACCGTCCTTTTACGTCATCCACTAACATTTTGTTGCAAGGGCATAAAGATGAGCGAGTATATTTTTTTGTTACCTAAGTCCGAATTCAAAGTCCTGAATATACTCGACTTAAGCAAATCGACTACTTGGCCGTCGGTAGTAACACAGAACTTCCTATTACGATAGCTGAATGGTTAAGGTGTCAGCCTACTGATCCGGGATCGAATCCGACTGATCGAGAAACTTCAGAAATTTTTCGGCAGTAGTCTGTCCGGATATAACCCGGATCGTCATCACTCGATAGGGCACCACAATGGGTTTGGCCTCCCCATTGCGGGCCTCGCCAAATCCATAATTGAGTTGCTAAAAGTAAGGACCTTTTAGTGCGTGCAAGGCGGAAAAAATTAAAGTATTAACTACCTAGAAAGAGTACTTTAGAACATTACCACTAAATATTAATCCTATAATTTTAAGAGATTCTTATTGATTAAATATTTGAAATCGTTAAATATTGTGGAATACGTAACAATTTTACGTAATGGAATTGTTTAATGGCGTATATTTTGATCTTATTTATTAATGATGTAAAAAGAAATAAAAAGTTAAAATTTTTAATCCAATCCAGTCTGAATTTAATTTTAATAAATAGAAGTAATATTATATTTTTGAAGAGTTATAGATTCAGAATTAATTGTTTCTATATTGTAAATACAACATTTAGATTTTTTTGTGAAATAACAAAAATCAAATAATTCAATTCAATAAAAAAAATAATAAATCAATTAACATTCAATTAAAAATTAGGGAAAATGCTATTTAAATTTATATTTACATTACAATAATGCTAATATATATAATATCGTTTTCAATTGGAGAGAGTCTGCTGTTGTTTAAATTTATTCATTCAGAATTAACAACAAAGAACAAGAATATCATATTACTTTAAATTTAATATTAAAGTATATAAATTAATTTACATCTTACTTAATTATGCACAAATTATAAAGTTTGGTAATTAAATTTCAGAATTGAATTCATTACAAATATGAAGCACGTAGGAACAAAATTCATCGTGTCCATGACAGTTAATCAATTCCATTCTTCTGGTCGTTCGTCTTTCGCCGGCAGTCGCATTAGATATTTTGTTAAGTGTAAATCTCTGCCATTGTTTATAATGATAAATCAATCACCACTCCTTGATTTATCATTAGAGACATTAAATTTTGTTTCAAGGTAAACAAAGTGCGATACACAATAAAGCATCTATACTGTATATGCAATTACGTATCAATGTTTTGAAATGAATGATTAGAAAAATCAAAAAGTAATATTAATAACGATTTTTAAAGCTAAAGAAATTAGTACGGCTAATGTTACCCTAGGTATACAAAATGGCGGCTCGTCTCCGATTGCAGCAATCAGAAGACAGGGAACAGTGGGGACGCACGTTCTAACCTAACCTAACCTATTCTAATAATTTGGTTGCTAATAATTATGGTAATTTATTAGAATAGGTTAGGTTAGGTTAGAACGTGCGTCCCCACTGTTCCCTGTCTTCTGATTGCTGCAATCGGAGACGAGCTGCCATTTTGTATACCTAGAGTAACATTAACCAAACTCGATAAGATCTTTATTTTTGAGAAGAGTGTTTTTCTGCTGTACAGCAATGTCCAAAATTACTTTATAATGAAGATTAACAAGTTTTTATCAAAGCACAATTATTTTGCAGAGCTAAATCATTTTTATTCTGTAATTTAATGCTGAAAGATAAGCGATTTGAGGATACAAAATTAAGATTAAACGCAACATAATCACAAAAGAATCAGTAACTGTAAACTATAATGCATTTAAATGTTACAATAAATACATGAACACGCACAAAAGCATATAACTTCTGAGGAGATTACCTCGAACGACATTAAATTCTTTTTTTCATTTCCCATTATATAATTTCTTTTAAATGTAAATCTATAATTTAATTAGAATTTAATTATTAAACGTTTTAAGCAATATCATCAAGTGGTTACTACTGAACTATTCATAATCATTGTTGGCTACTACTGATT
Organism: Centruroides vittatus; assembly: GCF_030686945.1. Taxonomy (NCBI): domain Eukaryota; kingdom Metazoa; phylum Arthropoda; class Arachnida; order Scorpiones; family Buthidae; genus Centruroides; species Centruroides vittatus. The sequence goes on from NW_027122703.1 coordinate 3,512,747, forward strand.
ATAAGTGTAAAAAAATTACCTAGTTATGTATACAGTATATAGTAAACAAATTATATAAAACTTAATCCCGGTTTTCTTAAGCGCAAATAAATTACTAAATGCCATTTTTTCAAGACATCAAATATCTCTTTTACTTGAGTAATAAAGCAATAAATTATTTTTAGATACTTTTATTTGTGTTACATTTATTTACAGAGTGATCTATTGCTTATTTGTATATGTTCATATGTGAGTCCTTCTAACAAGCAAACATTCTGATGAAGCAGAGAATAACGTTATTTTTGTTTTTCTGTTATCACGTTGAGAATGACAAAGTAAATATTGCAGTCGAACTCTTTCCGCCCTGTGGGCACTAAGAGGGCCTTTTTTTTAGTAGGCCCATTATGGGTTCGGCCAGGCCCACAATGGTGCGACCGGGTGGTGAGGGACGGGGCCCGACATATCCGAACGGACCACCCCCCGAAAAATTCCTGGGGATTATTCGACCCGTTCGGATTCGATCCCGGGTCCCCCAGAGCGGTAGGCTGCCACCTTTACCGCTCGGCCATCCGGCCGTCTCTGTTATCACGTTTGAGAATGACAAAGTAAATATTGCAGTCGAAAGTTCCGAAACACATATAACTTCACTGGGGAAAGCAGGGAAAAGTCTGCCTTTGTCCTTGAGATCCAGGTTTTTTAATTCTATTCCCCGGATCTCTAGCTTTTGATTGGTCGGTTTCCTGTATCTAAGCAGATGACAGACCATTACGAGTTACCAAAGCTTTAATTCGACACTGATCCGATCAAGGGAAATTAATCGCACCATGAAACTCCTGCTCGTATTTAATTGTTTCGAATTCTTATAAGTCTGACACATAATATCAGAGCTGCATCTCTTTTTAAAGTTATTTAAAACATATTTTTTCTCTCGATTAATAATTTTATTATTTCCCGATTTTATTTTTCTTCCAATTTTTACCAGCGGTAGAATCAAAACCCGATCCCTTGATTTGACACTTTTATAATATTTTTAACACGTAAGCTCGAGTATCGCTCCGGCCTCACGAAACATTAAGGGACGAAAATTTGTATTTATTTAAAGTTTTTAGCTTTATTTTAAAGTTCTCATTTTTCATAAAACCGCAAAATTGCTTATTAAAAATTTCAATTATTTCTGTTTTATAAGTTAAGAGTCTCTTGGGCCTCCATCGATCACAGAGCTAGATCCGACACCCCGTTATCTTTAACAAAATGCTGCAACGCAGAATTAAAACTGTAAGCCGCTTTGAATCTTATACACTACATATTTCAAACATATGAGTATATTTGCTCACTCGATATCATCGGATTTATTATTTAGTGTCTTCTTTAGGCAAAGAAACAATGTTTGTAGTTTACGTTTTTTTTTCTTTTTTTTTTAAATTTATTTCGCCCTGTGAGCACTAAGAAGGCCTCTTTTAGGAAGCACATTATGTGTTTGGCCAGGACCATAATGGGGCGGCCGGATGGCCGAGCGGTCAAGGTGACAGCCTACCGATCTGGGGGACCCGGGTTCGAATCCCGACGGGTCAAAAAATCCCCAGGAATTTTTTGGAGGGTGGGTGGTCCGTCCGGATATGTCGAGCCCCGTCCTTCACCACTCGGTCGCTCCATTGTGGGCCAGGCCGAACCCATAATAGGTTTGCTTAAAGAGGTCCTCTTAGTGCCCATAGGGCGGAACGAGTTTAAAAAAAAACCACAATGGGGCGGTCGGTTGGTGAGGACGGGCGCTGACATTTCTGGGCGGACCACCCCCGAAAAATTCCTAGGAATTTTTCGACTCGTCCGGATTCTATCCCGGATTCCCGAGAGCAGTAGGCAAAACCGCTCGGCCGTCCGGCCGTCTTGTGATTTACGTTACTAACGTTTTATAAAACTAAATAAATTTTATAATTCCATTATATAATTTTATAATAAATAAAAATTAAAAATATGTACTTAATTTAATTTTTATACATTAAAATATCATAATTTCTAATAATAATAATAATATATATTATTACAATTATATTTGTCACCAGGGTGCGCCGAGCTTCGTAAATCGAAAAAAATATGGGGAGAAATTTAAGATGTTATTAATACGATCTTTGTATTGTGAGTAATTACAAAATGACTCAGTCCATTGTCGTGCAAGGTAAGCTGTAAATGTTTTCGTGTTATTTAAAATAATTCAAACAGTATAAAAATAAATATCTTTAAATTTATTATAACCTATTCCTGTTTTATTGGTAGTAGTAAGTAGAAGTTACTTTTAGATAAATGAACATAAATACATCTATGTGTAATTTATCTAAAAGTAACTTCTACCGTGCAAGTTTTTAAACATAATCAGTATCATGCATGATATATTGTTCAAGTCAATTTTCAAACTCAAACATGTATCAACTACTGCTCAATGACTGTATGTGTTGCATTTGTAATCTTAGTTTTAAAATCATCCAAAGAATGAGGTTTTGTTGCATAGCAGATGAATTGATGTAACCTCAGAAAATAACTAAATGGTATTAGATGCAGGATTGAGAGGCTCTTTCCTTGCTTGGCCATCTGTTTGAAAATCCAGAAAACTAATGCATAAAATGCTTCATTATTTAAGCTTTTAAGTATAATGTTTATGAATTTGTAAACATTTAGACATTTTATGTTATGAAAGTTTAAAACTGCACAAGGATTTTTGAGAAGATATACTCTATAGGAGCATTCTGTAAAAGATCTTTCCAGCAATGATAAAGTATACAATTAATTATTATATTAATATTAAAATTATATATTGTACTATATCAAAGAAAGCCTGTCTGTTCTTCCTTAAACTCGAACAGTGTTAGATAGATGAAAGTTGAGACCGGATATGGAATGCTTAGAAGTCTCTTCCTTAATGTAAAAACTTCTGGTCTAGACTGGAAGTTGTGATTTCGATTCAAAAATTTTCCCCGGAACAAAGTTACATAGGTAACCGGCATGACTCTTATTGTCAGAAAAACTATGATGTACAGAGGCAAGACCCTACTAATTTGAGATGAAGAGCATATATTTTAAATTAAATAAATTAAAAATATGATTAAAAATTGCAGTCCAGTATTGTGACAATGTCACAATACTGGACTGCAATTTTTGCTCATTGGCTATAATATATGTAATGACAATAATGATCACTATAAAGTTTTATTTTGAGGTATACAATATTTTATTATTTTGTTTATATATTATATATAATTAATTAAGGAATGTTTATATTAAAATTTTTATTTTTTTAGGTAAAATATTTTCTTTTATAGGATTTGTTATAATCTATATATTTATTTTAGTTGGTCAGTGTGGAAATCAAGTTGGATGCAGATTTTGGGACCTTGCATTAAGAGAATATGCACATGTAAAAGCTAATAAAGTAAGTAAAGATAAGTTTTTTTAAAGTTTTAAAAATGCAATAGATACTCAGTAATTTATAAAGGAAAATAAAATCTTAAAAGTAATCTTATTTATTATTTTGTAAATTTCTGGTTAAAATAAAATTTAGAATTTTATTTAAATTAGAAGTATTATAGTTAAATAATTCACCCATAAAAAGGATTAAGGAGTATAAATCATGTAGTGTAAAAAATCATGGTGAATATAAATTATAAATCAGTCATTGGAGTATAAATCATGAGATATAGTCATTTTGTCAACATTTATGGCTTTTAAATAATTCATCATTTATTTCCAAATATGTTTGGTGATAGTTTAGTTTTATCTCATGTGAAATTTATCAATATTCTTTTATCACAAGAAGCAAGAAAAATGCCAATGTTATAAATGTACATAGTTTATTTTTTCAAAAAATATTTTCCGTGACTATCAGAATACCAAAAGACAAAAGCAAAGTAACATAAAATGGTCTTATAATTTTTCCTTCTTGAAGTAAGAGAAGATTTGCATATGGAATAATAATAATAAAGTCAATCATTTTTATTACTATTTTAAAAAGTTATATTTTATAAAATAGACTTTTGTAACTTTACAACAAGCCTTTGCTCTTCAGTTATATCTATATAACTCTTTTTATATTGAAGGATAATACTATTTAGAATGATAAATTATTGCTAACAAAAGAACTGTAAAGATTTATAAGATGTGACAAATTATCCATTAGAGATAAATTAGATTGAGATGAATTATGTGAGAACATTTATTACATTAATTTAATAGAAGCTCAACTGATACTTTGAAAAGTTTGTCAATTATATAAGTTGATGAATTAAACTGTAAATGAATCTTTAGGCATTCTGTGTAAAATTCTATGCAAAATACTATATAAAGTTCAATCAAAAATGTATTTTACATAGTGAAAATTTAAAATTTGTATATATAAAAAATTAATAAAAGTATATTAATATTTTAATCTCCATTATCTCTATTTTCTCAATTTATAAATTTTTATGAAATATAGGTAGTTTTAAATTCATTTATTTAAAGTGCTATCTATGTAAAATTTTAAGTTCTGATTTGAAAAATATTAGTAATAAGAAATCATAAATTGTAATACAGGGATAAGAAATTTACATATACACTAGAGCATCGATTATCCGACTTAATTGGGGACTGGGGTTGGTCGGATAACTGAAAAGTCAGATAACCGAAAAGTATGAAAAAATACATTATTAATATAGTGTATTAGGCCTGGTTTAAATACTAGCTTCCCTTTCATGGTCGAGCCAGTGCTGCCAGCTAAAAGATGCAAAAATTTAACAAAAATAATATTAAAATAGCCAAGACATAACCAAATATTGTAGCACCACATCACTAGTGGACATTTGAATTTGCCGACTAGAATGCGATCAGTTAACCGATAAGTCGATTAATCGGGGGTCAGATAATTGATGCTCTACTGTATAAAATAAAATTTTGTATTTTGAAGATAAACATTCAATCAAAATCAATCAACCTTTATTCCTTTAAAGGGTAAGTACCCCGGAAAAAGATACTTACCCTAAATTGGGAAAATATATAAAAGTAATTTATTTAACAAATTATAATTGAAGACTATTAATATATATATATATTTTAAATAAATTATTTTATTTTATTTTTGCTTTTTCTTTTTAAAGAAAATTTTCATAACTACATTTTTACATCAGATAATTATTATTATTATGTTGGGTTAAGTGAGGTATACTCGGTTAACACCGGTGGCTGTGTACTATGCCAGACCAAAGTCAAGGCATAGTAACCAAAACAGAAATTAAAGAAGTGTATCAGTGTGTGTGTCTGTATTCAGGAATTTTCTCACAATATGACATGTATTCAATATAGTGGCCTTCTGTAGTGTGATGTATGTGTTTCTATTCAATTGTAATGTGCCCAGGCTTTTGTGTAGTGTGTGTGGTATGACACCTGTAGAGGAGAGAACAACAGGTACAATAAGCACCCTATCCATCCTCCACAGATGCCTTATTTCCTGGGCGAGTTCTGTGTACTTGCTAATTTTTTCAGTGCATGCGTTTTGTATATTGTGAGTGTTTGGAATGGATATGTCTATAATGTATGTGATTTTATTGTGTTTGTCAATGAGTGTGATGTCTGGTCTGTTGTGGTAAATTGTTTTATCTGTGATTATGGCTCTGTCGTAGTACATTTTGTGCGTGTTGTTGTCCAATACTGTCTGTGGAATGTATTTGTAGTATGGTTCGTGGATGTCTACTAATTTGTGTTTCTTTGCAAGCTCTTGGTGTATTATATTTGCTACTTGATTATGTCTGTGTAAATAATCTGTCTGTGCCAAGAGCTTGCAACCAGAGGTGATGTGTTGTATAGTTTCTGGCATGATGTGACATTTTCTGCATGTGTCATTTGTGAGTGTTGCATCTTTGAGTATGTGTTTTCTGTAGTTTTTAGTATTTATGACCTGATCGTGTATGGCGATCATGAATCCTTCCGTCTCCCCAAAGAGGAATCCCTGAGCTAACAAGCTGTTTGACGCAGTTTTGTCAACAAAATCCTGGGCCAGATCATAAGGATGCCTGTCATGGAGTGCCTTTCGAGCCCACGATTGCTTAATGGTGTCTATGCTTTTTTATATGTTGTGTTGTGTCCATATGATGTGAGTGTAAGTTTAATGGTGTGTTATTCGAGTCTGCTAGAGTTACTGCTTTATGTAATTGTGATGTTTCTTGTTTTTTGTAGAAAAACTCTTGCAGTGACTGTATTTGTTTGTAGTGAAGGTTAACTATGTCAATCCGGCCACATCCGCCATCTTTACGTGGAAGGGTTAATCTTTCTGTGGCGGATTTAGGATGATGATGTTTATGCTTAGTAAGTGTAGTTCTTGTTTTCCTTTGGAGTTGCTCAAGATCTGTGTGAGTCCAATGTATAACTCCAAAAGAATATGTGAGTACTAGGATGACATATGTGTTTATTGCTTTAACTGTGTGTTTTGCATTTAACTGTGTTCTGAGAATAGCATTTAACCTACTTTGGTATTCTTTAATTAATCTTTGCTTTATTTGTGTATGTTCTGTTAGTTTGGCCTGTTGGAATCCTAAATACTTATAGAACTCGCCCTCTTCCATGGATTCAATAACGTCTCCATTTCCAAGTGAAAAATCTTCTTTCTTCAGGATTCCTTTTTCTATGTGAACTGTTTTGCATTTATCTAGGCCAAATTCCATTTATATGTCCTTGGTGTATGAATGTGTGATTTGTAGGAGTTGATGAAGTTGTTTTTGTGTGGATGCATAAAGTTTTATGTCATCCATGTACATGAGATTTGACAGTGTAAACTGTGTTGTTTTTTCATGTCTTATTATTATTATTATTATTATTATTATTTTTTTATTAAAATTATGTAGTAAAATTATGATTGCATATAACTTATATATATGCTTTCTCACATTATCTGTTATAAGTTTAGAAGATATTCTAATACTTAGAACACACTATTCATTTACAACTGTCATCACTAAATGTGATTATTGGGCTGCAATTTGATTGTAGACCTCTAAATTCCCACTGTTGTTTGTATGCCCATCTGTCTTTCTTTCCTTAATCTCAAGAATGAATAGATAGATGAAAGACGAGACCAGATATGGAAACCTTAGGGCGGGAGGTCTTGATTAACTATATACGAACTTCCGATGCAAACCAGAAGACACGTTATTTCAATCTTTAAAATTTTTCTCTGAAAGGTGTTAGATAGATGACCAATACAACTTGATTGCTAAAGAAAAAGTATGATGTACAGGGGCAAGCCACTACCAATTTGAAGTAGAGAGCATATATATTAAATTTAAAAAGTTAAAAATATATGATTAAAAATTGTAGCCCGGCATTGTGATGATGTCGCAATAAATAATTGCTTGTATATCAATGGTTATTTTGTTGCAGTGTTTCTCAAAGTTTTGACATCTGTGAACCTCTTAAATTTTTGTAAGTTATAAGTACTCCTTGTCAAGAAAAAAAAAATCTTTTGCAATCTCCCCAAATGCAACACTTATCACAACTTGAATAGAAAAATTCATACAAAATATATATATATATGTATATATTTAAAATAATTTGTTATTACAGTATTTTTTTCTAAATAATGATTATATAGGCTGAAAATTGCCATATACCACCTGAAGGCTTTTCGTTTACCTCTGGATACATGCAGGGATGGAGAGTTGGAGTCGAGAGTCAAAGAGTCAATTTTAAAAAATACAGAGTCGACAGTTGTGTCTTTTTCTGCCAACTTCCCATCCCTGGATACATGTACAGTACCACATTTTTGGAAACACTGTTCTAGGTCATACAGAATATGCTATAATTAATGAAAGCAGAATATAGGATAAACAGAATATTATATGTAATGCTGCCAGTTAAAATTTACATTTCTTAAGGTACTATTATAAATTTTACTCACTGAAAATAAATAAAAATTAAATATAATGCGCTTATGATTGTTACAATGGATTTGAATTCACAGAGTTCTTGCAACTTGGTTAAGGTTGGAGTTTGAGATAGTTAAACATTTGTTATGTTAATGCAAACTAACACATTACTAATCTTAACTCTCATTAAATAAGTCAGTTATTGGGCTGAAATTTTAAGATTGCAGACCTATAAATTCCCACTCGTGTATGTCTGGTGTCTGTCCTTCCTTAATCTCCAGAATGGAGTTAGATATATTTAAGTCAAGACTAGATATGGAAAGTTTACGGGCAATTTATTTCAAGTAAACAGCATATACTCTAAAAATTTAAAAGAATTGAGGAGTTAAAAATCTCCGATTACAAAAATTAAGTAAGTGGATTTAAAACAGCAATAAATGTATAAGTTTTCATTATGTTAAACTAAATTATATAAAGATTGAAAAATCTGAGTTTTAGCTGTTTTCGATATAGAATGAAAGTTAATTCTTTTAATTTCATTTTGCATCTTACTACGTAATAGATAAAAAATCTATTTTACTGTAAGTTATTTATTATTTTAATATATAATTTAATTATGGTATAATTATATTCAATTTATATTAAATAATTTAGCTAATGCTACTCAGTTCATTGTGAATATGAATTCACTTAACTTAATTATTAAGATTAAACTAAATTTCAGTGATCATCATTCATTATTATAGAGGTGCATTTCATATATAATCCTTTATTATTCCGAAGATAATCAATAATGAATGCTTAGTTTGATTATGATATTCATTTCATACAGTTGACATTAATCATAGAATAGTGAAAATGATAACCACAGGTAACAAGAACTGTCCTACTTTAGTCAGAAGATAAAATAAAAAAAATCTCTTTCAACAAAAAAGTAGAGGAAGAAATTGTCTGTTAAATATATTAAGACTGAAATAAAATTAATAAATTTTAGTTTTTAAATTTAATTTTGAAAATAATAAATAAATCTGCTTATACTCATTATTAGATCACTTCTAAAAATCTATTTTATCAGGGTGACAATAATTAACCCGTACAAAGTTTGTAGCAATGCTGCACCTGAACTTTTTTACTGTCACCAATTTACATACTATTGTTTAATTCTCCATGATTTCCTGCCCGTGTAGATGTACTTTCGATGTAATAAGGGTTAGTTCTTTATTTTTTTAATGGTGTCGAACAAATGTTGTGCAATTTTGGAGCTATTCCGGCAAGGAAAGCATCAATGTGAAATTGTTCGTCTGCTCGGTGTTCCAAAAATGACAGTCTCAGATGCAGTTCGGCGATTCAAGGAGCTTGGCCACAATGGTGACCGTCCCGGACGTGGAAGAAAGCGCACTGTCAACACGTCTAGGAACCGCAAGATCATCACAAAGCGAGTTGACTGACATGCGAAGGTCTCCATGAGAAAAATTGCTCGTGAGATCAGAATCAATCGCGAATCGGTGCGGTTAATGGCGAAAAAGGAACTCGTACTCAAGCCCTACAAGTTCCAAAAGGTTCAGCTCCTCACCGATGAAAACAAGTGCGTGAGACTCCAAAGATCCCGTTAACTCAAGCGTCGGGCCGCAGGTCGACAATGGGAGTGCATTCTCTTCACAGATGAGAAGCTTTTCTCCGTACAACCATCAAAACGACAGGAACTGGTCCGCGGGGGCTCCTGGAAGCTCAGCCGTCATCGAACATCACAAAATCCAATGTCAGTCATGGTTTGGGGCGGAATTTGTGCGAGCGGCAAGACACCCCTTGTTTTCGTCGATCAAGGGGCCAAAATCAATCAAGATGTGTACCACCATGACATTCTCGAGGCTGTGGTACTTCTGTGGGCTCAGCAGCATTTTGTCAGTGCGAAATGGACGTTTCAGCAGGACTCGGCGCCGACACACAGGGCGAAGAAGACTCAGGAGTGTGCAAGGCTCATTTTCCCGATTTCATCACGTCTGCGGAATGGTTACCGTACTCGCCGAATCTGAACCCAATGGACTACAGTATGTGGTCCATTTTGGAGGCCAGGGCCTGTTCTAAGCGCCATGAAAGTTTGGAGTCGCTGAAGCAATACTTGCGCTGGGAGTGAGACAAACTGTCTCCAGAAGAGTGCGGTCCATCGCTGAGAATTTCAAAACGCGTTTGGGGCTCTGCATCAAAGCAAAAGGAGTCCACTTTGAAACTGGCTGAATATCTGATTAATACGTAAAGTATTGTCACTGTTATATGCTGTTGTTTTGCTAATTTTCATTTCTTTAATAAATTTAGAAAATAATAAATAAATCTGCTTATACTCATTATTAGATCACTTCTAAAAATCTATTTTATTTGGAGTAAATATACAAAACATGTTTTCAAAAATATAGATTTGTCTTTAGGATTTTATAATTAATTTTAAAATTCTGTTTGAAGCATCCTAAAATTTCAACTGTAAACACGATAATGTGTTTAATCGTCAATAAGGACAACATTTTACTATAGCTATAGATTATTTATACTTAAAATAATTTAATATTTTATCATAAATGTATATTATGCAAAACTCAAATGTTTTTATTAGAAGGTGAAGAAAAAAGTGATAAAAAGTGATACGTAAATCAGATACGTAAAAATATGTTGTTTATAATTTCTTATATGTACGTGTGCATCTGGCTTATATATATGTTTTTATTTTGCTTTCTTTACGATGATTTAGAGTTTCTAAAAATTTATACTTGCAAAATACCGGTTTTTAACCTTACTTTTAATTTATGACTATAATAATATATGACTCAGAATACTTTTGTTATGACTAACTTTATGCCACTTCAATTTATACCCACTTCACTTTTACACTTCTTATAGATTACAATTAAAAGGAGTGATGAGTCATGATTCTGTTCCTCTTCCTAGACACAGGTGGTATGGACATTGCAATAAAAACGAGTATAATATAATACTAAATGATTAAACTGTGGGCTAAAATTTAAATAATTAAACATATGACAATACATAAATACATGTTTCCAAGATTTATTTACTTTTGAATCACGTCTCTTATAGAGACTTTTTAAATTTATTACTATAAACTATAATTCTGTACAGATTTTAATTGAAAAAATATTATTTAAATATCATAATTTTTATCTATATAATCTTCCATCATAAAATTTTGTGTAACATTTAATATAAATGACAGTGCTTATTAGTATTCTGCAAAGACCAATCTTGCTGGATATGCTGCTGTAACTGTAATTTTAATATATAAAGCAAATATCTTTTAATAATACCAATATATAAAGCTAAGCACAAAAAACTAAAACTGGTTTTATTCAATAGTTCCTCATGGCCAAAGTTCAATTATATTTATCATTATTTGATGCTAATCATGTTTAATAGTTAATGATAAAGGATTTAATAATTTGCCCTTTAAAACATCCACTTAAGTTTCAAATGAATCAGTAAATTTACCGTTATTTGTAGTATCTTTTTAATGTACAATAAATCTATTAATAAGCGAGGAAGTTTTATCTATACCCCTTTTCTCTAACAACAACCAAGCAACCGTAACATTCTATAATTAAAATTATTGAATGCAGATTTAAAATCAATGAAAATTAGCAATTATTTATTGTGACATCATCACAATGCCAGGCTGCAGTTTTTAATCATAATTTTCAATTTATTTAATTTAAATTATATGCTCTTCATCTCAAATCAGTAGTGGCTTGCCCCCGTACATCATACTTTTTCTTTAGCAATCGAGTCGTGTCGGTCATCTATCTAACTCCTTTTAGAGAAAATTTTTGAATTGAAATAATGTGACTTCTGGTTTGCATCGAAAGTTTGTATATAGTTAGTCGGGGCATCCCTCCCCTAAGGTTTCCATATCTGGTCTCATCTTTTGTCTATCTAACTCTGTTCTTGAGATTAAGGACAAAAGTGAGAATTTATGTATACAACTTTTTCAAATTGCAACCCAATAACATACAACTTTCCTATTTTTTCTGCAACTTCATTTGCTCAAAAGCATTCAAAGTGAAAATTTGATCTAAACAGGAATGACCAGGTTGAAAACCAACCTGCTCATAACAGAATACAATAGAGCAATATTTATATAAATAGATCATATTTAGAAAGTCAGCCTTAAGCCTTTTATTTAATTGGTATTTGGTAAATTATCTACTAGTCATTTACCAAGCTCCCAGTGCCAAAGTACTTGGAAGTTATCAAAGATTCAATCTACTTTTCTAAAAAGTTAATTATTATTTTTTAAATAATTAAATACAGCCAATGCAGACACAAGAAACTTCTGAAAACATTTCAAAAATGCTGTTTTATTTAGATCAATACCTGGGGGCTGTATCAGTTTTATTATGCTGAATTGCTTATTTTAATTCATTCAGTGTAAATGGTGAGGAGAATTTGAATGACAATGATGATGAAAATCTAATTTCATTAGAAGTTAATTAACTTTTCTTCTATGCTATTGCATTTTCATCCAAAAATTTTTCTGGTACATGAAGTTTTAACTCTCTTAAAAAGTATTCTTACTTCTTCATTTTAAGACAGTTTTTTTCATACCACATGTCGTTTCTAATTTTTGAAAAGTTCTGTGATGTTCCTTAATAAATTATTTCAATACTAGTTGCTATCTTAATTAAACAGTTTGATATATCTGTTGGTGAGAGACTACCTATATATTCAGACATTAATGTATTATCCAGCACCTCAGAAAATACAATATTAATTTCATTGATCCATTTAACACGTATTCACAACAATTTATCTCTAAAATCTTGTGGTCGTAGGCGTAAATAAAGTTGCAACTGGTAAATGGTCGGAGCTCAATTCGGGTAACATTGTTATGTCACATACAATATCCAAGTAAATCTCGTGGATGAAACAATTATATAATCTATTACATTAGTTTCACTGTGTGAATACTATGCAGAATCCCCTTCTTTGTCACTAGAAAGTAAACCATTTAAGTAAATAAGATCATTCTCAATACAAAATTGATAATGATAGTTTTTTCTTTTATTAAGAATACAATCTTTTGATGGGAAAGCATAAATATGAAATTAAATAAATGTAATTTATTTGAGTAATTTACACTTACAATAGAATTCTTAAGTTTGGAATTTAAGTATATTATGTGGAAATTTGTAGAATTTTTTTAATACATTGTATTTTAAATTATTAAAGAATTATTTTCAAATGAAACATATTAAATCAAATTTGTTGTTATTAAAATAATCTTAGGTTCCATTCATTGAAAATTCAGTACAGAGCTTTTTCCGCTCAAGTGATGAATCTTCTGATGCGGAAGAAAATACCTTAGATTCTCAGCAATCGTTAAAAGCAAGAGTAAATATTTTTAAATAAAATTGTGTTTTCTGTTAAAAAATGTTTTAAATTATTATTATTATTTTGCATTTTATAATAATTTAGGCGGTATTAATTGATATGGAAGAAGGAGTTATCAAAGAATTGTTGAAAAGTCCTTTAAAACATATATTTGATAATAAACAACTTATTACCGACGTATCGGGATCTGGAAATAATTGGTAATAAAAATAAAGTTGAATGATTAAATATTTCTATTATATGATGATAATTTATTTCTTATTTTGATTTTAAAAGTATTAAAAATATCCATAAAGGGCTGTTGGTCATAAAGAATACGGGAGTCAATACGAAGAAAAAATTTCCGAGTTAATACGAAGAGAAGCAGAGAAATGCGATTGCTTACAATGCTTTTTTCTCTTACATTCCATGGGAGGAGGTAAGGATATAAAAGAGTTCTTACTGTATTAGTTTTTAAATAATTGCATTTTATTTAATTTACGAAGAAAAATGTAACTATTTCATGATTGCTGCGAGAAAAAAATATAATCTGTCTTTTAGCTTTTGTTTTCAATATACAAGATCTTGACTCATGAAGTTAAATTATTCCAAAGGTTTCTGCACGGGTTGCAGAAGCTATACAAGTTAAATGACGCTTAAATATGATATAATTTTAACACCTTTCCAAAGAATAATTAAAGCTAAACAAGTTCTGCATATAAAAAGATAAGTTTGAAGAAATAAAAATTTTTATTTATCTATGTTCAAAGTGGCACTTAATAAATGAAGTGTTGCAACTGCATATGTACAATACATAACTTGATTGTAACTGGATGTATGTAACTCCATACAAGTCAAGGACTTTCTGTGTGTTATAAATTGAGAATTTTCATTCAGTTTTTTATTTTTAAAAATAAAGCCATCTTTTTGACTGTTTTCCTTGTACCAAACTTTATTTTTTATTCTTAAGAAACTCAATAGAATGAAATTAGAACAAATTTAATTTGCTTTGAATCGATTATTATAGCTGTGTTGATAATTGCAAGTAAATTAAAATAATTCCAAGTCAAGTATTAATGAAAACATATGAATGTTAAACAGTTCAAAACTAGAAATCGAATTTGTTGGTTTGAATAAACAGTTAATTGAACTGGATAAAAAAATTTATATTAAATTTCGATAAATGTACTATATTTTCATATTAATATAAAATAAATATTTTAATTATAATGTAAAATATAAGTGATATTAATATAAGTAAAATATTAAATAAATAATGTAAATATTTTTGTACTAATATAAAATAAAAGTATTGGTTAATTTCAAATTTTATATCATAACATCTTTATACAAATTTTGAACTCTTTTTATTTATAAATTTGAATACATAAATTTCACATCTAACAATTGAAGGGTTTGTGTGTAAAAGAAGGTCAGTATCATTTCTATTAGTAGATTATAATGCATGCTGATAGCTAATGCATTTCAATTTAATTATTATATCTACTTTTTAACTATAACATGTACTTTATTCTAATTAAAGAAAACAAAGTAGAAAACTGCTTAAGACATTTAAGTTTTGCATTTTCTCTAAACTTTTGTTGTGGTGCTTACCCTCTTTTACACTGGAACCCTTCAATTTATTTACTTTATTACTAGATCTTAAAAATTCATTATGTTTTAGGAATGTAATATTGTTTTTAGTTATTAAATTATTCAGTATTTATTAACAATTATAACAATACTTAACTGTGATTGATTTAAAGATATTTATGTATTTTAAAGTGAAATAATTTTTTTGTTTTTGCAGGTACAGGCTCGGGTCTAGGAACAAAAATATTACATATATTGGCTGACGATTTTCCTGATGTTCATAGGTAAATTGAAAAATTGCCATCTGTATGATTACTATATGAGGTTATGTTTTTTTTTTATATTCATATAAATTATCTAGATTACATATATTGTATACGATACACGATAAGAATAAAATTAAAGAGGAGCAAATGCTTTCAATTATTAATGCAGTTATATTTAGATTCCAAAAAAATGTAATCATTAAATATCCTATTTAAAACCTGAAGATGATTACATTAATATAGGAAAACTTTTGTACTACCCGACTTAATTAATCTTATTTTATTATATCAAAATTTACTCTGTTTTTGACTTCTATAAAGGAATGTTGTAATATTTTTTATCTTTCTAATGAATGAAAAGTTTCCATTGATTTACATTGTAACATATTGTTGAATGCAGGTCATTTTAACTATTAAATATTTAAGTAAAAATCAAGTGTCACTTGAAAGTAGTTTTATATGTGGAATATTTTATAGGAAAAAATGGAATTTGTTAATCTTTTTATACACTTTTGCAAAAAAAATAATAATTAAATTTTATATTATTATATTAAATTTTATTATATTATATTATATTTTGCTTTTTCTAATATTTCAACTTAATTTATATGAATTCATCTGTTGATTAATAATTTCCTAAATCTAGTTATTAATTTTAACATTTTTTGGATATGGTGTTTTTTTATTTTTCCAATTAAAGTAAATCTTTTTCATTTAAAAGTATAATGTATGATAGTGTCTATCAGAAGTATTTGCTTATTACAAGAAAATTTATTTTTCATATATAGCTATGTTAATGAAAATTTTGAGACATATTTCTAAAGTTTATCTCTAATCAAAATTTATATTGATTTATTATTTCTCCTATAATATCTTAGTTATAATTAAAATTAAAAAAATTACATATTACTAAATTATCGATACTTTAACATAAAGTTACATTATAAAAATAAATTTTTTGAACATTTTATTCCTTTTATTTAAACATTCTGCCAAAGAAAGTTAAAGACATTAAAGAAAATACAAGTGCTTTATTCATTCCACTTATTTGTCCCATATATATTCCATACTAGTTTCAATCAGTTATTCAAATATATTAGAAGTTTTATTGTTCCACTTTTCAAAGTTTGTAGTTGCCAAGTCACTGATCTTTATCAGGTCAAGCAACTGATTCATCAGTTATGGAAATGAATATTCAATTTCTGATTTTATATGAATAATTATAGTTATATGGAGAATGCCATTCAGTTATGTCAGACATCTTTACGAATCTGCTAATAATAAAATTCTCAAAATAATCTGTATAATTTTATGTTAAAAAATATAATTTCCTAAATGCAAAAAACAATAAATGCTTTTGATAACATTAATTATTGTTGATTTAGGTATTTATTAATGTAGATTCTATGTATTTGGGAAGTAAATAGTAGTCTGAGTGCTGAGTTATTAACAACTGTTTAAATGTGTTGTTGTTATTAGTAATAAATATCTAATTTTTTATTTATTTTTTGGAATCTTTTCTTAATTTATTTATTAGCAAACGTTTGTGAAATGGAAACGTTTATGATTTAATTTGCCAATGATCAACCATTTTATCTTATTCTGTATATAAGTCTAGAATATATAATAATATAATATCTGAAATATATCCAGAAGTAAACTCTTAAATAAAAGTCAATATGTTTAACTAGATTTAATGAGATTAATTCTGTATATTTTACTAACAAGAATATAAAATACTGACAAATTTAATTACATATCAAAAACTTTCAAAATAAAGTCAATACAAACAAAATATCTGGAATTGATGAATATTAGTTTTGTAACTTGATCTACATAATTAAATTATCTTAGTAAATCTTTACCTTTATTGGATTGCAATTTAAAAAATTATAGACCTATAAATTCCCACTGTTGTCCGTCTGTGTGTCTGTCCTTGCTTAATCTTGAGAATGGTGTTAGACATGAAAGTCAAGACCGGATATAGAATGTTTAGGGTCAGGAGGCCCCAATTAACTATATACGAACTTCTGTTTTGGACTGGAAGTCATGTCACGTTATTTCAGTTTAAAAATTTTTTCCTGAACAGAGTTAAATACGTTACTGGCATGACTTCATTGTTAACAGGAAAAGTATGATGTGCAGGGGCAAGACACTACAGTAGAGCATCAATTATCCGACTTAATTGGGGACTAGGGTTGGTCGGATAACCGAAAAGTATGAAAAAATACATTATTAGTATAGTGTATTAGGCCTGGTTTAAATACTAGCCTCCCTTTTATGGTCGAGCCAGTGCTGCCATCTAAAACATGCAAAAATTTAACAAAAATAATATTAAAGTAGCCAAGACATAACCAAATATTGTAGCGCCACATCACTAGCGGACATTTGAATTTGCCGACTAGAACGCGGTCGGTTAACCTATAAGTCGGTTAATCGATGCTCTACTGTACTAATATTGAGAGCATTGTGAGAAAAAATTGCAGCCCGGCATTGTGACATCACAATAAATAATTGCTCATTTACTGTATTACAAATAAGTAAAAGTTTTTGAATTTTAAGAAAACTAGATAAACCAGTTAAGGAATCTGAACTGATTTGCAATATAATTATACTTTAATTTTAAGCATATGCTAAAGCTAAAACTAAAGCATAAGCTAAATTTCTATGTAAAAAAGTATTGTATGCAATGAAATATGTAAATTTTTTTAATAACAATTT
Source organism: Centruroides vittatus (assembly GCF_030686945.1). Classification (NCBI taxonomy): domain Eukaryota; kingdom Metazoa; phylum Arthropoda; class Arachnida; order Scorpiones; family Buthidae; genus Centruroides; species Centruroides vittatus. Next base: position 3,530,559 of record NW_027122703.1, read on the forward strand.
AATTTTCAATTGCCAATGCTTATAAATTTTATATTTTATGAAATTTTAAAATAATTTTAAAATATTTAACTTTTTATAAAATTGGTATTATATTAGCTAGAATTTAATGTTAAAGTTTTAAAATTTTAATCAGGATTTCAATGAGAGATATATTGATAAAGGCTGAAATAATTATTAAAATATATATTACAGGTTTGTAAGTACAATATTTCCATCTACAGATGATGATGTTATAACATCTCCATACAATACTTTATTAGCAATTCATCAATTAACAGAGTATGCTGATTGTGTTCTTCCAATAGAAAATGAAGTAAGTGTTATTTATTGGTTTTTAATTTAAAAAAAATTGTATTATTATTAATATAAAAAATAAAATATTTCAACATCAATCATTTATAGGCCTTAATTGATATATGTAATCAAGTTAGCAAAGCGATACCTCAGAAGAAAACCAGAATAGAAAAATCTACTGGTTTGAGTATACAACCAGAAAGTGTTATTACATCATCAGTTGGAACTACCACAAGAAGAAATAAACAAATATTTGATCACATGAATAATATAGTGGCAAATCTCTTATTAAATCTAACAAGGTAAATTTTAAAAAATTTAATATTGAATCTGTTAAATATTATATATAAAATAATAATAGTCTGAAGTAAAAGTTATTTGTATTTTGTTATATATTAAAATGATAACATAATTGGTAATTTGCTTGATAATATAAACACTGTGTCAGCAGTGGCGTAGCGAACATAACTGGCGCCCGACACTTTATTGGCGCATCTCTCCCCCCTCCAGAAACACATATAGTTTGTCTTGGAGACCACTTGGGCACCCCTCTGCGAGTGGTACCCGGTGCATAATACACCCCCTTGCACCCCCCTCTCTATGCCACTGTGTGTCAGAATAAAAGAAATATTCATTTATTAAATAAACAAAAGATGTTAATGTTTAAATCATTAATATATATCATTATAAAAATTTGTTAAATTTTTAAAAATTACTTTGATGTTTGATGTTTTACATTTTTATTTAATTAATGTAGAATTATCCTTAATAGAATGTTATCTATTATTCTTTAATTTTATAAGTAAGAAGATTTATATTTACTGATTATACTAATTACTAAATTTACTAAATATATATTAATTATTTAGTTTTAGTCACTAAAACCAACTCCTAAAATTAAAACTCAGGAAAGTGACTAGAACAATGTTACTAATTATTAAAATTATGCAACTATTCTATTGTGTAAATGGGTGTAAACAACTTATTTCAGAGGAAAAGTTTATAAATAATTATTTCATTTGGAATTAATTTTACATATTTGCAAATTTAATTATTTTTATACTTTTTTATTTAAAGGAAATACATGTGAAAAACAAATTGCATTTTTTATTGTATTTAACATTTTCTCAGTTGTTAGGTAGGAAATTTTCTGTAAAAAAATACAGTCAAACCTGAGATTTTGAATGCCTTGCTTTTTGAACAATTTGGTTTACAAACAAAATTGTGAATGCCATATTTGCCTCAGTTGCTGTGTGATAACTTGTTGTCGAACAAGCTACTTGGCAAGAGCTGGCCACACATTAGAGAGATACAGGTGATCAACTCTGTATACTTTCTGTGTTAAACAAAGTTGTGATGGCCTAACCCATGGGTTGGAAAGTGCGGCTCTTTGCATAGACGTTTACGGCTCTTCGGACATAAACTCCAATTTCACCTCATCTCAAGCAGTCTTATAACTCCAGTTTATGAGATAGAGCCGCCGAACAAACTTCGACTCGTACGGCATACTCTCTACCACTCTTTAGCCCGTCTGCACATGACGACACTCGCGTTGATCAATATGAATTGCATGCGAGTGGTAGACTTGACTTGGCTTGGCTTGGTTGATAGAGGAGTGTATTGCTTTTCGCTTATACTCCGGAAGAACAGGAGGATGATTGCACAGTGACCGAAGAGTCGGCCTTATAGAAGACGTCCGATCCGGGAAGACAGAAGAGAGGTCACGGATGCGACCAAAGCTGGCCTTATAGGAGATGGCCATTACGAGAAGGGGGGATAGAACTGCCTTCCGGGAGGACTTGGGGGGAAGCTGGCCCCTATTCAGGTGTCATTGGCAAGGAGGAAAACCTGGAAAAAACTCCCGCTGCCAGCTTGTCCGAGTGAGGCGCGAACCCCCGATCGAACTCCAGTGTTTAGGATCTGGTTGCGAGTGGTAGCATTTGAAGCATAGCTATATATATAACCCATTGAACATGTGTCCGTCCGTCCGTCCGACGTCTGTCCATGTAACATTATGCCAAAAAGACCATTAGAGGCGCCCCTGTCGTGTCGTATTTCGCGCATTTAAATTAACAATATAAATTATTATTATTCATTTGGTCAATAGCCAATAACAATATAAATAATTCAGTATATTTGTAATAGGAATTTATTATTGTCACGGAATGCCTGTAATGCTCACTATGGGGCGTCTTTCAACACAGTTGGTCGGCGATTAGTCAAGCATTTCAGCCTCGATGCGGCTCTCTGGTACTTTTGTTATCCTGTTTCCATGCCAATTTGGCTCTTCTCACTTGACAAACTGCTGACCCTTGGCCTAACCAATCAATGATGGGTTCATTTCAGAACCCATCGTTGATCCCTACCATTTTAGAAGTTAGTGGTGCCCAGATCACTTCATATCACAACACAAACCAGTGATGACATTGTTATTTAAATTAGATTTCAATGCACATGCAGGTAAGATACAACTTTCATGTTTTGGTATGTGTCACAATTCAATTTAAATCAAAATTAATTAATAAAAATTGCATTAATTGACATTCACATGATATAAATGACATCCACAAATCTGTGTTTAAAGGTGCTTAACTCAAATTAAATAATCAAAATTTATTAATATAATAATAATATTTAATTTAATATATAATAATACTTTGTAGCTAGTTAATTAAAACTCTGTTTTTGAAACTGAAATAAAAAATAAAATAAATTAATTTAAATTTAAATCAAAGCAATTGAAACATAATATTTTAGAAAGTATGGATAAAGTACTTGTTGTTCGTCTTGATTGATTTGGTTATATTTCATCAGGCAGAGTCGCATCTCTATTTATAGCACTTTTTTATTGTTAAGTGATTGTTTAGGTTTCAGTTGGCAGTGACAGAACATTCTGCTTTTAATATTTATATAAAATGGATATAGATGTAGGTACTATCATATTATATATAGTATTATATTGCATTTTTATGTGTGGAATATACCTAAAAAGGTAAAAAAAAAAAGTCTTTGTTTTGGGGGTTAGAAACAGATTAATCCATTTTATATTGTTTCATATGAAAAATTTGTTTTGGTTTTTGAACAACTTTTATGAGTGAATTAAGTTCAAACTCTGAGGTTTGACTGTATTGAAAGTCAGTCCAGATTAATAAATATTTTCAACTTTTAACTTTTTTTTCAAATTTAAATTATTTTGTTTTTAATATCATATTACACTGAAAATTTTAATTTAGTATAAAATTATTAGATCAGAAAAATAACAATGTACAATTGCACCAATGTATATTATACATAATAATAAAATCTAAATATGATGTATGTTGATATAAGTTAGAATGGGTATTTTGTACTAGCCAATGAGTGAGATTAATAACTTTTATAGATATAAATTTACATTAATAAAATTATACTTTTATAATGTTTTAATATTTTGGAATTTGACAGCTCTTCAAGATTTTCTGGTAGTCTTAATGTCGATTTACAAGAAATAGTCATGAATCTAATACCATATCCTCGAATGCATTATCTTGTATCTAGTCTTACACCTTTATATGCATTAATTGATGCGAATATTCCAAGTCGAAGGTATATTTAAAGTATCATTTAAATTTTATATTATATATAATATCGTTGACCTTATATGCAAATAACTTTTCTTTATGTTTAATGTAGATTTATATTAATATTATATAAAAGATTTCTTTTAACGAGATTCGTGAATTACTATAATTTTTTTTTTACTGAACTTTAATGAAAATGAATAGTAATTTTGTGTAATTTCTTTCTTAATGAGTGTTGTGAAATTTATTAACTTTTCTTAAATTATTAAAGCAGACAGACAATTTAGATATTAGGCTAAGGATATAAAATACTAAAATTTTTAATTAAATATTTCAGATTGGATCAAATGTTTACCGAAGCTTTCTCTCAGCATCATCATTTGTTGAAAACAGACCCTCGTAGTGGTGTTTATTTGACATGTGCACTTCTAGTTAGAGGACAAGTGCAAATATCAGATATCCGAAGAAATATCGACAGGTAAATTTATCTATATACTGTATATCTAATTTAAGCCAGACATTAATATTAAATAAAGCTGTAAAACAAGATAAATGGAGCATGCAAGAAAAAAATACAAAACTCTCTTAAATATATATAACTAGTTTATTTTTAAATACATGGTTTTTCATCAGGTGATCTTATAATTTGGTAAAAAAACTAATATAATGTTCATTGTAAAGAAAAAATTGTTTCTAAAAATACAGGATGAAATATATATTTTAAAAAACGTAAAAATTATACATCATTGAAAACATACAAACAGAAAAACAGGTAAAAGTGTATCTAGGTAGACTGTATGGCGGCATTTCCGGAATCTTGACAACATGCATGCTTTGAAAATTAATCTAGGTGTTGCTGTCTTTAGTTTATAAGATTTCTAACATCATTTCAGTTCTAGATTAATTTCCTAACATTGATTTATAACTATGTTAAGAGTAATTTAATTATTCAGGTTCATAAAGTTATATATTGTTGTGTGAATCATTTTTTTCAAAGTTTACATTTGATATATTATTATTTTCGTCTACTAGTACGTATTTTCTATTATCAGGACTTATTAGACTGGTTTTAAGGATTCTGCAACACAGTTTCACAGATCAGAAATGTATTTTATTTGATCGATAATAGAAAATACGTACTAGTAGACGAAAATAATAATATAATAAATTAAGGACATTAAGGCATATTAATTTTACATTTGATACTTTGTTGTTTATTGTTGTAATGGCAGAGTTTGGAAAACATCAACAATTTTCTTGGCAAAAGTGTACTTCAAGGGATTTTTTTCATTTTTTAGTATCGGAATATCCTGAATTTAATTTTGACAAGAGAATTTCATTAGTTGGTATGTTTGCCATAAAGTTTGGTATGCATCTGCAGCAATCTGCATCTGCAGCAACCTGCAGATGCAGATTGTTTGAAATGTGATGGTCATTGTAAATTAAATTATTGAAAGGATCGTGTTTCTGTTTCTTTTAGATGTCATATATACAAGTTGAACAGTTCGTCATTTGAAGTAATTTTTAAATGTAAATTTGGGAAAATTTCTTGGGGAACTACTTTTTGTTTATTTGGCATGTAATTTGCATAGAATGTATGTTAAGCATTATCTGTTTGGCTGTGGACGTACTACATAGTAGTCAAACTGCTGTTGACTGGGTGAATTTCATATGACACATTATGATTGTTTCATAGTTGAAATGAAAATTGGATGGATCTGGAAAGGTTGTTGAAATCGATGAGATTGTTGTGAGCAAACGGAAAAAACTAGGAGAATGGTTTGACCTGTTTGTTCAACATATGAGTAAGTTATATCCAGGAGCAGGATGTGTTTTAGTTTGGAAAGAGCCAGATATTTTACTTTCATCCCCAAAACTAAGTATCAATAAATCCAAAAATTGTAAGAGGAAGAATGTAGACATGTGTTAAGAATGTGGAAAAGTTTCTATGATGGAAAAGGATGAAGTTATGAAAGAATATCCGAACCATGTTTTTTACCAAATAAATCGGAGAAAAGGAATTATCAATAGAAATATGTCAATGGTGAGTGAAAAATTTTTTCTTTAAATGCCAGTGTAGTAAGTAGCTGCACTAGTTGCCATCTTGTAAGTGCAATTTTACCAAAAAACGTTTGCAATTTTGGCAGAGTTGACCTTCTCTTATAGGCTCCTCCCTCCTTATAAGAGAAGGTTGTCTCTGTTAATGTTGATTGTGTACCAGTGATTTTGAAAGGACATTTAAGAATATTGTGAAAGCTTTTTGTTCTGTATATATACTTTGAAGTATATATACAGAAGTATATATACATCATTGAAGTATATACTGTATATATACTTCAATGATGTATATTTTTTACATGTTTTTAAATCTAATTTAATGTTATAAATTTTAAATAGAATATAACTGTTAGAACTGTGGAAAAAACTCTAACATAAAAAATTTAAAACAATCAAAGAACGTTAGAATTAAATGTTGTATCTGGAAGGGAGGAATTACTTGGAGGTGTAGGTGGCATAACCGGTCAGCGCATCACATGGTAAACGGAGTTGCAGGTTCAACTCCCGCTCTGGGCTGATTCTTTTCTTCCAGACTATTCTAATAATTTTTTGAATAATCTTTATACCTTAAACTTAATTTTAATTCTTTTGTTGTCCCATATTCAGAGGCTGTATCTTTGATTATTGATATCTAATTTATTAAATACTTGGAATTCTTTTAGTGATTAAGATTGTTGAAAAAATATATGCTTTGGTTCTGATTTGAATGCATTTATTTCATCAATCATTATTGTACAAGTTCCTTATATATGACAAATCCATTATTATTATTTCAAGAGTTTAGATTTAAAATCTCATTAATTATGTCAAATCAGCAATCCTCAGCTTACTTGTAAGAAACTGTAAACAGAAGATACTTGTTGCCAATAGATACCATTAGAAATATATGAACAGTTTATAATTAAAATTAATAAGCTTAATCCAAAATTAGCAGAAAACAGTTGTATTTTTATTATAAAGAAATTTTTTCTTCTGCAACATTTTTTAAATTTCCTTATTGTAAATAGATGATTTTGAAATCTGCTATAGTAAGACTTGAATGATTTAATCAGCTTTTTATGTTTTTAAGTTATATATACTCAATAATCATGTATTAACTTTTAAAGTCAAATTGCTATGTAAGAGTATACGAAGTAAAACATTATTTTATAAAATTTTGTTCAATGTAAGGAGAAATACTTAATAATAATATTTTACAAATTATTACTTTTATTTTAAATATTTCAATTTTGTTATGAATAATGTATATTTTACACGTTAAAGATTGAATTTCATTATTATTATTTTTTAAAGGCTTTTGAGGTCTTAAGAATACTTTCAGATTGTGTACACATTATTAGGTGTTAATGCATTATTACGGGTCGACAAGAGTTTCTTGTTGATTTATAGTGATGAATATGTAGTCTGAAAGGGTTGTAAATTTTTTTAAGTTAAAAAAGTTTATGCATGCGCTGCTAAATGAATAAAAGTATATTTTTTAATTTTTAGACTAGAGAATGGATTGGTATTTGTGCCATGGAATAACGACCGATGGAAAACGGGCTTATGTTCAGTTCCTCCTGTTGGTCATCCCTACTCTCTTTTGACTTTATCAAACAATACATGTATTAATTCTTCTTTTATTAATGTAAAAAAGAGGTTTATGCAGATGTACAGAAAAAAGGTAGGTTTTATAATTATATTATGTACACACTGTTACAATTAGATGATGATTACTTAAGTTAGCCAAAGAAATTATTTTATCATTATGCTTTTTATTCATGAATATCAGGTTTCGTATTCATCTTACTTTTCTTACTTTGTTAAAAAGTGCCTTAATTTTCCTGCTTTTTGTCTTTAAGTGATAATACAGGATCAGTTTTTTCTAAATAAAGCATACACAGTATATAATACATATTCTTAGCTCTGCTATTCCTTCCTATGTTTATATATGTAATTCTCAACCTTGGGATCACTAAATGTGTAGACATCATGAGGGTTCTCCACATAATCTGCAAACCTTTTTTTTAAATAATTTCAACTTGATTGATATTTAAGGTTTCAAAAATGTGCAGAATAGAAACAATTAGATAAAACAATTCAGACTATATATTTAAAAGATCTGATACTAAAAAAGTTAAAACAATATTGGGTACTTGCTTTTTACCATAATTATAGTTTTTAATCTGATATTGAAATTAACATTTTTCACAATATTTTGCATTTTTTTAAAAGTTTTTTTCACATATTCGGTAACTGTAAATGTTATTGAAAAATAAAGACCATAACATATTCAGGATTATTATTCTACTAATGAATGAGCGACAGATTTTTTGATAGAAAATTTTCACATTAAAAAAAGAGAATTAATTCTCAGTTTTGTTTCTTTTCTTTCCTTGCTAATACTGTGGACTGCTTTTGTGATATTTTATCGAGAGTCTCCTTTAGTGGCGATTTTGGCTATTTTAAATTTATCCCTCTTGTTCCTTCAGAAAGCCTTGCTTTTCCTAATTTGTATGCCTTAAAACATAGTTTATTCATATTTCAGTGCTCCTACTATTTTCTTACTTAGTCATTAATTATTATTATTATTATTTACTTGCTTAAATGAATCGTTTAGAAGTATTTAGTAATTTCAACATTATTATTAATTTCATTTAGTTTATTGTGATCATAATGAAATTTGAGATAATTTTGAATATAAGTCCTTTTTATTCCAAAGAAAATTTATATATGTATTCAATAACCATAATTAAATATTAATGAAACAAATGCTTGAATTATCATTTTGCTTTTATTGTAAACAGTTATTGCAAGCTGTACTCAAATGCTCATTGCACATATGCTTACTGTTGCCATTTTCCACATTTGTTACACCTTATTTTTTGTTGATTTAGCACAAGCTTTACCACATAACATCACCCAGAATATCATGTTGCTCTAGTGAATAGTGTTTTGAAGTTCTTCAATTCACAACAAAAGTCTTGCCTTTCTCCATATTTCAGATGGAATATTTGGTAGAGCAGTTTAGAATTTAAAGTTTCATTAGTTTCCACATCATATTTCCAATAAAATCTTGTTTCTTTATGTTTTCTTCTTTATGATTATCTCTATAGATGCACAATGCATTGATGCCATCATTGTTCAGCAGATGATAATCTATCTTTTATTATTTATAACTTTTTAGTGGCCACAACGAAAAAATATACAGAGAGAAGAATAATGATGGATACATTTGTAATCCATGCACCTAACAGTTAAAGAGAATCAAAAGAAAAATAACAAAATTCGTGACACTGTGACAGAAGCAATTATTCGAATGTATATAGCTGCCGACTCCCACACATACTAACATTTAACAAAACCACACAAAGTTTTTAAACTTGTTTGATGTTTTCTTAAGATAACCCAAGCATTGCCAGTACATTACTTATTCATTTTTCAAACAACTTTCAAAATAGTGTGATAGTTTGCAATTCAAAATTTTATATAATTCATCAGAGTTTCTAGTATGAAATTCTATAATTCAGTTATAAAAGTAACAATTGTTGTAATTTTATTTAACAAATTATTCTTAACGTGCTTAAATATCTCAATATACGTATGTGACCTACATATTGGTATATTTATATATAAAGACATATATTATTATGAAAGTAGTAATCTTTTAATATTGTTAATCTAAAAATATATTCTATACATGTTATCAATAACTTTTAAAAATAATGAGTTACATAAAATTAGAATATTGTGCTATATAAATTGTCTAAGTTACAGACTCTACATGCAAGTTTTAGAAAGTTTTCAAAGATCAATATTAAAAATATTCAGACTTAAGTCTGAAATTACGATCGTGTATTGTATTTTAGACTAAGATTGATGTACTACAGTTACAGTTTTTGTTTTGCCAACATTTAAAATATTATAAAGACAGGATTCAAACTTTTTATTAAATTTTAAAGTTATTGTTTGCAACATTTTTTCTCATTTTAAAAGAAATTTATAGTCACTGTTTCATCAACTAAGTACTTACTGATTAAAAAATATTTCGTCTAAAAGGTGATTCAGATAACCTCTTGTATTAATATTAATACAAATGTGGACTTTGAATGAGGCCACGTATCATATCCCTAACCAAATTCATCGATCATTGAATTTGTCATTAATATTTTTTAATTCACTCTAATGCAGAATGTCTAAAAAGGACATTTTAATCGTTTTCCTGGTGGGTAAAAAGCAACGCTATCTTAATGATAAGACATATTTTAGTGTATTTTTAAGTAAATTTTATTCCTTCCTAAGTCAGAGTTAAGCCAAATTTATTACCAGATTAAATGTTTTTCAATTATTCTACTCCATTTTCAGATCTAATTACAAATTAGAATAGTTATATTCATTTCATGTTTAAAATTGTTCCGGAGTCAAATATAAAACACTCATTATATTTAATTGTATAAGTATTTTCAACAGTTACACACGTCTGTGAGTCTTGAAGCCTATTTGGTATTACCAATGTAAAGTGCAACACTTTTCATTCTGGCTTCTGTTTTGGTTAAGACATGAAAGTCTGCAAGAGGAGTGTAAGCATGTGTGGTGTTTTGTCAGATATTCACTAACTGCAAGTGATGCGCCAAGGCATTATTGCAATGAAGAACAGACATCTTGCTTGCCAGAGATGGGGGATGTTTTCTTCTAATTGCATTACGGATTTAAACAGGAATGTCAATGTAAGACTTGTTAACAGGTATTATCAGGAACAAATTCAATGTGTCAGGCCTTTCACATAATGCTTTTGGGTTTTTTCTTTTAATCTTCTCTTGAAACAGTTGAGGTAAATTTTTTTCTGCCTTGATGATGAAGGCCAATTTCTGTCAGGATGACAAGTTTGCTTTGCATAATGTACAAAAAATGCCAAATTTCATCATCGATAATCATTGACAGTCGATCCAGATTAGACATCTGGAATGACTGTCATCAGTATAAACAATCAGTAGAGAACTGATTGAGCACACATTCTTCATGTTGTTTGTTTGTTGACTTCCTTAGAACAATATGAGATGTAATCATAAAGAATGGCATATACAGAGAGCAGTGTGAAATTTTCAAAATTTCAGTTTGTCTACAGTGTCTTTTGATCTGTTCATAAAACATGGAAATCATTTTTGTTTCTTGCTGAAGCTAACCTAATTGGATGCGGATCATCCTTTATTGTTTCATAGAGACTTCTATAAAATGCTTATGTCATTTCTATACTTGCGTACATGACACGGTGTCATTATTAAGGCCCAAATTTTTGAGTGCCGTACCCACTCGATTTTTGAAAGGGGCAGAATGTAAAAAGACAAACTAAGTTGGTTTTAGTTCAGTAGGGCCACTCATTGCCAAATTGTTTAGCACCCGAACTATATATTTTGCACCCAGTTTTCCCTTTTTTACATTTTCAAAGAGTATGTTGACAATTCTCTTTTTTTTGATGGTTTCTATTCATTCACTTGAAGGGGAAAAAACAAATTTGTTAAATTCGAAAAAAATATGATAATTAGCTTACTCTCTTCTTTTGTTGAGAGAAAAGGGGTAAAGAAGAATTTTCTGGACTAAACAACTAAGCCTTAGGGTTGCTTCAAGAATGTAAACAGGTTCACTGAAAATCTGCAACACGTGCTTTCTTTTCTAAGAAAAGAACAATCTAGAAAATTCTGTATTGAGGTCACCTTACCCTGACTTGTGAGCACAACAGTTCCAATTTCCTTTGCTTGGTGTTGGTGACATTAGAAAATGGCAAAATTGTCCGCATCTAAACTGAACATTTTAGCAAATAAGTTTAATTAAAGATGAAGGTGTATACACAGACAGAAAAGTCCTTTGCTATTCCACTTACGATTATGTGATTTCGGTTGATGTGAAACACCAAGAAACAAAAATCAGGCGACACATAAGTTTGGAAAAGCATAGAGAAAGCAAACAAAGAAGGAAGAATTTCGAGCATATATTTATAGGGACACCTGGGCATTGTTGGAGACAATCCTGTAGTGTTTATACTGGAAGAAACAATGGATTCCACAAAATGGTACATGCTGAACATTCTTGTATTCACTGACCAGGTGCCACAAACAACCAATGTTGTTCAAAATGTACCAACTTGAAAATACGAACTCAACGAACTCTAATATCTGGTCATCTGTTGGGAGTCTTGGATAAACAGTGTGGTATTCTACTGCGAGAACTTCAAGAAAATTAATGCGTTTATCAACGAACTTCCTCCTGGTAATTCTGCAGGCGTCGACAGTGTCGAGAAACTGGTCGCCGATCCAGTAGTGACCACAGAGCTCTACTCTGTGCATTCGTACAAGTTGTTGGTGGATAAAATCAACGAGCTGGAAAGACGTGGAACTGAAATGCGGGATCAGTGGAATGTTGTAAGTCAGGCGCTTGATGTATTGGACAGTTTTGCCCTGGACAAACTCAAATCTAGTTTATCAAAAAATCCTGATTTAAAAATATTCTGGATTGCACTGAACTAGAATTCTGAGTAAAACTGAAACAGGTCCCCTTAGTCTCAGTTGATGTAAAAAAATCTTTTTCCTTATATGAAGACATTCTATCTTCCAAGCGAGAAAACTTCACTTTTAAGAACATTGAAAATGAGCATTGTAATTTACAACAGTAACCATCTTTATGTATAAATTGCAATAAACAATTATGTAGTTTGTAAATATTGTACATCTTGTTGGTTTTTGTGTTAATAATACATCATTTAAAAGCACCCAAACCATTCTAAAACTGCACCCAAAAATCTAGACCTTAGTCATTGTCATACATTTCTTTAAAAAAATTTTTATTAAATTTGATGGTGCACATCTAAATACTCCAATAATTTCATGTTTTTTTGTGTTAGATTCTTGTATTGGATGGATTAAATTGAGTGTTGAATAAGTGTCAACATGCATAAGAAAACGTTCAACCATGCACATGTAAACAAATTTTGTTCCTTTCTAATTTGTTCAAGGCATTGAATATGTCAGGAAAACTATTTTTTTCCCACACTTTGTGAATGTTTTTTGATATTTCTCTCACAAACTTTATAACTAATCAAATACTATGAAATTATTATTCCAGTGTTTTTGAATAATAAAATATTTAAAATTTATGTTAAATTGTTTGTTTTAGGCCCATCTTCATCATTTCTTGCAAGTTGACGGGATGGGAGTAGACGACTTTCAGGAAGCAATCCTGAGCGTGACGAATCTGATTGGCGAATACAAAGCAGTCGAAGATCTGGTTTATGAAAATCCGCCGCCGCCGCCGCCAAGACTAAAAGTATTAGTATGATTTTCTTTTGGTAAGAAGCATACTTGTCCAAACACATATTGAACAGGGTATATTGTGTGTTAGTGAAACACACTTATTATTATTTTTTTTAGTACAATTAGTTTAAATGCCATAAATGTTCTTTAAGTAACAAAGAATATGATGATGTACCAAAAAGTTAGATTTTATTTTTATTTTAGTCAGTCGTTTGCAAAGTGAACCAAATAAGAAATTGGTCTATTATTACTACATTGATATTATGCGGATTGCAGTCAAAGAAGTTAATTGCATATCAAACGAACACAAAAGTACACTGTATAACTATATTGTATTTATACACAAAACTTCAGCTATCCTCTAAAAGGGAGGAAAGTAACATTTTGAAATTAGAAACTAATAATATATGCAGATAAGTAGATTTTAGTATTTTTTAAACATTTTTTCCTATCAAGCTACAATTGTTATTTTAAATCACGTTTGATATTCGGACCAAAAAGTCTCGGTAAACGAAAACCAATTGTCGTATCGACCTATTAAAGTTCCAGGTTTCGAACGACATTAGAGTAAAACTTGCTCTCCGTGCAATATGCGGAGAGAAAATGCCGTCGTCTCGGCATTTCGATTAATGTGTTCTTTATCAATTTGACAATCTTCTTAAACAAACAAAGGATATTACCGTTTGTTATCGTGTAAAGTGATAAATTGTTATATTGACAATACTCAATTTGTTATGTAAATGATTTTTTTGTTTATGTAAAGTCATGCTCATTATTATATACTTAAACGTTTATGGTTATGTGACTGGATCGAAATTCACGTTGAAATTTTATGTTGCTGTTACATAATGTTATTTAATTTACATGTACAAAATGTTTATTTATTTATTGTTCCAATTCTCAAATGATCTTTGCCAAATCAAGCAGCTCTCTTAAATGTAATAATGTGCTTTATTGCATATATAGAAATAAATGAAATTAAAATGATTAAATAAGCAATTCACAATTATTTGTTGAAACAATTGTAACACACATTTTAATTAATGTAGCAGTTTAACAGAATATATACATTTGTATATTATTTATACTTATCAAAAACAAAGAAAACTAATATTGTCGACATAGTATTGCTTAAATTGCATTCCTCGTCTTTTGCAATTTAAAACTCCAGGGTCAACCTGCCAAGAGCAGTCGGGGAACGAGCCTTAATTTGTTACTTAGGATTATTGTAGCAGAAAATGATATATGATGGTTAGTGAGATTTTAATCAATCTTTTTGCTACAATAGTCCTAATACATCAATAAATTTCTCTTATACAAGTTAAAAATTAATTATTTTTATGTGCAGTGAGGTAATGGAAAAGTGGCAGGCTCAAAATTTTGCTTTTTTTCGTGCTGCAAAAGTAGAGCGAGGTCCAACTTTTTGCAGCTCTGTAATAGAGACCTTTTCGCCAATTACCAATCGCAGCTCATCTTGGTAATTGTTTATCATGTGAGTACACTACACTTGCTTTATTTATTTAATGGCAAGTTTGAATACCACTTAGTTTTTTTTTAAAACATGTTTACTTGTTTTCTAAAACAAACTTCTAATAAAAGAAAGGTTTCTTGATAAATTCCTTTTAATATAATGATTCTTATTTTAATAAGGGTTTAAAATTACAGTATAGGGTGTAGTGAAAGAGAGACAAATATAAGCATAAGAAAATCATACGAAAATATATTTTGAGAAGAATCAATTGTAAATATTTATCATGCACTTTTTCTTTTAAAATCTCAGTAAAACAAAATATTAAGGTAAATGTCATGTTTGCATCTCCCACATTCTCTGTCCGGAGTGCCAAGTGCACGCACCGAGAGAAAAAACTGCTTTCTGCTCGTCACTCGTGTGGCTACGGCATCTTGCAGTGCCACTTTTTACTTCCGCACCGCACGTGCGTCCATCTTTAGGCAAAACGTTCTTAAAAAGATTTTTTCATTTTTCTTTTGGAAGTTTTACAAGTTTCTAGTAATATGACCAAGTACAGTTAAATTTCTCTCAAATTTTAGACTCTTCGCCTACAATCTTTACATTAATGCAAAGCAGTTATCTTCTTAAATTTTAAAAATATCCTCCAGAAAAATTGTATGAATTCAAACTATTACTTGCATTAAAATGATCAGACACAGCTTTTCATAGAAAACAGAACCATTCAAAAGGATTAAACTTAATTCTCTAAGATGTTTGTCTTTGTTAGATGGTTTTGAATTTTTATTTTGAATAAAAGAAAAACTAATTAAAATTGCTTGTAAAACAACACTAGTTCATATAAATGACGAATGCAATGTCTTTTAAACTCTGAAAACTATGAAACAATATACACTATAAGTGGGGTCAATACAGCAATCCATGTTTCAGATACTTAACTTGAGTGCTTCTTAACTTACTTAACTTATTGAGCTTCTTTAGTGCAAAAGTGGAATCAATCCTTAATGAAAAACCTCATTTGTGTGACTCAGCACATTTCAGTAAATTTAAAAAAAATCCAGCTATGAAAATTTCAACTTGAACCAGAGTCTTCAAAGCAGTTGGTGTTTTTGCCACCCAAATAGAGAGGGTGAACAACCTGTCTATTCAGTATAGAGAAATATTTTGTGACTAAAGAGAATATCAACTTATATCTTTGATTCTTGACAAAAATAAATACACAGAATTCATTAGAACGTATCTGTATATATAATAGAGACGAGTTGATGATAATAATAATCGGCGCAGAGCCCAAACGGTTAGGAGTCGAAAGTTGAAATTTGGTACACAGTTAGGGTACGTCACGAGAATGCACACTAAGACGGGATTTTTCGAAATTCTTCCCCACGGGGGAGAGGGACAGGATTAAGGCTTAACACTTCCATCAACAATGGAAGTGTTACGTAACAATGGAATTTTCAACAATGAAATTGTTAAGAGAAAGCAACATGCAAGACACAGATGCAGTTTTTTTGTTTTTGTGGGAAATCGAACATATTTTTAGAACCATCTAAAAATTCTCTAATTAGTCTGGAAACGGGATCCCAATTCTTGCATTCTGTGAAAACGGGTAAGGCAATAATCTTAATCTTCGATATTACTTTTGCCCGAGCAACGCCGGGCCCACTTGCTAGTTTATAATAAAAATATTATCATCAATTTTATGGAATTCCCGAAAACATTCAAGAATAGAACAATTGCTTGGTTGTCGGTGATTTAGACAATTCAATTACATCTCCGACTGGGTTTGAAAATCAATCCATTACTATTTATAACCCTTTTGCGATATTCTAAAATGAAGAACAATCTAAAATGATTTTAAAATTATTTACAAAATAAATTCAACAGCAAAAAAAGAAAAAAAAACATATTTCAATGAAATATTCAAATTACAGTATTGTTATAATATGCAACAAGTTATAAAAAGAATAATTAATGACATTAGTATTATCGAGAAAATATTCGAAATATGAAGCAACTTTTACTCGTCCAAAGTCGAATAATTATTTCGAAAGCAAATTCAAAAGAATTTCTTAAAAAAAATCTTTTAAGATATAATTCATAAAAAATAATTCTAAAACTAATAAGCCACATAAGAGTAATGTATGAAATTATTTATTGCAACATGGTCACAATGCCCTCAACTTTCAAACAATTTATAAAATTACCGCATACGAAGGAATATCTCTAAATTGATTTTCATATATCGAATTCACACTTTTCTATATTTTTAGCTGATATAAATATCGAGTGCCATGCAATAGGTTTAATTGGAGTATGGTATTTTATTAATACAATAGCAAGTACGATGCGTACCCGTATTGGATATAGATAAAACATTTTTGACATACCTTAACAGAAACAGATCGTCGGTAGTTTCCGATGCCCGACTTTCTTCGAGTGGTAAGATGTAAGCCAGACTAGTAGCCGGTCGGAGAAAATTGCAACCGTGTATTGTATAGCAAGAGACATTTCTCGACTACAATTTACAACGTTGAAACATAGTTGCTGAGCTCCGAAATTGTAATTGACACCTTGGTCCGTAATTTGAGATTGAGGTTTTTGGAGAAAATTATGAGATAAACATGGAAAATATATTGAATTTATGCTGAAAATGCAGGAAAAAAAAATAAATTTTGAGATAAGAGGTTTTCAAGATAAATTCGAATATAACTTTTGCAATACAGTTGAGCATGTTTATCGAGTAAACCTGTTTAAAAAAAAAACTAACTACATTTTTTTTATTGGTGTTAAAATAGCTCTTCCTCTTCCCAAATAGTGTTCATCTTTGAATAATGGTTCAAATATTATTTTGAGATGCTACCAAAGACATCTGCAATATTGTTCAAGTTAAAATATCTGAAATTATTAACCTTGAGGATGACTCGAGCACTGGTACCAAATGGATTGCAACTAGAAAATTTAGAGTAAGATCAATGGATCATCAATTCGGTGTTTGTTTACTTCGGCAATAAATGACTATATAATGGCTAATTTGCTTGTTGTGGAAAGAAATGATGCACTTGTTGAAAATTTTCTTTGTTTTAGAAGCAAAAGTCAAATCCTGTTAGTGTTTTTCATCTTAAAGCATTTTGGATTATATAAAAACTTTTACATATCAATGTGTCATTTTAAAAACATCAAATATTTCTAGTACTGGATTTCTTTAAACGAATACAATTTTATCAAATGCACTCATACGTACATACATCAAACGAAACCCGATATCATAAGCAAATACACCAACAACTGTCGTAAATGATTGGGCTAAATTTTGGATAAATGATTATAGGTTAGAAATGAATTTGGTGCCATCTCATATTAAAATTAATAATTATATTTAATTAATTTTAATTAATTATATTTAATATAATTAATATTAATTAATATAATTATATTTAATTAATTAATTAATCTATCTAAATTAATATAAAATTAATTTAGATTAAACTGGAAGAAAAGATGGAACCCAAAGTGGAACTTGAACCCACAACTTCCGCTTACCGTGCAGATGCATTGCCAGTTACGCCTAACTCTAGTGCCAAATTTATTTCTAATCTATAATCATTTATCCAAAATTTAGCCCAATCATTTACGGCAGTTGTGCTTATGATATCGGGTTTTGTTTGACATATGTTTGTATATATATATACCTTGCCGGGGTTGTGATGGCTGACTGACTGCCTTGAGTGGATGTTTCTGGCTGTGGACACGGATGTGTCCACAATTGGTGCCGTAATAACCGTAGTCTTATATATGCTGGAAGAGGAGATCGGACCAAAGGTCCGGGTAGCGTAACTGGCAACATGTCCGCACGGTAAGTGGGAGTTGCGGGTTCGAGTCCCGCTTTGGGCCGATTCTTTTCTTCCAGTTTTATCTAAATTAATTAATTAAATATTATAATTATTAATTTTAATAAGAGATAACGCCTAACGCTAGTGCCAAATTTATTTCTAATCTATAATCATTTATCCAAAATTTAGCCCCATCATTTACGGCAGTTTGTGTATTTGCACCACTCATATCAACTTTTCTAAATGTGCTTAAAGATCAAACTTGATATGCAGAGAGACCTCCTGAACAGTGTCATTTGTAAGTGTGCATAACCATGTGTTCAGACAGATTTGTTAATTTGGTTTCTTCTTTTTTGGATTCAAGTGATATCTGCCATCTTTTCTTTAGAAGTGCATTATCTTTCTTTAAAGAGTCAGAATTCTTATCTCTCTGGGTTCAAACTGGATGTTTAAAGTTGAGATGCTTTAAACTCTTGTCCCAACTAATATTATTTACAAGATTAAATGTTCAATGTATTTTATATATTTAAAAATGCTATTCTGAGATGGGGACCAATGGGATCTGTAGTACAAAACAAAGTTAAGAACCCCTAGTCAACATGAATGCAATAAATTTATTATTGTTGGAAAATAATATATTATTACATTACAATATTTTTATTATCATTCATCTGCATTCTTGGAAGTAAAATAAATTTTCAAAGAATAATTTGCATAGGTCAAAATGTTATCATCAAGACAATATATATTTTAAATTTTATATATGCTTATATCTAACATGAATTTCCAATTATTCTCCATAGATAAATAGTAGTCCACAATGTTAGAAGATTTGTAAAATATGATTTTATAAATCACTTATTTAAAAGAATTATTATATCAAATTTGTTTGTTTATTCAAATTCGGCAGTTATTTTACATTGCGTGGCAGAGTTTAGCGGAGAGATTTCACAAATGAACATCGACGAATACAGAAACACTTTACAACTATTTGTGGATTAATTTCACAGAAGTGTTTGAAGTAGAAAAAGCATTAGACAAATTGCACGAACAGGAAGACCCATTGCAAAAACGATCAAGCAGATTGCAAAAATGATCGAAAGGATTTTGCCTTGAATGTACGGTACAATGTTGCAGGAAATACTACCATTCGTGCAGAATAGAGAGGACGAATCCCACAACTTAGCAGAATGATTTTGCCTAATTATGGATAGATTAGTATGTTTCTCTTGCAAAAATTATTCTGTTTTATTTTTATTCTGTTGCATTACGTAAATTTATGTAAGAAGCAACTCTCACAAAATAATATAACAAACTAAGTTTTATTTGTTATCATTCCAAATTCGAATATTTAGTGTCTCATTGATATAAAGGCAGTCATTAATTACATAAAATGGATACTTCTTACTTTGACAGAGAAGACTACTACAAAAATAAGATTTCAGAAGTTATACTAAAAGTAATGCTCTCTGGAGCAGGTAAAGATGGAATTCAATGTCCAAATTCATTGTATTGATGTATTGATGATAAGGTTGATGACACACATCAACTAATCATTGTTGCAGTTTTAGGTATTACACTAATGCTTTTGAATGCGGAGAAGCATTCCTGTACAGGATTAAGTTGCAGTGGATACGGCGATAATTATTTGTAATT
Source organism: Centruroides vittatus (assembly GCF_030686945.1). NCBI lineage: Eukaryota > Metazoa > Arthropoda > Arachnida > Scorpiones > Buthidae > Centruroides > Centruroides vittatus. Next base: position 3,550,711 of record NW_027122703.1, read on the forward strand.
TATGAACTACTCTGTCAAAATATAATGTAATGATGTCAGAGTGATGAAATTTTACATTGTCCATTATTAAATACTGTAGAAATTCTGGAAATCTGTTCTTCAGATTGTCACAACATTCACATAGAAAGGACGAATAATTCCAAACTGTACGAGCCTTTCACAGCATTATGTTTCACAATTCCAGCTGAAGCCAAAATAGCTACGAGATTTATATTCCTCCCTTTATTTAATGGACAGGTGATGGTCCTAGGTGGATCTTTATTCTCATGCATCAGTAAGAGAATTTTATTCTCATTGAAACTTAGCACTTTTATCTATATAAAATAGTTTGGTCAGAATCTAATAATGAAATCAAGCACTATTTTCTATATGTCAATCCTATTCATTGTTTTTCAAGTTGTATTTCTTCCTTTTGTTTCACTTGGCAACTGTGGTATAATACTACAAGAAATATTTACAAAATATCCATCAAACTTTATACAAATCAGAAGAAAAAAAACAGAATAATTTTTGCGAGAGCAACATACTAATTTGTCCATAATTAGGCAAAATCCTCCTGTTAAATTGTGTGATTTGTTCTCTCTATACTGTATAACAGTAGTATTTCCTGTCACACTGTAAGTTCAAGATAGAATCCTTCCAATCATTCATGCAATCTGTTCAATCGTTTTAGCAACTGGTCTTGTTTGTACAATTTATCTAATGCTTTTTTTCTACCTTGAACACTTCAGTGAGATTAATCCACAAATAGTTGCAAATTGCTTCTGTATTCATGATACGAATATGTTCATTTGTGAAATCTCTGTTAAACCCGGCCACAGAGTGTAATAAGTGATATAAATCCAATGGAACCCTCTCATATTTAAAAAAAAATATAAACAGTGTAAAGATCACGAGGATCAAATTTTAAATTTTATCGTAGGAGAGTAATTATGTATGTGTATATATATATTTTTTTATAAATAACGATACAAAAATGCAGATGTAGTTGTGGAGAAATGCTTCCAATTATTACTATGGGAGTTGACATTAATGATAAAATTTTAAAAAATATTGATAAATAAATAAATAGATTCTGTTAAAAGAAAACAAAACTTTAAATCATAATTATATTTATACAAACTGAGTCAAATTTTTAAGGAAATAATGTTTCCATTTGTTTGATTGTTTCAAAACTGAGTGTTTGTTTATTATTTGTGAATTTGATACTTGGATTATATATATATACAAATGTACATTATCTGATGGAGTATTGTATAAATTGGAAAAATTACACATAACAGTACATATATAAATAGTTTGTTTTTTTCAACACTATACAAATACAGGTGTTCTAAAATTTTTTTTTACAAGCTATGGTATACTTCTGAGATTTTGGCAATGGGGATATTAGGCAATATTTTATGTATATCACAGAATTCATAGCTGATCATATTGTATTGCTTTTGAAAAAAGGGGAAAAATAAATAATTTCTAAAATGATTTTTTTATCTCTTTCGTTCCAGCTTTTTGTGTTCTTTTCTTTTCTTTTTCTTTCCTCTGTTGCTGCTGCTGTTTTTGTTTTTCTCTATTTAATTTATCTTGTGCCTTTTTCTTTTCATTTTCTGCCTTTGATTTTTCTCTTTTTATTTTTTCAGCTTGGATGACATCATCTACATTTGTGTTTTTTACAATAACTTATTTGTTAAGACATAATAATTGATTTCCTATTAAACAATTTATTAAATAACTAGATAAAATAACTGATTCTGTAAATTATCTATTACTATTCAATATGGCATAGTTTCTTAAAGGATACATGGATCACTTGTTATCGTACTAGCACTTCTAGCACTGGTTCCTGCTTCCTTGCTTCCTCGATTGGTAGCGTCGTCATCACCATCAACTCTATTATATATTAAAGCAATATACACAAAAACTACTATTTTTGATTAAAAATATTAAATACAATTAATATAACACATGAAAAACACAAAACGTAAGAAAGACAAAATAATCAAAATTTCTAATTAACTCAAAGATACCTAAATCCAGTGAAGAATACAAATTTATTAATTAAACTAACATTTACAGCCTTTTTTAAAGGTCATCCTTAGATTCTGATGTTAGAACAAAAATAGAACTCAACAAAATTTTTTAAAATACAAAAACTATTGAACAATTTATCATAATAAAATAACAAAATGGAATTAAAATAAACAAATAGACAATACATTGCTCTAATGTGTCTCTCAGATGAAAAGACTTGTATTTATTGGTAGGCTACAACTTTGGGATACCAGCCTGACTTTGCTTGCCACTTCATACAATGTTATTATTCTCACTTAAATTCCAGATTTGAGAGACTAAGCCCTTGAAAATGGTCACGTACAACAAACTGTTGAACAGCATCTAAATGGATATATCTCAACAATCCAATGTTTGTACTGCATATAAAAGGCACCCCACAAACAAATAAGGATCCACCTGGAAGAGATGAGAGATGTCATTCTACTTAGGAACAATATCTCTCATCTCTTCCAGGTGTCATCTCTTTCAGTACCTTTACAAGACAGCAGGGCAGAATGTTCCTATGAATGTATTGGTGCCACCTGTAGATCTTTATATATTAGGATCAAGGAACATCAAGACTCAATCAGAAAGCACTTAACTACAACTACTCTGGCAGCCTTTTCCTAGGATCAGGATGTCAGTGTGTTTTTTCAACAGAACTAAACTAATACTCCACACATCACCCTCTCATCTAAAATATTTGGAAATGCCCAAGATATATAAAGCACTTAATAAAGGGACCACAATTAACAGCATCTTTGTCACATGCCAGGAGGATATTTTTGAAATTGATTAAGTTTATTTTGACACCATTTTTTGTTTTTACCTTTGTCTTATATATCATAACGTTTTTATTATTTTATTTTTATTTACATTTAGGTTATTTTGTGTATTATCTCTTATTTTAATTCCATTTTGTTATTTTATTATGATAAATTGTTAACCTATTTTTAGATTTTACCTTTGCGCATATGACATTTAATAAGTTTTAAAATCATTCAATAGTTTTTGTACTTTAAAAAATTTTGTTCTTCACTGGATTTAGGTTTCTTTGAATTAATTATACATTATGCATCCATTTATTGTGGTAATTTATTTATGAATCATATTTTATTTGTGAAATTGCATTCTCATTTTATTTTTGAAAATTTAATTATAAAAATGAATGTGTGAGTGAAAGGAGTAAACAAACTGTGTTTAAATATTAATGTTTCATAGTATAAGTTACAAAGAACAGACTGTTATTTTATATATAAAATTCAAAATGAAAAGGATACTCATCAGTTTCACAGACTTGAGAGTAATGAGCTAAAATAGCTTCTCTTAACTCTTTATCTTCATTGGTTATTTTACGTTCAGTGACTACAGATTTGGCTTGAGCTTCCATAATACTGGCAATTTTGGCATCAACATCAACATTTGCTAAAAAAAAATTTTGCATTATAAATTAAATACTGACAAGTGAAACAATTTCAAATAACAATTTTGCAAAAAATTAATTATTCATCTTTTTTTCATAGAAAATTCATGGTAAAAAGGTTGTATCAAAACTAAAGGTTATCATCGTACTACAAATTAAACGTTGGTATAATATACAGTGTAATGAAACGCCACACCAATATTTTAGGCATATATTCAAAGTCAAAAATAAGCTTAAAATCCTCTATATGCATTTTTCAACTTCTGCTTTGTTTTTGAAATCTAGCCAGCCAAGAAATCACATTGGAAACTAATTTTAAACCTCCCATGAAAAGACTACCATTGTTTGTTTTCCATTTTCCATTTGTGTTAACAACTTGTACAAACTGAAGCTTTATCTTAAATGATAAAAATTATTATTTTTTGAATATATGGAAATTGAACTTGTTTTAATTTACATTAAAAAAAAAACTCTTGCTTTCCAAATATTTCTTTTCAATGTAAAGCAGATGGATACTGCAAAATCATAAAATAAATAAGGGTTTGTTTACATTTATTACAGTTAAGCCTACTTGGGCAATATTTACCTCAATCCATTGGCAGCAGCATAAAAAAAAAATGCTTTAAAAAATTGACAACTCTAGTATTAAGCCTAAAACTCACAAGCAGAAATGGATGATGGCTAATAATTACTGTTCTTTCTTCTTTTCGCATCACATGCGCTCACATACGGAAATTACTGTACAATTGAAAAGTGCACTATGTGCCAACTGCAAATATATTTAAAGCTACTCTGAGTAGTTGAAAATGGTGCTAATAGCGATTGCTTTGTTATATCAATTAAACTTTCTAAGTTTGCTTACAATTTTATCAAAATAAAAAGCCACAAAACCAAAGAATTTGGGTAAGAAAGATATTTCAAAATTGTTTGAAGTTAGGAATATTGAATACTTTGATACCCAAATCATAATTGCATGATCCTAAATACTTTATGCATTAAGCATTGTGCATCTATTTGACATTAATGTTTAATTCAAATAGTAATATAGTAAATAAATAAAATATATTTTATCCAAATGTAGGTTTCTCTGAATGCCTATTGAGTTATTCGTTAAGTTATTGCAATTAACTGAGCTTGATGTTGAACTACCAATCTGACACCCATAGTTCAAATGCTCTCATTTCATGTGATGTTTATGACATCATTTCTAAACAGCCTTCCTATTGGTATAATTTTTACCATTCTGCTTTCTGTGATGGCATTTTACTCTTCCGCTGACAGTTCCTGTAAGTACTAGACTTTAGTAGGAAACTTGAAAAGCTTTTTTTTGGCAGGTGAGGTCTAAAAAACAAAGTAAAATTTTGATATATGCTTATAAAGGATTTTAAGCTTATGTTTAAACATAGACAGTAAAACAGATCAGTCCCATAGTAGACACTTGCTGACTACATCTAATGAATCAACAAAGATAAACTTGATGTTCTCATAAAAGAGAAACAACATATTCCAATTATTCAAAAAACCAAGTAGACACTTGAGATAGTTATGGATATAAATTATTATCCTAAATTAACTTAGATACAAGAAAAAATTCAGAAACACATAATTACAGTGAATTTTTATTGAAAAATACTGTAATGTTCTTACTAAATATGCTAGTGAACATTCATACATATAGCAATTTTTGATTATTACATATTTTTGTGTGTGTGATAGGTTTTTGAAGCAAGGTATTAAGCATAATGTAACTTCATGTGGTAAACAGTAATATTGTGTTTTTCTTCTTTTATGTTTACCTCATGCATCATGTTTCTTAGAACATACTCCATGCACTCTTGTGGTATTGCTCTTCTTTTCAGTTGATGGTACGGCTTCTGAGAGATGCTTTTCTTCAATTGGAGTGGATGAGGTGTTTTTCCTGTCCAATCCATTTTTGGAGAAATAACACTTCCCTTGTACAATTTCAACACTTCATTCCATCAAATTCAATTAAATTCTAGTAAATCTTTTTTTACCCCCAGCTTTACTATAGAGAATAAAGGAATTCCATACAGTAATTTCTAGCAAGTGGAAAAATATCTTTTAATAGTACTTTCTCCTTGTTTTCTGAAGATTGAGTATGTCAAAATAGGCTGATCTGCATAATTGACACCTGTCACTGTGTTGTTATAATTCAAAACAACCTTTGCTTTATTACTTTCCCAGAGTAAAGTTTCCTTCCTAAACTCCATCTTTTCGAGTTGGTTTGCTGGATTAAGCATGACTCAAAATTGTTCTGATGTAGGTTCAACAAAAGCACCCTTCCACACTCAAGATAGTCAGTATATACAGTTTATTTACAAAATATATATATATAAACTATGCAAGTTGGAAAACACAGTAAACACAGGATATACAAAGCGTGACTCCCCAAATACTAGTTTGGCTGTTGGGAACAATTAAGTTCTGGAGAGGCTTCTGTCAGCCTGTGGATTGGCTCTACTGCACGTTTTGCCCATCTCAGCACTTACCTGTCCCTGAGATATCTTGCAGAGGAGTATGCTCACTCTCTTTCTCTAACCTCAGCAGGCTTTCCAAGACTCTGAGCCTTCCGTGTTACTAGTCTCAAGCCCCTTTTCTCCACCCTCTCTCTTGCTCACTCTCCAATTTAAGGACTTTTTGGATGGGAACTTCCGACCAAGTACAGATCTTCCTTGCAAACAGCTTTCACCCAGCTGTTTGCGAGGAATATTGCTTGCAAATCGCTTAGATCATATGTGGGTGAAGGTTACTTTTGTGTCCGCCCATCTCTGATGTGGGTGGTCACCCAGTTACTTACTGCCAGGTGTTTGCCACCTGGCAAGTTGTTTATGCTTGGACCACCCTTGAATTAAATTAGTGAGGTCAGCAGCTTCCTTTGTTCCTTTTCTGTTTACAAGCCAATACTTTACACCCTGCTGTTTTTCAGTCTCCACCATATTTGTAGTGTGCACTATTGACAGAAGGACCACATTCTTTTTGTTCTTCCATTGTAAAGTAAGGACTTTTCCTCTTCTATAAGCACAAATTTCTCTCTTCTGCAATTTACAACATTTCAGGGAGGATGACATATATTTGCATGTCATTTTCACCATTCCATACAAATCTATAGAATTTGAAATTAGAACATCCACCAGAGCTTTTCGGATGTGTAAAAATTATCTGTTGTTAGGGACCATTGTTTTGGAAATGGTTTTAAGAGGATCAAAACAACTTGTGTAGATACAGAAAAATTTGCAAAATCTGTGTCAAACCTTGTTTCTTTTCCATTGTAAATAATTAGATCATACATAACCACTTTTAGATCCACACAGCATATAGAACTTTATACTGAACCCATCCAAGGCGGCCATTGTAAAGAAGACTCTCATCCACAGTAATATCCCTTTCTGGTATGTAAGAAGATTGAAATTTACTCTTTAGCTATTTGTACACTGGCCAAATCTTGTTTAGTTTCAGGCATGAGTGATTTGGGGAATCATATATTTCATTGTCAGAAAAGTGTGTATTTTTTGATCTGGTAGAATCTTTTATAATGGCATAGCTTGATTGAAAAATAAAGATGCAATGCTTGCTTGGCAAGACCAATACATCTGCAATTATGGCTTCTGTACAACACTTTGCAAGATTGAAAGTGCAAAGAAAATTCAAAGTTCACTGTATGTTGAAGGAATGATATTAAGACCTGAGGTAGACATGCATTGATTAATTTATTTTAAAATTTCTTTTTGTATAGTGTCCAGTAAATTGTTGTCAAAGAAAGCATTCAAATATTTGCAACACATCATCACCATAATCAATGGTTGGACCGGAATTGCCATAAAATGTAAACAGGTGCAGCAGGAGAAATGAAAGTTGTGTTGACATTTTGCCATATTATCACCTGAGAAAAATCTATTTCACTTTCATCTTCACTTATGTCTTTGATGGTGAATAGATCAAAAGAATCACTGCCAGACTCTGAAACTGATATGTCAGTATCACTAAAATTGAAATCACCTTTGCTCCATATCAGTTTTATACATATTTATTTGTAAACACATGTCACAATATCATATAGCTACAACTAAAAAAAATTGTCACTTAACAGCAAAAGTTGCACTGCAAAGTTTCCCTTAGAAAGAGAAATATTGTTTGATGAAAATACTCATGATATTATGCAGAGAATGAGGAAAAAATCAACAACCCTAGTCAACTTGAGATATTTTAAAACAAAATGCACTAGTCTGAGTTAACTTGGGATAGTACATTAGGGGTTAAAACAAAATTGGCCAAAGGGAAAGTTGTTTGACTGGTTTTACAGTACAAATTCCCCTTGTCACATGAAGAGTAAAAACATTTTTGTCTCCAGGTATATAGAAAGAAGTTTTCAGGGCTTAACGAGTTAAAGAAAGTACAGAGCATTTAGGAATTAGTTATTGTGTAGGGCAAGAAAGAATAATGAGTTTGGAATATTGAAAAGTTTGTTCCAAATGCAAATAGGATCAAGTTGTGTAAATAATGCAAAACTTTATTCTACAGGGTGTCCCAAAAGTTTCCATACATACAAGGGTAAAATGTAACTTTATTCATAAAACATTAAAATGTCAGCATTAAAATTTGTGTCAGTGGTTTGACAGAATAAGGCAACAGAACACATGGGTGATCTGCCAATGGCAGGACTTCCTATGTGGAAACTGGATTCTGTTTCAGTGTTAGTCATTAGTTCATGCCTGACTAATGGGCCAGCCCATTAGTCAGGCATGAACTAATGACTGGTGAGCTTGATTTGTGTCACTGTATGGAGACTTTTGGAACAAAGTGTTCTTTAACTTGATGTCAGGATTTTTTAACCCTAAAACTTCAAATTTTATGAGACTTTAGGGTACTAAAATAGATCATTTCATTTGCAACTTATTTTATGTTAAATAAAGCAATTAAGTTATTATATTATGTAATAATTTTAAGAGATTTTTAAGAAGTAATATCATCTTTAAATCTGTCAAAATTTAAAAAATAAAAACAGATATTTAAAGAAACTCACATTTATTGGATTCTGTATTAATCAATTCTGTGCTTAATTCACACTTGGAAGCCCAATTCAAAAATATTTCATCACAAATGGAAGCTATATCATCACCATTCTAATAAATGAAAAAAAATAATTAAACATTAATTTTTGTAAATCTTAATAATAATAATAATAATTAATATCATTATTAAGACAGTTAAAATTTTAATCTCTAAACAATAATCAGAATAATCAGTAAAATAGCAACTCTATATAGTTATAAATATATACAATATAATGTAACATGTAACAAATCATAAATAAATTACATAATTATTTTACCAACAATTTAAATACTTCAAACTTGAATAATTTGACTATATAATATTCCTTTTATAAATTTATTCCTTAATTCTATTCCACCATATGCAGAAGACTAATTGAAAAATGGATGCTAATCCATATATCAATTAGTCTTCTGCATTTGGTGAAATAGAATAAATCTGCAATAAAAATTTATGCCAATTGTCTATTAAATTATTAGTATTCCCTAGCCCGATAATACTCGGCTTTGGTGGATGTATAGCTTTAAACGTATCGGGTGTAGTAAGGATGTTTGATTAATAAAAATTTAATAAATCATTGAGTTCTTCCTTAAAATATGAATAAGTATTATAATTCTTAATATAAATCTTATTACAATTCATTTTAGTGATTTAAAGCATTGGTCATCTTCAATAAATGTGGATAGAGTACACAATGAACACTTATTCTAATGTGTGAATCAATTTATTGTTTGGTAATGTTTCTTAATTAAAATACACTTTTATGGTGATGGCATAGTATTTTATTTTTGAATTAAAAATATTGAATATATTCAGGTGAATAATTTAATAAATGAGGAAATTATTTAACAAGTAATCATTCTGTAATAGAATGTCACTATAAACTAATCCATTATTAACTTATATAGATATTTATTTTAGATTAGCATCATAAAGATTCACTTGATAATCTAAAGTAAATAATTTAGTACTTTATGCAACACACTAAATACTAAATAATTTATTTTAGATTATTAGAAAAATCTTAATATCTTTAAAGTAAAATCAGAATAGAAATCTGAAATAAAATTTTAAAAGCCTTTACTTAGCAGCATTGAAATTATCATATCTAAGTTTAATCCATATTAATATACAAATTAATATATAAATATAAAAATTAATGATACAAATAATGATAATATCATACACTAGATATGAATTGTTAACTATTCATATTGACATGCTACTGTAGTAACATATTAAAAAAATTTCAAAAGAACTAGTTTAAATGTTGAAGATCACCATGTACTAAATCTACAAAGTAAAGCTTTTTATACTAACAATTATTTTAATGTGAAAATATATGAGATCTGTCCAGAAAGTTTGCAAACTTTGCAAATAGTCATTTTCATTTACCTAGAAGCTGGTAAATTGTTAGTTTTATTGCCTTCAAAGTAGTCCCCTCTTGAGTCTATCAATGAATCCAGAGCTTCTGTTATGAAAACCATGCTTCCTGAAACACTTCTTTTGGGATGATGTGCAGCTCAGCTAGGGAATTTTTCCTTAATGGCATCAATGGATTCAAAATAGCAACTTTTGAGAGCTGATTTTAATTTGGGAAACAAAAATAAGTCTGCTGGGGTTTACTCTGGCAAATATAGAGGTTGGGTATTAAAAAATAATTTTCATATTATTAATTATTATAAAAAGGCAAAAGACTTAATTTTGAGTGTAGGGACAAGTTTTTAAAAGAACTGTAAATAACAAGTAAAGTTTTCATTAAGTCTGACTCCACTTGAGATATGACTCCCTTTCTATTTCTTCACCCACTTGAAACTTATATATATGCAAAAGTGAGTCTGAACAGCAAGTGTGCTTTTTCAGTTGTGATGTTGCTTTCATTTTCATATACTGAAGATTATCTGATGCTACCATTATTTTAAGAATAGTTCTGAAAGAGTAGTTCCAGTCAGCTATTCATATGTGGTAACATCCAGTGACCACAGGGTGAATGTGCTACCGAGTGGAGTGGACAAACCGATGCAAGCAAATGTGCATGTCTGGAGCAACTACCAGATGATGCTTCTACACATGAAGCAGCCACCAAGCAAGTTTGATCACTGATTCCACTGCTCACGCTTCAAAAAAAAAAAAAAAAGAAAACCTGGATCATCTTTTATTTTGTGATAAAAATAATGAAATTCATTGAACTCATGACATTTCTTATAAATATTGCATGTCCTCTGCCTGTAAGAAGTTTTGGCAATACAGTGTAGAAAACTGTTTTTCATGGCAAGCATTCAACAGGGTTGTCTTGCCACCATTTTGTAAACACCATGTATCCACTCAGGAAAGAGGTCACTTTCGAGCAGGAAGCACTTACAGTCTTTCTGCCCACGGTTGTTGGATACCCTTAAAGAATAGCTGACTAGAAGCTGCAATTATCATGTAATGTTTGAAGCAGACTCATTTGTGATGCTTGCACATCTTAAACTAATCCCTTTATCCCTTCCAGATAACTAAGATGGCTGTCCTGTGTGTGATTTTCTTCCATAATTGTCAGGGTCTTTTAAATACTGTAATTGCAAATAACTGTTTTTGGATCTGTTTAGTACTTTTGAATATTCACAGTCTGATTTTCCATCCTGATGGTATGCTAATTTGCTTCTTTTCATAATCAGTTAACATTTTACCAGTACCCATTTTGAAATAAACAGGAAGAATATGTAAATTATATGTATATTAGCACAAATACACAAATAAACTCTATTTATAGTTCATATTAAACAAATATTTTGATGTGGTCTCAAACTTTTGTCAAGCATATTACTGTAAAAACATATTAACCTTTAACTTCAATCAAATAATATTAATACAAAATGTTTTCAACCTTTTAAAGGTTCAGTGGGTTTCTAAAGAGAAAATATTCACATAAAGTTCATTGTGTTCCATTTCAGAAATTGCTTACAAATTTTCAAACAGAATATTTCTGTGAGGGAATATTCCATTTAAAAATTCAAATTTTTCATAATATCAAAATGAATGCAGTCTTGGAATTTTTTAACATAGCTTCACTAGTATAGGAATAAAGCCACAGAATAAATTAATCATAGACTACTATTGCTCAAACAGAACTTTCCAAGCCGTGAAAATGACCTCATAGTCTTTAAAGATGCAATTGACTTTTCATTCAGAGAAGTAAATTTCCAGCTGTTACAATAATTTTAAATATTCTAAAAAGTAACGATGGTGGACCTCACGCTGATCTCTGAATAAGCAAGATACAAGAAAATTAACATCCAGGCGTTAAACGTTAAACTGTGTACGAATATCGCTATAATTACTAGCGCTTTCGACGAAACTATTTTCGCCTTCCTCAGGTAGATAATAACGGTTAAAATCCTTTTTTCAAACCAAAAAATTTTTGAAATAAAAACCGCTTTAGAACTTTGGAAGAAAATCAACGATGGAACAGAGCGAGAAGAAATTTAAACATGCGCGCGTGGTGACGTAGCGCATGCGCTATAAATTGCTGAGAAGTGGAGCTAGAGGTGTTGCCTTAATCTGTTATATAAGTTGACCCACATAACAGGCAAATCAAGCGTGGGAGTGTTGCATGGATTTAGTGCAGCGATAAGAAAGGCCTCCCAAATAAACACGATGCTCCTGTTATTACAATGCCTGAGCATCACCACCTGGTCCCATAGCGGGGTGTATAGGTGCTGTAACACCATTCTTGCTAGTTCGGTATCCCCTTTGCCTGCCCTGATGGAAAGTTGGTGTTCTGAAATACGACAAGCCAACATTCTAGTTGTCGCACCAACGTAGTGGGTGTGAATACCGGATGTAGTATTTTCCAATGGGATAGAGTAAACTCCAGACCTCTCTAGTACGGAGGTAGTATCCCTGCTACAGCATTCCAGCCGCAGCATTATGTTAATGCAGCTATCGCCCCATTAATTAGAAGGGCTTTTTTGTTATCTTCCAATCAAACAGCTGTCGACATTGAACTTAATGCCATTCGCTCAGCAGTAAACGCGGCGGGGTACACTAATGCCAAGTACAGGTACGTCCTAAACAAGGTCAAAAGATCGCTCTTTCCTCCCATGGCATTACATGTTCCAAACAAATGCACGGTAGTCCTTCCCGCATTACCATTCTGTGGCTGAGTCACCATGCGTATTTGCCGTGTTTTTAGGCAACACACACTCTTTCTACCAGTCTCCCCACGGCCAAATCTTAGGAGGCTACTGTGCAATGACAGGGATACTACCTCCGTACTAGAGAGGTCTGGAGTTTACTCTATCCCATTGAAAAATACTACATCCGGTATTCACACCCACTACGTTGGTGCGACAACTAGAATGTTGGCTTGTCGTATTTCCGAACACCAACTTTCCATCAGGGCAGGCAAAGGGGATACCGAAAGCAAGAATGGTGTTACAGCACCTATACACCCCACTATGGGACCAGGTGGTGATGCTCAGGCATTGTAATAACAGGAGCATCGTGTTTATTTGGGAGGCCTTTCTTATCGCTGCACTAAATCCATGCAACACTCCCACGCTTGATTTGCCTGTTATGTGGGTCAACTTATATAACAGATTAAGGCAACACCTCTAGCTCCACTTCTCAGCAATTTATAGCGCATGCGCTATGTCACCACGCGCGCATGTTTAAATTTCTTCTTGCTCTGTTCCATCGTTGATTTTCTTCCAAAGTTCTAAAGCGGTTTTTATTTCAAAAATTTTTTGGTTTGAAAAAAGGATTTTAACCGTTATTATCTACCTGAGGAAGGCGAAAATAGTTTCGTCGAAAGCGCTAGTAATTATAGTGATATTCGTACACAGTTTAACGTTTAACGCCTGGATGTTAATTTTCTCATATCTTGCTTATTTAAATATTCTCTCTTTCTTACCAAGAATATTAATTAATTTGGCTTCATTAAGTAATACCCCAATTTCAGTGTGTGCAACATACAGTACATGGCTATGGCTGTGGAACATAACCCTTTTTTCAACCCCTATGGATTAATGTTAAAATTAGAGCAGGAAAGCCAATATCAAGCAATTTCCTTGAAGTAAATTTTAAGCTCCAAGGTGAATACATAACAGTATACCATAAACCAGATCATCATCCCCTCCACATACTGAAGGTATCCTGTGATCTGTTCAAAATAAAGCCTCTGCATTTAAAGTGCTGATCAGAAGGTCCATTGTTCTAGTATCAGAGTCCTATCTCCCATCAAAAAAATTGAATATGTTTCCCTTTTTGTTTTATTTTCTGGCCCCTAAGTGCTAGGGGCCACAAGATAAAATAGACGAAAATAGGACCCCTTGACTCAGGGATTAATTTTGGTTTACATTGAGAATGGCTACTTTAGTATACTCGGCCAATACCTCCTAAAACTCAAAGCCTGTGCATGGGTTTATGAAATGAGGATTAATATCATCACATTTAGGCTGATGGCATGGTCTTTTGTTCTACCATGTTTCTATAAAATGTAGGTGGTCATTCATAAGCTTTGCTTAAATTTGAGAAAGAATGGATTAAATGTTAAAATAACACAGAAATGTATTACACTATTTATTAAAGAAAATTACAATAATGGTCCAAAAGTTTGTTTGGATTTCCTCAATATCCAAACATAGATCTATACCAAGAGAGAATTAATTAACCAACAGTCTAAGGTATGTCTAAAGAAAAATACAAACATGCCTAACAATATAATATGAAGTACAATATTTAAAAATTATTAATGTAATTTTACTAACCAGCACAGTTTCTGAGTAACAAACAGATAGTTGAAATTTGTTCTGTACCAATTAAAAGAACATTTGCTGATTAATCAGAATCAGAAAAAAAAAACATTGATTTTCTGTAAAGTTATTGATTTGATCCATAGTTGCCTGAAGTCATGCTGAATAATGTTAATTGCATTAAGGTTAGAAAATTTAATCAAAATACAGTTGAACCTGTCTATCTCAAATATGTTTATCTTGAAAACTCCATCTCAAAATTTTTTTTCCTGCATTTTTAGCCTAAATTCAATATATTTTCCATGTTTATCTCAAATAATTTTCTCCAAAAATCTTTATATTTCAAATTATGGACTGAATTTGAAGTGCCAATTACAAATTCAAAGGGCAACTACATTTTGATAGCATAAACTGTAGTTGAGAAACATCTCTTGCAATATAATACACAGTTGCAATTAATGCTGCTTTTCTCTGATCAGCTACTAGTTTGGCTTGTCTTATTGGTTGAAAAAAATCAGGCATAAGAAATAATGGATAAGCTATTTCTGTTATAGTATGTCAAAAGTTTTATTTGTACCTAATACAGATGCACTGTACTTGCTATTGTATTAATAAAATACCATACCTCCAATCAAATCTATTACTGTTTACATGTAGAAACCTCTATATATCTTGAATTTTTCTTGTTCTGGATAGATTCAAGATGGACAGGTTCAACTGTACCTAAAATTTGTCACAAGTTTGTCTATGGCACTCATCAAACTTTTATACAATTGTTATAGAATGTTGTACATCTGCTGAAGAGGGGTCTACAGTGTACAGGTGAAAATATAGATATTTTGTTTTACCTTTTGACTACTACTTCCTTTCTTTCCTAATTAGAAATTTCACTGGTATAATAAGTCCTATTTATAAGCAAAGTCCAAGTAGACAATACAAAAACAAAAACATTGGTAAAAGGTTTGTTGTTAATTTTTAAAAAATGTAGTCTTAAAAAACCTCTCTATTTTCCCCATATGCCTAAACTCTTTATACTAATATTCTGTACATTTTTGTCAACTGTTGTATGTAATACATATACTTCGTAATAATAAAATTAATAAAGTTTTTTATTTATCTGTAAATATATCTCAGCTTAGTCTTTAGTTAAAATCTAGAAAAATTAACACTGCAAATGAAATGGCTGTTTTTAACTTGTAGTTTAACTTTTCTCCATGTGAACAGTGCTGTATGTTTACAATTGGAAGAGTGCACACATAATATGTGAAGTTAAAAATGTAATCTCATTTATATTGTGAATTCCACATCTTTAAGAGTACTTTTTCTGACAGCATGAAAAAAAAAGGAAATTGAATAATTTTCTTTTCTGAGTATAAGTAGGAACATAATGCAGCCGAAGCAACCTGAAACACCAATAAAACTTTTGGTGAAGATTCTGTGAGTGAGCAGGCCACCAGGCATTTGTTCACAAAATTCATTCTGGGAATACAGATCTCAAAAATCAGAACACCTGACTGGGAAATTGCAGAAAGGTTGAACACACTGAACATTATTCAACAATTTCTTGACATCTAAACATGTTAGGGAAAATCAAGAAGCTTGACAAACAAACTCAGAGAGATAAAGAGCATCAGTCCACAGTTCTTTAATTATTCATCACAAAAATAAAAGTATTTAAATGAAATTCTTTACCATCTACCTTATTCTCCAGACTTTTTGGCAACAGACTATACACTTTTTTTTACACATTTGGATAGTTTTTGACAAGCAAAGTTTTCAAGAAAGAGGATGCAATAAAAAAAATACCTTTAATGACTTTTTGACTTCTCATTCTTTTGATTTCTATCAAATTGGTGTTAATGCATTTCTATTGCATTGGGAAAAATGTATTAACGTTGGTGGAGAAAATTTTGAATGAATATATAAGTTTTAAATGAAATAATAAACGTTCAAAGTCAGAAGTAAAAATCGACCATTTCATTTGCAACAGCCTAATAAATTAGATATATCATTCTTTATAAACATTATAATTTGAAATGAGAGATACAAAATTACATAATTTTACGTTACAAGCTTTCTTTTGTAATATATTATATATTTTTTAATAATTTTACATTATTTATATTATAAAAATTTTCTGTGTAGAAACTATCATTTTAATACAATTTCCCTCTAATGCCTTAGATGTGGTTGACAATGACAGCCTAAACTTGATGAAATCATATATTGTGCACAGGTTTTGAGTTAGGAGATGCTGATTTGACTCAGTGGTGTAACTAGTATTAAGCCATGAATAAATGGATACAAGACTAAGCTCTGGACAATGTTTCTATGGAACAGAATAATATGTAAAATTTTTAATAATGTGAGAAAAATATTAATATTTTTTTGTGTTTGTTCTGACTAGGAATGATTAAATTTAAATAAAGTGTATATTATTTATTTTACTCAGTTTTTAGGCTATAGTTTATTTTCCCAATTATACTTGTCATTTTGCATTGTTGCGAAATGGCAACGTTTTCCCTATTCAATATTATAACAGTATATTGTACAAATAATAACAACAAATGAACAGCTGTTTGTTTTCGCAGTTGTGTCATTTGTAAAAAAATATGGTCCGATTGTAGTTAGCCAATACTATGACGAGAAAAAATATATCCAATGGCATCATTTATACAAGATATATTTAACAAAAACAATAGCCCATCCTTGTTTCAGTATTATTTAAGGATCAATGTGTTGATTAGATTTAATTCATTGTCAGTTCAGTAGATGTTTCATATGTTTCCAGTGCAGTGTATTGTACCTGTATGACTATATGTTAATATATTGATAAAAGAAAAAACATTAATAAAACTATTCATCAGATAAAAATTTATCATCATAAAGATAATCCAGAACCCCTCACACTGATTAATGTTCATTTATATTTCATATTAATGTTATCAATTCTAAGTGCTCCATGATTGTTCCACAAAACTAAAATATCCCAGAACTGTTCAGATTCAGAATCATACAAATAAACTTCTTGTGATCAGTACTTTGCTTTATCTAGAATTTTTATTTTTTAATACTTTAACTGAAACACTGGCTGTAACCTTCATGCCCATGGTCGGCAAACTGTGGCTCTTTGGCCGCTTGAGTGCAGCTCTGCCACAAATATTTACTCTCTGCTAAATATTTAATGACTTACATTTAAATCATCTTACCTTAGAAACAACTTAGTCAAATAAACAATTACAGAAATATTAAAATAAATCACTTCATTAATCACAAAACTGGATGAATATTAAAGCAAAAACTAAACACGTGCACATGCTGCTATACGTAAACAAAGAAGTCAGGTTTCATGCTAACGTCATTAACTTCGCATTCCTGGCTAACATTGTAGAATAGGGATGAAGTCCATCAGCAGTCTCACTGTGTACAGGTATACCTTGCCTTACGTCAGTAATTGGTTCCAAGAGAGGCGATGTAAGTCGAAAAACAACGTAAGTCGAATTTACTTGTGTAGTTATGATGTAAATCGAAACTGTGGTGGAAAACGCCAATAATGAGCACTTACAGACCACTAAATAAGACGACAACACAGAAACACAGATGTTTTCATGTTTCGTTCTCTAGGATTTATGATGATTATGTGATATTCTGGCCCCCTTTTTATTGTTGTTTCACTATCGTTCTCCCCTCAACACCAGTAATTTGTAAGGAAAAAGGGAGATAGTTTACAGCGACAAACGAGTCGATGAATATTATGTGGTTTTGAGTAATTGTGCAGGTGTCTGCAGACACGTGCCACGTGCAGCAAAAGAAGGTGAGAAAAGGTCGTGCATTGATGTCCTTTTTGCGTCCGTTATGGCGTAGTTGAAGCTATCGGAGATCGAATTTATCGCTTTTGCCTATGACATTTGACCCAAAGAGAGAATTTTGACTGTTGATTATAGACTGTCTGTCGATTAACACGATGTTAATATAAACAACCTAGAGTCAGTCGGCGAAATTAAGAAATTATTGTCAAACCTTACGATAATTAATAGGAAAGAACTGTCAAATTCACAGAAATTTATGTCATAATATTTCACCTTCAAGACACCAACGTCAACAATTCGACCAAAGAATACGTCCGTAACAATCCGTGACGGCTGGGATGGACCCGGTACAGCTGACAGCAGAAGATTAATATGGACCCCGGCACAGGGTCCATATTAATCTTCAACTATTTGACAGTTCTTGCCCCTCAAAATTAGTATAAAAAGGGCGCACACCCGATTGCTCGGGCGGCGTCCAAGCAACTGACAAGAACTGGTCATCTCCATCAACTCCATCCAACCAACGTGCCTAAACGAAGACAAGCAACGAGGTAAATTTAGCTTTAGTTACTTAAGACCTCTCTCTCCCCCCTCAATTGACCGCGAGTTAGCTTTATATAATCGGAATTTGAAAGGGAATTAATTCTCTTGAATGTCACGAACGCCAACGCCCCTCTTCCAACGTTTTGCCTTGTATCACTCGTTTATGTAACCACTTAGTTAATGTTGTTATTAAATTTATTTGATTAATTAGGCGAGAGTGATTACTCGCGTGTCGTTGATGCCTCATCAACTTATCCATGACCTCCCACTCGATTTTTGCCCTCCTAAATTGCCATCATCTGACCCCGTGAGCGGGACTCACCTCCCAGTCATTGGAAAATGGGTTAAGCCTTGATTCTTAACCCCCGATTCTCATAATTATATTAACATTTACTGTAAATGTACATATTTTAATATGATTTTATGTGCTCTTAACGCTTTTCTAGTAATATTATGACTTCAATATTTGTGGCGGATGGATGTAAAGTCGAATAAAATGACTTATTATAAAACAAAACATTTTTTAGGTGCTCTATTTGATATGGCTACAATGAAGAAGAAAAGAAAAACGGAAGACAAAAACCATGAATTTAAAGTTGAATAGACCGACACTTTCGCATTTATTCAAAACTTAAATGACCTTCCGACCTGTCTTATTTGTCGGAAAAAATTGGCACATAACAAGAAGTCAAATTTGGAGACACACTTTACAACTAAAAATGCGTCATTTAGTACTAAATATCCTGTCAGTGATGCAAGGAAAAAAGCAGTTGAGGAACTTCAGAAGAGTCAAGAAAAATCAAGTTCTGTATTTAACTACTGGATGCAATCTTTTAAAAATGTTATTTGGAAGATTGCAAGTTTTGTGCATATTGCAAATTTTGTGGTTAGTCAAGAGATTGCTAGGAGAGGAAAACCATATACAGATGGAAAATACGTAAAAAGTTGTTTTATAAATGCATCTAAAGAGTTATTTTGGGATTTTAAGAACAAAGCAGATATTCTAAAAAGAATATCTGCTTTGTTCTTTTGAGTTGCCATTGAAACATTGAAACAGTGAAAGATAGAACAGTCAAAATGTCTTCAAATATAACTAACCAGCAAGTCGAGGATCTTAAATTGGTTTCAGCTTTATCAATAGCAGTTGACGAGTCTTGTGACATAAATGATACAGTGCAAGTTTCACTTTTTGTACGAATTTATTTCATCTACAAGTCCTAAAGAAGAACTTTTAGGATTATTACCACTCAAAGGTCAAACACGTGGAGCGGATATAGCAAATGCTGTAATTGAGTGCATTGAAAAACATCATATTCCAATCGATAAAATTGTTTTAATTTCAACAGATGGGGCAAAAAGTATGACCGGCATAAGAAATGGGTTTGTTGCTATTTCGAAAAAAAATAATTAATCACGAGATACTTGCTTACCATTGCATCATTCATCAAGAAGTGCTTTGTGCACAGACATTTCCAGAAGAAATTTGCAAAGTTATGGAATTGGTGATTAAGATTAACAACTCCATTATAGTTAAAGCTCTTAATCATTGCCAATTTAAAGAATTTTTAGTTAAAATGGAGAGTGAGTACGCAGATCTTCTGCTGCATAACAAGGTACGTTGGTTATCAAGAGGAAACGTTTCGCTTCCTTATTAACAGAAATTAAAGCATTTCTTCTTGAGAAGGGTGTTCACTATCCAGAACTAACGGACGATCAGTGGATCCAAAAATTTTATTTCATAGTAGATGTTACGTCTCATCTAAATAAGCTTAATTCGTAAACTACAGGAGGAAAGGAAACACAATTTTTTCAATGTTAGAAGAAGTTATTTCATTTGAAAACAAATTAGCCCTTTTTGCTCAAGATTTTGAAAGAGAAATTTTGATTCACTTTCCAAGCCTCTTGAAACATCACCAAGAAAATAATTCTGATATTGACATTTGCTATTTCAAAACAACAATTTTAAATATGAGGGAAACTTTTCTCAACAGGTTTCAGGAATTCAGAAACAGCAAAGCGACATTAGCCTTTGTTAGAAAACCTCTTAATGCTACTGGAACAGAATTAAATTTTTCTTCCTTTAATATTGACATTAGCAACTTTGAAATGCAATTGCTGGATTTAAAAAACAAAGAATTATGGAGCTCTAAATTTGAACGTCTTTGTGCTGATATGGAAATATTGGAGACAAAAAAATGTGAACTTAGTTCACAGCACAAGTGGTCTGCTTTGAAAGACCTGGAGAAGGAAGACATGATGATTTTTAACACCTGGAATAGTATTCCTGACTCATATGATCAGTTGAAAAAACTAGCATTTGTGGTTCTTTCCTTTTTCGGTTCTACATATTCATGCAAACAATCTTTTTCAAGCATGAACCTTATCAAGAGTAAATTGAGAAGTCGTCTTATTGATGAGAACCTGGAATCTGTGCCTAAAATTAAAAAAACAACATACAAACCTGACTTACCCAAACTTTCCAAGGAGACGCAAGGCCATTGTTCACATTAGGGTTTGTCAGTCATTATCATGATTTAATTAAATGGATACCTTACTTACAATTTAATTTTATCAATAAATAATAATTATTAAGTATGATATCAAGTTTTCTTCAATGTACAGTACCTATTGTTTAATTAAGACTTAAAATTTTAAAGTTTATTGATTAATTAAAGATTGATTAAAGATTGTATGTATGTATGTATTAGTTAATAACAATGTATGTACCTATATAGTTTAAGTTTAAGAAATTTGGCTCTCAAAAGGAATCTCAATCGTAATGTTGATATTTGGCTCTTTGACTAATGAGTTTGCCAACCGCGGCTTTATGCTATTGCTATGATTATTTTTGTAATTCCTTTGTGATTTTGTAATTTTTAAAAAAATATTTATTATTTTTTTGTTACAACTAATAATTTTAATTTTGTGAAGAAATCTTTCAGTAGAATACTTTTAGAATTTTTTTTTCTTTTTATTTGGCATCGACTTTGCTTACAACAAAACAAACCTTTAATATACCTACCTGTAATACTTTCTAACCATTTAAAGTTTTTCTCAAATTATTATACCATCATGAATGTTAATTAGACTGAAATGACCAGACATCTTACCAAATTCAGGACATCTGGTCACTTTAGTCCTGTTTCATAATTATATTCAAAAATTGTAAGTCAAAGATGAAACACATAGCTTACAAGTTATAACAGAAATTTTATCATCCAAGTGTGTGGATCATTTATAAATGAGAGTTGATTGTTTTCACTAATTATGTAAGTTAAAAAAAGATACTTTTTGGTTAACAGAACACCAGAAGACTATCGTGTTTAACAATTTAGCCCACTGGACTGTTCGTGGAGTACTAGATGTTAGATAGTTTTAGGGGTGTGGGGGCTTGCCACCTGGGCCGAGGTGCAAGCAATAGGGCACACGTCTACATGCAAAGCATGTAGAATAGGTGATAGACTGGATACATGTTAAAAACTGACCTTTGGAGATGAATATCACATGAAGGGTCAACAATTCTGGGGGTGGTATGAAACCCCTCATTCAGAGCTTGAATCTTACCGGTACATATCGACTGACGTCCTGTTAACCAAAAAGTACCAAAAAATGACAGTTAAAGCAAACAAAGCTACTCTTGGAGCTGCAATTAATTGTTTATTGTCACTATTGTTGTAAGTTATTATTTTGTAAACAAGAGTATATGGACCAGTAAAAAGTTTATTATCAAAGCATCTGTCATTGACAGAAAGCTAGAAAAATGACAATTGTCAACTGGAACTGATCATACGACTGATCTAATGTCATGCGAAAACATCCAACCTAACATCCAACATTTTACATTTCAGGATTTGTTCACTTTATGTTAGACCCTAAGCACCAGGGTGCCCTTTATCACATTTTTGCTTACAGAAAAAAATTCCTTTGCCACTGACCCAGCTGAACATATGTTAAGCATGAAAAAAGATAATTTTAGTGTCTGCGGGGTAGAGAGTTGTCTACATATGTGGTACATGGAGAGAGACTAGAAAAAATAATAAAAATTTTAGGGGAATAATAAATACATTTTGAAAATAAGCCTACTTTTATACTGTTTGATCTTACCACTGTTTGTATATTTGTCTTAAATACAAACTTTATCGTCTACAGTAAATCAATGGTAGAAAATTGAAAATAAGTTTAAGTAGATATTCGCAATTGAAATAATTGAATGAACACACCGTTACTTCGCTAAGAATTTCTTCTAACGCCTCTCTTTTTTCTTCTTCCGACTCTCCACCGTCCAATATACTCTTAATATAGGATCCAAATACATCTTGATCCGTATTTAATTTCTTTAATTTTTCATTTAACCAATCTTCGAAGTTTTCAGCGGGCGCCGCCATTTTGTCGTCGGGACAGAGACCGGAAGTACGTCACTATGTTATTTAGATCTTTATTTTTAAATTTTTAAAGATTTTTCAAATATGTTTTAAAAATATAACTATAATTTTAAATTAATGATAATAAACTATTTTAAATTTTTTATTTAAAATTCGAAAGTTTTACTACATTTTTAGAATTTTTGTTTAACTCTTCGTCCCGCGAACACTATCTTCCACGCTCATCGTGTGTTCTGCCAGGATAACAATTGGGATCCGGATGTGCCTGATCTGTCCTTTACTTGGGATTTGAAATCCCAAGTGAAGGACGAGGCAATCCATTCATAAAACTTTTCAATGGAACCGGACTCGAACTCGCGTTCCCATCTTTAGAAAGAACTTGCGCATAACAATGCCCATAATTTATTTCTCTTGAAATTTAAATCTGCAGTGGCAATGCTGTCAAAATTCTATTGTCTGTCTGTAACGTCATCGATAGTACAGGCAGTAAAAGAGTTAACAGGGACCTTAGCCCAGCTGGCGCTTTTGTGGGCAGTTTGGCATGGGTCAAGCCTTAACTGGAGCATTTGCCGCTTAATTTTGAAACTGTGGGCATCATCTTTCACTCCGGTTTCCTATTCTTCGTCACTGCGACGGGGGATAGGTAACGGCTCTGAAGATGGTCTTTAGCGGGATCTTTGATCCCATCAAACTTTGAGGATCGCAGTAATAACCTACATTTTTTACAACACAGGAAGGAAACTATTCGATATCCAATGCAGTGTTTTGTTTTGAGATGTTGGGTGTTCAATTCCCAAATCATACAAACCTCATATTGCGTAATTCCGAAAATGGCATTTTGAGAAAATTGCTATTATAGTTTCTCTCGAAACTTCAATATTTCTATTCCTACTCAGATATTCGAGTTATTCGATTAATTATTTTTCTTTTCCTTTTCTTTCGAAGACACAATGTAGTGACGTAAACTTAAACACTGGGCGAATTTTTCATCCTTTTTATTCGGTTGGAACGCTTTTTTATTACATAACGCGTTTCGGGCCGATGCCCCTCTTCAGCCAACTTCTAAATCCTGGTAAGAGCTTGTATACCGTTAAAAGCTGGTCCGTACCTCATTCGGTAGTTTAGACGGATGTAATAGTCCAAGGGTACGAATCTTTTATCCTTTGTTGGTATTTGTTGTCTTGGTATTGGGCCATGTTCTTCTCTTAGGTGATGATATTCGCCGTTTCAATAATAATATTTTAGTTCTATCTTGAGGAAACCGTGTTTTGTATTTTCGTTTCTTTTCTTTTCTTTCGAAGACACAATGTAGTGACGTAAACTTAAACACTGGGCGAATTTTTCATCCTTTTTATTCGGTTGGAACGCTTTTTTATTACATAACGCGTTTCGGGCCGATGCCCCTCTTCAGCCAACTTCTAAATCCTGGTAAGAGCTTGTATACCGTTAAAAGCTGGTCCGTACCTCATTCGGTAGTTTAGACGGATGTAATAGTCCAAGGGTACGAATCTTTTATCCTTTGTTGGTATTTGTTGTCTTGGTATTGGGCCATGTTCTTCTCTTAGGTGATGATATTCGCCGTTTCAATAATAATATTTTAGTTCTATCTTGAGGAAACCGTGTTTTGTATTTTCGTTTCTTTTCTTTTCTTTCGAAGACACAATGTAGTGACGTAAACTTAAACACTGGGCGAATTTTTCATCCTTTTTATTCGGTTGGAACGCTTTTTATCATCACCTAAGAGAAGAACATGGCCCAATACCAAGACAACAAATACCAACAAAGGAAAAAAGATTCGTACCCTTGGACTATTACATCCGTCTAAACTACCGAATGAGGTACGGACCAGCTTTTAACGGTATACAAGCTCTTACCAGGATTTAGAAGTTGGCTGAAGAGGGGCATCGGCCCGAAACGCGTTATGTAATAAAAAAGCGTTCCAACCGAATAAAAAGGATGAAAAATTCGCCCAGTGTTTAAGTTTACGTCACTACATTGTGTCTTCGAAAGAAAAGAAAAGAAACGAAAATACAAAACACGGTTTCCTCAAGATAGAGATAGAATATTTTTCTTTTGTAGCTAAAATACTTTCGAGTAACTTGGGACAGTTTTTCCTTTCGAGTTAGTGCATACTTTTTGTTATTTTATTAATGCATTAAAATTTGAATAAGTTTTAAAGATTTTGTGGCGGAATACTGACATGATATTTGTAAATAATTTAGGAGTCTTATGGTGCACATAACTCAAAATCAACAAGTTCGGAGTTATGTCACTAATGTCCTCAGCAGGCGATATGATGCCTACTGCTGCGTGGAATGTAAAATACTAATTGAATAACGCAAATTCTGGATGAAAATCGTTTTCTTTCGGAGGAAAATAAATTTTTAATATGAAGTTTCGGTTGTAGATCAAAAATTTTCGTAAATTTTTGCAATTTTTTTATTTACTTTAACGTTAAGGAGGATGAATTATTCGAACGATTCTGAAATTATTAAAGATATTTCCAATGAATTACTCGAAGCATAATACAGTTTTTTTTTTTGTTTTTAACTTTCCAACCCTCACCACCCGGTCGCCCCATTGTGGGCCTGGCCGAACCCATAATGGGCCTACTAAAAGAGGCCCTCTTAGTGCCCACAGGGCGGAAAGAGTTAAAAAAAAAAAAAAAAAAACTTTCCAACCTGTTGTCAATACCACTTTAATTTTATCCCATTTTTTAAATTTGTATTTTATAAATCGGCATTTTAAATTCAATCAATATGTGTAGTAGGCGCTGTAAATGCAATTACGTAATTTATGATGAAGTCCAGCTCCTAGGTTACCTTATCAGCCATTATAAAAGGATAGAAATTTGGTTTTGATTTTATAAATACAACAACAGGAAAAGTTCAAAAGGCGAAGTTTCGGTAAATTAAATTTTGAATGTGAAATTCCATCTGTAGGCCTATATTTAATAAGATAAGTTGTTAAGCTTACTTTATCCCTTACTTTATTTCGGTTGTTTAAATTATTTAAATTAATTAGTAACTGTTTCTATTATTTTTAAATAGATCTAAATTTAATTATTTTTTTTCTAATACTCGAAGTGCGTAGGTATTTTATTAGCTGTTTCGGTTTCGGTTATGGTTTCAGATTGACTTTCGTTATAAAATTAATTAAGCTGGGTTAATTATGTCTTTTAATCAATTTACAATGTATCTCAATCGAATACTTTAGTGCAGGTGTGGCCAAACTTTTATCCCTTAGGGGCTACTTATTCGGTAAAATGTAGTCTGCGGGCGACTATGAATATGGGCAAACAATTTAGGATTTTTGAAATTTTTCATAGATATTTTAATAAATAATTAACAAGAATTTCAACTAAAAAATTATTATGGCAAATAAAGAAAACAAATAATTATATTTTTTTATTTTATGAAGCACAATAATATTTATTAAATTAAAAAAAACACAATGTAAAGAAATAAATACCAAAAAATTTTAGCAAATAAAGAAAAAAATGTTAATTATAATTTTTTTATTTTTTGAGATGAAATACTTATTAACTTAAAAAAATACACTGTGAATAAGCAAATGAATAAAAATGTTTAATTGGATGAAATCTGACATTGCATAAGCGCAGCAAGTTTTTCAAAATTTGGCGATTGCCATTTATATGCGCATGAGTTGCGACTACAATTAATTTAAAAGTTAACATTCATTTTCATTGTTCATCGGGATAAATGCAAACAGTATGGATACGTTGCACAGACAGTCTATTAGTGTAAGAATAAATTATCGAATTATAAGAAGAATTATATTATAAGAATTATAATATATCGGATTATTATTGTAAGAATAAATTAACGAATATTAAGATTTTTAAACATTAATTTAAGTGAAAGCAAATTGTTCAACTTTAGCTTCGCGGGCTACTTTCAAAACCTTTGCGGTTGACCGCGGTCTAAGTGTTGGCCATCCCTGCTTTAGTGTTATTGTTAATTTAATCTCATACGTAAAATATACATTTTATTTAAATACAGTAACTAATTTTTAAAATAATATTATTTAACACCAGCTCATAAAATTAAACTTAAAATTGCATCTAGACATTTATTTAATAAAATGTCTAGAGATAAATTTTTCAATCTTAATTTTCATCAGAGAGTTCATCTTTTAAACTTTCTAGCGCTCAATACAATGGTTCTTAATCCGAAGTAGTGACTATCCGAAGTCTATATAATGAAGTACTGACTTTAACAGGGCACTTTTTTGGGAAATAAAATTTTATTCTTTCTTTGACTTTTTAAATTATTTTTGCCACTTTTTTTATTATTAATAACCGAGTTTTTTTATAAAATAAGATGTTAATATAATGTATCAATATTATATTTAAATTTAGCTTATAATTGTGTGTGAATCCTTAACGTAGATCTATTTTTATATTTTTAAATGAATACAGATAAATTTTATTTCTGAATCGCTTACAATTCAGAAATAAAATTTGTTTCCTCTTGGATCTTTTCGTGCACACTAGGGCTTCACATTTATTATAATTGATAGGGAGTTTGTTTCTCTCATTCCAGCCACTAACTATGATAAGGATCTCACTGACTTTCCTTTGTAAAGTGTCACAATTTTGATGTGCCAGCATTATTAGTGTCATCTGCAAAACCTTGAGCCTTGACGTCCAGGTCTGACTCAATGCTGTTAAGCAGATCATCGTGGACCAGGTTCCACAGCTCTGGACCGCTTCTGGAATTCTGTGGGCATGCTCTGGTAATATTCTTCTCTACATTAATGTGCTTGAGTAATATCCTACTGTCCTGTTTTCCAAGTAGCTGTTGAACAATTTGTATATATTGTTGGGGCAGTTGGTCTGGTGCAACCTAGGCATTATTGTAGGCCACCATAGGTGATCAAAAGCCTTTTTAAAATCCATACTTATTAGCAGTGCATGCCTATCCTTGCTCCATGCTTGATTTATAAAGTCCTTAACATTCTGGATAGCGTGGATCGTCTAGCGACCAGGGCGGAACCCGCATTGGTTCTTGTGTCGTAGATTGTTCTTAGTCAGGTGCCAGTTTATCCTACCTATGAGGAGGCCATCCAGCACTTTCACCACAGTAGGCAGCAGGCCTATAATCATTCTCAGTGGATAGGCTGTCAACTTTCGGTATAAATTTGACATTTGCCTTCTTCCAGAGGTCCGGGAAGTAACCACAGTTTAAGCAGGCATTGCACAGCAAAATGAAGGCAATTGGGATCTCCTGGAAAGCTGCTTTTACCATTTCCGTTATTATATTATCGATACCTGGAGCTTTCTTATTGGCCATGGTGCTTACCATACGTTCCACTTCTCGGAAAGTGATAATAGAATGTATCAATATTAAAGTGAACCAACTGTAATTCCCATTATTCTGGGGAACAGAGATGGTTGCTCTTACCTCCTCATGCACCTTAAGATCATTATCTGGATTATCCTCGGAGAATGGTGTTTCAAGAGGTTCTTCAAGTTAGTTATGATGTCATAGGTGCCAGTACCAGTTGTATTAGTAAGGTTAGGAATTGTAGCTTTCTTGTTGCCTCTAAAGACAATATGGTACGACTGAGACGAAGGGTCCGTACAGGACTTGGTCTCAGTCGTACCATATTGTCTTTTAAGAGGTTCAAGCGTCATTTTTTACGAGGGTGAAGATATAGAACATGGGATAGGAACAGGGAAAATTTTCCCATTCGTAAGTCGCGGAGAATCTGCAGTAGGTCCAGGTTATGAATCCAAAAGAAAATTTTTAAACAGATATTTGGTAAAATTTGTCACTGGTTAAAATACACAGCCAAGTGGCAAGTTACTCAGTAAAGCTAGTAAACTATAATCTTGTCAGAATTATTTAAATTAGCAGCAATTCCTCCGACTATAGACAGATAATATTAATAAGAGTATCAGATCAATAATCAGTACATATTACAATATTTTCAGATTAAAGATAAGTTATATCTTCCATATCTTCAATGACGCTACGCTACTGCGACTTATGCGAAAGTTGGTAGGCCAGTAGAAAAGTTTCGGCACCACTATTGTAAGCAGCCGCTTTGTAATGTCTGTCACATTAATCTACAGACGTCACAACCGTCCGTGTTTCTTATTTCCGCTTGCAACAGAAATTGAAATACTGTATTTTTAAATTCTATTTTCTGGAACAGACGAAAAGTATTTCTGATTTTTGTTTCTGTATTATTTTTTCATGGAAACGAAGCTTTACAATTGATAAGAATTATTGTTTTGACTGATCAATTCGTCAGATTAACTAAGCGAATAGAGGGCCTCGCTAAAAAGTCTTAGGAAAACACTTCAAGATTTCATTTAACTATTTACTATTTTATCCTCCTTTACTATATTATGAGATTTTGTTATCGCGATAATTTTAAAGAAAATTATATTATACGAACTAACTTATTATATAAAATTATTATTTAAATAAATCAAAAGAACTTATACTATTTCTGAATTTGTTTTAATAGATTCGCTGTCCATGGGGAATTGCTCGCGCAAAAGTGGGATTAAAATTAATTCCACTAAAGTTAAAAACAAATGTAGATTCAAGGAAAAAATATACTTCTGTATAAAATCCAGAATCAAGAAATTCAGAAAAAAAGTTAAAAAGTTTAGATATTTCGGAAATTCGAATAGTAGTTTTAATGGAATAAAAGTAACATGCACTGAAAAATCTAGAAGATATTTCGAAATAAACTCTGAAAGCAATAAAAGAAGGTATCTTTTCTTAAAAAAGCACAAAATAAACTTTAATATACATTAAATAATAATATTTTAATTCATTATTATTTTTCCAGCTTTGATGAATATTGGAAACGTCGGTTCAAAAAAACTATTAATATTCAAAAGAAAATTAATCAGGATTTATTACTTAATATACTGTACAAAACAAAAATTAAAGAACACTTCAAAATAGAGCCAAACATTTGTATCGAAAATGAAAATAAGAAAAAATATGTTTCTAAATTTATAATTGAATCAATCGAAATTAGATACATTAAGCAGTGTTTTCGACACGTAAGTTTGGAGAGTGTTCTGGAATTAAAAATTTGTTACGGTTTTACTCGTAACGATAAACAAATGAAAGAATACCAACTGAAACAACTTTGCTTTGGGCAATTTATCGTCATTAATCTGGGTACATTTTTGTTAAATAAATTTTGGCCATTTTTGTAGTTTCTTTTATATTGTGAACCCGCGAATTTTTAGGAAATCTTAAATAAGTATAAATCGAGTTTTTGAAAATAATCCCAAATAGAAAAATCTCGGCTGTACCATAGATCAGCGGTCCCCAACCTTTTTATCGCCGCGGACCGGTCAACGTTTGATAATTTTACCGCGGCCCGCTGAGGAGGGAAGTTGATTGTTTATATTTTAGATTGTTTTGATTTAATAATTTTAATTTAATTGTATTTAAACATGCCTTCAAAATAAAATACAGTTACACCAAAAAATGAATATGAAGTGATTTGATATTTTAACTCACGGTTTTAGGTGACGTCTCTCAGCTTCCGGTTAACCTCTCGTCCATTGAAAATCACACAAACCCGAGAGAAATACACCACAGTAAATAAAATGGAAATAATTTAATGTTTCTTGGGCGGCCCGGTATCATTTCATCCACGGGTTGATGACCACTGCTATAGGACGGCCGGATGGCCGAGCGGTCGAGGTGGCAGCCTACCGCTCTGGGGGACCCGGGATCGAATCCGAACGGGTCGAATAATCCCCAGGAATTTTTCGGGGGGTGGTCCGTTCGGATATGTCGGGCCCCGTCCCTCACCACCCGGTCGCCCCATTGTGGGCCTGGCCGAACCCATAATGGGCCTTCTAAAAGAGGCCCTCTTAGTGCCCACAGGGCGGAAAGAATTAAAAAAAAAAAAAAAGACCACTGCTATAGATTACCACCTACGGAATTTCGGGACTTTGAGTATATATTTGAACTCAGGGGACCGAGACGAGTTCAACCATACCCTACTTTTAGACCGGAGACGAAAAATAAGAAAGTTTTCATAGTTACAATTTCTTGCCTTTCACAATGCATTCTACGCCATTTTAGAGTTTTCCTCTAGGTGGCGTTCGACTGTTCGTGCTCCCGACGGACCTCCCGGAGGGGGCCGCCGGCAGGCCGCCCAGTGTTTAACGTCACTAGTTATTGATTCACGGTAGTTCTTGAACAAAAGAAAAAAAAGGAAGTGGCGTTCGACTGTTCGTGCAATTTCTTTGCCTTTCAGCGTGTTTTTTTAAAATTTGTTTGCAGACATTACCGCGAGATGGCAGCACTAGCAACTACGGTGCCGTCTGCATGAAAGCATTAAAAAAGTATGATAACCCAAAAAACTATGATAACTTTCTTATTTTTCGTCTCCGGTTCAAAAGTAGGGTATCGTTGAACTCGTTTCGGTCCCCTCAGTTCAGATATGTATTCAAAGTCCCGAATATGAAAGTGGCGATAGCCCAGAGGACGCTAGTTGACTGTTTTGCATTTTATTCCGGAGGCAGTAGCCTCTAAGGAAAGGTCGCCTCCGTGATTGTGAAATTGGACTGTCATCTGGAGCGAACGACGGACGAATAAACGGAAACAGAGTAATTCTTGTTAAACGTTGTTTTTATATATTTATTTATACAATTAAAGAACTCTTTGTATGAAGCTTATTTTGATGAGAATGTGATTCTTTCAAGAATTAATAATTCTGCCTTTGTAAATTCGTATCTGTTCAAAATACATAAATTTCGCGTATACAAAGTAAAGAAGTAATCTAGGTCTGAATCTAGTTAATTCTGCTAAAATATCTTTATTTTTTACTTATCTATTTTGAAATTACTTCTCAAATGCTTTTGCTAAAATGAAGAAATCGATTGATATGATTAACTTAGAAATTCGGGCAGAATTATTTATTCGAGGGGATGATTCTTATGCGAAATAATCTTTGTGATAAAAATCGATTTTTGCCTTTGAATCAACCATTTTTACCTCTCAAAATCCAACCTTGGGTCCTCGTTCCCGGGAGGTGGGCAACGTTTCTAGAATTAATCAATTCTAGAAACGGCTAACAAGGCTCTGGTACTTCATAACTTATTATAAAAGTTTATTTTAAAATTTACGAAAATTATATGAGGCTTCGGAAATGTCCTAGAACCCACTGAATTCGTTAATATTTAACATATTTTTTAAAAATATAAAACTGAAAAAATAATAATAACGAGAACATAAAAAAAAACCTTTTCTCAGAAACACGACGAAAGACTTTTACTTTTATCGCTTAATTTCATGCTTATAAGAATAAAATTGTATGGAAACGAATGATTTTCGTTCAAAATGTTGTCCAGATAACGAAAGCTCAAAGTCATTCAAATTGAAACTTTTTATAACGGTTTTACTAACGGCATATTGAAAACATTCGGTCGGCGGCCATCATTGTTAGGTCATCGTCTAAGGCCATGGGCGTAGCCAGGAAAGGGCATGGGTGGGCACGCCCCCCAGTTAACCTGGTGCCCCTCCCCAAAAAATTACAGCCCGGCCCCCCACGCAGTTAACCTGGTGCCCCTCCCAGAAAATTACAGCCTCTACTAGGCCCCTCTCATAACAAAATTCTGGCTACGACAATGTCTAAGGCCTCGATGTAATATCACGATCATTAACCAAAAAGCAATTGATATCAAAACAAAACATCTGAGTTGTAAAAAAATAGCGACTAGTAGAAAATTTAGATGACAGTCAAGTTTTTTTCTTAGAAATTTTTCTTTGGTAAAGATAAGCTTGGCATTTCGAAGTGGTACTCATAAGGTTTTTGCCTGTATTAATGGCAGACTCAACAGTTCCTGAGCTGTTGAGTATTTTTCCGCAGAACGCCCCCTAGCGCTGCGGCGTTCTGCAGAAAAATTAATTGTGACGACAATACACCAAACGTGTATTGTCGTCGCAATTAGCAAGGTATTTCATATACGTTACCTTTTGCTAGCTGCAACTGATCAACGATGGCTGCTTCCCTGCAAGAGAATAAAGACATTATATATGAATACAAAGGTAGGCCTTTTCATTGCAACATTAATACGGCAATAAGTGTTCATACACCACTGAAAACAGGTACTGTTCGTTTAATAAATTCATCTTTAATTTAAATAAACACAAGTTCTATACGTGAAAGCAGAAATAGAGTGCCTATAATGAGAGAGTGGTCATACCGCCGATAGCTGCCACCATGTCTTTTCCAAACTGCTTATTTTGCCGCAGCCACATACTACACTTAGTTGGGAAAACGGAAATAATCTAACAAATAGAAATTCGGGTTAAAAAAAAATAAATGTCGTTTTCGACTTCTAGAATTAATTTTTACTATTACTATTTGTTTATTTAATATACTATTTAATACTTTTTAGAATTTGTTTATGATGAACATTTACCCGAGGCGACGAGTGACGAGCCAATTTTTTTTTTTGGGGGGTTTTTTAATATTCTGAATGTTAATAATTAAAGTCGTTTGGTGTTATGTTCTAAAATTAAATTAAATTAACTTGACAAAATGATACGAAACGTCTCGGAGAACAAGTTACCTTTTATATAATTTTTATTTGTGTAGAGATATAAAAATTTGATTTTATTATTTATATTTGTTCAAATATCTATTTTTTAAACTTTAAAAACGCATAAAATATCTACAGTATATAATTATATCATTATTAAATCATAAATTATATTTTGAAAAAATGCTGAGTAACATTATTTCACATTTTTAGATAATATGTTGCACTTTTACTGGAAACTGTGTCCTACTTTACATTTCTTTTTTTTAAACCAAAAAGTTTAAGTCTAAATGCTATAAAACGATTTATTATTAATATTATTTTTTAAATGTTGTGACATACACATCTGGTTATACAGTCCGTTTCAAAATTATAAACACACCCAACATTTTTCAATAACAAAAACATTAACTATAGTAATGTATTTATTATATTAGTATGCTGTTTACAACATCAATTTAAGCATTTTCTGAAATTTTTAGAGCAATTTCACAATTACAAAAAAAAAAAATTATCATAGATTTTCAATTTTTGAGTGTTTCAAAAGTATAAACACATATGCATAAAATTAGTATATTAATTTTTTTTATTAATTATTGGTTTAATTAATTGTCATCAGAGGGGAGTATCACTCATTATTAAAAACATAACACCAATTTTAAACGGTTTTTTGTGATTTAAAACAATGTCTCACGGAAAAATACTAACAGAGTTGGAAATACGTAAACTTCACCAACTGAAAGGATCAGGACAATTTCTAAGACAAGTTTCGGCAGTTATAAATTGATCTACAAGTGCTGTGAGTAATGTGTTAACTCAGGGTGAAAATTATGGCAGAAATAAGCAATGTGGAAGGCCTAAACTCCTTACACCTAGAAACGAAAGAATGGTTTTTCAGCTACTGACGGTCAACAAGTTGTCTGTCAGAGAAGCAACATCAACATTACCAATTGCAGTTTCACAAGCAACTGTATGGAGATTTATGCATAATCATTAAAATGCCAAATTTACAACAATGGCTGCCAAACCGAAATTAACACAATTGCACAAAACAGATTAAAGTGGGCCAAAGACAAGATGACATGGAAAGAGGAGTAGAAACAAATAGTCTTTTCAGATGAAAAAAGTGGAATATGGATGGACCTGACTGTTATAGTCACTACTGGCATGATATGAGGAAGAACGAAGTCAGAATGAGCAGACAGCAGTGGCGTGCCGTCATTGGAAGCGGTGGAAGCGCCGCATCCACCTTCCAATGACCTTCCCTTGTATTTTCTAAAATATAAATTTTCATATTTTAACGTACTTTGAATTAATTAAAATTAATATTTTATTATAACCGCATTATGTATCTTATTAAAAAATTTTATACTATATGTGAAATAAACGATAACATTGCTATTGTATATTCGAATGTCAGTGGCGGAATGGAAGCGCTTCCGAGACAGCTTTCACGGCGAGAATAACTGAATGGTGTAAAGCAGCCAGAGGCATTGGCGCATGCGCTTTACAGAGCACCAATCTCAGCCGGTTTAGCTGGTGGAAACTACACACGTGTAACGCTTCCAACGATTCTATCCCTTAGCCACTGGGTAGAGAGCTATCTGACTAAGTGAATTGTTTAAGATTTAAAAAGTAAAGAGTATTCAATGTTATTTTTATGTACGTTTTTTTGCAAAGTTATATAAAATTACAGTATAAAAGAAAATCATAATTATGTTGACAGATTTTCAGACAAAATCTTTAGAATTTTTATCACTTTTAGATGTTTTTCATAATATTAAAATTATTAACAATTTTTCCAAGCGTGTTTTAATTCTTTAAATTAAGTAAATTTTATGGGAAATGTTTTGATTTGTCTAAATTACGTAGTGAATCTCAATATTTATATTCGTGTCTGGTCCAAAGGTCCGGACACAAATATAAATGCGTGCTGACTAGGAGTGATGGAGGCCGGCGGCCAGTAGGTAGGCGTCAGCGTGCGCACCAGAGACATGTTAAGGGTCATCGTGTTGCCGAGGTCCTTGCGGGCTGTAGTGTATTTGGGGCAATGAAGCCAGTAATGTAGTGTAGTTTCCGCTGCGCCACAATGGGGGCACCCCGGAGAGTCGTGTAGGTGCCGTGAGTACAGAAAAGCATGTAGCGGGGCCGTCTTGGTCCGAAGCCGGGCCAAAAGCGTCTCCGCGTGGCGAGACGACGCGCAACTGTACCTCCAGGGGGCGAACAATTCTCGGTTGGAATGGAAAAGTCGCCTTATACCCAAGGTCCTAGAATTCTAGGGCCTTGCCTTATACCTGGTGCGAGTGACGTATCGATGACGTAGAACGATTATTGATAATTTGATATATTATTAACAGAATACGATTATGTTGTGTATGAAATTGCTGCATAAAATTAATGAATACTATCTTATCTGTATGCTTATTATGTGTGATTCATACGAAGATAACGTATGACAACGAACTTATAAAACTGGATTTAAAACTGCGTGCAGCAAAATGACGTCAGTGTGACGTCATTCTGCTGCACGCAAGAACTTGCCCTCAAGCGGTCGCAATCAACATTACATTTTTAATAAAATGAAAGTTTTCCTTATTTTCGAAAAACGATTATAAATTAATTTACTTTAAGTAATTTAAAATATAAATGGTCAATTTCGAGTAATAATTTATAATCAATGTTTTATCTAACACGAAACCTGACGTGATGTATTATGACGTCAAAAATCGATTCAAATGATGGCCATGGTTTTACCGAAAAGCGAACTCACTTTTCCGAATTTATTCGGTTTCGTTCACATTCTGATGACTTTGTAAAACTGGCTTAAAATATACAATGTGGATGGAGCACGACTCTTATCATTTGACAATATATAGACATTTTAAATATAATAAAAATTAAAATTGTTTTAAACAAAAGTGTAGGGATCGCAAAAACGCGTAAAAATGGTGAATAATTATAAAGTTCCGAAGTCGGGAAGTTTCGAGAGTCAAATCGTGTCAGGCACACATGTTGGTGATGTAAACCAGACACGAAAGAAACTCTTCCAAAACTTATCCTAAAACAAACGCGACACGATAATGAACGACCGAGGGGATGTCAACCGAGAGAGAGGGAGCTTTGTCCAGGTGCTCGTGTACGAGTGTCAGAAACGGGAAACAAAGGGGGGTAAATGGCCACCGAAGTATCTGGCGGACCGCTTGAGGTCAAAAACGTCAAAGAGAGGGCCATAACGGCGGAATATACGAGCACGAACTTCAAAGACTCGGTCAACACTTCTCGGAACTCTCCCGACCCAGATCGGTCTCCGGTTTCGCATAGAACCAAAAGAAATGACCAATCGGGGTAAGGGAGAGGAGGAACAGAACCAATCAGGAGGATGAGATTCAAGGGGGAAAATATTATAAAACTCCCGAGTCGCGAGGGCAGGGGGGTCGATTCTCCTTCGGTCTTTCGGAAAAGAAGTGCGGCGGTTCTTCTGCAGAGGGTGCATCTCCAGTCGAGTCTACCCAGGTCAAGACGATCCGGAGATCACGGGAAACGAAACAAGATTCCCTCTCATCTGCAACGGGACCATACCTCATCGTCCATCAGCGCCCAGAGACTGTCTCTCCAGAAGTGACCGAGGAAGCCCTGGAACGTTCCCAACGTCACCTCAACAACGCCACGCTAACGATCTAGATCGTGTTGTACTGCAATTATATGTAAGTTAACTTAGTAGTTAGAATAAACGGTTTTGTGTAAGACACTTGTCATCTTTGTCTCCTACCGCCACCACCCACATATGGTTTCGACCCTAGGTTTTCCTGACGCGTGATTAACTGTTTTCCCCTGGAAGTCGGCGACCTTACAAAAGAATCCGCGTTATTTACGTGCATAAATTTATATATAAATGAAATAACAACATTTTTATTAATTAAGACGGAAAAATATGATAAATCAGCAAATAAAGTACCAATAAAACTGAAAAAAAATCCTGTTCTGCTTTAATAATTATATAGGATGCGAGCTCGACGATTTACGGCTTTTGCTATCGTGACGTGCTTTGGCACTTCGTAACGATAAATGCAGTTGATTCTATCGCATTTATCAAACATATTCTTAAATTAATTACGAAAAAAAGAAGATAATGTATCTATCGCATTGTAGATTAGATTTACATGGCCTTTTAATATGGAAGAAATGGATCCAGTTAGTTCTTTAAGTATAAATAAAATGGACGAAGAAAAAACTCAACTCGTATCAAAGCAAAAGAGTAAGTTTTATTTTAAATATGTATTTTTATTATAATACACTTTATAAATATAATTATATGATTTATGAAACAAATAGTGAGGAAGTACAGAGATTTCATACCCAAACTCCATACAAACTAAGATATATGATGTATTGGTATGTAACCTACATACATAAATGAAATCTACACAACTTAATACAAAGAAACTTTCAATTACAAGTGTCTTTGGAAATTTAAAAGTAATTATATATATTGTGTGTAAAAGATGCAATAAGCAAATAATTTTATTAAGTGAATACAACTGTTTTGTAACACATGTGACAACCTAATTTCAGTTTCCATAAATTAGTACGTGCATTAATTTATCTTACATTAATATTTGAAAGTTTCTTTTAACGTTAAACAGAATTAAAATAAACTATGTAATAGAAAAATAAATTGAACGTACCAGAACTAATTTATATGGTTTTGCAGAATATTATAAACCACCCATTAAATGAGATTTGTGAAGCGATAATACTTATCTTATTATATTACTTTTTAAATCTGAAATGTGTTTTAGTATTGTCTTATCAAATCTAACAATTATATCATGAATTGCGATTAAGCTCGTATGGAAATATATTATAATTTGAATCGACTCTATACTTGAATATTTAATAATGAAATGTCTTTGATAATTAATTAAGAAATTAAAGTTTCCATCTGAAACTAAATGTATTCGTTAAATATACACTCATATTTATTACAAAAATTGACACTATATTAAACAGAACTGTTTTTAAATTACTGTATTTAAAAACATTATATAAAATATTTCTTTATAAAATTTTCTATATAGTATGTACTGTAATACTATTGCTAAACATTATGGAATAATAATTGTGAAGGGTTTAATAAGTGAATATAACCTTAGCATGTCCTGCACTATACATGTAAATTTGATTTCAGTTCAAATAAATTGGTACATTAATCTATGAAAGTTTTGTTTTCCATGATTTATTTTTATGTACCTTAATACAATAGCTAGATGAACTACCAAAAGTATCATAAATTTTATATATGAAATATTTTTGGAATAAAGATATTTTTTGAAATTCAAATGTAATATTTTGTTTAAATTTTAAACATATTTACATTTTAAATATGTTGTTTCTTCAATTATTGGTACTTATGTATTTATTACAGAAATAAATTAAGATAAAATATTTAGTGAATGTGGCAATACATACATAACTTATTAAGTACTCATTTAATAAACAATGAATTTTGTATTAATGATTTGAAAAACTAATTGTATATGTCTTTTCTCTATGCTATCAATTTTCTTTATAATTAAAATATAAACATCCATTTAATTAATTTGCCAATTACTGTATATCAATTGTAATTTATAACTGATTTTTAGTGAATAATAATTTGTACCTTATTAAAGCATTTTGACTAATTTAATAAAATTTGCCAATTAAATTCATTTATTATAATGTATGTACTGTACAACTACTCTGTATTAATATTGTTATTGGATCTATTGTTTATTATAATAAATCCATAGTTGCAAGTTTTATAATTTCTGGAATTTCTATATGTAAATTTTAAAAAATCATTCATAAAAATATGAACGATTTTTTAAAATTTACATATAGCTTGTATTTTTACATGCTTATAAAAGTTTATATTTGAAATTTATATTATTTAATTAATCATCATAAATAAAGTATCATATTTATATAAATACTTGTTATGATGGTTAAATTACAAATATTCAGCTAAATCTGTGAAATAATCATCAACATAAGTATCAAATTATACTAAATTTGATTACTCAAAACTGGGAATACATTAATACTAGGTTTTTAACAGATGCGTTCGAACTGCAAAGGTCCGTTAGCTTTTTTGTAATTTCTTTTTGCTTGATTTGGCTATATGTTTAGTTTTTATTATATTAAATTCAAGTATTTGTAATTCGGCTGATGATTGAATGATTATGTGTTTGAAAGGTAATCAAGAAAGTATAAGTAGTAAATGATTAAACTAGCTACTATAATTATTATTATTATTATTATTTTGTTGGGTTAAGTTAGATATACTCGGTTAACACCGGTGGCTAAGTACTATGCCGGACCAAAGTCAAGGCATAGTAACCAAAACAGAAATTAAAGAAGTGTGTCAGTGTGTGTGTCTGTATTCAGGAATTTTCTCACAATATGACATGTATTCAATATAGTGGCCTTCTGTAGAGTGATGTATGTGTTTCTATTCAATTCTAATGTGCCCAGGCTTTTGTGTAGTGTGTGTGGTATGACACCTGTAGAGGAGAGAACTACAGGTACAATAAGCACCCCATCCATCCTCCACAGATGCCTTATTTCCTGGGCGAGTTCTGTGTACTTGCTAATTTTTTCAGTGCATGCATTTTGTATATTGTGAGTGTTTGGAATGGATATGTCTATAATGTATGTGATTTTATTGTGTTTGTCAATGAGTGTAATGTCTGGTCTGTTGTGGTAAATTGTTTTATCTGTGATTATGGCTCTGTCGTAGTACATTTTGTGCGTGTTGTTTTCCAATACTGTCTGTGGAATGTACTTGTAGTATGGCTCGTGGATGTCTAATAATTTGTGTTTCTTTGCAAGCTCTTGGTGTATTATATTTGCTACTTGGTTATGTCTGTGTAAATAATCTGTCTGTGCCAAGAGCTTGCAACCAGACGTGATGTGTTGTATAGTTTCTGGCATGATGTGACATTTTCTGCATGTGTCATTTGTGAGTGTTGCATCTTTGAGTATGTGTTTTCTGTAGTTTTTAGTATTTATGACCTGATCCTGTATGGCAATCATGAATCCTTCCGTCTCCCCAAAGAGGCATCCCCGAGCTAACCAGCTGTTTGACGCAGTTTTGTCAACAAAATCCTGGGCCAGATCGTAAGGATGCCTGCCATGGAGTGCCTTTCGAGCCCACGATTGCTTAATGGTGTCTATGCTTTTTATATGTTGTGTTGTGTCCATATGATGTGAGTGTAAGTTTAATGGTGTGTTATTCGAGTCTGCTAGAGTTACTGCTTTATGTAATTGTGATGTTTCTTGTTTTTTGTAGAAAAACTCTCGCAGTGACTGTATTTGTTTGTAGTGAAGGTTAACTATGTCAATCAGGCCACGTCCGCCATCTTTACGTGGAAGGGTTAATCTTTCTGTGGCAGATTTAGGATGATGTTGTTTATGCTTAGTAAGTGTTGTTCTTGTTTTCCTTTGGAGTTGCTCAAGATCAGTGTGAGTCCAATGTATAACTCCAAAAGAATATGTGAGTACTGGGATGACATATGTGTTTATTGCTTTAACTGTGTGTTTTGCATTTAATTGTGTTCTGAGAATAGCATTTAACCTACTTTGGTATTTTTTAATTAATCTTTGCTTTATTTGTGTATGTTCTGTTAGTTTGGCCTGTTGGAATCCTAAATACTTGTAGAACTCGCCCTCTTCCATGGATTCAATAACGTCTCCATTTCCAAGTGCAAAATCTTCTTTCTTCAGGATTCCTTTTTCTATGTGAACTGTTTTGCATTTATCTAGGCCAAATTCCATTTGTATGTCCTTGGTGTATGAATGTGTGATTTGTAGGAGTTGATGAAGTTGTTTTTGTGTGGATGCATAAAGTTTTATGTCATCCATGTACATGAGATGTGACAGTGTAAACTGTGTTGTTTTTTTGTGTCTGATATTGTAACCATATTGCGTGTTGTTTAACATGTTGGATAATGGGTTCAGGGCTAAGCAGAACCAGAGAGGACTCAAGGAATCTCCTTGAAAAATTCCTCGCCTAATAAAAATTTGGTTTGTTTGTATGGAAGTGTTATGGGCCCTGAGATGTAGTGTTGTTCTCCAGTGCTGCATAGTGTTTTGAAAGAATGCAATGAGTGATGGATGTATTTTGTACATGTGTAGGATATGTAGCAGCCAACTGTGTGGAACACTGTCGAA
Source organism: Centruroides vittatus (assembly GCF_030686945.1). Taxonomy (NCBI): domain Eukaryota; kingdom Metazoa; phylum Arthropoda; class Arachnida; order Scorpiones; family Buthidae; genus Centruroides; species Centruroides vittatus. The sequence continues at coordinate 3,592,500 of NW_027122703.1, forward strand.
TGCTTTTCTGTAGTCTATATATGCCATGTGTATGTTTCTGTGTTGTCTGTGTGCTTGCCGTAGAATGACTGAATCTATGAGTAACTGTTCTTTGCATCCCCTGTGGTTTCTACGACAACCTTTTTGTTGTTCTGTTAGAATGTCGTGTTCTTCAACATGTTTGTATATTTTGTTTGCAATACAGGATGTCAATAATTTGTACAGTGTTGGAAGACATGTAATTGGTCTGTATTGTGTGGGGTCTGTGGTATTGTTGTTTTTAGGTTTCATGTAGGTTATTATTATGTTGGGTTAAGTTAGATATACTCGGTTAACACCGGTGGCTGTGTACTATGCCGGACCAAAGTCAAGGCATAGTAACCAAAACAGAAATTAAAAAAGTGTATCAGTGTGTGTGTCTGTATTCAGGAATTTTCTCACAATATGACATGTATTCAATATAGTGGCCTTCTGTAGAGTGATATGTGTGTTTCTATTCAATTCTAATGTGCCTAGGCTTTTGTGTAGTGTGTGTGGTATGACACCTGTAGAGGAGAGAACAACAGGTACAATAAGCACCCTATCCATCCTCCACAGATGCCTTATTTCCTGGGCGAGTTTTATTATTATTATTATTATTATTATTATTAAATATACAAAATGTTAAATTTGCAATATAGTCATATTTGAATGCTATTTATGTAGGACATTTATATGTTTTAACATTGAAAAAATTAATTAAAATTATATAATAATTATTATCATTAAATTATATTTTATTTATTTCATATTATCTAGAAAACAAAACATTTTGTAACATAACATAATGTAATGCAAAATGAGGGAGTGAAGTATGTAATTATTTTATAATTTATTCTGTAACATTATCTTTCAGATTTATTTTTTCTATATGGTTTTTCAAAAATTGAGACAAGAAGCTGAATTCTGGAATCTCTGGCAATCTTATCTTTTAATGAACAGCAAAACACATTTAATTAATAATAGAAATTTTATCATTTATACTTTTTAATATCTATCTAATTTAAACATTTTAAATTTTTAAAATGTAAAAATTAAAAATTTTAATTACTGGCATATACAGTGTATTCACTAATTTAAAACAAGGCTAATCCAAATACTATTCTAAATTTTATTCTGAACCAATTTTTTTTTGTTTTTCCATTGAATGTTCAAAAGCAAAAAAGAAATCATAAATTATTTTCTAATGTCAAATTTGTAAGATTAATACAGTATATAATAAACATTTTTACACAAAATTCTAAACTGTATTTGGTACAAATAATTTAAATATATGTATTTGTTTGTAGTCTGATTTAACTTCCTTTTCTTTATATATAATCTGTATATGAGACCACATAGAATCTGATATCAAGATGGCTGAAAATCACTAGATTACTGGAAGGGGCTTTTATATATATATATATCACCAGATGGATGTTATATGAAATTACACAGATTTATATTTTATGTCTTTTTCAGATGTTATTATTTGTCTAGTTATCTATATTATTGCTTTATATTATTGCTTTATATTATTAATGTATTTTATTATTTTGATGTTTGTGTTTGGTTTATTATTTTTCATTTCTTAGTTTAAATTTCAAATTTGTGAATTTTTTTTGGCATACTAGTTTAGAATATTTATTACATAGAACATTCCATGTTTAGATTGTGGAACCCGATGAAGACGTATCAAATAGACCAAAAATGTTAGTTTCACATTATTCAAAAACATGTATCCTACTAATACTAATTTAAATTGTTCTGTACAATGACATCAAATCCTAGTAAATATGAACAGTTCTCATTCCAGAAGCTTCAAATTCTTTTAAGTGTAAAGTTTGCCGGAATTCATATTATATTATTTTTAGAATTTTTAGTATATTGAGGATAGGACTACTGACATGATTACATCACTGCACAATCCTTTATCAGATAATTTTTTATTTAGGTAGGACATGAACATTGCTTACAATTGAAATTCTGTAATCTAAATATCAAAAACTGTATAAGAAAATTAGAAAATAAAATATCCAAATGTAAAAAAAAAGTTAAACCTAAAAATTTGTATTTTATAAATGTTGCTTTGCATAATAGGCTATATAATGGGCATGTATTATGTAAATACTAAATAAGCTGTTGCTATTTTACAATTAATTATGGGGCATTGCTGAGTAGGTAGTTTGTTTGAACCTATCTTACAAATCTTTTTTTTTCTGTAATTTCATATAAATAAGAGAGCAGTTATTTACTGTGACACTATCAAAATGCTTGGCTGCAATTTTTAATCATATTTTTAATTTATTTAATTTAAAATATATGCTCTCTACCTCAAATTAGTAATGGCTTGCCCCTGTACATCATACTTTTCTTTTAACAGCAGAGTCTTGCCACATGTGACTTCTGGTTTGTATCAGAAGTTTATATATAGTGAATCTGGGCCTCCTGCCCCTTAGGTTTCCATATCTCGTCTCAGATTTCATCTATCTACTCTATTCTCAAGACTAAGGAAAGATGGACAGATAGATGGATGACACTGGGAATTTATAGATTTACAGTTTTTTCAAATTGCAGCTCAAAAAAATCATGTGACTTCTTCTGGTCCTGATCAGAAGTTTGTATGTATTAATTGGAGTCTTCAGCCTCTAAGCTTTCTATATCTGGTGTCAATTATAGTAGTGTCTTGCTCCTTTATGTCATACTTCTCCTGTTAACAGTTGAGTCATGCCGGTTATCTACCTAACTTTGTTCTGAAGAAAATTTTGAATTGAAATCACATTCCTTCCAGTCCTGACTGGAAGTTTGTATATAGTTTATCAGGACTTCGTCTCTAAGCTTTCCATATATGTTTTCAATTTTCATCTATATAACTCTGTTTTCAAGATTAACAAAGTTCTCATTTCAAATCAAGTTTTATAAAATTAAAAGAACATTCCAGTATTTCAAATTCTTGAGGAAGATTTTCAGAGTATATCAAAAACATTAGAAGATGTTAGTTTTGACAAATGCTGGTCCATTTTGACTGGTTAATGAGAATTTGTATGAAATACTATTAAAATGCAATATAAGAATATGCCTGTAAAACATAAAAGTTAAAATTTGCTAAAAAATTAGCAAATAGAAAAGTTGACACATATAAACACTAAAATTAACCAGTAAAAACTACCAAACTAAAAGGTGTAAAATGCTTCACTGTATGTTTATCAAGGTACATGACAACTGGGTGAGTCCAATGGGTGATGGTTAACTGGAAGACTGTCATCTGGCTGAGAGAAATTTAAAAAGCTTTGCATGTTTAGCAAGCATACAATTTAGCAGATAGTTTTTATGTATTTATTTAGTTTTTATAAATATTGGTAAAATATATACAGTAATATCTAGGTTTTTGTTGACTTCGGTTATCATCGATTTCGGTTTTTGTCGATTGCCTCGGATTTCATTGGCGTGCCCAAGTGACCTCGCTGCAAATTTTGCAAAAACAAAGGGCGACCCACGCGTTTTCCAGCTCAATGTGGAGTTATTTCTCATTGTGTGAGCATTACCCCGTGACTACCCACCATTTGCCAATGGTTCTGTTCCCTGAACACTGGGAGTATGGTCGTGGGTTTGCGCTTTTCCGGGACAGGCTGGCCACGTGAAGTTTTCTGGGTTTTCTCCACATCTGTAATGCTTGAATAGGTGCCAGTTACCTTTAAACGGACCTCCCAGAAGACATTATTTCCCTCGATACGACCATCATAAATGCATACAACTACTATTACATGACAATTACGTCACACTTTACCACGGGGAGATATAGGCTAGAAGCTCATGTCTAACTAGCTTCTACAAGACAAGACATTACCCTGCGTGTCTAGTCAAACAATTCCATTGCTTTCCTTTAGATTAGTCTTTTATATTAATTTCTTATTCCTTTTAGTATTTAACGCTATATTAATTCTCTGTAAAATGTGTTTTTGGTATGTATTTTGGAGTGTCTAGAATGAATTAATTGGATTTACATTGATTCATAAGGAAATAATTGCCTTGGTTTTTGTCAGTTTCAGATTTCGCCGATTGTTTTCAGACGGATTATTGACGAAAACCGAGGTATCACTGTATAAATATAAATATGATTAAGACTTATGAGGTACAAGTTATAAGTTACGAACTATGAGTTACGACCTATTTCCAACTTAGGGGAAGGAAAGATTTTGGAATAACCTATGGTAGCATTATTAATTGTATGTCAGAAGCAGTTAACAAATTACATCACAGAAAAGCAGTTCTTTAAAAACAAATTGTTTCAAAGAACTTTTATACTTTTCTTTGTTTTAATGTATAATGTATTTTTAATTTTATGTAATTGTCATTCTTTGTTTTTATATATATTTGTTAATTTTGGGGGTCCTTTCAACTATCCTTTGAGACTTTTTTATTTACTTATAAAAATAAATAAATAAAAGTATGTAACGTGTATATGTTTGTTGTTTACAAAATTGTTCTTTTAACTCATTTAATTTGTTTTTAAAAAAAATTATTTAAATTTACTGGGTCAGTAGAAAAGAGTGATGATTTTAATGAAGAAAACAATAAGAAATTTTGTATTTAGTCTATTATTGATCTCTTATTTTGTCACCCAGATGTCCAGCACCCAGTTAGCGGTAGCACAGTTGTCTGTCTCCCAGTTGACCCTGTTCATTGGGAAGACTGACTGTCATATAGTAAATTAATAAAATATGGGGAGGAGGGGAAGGCAGAACATCTTAAAATGGACTCTTATTTTTGAAGTAATGCTTGCCAGATATCACTAATGTGTGTGGTGACTGCTGAGTTAGAATAATTATGTTTTACTGTACATATATGCTCTCTTATTTTAGTTTTTAATATTCTTCCAGTCTTACCTATGTAATAATATTCTGGTTGACAAGTACAAGTAAAAATATAAACCAATTACTGTTTGTAAAATATCACACTGCAGATATTTTTAATAAAATTAAAAATAGACGATATTTTTAATAATATCGACAATATTTTTAATAATATCGTCTATTTTTATCATGCATAGTTCAGCTAGTTTATGGCCAATGCAAGAGTCTATAAAGTTGCCTTCTGATTGTCTAAAACAATTTCCATTACAAATAAAATAATTATTATCTTAAACAAATTCAACAAGTTGAGTTATTCAGTTATCACATCCTAAACCTTGTAGTGTATCTATTATAAATATTTTATGTATAAGGATACATATGCATTTAGATGGTTAACATAGACAGTGTTCCTATATGATAAGTTCTCTATAGCAATTTTGTGCTTACTTCCAAAAAGCAATGAATCATATTTAATATATAAATTAAATAATAAAGAAGGATACCTGAACAACAAGGATATGAAATTATCATCATCTTTTATTTTTTAACATTGTTATTTTTTGTAAAATTGAAATTTTACTACTGTGTAATAGTTATTTGATAATTACTTATTTACTAGAAAAGTATTCTAATATAACATACTACATATTGGTTTAGACAGATAGAAAACATATTTATAATCATATTAAAGATTATATCTTATAACATGAAACTTAAATCTAATAAAAACTTAATGTTTTGTTTTGGAATGTATATTAGAAGTTTGGGCTGTTATTTATGTTATGTAGCTACGAAGATAAAATAGAAAAGTAAAAAAACAACTTATTAATAATTGATAAGTTTTATTCTTTTTAATTGAGTTTTAATGAATTTCTAATTATATAAATATAAAATTTATCTTTATATATTATAAATTCAGTAATATTCTCAAACACTAGATTCCTGAATGAACTTTATCTATTATGTTACGGAATAATGACATAATATACTGTGATATTCTATTATATTTGCAATTATGCTCTGTTAATAATAATTAATATCTCAATGAAACACTTTTAGCAATTACAGAAATAAAAATGATGCATTGTAAATTTAATCAAATATCTTAAATTATTTTAATATCATTTAAATATCCTTTATATTTAAATAATTCTTAATTGTATAAATTCATATGTTTTCAAGATTTGTTGTGAATCTTAGATTCATAGCAAATATGTTTTATCAACCATAAAAATTTATCTTAAATGATGATATAAATTTATTATGAATCTGACTTAATTTGTTAAAAATAGGAAGTTAAAACAATTAAGTAAAAAACACAAACAAGGGTTTTAATATCCAATAAAAAATTAAATTAGAACAGTTGGAGAGAAGAATACTTTATGGGATATTAGTGACATCCCTTTCCATATTCAAACTGACATACAGAAATACAATTCCATGTTCCAGAAACAACAGATTATCATCTTACTTTTTAAAGAAACAAAATATTATATTATATAACAAAGATAATCAACAACTAATATATATATTATATATATATATACTTATAATATATGTATAAGTATAATATAAGAGATCATAGCTTTTACTTTTAAAATTGCTTTATACAACATGTAATATTGTTAAATAATAATTTTTTTTTGCACACTGTCTTTAGGTCTGTAATTAGGCTTATATGTATAAATGTATTGTTTATGAACATTTCAAGGATATTACTGTTATAAAATGTTTCAGTTCATTTAAATATCATCATTTTATTGTTAACATGAAGTTAAGTAAGTAGAATCGGTTATGAAAAGTGAATATAATAGTTAACTTTACATTAAATACTTTAAATTTAAACTAATTATTGTTTAATTTAAATTAATATTAATTAAATTATTTATCTTAGTAACAAGTACTATTTAAGATGAGTAGGTATATATTTTGAATTTTTAATCATTTTAATTATATATTATAAAACTTTTATTATTTCTTTAATGCATATTTTGTTTTCTAGCTTTGAAAATGTTTAGATTACTTTTAATTTATTGTTCTAAGAAATTAAAGAATAATTCGTATAAAGTTGATATAAATTATGATTTTATTGAGAATATTATTTTGTTCTAATAAGACCATAAAGTCAAAAACTATTATATTTTAAAGCGGAGATAATTATAAATATTTTTTATTGATTTACAAATTCTCGTTTATTCCAGGATGGCCATCCTTTATTCCTACACGCTATGTATTGATGTTTATGGGATTTTTAGGCTTTTGTAATGTTTATGCACTTAGAGTTAATTTAAGTGTTGCTTTAGTATCTATGGTAAATAATACTGCTACAAAGAAGAATACATCAGTCTCAGATGAATGTCCATTGCAAAATACAACTAGCACAGATGAATTACAGGTTTGTAATAATTTGATTTTGAATAATGTTTTTAAAAAGTTTTAAATTTTTGAGATAAATTAAAGTTATAGAAGTTTTTATGAATTCATATATTTGGCAATAACTGCTTTCAAAAATTTTTTATTCTAATTATTCAATTCAATGATCTTTAAACAAAAACAATTTAGAATGTAATTTTATAATTACAGTTGTATTTGAAAATGCTTTAATTATTCATTAAAATTATTTAATAATGATATGATTAATTATATTGACTGAAAAATCTATTCACTTTTTTACCAGATACATATTTCTATTTTGTACTAACATATTGGAGATTTTTAATATCTAAATAGACATTGAAAAGTATAACACAGAACAATCAATTACAAATAGTTTCAATATATGTGTAATTGTAAAGTTATTTCCTATTACAATAAAAGTGACATTCTAATGATCACATGTTACGTAACCATATAATTGATTATATTTAAGTAATAAGTAATAATAATTCAGATAACTTAGACATACAATTGCTTATATGATGATAAAAATTGTCAATATATTGACAATTTTTAGTATTGTAATGAAATTAAATTACTTAAATGTATAAGTATTACTGCAATAAGAGTCAAATTTTGTTGAAATGTCATAATTAATTGACATTCAATAAATTGTTTTCTTAAACATTCTAAAGAAGTCATTGAGTCATGCTTTATCAACCATGGAGAGAGAATGAGGAATAACAATATTAGAATATAATATAGAATTAACAAAATATGAAAAAACATAAAAAATATTATTAATATATCGGATTTTACTCATTCATTATTGATTTGAATATTAACACATTGTGAGTAGTTGGGCATAAAGGCATGAGGCTTAACCTGTTCTCTGACATCGGGACAGTAAGTCCCACTCACTGTGTCAGTGGATGGTGTAAATTTAGGCAAGTGGGAGGGTCAGAGAGGTCATCGATATGGGAGTGGCGATAAACAAGCTACTACAACCATTTAAATAAACTTAACATATTTAATATAAACAAAATAAAGATTACAGCAGACAAGAAATATAATAAAGTTCTGTAGCATTAATGTTGGTTCCGTTTAATCTGTACCCGAAACGGATAGTCCTAGTGGGTAGCTAATTTCTTAACGACTAAATCTAACTTAGATTCTAAGTCAACCGAGAGAGAGTTTACATAAAATTAGCAAACAGAATACCTCGTTAGGTGTTTGGTCAGATAGCAATGCCTTCGGGACAGTCAGTTGATATTTCGTGGAGATGATGAGTGTGAGGTCCAGCAGGGAGTTGATCTTCTGTGATTGTCCTGACGATTGGGTGTGAGCCCTTTTTATACACATTGTGTACGAGAATTGACTTAGGTAACTGATTTAATGTGGTCTAAGTTTGAATCTTGTCCTGGTTCAGCTGATACTAGCTGTCAAAAACCAGATGATTTGGCTGATTTATTGATTTTTCTAGCCGGGTTATTACTCGTCTTACTCATAAGTTCATTTGTTTTGACAGGCTCTTATCATTAATAATCAAATGTTTTGACTAGGGTTTTGAAATTAGTTCAAACATTGTTAAAACTATTGACTTGTACAGTTATTTGATCATCTTTATCTATCGCATCAGAGGTCAATGGATATCCCATGTGGTGGGAAATAAAGTGAGTTTTTTTTTTCTTTCTGCATTAACTGCATATTAATTCTTAATTTAATTAATTTAACTATCCAATTGGTCTAGAAGCTCACAATCTCAGTATTTAGACTTTTGATTATATATTGTTTTCTCGATTCTAATGTACCATCAAATTTAATGTGCATCTGATTTTCCAGATATGAAAACCCAAAAACAGTTATCTTGCAAATGTAATACACATCCTACGTCAAAAATGCAGCTACAAAAAGTATTTAATGTATTAATGTATTTAAACAATAATAAATGTATTTTTTTAAAAGAATTTTATTTTCATGTTTACAGTGATTTATGATATCCACATGATTGAATGTATTCAAATGTATCCATTTATGATTCCATTATCCAGGTACAGAGGATCTCTGGAACATTTTAACAGCAAGATTTCACAAATTGCTGTTAAAATGTATGCACAAACATGACATGTACCAAAAAAGTAGTATCACACTGAAATATCTGTATACATGTTCTTCAGCATAGTGGATAACTCTCTGCTTAAACACGGCTTACAGGCTATTTATCTGTTTGGCCTCATTCATTCAGCTTTCTGTAATTAAGAGACCATCAAACTATTCCAAAACCAAAACCAAAATTAAAACTGAAGTAGTCAGAGGATTTGTATCATGTCTATAATGATGCTGTAATACATCAAAATTGCCAAGCAGAGTGAAAAGCAAATAATATGAACATACTGCATTAACTCAGCCTTGTACCTGATCCTGATTCTAACACCCCAATATTTCAGACTAGATAAGTGCACATTAGAATCAAGTAAACAATGTAAATGGTGTAAAATTAAGAATAATGAATTGGTTAAAATGAAAATTAAGCATATTTATTGCATGATGCAATGCATGATGAAATCTTTCTTGCAATGTCGTAAACAATGCAAATTCTTTCAAAACTTTACATAATGTGTTTCAGAAATGATTGACAAACCAGGATCACTATTTACATGTTCAACTATTTTGTTTCTAAAAAAATACTTATACAATACCTTGTACTTAAGTTCAAATGAAACTGTTACACTTGGCATTGTCTTTTCACTCCAAATTTCTGAGGCCTTTTCTTGCCTCATTTCCATCTGCTACATGCCATTACTTCTTTGCTGCAAAGATGCAAAAGATAACCTGCTGGTCAGCCATTTGGTTTCTTCGATAGCTTTTATGCTTAGGGTTGGATTAGTTTCCTTAAGACAACTTGCTTCATTTGACTTCTAATAGTTTGTTCTTTACAATTTGTCTTAAAATAACAATGAAGTATCTACCCAAGTATCTATCATGTTTGCACTATCAAGAATTCTATCTTCGATGTTTTAATCAATTCAAGAAACATATGTTTTTCTTGAGGCATAAACAAATTTTAATTAAGGTAAATATAGAATTTTATGTTAGTTTCTTATTCTGTTGTTTGTATGTCAGGCACCCAGTTAGCAGTAGCCTAGTTGCCCATCACTCACTTGCCATTGCCCAGTTGATGGTGTCCCTTTTATAACACACAAATAAAAATGAAACAGATTATACTTAACATTAAATATTCAAACAGAATTCTCAAAATCGAATATATTTATTTAAATTAAACATTTCTGGTCAATGCCTTTTGATTAATTAAAACAAGAATATTATAATCTACTCTATATATACACAAAATACTTAGCTTAAAATCATCATGGCACTTTTTTCTGTCATAAAAAAAAAAACAAAATAGAAATGATGGACAATGGACAAAGTAATGTTTATGACAAACACTATGTAAAAAATGTAATGATAATTTGCATCATTGTTTGATACTATATTTTACTGTAGATGCATACTCTTTCTCGATAGCTATAAACCAGCATTGTTTTTTATCCTGCATAGAGTATAGGTCTTATCATCAGATTATTTAAAAATTTTAATGACTGTTTAAAAGAAACCTATATTAGCCAATAAGAATTTTATTTTATATCTTGAATATTTTTAAAAATGAATAAAAAGTAAATGAAAATCTAATCCAATTGTGAATCATTCTGATTAGAAGAAAGTATTTTATTTGCTTAAAAAACACTATGTTGAAGATGCTGATTTTAAAATATATTTAACAAGTATGCATATATAAATATGAAATGCTTTCCTTTATTTTTAAAACAGTTTAAAATGTAATACAGGTTGAACCTTTTGAATCTGGCAACCTTGAGACATAGCTATTGTTGGACTACAGAAATTGACCTTTAAGACCTCTAAGGAAACACCCACATAACAATATGCTTATTCCATTTACAGTACATATCACAGTGTTATGAAAGGTAGAACCAAGCCAGAAAAATGAAATAATACAACCATTATATTTTCAAACAAGGTTTTTATTATCTCCTATATAAATATAAATCCAAAACCAAATGTAAACTAGTTAGTATACAAGTATTATATTTACCAACTTCCACCACATTTAGTATTCATGGAAGTTGTGTGGTAAGAATAAACTACAGTAGAGCATCGATTATCCAACTTAATTGGGGACTGGGGTTGGTCGGATAACTGAAAAGTCGGATAACCGAAAAGTACGAAAAAATACATTATTAATATAGTGTATTAGGCCTGGTTTAAATACTAGCCTCCCTTTCATGGTCGAGCCAGTGCTGCCAGCTAAAACATGCAAAAATTTAACAAAAATAATATTAAAGTAGCCAAGATATAGCCAAATACTGTAGCACCAAATCACTAGCGGACATTTGAATTTGCCGACTAGAACGCGGTCGGTTAACCGATGTAACGGTTGATCGGGGGTCGGATAATCGATGCTTTACTGTAGTTAGAATATAAAGGTTCTGGCTTCTGGGATGTTTTAATACTTGTAATTTGAGTTAAAGTACTACATCATAAATCAGCATGGTCTTCAGGGTCAGCAATGTCTTCAAAGTATGCTGGGCCATCAGGATCTCTATAATCTTCAAGTGCATTTACCAGTATCTCAGAAACAAAGGAGATGTAGGAAAGTGGATTTTTCTATGTTGAAATGAGGTCTTGGCAGTGTTATTTAATGTTTTTCAATCAATGTTGTAATGTAGCTTTCTTTTGGTATTTTGGTTTTCCTTAATTTTCTTTGAATCAAATAAACAGATGTAACAGATCTACATACTAGTAGTAGCAGATTTAAAATATGCCTGACCACAGAGTGCTGAATTAAAAAGATCCAACCTGTATTACCAAATAATATGATTTTATTTAAAATCTGTTTAAAAAGCAACAAATCATAAATTGCTTTTTATATTGTGAATACATTTCAGTATATCAGTTTATTTTAATGTTTATAAAAATTTTCTAATAAATTACAGTAGAGCATCGATAAGTGGAACGTCGGTAAGTGGAATGGCCGGAAAGTGGAACGATTTTCAGTCGGACTGTGTCGTGCTGAATCGAATGTTTTTGATACTAAATTTACTTCTAAAGTATAATTTTCATGTTTTTTATATTCTTTAATATATTTATTTTGTTTGTACAAAATGAAGAAATAATTTTTAACGATACGATAGCCTCGATGATTATTATAAAAATTTTCGTTAGGCTTAAAATCGACGAAAATTCAACACGAAGCGACACGCAACGGAGAAAAATTCAACAGGAAGCGATACGCAACGGAGAAAAATTTGAACATTGGACAGGTTAATGTATTTTTTCGTACAAAGTCAGAAATTGGAACAAATCACTAACTGGAAGGACCCCAGTCCCCAATTGGTTCCACTTATCGACGCTCTACTGTATAATGAATATTAAAAAAAATTGAAAAAAAACAGAATTGTAAAAAATCACTTTGTTATTTAATAACAAAATCAAACGTTACAATGTGTAAAACATGGCACTATGGTTAATATCTTTGTTCTTTTTAATTGGCTACTTGAGGGAAGTTCTAGTTTATCCCAAAACTTTATACACAGTAAAACCTGTTCAAAATGGAACTTTAATAAAACTGACACCTGCCTGAATGGGAAAAATTTTTCAGAGTGCATCTGTTTTCTATGTTAAAAGAAACCTGCCAAACCAGAATAAATATTCAGTACTGTGCAAGTCCAGTATCCACAAGTTTTGCTGTACATACATATATAAACCTGTAATGATCTATAGACAGTTCTTGATTTTAATATTCAAATTCCACAAACTGTACATTTTAAAAAATTTAAAAACTAGCAACGTTTTACAGACAGTTTTTTTACTTAAATATAGTCCATAATGTATTTTAGAAGTTTGCAACAAATTATTTGGCTCACTAGAGTCAAAAATGTTTCTGATTGATCTCTTCCAGTTTGAATTCCTAGTAGCAGATTAAAAATAAAAAAATTAAGTGTATTGTTTTTTTTTTAAATAAAAAATAATAAAATTCAGATTGTTTGATATTTATAAAGCCAAATATATTTTTTCAATGTAATAAATACTCATGTTTCACTGTTATATTTCAATTTAGGATGGAGAATTTTTATGGGATAAAACTCTACAAGGTTTTATATTAGGATCATTTTTCTATGGCTACATTATAACTCAATTACCCGGAGGAAGACTTGCTGAAATTTTTGGAGGAAAATGGTTGTTTGGTTTAGGTGTGTTTGGAACTGGTGTTCTTACTTTATTGACACCTGTAGCTGCAAATCTACATGTATCAGCTTTAATAATTGTAAGATTTTTAGAAGGTTTAGGTGAAGTAAGTATTAACTTTACACATTCGTAAGTGATGGATTTAAAATATTTTTACAGGCTTTCTTATACTATAAATATAATTTAATGAAGTATAAAAAATTCAAATAATTAATTAATAATTTTTAAATTTTTGGATTAATTTCAATGATTCAATGTAAACTTTTTCAAGCTTGAAAAGTAAAACAGTTAAAAGACAGTTTTATTTTTTATTATATTATCTTATGTGTTTATTGGCATAAAGTGCATCAAGTTTATTTAAAAAACAAATATTATTCTTTTCTGTAATAATGTTCCTTTATCAAAGAAAGAGAGAGAGTTTTTTTCATTAATAATAAACCTGTGGAGCTAGTAAATGATATTCAATATTTAGGTATAAAATTTTCTTGGAACAGTAAATTTAAATTCAACAATCGAAGTATGAAAAGTTCGGAAGCAGAGAAACTAGACTGATTAAGGAGCTTATAGAAATTTTACTAAGATGGCGGAGATTTAATTTCATTCACAAAACAACGGGAAAGAAAAGAAAAGAAAATGAATTGAAATCATTAATTAAAAATATGTCTAAAATTCAAATATTTAATAACAAAGTTTATTTTTTAATATCTGGTTATTTTGAATTTTAATGCTTATTTATTTGTTTAGCTTGTTATAATTAATTACTTTAATTTTTGATTTACTAAGAACTAGAAAACTTAAATAATATTTGAAAGATTTATTGTGAGAATGAAGTCAGTATGTTCCAAATTTTGTTTTAATGAAAACATTGCAATAAGTAAAATCTTTAAATAATAAGTTACAAAATGATTCATTTAGAGATAAAAATTAATTAATTCTTATTTTTAAGAAGTATTACATTCTTTTTGATATGTTAAAACTTCATAAATATATAATGTTTATTTAAATAAGATATTTATGATAAAATGTTTTTATAGGGTATAACGTTTCCAGCAATGCATTCCTTATTAGCTAGATGGATGCCAAGAACTGAGAGAAGTTTGGCATCATCATTAGTATATAGTGGATGTCAAATAGGTACAGTTGTTGCATTGCCATTATCTGGAGTTATGTGTGCTTCAACTTTCCTAGGAGGTTGGCCGTCGGTATTTTATGTATTTGGTAAGATAGATTCTTATATATACATCTACCAAAATAATTCTGCTTGCATAAGAAGAATTATTTTTTTGTTATATAAAGCTTAATTCCACTGTTTTAATGACTTCTTGAAATTAAGCATTGTGGTATTAATTATTTTTTCTTGAATTTCACTTATTTACAATGTATGATAATAGAGCTAGAGAAGTATGATGTGTATTATTGATAAAAATGGAAGATACTTTTCAATTTGTGAAGATTAAACCTTTGAAAAATTAAACATGGTACAAATACTATAACTAATTAGTGACTATATATAGCCATAAGCAAAATAATTGATTATAGTTTAAGAATGAAAAATAAACATTTAAAACCTGCAGATTTACTAAAATATTTTTCAAAAGTTTTCTTTAATTAGTCATCTTTAAGTTTAGAATCAGAAAGTTCTAAATTATATTCTAGAATGTACAATTTTAAAAATGGATATACAGTAGAGCGTCGATAAGTGGAACCAATTGGGGACTGGGGTCCTTCCAGTTAATGATTTGTTCCAGTTTTCGACTTTGTACGAAAAAATACATTAACCTGTCCGATGTTCAAATTTTTCTCCGTTGCGTGTCGCTTCGTGTTGAATTTTCGTCGATTTTAAGCCTAACGAAAATTTTTATAATAATCATCGAGGCTATCGTATCGTTAAAAATTATTTCTGCATTTTGTACAAACAAAATAAATATATTAAAGAATATAAAAAACATGAAAATTATACTTTAGAAGTAAATTTAGTATCAAAAACATTCGATTCAGCACGACACAGTCCGACTGAAAATCGTTCCACTTTCCGGCCGTTCCACTTATCGACGCTCTACTGTATTCTACAATTTATGAATTTCAATTTAGAATTTTTAATGAATAATATAAGAAAAAAGTCAACATAAGATCAAAATAACAATTAAATTAAATTACTTCTATTATTTTTGTGTAAAACAAATGAGACTTTTTTGAAGCATTTTCCATGCATTAGATAGCAATAATATTCAGTCTCTTGTTTAAATACATGTAAAATATTTTAAGAAAATATTAGGAAAGATATGGATATTCTATGTTTGGTCTTGAATAATAATAATTTTGTTTAAATCTAATACTCTTCTCAAATAAATTGTAAATAAATGTTAGTATGAATCCCATATGTACTGTACATGAATATTTGAAAAAATTTTTAAAATAAATATAACAAATTTAAAATTATAGTTTTATATAAAAAAATTACACCACTGAAAATCAAAACACCAACTTTATGATTATGAAATTGGCAAGCCCCATCAAGTTGCCGGCCACTCTATAAATGACAGAAATTCTAAAGGTTTTAAGTGATTTGCAATTTTCAACCTTAATTTTCTCATTTCATTTTCAGTATTGCATCTTACTTCTTAGTACATGTCAGTCATCAGGGATACACTGTATCCTCACCGAGTTTGATTAAAATCGGTGACCCCAACGTCATGCCATTCCCTCATAACATTGATTTTCAAATTTTAAAAATATGCATTACTGATTCCTGTATTAAATCATGTAAAACGTTTAAATTACCATATTTAATTTTGGAATTTTAATTTATTCTTTTAGGTGGATTGACTTGTATTTGGTTCTTGTTTTGGATATTTTTATGCTTTGATGTACCAGAACAACATCCTCGAATTTCAATGGAAGAGTTGATATATATTCAAACAAATCAAGGTGAAGAAAAAACTCATCAGGTAGCATATTATTAAGACGACTTTTTTATTTTTAAATAAATAAGATTTAAAAATACTTGACAAATCAATGGCTTAATTTTAAAATGTTCAATTTTGATTCTCTCTTATTCTGATTTTAATAATAATAAAATCTGATGTTTCCATTTTATATTTTTTAATTTTAACATAGTCTTTATTAGAGAAACAGCATTAATTATTATCTGAAAAAAATATATTTAAAAAGTACAGTTTAATGTTAACAGTTGATAAATGTAATGTCTGGCAAAATATTTCTGATCATCTTAGAATTTTTAAAGTCAAGCTTGTTTTGAAGTTTATTACAAAAGTAAATTATACAATGAAATAGATAACAAGAAATGAAAGAGATATTTTGACTACAGAAAAATCAATTTTTCACAAGCGATTATTTATTGTGACATTGTCACAATATTGGGCTGATAAATTGAAAAACAATTTTCAATTTATTTAATTTAAAATATATATGCTCCACTTCAAATTAGTAGTGGCTTGCCCCTGTATGTCATACTTTTTCTGTTAACAACAGAGTCCTGCTGGTCATTATCTAACATCTTTCAGGGGAAAATTTTTGAATTGAAATTAAGTGACTTTTGGTTTGCATCAGAAGTTCATATATAGTAAATTGGGGACTCCTGCCCTTAATTTTCTATATCTAGTCTTGACTTTCATGTATCTAACTTTGTCATAAGGATAATTAAATTCTTCTTACAGTAGCATGTGTTGAACAGAATAGAGACTCATTTATAGTTTACATATTAATTTATTTACTATGTATTTATTTTAAATCCGTTTTTTTCTCTAAGATTTATTCCATATTAACTTAAAATTTTAACAATCTAAACTTACATTATTTAAGTTTAACAAATTTAAGATTTGCATTGATTAGTATTTTTAAGTTTTTAAAATTGCTACTTCAAATTTGTTTTTGTGTTTATTAGAAAATTATAAAATCACTACTAATTGTTTTATTTTTTATTTAATTTTAGAAGCCAGCTATACCATGGCGAGAAATTTTTAAATCTGTTCCTGTATGGGCTCTGATAGTGACTCATTTTGGTCAAAATTGGGGATTTTATATGCTTTTAACAGAATTACCTACATATTTAAATTCTATATTGCATTATGAGATAAGAACGGTAAGAGGATAATATATGTTTATGATAAAAGTTGACATTAATTTTTTATCATGATTCAGAAAATTAAATATATTGATATGTTAATTTTTTTTATTATTATAACAAGAACTAAAGTGTAATAGGAAAACTGGTTGTTCATAACATATTGACATCAATAACACCAAGATTACAGCAAGTAAAAACAATTTAATCAAAAACTAATGTTTTCTACCATTTTCAATGGTTATATTCAGGTTATTTGTGTTTAAAATTAGAATCTAAAAATGAACAAATAATTTAAAGTTGATGGGATACAGATATAATTGGTTAATGTCGTTCATCAAGTGCTACCAGATATGTAATGGAAAAATAAGATATACTAATTAAAAATTATATAAATTTCTTTAGGAAATATCAAATAGAGATTTTCAAGCTAGTAAGATGGAGTCTGCATCCTTATAGTTGATCGTGTTGGCCTTTCTTGCAGCTTTATATGCCTAACCTCTCCAAATGTTTGAGGTGTAAACTTTTACATCACAACCTTGTTGGTGTTGTGATATAAAAGTTGGGCCTGATCAAGGAAAACCTGGACGTTATTGTCTGCATTTTTACTTGCTAGATTCTTGGTGTCATTGATGTCAGTTTTTTATTATATCAAAATGTATAGCTAAATATCTTATATATGTATATAAATTAACAAATAAAACAATTAATGTAACTTTGGAAGTGGAGTACAACTTTTCTTTTCAGGTAAAAATATTTATTTTCTGTTTTGTCTTTGTAAATATATCTTTTGATTAAACATGAGTGTCAAACTTGACTTAAAATATATTTAACAAATAAACTTGGAAAAATCTGATTGCAGAAAATTAAAAATGTCCCAAATTAAGTGTGAAAATGAAAATGGAAATCATTGCCACTTGTGATGGACTTCCTAAACTAACATTTTCTGCTGATCTATCAACTGTATATAAAATTTACAAATCTAATAAACAGTTGCAAGAAATAGCTATTTCAAACAGTGCTAATCAAAAAATCCAGCAACAAGTTGTTTAACTTTCCCAGCAATATTTGGTGGCACTATCTGTTATGATGTTTTATTTAACCATTATAAAATGGTAAAAAGCTTAATTTTGAGGGTAGGATGGGTTTTATAGAAAAATTGTAAATGTTATTAATGAGTAAAATCATCATTAAGTCTGACCTACTCAAGATATGATACACAACTCCATTTATCTCCCCACCCTGTCTGCCTTTAACCACCAAAATTTAATAACATTATCCCCCAATACACAAATCTCTCTGCAAAATTTCAGAAAGTTTTGACAAAAAGCATAGGAGTTATTAAGTGTCAAAGAGAATGAACAAAATTGTGCCCCTGCACACACAATATCCATACACTCAAACCTGTTTTTATGCGGTCTTTTTTTGTGCGATTTTTTATACATGCAATGTGTTTTGTGCAATTATTTTTGTGCAGTATACCAATTTGATTGAAATTCATATATCGCGCACAAAAAATCACACAAAACAAATCGCACAAATAAAAAATCGCACAAAAATAGACTGCACAAAAACAGGTTTGAGTGTACATACAGAAAAAAAACTTGATTTTTTACATTTCTCGATGTTTCAAAATGTCTTGAGTCTAAAAATGTAAAAATCTTGGGGGATCAGTTTTTGACCAATAGCCATCCATATATATAACAGCAGGGAAAGTAAAAAGACATCATAGTAAGGTAGATGTTAATATTGCATTATTTTGTTTCAATGTTTTTGAGGCTATGGCTACTAATAATACAGTTACTGGTGAGATTTTATATGCAAAAGCAGAAAAATTTGCTTAGAATCTTGGAATGAGAAAAGCATTATGGAATTGTTTTAAATGACTATAAACATATCAATTTGATAAATTCATGGCTATTGATAAAGATGCTGAATATGTTAAATCACTAAATGAAGATGAAAGCATTTTGATTATAGTGACAAACAGATCTGTTATTGTTACCACAACACTGAATGACGCTAGTGATAACAAAGAAAACAATAATTTTGTGAGTGTTACAGCATTAGAAAATTTAAATATTCTGCAAAGGTTTTTTTCAAATAAAGAGGAGCAAGATCGGCAGCATTTTATCCAGTTGGAACAGCACTTGCACTTACAATGTAACATTTTAAAAAGTGCAACTAAAGCCTACCAAATAAGTCTATAAATGGTTGCAAAAAATCTTGGTTAATTTGATTAAGGCAACACAACATATGGGTGATCTGCTGAGAGGGGATGCATCCCGGGAGGACTTTCTAGGGAAACTGGCCCCTATTTAGGTATTATGAATATGAAAAAGATCTGGAAAAACTCCACATGGCCACCCTGTTGGCAAGACACGAATCCATGACTATCTAGTAGTGTTTAGTGGTTTTATCCACTTGGCCACTGGTGGATCTTTAAAAAATTACTTTGTTGCATAAAGACATAAGTATAAATTTTTTATTAAAATACATTATATAATTATAAAAGTTTAGTTTACTGTATATTACCAATTGTGATATTAAGCAAATCTTGTCTAATGCTACTGTTTGGATAATATGTTTTTGCTAGGAATTGTGGACATGATAGAAACATTTACAGATGAACATTAAGCATGTTCTTCTGTAAATATTTTTTAATGTATATACAGTATTGAAATGCTTTATCAATAAGCTGAGTAGCATGAAATAATTTAATTTATAATTGTAATTGCATATAAAATAATTTTGAATGATACATAAATTAAAGAGAGCAAAAATTGCACTTTATATATTAAATTATATTTGAAAAATATCATTTATATAGGATGGAACAATAAGAAATTGTTATACAAATGTTTACATTCATTTAGTTCTATAATGTACTAGTACTATCAGTGGAAAGAAAAATTATATTTAATTGCTTCTTAAGCATTCAATTTATCATATTCATATCAGTATATTTTTGCTGAACTTGCAATTATTTTTTAAATGGATTTTTTTGTGAAACATATAAATCAAATTTGAATTTTCATAATGCATTGCATTATGAGAGAGAGAGGAAATATACAAGTTAAGTTAATATTTGAATATAAATCTTCTTACTGGAAACTAATTAACCAGAGCAAAAGTACAAACGTTTTCGATGCCCCTCCTGGGCTCTTCTTCAGGCGTTCACTCAAAACCGTTGCAAGCTAGTTCTTAAACTTTATAAGATGTTTGATTTCATATTCCTAATGCGAATGCCTGAAGAAGAGCCCAGGAGGGGCATCAAAAACGTTTGCACTTTAGAAATTTTGTTCTGGTTAATTGGTTTCCAGTAAGAAGATTTATATTTCGACCCAGTGTATTAAGAAGTTTATTAATATTTGAATTTAGATTTATATAGAAATCAATTCATAAACATTTCTGTATTTACTGAAGCTAATAAAATATTTTTTTCTACACTAATTTGCAATTTGCCAAAATTATATTAGCAATTTAGGAATTAGCTGTACTTTTTTTATTTTTTCAATATTTATTAACTAAATAATCATTAAAAATATAAATTTCATCTTATTAAGTTAAAAGTTTTTATTTTTTTATTTTTTAGAACAGTTTTATATCTGCTTTACCATATTTGACACAAGCATTGGTTAATTGGACATTTGGATATGTTGCTGATTATATTCGTTCCAAAGGTTATGTTAGTACGACAGTCATTAGGAAAGTGACTAATTCTATAGGTAAGTTAATAGGAAATATTTCTAAAAGCATAAGTGAACTTCTATATCAGATTTCATTAGTTCAATTGTATGGAATTACTGAAATAACTATAGAATAAGTTTCAAACAGTTATTTATTGTACAGTTATTTCAATTATTTCAGTAATTTTAATAATGAAATAAATACTAAAGTTTCATATTTTATAATAATTATTAATTAATAAATCTGTTAGCATTTGAAAAATCCTTTCTTAGAAGAAAAAGTTAATTAATTTTTAAGAAAATAAGTTTAAAATTTAATATCTTTATCATTTTGATTTGAAGTTACTAAATATTTTGATCATTTTTATTTAATTTTTCTCAGATTATTTTTCTACCTTAACTTAGTAATTTTACTGTTATTTCTTTTATGCTATCATCAAATGTTTTAAATAATTTTAATTAAATTTGTAAATGTAAAAAAATCATTAATAAAATAATGCTGATTCTATGTAGGATTACCAAAAGGTATCCGCTACATCCTTCATATTGACTTTAAAAAAATGTCCATCTATTTTACAAATCCAAGAATTACTGTCAAAATTAGTAATTCTAAAAATTACAATAATTAAGTTTTATCAATTAGCTTTTAATTCCTTTTTTTTATAATATATAATACAAATGTACTTTTTACACCTCCTACTCCTAACTACACTCCTCCTACTCCTACATACTACTCCTCCTACCCCTACATACTACTACTACTCCTACTACATACTCCTAAAACGCATTTTGGCCATTGGTGTTAATAGCCCTCGTAAGTTAGATGTTTGCCTAACTGACGAGAACCATTAATTTTATCTTTTAAATATAAGGCAAAAAATTCCTAAATATTATTGCAAGACTCACAAGACATTTAAAACAATATCATTGAAATATTGATAAAATTGTATTATATATAAATTAAGTTTTATTTGTAATAAAATATTAATTTCTTAAAATTATTTTTCCTATTTCAAACTTATTCAAATATATCTGTAATTTTGTTTTCCATCTGATAAGCTCTATTTATGTTACTATCATGAAAAATAAGATAAAAAATATAAGTTGTTGTGATTTCAAGCATATTTATCATGTTTTTTTTTAATCTACAGATTTTATAATAGTAAAGTATAGATTGCATATAAATTACCGTATATTCCGGCGTATAAGACGACCCCCGACTTTTACAGTTAAAATCTAGAGTTTGGAATATACTCACTCTATAAGATGACACCCGGCGTATAAGACAACCCCAACTTTTGAGAAGATTTTCCTGGGTTAAAAAGTCATCTTATACACTGGAATATACGGTATATAATTATTATTCATTGTTTAAATTTTATATCAAAGGGTTACAAAAATTTCTTTTACAGGATTCTTTAGTTCAGGATTGTGCTTGATAGGTGTTGCTTTGGCAGGATGCAACAAAACTGTTATTGTTACATTACTTGTAACAGGAATGGGCCTTAATGGATTTATATATAGTGGTTTTATGACAACTCATATTGATATGGCTCCTGATTTTGCTGGTATGTTATATTACAATTTTTCAAAAAATTTATGTTACAGAGAATATAAGGTGATTTCAATATACTTTTAAGATTTTAACAAAGGTCTGTATAAGAAACAGAATTTCAGAATATCTTATACAATAAATTTTTGTGATGTTGTGTTTTCTTGGAGTGAATTAAATAATAATGTTAATAAAATTTCAACATTTTATAACAATGAATTATAATATACCATTATGTACAGTAAGTCAGGAATTCTATTAAGATTAAAATCAAAGCAAAACATTCTCTAGTTTTCAGTTTACATTGTTAATAATAAATATATGAGATGTTTTGTAGACATTTTAGTCATATTTTGTAAACTTCAATATAATGAACAAAATTAAATTTTATTAAATGACAAAAGAAGTACAGCTTGTTTGCAAAAACTTTAAATATTCTATTTGAGTCTGATATTATGTAAAACAGAACTTTTGGAATATTACATTATTTTAAAAAATTTGAATGAATTTATTCAGTTTAAGTTCTATAACAAACTGTTTCTATAATTTTACAAAAATATAAAATAATGCTTTAGTTTTAAGATATTCTATGAAATCATTTATTTGAAGATTTTCTATAAATTATATGTAATTTCAGGAACATTAATGGGAATGTCAAATGCTATTGCCACCATTCCAGGAATTGTAGTACCTGCAATTGTAGGTGCAACAACTAATCAGGATGTAAGCAAACTTATATTATTAATTTAAAAGTTACTAAATTAAATTTAGATTGTTTGTTTTTTTTGCTATTAGATATTTCTTTCAATATCATAAATTTTTCCCTACTATGGTAACTCATTTGAAGGTTTCTCTTCTCTTTTCATTGTTATAAATATGTTTATAAATTTAATTTAATAATATTATGTATAGAGAGAATATTTAATAGTAATAGATAATTGAAAGACACATTTCATATAAAATGCAGTTAATTAAGATATTTTTTTATTAACTATTTTCTTAATACAAAGGTAATTTATAGTATGTTTCTTTTATAACTATAGATAACTGTACATTTCAATTGTTTGATTTATCTTTTTGCTGTAAATTAAACAACTAAATACTGTGTAATTTAAAACTAAATGTAGGCATTATCACCATCTTACAATAGATTTAGCGATTAGAATTAATTTAGGTAATAGTTTAGAAATATTGGAAAAAAAGACTTATTTAGACTGAGAGTGAACTCGGTTCTATGAACTCTACATTATTAAAGTAAAATATATTTCTGTATAACAATTATTTAAAAGATTAAGTTATAATTAAATTAAATAGTTTTATTATTGCTGCATGTATAAAATGCTTGGTATAACTTTTATACATTAATTGATGGTTAGATACAAATTTTATTAATATAAGAAATACATTTTACCATTTTAAAATTTCAACTGTAAAACAAGTAGGAACCTAGGATTATTTATTCTGGAACCCAATATTCACCTAAAATTAAATTTTATCCTTAAGTTTATAAAAGCACAAGTGCAATTGAATTTTATTTATAATATAATGATGGTTTGATGTTTTCTTTAGTGCATGTTTTCTTTAGTGATATATTCAGTCATATGTTGTATTTCTAGTACTAACATAACAGGTTAATTTAAAATTTATTTTGTCCTCTAAAATTACCACAAAACATATTAATAACAAAAAAATTATTTTAAACTTAAGTAATAAATAATTAGAATTCAAGAACATGAAGATATACAATATAAATTTTCTAAAAGCTAAGTAAATAAACTAATTTTGTATGTTGTTTTACTAATGACACACAGTTATAGTTTTAAATATTATATTTTTGATAATGAAATGATAATTTTTGTTCTTTACTTTGTAGCTTTTGTTTTCTGTACTAAATGAAATATATAACTTGAATAGTATTTTAAACGAATAACTAAATTTTGATAATATTTAAAAGAATTTAGCATTAATGAATTAACAAATATTAAAACATAATTTTGGTTAAAATCTTTTGTTATAAAATCACTGGAAGTGAATAAAAATTGTAAAATATTCTTATTTCAAGTTATTTACATAAAAATATACATTCATTACCATTTTATTCAAAGTGTAGATTATATACTTAGAAATGTGGTATATTTTTTATGTAGTTACTAACTACAATATTTTTTCAATGAAACAATGATTATTGTTTAAATTAAAATGGAGAAAATTTCACAACTAAGTATATGAATAAGTTTTTATGTTAATTTTTGATATTATAATAGTAAAATATTTTTCTTTAAGGAAAGATTATTATTAAATACATAAAAGTTTTAATATTTTATTTCTATTAGCCAACAATAAAGACATGGAGTTATTTATTTTTCTTTGCTGCTGGTATATACATAATAACAAATATCATCTTTATTGTATTTGGTTCTGCTCAGTTACAACCTTGGGGAATTGCAAAAGTTCACAAAGACAGTTCTATTCAAGAATCACCTAAAGACGATAAAGCTTCAAGCAAAGACTTATGATGATAAAATTAAAACCTTATTTATGTAATATTTTTTCTGTTAAAAAAATTAACGTATAACGGATAATTAATTTTAAATGTTAAGAGTAAAATATTTCAATACTGTTTTAATCAAATTTAAGTGTACGAATATTAAAATTTGTTGTATATAAAAGTATTTAAGAATTTTAAATGAACTGTATATAATTTATTCAAGAAAAATTAATATTTAACAATTAAATATTCTCTATTTTTAAACGAAAAATAATTTTATTGTATTTTGTTATTAATTCCAGAATTTCGTATTTAATCCCGATAAGTTACATAATTGATAAATCAATGTCTTTGTTTCAAGAATGAAAAGAATAGAACAAAAATACAGTTACAGTAGAAGTAATAGAAATTTATTATTTAATCGTTTATTGGTTATAATGATAAGTATTTATATATACTGTATATTATATGTAAATCATTGGTTTAAGTTATTTCCTCGAAAAGAAACTGCATAATTGGGAAGATTGTATAATTTAATGGCTTGTTTGTAACTTCATCCTGTATTGTTTTAACAATTTATAATTATAATTTAGAAAATGCATATTTTTTTACAGAAATGAAATCGATAGTCTGGAATATTTTTAATAGCAATACTTTCAGTTTTGCATTACGTTTTATTGATTCTACACACCGAATCATTACAAATTGTTATGTATATTTTGTTATACTGTATATATTTTAAATTAATATATAATTATAATTAATTACATTGATTATAATATCAGTAAGAAATTGTTTACAGGTCTATATTTTATATTTAAATTTAAAGAAGAAATATATATTTTAGATTATGCTTTGTGACACTTTTAAGAGCTAAATAGTATGTTGATTCAATTTATAATTTTTATTTCCTATATAGCTGTAATATAATAATCTTTATCTGGCAGTGGATTTAGATTGTTAGAAGTTACTTTTACATACGTTTATAATATTAAAGCTTCTATCACACAATGCCAAGACGAAATATTGAAAAACAATGCTTATGCACTTCTTGCTTGAGGCTTCTAAAGTGCAAGGTCCTAGTGGATGAAGCCTAAAACCACTACTGTTTTAATTATTTATCTGTTTAAATGTATAAAAATATTTTCTAACGATCTGTTGTTGTTATGATTACGGTCTACTTTAAAACTTTTTATAATATAGAGAGATAAATGCAATAATTTATAACTCTGGTGTTTTAAATTATTTTGTGGATATCGACCAATACATCAGTATATCATCCGTAACAAAATTTTTCCTGTAGAGAAATTCACGAAAAGTATGTATTTATAAAATTCTTACCATGTTAAATGTTTTAATCATAAATGTTTATTAATGTAAATATTGTATATGGAAAAATATTTTTGATTATTTAATATAAATTCAAAACATATAAATTGATGAAAACGATTTTCATCTGTTATTTCTTTTATTTTAGAGTAATTGAAAAATTTTAAAATAAATGTATTTTATAAATGATTTTATATTTATTTTCATACTTTTTTTCCTTATTTACAAAGCATAAATATTTTAATGTATCTAGTTCATTATACATTTATACAATTTATCATTTTGAATTTTTCCTTATTTTTTTTTTTTTAAACAAAGTAACCTTTATTGTCATACATTCTGTACATGGATCTAACTTATTCTTTCTTGTTCAATATAAATCTATAAAGTTCTTCCAATGTTTAGCTAATTTTTCGCTCTATCAAAAAATAAAGATAAATCTGGAAATATTCATAAAATGTTAACTATAATTTACAGTTTAAAATATATCAATAGTAGTTTATTTTAATAAGATTAATAAAAGTAACCAGCAGATGTGTTACTTTTATTAATCTTAACAATAATAAAATGACAATGATACCAACAACACTATTACGCAGCAATAAATCTATCTAATTTAGTACTTTTATCGGATGATTAGGCAATGAAAGAGCTTTTGTCTGTAATTTGTTAAAATTTTTTAGGAAAAACCCTTTTATTATGTAACAAAATACAATTAGTTATAAGTAAGATTTATTCTTTAGTGGAGAGTGAAGTTTTATAATATATATATATAACACAATATGAAAATGTTTATAAATTAAAGCAAAAAATAACATTTTTATTTGTTTTATTGATATATATATTTTTGGCTTTTGGAGAAGTCTTTATCCCATCTTTTTCCAGTACTCACTTTTTCTTGTTTCCTATATAAAGATATTCAAATATGTAATCACTTTTGTGTTTCCAACAGATTTATCTTCTAATCTACACAGGGAAATTTAAAATACATTTTTCTATGTAGATTATTGTACAGTTATATTAAAAGAAAGCAAAAGTATTTTATACAAACAAAGTGTTTATTGTACAAACGTTTCAAATCGGCAATTAAATTTAATAGTAGCGAATCTATTTTGTGAATGGTTATACACAATAAAATATTGACCATATTTTTATTATTAATATGTATAATACCGTAATATATATTACCAATGAATCATAGTAAAATAATTTATAATCAAAACATTTCCCAAGATACCGATGATCAGGTATCATAAAATAATGAATTAGTATGAAATTTAAGTTGATTTTACAAAAAATTTCAAAGTTCATCCATTGTTTTAACATGATAACGCCAATAATAGAATATAATACTGTAAAATTTCGAATTCTGTTTATTAAAATATTAAATTTTAAGTTAAAAATATAACACTTTGAATGATAAAATTGTTTTTAATAGAAAGTATTTTGAGAAATTTAACTTTTCCAACATTTAATATCGAATTACTACATTGATAAAAGTTTGGTGGACAAGTGATACTGTATGTATTACGAATATAATTTCATATTTAACAATCTGAAATTAACCTAAATATTAATTTACAAACAATATTTAACTGTTTCATTGCATAAAACTTAAAATTTATTATTATTAAGTACATTTACACATTAGAACCATGACTTATCTTCATATAAATCCTCATTAGTATAATAGCTTAATAAGTAAGTTTCTAATCATATATTTTATAATAAAATATTAAAAAAAAAAAATGAATCCTAGTTTAGTTTAGCTGATGAAATCTTTACACCATTATTTAACCATTTTAATATTGTTAGTGTAGGAATGATTTGCAACTTGTCAGATAAATATAATCCCCATTAGTATAATCCTGGGATAAAAGGTCATCATTTTACATCTGATAACATAACTACAAAGTTTTCAAGAAAATTCTGTATTCATGATGGTAAGTTTTATATTATTATAAATTCTATATACTTACAGAATATAGAGATGACTATGCTACGTACTTGACATCAATAATTGATTATATCCCTGTGAATTTATAAACATGAATTTACCCTTTTTTTAAAGCCGCAACTAGGACATATGACTAATAATTTTAGCGTATATTCATTGCTCAAACAAAGTGCTAATTAGTAATTTTAGTTTCTATAATAGCGACTTACAGTTTCGAAGGACAATTACGTGCTTGTAGGAAACTGAAGTAAGTACTAGTTACTTGAATTTTTCAATTAGTTTCCAACGTTATATATATACAAATTTGTGTTTCGTCTACAAAACCGAACCACGTGACAGTACACTCGTTTATTAGGGGATTTTAAATGCTCGGCGCAGTACAGGAAATCTAAAACTCACGTCACCCGTTGCGCTTCCACCTCATCCACGTGTGGCGGTTAGCGCTTATTCTTATTTACTTGAGAATTTGTATGGACGAATATGAGAAAAACCAAAAGGATCAACTTTTAATATGATTTGTCAACTGAAAAAATGATATGGAGGTAAGTTTAAACGTGCGTAAATTTCACTTTCCATTAACGAAATCGGAGATGGTCTACATGTTTATGGTATTGATTTACTATTTATGCGAGGGGGGAAACGGATTTTATAGTTAAATTTTATAAAGATTTGTATCCTGTTTTTAATTTTTTGCTTTACACGGTTCAGTTAATCAAGTAATAACCAATTACAGTCATTCAGTTAAGACATTTTATAGTAATGGATCCGTTAGGAAGATAATGCGGATTTCTTTCTATATTACATACTTGTAAATTCTTATGATGATAAAAAATACTTATAATTAACATTAATTATTTGTAATTATGTAAGTCACGATGATAATTCGCAGATTTGTAAGCTACAGTAAGACTTTTATACGACATTGACCGTAATTTTTTTTTTCTATACAGAAAGCTTTATATATGTGAAACGTAGCGGATGATTTACCGAAATTTTAAATATATATATGTAGATGTAGCCGTAAATAATGGCCCATTTAATGCATCATAAAGCGATGAACTACAAATTATATGACCCGGTTTGAAATATTTTAGAATAAATTATAATTTATCTTTTCAATTTCACGAGTTAAAACTATTTGTTTCATTCTAGACTATACCGGTATTAATGGTCTTTATAGCATTGAATTGTTTTTTTTTCTCTCTGAGTTTTATCGGGAAGGAAAGAAATAATAAGGAACATGATGAAATCTTTTACAGTCTAAGAGCCAAGGATTCTATTAAATTTAAAGAAATTCTTTCAATTTAATGATGCATAAAATGGAACAGTTTTAAGTCTTGATTTCCAGAACGGAACGAAAATACTTTGACTCATGATAATAAATAAATAAAAATATTATGAAGAAAACTCTTTATTAGCGAATGATTGGAAAACAAATAAGAATTAAAGTATTACAGTATTATCTTCCATAAAGTACTTTTACAAATGAATCTTGTGGCTTACAAAATCATGACTTTAAATTTATTTAGCGGTGATGCAGCTAAATCAATTTATGAAACTGTCTAATTATAACTTATGCAATTTTGTTTTCAATCAAATGGATATTGTGAACATTTCTCACTCGACGCTCCAACGTATTTTGGATGCCAAAACGATCTATTTCAAAGATAATTTATTTCATTACTATTATTGAAAGGTGAGTAATTTTCTAAAATATTCTTTCAACTCTTCTCTCCTTCAACCTTTACAATAGGGTAAGTCAGGAACGTTTAACATCCTGTTAATCCTCGTTTAGAAATCGTAATTAAGGCTTCGTTAAGCCCTTTATAAATAGGCTTAAATCACAAAAGCAATGGACTAATCAATGAGTCATAATTATTTTGCTAATAGTAAATTTTTTTTTCTTCCACTCGCTGCACTCTTTTCATTATTATACGTAAAATAAATAAATGCGATAATTGTTTATTCTTGACCAGCTTAGCAAGTCGACGGGTCAAGGTGTTTAATCATTTTCCATTCTCGTAGATGGGCATAATGCCCAAAACTCGACATTTCGTGATTTTTAATCTGTTTCCTCTAAAAACCAACGATTTCTTTAAGTCAAGGTTATCTTGTTATATTTCTGTTTAAAGAAAAAAAAATATTGTTTTTAAACTAAGAATTTGTTTAACGAATCAGAAAATTGCCTTCTAGTCTATTCAAAAACTGGCATCCGCAACCTGTATAGTTTCGGATATGTACACACATTGTATTTATTTAAAAACAAATATATGATTATCCACATTTACATTGTTTTGTACGTATCCTCCGATATAAAATAGCCTTTACTTCTACCTTTTTTTTCTCTCTCTTTCTCTCTCTTTAAAGGGAAATAATGTAACTATATCAATTGAGATTTGAAGATATATTTATTTACTCAGAATTATAGCAATTTCATATGAAAAATTTTATCGCCTAGCATTGAATTTTTTTATTTTAAAATATTA
Source organism: Centruroides vittatus (assembly GCF_030686945.1). Taxonomy (NCBI): domain Eukaryota; kingdom Metazoa; phylum Arthropoda; class Arachnida; order Scorpiones; family Buthidae; genus Centruroides; species Centruroides vittatus. The sequence continues at coordinate 3,623,578 of NW_027122703.1, forward strand.
ATAAATCACTTGGATTTTCCTTTAGAGTTCTCGCTAGTGTATTTCGAATCGTTGCAAAGAAGTAAAATATTCAGGAGTTGTCCTTAATAACTACATTTTCAATTAATGTTAGGTGCATTTTTCCTCGAATGACGATATGTCTTCGTTATGTTTCTAAGTCATTCATAAATTATTGTGGGAGGAAAACAGCGCGACGTGACCTTTTAATTGTAAAGTATAATAGGGAAAATGTACAATATTATTTTAAGTTATGATTACTTTAACGTGGAAAAATTAATTTATATACGGTTTTTCATAATCGTATGATCGTGAATAAGATTTTTATTTATTATAGAAAGTATATTTAATGATAGTTTTAAGCCCGAAGCTTCTGAAAGCACGAAAGCTTCGTGCTTTGAGGAGCTTCACACGTGCACAAATACGGTATATTGTAGGAGCAGTTGAATATTCAGAATCCAGCTAAGATCCTGGATCTCGTACAATATCAAATATTGTACTGTATGATAGAGGCAGTAACCTGTTTGCAAATATATTTGTGTGGTTTTCCAGAGCCAAAAAGATATATACGTATGTCTTTCTGATCCAGAAATATATTTATCTTCTTTTTCTCTCTCTCTCTCCGAATACGCCTGTGAATAGGGATTTTACATTACATAAACTAATAAGAAAAGGTCCATACTTGCCTAAGGTTTCGCACGATGTAAAACCACTACTGATTACACGATTTACCACAAAGTAACTTTATAATTTTGATTATAAATTTCACTTTAAATACAGAAAGAAATTTATTATAGAGCCGTAAATTGTTTCTGATGTAAACTTAAAGGTAATTTCCTTGTTTCTAAGAAACTTTTAGTTTTAGTTTAATGTATCAGTAGTGAAAAACTTTGGTGTAATTTTATATTATCTACTTAAAAAATCAGCATAGCGTTTAATACATTGATAGTAACATTAGACACGATCGTAAGAACAATTGTTGCACGGATGACTTACAGTGAAAGCAGTCCTAAATAAAACACTTCCTTTAATTATTTAAATAAAGTTTTAAGATTATATCTTTATTATCTACAGATTGTTGACAACTCGATTTTGAGTCGACAGATGTCTTACTGTGAATCAGAAATATCAGATGAAGATTGGTCTGTTCGTAAATATCGCTTTCTATTCGCTTCCATTGCTCCTGCGGGTGATATTATCAGCCTGTGGAGATATCCTTTCTTAGTCAGAAAACATGGAGGTGAGTAACTTTTTGGCATTATTCAAATCTTCAAAATGTTCTTTGATTAATTAAATAATTTTTAATAAGTTATTTATTGTGGACCTGGCAATAAAGCCCGCAAGATGCTCTTTTTTTCTATGACGAGCGTTGGCTCAGAGTGGATATATTTAACATATATATTTGATTGATGTTACTAATATTATTGTATGAGTAAGTTAATAATAGTTCATTGTGATTTGCAATAATGAGAATTATTCTGTTAGAATGATTAATAATCATTGTATATAATAGTATTGTACAATATATTAATCGTCAATTAATATTTAACACGAAAAATACTAGAAATGCTATTATAATAGCTGTTTCCACACGAGATCGATAGTATTACATTTATCTAGTTTTATTAAATTAAATTTCTGTCGAATAAAATGAATATTAATTATTAAAACTTCCGAAGTGACCGTTATGTCGATGTATTTCTTTGATTCTATATGATAATATTACATTTAATTCTAACTATTGTTAATTTTTTCGGTTAATGTTACCTTAGGATCCAAAATGGCGGCCGGGGAAATTTTTCCCTACTTCGGAGACTGCGACGGGGAAATAATGAATAAATTTAATAATAATCTGTATAAATTTTACAAAAATATTTCCAGGAATCGTATTATTCTCGGTGTTAATAATATACGTTCTGATTGGATGGCCCATTTATTTATTTGAGTTGAGTTTGGGTTATGTTTCCGCAAAAAAAGAATTCTCTGGACATTGTCTGCATCACTTGATGCCTTTATTAAAAGGTAAGCATTTAAAATTAAAATTGTTTTAAATTAATTAATAATAATGATTAAAAAGAAAAAGAAATTAATTAATTTATTTATTACACCACGCATTCATTTTTATTTAAATTCAAGTATAATACTGTGTGTTGTGTGTCGAGTAGATCAAATCAGGGGAAGAGTGGGGTTTAAGACAGGGGTGGCGAACCCCTGTCTTAAAGTGGAACGTCGGAAAAATCATCTGGCACGTAACGCATCTTTTACGGTTTTTCATCTGTCTATCATCCTATAGGGTTATCATCCGATCATCTTTTTTTCCAATCAGCTTCTATAAATGTTTACTGTACTCTAATTACAGCATATTATAGATAAGTACGCTTACTATATGGCACGCGGACTCAGAGGTTCGCCATCCTTGATTTAGGGTTACCGTATAAGACGCTAGGACTATAAGACGCACCTGAATTTTGGAGGCAATTTTTCGAAGAAAAAAATGCGTCTTATAGTCCGTAAAATACGGTAATAAGGAGAATGAAATCGGGGGAGGGATAATGACCGAGATTTAGAGCAACGTATAATATTAAAATTTGTGTGAAAAACGGCAAATGTGCTATCGAAATGTTACAATACAACCCAGAAACAAAACGTCAGAATATGCAAAGGATCCCCGAGTTCACGGCGCACGCATTCGTACTTGCAGTTTAAGACCACGATGGTGTGTTTCTTCGATCACAATGGAATAGTCTCTGTATGAAATAATCCACCAAGGATTTATTGAACAGGGACAAACCAACAACGCTATTTAGAAGTACGGCAGAGATTACGAGATTCTGTTCGAAGATCCGAACTGTGGCCTGACAAATGGATCATTCATCACGACAATGTGCCAAATTACAGTGAAATATTTTCTGGCAAAAAAAGCGATTAACTAATTAGATCATCCCGCCTATTCATCCGATTTAACTCCCTGTGAAATCACAGGGAGTTAAGATACACTTTGAAGGTGACAATAGCCACTAGTGTACAGTTCCGCATGTATATTTTTTAAAGGTGCTTTCCAGAAATTAAATTGTCACATCTTATATATTATAAAGCTTAAATAAAATATAATAATATCGTGCATAAAATTCCGACATTTTGTTTTTGCACGATAAATGGTAAAATAGGCCTAAAACACATTTGTCGCGCTTCTATGGAAGACAAGACGCTTCGTCCATCCAGGCATCTTAGATATTACAATTAATGGAAAATAAAGAATCAATGAATCTTTGCCATTTTACTATAAGGCCTCTTATGTTTATAATCCTGTTGAGTAATCCTTCACTGATCCAGATATGTCGGGCCCGTTTCTCACCACTCCGGCCGCCACACTGTGGGCCTGGCCTAACATAATGTATTGCTAAGGGAAAGGCCTTCTTAGTGCCACAGGGCGGAAGAAGTGTAAAATAGATATCTTGTTCTAAAAACAAATATAAATTACATATTTTTTCTAATAATCTATAACAAATAAAACTATAATTGTATTTTTGTGTATAAAAAACGAAATAGCTATAATTTGTACTGCATACGAAATAGAGAATAACAGTACTATTGTTATTTTTATGGGTTGACGTTTAAGATAAATTATAATCTTAATTTTATCTTTATATTATGTATTTACGCACACCGTATTTCTTCATATATGGTTATATAACACCTAAAATTATAGAAATATGTAAAAAATGTAAATGTCAGATTTACAATTGTCATTTTCCAATTAGGAAAAATTTTCAATTGTACTGTACAAATGTATATTTAACCACCAACAAAAGCTCATAAACATTCTTCTATAGCTAATTAATAAGACTTTTCGTCATTAATGAATATATAAATTTAACATTACATGCTTGCATGTCGTTTTATAGTTGTAAAACTATAATAACGTGTTCGCTGTTGCGTTACTCGTTGCGGTTATCGTTTTGTATGACTCGGTTTTACATACTTCTGCAGAAGAAAACGGTCATTATATTTATTTATAATTTAAATTAATTTTTACATAAAATCCCCAAAAGGTTGGATTTCTATAATTCTTAAAACAAGCTAAAATATTGGCTCAAATTCTTTAAAAGATATCTTGAAGAGTGTAAAATAAATTCTGCTTACACGAAGATAATAATAATTCTATCAATAGATGAAGCTAGTGTGGACTTAAGAGGCCCTTTTTTTAAATAGAAATTTATATAAATGTGAGAACAGTATCATACGAAATTTAATGTTATACAAGTGTGGGATGTTAGCATGGATTCTAAATGCTGGACAAGTTCGAGCAACGAGAAACCGAAATTCGTACGTGGCTGAGGCTTTTGAATAAAGGCGGAGGCCCTAGGCCTTGCTTAAAACTGAAAAATCACATTATATATATATAGTAACTAATGTCATAAATGATTAAAATTTATCTTCATTTTTTAAAACATTATAAATCATAGTATACTTTAGTATGCATGATACCTTACAAGGAAAATATTTGTCGTTTAAACTGTAGATTTATTATAGAATATGACGAAAAGAAGAGAATAAATATAAATATTATAGTTTTAGTTTTTAATTTAAACTTTCCTAATCAATTATAATACATTCCAATTAGAAGTGAGTCAAAATACAGTTATTTAAGAACTACTGAAAAATAATGCATTATCCCTTTTGATACTTATCGTGTCTGCTTGACTTGTGTATTATTTATTCACTTACTATTTCCTCATTTCTGTTTTTCTTCTTTAGTATTAATATTATTTAAAAATATTTAAAAGTCTATAACAATAATTTCTGGTTATGTTTAGCTGAGAACATTAATTTGATGTAGTTAAATAAATAGTTAGGAACTGAAAAACAAAGGTACTAAATTATTTTTGATTCTTAACAAATTCATCTCAGTTTATTACAGTTTCGGGCTTCAAATAGCATATTCAATTCTCCAGTATTTAGTTTTTTTCTGATGTCAAATGTAATTCAAAGTCTATTAATAGAAGACGAATATGGAATCATTAAAAATATATATTTTACAGTTACAATTGGTATGAAATTAGAAGTAAAAATCTGAACCTGTTCTCGAGAAATTTGTCACTACCAACGCACAGATCTATTTCCTGTGTTAATAACTATTATATGCAACGACGAATTTCTTAGAAACGGTTGTGAAAGCGAACAATGACCTAATGACAAAATGAGAAATTATTAGCCTGTGAGATAACTTTTAAACAGATTATTTTAGACGTGACTTATACGAACATGCTGAAGAAGCCACGTGTTATCTCATTCAGTGAGTTTGCGTTACTACCAATATAGATCGAGTCGTAGGGGTCCGCAGAAGGGGGAAACGGGGCACTTTCCCCTCTGGGATTGAATAAAATTTTTACAAATTATAATTAGTAAAAGTGATTGAGATAGGTAACCTTACACCCTCGACTACGGGTGCGTTGATGCAATACTTTATTCTATAATCTACTTGTAAACCCCCCAAAAATTAAATAAATTAAAGTTTATTGATGTAATTATTTGTATGTAAGCTTCGCCCTCCTAGAAAATTTTCTGCATGCTTCTAGTATAAATACTGTATTTAAAGCGCAAAACGGTTGATATAGAAATTTCAATATTGAATAGTATATAAATAAGTATTCTCTTTCATAAAAATAACTTATAATAATAATTATTATTATTATTGACAATAATAATAGCAATAGAATGTAGGCGAGAAAATAATAATTATTTTTTTAACCAATTAAAAATATAAAAATTAATTTTTGCAATTATATAATTAAGAAATTTCTTAAAATACAAAATCATATAACATTATGTTGTTATTAAAAATTACAGGAAACGACTTGTAATTATTGAGGACAAATTGCATCAATTGACGAAATATGATTGAATTGTCTTCTTATAGTACGGTATAAGAATAGTATAGCCTAATACATTACACTATTGTATAGTACTGTATACTGTTCTTATACTGTTATAGTATATTATTACAATACAATATAATACAGTATAATACTCTATACAAAAATTCAGTTCATTTTTACAATATAAGATCTAGAACGAAATTTCAGATTTTTGTCATATATCAAGAAAATTTCTACTGGACAAGGACTTAGTGACATGCCTATTATTAATCACGGCATCTTATTTTAATGATTATCCATGTACTAAATTACTAGATATACTAGATGATTACATATCCATGTACGGTACAGTACTAGATTATCGTTTCCTAGAGTCTATGAAACATCCAGGAAATATCTATTAATGCCTTCTAAAAATATACCAATAGAATTAGTATATTACTGTACTAGATAGCATGTATACAGATCGCTTCCTTCTAAGTGCGTACAATCTCCAGCACTGATCTATACAGTAGACTCTCGCTAATCCGGTTTTTCCGTTACCCGACATGCCCTCCAGTGTGATCGCTTAAGGCGTCCGTTTCTATGAAAATGTTAGTTATGTCACGCATCCTGTTTTCCAGTTTACTCGGGTTTCATTTCTGTGTACGGTATGTCGTGTCACGAGCCGTATTATTTCCCGCCTGCCTACAAAAAAGAATCGGTAACGAAGAGCGACAGGTCACATTATTCATTGTCTTTACAGTGACTCACAAAAATCATCGAACAGATAATGTTTATTGCGAGTTAAAAATCAATTATACATAGCAGGAAATATTTCAATAACTTGTTGGGTTGCCTTTTCTCTCCAACGCAGCTTTCAATCTGTTTGGCATTGATTTCATAAGTTTTTCTGTGATATTTGCCTCGATTTTTGCCCATTCGTATTCGAGGGCACTTTACAGTTCATTTCTGTTAGTAATATTATGTTTTAGAATCTTTTTATCTAGTTCATTTCATAATTGTTCGATTACATTCAGGTCGGGAGACTGTGACAGTGTCTCAATCACTTTTAGGCAATTATACAGTAGCCACTGTCGAACTTTATAAGATTTGTGTTTGGATCATCATCCTGATAAAAATGGAAAGTAGGCCTATTTGAGATACCCATTTTTTTTCTGCAGAAGTCTTTAGATTTTGTTTTAAAATGTTAAAATATCCTTCTGCATTCTTATGTCCATCTATAAACACAAGTCTTTCAACTCCAGAGGCTGCCATAAAGGCCCATACCATAACACTTTCTCCTCCATGTTTTACTGTTGGCAGAAGTTTTTCTTTATTCAGTTTACAATTTGGCTTCTCCACACTATGATTCGATCATCGAAGCCATAGATGTTAAATTTTCTTTTTCGTCTGCAAATATTGCTTGCTTCCAGTATTCATAATCCTTATCCAGCATGTTTTTTTGCAAACTGGTAGAGAGCTTTCCTGTTTCTTTCATTAATAAAAAATGTTCTCCTGACTACCGTTATATCCACTTTCCCTCGTAGTTCTCATAAAAATCACAAATAATAATATCTTTAAGCTGTCCGGTTAATTTTGTTACCTTGATATTATAAAATGCTAAAAAGCAAATATTTATTAAGGCATCGTCACAATGCCGGGCTGCAATTTTTTATCGCATTTTTAATTTATTTAATTAAAATATATGCTCTCCACCTCAAATCAGCAGTGGCTTGCCCCTGTACATCATACTTTTCCTTTAACAGGAAAGTCGTGCCGGTCATCTATCTTTCGGGGGGAAATTTTAAATTGAAATAACATGACTTTCGGTGCAAAGCGGAAGTTCGTATATAATAAATCGGGGGTCTCCTGCCTCTAAAGTTTCCGTATCTGGTCTCGAGATTAAGAAAAGCCAGACAGACAGTGGAATTTATAGGTCTGCAAATTTTTTTCAAATTGCAACCAAATTACAGTACTTTATTGCTTTTGTGTCAATTTTCCTGTTAAATTGTCATTAATGTAATAGTATATAGTTAATTTAATTACAATAGAAGAAATAACAAGAAAATTTTGTTTAATATTACTTTTAATTTAAAATTAGTAGTATAAGTCACTTCAATGACAAAAACGTCCGATGACTTTTATGAGTCACTGGGTCTGTTTCTTCACGCTCAATAATCCGAAACTCTCGCTAATCTGGCATCCATCTGTGCAATGAATAGCCGGATTAGTGAGAGTTTACTTTACAGTCAAACCTCGGTTTACGAACTTAATTCGTTCCTAAAATTTGTTCGGAAACCGATTTGTTCTCAAATCGAAACAAATTTTCCCATAAGAAACAATGTAAAATGGATTAATCCGTTCCGACTCCCCAAAACAAAATCTGTTTTTACCTTTTTAACTGTATTTCATCCATAAGAAATGCCTACACATGCAATAAAATATTATATTATCTATATCTATTTTATATACTGTATATATAAGACCAATTATAGATAATTAATTGGTCTTTATAATGTGTACTTTTACAGAAAACTTGTAGGCTGTAAACTCACATTGAATATAAGTAAAATTTATAAGAAACCAAAATAATAGTTTATATATGTTGTTGTTATATAACCTATTCTAAATCTATCAGCTTAATTTTGTCACAATTCAAATACATTCACATACAGTGCTTTATAATTTAATCTTTCACTTATTTACGGGCACACGTGTGAAATTAGTTAGTCTCGATTATCCTGTCAATGTTTCTGTGGTTTATATATTTAACTATATAATAATAATATTATTATTATTATTTAATCAAATACGCACTTGGTTACGAAAAACATTGTTTTTATTAGTATAACATTTATATATGTGATTACAAATACATTTATAACATAAATACAGTCATTTTTAATTACTTATAACGTATAATAATTTAATTACTTTTACGTTCTCCAAACTTGAATGCTATTTTCAAATTATCATCTATAATAATAATCCTTTTACTGCATGCTCAAATTGAAACAATGTAAATTATGCAATGCTTTTAATTATATAATTATTAAAATTTTACGCGTAATTTTATAATTAAAATAATCTTACTATTATTAAGTTTTTAAATGTGTTTAAAAACTGTGCCCAGGGCCGTTTCAGGCCCCCTCGGCCAATTTATTTACAGATACGTGTATATCAAAATATTAGTAATAAGCAGCAAGATGTGGCCTAAGAAGGCGTTAGTACGGGTCTCTCTATGTCTTATACAACGAAAGAGTCGTTTAAATGTTATAATTCAATGATTTTATAAATATTTATAGATGTGAGGTTATTTATAATTATTTTCCAGGTCTTGACATCGCTTCTGCTTTTTATATTATTGCATCATTATTATATCAAATGACAGTTATCAGCTGGACATTGTTATATCTTTTTACCTCTGTTCAAGAAACAGTACCCTGGTCAGTTTGCGAAAATATCACTCGTTCGACAGGTTAGTAGCTATTTTAAACATGTAAAACTTTATATATAATTACTTAAAATATTTATTAATAAGATTTTTTTTTATTTTTAGAAGAATAGAAATTACTGATTCATTTTTTGCTTCTATATTAAATATTTTTATTACACTGTATTATACATATTATGCTTCATTAAACAAGCTGTCGTGCATATAATATTTTTGACAGTATCTGTTGTATATTCGTCTTAACCTTGAATATTATATAAATAAAACATTTCTACGTTTATTTCTATCTTATGATTATGATTATTTTTATCGTATTATATTTATGTGCTTCAGAAGCACATAAAATCTGATTGATACGTAGATATAAGTAGCCTATTTTGATATAGAAAACTATATTATTATGTATTTAGACGAGTATTTGCCCTGAATATGAGAGAATGTAGTTTCTGGAGTGGGATCATACATCACCATTAAGCTAGACAGGCTATATATATATATATACGAATTATTCAATCATACAGCGCTATTTAAGCTTCCAAACTCTAAAGGCTTCGGTATTAATTTTCTAATAAATAAATATTAAATGTTTTTCAAATCGCCACCTAAAACAAAAGAGAATATACGTGCTACTTAATATAAGAAATAAGTAAATTAATTTACATTATCTTTCGTTATACGTTACTTACATTCCTGACTAGTGTAATTCTTAATATTAACATTCCGTTGAGTAACACTGGGGTACTGTTATATAGAAACATCAAGGTAGGATAAGGTGCTGAGACTCTATATTAGTATGTAGGATAGCGTGTAACAAATATTTTATCATTTTTTCAGTTTTAATCGCATAAATGTCATACTTTAGAATGAGATTTATTTTAAAAATATTTATTACCAGTAATTATTAATATATGAGTGTAATTAAACGTGCTTCTCGTCAAAATCCGACAAGCTAATTGAGCTGCAATTTTCAAATTACAGACTTATAAATTTCCATTGTCTTTCGTCTGTCCGTCTGTCCGCCTTTCGTTAATCTCGAGAACGGAGTTAGATAGATGAAAATCGAGACCAGATACAGATATTTAATTTATTAAGTTAATTTTATTTGAATAAATTATCAATATTAAAAAATATGCATTAAAATATTCGCGCGTAAAATTATATATATATATACACGAAATTATAAAAGTATTATCAACAGAATTTCGAAACAACCTTGGTTATACGAGTATTACCACTACATATATTATTTATCTTCTTCCATTACTCAATATTAATGCCAATTCTTACGCAAGGAAGTAAATTTATTTTTTGCTGCTGCATAATGATGATGATTTTTAAATAATATTTATGAAATTGGCTTAAAAATATATTTAAAAAAAAAAATAATGCGTTACAATACTAGGATTTTCCACTTTTGATTAAATTCTATTCGATGTAATTTATTCATTTATTTTCTAACTAACTTACGTGGTTTATTGATTTTTATGTAAATATATAATCCGTCGCATAAGTATATGTTTTTGATTATTTTTATATAAATAACATATAAATAGACCTGTATGTGGATCTACAAAGACTGCGTAAAGGGCTACTTAGAACTGTGATGAGACTTATTGTGGAAAGAGAACAAATAAAGAAAGGATGTTGGAGCCTATTGTAGGGAAATGTTAAGACACTTATTGCAAGTGTGTTGAGCATACGCGGACTAGTTGAATTTCTGATTAAAATGTCATGTTTTGTTGCATTTATTTGATAAAACTATCGTTCTGAACTTTATTTTTGAACGGCATGATTAATAGAATCAACAATTTTTTAATTTATCTCTCAAAGAAAGGTGGTTCCGGGATCAAACTTTGTCGGGAAGATCAAGAGTTATAAGCCTCCTGACAAAGTTTCTATATGTAAGGATGGCCCTCGAAACATTGGCAAATTCGTCATCAGCCAATTTTTCTTCAGTTGAAGTCAACTGAAAGAAAAATTAGTGATGAAATTTGCCATGTGTCGCGAGAAAATACACCATATAGTTTGTGTTCAAGTTGCAAAACAATTTTTTAATTTATCTCTCAAAGAAAGGTGGTTCCGGGATCAAACTTTGTCAGGAAGATCAAGAGTTATAAGCCTCCTGACAAAGTTTCATATTCAGGATGGCCCTCGATATACAGTTTACTAAAATCGTAACAGCGATGAATAGTAATGTTAAGCTAAACCAAATACCATAAATTTCCTATTGAAAAGTATGCTATGTAGTATTTCAATAAAGTAAATATTTATACTGTAGTATTGAATTACAGCTCTCTAAATAAATGAAAATTAAAAATAATTGCATTTGAAATCAATCCTAAGTTTATATTTTATAAAAATATTAGCAATAGAACTATAAAATAGAAATAAAAACGAATTTTATTGTTTTGTTAATTATTACGCTAAATAAAAGTATAAATTGTATATGTATATACGAAATTAAGAAATTCTTTAAGAAAAATATCTTTTTAAAATAACACTTACATCCAAGGTAATACAATTAAACAATGGTGATATTAATCTTCTATTACATAGGATGGACATCCCACCTATCGAATGAATTTGAATAATTTTATATATTCTACAGACCAAATGATTTACAATAAATATAAATGTTTATTAATGTTTTATTGTGTTTTCGTAAAGGCAAAAATGCATTTATAAGAACACATCAATTTATATTGATTGCTTTTCAGTTGTTTAGCAAAACACCCCCCCAAAAAAAGAACCTTACGTATTTATGTTTTATTCACTAAAGTTATATTCATTTAATAGCCATACCGTATATAAATTTAACATTTCTTTAAAATGTTCGCAACTTTACTGATTTTATAGGGGCATTATTGAAATATATGCATGAAAAAAAAAGGGTGGTTGTCCGAAAAGTTTGGGAAATACCGGCTTAAAGTATCATTCTAAATCAGATCTTCGTGCTTTTAGAGAATAATATCCTTTCTTTCACCAATGCTGATTGATCCATTTTGACTCAGATTCGTCCATAATGGGCAAAATTGAGGTTGACCGACGAGCAGTTAGTGGTTGGGTACAGTACATTAAAAACAAATGGAAATTTTACGTTTTACGATAGCTTTCAAGCCATTCGGTATACAATACGTCTATATAAATATTAGATTTTGTATTCATTATATACAGTTAGATGTATTAGACTTAAATTTTATACAATGAAAAGATGTGGGTATGCTTTCTTTGTTTTGTTTGTTTTGCAGAGGGATTAGCTATACGGGTTACTCGTAAGCAGGGTAAAGGAACTGCTATAACATGGACGGATTATAGCGACTCATGCAATGAGATCGTGTGTCTATAAAGCGATTTAAGCTTCTCCTTTTCCAGTGTTTTCCTAACGATATACCTCTGTTCTCCATCCAACCAGAAGAACTCTATGAAATTTATTACAATATATCACTTAAGATACATGAAAAAAGCAAACTACAAGCAAATATTTTCAAACAAAATGGAAATATATTCATATATACAGTTTAGTTATATTTTGTATAGATCTTTGTTGATTATCTCTTTAAAATTTTTAAATATCAAAATAATATATATATCGAATATATCTTTGAATATATAGTTTCAAAATGGTCGAGTAATGAATGAGAGACAATAGGCATGGTCTATTTTGCTTGATGACTTGTGAGAAGAAGAAATTAAGGCGTAAAATTATATGTAATTTATATTGCAAATTGTTTCGCAGATTCTAAATGGGCTTACAACGAAAATTTATTTTGAATTTGTTCAATTTTTTGTTTTAATGTTTCTCTATAATTATTAGAATATATTTAGGTTATTGGTTAAGGGTTATTTAGCACGGGCTTTTCGTTTACAAAAGCTTCAAAAACTCTTGACTTTTGAGAAACCCTATATACAGTATAATCGTTTTTAAATATAGGAATAGATCTTTAAATAAAAATTTAATATAATTTATAAAATTTATTTTAGATTGCGTTATTCAAAGAAATCAAACCTGTAAGGAGCTTGATACTTATTTGAACTGCAGTAATTTAACAGAACCAGAACTAACAACAACAAAATACTTTTTGTAAGTCAAAATAAACGGCTTTTATTTAATAAAAAATTAATTTTTTTTAAATATTAAATTTAATTAATTTTTATATTTATTTAGTAACATTACTTCACCATCATCTGACTTGCAACAGCTTGGGAATTCTTCTTGGGCTTTAATTCTGTGTCTATTATTTGCATGGTTTGTTGTTTATTTAAACACCGTTAAGAAAAAGTTAACATTAAAAAAAGTAAGCTATTAATTTATTGTAATTAATTAAAATCTTAATTTTCTTATGTATAAAGATAAAATATTTAAAAAAATAACTTTTTCTTTCAGAGAAAGTTTATTCCTACAGTGTTAATAGTACTTTTATTCACTGCGTTATTTGCTTTTTCATTTAAACATAAAGGAAACATGATGGGCATTGACAATTATTTAAAATTTGATAAAGGAAGGCTTGGAGATCCTCTGGTTAGAAACGATTTTCTTTCATATATCTATTAGCATTTTATGTAAAAATATTTAATGTGAATGGGCAAACTTATATGTAAATTTAAATTAAATTTTGTCTTATAAACATTTATTATAATTGGTATGTTAGCACGAATAAGAAGAACTTAGAACCACATTTTCCATTATTAAACGATATCCAATATACAAAAAAATTCAATTGGTTTACATAATACAAAGTGATACTGGTGATACTGTGTTTAATATACTATTTTTATATATTACTCTAAACATATTGTATATTTTTCTAATATAAACTTTTAGTATATTTAATTATATATAATAAATAGCCATATAGCTACTGGCTGTAATTCGACTCGATCCATGATATCTTTTCATGGAGTGTTACAGCCGTCATTCTTCATCCCTTAACCAACTGATTCCATTACTGATTATTCAGTCGTATAATCTAGGGAAATTATAGTTTTTCGAACATAATATAGTAAAATAATACAATTAATGCCTAGCCAGATTTATTCATAAATTATAATTTATCAATATTTACAGTTGTGGAATGATTCTCTGACTCAAGTAATGCTTAGTTTAAACATAGGAAGTGGATTTATAGCATTTTCGTCAAAGCAAAGCAATAGTCATGAAAAAATAATAAAGACATCAATAGGAATTATCGCAGCAAATTTTATTATATCTTTCTATGGAGGCCTGGTAATATACTCGTGGTTTGGAGTTTTAGCAAATGCTAGTCATATTACGTTTACATCATTGTTATCTGCAGGTAGGTATATTTAATATATTCATTATTACTTAAAATAGAACGTAATTAATGAATGATAATATTTAATTGCAGATTTCGGTTTTCCATTCATTATTTTATCTTCTGCTATAGCTACTTTACCAATTCCTCCAATTTGGTCAATAGCAATATTTTTAATTATGAGCCTTACCAGTCTGGATAGAATTGAAAAATTACTTTTAACATTTCTTTCAACTATGCATCAATTATTTTCGATTAATTCTTTTAAAGACCATAGCAAAATATCGATTTTAATTATATACTTCCTGTTATTTTGTAGCGGAATTCTCTTTACGTATGGGGTAAGTAATATTAAAATTTTTAATATCTATATAGCTATAAGTTATGCAGGGTGTGTCTGAACTCCTGTATCAGACTGATAGGAGTGGCAGTAGGGGTTACTACAAGCAACGTATGGTCCTATGCCGCGGACTCCTTTACCAGATATAGGAGGATAAACATTTAGTGTTGCTGCCCCTGTTTGCTATCCTGTGCTGTTTACAAGTAGATTTTACGGAATAATCCTGAGCAAAGTTGTAGAATCCAACATTTGCCTTTATTAACAGGTAATTGATATTGTAGAGTATTTAAGGAGATGATATACACCGTCAGTTAAGCTGTCAGATGCATGATGGCTAAGCATTATATTAAAGCGGAAAACGTCTTATGCTTTTTAATTTATGGTAAATCTGGTAGCAATGGGAGGACTTCCCAGCCTTTGTATCATGAGCGTTACCCACGTCGTCGTCCAGTTCTGCCGCTCGGGATATTCCACGCATGTGTCCGTGGTTGCGTGTGTCAGTTTCGCTATAGATGAATGCGAGTTTGGTGTGCCAAGAACACAAATGCCGGACTTTATAGAGCAGGTTTTGGCGCATTTTGCGGCGGATCCACCAATTAGTATGCGAGCACTTGAAAACGCTCTGGTGATAAACCATGTGTATCTGGAGGGTTCTGCACGGGTACCAGCTGCTTCCATATCATCTGTAGCAGGTATACACGCATTTGCTTATGCAGACTAAGCTCTACACTTCACTGTCACTCTTGGTTCCTCCGATAACGTTGAAGACTCAAGATTTCCAGAGCTGGAGGAGGTGTCATTTACCAGAGACGATCTGTTCAATTCATGGAATCGCATATTTGGGATACAAAAACCCCTTGGCACTCATTCCAGAGCATTCCAATGCAGGGTCGCCGTCCAAGTGTGGACAACTGCTAATTTCTTTTTAGCAAATTTATTATGAGTTCGACTAGGTCTACAATGGGACAACCGGGTGGTGAGTTGGGCCAGGGGGAAAAAATAGAAACGGCCACACCGAAAATCGACGAATCCTTACGAAATTTTTGAACAAGTGGGTGGGGAAAGCCCCCTACTATTCTTATAAATACATAACTGTAATGTAAACAAATACAGTTAACATTGTAACATAAAAGGAATTTAATGCAGACTACTGTAAACTTGTAGGCGCGAGGCACCTATTAGTTTATAGTATCTTACCCAGAATAAATGTTAAAAATCCAAATAAAGATGCTAAGTATTAAAATTTTAATATAAACAAGTAACAAAATTTTAGCTTTTTTAATATAATAATTATAAAGTTTTGATATATAATTTTGATAGTATAAAAGTTAGAAATTAAAACTGTTTTTTAATATTTTAAATTTATTGAAACTTTTTCAAAGTTTTAATTTACTAATTTCTATATCTTGTACGTTTTAAACATGAATAAATGAGCTATGTTTACTCATTTATTCATATTTATTCATATATATAAGCATTATATCCACTTTTATTTTATTTTTTAGATAGGATATCATATATTGTTTATATTAGATTGTTGGGTCCTTGGTTACACTGCACTTTTACTTTCAGTGTTACAGATTGCTTGTATATACTGGTTATATGGTAAGTTTACATTATTTTTTTAAAGTTTTTCTAAATATAATTTATAAAATTGAAAATATCTATGCTATTTTTGTTAATAATTATCCACAAAATAATTCATATTCAAATTTATACAGTAGAAGTTCGTTAATCAACTGCGTGAAAAATATTCTGTAATTATTATAACATTCGGTAATCCGGCACTATTTTCATAGGTGCCAGATTAACTAACTATTACTGTAATTTTAGTGTAGTTTATTAGTTATAAATAAAGCGATTAATATTAATATAATCAAGTTTATATAATTTGTTTTCCTGCTATTATCAAGTATTTGTATAAATAATTAATTTAACAATCCCAAACCATTTTTACTTCAAAGTTTAACTGTTATAAATTGAGTTAAAAATATATTTTAAAAAATATTTAATTAATTATGTTATATTTGTATTTTCAGGATTTAGAATTTACTTTGAAGAATTGTACAAAATATTAAAAGAAAAGATGGAACTTAAAATATTCAAAATGTTTTGGTGTGTTATTACTCCAGCCATATCAATAGTAAGTTGTTTTTTTATTATTATTAAAATATATAAATTATATTATATAATCTAATTTTATGTTTCTTCTTATAGGCCTTATTGATATTTACATGCACAAATAGTAATTTACCTAATTTGGGAAAATTTTATTATGGAAGAACAGCACAAATTGTTGGTTGGTGTTTAGTTATGTTGATACTCAGTCCATGTTTTATCTATTTGTCTTATATGATTTCAAAATTTATTTGGATTTTGAAACATTCTAAACGAGTATGAGTTTTTAATTAATTAATTATATATGTTTTTTTTAAATAAAAATTTGTTTTGATTAATGATTTTTTAATTAGGAACTCACAGAAGTTAATACAGTTTCCGGTAATGTTCGAAACCCTATAACAAATTTTGTATTTGAACAACAAACTCAACAAGAATCAAGTGAATCTCCTCTAATGTATCATGTATTATTAATAAAATCTGAGAAGAAAGACTCATCTTTAAATATTCCTTATGGTTTTCTTTTATCACCATCCAAGCACAAAATTATCAGTAAAACATTTCCTAATTTATTAAATTATCCTGAGGTAAGCTTAAAAATTATTTCAAGTTTTAAAAATGGTTATTACCAATTAATTATTAATTTTAAAATAATTAGTTCTATGTTATTGAATATTAATCCCAAATGTAAATACAGTATTGGTTTCTCCTAAAACTTGTAAACATTTCATAAGAAATATTGTTTTCATTACTTAAATATTTTGTATTTAGTATGAAATGAAGCATGTGAGAGAGATGAAAATGTAACCTTATATATTATATTTATCTTAACCTTAATTATATTTATCTTATGAGTATGAGAAGGATTTTGAAAGGTGTTGTAGGACAATGGAACAATTAAGTATAGAATAAAACAAAAATTATTTGAATTAATTTAGAATAAAATTAATTTAGTTCTATGTTCTAAAGAAAGTATAAAAATGCAATGTGATAGTGTAAAAATCTCTATTTAAGTTGAAAGAGTATAAACATCTATACAAAGGCTGGGAATGAAGCTGATGCATTGAAAAATAGAAGAAAATTATTTTAAATATCTTTCTTGGACATTTTCATATTGTTAATTATTATTATTTTTTGACTTAAAGTGAAAATAACTATGAGGATACTGTTTTATTTCATAAGAATTTTCATTTTTCTCACATAAGTAAATTTATAAAATATACATAAAATTATTTATACAACATTATATATATATATATATATTTCTTCCTGAATTTTTTAATTTTTATTATATACCTACTTATAAAAATGTTCATGTATATTTTATAAATTTTCAAAATATTTAAATTATTTTCAAGGAATATTTTTGAAGTTTTTTGAAATAAAATATGAATGTATATAAAGGAATTTAAAAATAAAATTTAGAACAAATATGAATATAACATTCAGGACGAAATATATTTATGTCGTATTAATATGCATATTTAATTTAATTATTAATATTAAATAATTTTCACACAATTTTTTAGCATTTCAGGAAATTTATAAACTATTAATTATTCACGAGTAGTAAATTTCAAATGTTAAATGATAATTAAAAATAACAATTTATATTATATACATATATATGTATATTTAATTCTTTTTTAATATATTTGAAATATAGATTATAGTGAATTCCGTATCAGCATCAGAACCTTCTACTTCAGATTTTTATTCGATTTCTCAATCGACATCTCATAATGGCACGTTGAATTATACTTCAAACAGCATTAAAAGGCACTCAGAAGGTGAAATTAATTACCATAAAATTCGAAGGCACAGTGATTATAGTCTGATGAATCATAATGCTAAAGGAGTAGTGAATGAAGCATATTGCTCTGAAGATTGAATTATGAGAATTTTCTTCAGTTATGAAAGTCATTAAAGCATCTTCGTGAAAAAAAATCTCATTAAGAAGTGTATATACTGTACTTTTCGCAAACTAGAAACAGTACAACGATTAATGTGTTATAAATACTTAATAATCATCATTACTAACGCTCCGTGTGTTTTATCAATCTGTTGATACTCATTACGTTTTAAAATTTTATTTAAAAATAAAAATTTTTGTTATATTTATTTAGTTGTATTTAAGCTCTCCATTATATGAAAGATATAAATAATTCATTGAATGGGTTAATTCTAACAACCCTATATATTAACTATATCTATATAGTTAATATAGAGGGTTGTTAGAATAACTGTATTAACTGTATAGCTATATTAACTTATCTATATAGAGGAAAATTATAGCAATCAGTTAAAACATTAGATCAATGTGAACCTAGGTATACAAAATGGCGGCACTTCCGACAATCTCGAACGTAACGACCAAATGACGTAAGAAGTAGAGGGCGCTGCGAAGTATTGTGTTATGCAAATTAATAATAGCAACGCCCCTCGTAAACTGACACGGTAGGAGTATAGTAAATTTTGGTGGTTAAAGATCGAGGAGGTTGAGACACAGAGGGGGGTCATGTGTCGTATCTCGAATGAAATCGAAATTAATGAACATTTTACTCGTTATTAGCATTTACATTTTTTTTTGTTTGTTTTTAAATAAAATTCATCTGTACTTTCAAAATTAAGCTTTCTATCATTTTATCATATAAAAAATGCGCAACGAGAGTTGCATAACTTTCCTGGCTGTTATGAGTATTTTAAAAGAAACTTTTACATTATTAAGCAAAAAATAAATAAAATTGTGCGTTATCTGTTATGCCGGATGAATGTTTTCGTAAATATCGCATTTATATAAAAATTATTGGGCTGCAATTTAAAAATTCTAGTCGTATAAATTCCGACTGTCAGCTGGCTGTCTGCTGTCCTTCCTTAATATCGAGAAAGAATTTATATAGATGAAAGTCGAAAGCAGGCATGGGAAGCTCAGGGACAAGAAGCCCAGATTAACTACTATATACAAACTTCTAGTTTAGAACGGAAGTGACGTTGATTCAATTCAGAATTTTTCCCTGAATCGGCACAACTCTATTACTAACACGGAAATTATGATGTACAGTACAGGGGCAAGACACCACTAAAAAAATTGAGAACATTATGACAAAATGTTGCATCCCGGCATTGTGACGATGTCACAATAAATAATCGTTCGTTCGAATTAGTTTGTTTTATTTGGTTACGGCAAACCTCGACACGTGAGCGATGTGCCGAGGAGATGCATCCGGGGAAGACTTTTATTGGAAGCTAGACTCTATTTAGGTGTTACTGACATGAAAAAAACACGGAAAACTCCATGCGACCTGCCCGTTGGCCATGCTCCAACCCACGACTAACTACCAGAGTTCAGTGGTTTTATGCACTCGGCTACAGGAGAGCACTTAGTAGAATTAAGAAATTGTCGTTCAGAAATGAAAAAAACCCGAGTCGTTAGATGTAGGAAATTAAATATTTATATAGACTTTTCACAGGGTAACACTTTCCTTCCACGAAGGATAGCACTTTGTTACTTGTCTCAGTAATGATATATCATTGTCTATTTCGCGCTTATCATTGTCGCAGTAATTAAGTGAATATAATATACAGTCAAACCTGTTTTTATGCGGGAGATAGGGACCGCATTAAAAAAAACGCATAAAAAAAATCTCACGAAACTTTACGAATGGCTGTAAATAATAGTTTTCGCAACACAATTAAAAAAATTTTTTTTATGCGGTCAACAGGGACCGCATATAAAAAAGTCTCACATAGAAAATAACTCAAAACCGTACGAAATAGAATTTATTGACAACAGATGTCAGCACTTGACTGCATCGTCTGGTCTATCGTCTGTTTTACATATTTTTGTCCAGGTGGTGTTTTGTTGACTTAAAAAGTAAATTATTTCATTTTTCGCATATTCATGCAATAATATTACTATAATAAGTGCATTTATGCTATAATAAGTTTATTTAGCTATAATAAGTCAACGTAAGACATGACGAATCGCACGAGACTAGTCGCCAACTATACCGCACAAATTAAAATTCGCATTAAAAAAATCGCACAAATAAAAATCGCACATAAAAAGAGCGCATAAAAACAGGTTTGACTGTATATATATTTTTAAAATTATATCCCTTTTCGTAAGAATTATATTTAATTTATTATTTTGTTAAATCTTTTGCCAATAGATGGCGCTATGTGTAAAGCCAGCAAATCGAATGTAGATAGAAATTAATTGATTTATATAAATTCAATCGATATTTTGGGGTGGAGTCTACGACATTGTCTGAGTTAGAACGTAATGTAAACGTAATTGTTGAGTTTCATAGAAACTGATTGAACAGCATAGGAGTTATAGCGAACAAACAAACAAACATCCTCATTTATATATATATATCTAGATATATGCTTTCATTACGTAAACTTAAGCTACTGTTGTGTGGGCTTTTTTACTCTAGTGTTGTTGCTAATAGTCTTAGTGTTGGCTGGAAAAGAGAAAAATATTAGTCACATTTTTTCCAGCTTTTTCCTATAGCCCAAATGATTTATTCCTGGGTACCAGACTGAGTATACTATGTTATCACTCGTGTTGTGTTTGAGATCAAACGTAGCTAAAGCTTGATAAATACAACAATCAATTTTATCGTAGCTAATCAAGTTTAGCCTATATCTTAATGTATCTTATTTCTCTTATATAAAACGATTTGGCATTTTAATTTTTATACTTAAATTCGAATTGTAAGTCGGTGATACTGTGATCATTAATCGCGATTTAAAAAAATCCTTTTTGATGTTAATTTTCTATCTCGAATTACTCCAAAATGATCTTTTTGAAGTCAGAAAAAAAAAGAGAAAAATAAAAGAACAAAGAAACAACGGAAGCACGTTGGCTGCTCTATACCGAAGAATGAAAATACTGTATTAATTCCAATAAGAAAATACAGCTGACCCTTGATAATCCGACAGGTATGGGACCAAAGGGGTGTCGGATTACCAAAAGTGTCCGGATTACCGAAAGTGATTACATATTTGGCGTTATTTTGCTAGCCTATTAATATTCCTACATTTTATGAGTAAAATGCTGCCTAGGTTAATATGGAAATGAAACATCCATTTCCGTTAACTAAAACATGTTTATTAAAAGAAATATGGAAGCCAATAAATGTACAGTACATACAGTATGTATATGCATAAATAATACAGTACGTACAGAACTGCTCACGGAAAACACAAGAAATGTGTGTCATCGTGTAAGAATTGGGTGGGGAGATTCATGTCGCGACATCCTTCTGTGCAAGCAGACACGTAACGGGACGGGGACTACGGTGACCTTGACGGGAGGTGCGTCGGATTACAAAAGCATCGGATTATCAAGGGTCAGCTATATTAAAAAGAGATCAGTTGGAAGAATGTAGAAATTGGCACACAATGGTTTACTTTAAATTACAAACCGAGCAGTGCCGCTTCACTTGCGATCTGTGTCAAAGTCTAAATAAAACTGTAAGGTTAATAAAATAATACTCAATAATATAAAAAAGTATTGTATTATTATTATCATTTTCTATGTATCGAAACATAAAAATCTTAAATAAATCACAAAGTTTACTCCATTCTCTTCATATATTATTTACAAAATTATATTATATTATAATATTAAATATATACATATACACATACAGAGTAACCCAATGTTTTATGTATTTTAGCAAACTTGTACATATGAATTACAAACTAAGTTTAATTAGAACATTTTTCTTATACAAAACTGATAGAGTTTGAATGTAATAAAATATTTAAAGACAAAAATTTAATTTTAAAATGATTAACTGATGTTTGGGAATCTTGTATCTACATTTTTTTAAAAAGGAAAACATATCTACAGCTTGCAAAATATTTATAACAATAAGACTAATTACAACACTTTCTATTTTTCGACTCAGGAAAGGAAAACCCAGCTTTTTGCGTCTGGAAAGTACAGCTTTTCAATAGATATTATGATTTGTAGTTAAAGGAGTTTTTCCATTTTAAACTCAGCACTAAAATAATGTACAATAATTTCGTTCTATAGTTATCGAAACTATACATATGTCTCGTAATATACAAAACGATATTCATTTTAAAAAACAGAAATATTTTCTTACATTTATTTTTAAATCAATAATAAATAAATGGTATTAAGAGAAACTTCAAAAATCATTCATTGTAAAATCAATACTATGTTGGGTTCATTGTATCATTTCATATTAAGTTGTAAGACATTTATTGGAAAAACCTTTGCGACTTTCTACAGATATAGCTTAATTATATATATATATACTAATAGCCTTTAATAATAATACATTAGTCATTTATCTTGATATTTAACATCTAAATAGGGGCCAGTTTACCATAAAAAACCCCATCGGCATATCGTTCATGTGTCCTATTAATAAAATCATTGACCGACCTCCCAATATATACACAAATCGACGTTTGTTTTTTAGGAATGTAAAATAATAGAATACAATAAATTCCAAATAATGTTAAAGAAGCGAATCAGTTTGTTGCAAATTCTGAACACATATATAGTTATTAGCTTAATTAGAAAAAAAAACCATATATATCGATATTTCCAAATGTTTAATTAGAAAAAGTAATAATAAACAAAAATTTATTGTAAAATACAGATATAGATATTAATTATAAATCAACCATGTGTTCCTTTAGATCAGGGGTTCTCAAAGTGGGCGATACCGCTCCCCCTGTGGGCGGTGAGTAAATCTAGGGGGCGCTGGAGGCAGGGTACTAAACGGTAACCAAAGGCAAAAGTTGGGGTCACTGATGGGTTAGGGAGCGTTGGGTATAACTTTATGGAACAAAGGGGGTAGTGGATCAAAAAAGTTTGAGAACCAATGCTTTAGATTAAACTTGCAAAGTACAGGATCTTTCTAAAAAGATGTAGTTTCCGTTGATTTCTACGCTGAAACCGCATATAAAATTTAATATACTTGGTGTGTACGAATTCAGAAAATTTGAATATTCTACATTATTAACTTAACGTATTGTTAGACAAATATTTTTTAATAATATAGTGAATACAGATCATTACCTCCATTTCCTGAGAGATGAATTTCTTCCTTTTCTTCAAGGAACAAACACCAATTTTACAGAAATGTTCTATCAACTGAACGAGAGTCGACCTTAGAATGAAGTGTTTCACCTACTGAACCAGCATTTTAAAGACAAAATATTGTCCATTTAGTTTCAAGAACGATTCGTCAAGTCTGGACCACTATTTCAATCTCTATAAATATTTCTCACGGAGTTTCTCGAAGAAAACTATGTACAGAAGTGATCCTCACAGTATTAAAGAGTTAAAATTGTAATTTCGACAGTAGTGAGCCGCATTACAGGATAAACTCTTGCTAAAGTAGAGTACTTGTGTCTGGTTTAGGATTATGAGCGCTGCAAACGGCTAACATTTCGTGCGCCCTTTACAAAAACCGCATTTCCGCCCTAACGTAATTTTTTCTATTTCTGAAATAAGAAATGACACCATTTTAATGTAATTAATTCTGATAAACTGTTGCAAAAACAACTTTCTCTACTACTTTAGCAACATAATATATATATACAGTGTATATATTTTAATAGACCGAAAAAAAATTAAACGACAAATTATGCGCCCCTAGAATCGATGGGCCCTTGGCTTTAGCCTAGTCAACCTGTTCGGTAATCAGGACTGAATATACGTATTTGACCCTTGGCTCTGGGTTCGAGTCTGGCTCAGGAATTTAAGAAATTTTTCATAGGCGGCCTGTCCGTGTACATCGGATTGGGTCTCTTATCACCAGAACGTCCCATTGTGAGCTTTATTGACGAAAATTACGATTTAAAAATTACTAATACAGATTGTAATTAGGGTTTCTCGTTTTCCGGTCTTTTGCTTGTCCCGGAATTCCGGGATAAAAGTAAACTGTTTCCAGGAATCCCGGGAAATCCCGGGATATAATTAATTACTTTTAAGATATAAAAAATATCTTGAAATCGAATGATA
Organism: Centruroides vittatus; assembly: GCF_030686945.1. Classification (NCBI taxonomy): domain Eukaryota; kingdom Metazoa; phylum Arthropoda; class Arachnida; order Scorpiones; family Buthidae; genus Centruroides; species Centruroides vittatus. The sequence goes on from NW_027122703.1 coordinate 3,648,641, forward strand.
TAATTATTTTTCATTTTTAAAAGCAATTTAACACGTTCTGCAACTTCCAAAATCATAATATTAATAATGCTGTGTAAAATATATATTAAAATTACCTTCGAATTACGTAGAAATTTTCACAAATAGAAAAAATTTATTAAAGTTTGTTGGAAACTGCTTACAAAAAAATACCTTTGAATTGAGTCGAAAATTTAAAGAAAAAATGAACTTAGATCAAACTTCTAATTTAGAAGGTAATTTTCGTTTTTTAAATAAAACATAATACAAAATATTATTGTAAATTTTTGTAAGATTTTGAAAACCGAAGATGGTCAATACTCCGATCACTCAATCTGGTTATTATTTTAATAATGAAAAGTCCCGCTACCGGGAATGCCCTTTCCAATTTAATGGATGTGGGTGGAATCGTCTTTAATGCATTTAAGAGAAGACAAATGTTAAGTGTTTTTTCACTCATAGCGTCGAAGATTTCTAGTTCGTTTTCGAGATGCGTTGCAATACTTCTTTTGTCTACCTCGGCTGCTTTAATAGCGGTATCGAGCTTATAGCCCGATAAATCGGCAGTTCGTTTGGCTTTAATAATCAGGTTTATAAAGAAAAACGTCATTCTTGCAGATTTCGTACTCGTTTATATCCTTGCTCAATTTGCACAACCTGGCATTACGCAGTTATTGAAGCAACTGGGGATGGTTAAAAATTAAGACAGCGTAAGCACAATTATTCCAGATATTACAGGTTCTGACAAGTAAAGAATTTTCAGAGTCCTGCCACAAATACGCATTGATTATCGACAATCTGTGAGATGTCATAACAATGAAAATTTTAAAAAATTAATAAGCGGGCTTAAAATTAATAAATACAAATGTATTCTGACAGTTTATGAGTTAATTATACTTTCTATTTGCAAAATTTCCTCAACTTGAATAGAAAATAAGAAAAAAGTGAATTTTTAAGAAATTTGCGGGATTCCCATGGATGAGGAGAATTTCCCGGGTTAAAAAAAAACAGCCGGTATCCCGAGATCCCGTTTGAGAAACCCTAATTCTAATCAATAATTAGTACTGTAAATCCTTAATTAAATATATTTTAATCAATCCATGATTCAATTAAGACACTGCGATTAGGACATGTATAGACGGCCGGATGGCCGAGCGGTAAAGGTGGCAGCCTACCGCTCTGGGGGACCCGGGATCGAATCCGAACGGGTCGAATAATCCCCAGGAATTTTTCGGGGGGTGGTCCGTTCGGATATGTCGGGCCCCGTCCCTCACCACCCGGTCGCCCCATTGTGGGCCTGGCCGAACCCATAATGGGCCTACTAAAAAGAGGCCCTCTTAGTGCTCACAGGGCGGAAAGAGTTTAAAAAAAAAAAAAAAAAAAGGACATGTATTGACTTGTTAATGATAATATCAAACATGTAATAGAATATTATTTATTTTTATTATTATTACTTAAATAATAAAACATATAAAGGATATAAAGATAAGATCGCATAAATACATTTAAAAAATATATATATATTATCAATAATGACGCATGGCACGCGATATTTACGCCATCTGTTACCGATTACGTAAATTTCGTAGAAGCGAGAGGGAAGTCGGAGATGAATGTTTGGAACAAATTTTACGGATTTTATTTATTACAAAGAACGTGGTTATTATAAAAAGTAGTTATATTAAAATATGAATCTGCAGAGTTTATTTCAAGATTTTAATCCTAGGTGAATTTTACTTCAATAAATTTTTTACATTAATTTGTTATTGATAAATGTATTCTGTGTTGTAACCAGAATTCATTTGTATTTCCTGATAATTGAATTTTATTTAACTTAAGAGAATATGTTTTAAAAATAATTAATTTAACCGATGCTCGAAGCACGTGTTTCATAATTTGTCTATGTAATTGACATATTTTACTGAAAGATAAACAATGAAAGTGAATTGTTTTCATAGTTTTAAGTTCTATTCGTTTTGTTATTTCACTTTTAAATTATTGTTTGTATTTGTTTTATTTATTAAATAATCACATTTGTTTCCTATAAACTTTTACATAAATTACTTAACACACTGTTTAGTCTACATTTCTTTTATAAAATATATAGTTTTTATTCTATAAACATGCATTAAATAATAATACGAAGGCTATTTTTTAAATAAGTCCGTTTTTTAATAAGAAAAAGAACACTGTAAATATCATTAAAATATATTTTTTTCCATATTCTACATACTTTTATCTACTTTTCTACATAATTTCCATTTTGTTTAAACATTTGTCATACCTCTCGACAATTTTTTGAATTCTGACTTCAAAGAAATCTGCCGCCTGTGAAGAAGCCCAATCCGTGACTGCAGTTTTCACTTCTTTGTCGTTGAACTGTTGACCATCAAGGAACTCCTTTAAGTATCGAAACAAGTGAAAATCACTGGGTGCAAGGTCTGGACTGTGTGGATAATCGTATCGAGTCAAAACGATAAAGCACTGTCTAATCTTTTTGTTTTGTGATTGTCAGAAAGCAGTCTTGGAACCCACCGAGAACACAATTTTCGATAATTCAGTTTCTCCGAAACAATGGTATACAAAACTGATCTTGAAATCTGTGGAAATTCAATTGATAACTTTGAAATCGTGAATCGTTGGTCCTCTCAAATTTTGTTATCCACATCACGAACCAAATCTTCAGTAATCAGAGAAGGTCGGCCAGGGTGTGGCTCATCATGCGCATTAACTCGCCCATCCTTGAACATTCTTACCCATTTTCGAACTTTACTGTCATTCATAGCATTATCACCATAAACTTCACAAATCTGACGGTGAATTTCCGCTGCTGCCAAGTTTCTTGCCCTCAAGAATCGAATAACAGATTGTATCTCAGTCGGTGGGAGACTCAATTTTTTTAAACATTTTAAACTTCTACAGCTCAGCTTACAGACAGACGATATGGCTGCAAATGGCGTCAAAACGCGCACCAAGCTTGCTCGGAGCAGAAGCGCATGCATACTGCCGTGATTGTGCATTATTCTCACTCTCATTCACAAACGGACCTTATTTAAAAAATAGCCCTCGTATAATGGTTATTTTGGAATATCTTCCATCAGAGAAATTCATTCTTGAACATTATTAGAATTAATGAGAAATTGCTCTTTAAAAAAGTTTCATTATTATATCTTTTATGGAGTGTTAATAATAATAATCTGGATGGAATAAAAGTGAATATTATACAATAATTATTTTGTATGAGTTTTTGGTACAAATCATAAAATAATCTTATGAAAATGATACTGAATATTTATATTTTAGCTTTGAGACCCACTATAGCTTTTATGTACTATATATATATTTTATACAATTTATTTCTGTTGATATATGTGAATGAAAAATAATACTTTAAAAAGTTTACGAAATAATATCTAGAAGAGTAACTATTCCAGACTATGTACAATATAAACATTTGAATAAAAAGAATTATTTTTGTCTCTGAGAAATTTGATTCCTGTTTTTTGACCGGCGTTTCCATTATCCGTATTTATTTAAAATTTGTAAAATTTTATTACGTAAAAATATTTACTATTATAGTTTATTTTATAATTTAGCAAAATGAATTCTAATTATAAAATTGAAATTTACATATATTTTTTTTGTTTTATTTTGAAGTTAAAGTTGTTTTGAAATTGTACTCTTTAAAGATATTCATTTCATAAAAATAAGTAATATTTTATTTCTTATAAATTAAATATTTTGATTTCAAAAACTGTTAGATAATTCAATAATAATAGACTTCTTGACTTTATCTTGATTCATTTATTTAAATAAACAAAAAAATAAAGGGTCGAAATTAGCTCTGATAGAAACAGTTATTTTATTTTTTTTTTTATTGAAATAAATAATATTTAATATAATTTTAATAAAATTGTATTTTTTTACTCTTTGTTATGTCTTAAATGCTTCGAAAACACAATTTAAAATTTTACAAATATTCTCATAAAAATAAAGTGTTGATTTAATTTTATTCAATTAATAATTTGAACTTTATAGTTTTTCTTCAGTGTACAAAATAACTATTATGATTTGAAATGACTTAATTTGAGAATTTATTTATTACATGTTTGAAGATAAATACAAAAAGTTATATTTACAATGAATAATTTTGTGTAAATATATTGTCTATGGTATAAAATAATGACTATATATTTAATTAAATATTTACAGATTATGGATAAAAGCAGTTAGAATTTTTTGCTAAATTATTTTTATATAGTAAGCTGGGAAAGATTTCAACTGAATATTTTTAACTTTTTGGAATTTCATAAGTTTAATGACTTCAAAAAGTATATTACATATCAAATATAGTATTCTTGTATATATATAATTAATAAAATGTTAAGTATGGGCCTGTACTGTACATATTTTGAGAACAAATTAAAATTTAAATTATACTAAAATTTCAGCTTAAAAATTTAATCAGTATTCCTTTTACTAATTTGTTTATAAGCTTGAAGACAATTATATACAGTACTATATAAAAATATAATTCTGTAGTGATTCTTAAAATCTATTTTAGAATGTATTAAAGTAATATTTAAACTGATTTTACAGATAATATTGATATTTATTAGAATTCTAAAGCCAGTTAATATAATAATTATATATCAATATGTAGAAATACAAATATAATTGCTTAAGCTCAGGAAACATAACTAAAGCTGCTAAATTTTTAAATATATTAAATATTTGTTTATTAATAAATTTAGTAACAAGAATAGTAATAAAAAGTGGATCATTTTCAATATCATTTGATGGTGATAAATTTAATTTCCTGTATTATATAATTCTAAACATACTTCGGCAAAGATTAAATTTTGAAATTTTCAACGTTTTAACTTTAATTATAATGTTATATTAGATCAACTAATGAATTAGTTTTAAATGAGATTGAATTAACTACTTGATTTTTATTTCCAATAAAATCAAAAATATATATTATTTAAAAAATTATATTGCACACTAAGACTAGGAATTGGACTTTAACACTTTATAACACTTTAATATAAAAATATCTATGGCATGTTTTATTAAAAACATAAAAGTCATTCCAAAAACAATGAATGATCAAATAATTTATAAGTATTGAATTTTATTATTTAATTAATTAAAGCCATATCTTTCAAACTAAATAAATTTTATTTTTATTTTCAGTAAATTTCTTGTATATTCATGCTTATTAATTTTTACATTACTGTTTGCTTTACGTCTTGATGGTGCCATTTCTTGGAGTTATTGGGCAATTTTTTTGCCGTTATGGATATGGAAAGCTTTTGTAATATCTGGTGCTAGTACAGGAAGTTATGTTTGGTGGCAGCATCCTCAATATAGGTAAGTATATATTTTACAAAATTCTATAAAAATAACTTTATAATTAAAATTTAATAGTAATATTATGTAATATATTATACAACCTAAATAACTATATATTTTAAATGTTGAACACATTCCACTTTTATAAAAAATTTCAAACAACTTTTAAATAAATAATTGCTTATAGAAACATATCAATATTTTCAAACATGAATACTTTTTAGAATGTAAGTTAGCATTAATTTTTTTGTTAACCGTAAGGATGAAATTATGTAATAGTCTCATCTAATCTTGCTTACATCTTTCATGATGCATGTGATTTGCTGCATATATCAGTTTATGATATTAACCTTATCCAGTGTTCCTTGAAATTTTTACTAGCTGGGTGGAATGAAGAATTAGCCAGGTGGACAAAAAATATTGTGCAATATTATAAAATTTTCTGTTATACATTTCTTCCTTGATGTCCTTCTCCACTTTTTATATACTTCCTTCTCAGGTTTTTTTCTCTCATTGTGGTTTTTCTTTCATGGAAAGATAACCATGCAATTGATTTCCACGTCATATTAACTATCTTCATTTTCTTTTAATTTGAGACTGTCTTTTATCTATGTTTATTCGTATTGCACAATGAAGTGCCTTCAATAGACACTAGGCTTTACATCCATCTTTATACTGCTGTTCAGGTATCAATATGCATTTTGGGCCCTTGCCTCTCTTCTGTTGGCTCTTTGTTATTTCATTCAACACCACATAGTATTCTTGCCATTTTAAAAATGCATAGGACAACTAAAAAATAAAGTTAACACTGATAATTTACGTACAAGTTTATTGATTTGTAGTGTCAAAACAACAATTTACATTCTTAGTTCTTGTTACACTCTTATGAGCTATGCTTTTGTGAGGACCGGGTTACACCGGCCTGATTTTAAAATTTTATTGTTCAAATCCCCTCGGGAGATATCAGTCCAGCGATCAAGATTCAAAGGATGTGCAGCCTTCCGTCGTCAAACACGCTTCCCTCCTCTCCAAATCCGACCTCTGAGTCACGAGGATCGACTCATCACCCACCGTCGCAATTGGTGATCGCAGCGGACGAGACCTGGAGTATATAAAGGGGGGAGATATCTAAGAAGGAGGTCGCTGAAAGTCCGCATAAGACGCCCGTCCCGTCGGATCCGTCCCGAGAATCGAGGGCCGAAACCCGAAGTCACCGAAGCCTGCCGACAACGAGCCGCCCCGACCGATCCTCCTGCTTACCTCCACGACCGGAGAACCGAGACGATTAATACTGCAATTACAACCGATATACCCTAGGAAGAGGTACGACCCCTAAATTTGTAAACTCTCTCTCTCTCGCGGTTAGGAACTGGACGTGTTAGATTTTCTGTATTTGTTTATCTGTCCAAATAAATCGTTGTTTGTTTTCATCATGGTTCCGTTATTTCGAATATCGCCTTAAACTTATCGACGGACTCACACACTTCCTCCACTTGACCTGACAATTAATTTCCCAATCCCGACGAGTCGGGATATCATCAAATATTAAGCCATCCTTGACAGTGGGTTGGGTCTTGCCGACCTGTTCGCCGAAAAAAAGGAGGTAGGACGGAGTCGTACCTCCTTTTTTTCGGCTCGGCTCGTTCCGGCGTTCCCACACTTTCATTTTTCTTCTTGTACTATCTTCATTTCATCATTAATTGATTTGATCCTTTAATTTTTCACTTTTTATTTTGTGTATGAATAATCACTCGACCATGTGTCACGACCGTTATACACCTAACCGACCCTAATTCTGCCTCTTGTTTGTCAGTTTCTTGGGTCCTAGTTGGGTCGTTTATTGCGTCTTATATATCATTCGATTCAGTCTTTTTCATACTTTTTAACGGTGTCATTGCTTCTTTTTTCTGACTTACCGTTTTTGTTCTATAACAGTGTTTCCTATCTGAATTACGGGCCTAATTGCGGGCTTTCTGTGTCGCCGGTGCTTCTGATACTCTACTGGCGTTTACTACGCTTTGTTCTCTCCACGATTTGCAAATTTCAGGCTCCTAGCTCCTTCCATTGACATCTTATTGTCGCAGTTATACTTGCATTCACCTAACTGACCCTAATTCGTTTGATTGTTTCGCTGGTTTTCCGGGTCGTGGTTGGTACGTTTCTCTGGCTTTATATATCATTTGGATTCACTTTTTGTGTGTGTACTTGCGAATGTCTACGCGAGGATCTCGTAAACCTGGGATCAAGCAGCCAGTATGCAAGGGCTGCAGTCATCACCAGAGCCTGACTTCCTACAGCAATGAAGTCCTGAAGGAACTGAAGGAGTACATTAATGACAACAAGGGCTCTAATATTGAAAATAAGCGCAATGTGGATTTTATAATGGGATGTTTTGACAGAGTTGTTAATTATCTCATTGAGAACTCCTCTGGAAAACTTCTTGTAAAGTTGAATGAAAAGGTAGACGCTCTTATTGAAAAGAATATGACTAAAGATGTTCTATCCTCTCAAGAAGCTGTTTTAAAAAAGCTGACTGCCCTTGAGCAGAAGGCTTTGCCTCCCAAACCAACTGCACTTTTGTACAGTACCATCGCGAAATCTGGCATTGCAAGAAGTGAGGCACGTAACATCAAAACCCCACAAGCACCAAGAGATGTTTTGCTGATTTATGGTAAGGAGGAAAATCAGACAAGTGAATCTGTGTGCAAAATTATACAAAATAAGATTAAACCTTTGAAATTACATATAGGGATTGACAAAATCAGAAAAATTAATAGCGGTGGATTGGCGGTTGAGTTGGAGGGCCGCGAGGACGCTGCCATTCTGGAGCAATGCATTAAAGAGGAGGTACCTGAACTAATAACAAAGAAACCAATGAAAAGATGGCCACATCTGGTTGTCTATTCTGTCAACAGAGACATACCCAAAGATGACTTAAATACCTTAATTTATAAACAAAATAGTAGCCTCTCCGAGCATTTCTCCGAGGAAGAATTTCTCCAACAATTTAAGATTAAGTTTAACATGGGGAAACGGGAAAGTCCATATAGAAACTGGGTGGTGGAAGTTTCTCCTGAACTGAGGAAACACTTACTAAAGCTAACAAAACTCAACATCGAATGGTCCCGCTCCCGTGCTGCCGACTTTTGTCCTATATTGCAGTGCTTCAGATGCTGCCAATATAACCATTCCACTAAAAACTGCCCACAAAAAGATCCTACTTGCAGTCATTGTGCTGGAGAGCACTTATACAGGGACTGCCCCAATTTGGAAAAGACACCTTGTTGCTGCAACTGTAAACGGTATAAAAATAACCACGACAATAATCACAATGCTCGGGATGGCGATTGTCCTATCAACTTAAAAATCAAAAACAACTTAATCCTTTGCACTGATTATGGATTTTAGTGACCATAATTATATCAGTTTATTGCAGATAAACCTAGGAAGGAGTATTGCCACCACTTCTCTTCTCAGTAACAAGATCTTAAATTATGATCTGATCTTGGCACAAGAGCCGTACTGCAAGAACTATTCTCCAGCATGCCTACCCACATTCTGCCCAGCTCTAAGGACAACGGACGCTTTTCCATGGGCAACTACTCTTGTGCCTAATACCAGCCTCTCAATTCTACACCACAAGACTTTTACCAGTAATTACATCGTTACAACCGAGCTGATGATCAACAACTCCAGGATTATCATCTGCAATATTTACTTCCCCAATGATGCTAACTCTGTAAACTTCATTAATAATCTCCAAAACATTATTGATCAGTTTAGGGACACCCCCCTGATTATTGCTGGTGACTTTAACGCCCACTCTCCCACTTGGGGTGGGGAGAGGATAGACGAGCGTGGTGACCTCTTTGAAAATTTTTGTTCTACCAACGATTTCCTCATTCTTAATAACCCACTATCTCCACCGACTTTTTCATCACACAGGGGCGATAGTTGGATCGACATCGCTGCCTGCAGCAGTGGGCTATTTCCCGGATCCAGGATTGGAGGGTCCTTGAAGAGGACAGCCTCACCGAGCACTCTTTTATTGAGTTTAAGATTCTTACTGACAACAACAGTTCCCATCCTATTGTTAACCCACGGCTATCTTACTGCTGTTCTGGTGCTAATTGGGATGGAATGCATGATTTTTTGGTAGCTCATCTTGTGGACTTTTCTTCGGATGACCCGGACAACACTAGACTCCAAATTAATAAGAACATTGACATAATCAATGAAGCCTGCAACAGGTTTATCCCTAAGAGGACAATTAAGAGAAGAAGGGTCCCATGGTGGACGCCTGAACTTAGCCAATTAAGAGAAACTAACAGGCAACTTAGAAAGAGGTATCAGAGGTGTAGAGACGACTCTACCAGGCTCACTTACAGGACTGCATTCCTTGACAACCAGAAGTATTACAAACAGGCCATCAGAACTGCAAAAACTGAGAGTTGGAAAAGGTTTTGCACACAGACGTCAAACAACCCCTGGGGATACATCTCCAAGATGTGCACGAACAAATTAAGGCATACTAAAATTCTAACTGATTGCAACACTGAGAGTACTATACCTAGTGACTTTCTCCATACTCTGAAAGTACAAATAAACGCTTACTGTCCCGATGACAATCACATGGACGACACTGCCTGGCAGAAACAACTACGCCTTGAGGCCAATACTCCATCCAGATCCAACCCTATGCCTCCCTTTACTTTTGAAGAAATTGAGGATGTCTTCTCTAACCTGTCTAGGGGCAAGGCCCCTGGGCTAGATCAGATCACCAGCAAAATTGCTAAGCATATTTGGAGCATAATCCCTCAACAACTGTACAGTCCCGACCAAAATGATTGACTATCAGTCGATCGATTGCGCAGCTGTGGAAATTGATCACTTGTTACACCAGGACGTTCTATCTCTTAGCAAAGGCGTTTCAGGTGGACTGATCCGATTTGAGCCGTAATAGGGGTGAGGAAATCGAGCCGGAGGGACTTAAGCGTGCAGTCAAGCGCTCTGCAGGTTGACAAGACTAATCGCTCATCGCTTGCCTAAAACTGCGTGTGTAGCATCGGCCTTTTTTCTTTTAAAATTGTAAATTTGCCGCCACTGATCATCAGAAATATGATTTTATCCGTTATCTTTATACTTTTCTTTCTGTATAATGTTTTATTTACGTTTATTTTCCTGTAATTTGAGACGATACAGCTTTAAAATAAACAGATCAGGTCTCACTTGCCAATAGATTATCTCAACTTTCACCGATTGTCGTCGGTTCCTTTGTAATCGGAGAGTAATAGGACCCTGTGTCAATTTTCACTGTTAAGTGTTAATTGTTTTTGCGGTAATCTGAGTAGAGGGGAGAAGTTACTTAATAAACCGCCAAGTGTTTTATTACTGTTTAAACAACTGCTCCCCAGTTGTTATTTTTAGTAATTGGAGAGGGGTAGATCGTGTTTCAAGGTCAGTGAAAGTTTATTACTTTCGCAACAGGGTGTCATCTGAGCTGCCACCCACTCCCCACTTAAATGACAACAACGTGCTAAGTGTTTTATTATTATATAAACAAAAACTCCTCTCCCTGTCAGAAGTGGGTCAAATGTCAAGGTTACTATTTAATAGTATTGAACAGAATGTTGTCCTTGATATTTAACTATCATTTTGTCAGAACTCTTTATTTTGAATACTTTTCTTATAATTTATTTCCGTTTCGGTTATAAAATTGTTTTTATCTCTTCTTTGTCTATATATATATATAATGACAAATATATTATAAGAAAATTATAAGAAAAGTATTCAAAATAAAGAGTTCTGACAAAATGATAGTTAAATATCAAGGACAACATTCTGTTCAATACTATTAAATAGTAACCTTGACATTTGACCCACTTCTGACAGGGAGAGGAGTTTTTGTTTATATAATAATAAAACACTTAGCACGTTGTTGTCATTTAAGTGGGGAGTGGGTGGCAGCTCAGATGACACCCTGTTGCGAAAGTAATAAACTTTCACTGACCTTGAAACACGATCTACCCCTCTCCAATTACTAAAAATAACAACTGGGGAGCAGTTGTTTAAACAGTAATAAAACACTTGGCGGTTTATTAAGTAACTTCTCCCCTCTACTCAGATTACCGCAAAAACAATTAACACTTAACAGTGAAAATTGACACAGGGTCCTATTACTCTCCGATTACAAAGGAACCGACGACAATCGGTGAAAGTTGAGATAATCTATTGGCAAGTGAGACCTGATCTGTTTATTTTAAAGCTGTATCGTCTCAAATTACAGGAAAATAAACGTAAATAAAACATTATACAGAAAGAAAAGTATAAAGATAACGGATAAAATCATATTTCTGATGATCAGTGGCGGCAAATTTACAATTTTAAAAGAAAAAAGGCCGATGCTACACACGCAGTTTTAGGCAAGCGATGAGCGATTAGTCTTGTCAACCTGCAGAGCGCTTGACTGCACGCTTAAGTCCCTCCGGCTCGATTTCCTCACCCCTATTACGGCTCAAATCGGATCAGTCCACCTGAAACGCCTTTGCTAAGAGATAGAACGTCCTGGTGTAACAAGTGATCAATTTCCACAGCTGCGCAATCGATCGACTGATAGTCAATCATTTTGGTCGGGACTGTACAACCTGTATAATGCCTGTTTATGCTATGGGATCTTCCCTGAGAGTTGGAAACTAGCCAGCATAGTTCCAGTCCCTTAGGCTGGTTCCTCTTCTGAGACCAGACCCATTTCTCTATTGCCGGTCCTTGGCAAAGTATTGGAACGCCTCATTTATGGTAGGCTTTGCTGGTACGTTGAGCACTACAATCTCCTGAACGATGCACAATATGGCTTCAGACCGCAACGGTCTGCAGAGGATGCCATCAGGATGGTCGTTGATACAGTTGACCAACTACTTGATGATCACAAATATGTCCTGGGGATAAGTGTCGACATTTCTAAGGCCTTCGATACAGCTTGGTGGCCACTTGTCATTCATCAATTAAGAGCTATCGACTGTCCCGCTAATATATTTCACCTACTTCAGGACTATCTCCGCAACAGAAAAGCTGTTCTTCATTGGGGACAACACTCCGTTCAAAAGAGCATTACAAGAGGGTGCCCGCAGGGTTCTGTCTGTGTGCCACTCTTATGGAATATCACTTTCAACTCTTTTCTTGGGGAAAGTTTTGGCCAGGATAAATTATACGCCTATGCGGATGATGTCATACTCCTTATGGGTGGGCGTTCTCGTGCAGACCTGGAATGCAGGGCCAATTTAATGCTTGGAAAGGTCAATAACTGGGGCACGGAGCACAAGCTGCTTTTTAACCCTGCGAAAACTAAGGGTATTGTCTACAACAGATCGGGCAAGCCCAATCTTTATCGCCGCCCCCCACACATCAAAATGAACGATAAAACCATCAAGATTGAAAGAGTGATTAAATACCTCGGTGTGATTATGGACCACAGGCTGTCATGGGATCAGCATATTGAATTCATAACTAAACGAACTGGACTTATTACGCAAGCCTTCATGCAGGTTGCGAGGAATAGCTGGAGACTCTCCAGTGAAGCTATGAGCACCATCCATGACCACATATATGTTCCTATGATTACGTATGCTTGTGGCAGTTGGGGGTGGGCTGCACAGAAAGTGCACCCCAAAAGAAAACTTATCTCTTCACAAAGAAAAGTGTTGCTACTAATTACTAAGGCATATCGCACAGCCCCCACTCATAGCCTACAAATTTTGGCAAGAAAATCCCCCATTGATCTGACCATCTCCATGAATGTCAAGCTGCACCATGCCAGATGGGGCCTCGACATTCAAACCAATGACAGTTGCATCCATTCAAGTGCCATTGAAAGACCATACCGATATTGCAACATACCATGTCCTGGGACCTACACCAAGATAAAGTCCTCCTCCCCACACCTGGCCAAGATTGAACTATACACTGATGGTTCCAAAATGAATGATAGCATTGGCTGCAGCTTCATTGTCTATGAAGACAGCAGGGAGATTCATCACGACTGCTTCCGTTTGGACAGAAACTGTTCTGTTTTCCAAGCGGAGCTTGTAGCTTTACGCACGGCAATCTCTTGGAGCATTGCTAACTATGCTAATACCTCCATCCACATATATACCGACTGCCTATCTGCTTGTAACATCATTGGGAGCAACTCGCTTCATCATCTCGCCTGCGAGATCAGTGACCTCGTTACCAATTCTAACAACCATTACAGCATCTCCTGGACCCGTGCCCACCAGGGGATGGTAGGGAATGAGAGAGCCGACTTCCTTGCCAAATCGGCAACCTCTAGTAACTCAACCCCTATCATTTACAACAAAATAAGTAAACGGTGTCTATGCCACATACTCTGGACAGAATGTCTTCAAATCTGGCAGAATAATTGGTACCAAGAAAATCAGTGTACGACCTACAAGTTCATTCCCAACATACAACAGTTTTTCTCTCTTAAATGGTTCACCCCTAGTTTTCCACTGACTCAGCTAATAACCAACCATGGAAAGTTTGCCTCATATTTCTACAGGTTTACTCTCAGCGACACCAACCTATGCCCGATCTGCCAGACTGAAGATAACAGTGCTCATTACATCTACGATTGTATCACCCTGGAAAAAGAGAGACTAGACTTAAGGCTTTTAGTAGAAGATTCGGGCCACACCTGGCCTTGTGACTGCAATGTGATACTCTCATCTAAAGAAATATATAAGGCCTTCAGTAGGTTGGCCAAGAAATTCGTTGAACTCTCTCTGGTGATTGTAAATAATTAACTACCTAGCATTTTGCTTTTTATTTGTAATTTACCATTAACTGTTCATAATCTTATCGTGTTTATTGTCTCACTGCATCTTGCTACTGTGTTGTCACTCTATTGTCATCCATACAAATTATTATCAGGTCAGTAATTATCAACGTATTGTAGCCTAACTACTATCGTGCCAATAACTTGTTAACTATTCTCTTAATGTAATTGTTTGTATTATTACCTGTTTATATTGTATCACGTTTATATGCACCATTTATCTTGTTAGTCTCTAAGTTTACCCTCCTTTTTATAATCAATGTGTAATTGTGTATTATGTTCTAATGTATATCCACTTTTGTTTATTATATATTCTGTTTGTATTTGCTTCTGCTGTATATCAATCAAATTTATGTATTTTCAACCCTGGTAATGCCTTTGGCGGGGCCAGGAATGTACTCATTTGTACGTAAATAAATATTATTGTATTGTATTGTATTGTATTGTGTATGAATAATAATATGTGTAATCTTATCAGTACATTAATTTCAATTGCACTAGCCAATTTTCATTTGTTTATGATATTCTATAGATTTTTGGCTCAATATAATACATAATATACTTTTCACTATGGTGTTATATATATCCAAGTTTTTTGAGATTTTGGCATTTTACTTGATTCTAATCAGCCTCCTAAACTGGCTTTCCTTGTTTTCTTCTGTTTCCTATTGCTCAATTATCTCTTCCATCTTAGCTTAATTTCACTCCTAGATATTTGTAATGGTCACATATTACTGTGTTTCCCCGAAAATAAGACATCCCCTGAAAATAAGACCTAGCACATCTTTGGGAGCAAAAATTAATATAAGACACTGTCTTATTTTTGGGGAAACAGGATATAAATTATACATTTTATATTATACTATTGTCTACATCCCCTCATACAAATAGTTTGCTTTTCCCATATTCATTGATAATCCATATACACATGTTAGAGATTGTAATTGGTTATTGGATACAAAAATAATGTTTTTTATTACACTAGTTTTTGGCCTTCATTAGTATGAGTGTCATAACTTTAGGACTTTAATGCGTTTTCTGGTTATATATCATCATATACTTTTTTATGCATAATGATATATGATTCTTTGAAAGTTAAATGTTGATGGATATTGAAAAGCTTCTTAATATAGCAGTATGTATATGTCTTCTTGTGAGTGATCAACATATCATTTTCTTATGTCTGCCATGTTGATCTATGGACATCACAATCATCCTAATTTTTTATTGGCTAAATATTATTTTAATTATAGTGTTAATAATACTGATTGATAAGAAATTTTGAAAAGTTAATGGAAATATTCAATAAAATTAATTGATCAGACATAGAAAGCAGAAATTAGAATAATAATTGAGATGAATTCTATGTTCTTGAAAATGCTAATTTAAGTAGTGCTATGTATTGTGCAATAGACATCATGAGAATGCATTAATACTGCAGAATCATAGTATATCATACAAATGTTTAAAAAACTTAATAAAGTTAAATTTTTAAAAATACTGTGCGCTGAAAAATTGAAATTTTTTCACATTATTGTCATTTTAACAAATTCTAAAAGAATAAATAATTTTCAAACACTGATAATACTTTATTAGTGCTTGATTTTGGGCTGAAAAGCCAATGTTCAGAATTCTTTTTTTAAACTGTAATGAATTTCTATGAGTTTTAATACATAAAATATTTTCATTAATAATATAACTCATTACACTTGATTAATATGGTAATTGTGTATTATTCAAATGTGTGTGATTCAATTCTATGTAATTTATTTATACCTTTGTTAAAGAACACATGATGAAAGAATTTTTTTTTCTATATTTAGTAATTGTTAAATTGCTAAAAAGAACAAAATCATTATTTACTGTATATAGTTTTCTATGATGAATTTATAAAAATTATGTTTACTTTTTTTTTTGACATGATAACAGTTATAATAGATTTTCTTAAGTATTTCACTATTGGATTTGTTATAACAACTTTCTCTGCTTTATATATTGATTTGATGATAATAAAATTTGACTTAAGATCTAGCAGTTTGAGTAATTATTTATACTCAGATTAATTCTTATTGTATTTCTGTACATATAAGAGCATGTTTTTATAGATGGGGCAAAATTGGCAATGCATTCCACAAAGTACCTAAAAATTCAGTATTTAAAAAACTTTTATAGTTTTTTTTGTTTATTTTTAATTGAAGCAGGACATATTTCAGAGAGCTTGCTCTTATTTATGCAGAAATATATGTTAAATATTTCATATGATTGATTTATATGTTTAATACACAATTTGTTTTTGTTCAGTATATAATCAAAAATTGCCAGCGTTTTAAAAAATGACTTTATGCTGCAACTAAATTGATAATAAATTAAATTAATGTTAGAGTATAAAAATATGTTCTTTGACAACACCAAACTTAGATTAAGAAAAAAACCAAACTGTCTTTTGCATTAAACTTTACTTACAAACAAGTACTTTCTACTACATTTCAAAATATCAACTTCAGGTTGAGAGTATACTATTCAAATTACAATTTTTTGAAAAGTATGTTAAAAGATTGCAAATGCACCATTTAAATCATAGCATGTAGTTTTTACGTAGTTACATAGTTAATGTTATAGACAGGCAAAATTAATATTTATTTCAAAGTACTTGGATCAATTCATTATATAAAAATAATAATCTAGTTAATAATCAATGTAAATGGATATTTTCTTTTAATAAATTATAGCAAAAGAACGTATTATTAATGTTCTTGAAAAATATGAATATTATTTTTGGAAACTATAATTAACATAAAATAAAGTATGTGTATATATTATATAGTTAAATTCTTTCATTTTTCTATAATCTTTTATTACTCTCTTTCTTGTAGATATAAATTCTATACATACATAAATAAAATAACCACAAAATATTAAGAAACTATTCATTTTTGTTTTTAAAAGGTGAAATTCTTAATGAAATACATTTCTTGTAAGAATTCTGTTCTCAATCAAATATACATATACAGTATATATCTTTAATCTTTAATTTTAATTATAAATTATTTGAGCAACTTTTCTTATTTTAGCAAACATTTTCAGATTATTTGAATCAAAAGTCTATACAATTTAAATTGCCAAACTCCATAGAATATAAATTAATCAATTTAAAATTACAATTTCTCAAAATTAAAAAGTTTTTGAATTTTTTAATTAGAAATATTTTGTTCAAATACAGTTTTGTTTAATTTTAAAAAGGAAAGCATATACAAATTATAGTGAAAGAAAAATAGTGTTAATTTATATTAAAAAAATTTAAAAACTAAGTACAGTAGAGCATCGTTTATCCAAATCGGTTGGGGACTGGGGTTGTTCGGATATCTTATTTTTTGGATAACCAATTATGTACGAAAAAATATGTTAACCTATCCCATGTTGAAATTTTTCTCCAGTGCGTGTCGCTTTGTGTTGAATTTTCGTCGATTTTAAGCCTAATGAAAATTTTTATAATAATAATCATGGCTATTGTATCATTAAAAATTATTTCTTTATTTTGTACAAACAAAATAAATATATTGAAAAATATAAAAACAAAAAAATTATACTTTAGAAGTTAATCTAGTATCAAAAACGTTCAATTCAGCACGACACAAAAGCTTTCGATTAACCGACGTTTTGGTTGATTGGCTTTCGGATAAATGACGCTCTACTGTATATGAAAAGCAAAATGCCAGCAATAGATGTACTTCTCCTGATTGAACTATATATATATATATATATTTATGGTTGCCAACTTTTAGAATAATAAATTCTGAATACTTTTTAAAAAAAAAAAAAAACACTTTCCACCCTGTGGGCAATAAGAGAGCCTTTTTTGAAAACTGAACACATTAAAAATTTAAAGATAGAGTACAATCATATTACAAATGATTGTATGATCTTTTATCATCATATATTGTAAAATATGATGATAAAATATCATTTTTTAATCTAAGAAAAGTATATTAGTATAAAATTGAAATAAAATTCTTCAAATATATTTTTAATACTGCAAAAACATCCTTTTAAATGTAACTGACAGTATTATAATATAATATAACCATTGTACCCGAGGAGAGACAATATTAAAATTACTTGGAATATATTCTGCACACTTGTGCTGTCTCCCATACTTGTTATATAAGAGTGGCGTGGCGCACATTGTCTACAAGACATTCCTATATCATCAATAAATAAATGAAATATATATTATATTTCAACCACAAGTTTTGTATTAATGATGATTTGCTGTTTTGAAATTTCTAATTAGTCATTGTTCTTTGTTGTCTGACTTCCATATGTACCTACAGGTAGGCCTCCTACAACGCGGTACTTTTACAACGCGTTTTCGCTCCAACACGGTTGGAAAAATGCGGAAATTTTCTTACAATGCGGTTTAGGGTATTTAGAAACGAATTATCTTTCACATAACAGAAAAATCGCAACGGATCACATAAGTGCAGTGGAACTTGATGGAACAAGCTCAGATCTTGAAATAAGGCCAGTCAAACATTCTCGAACAACTATAATAAGTGACGATGAGGACTGAATTTGAGCATAACATTATGTTTTTTTTTTATTTTTACTTGAAATCATAATTTTTTTAGTTTTTATATGATGTTGAATTTTATTTAAGCTTTTTATGTACATAAATTTAAAAAATGATGAAAATGTTACACCATAAAAGGCAGTTTTTCTCTTTTTAGAACTGAATCCCAGTTTTGTATTAAGTTGGTGTCTCCTATAATGCGATTTCCCACAACGCGGTATTTTCAAGGAACGTATCTACCACGTTGTAGGAGGCCTACCTGTATTTCCTATAAATCCTATGATTAACTATCATGTGATAATGATAGATATTTGATAAAACATCTTTTATTTCTAGTTTTATTATTAATCTATAATTATTAATAAAAATTATTTATGAATTAAAAATATATTGTATTATTGATTACACATTAATGTTCTGTTGGTTAATTCATTCATATTATTGGGTTGTTCGGAAAGTAATTTTGTTTTTTTATTACTAGAGGAATTAGATGTATTTTTACCAGCCAATTTTATTTTAAACCACATTTTCATTATATACTTCGACAGCTGACATTTTAAGGCTTATTTGTAAAAAATTTTGTTTGATTCTGTACAATTGTTTTTTTTTCGGTGACCCATCAAATATGGAAAATCGAAAGCATCATTTTCGGCATATTTTGCTTTTTATAACTAAAAAATCAAAATGCTGTTCAAACAAGAAAAAAATTGTGGTCCATGTTTAGAGAAGATGTATTGAGAGAAAGACAGTGCCAAAACTGGTATACAAAATTGCATTCTGGCAATTTTAATATTGAAGATACACCACATTTTGGATGGCCATTTGAAGCCAATGAAAACAAAATAAAGGTACTGATTGAAGCAATCTGCCGTATAACAACACGTGAAATCACTAAGAGATTAAATCTGTTAAATTGACCCGTTTATTATTACTTAAAACAAATTGGTTTTGTTTTAAAGCTCGATATATGGGTTCCACATGTTATTAAAGAGAGATGCTCTCTATGGTGGGATTTTAAAGAAATTTTTTTTTTGAGCTTTTACCAGACAATTTAACAATTGATTCGAAAGCGTACTGTCATCGAGTAAACAAATTGAGTAATATCATCAAACAGAAAAGGCCAGAATTGATCAACAAACAAAGTGTAATGTTTTACCATGATAATGCCAAATTTCACACAAGTTTGGTAACTCGTCAGAAACTGTTATAGCTTAGATGGGATGTGTTATCACACCAACCATATTCACCAGATTGGGCACACTCAGATTATTACTTGTTCTGATCTATACAAATTTTTTTTAACTGTAAGACATTTACTTGAAATGACAATGTCAAAAATCACTTGGATCAGTTTTTTGTAAACAACGATCAAAATTTTTATGAATGTGAAATCATGCTACTACCAGAAACAATGACAACAGGTATTTGACCAAAATGGTCAATATATAATTCAATAAAATATTTATTTATTTATAAGAATATTGCGTTTATTTTTCTATGGAAGAAAAGGAAATTACTTTCCGAACAATCCAATATTTCAATAATAATAATATTTTTCACATGTTTGCTCCATTATTGTGTTGTTTTAACTAGATATTATCATTTATTTTTGATATTAATAGTTATATAAATGTTTTTGCTAAGCCAAATGTGAGTTATTTATACTCACATTTATTCTTAAATACAGGTATACCTTGGGTCACGTCATTTCAAGTTAAGTTGTTCTTGATTATGTCGTTTGTCAAAATATATATATAGGAAAAAATGAAAATCAAGTTTAAATCATTTTATTTGACTGTACGTCTCTGCCACAAATATTGAAGTCGTAATATCACTAGAATAGCATTAGAAGCACATAAAAGCATGTTACTGTACAGTAAATAAGAATAAAAGTATATAAAATTGTATTAAAATATGTGCATTTACAGTAAATGTTAATACTGTACATCATAAATCCTAGAGAACAAAATATGAAAACATCTGTGACTCTGTGTTGTCGTCTTATTTAGCAGTCTTTATTGGTAAATTTAACATAAATTAATTATTATGGCTTTGTGTCCTTTTTAAACTTAATTTAAAATTTATTTTGTATACAAGTACTAGTATACAAAATAAATTTTAAATTAACATAAATTAGTTTATTTTCTACTATTGCAAAATAATTTTAATAACTGTATTTGTTATTTAATCTTACAAAATAATTTTATTTTATAATGTCTTAAAGCAAACCACATTAACAAATAAAGAGTCCACAATGTACTGTAAACATGTACATGTACAAGTATGTATGTACTGTAAATTTATATAAATTTTAGTTTTTAATGTAGTACAGAAAAAAGTAATTTGTTTGTAAGCTTAAAATAGATTCTTATTAACCATATATTATTAAAAATGCATTTATAAATAAAATACAGAACTAGGAATGGTTATTTGTGGTTTAGCTTAGTGACAAGTAAATTCGACTTAAGTTGCCTCTCCTTGAACCAATTACCCGATGTAAGGTGAGGTATACCTGTAACAGTATCCTTATTTTCTGTTGTTAGAAATTAATGGAAGTTTTGAAAATGTGATAAAATTAATCATTCATATAAAACTTTTCAGTGTAAAAATATATTAAATATGACAATCAAGAATATTAATATGGAATAATAAGAGAAAGTGGAATAAGATTGTGTGACCGATTTATTTAAAAATTAAAACATTTCTGGTAATAGTAATTTTGGTTACACGATTGGTAATTGTTGCCAATGTAAAATATACGATTTCAACTTTGGCAATAGCCTGACTTTGGAAGAAGACAATTGAAATTTTTTTATGCTTTTCTATGTTGTTTTACAATGGTACAGTACATGCTTCCATTTATTCATAACAATATTGAAATAGAAAACAAGCTAATGTGTGAATTAAACACATTATGAACATGGCTACATTGGGTGTCAAAACAACAATATCAATCTTTGTAACTACTATAGTTGGGGTTAGAATTCAGTTTGTGTAGTGTATTACGATGGCTACTCTGAGATATACAAAAATAAAAACATTTTGTTAATCTAGAATTATTGGTATTGATTATGCTTTTTGTTACTTACTAGATTCTACATAAAGCTTAATAGTGTGTGGCTGGCTTTTGATCTGTGATGTTTGTTGACATAATGCAGAAATTTCTGAATTATTTTCTCTATTAATACCACATGACAATATGATCTGAACTTAAAACTGCTTCTCTTCAATTAATTGCAAATCCCCCAATCCATGACAAATTATCAGATAAATTAATGATTGATATTGTTTTTACAGGCTATAACATATTGTATGTATTGATGGCTAGGAGATTACCTCAACTATAATGTCCATATTGTTTTCTTTGTAACACCCCCTGAAGTCTGTTTGACTAGCAGGTAGCATGCAAACAGCTTTTGTGTATTCAAGCATTAGGTTTAAAATAAGTAACTTGCATTTATGAAGTGATATTGTAAAACAAGAATGCAGGAGCAACATTGTATGTACAGTACAGTACATTTATTCTCTTACACCATGATTGTTTTATCTCATTGTTCATGAAAACAATACATAAATTTTCTTTGGCAAAACAAGGTTTGTTTAATTTCATTTGTGACATTTCAATTTATTTAAGAATTTTAAAGCAAAATTTGATCTAAAATTTGACAAAAGCCAGAAAGGCAAAATTTTTATGTAGACATCAATCTTAATTTTTAATCAGTTTTATACATAAAAGTGTAATTGATGCTATAATGTGAAATTCAATTGAGATAAAATTACTATTACCAAATCTTCAACCAAGACTTTTTCTGCCCTGCATGTAATGAACATTATGTGGATCCACCCACTGAAGGCAGAATTTAATGTTCAAATTGTGTTTTATGATAATTGATTCCTGGTTACCAATTTTCACCAAGGAGAATCGCTGTTAACTAATACTATAGATCCGCTTAACACAGGGTCACGAGGAATTGTCTATATGAATTACCTGTAGATTCATAGAAGGAATTTAACCAGATGGATGTATGAACAGTTAGCAGTATATACCTGTAACCTTTAACTATTATGTTAAATATGTTTTTGCAATTGATGTAGGTATCTGTATTTATATAATTGTGGCTGAAGAGGGTCTAGTGAAGACTGAAATCCATCCCACAAATAAAATTAGTTTCAAATATACTTCTTAATATATACTGAATGAATTATAATTCTTCACTCCACGAAAAAACCTTTATAATCCAGTGATAGGTGTTTCTACAACAGCTAACATTTTCAACCCCTTCAGGGTCTTCCTCAGGCACAGTTCATAAGAAATTTCAAATACCAATGGAACGGAACAAAAACCGAAGCAAATTCTATTCAATATTTGAAATCATGGAATTGGACAATAAGATGGAACATTATGCTCGTGTTGGGATGTTGTTTATGCATGCGTACTGTTACGTTTGCTGAACTTTGAATATAAATTGAAATAAATCAATGTGAAGTTATTTGTGGGTGTGCATTTCCCTCATAACAATATTTCCAGGTGTGTGAGATGTTAATTGCATCCTTGTAGTTGATGCATGTGTTCTGCAATCCTGCCTTACATATCTCCAGATTGGAGACTCTGAAGATATATAAGGCCATTTCGATCAATGCATTTTTGTAGGCGATGTAGCAGTTTTTGTATGCCCATGTCATACCTGCTCGCCACCATGTCGCAGGTCCCATCTTGCGCACACCTTCTGATATTGCAACTTTTCCATTAAAATCCTATGAGTTGTGCTTGGAGAAAGCCCAATAACCAAAATGCAGAGATTATCCAGAGTGATTTGCTGATCTTTGTGCATGGTTTGCTCAACTTTCGCGACTGTCTTGTCGGAAATTGATGGTCTCCCGCCTCTTTCTTTGTTGTGAATTTCAGTACGATCAGCTGCAAACTCCCTATACCACTTGAAGATGTTTTTGACATCTATGCACGACTTGCCACACACTTCTGTCAATTGGCAATGAATTTCAATAGGTTTAACACGACATGGCAGTGAGCTGGTTTGACATGGGCATACAAAAATTGCCACAGCGTATACAAAAATGTATTGACCGAAATGGCGATTATGTAGAAAAATAGATAAATGTTCAAGCTTTAAAATGATATGAACTTTATTTTTGTATAAATGTTTCTTTGTATTTAAAAAATTAGGAGACCTTACTTTTGGGAATACCCTCATAGCAACAAGCCAGAATCTTTTAAAGGGTCCATAGTAAAATGTGAATTGAATATCAATACTCTTTACTTGCCTCTCAGTTCTCCAGTCAATATGCACACCCTCTTGTGACTTAAAGACAAAAAAGTACCCATTAACTTATTCACATGTCAAACTTCATATAAATTCATTAAATAAAATTTAAAAAAAAAAACATTATCATATTTGTTAAATAAGCAATTATTTGCATTATATAAATATGAAATTATTGTATAAAATGATGTAAAATTTTGAAGTTTAATAAATTTATTTATTGATCTTAAAGTATTTGTCATAATTTGGATGAAAATAGTGTAGTAAATGACGAGGATAAATTGTTTCCTATTGTTCAAAATTGCTCATATGCTGTACAGACTTGGGCTTTAAATTAATTAACCTGTATTCCTTACACAGGGTGTCTCAAAAGGTAGGTGAAAAACTCTTATGAAGATATGTACTTATTTAGAAAACATTAATTGTTTTATATTGAATTTTGTGTAGTTGTTAAATTTTCCATTCATACTCATATTAGCAATGATGAACAAGGATGAACAAGTTTTTGTTGTAACATTCAAGATATAAGGCCCGAAATGCAAGAAAATTTAGAGGTAATTTTGAAAAAGTTGCATAAGGAAGGTCCAACCATATAAGACTATTCATGAGTTGTTATGCTAGAAAATGTGCTCCAAGAAGCAACATTGCTTTGACCTCTGTAGAGAGCACCACTGTATAAGATGAAAATTTTATTTCAAAAAGAAAGTCTATAAGAATTTTAGTATACAATTATATGCATTTTGGAAACATGTAGGTTTAAAAATTCTAATAAATTTTTGAAAAATATATGATAATTAGTTTATTTAAAATTTTAAATTTAATGTGAAATATCTTTTGCCTACTGTTCACCCTTTTTGGATTATGAGCATGAGGATATGTATGTATGTATGTATATTATTATGTATAACCACTTATTTTTCAGTTTTTGAATTAATAAATTTAATAAATTTTAATTTAACAAACAATTCTGCATCCATATTTAACTAAAATTCTAACTATATTTAACTAAAATTCTAACTGTATTTAACTAAAATTCTAACTATATTTAACTAAAATGTTTTATTTAGTAGCCTTTTACTTTCCTGGCTGTTACGTATACATAACAAAGGAAAGTATTGGAATTGTGTCAAATTTGACCCTTGAATTTTTTGCACATTTTGAGAGACCTCCTGGATCCAAAGAAGTTCAAAAAACTTCAAAACTATTCCATGTGTGTGTGTTGCCATTTATTTTATTTAATATCTCAGAATGGGGTAAAGATTAAGAAACAAAATTTGGCATGGTGGCTTGTTTATGAGGAGCATTGTTGCTATTAAATTTTGGTGGTTAAAGGTTGAGGGGGTAATGAGATAGAGGTATTCATGTGTCATATCTCAAGAGGAATAGGACTTAATGAAGCTTTTATTCATTATTAACATTTATATATTTTTTTTTTTTATAACACTCATCTTTACCCTCAAAATTGAGGTTTTTGCATTGTGTAGTAATTAAAAGTATAAAAAGTTTTTTATAATAAAATCTCATAACAGATAGTGCCACACGTGTATTATTAAGCAAAATAAACAAAATTGTACATTCTTTTTTTTCAAATAAAAACTCATAACAGCTGGAAAAGTTATGAAACTCATTGCTAGATTTACTTTTTTATGTTTGGAAACAGGAAATTGTGCATTATTTTTTTAAAATTTCTGTAAAGTTACAATGTAATCTTGTTTTTGATGTAAAGAATTTTTTTACTTTTATTATTTATTGTTGGATTTAGTCCAGTGTTTTAAAAAGTTAAAATCAATACTTCTGCAAGATAGAATGATTACTTATTCTTCATGGATGTTAGTGTGTGTGTATGTGGCACAATTTTGTTCATCTACTTTGAAGCTTAATAACTCCTGTGCCTTTTGTTGAAATTTTCTGAAATTTTGCAGGAAGGTTTGTGTATTAGGGGCAGCGATGCTTTTAAATTTTTGTGGTTAATGGTTGACGGGGTAGGGAGGGAGTTAGAGGGGGTCGTGTGTCATATCTCGAGTAGGATCGGACTTAATGAAGATTTACCTTGTTATTAGCATTTACAATTTTTTATAAAACTCATCCCTAACCTGAAAATTGAGGTTTTTGCCATTTTATAATAATTAAAAATATAAAAAGTTTTTAATAATAAAATATCATAACAGATAGTGCCAGACATGCAGCTTTAAATGTTGCAAGGAAAGTTAAGCAACTCGTTGCTGGATTCTTTTTAAAAGCATGACAAGTTTATAAATTTAAGAAATAAATATTTTAACATAAGTATTATATATATACTAAATACAATATTTAAATATATATCTTATTTCAATTTAATTTTAGGAACCCATTGATTGCATGCTGCATCTCAAAATTGATTTTAAGATGCATTGTAACTTTGCATGAAATTAAAAATTTTTAAATAATCAATTTTATTAAATAAAAAGTTAGAAAATCAATACAAATTCCACGAAATAAATAATATTAGGTAGTTCTAGTCACTACTATATTTCCATGCTCTCCTATATATACTGTATAATAACTATAATTTTAATGTTGCATCCTAATGTCTCAAAGGTATTTTAAATATTAAAAATGATTCAATATAAGCTTTTAGTCTGTTATTTTCTTAAATACCTTAGTAATAAATAAATGTGATCTTGCTTGCCTTATCATTATAATTCTCAGACTTATCACACACCTTTCCAATTTCTTTAATTAATGCTGATGATTATAACAATAAGGCCAACAGGCTCACATATTTATTTACTGCTAGGGTATTTATTTAAAAACAAGTTAAAATTAATTCTTGTTATCAGCCAAGCTCATTTGAATTGTGGTCAGAGATGAGCAATGTAGCCAAAAATATTATGATTGATGTGTAGTGCACCATGCTGTCTATTCATGATGACTGATTGTTATTTTGTACTGCAAAACAGCATTTATGCTAAACTGTTCAAACCTGTACTTTGGACAAGCAAAAATAGGTAAAAAAGTGCATCTTAGATTCATGGAAATATTATGTATTAAACAGAACACAAATGGTCTGCTGGAATTTTAATAACATTTTCATTTTTATGAATATGAGTCATTTAAAATTTTATGGAATAGAATTTTTGTAATTATATAAATAATTAATGAATTATATAACGATTTGTCTATAGCTCTTTTCGACTTCTATTTCTTTATAATCCTACTAATCTAAACAATTCCAACATTAATTAATTTGGATTAGTAAGAGTGCATTGTATTTCCAAAGTTTGTTTAATCTCTCATTTTATCAGAAATCACAAAAATTAATTTTCTGTTTATCTCTGACATGTGTGAAGATTAAATAAGAACAGCTTATTTTGTTTTGTCACCCGAATTCATTCTTCCTATCACATATTTACCATTCCTGCAGTAAGCATTAACATGTCTATTAGTCTGAAGTGACAAATTAAAATATATAAAAATAATTTAATATAAACTTCTCGGGATAATTTTTATAAAACTTTCATGGAATTAAATTTGCCATTAAAAATAAAAAGTAGATAACATTTTCTCAAATCAATGCCTATGCTTCACAAATGTGAAATAAGCAACTAGTTGATAACATATTTTAATAAAAGTTGACATTTTTTAAGGCATTTTCACTTTTATACATATCTTTTAATGATATGATAATTATTTAATGAATAATTATAAATATATATATTTTTTTATTTAGAATTGAAGGAGAAGGTTATGTACATTATAAAGCAATGTTAATCAGTTTAGCGCTACAGTTATTGTTGCTGATGTTCGAATTGCTAGTTTGTGATAAATTAGAAAACAGTCGTCATCTGTGGATTCTTGTATTTATACCATTGATATTTATCTCCGTTGTTTCCGTGGCTGTTTGCATTTGGGCAGTAAAACATGACAGGTCATTTGAGGTTAGTTATATTTTTTAATATTGATTTTAAATATTTTTTTTTTATTTTATATGTATTTTTATTATTTATAAACTTTTTATGTCAGTTATATTAAAATATTAATATAATAGTATCACTAACTCAAACTCAGCCTTCTTACTAAATATACTAGATACATCCAATACACCTTATTGCTGAGAACATATATTTATTACGTCTAACTAACGTTTTCGGCCCACTTTATGGGCCATCCTCAGGTTACAATTGTTCGACTCTAATACAAAATCGAACACGTTCAAAACTAAACTAAATTAGAACATACATTTTAAATTTAAACAAATAGAACAAGTATAACACCAAATAATAAATAAGAAAATCCAAATAAAACACAAATGTAAATGCAAATAAAATACGAAGACTGGCCGTAAACATTAAGGAAAAATTCCTTATCCTTTAACGCATATATCTACTGAGCCTCTGTAGAAGCATTATTATGTGTGTTACTTTTTACCATGTACTTCCATCCCGTCGCATCTTTATAATTTAAACATCTGCCAGACAAACCCGCTCTGTAAATTTCGCATTTCTCCGTTATGGATGACAACGTTGTTAGATGTAATAAATATATGTTCTCAGCAATAAGGTGTATTGGATGTATCTAGTATATAATAGTATCTTCATGTTTCATTTAAGTTAAACTAAAAAGAAAAAATAATTATTTGTACTGGAATCTTTATTTTCTAGCATAGTTTTCATTTATGCTTATTGATTCTCAGAAAATGTATAAGACATATTTGTAACAATATTGAAAATTTGACTAGTTAAATAGTTTATAAAATAATTATTGTATCTCTAAATTAATTTAATAATTTTAATATGAAAATTATCAGAGTTTCAGTGAAAATTTTGCTTTATTATGCTGAGTTGCTTTTTTTCTCCATGTATTGATTATAATGATTATGAAAGTTGCTTCAAATTTGTTACATCAATATGACATAAATGCAATGATTCTAAAAAGGATAGGTTTTTTTAAAAAAATATAACATGAATTATGCTGTATGTACACACAAGTAATTAATTGAGAAGAGAACTATTTCATGATTAGTTAAATGAACAATTTTGTATCTATCTGACACTGATGTGTCAGTTCTTAATTTTAATTAATAATTATAATAGCTAGAAAGTATTGCTGTTTCAACAATCATTCCTGAAATTTTGCTTATACATTCTATCTAATTACTTAATATTTAACAGATAGAATGATAAAGTTTCTTTATATATATAACTAGTTACTTTCACATTGACATGCTAATTTTGATATTACAGTAGACCCCCCTATAACACGGTAGATACGTTCTGTGTTATAGGGGGGTCTACTGTATTAAAATTTTTTTCAGTATACATCTTGAAGTAAAATAAAACAAAAACAAATTATATCACATTGTTATAATAATCCACAGTAGAATAGTCATTATCATATTACATAATTATATTTATTAAGACAAAAAACAATGATAAATTCATATTGTAGATATAATGTTAAGCAAATTAGAGTATGATATTAGTAAGTTAAGTTAAAAATTAATATATAAATATGATAAATAAAGTGTATTAGTAATTTATTTAATGTAGAATAATAAAATTACATATAATATCAAATGTAGTAAATATTAAAATTAGTCAAATAATGTATGTTTTAAAACTCATATTAATATATTTTTATTTATAGATGGAATTATTTTGCTCAGTCAACATTCTGCAATTTATATTTTTAGCATTGAGGTTAGATGACTTTATTATATGGAATTGGGTTGTAAGTATAAATTACTCATCATCTATTTTATATTCAATTAAGTTGATCTTGTTAAAGCAACTAATCTGTAATTTATGTATAGGAAATACGAATTTTTATGTCATTAATATGCATTTATACAAATATATATATATATATATATTTGTATGTATATAATATTAAAATACTGGGAAATATGTATTAAAATAAATGTAAATTTTAGTTTATTATCTATATAAGTTTTAGTTTTACCACTTCAATTTAAATATGTATAATAATCTTGAGAACCACAATGATTATTTCACAATATCTGTATAGGTCATTCCATGTCAAGGGATGAAGTTGTTTCGCTTGACCATCTTAGATTTTCCTCAAATTTGGTATGTAGATTCCTAAAGTAACCAATAAAATACCACAAAATCTTATATTACAATATACAAATACTTCAGTTGTAGGAGCCCCTTAATTGGATGTGGTCAAAATATCACAAAAACTATTTGAATCTTTTTCCATTTTCCATTATTTGCTGAATTGGCATGCTGCCATTCAGCAAATAAGGTTGATATTTTCTTGAAAATTGCTATATCAGTTTACTATGCATGTATGATATAAACTGCACAGATTTGAAGGGTTAAAGTTTGATTATTCTTCTTACCAGCTGCAATCAAAGTTGGTAAAACACTTGTTGCAACAAAATTTCGGTAGATTTTCTGAACAAATCATCTCAGGAATGTCTTTTTTGTGAGAGTTTTGACTAGATGATTGTTAATAAAGCATGGAAATTTTATGTTTTGTAGTCCTCTAGTTTTTGAGATATTTCATTTGGAGGACTCTTCATATCTGGAGAGTCCTCCAAATGAATCATTTTATCTGTTAAAAATAGAGGACACACTGTATTTGAAGAGTCCTTTATTTTTAACAGATAAAATTAATAATAATTATACATAACAAGCTTGGAAAAGTGGAAAAATTAAACGATAAAGTTGAAGGTGTTTATGTAGGTAGTCTTACTATTATTGGGCCTATTTAAAGGCCTATACAAATTTTTAGCTTACCCCTTCATTTATTATTCTAGCTTCCCAATGGTTTATTCCTGGCTACAGGACTGGATAATGGCCTTCAGAAATCAGCAAAATATACTACCAAAGTTTTGGAATCATGTTGATCTTGAAATATCTTCCAAACTAGAGACTACAAAACATAAAATTTCCAGGCTTTATTAACAGACATCTAGTGAACAATCTCACAAAAGAAGACTTTCCTGAGATGTTTTGTTCAGAAAACTAGCTGCTAAAAATGGAAAAAAGTTTCAAATTGCTTTTTCAACATTTTGAATACTTTCATTAAGGAGCTCTTACAGCCAAAATATTACATACTGAGACATAAAATTTCTTTTAGTTAGTTCAGGAAGCTACACACCAAATTTGAGAAAAATCTGAGGTCAGGGAGTGACTTGATCACTTGACATGGAGTGACCTTATAATAAAGTTTTATTGTATTTGTTTATATTTTTAATGCCATTTTATCAATACCATAATGTAGTAAAGCATGAATACTTCAATGTTTCTTTGTTTTATGGCATTTTGTAATAATGATTATGGTTTTTGGTTCATTGGTTAAAAAAATTTTTTTTCCTTTTTTAAATTGTTTTCCAGAGATAGTGTTAGCATATTGGTACATCTGACAAGAACAATGTAAATTATATGCTTGCATATATCATGCTATTATCAGATTATTATTATAAATGATATTAATATATACACACAAATACATTAATATATCAGTCATTTATTTTTTCTGTATTATCCAGTAATGTTTTTAATGTAAACATTAAATAGTTAAATAAGATCTTTTAGCCCAACATTTTTAGTACATCTGTTAATAAGAATAACATAAAAAAACATACATACATACAAGAAAGACATCGGGCATGCACAAGGTGTTTAGCCAGCGGAAAAGAGGGTAAGGGAAAGGGAGAGAGAAGAGATAGACAGTAGAGAAAGGTAGGATCCCTCTGAACGGCGTACGTGTGGCTACTGTACCCTCTACACTTGATGTTGGCATGAAGTTTTCAGACTGCAAGGCTGTAGTCCCCCAAAGGGTCTAAAAGAAAACGTGAGTGTAGCAAACACCAAAAATTGAGTGCCGCCACGAATAGAAGTTAGTGCCAAGTGGTGTTAATAGGAAGACTTATATCTACACTCAAACCTGTTTTTGTGCGGTCTTTTTTTGTGCGATTTTTTTATACGTGCAATGTGTTTTGTGCAATTATTTTTGTGCAGTATACCAATTTTATTGAAATTCATATACCGCACACAAAAAATAACACAAAACAAATCGCACAAATAAAAAATCGCACAAATAAAAAATCGCACAAAAATAGACTGCACAAAAACAAGTTTGAGTGTATTTAATACTAATAAACTGAACACAAGCACAAATCTTAATACTATTAACAGCTAGGCAGACATAAAAAAACAGTAGAACAAAAAACTATTTAAGTTTCCCTGCAGAAAAGAACAATGCAAAAAAGAAACAAATCTTATATAATCATACTTAATTCTGAGGGGGAAAATATGACTTTGAAATTTTTAATGTTTGCTCTTAATAGTCATGGACTATTTCGTTATTACAAATAACAATAGGTATTTTCTTTGTCATGGAATGTAACTGTTTTTTTTTTTTAATCATTTATTTATCACTTTTACATTATTTAATTCTGTTGATGTATAATGTACTTTCTGTTCAAGTAGTTTTTCATAATTCATTTTAAAAATTATAAGTTGATTATAATAAAATTTGTAGAATTGGTTATAGATATTTGAAGTTATTTTTATTTCATTTTTCTGTCATTGAATGGTACATATGAAAAGAGATTTTCATATAACATTTTTATATAATCAAAAAGTCAGAAATTGTAGATCAGTTTATTTCATTCCTTAAGTTGATATAAAAACCATTGACTATTTCAACTATTTTCTATTATCTCCAAATTTATCACATAATTCCATATATTTTATAGCTTCATTGCTAAAAATCTATAAAATAATCAACTGTAATTTTTCCCTATTACCAAAATTTCATTACAAATATTACAGATATTTTTTTTTTTTAAATCTCTTTGAGGAAAAGTGTAAATGCATCAATAATATGATGCTTATTTACTTAACAGTATATTGATGTCATTTTCGTAATTGTTTCCAATAAAATAAAT
Source organism: Centruroides vittatus (assembly GCF_030686945.1). NCBI lineage: Eukaryota > Metazoa > Arthropoda > Arachnida > Scorpiones > Buthidae > Centruroides > Centruroides vittatus. The sequence continues at coordinate 3,681,580 of NW_027122703.1, forward strand.
TTCATCCTATGTATGTGTGTTGAATAAGATGTTCTTTATATTTACTGTATATTTCCACAGATAAGACAAGGTATAAATTTTCGTCAAAGTTTTATAGTTTTAGCATATATCTGTCCTATAAGACGACCCTCGAACTATCAATGGCTTATGAATTTAGTTTAGATCAGCAATCATCATCTGGATAATAATACTGTATGGTGTATACAGAATTATGTCCTATTTGTAATTTTTTGAATGAACAAATTTTATTTTTTGCCTTGCTATTGTTGCAAACGTTTGCACTGATTCGGGCATTCGGGTAATGACCTTGACTATTCACAAAAATGTCGTACGGGTTATTCTATTTTGTGGACATGGCCTACTCTCTACTAGTAAATAATTACGGTTTGTCCATTTTTTATAATGGTTTTAATTTATATAAATTTCAATCTAATTTTTTTGTATCTGTCCTATAAGACAACCCCAGATTTTGGGGACCTTTTTTTACGATTCAACTATCGTCTTATCTGCGGAAATATACAGTATATACAGTACGTATACTTCAACTCATTATTTAAAACTAAAGAATTGAAGAAAAATTAGAAAAAGCAATCTGAATTTAATTGTAAATAAATGTAATTTATTTAACATTTTTGTATTTTATATTTGTTTGAAATTATTGCTTTTAATTTTGATACAAAAATTTAAAAAATAAAATTAAATACTTTGATTTTATTTTATTTAAAACTTTAATAAGATTATTTATGATTAATTTTACATATAAAAAAACCAAATTTTAAAATCTTGAAAATTAATTAATTTTGTTTTTAAGAAATTTAGAAATAATCCATTTCTTCAATGTATTCAAATGAAAAAAAATCTTTGATAAATAATAATTTTATTTATTTAAATGTTTTTAATCTTTACCTTTTACAGAGATTTATTTAATTGCAAGTTTTATTTATTTACAAATTCTAACAAATTTCTACAACAGTTTGTTTCGCAAATTTAAAGCAGATGTTCAGAACAAATTTTAGTTATTAAATTATACTATTGTTGTTGTGCTAATTTTAATTCTTAATATTTTATTTATTTTAATATTAATACAGGCAGCGTCATCAATACCCCTGATACTCAGTGAACCTAATTACCTTATATAACTTATTTAGTTAATAATTTATTTAATCATTAACTTGTTTTGTTTATTTCAGTATGTTAATAAAGTACAACAAAAAGTAAAATGAAAAACAATTTAAAAATTTTTAATAAATGAAATGTCAAACTTAATTTCGACATTGGGTTTTAAAATAGGTTTTTTTAGGTACTCTTATCTATTGTAATTGAGATCGATTACAATAGATTAAAAAAATATTTGTTAACATTCTCACTTACTACAGATTTTTATTTAAGTAAAAAGAAGAATTTGAAAATGTTCAGGATCTAGTCACCTTCTTTTCTTGTCACAAATTAAACCAAAAGTGCTAAAGACTTGCTATCCGTATGTATTGGTGGATACAAAGGGAACCATTGACCAAAAAAATTCTAATTTATTTGTTTGACCTTCAAAATGTTGTTTTTAAAAGCATTTTTGATGGTAAATATTTATTGTATTATCTACAGTACAATTGTTATACACACATTAATAAAAGGTGCTCATCAATTATTTGAATATTTTTAATTTTTAAGTTAGCCCTTCTTTGGGTACTTTTGGATCTGCTGTTGTTACTGTACAGTATGTATGGTGCAATATTGGAGGTATTCACAGTATTCAAGTATTTACAGATTGAAAATGCCCATCTCTAATATTGAGATTGTAAGCTGGGAATGGTCAGATCTTCACTGAAAACATTTCCTTTAATTAATAGAAGTTGGCTTTCTGAAATTAGCAGTCATTTATTTATTTATATTAATCTTGCGTAAATATCACTAAATTGTAATCTTGAATGTAAAGCATCATGAGAATCAGAAACAGACAAATTGTGTAGTCTTGTTGAAGAGGAAATAAACCTTTGATAAGGCTTTTACAACTTTCATAATTAAGGAAGGGGCAAAAATTTTCCAAATTGAGAAGCCATAATCTACAAGTAATTGAAAGTTTGTAAAAAAAAAATAAGTGGATATAGTGCAGGTAATAAAATGCACATTATGCATATAAACCTTATAGAGGTTTATAAAATAAACCGAAAACATTTATTCCACAAATTTCACTTGCTGGAAAATTGTGTGTGGTGTACATTTTATTACCTGCGCTATAACCACTTTTTTTTTACAAACTTTCAATTTGTTGTAGCTGGAAAATTTAATATTAATTAGTTAACTTGTTTTATTTATTTTGGTATGTTAGAACTGTTTATAGTTCTAACCCAAAATACAGTGAAAAAATTTGGAGTTGAGGTGCCAAATGCACAGGATAACTTAAATATATAAAATATTCTGTGCTGAAGTGTATCTTATATGCCAAAAAATATGGTAGCTTTTATTCAGGATAAACAAACATTCTAAATAAACTTTTAATGGCAATAGGTTTAATGTCTTTATAAAATATTGCAGGAATATCATCCAGACTATTATTGTCAATAGATAATTCTGTTATTGCCTGTAAGACTTCATTAAAAGTAGTATCAAATTTAAAATTCATTGATTTCAAAAAAAAAGAAAAAAAGTATATGTACACATAAATATCCCAAAGCCCAATCTGTTTGGAGCAGGATAAATTATGGTAATTGTTTGGTTAATACTAAGCCAAACGATTGCCATAATTTATCCTGCTCCAAACCAATTCTTTTCTTCTAGACCTGTGGTTCTAATCCGTGGCCCACAGAACACGGGTACTCTGTAAAGCCACTTCAAGTGTTCCATAAAAAAATCAAATATAAAATTTAAAGTTGTTGCAAAAGAACAATCAATACAATATAAAATAATTTTTTTGCATGGGAATGTAATCAGCAAATGCCAATGACATCATATACCAGACCAGGTGCACTCTTGATTTCAAAAAGTTTTGCCACCCCTGCTTTAAAGCTGATGTATTATAAGTGTTCTGCGGGAAAAAAATGTCAAATTTTAGTGTTCCCGACTTCAAAAAGATTGAGAACCACAGTTCTAGATTTAATAAATATTAAATTATTATAATTATTCATTTCAATAAGAGATGGCAACTAACATCTACCTCTAATACTAAATTACTTAATTTCTAATTATTAATAGTAGCAAAAAATAGCCCAATTAATTACAATGATCATTTGATTTAGTATAAAAAAATTTATTTTTTTAACTGCAGATAAATCTCATAAACTGTGAATTATCCTGAATATTGATATTATTTAGTTGATTCTTTTTAAGTAAATTTAGTTTAAAATGTTAAAAAAATACATGAACGATAACCAAATTATCGAATCATCATCTAAAAACACTTAATATAAAGATATTTACTTTTACATTAATTTCTCTTCTGTGTATGATAAATAAAAAGCACGGATTGCCAGATATTTTTATTTTTGCTATTTTTACAAATGATATACTTTAGCTTTTTACTAAAAGGAGTACACTATGACTTGTGTGTTGTGTTTATTTTGGTTTTAAAAGGAAGAAATTTCTGAATAGTATGAGTATGGCAGAAAATCTCATAGGCAATATCAAAATTCTTTTGACAAAATAACATTCTGGCAATCCAGAAAACTTCAATCAAATGGATAAAAGATATTGAGAAACATAAGAAGTAAAACAACTACAGTGCCTGTGACCGGTGTGCTTCTTCTCCAAGGAAATCAGAGGACTTCGCAAAGGCTTAGGAATGGAAAAGATGCTCCTGATAGAAACAGACTTCCAGGGGTATACTCTGTTCCCATCATCGACCACAGAGACAACAGCAAAGCCATCTACATCGGATCCACTAAACGCAATTTAGAAATGAGGATTAATGAACACAAAGCGACACCATGCATCATAGAAAAAACACCGCCTAGCAGTCTATTCATCCAACCCAGAGATAGAGCCTCTATTTCCTCAAGCCAGAGTTATTCACTTCACGTTTCACCAAGAACACCTCAAAAGGCTCGAGGCTATATACATATTCCTCAACACACACAGGAATATGCACTGTATTAGTTTTAAAGACAAAATCACGTTATCGACAGCATGGGAGGCCTTCCTCAATAAATCTCTAAAGTAGCACTATACTCTCATCGCGCAGGTCCAATATGACAACATTGGTTACACATGACATTCCAGAATGCATTTTTTTCTAAAACAACAGTCAACTTCAATGGGAAATTTAAATTTAGAATACAGAATTCCATTACACCTGAAGAAGAACCAGATTAGGTTCAAAAACGTTTGCGAAGTCCTCTGATTTCCTTCGAGAAGAAGCACACTGGTCACAGGCACTGTAGTTGATATTGAGAAACAGTCATTCAACTAACATTTTTCCAATCATTGATCTGAATTATCTGAGAAATAATAAAATATGACAAATTATTAATTTGAACAGACAGCCAAATAATTAGACTCAAAACACGTGATAACATAAATAACTAAATCACAATTATAACTTATAACCAAATCCAAAAAATTGTTAATTCTAATAGGAAACTCTACATTTTAAAATTTTGTCTAATTTCATTCATGTCGAAGCATTAATTGAGAATCCTTGGAATATTTATACATTAAGAAGTCTTGAAATGATTATACGTTTCTGTTGATGTAAAAGTGATTATTTTTATTATATGATATTAATAATGAATAAACAAATATATTACAGCAATTAATGTGATATTTTCATCTAAATGAGTGATTGATGTGGACCACAAGTTAACTTCATAAGCTTCCAGTGGCCACATGCTTTGTTTCTTATGGAGTTACAGGCTTTAAGTCTGCTGAGTACCAACATAATCCACAACCGTCAGTACACTAGGAAATAAAATAATACGCTAATGATATGCAAACTAGCAATATAGTTTATTCCCATCTTTTCACTAATCAAGTTTAGCTTTAATGTTCTTCACAAATATTATTTTAAGGTTGCGTAATGGCATAAGGCAGAAAACTGAAAAATTATTTATATCGCCAAAGCCCCATATATTAGGACCTCACGAGCCACATGTGGCCTACAGACTGAGTGTTGTTCATCATTGATGTAAATTTATACTACTTTATAAGTTAATGATTATATAAATGGAATTAAAAGCTGAATATATTTATATTTAGATAGTATATAAAAAATTTTAGATATGTCTATGTAAAATAAGTTGTATTTGCTGACTGTATAATAGAGATTTAACATTGTTAAAAAATAAAAAATGATTTTTTACTAAAATCATTCAGTATTATGATTCTTAGATACTTTGATTAATTTTACAAAAGAAAACATAAAACTTTGATGAATACTTTAACTTGTATTATTCAAAATATAGTAATTTTAAATTATATGAATATACTAGTTTTCAAATGTGATTACAGCAAAAATGAATTACTCTTACCAGTATATTCTGAAAAATAGAGGTAAATAACTAAATGCCATTAAAGTATACTTTTACAAATCTTAAATGCAGTGTCACTTCTTGTGTTTGTTCTGTTCATTATCCAAATGTATTTGTTGTCCAAACATAAAAATCTTTTGCAAAAGTGTTCGTTGTCCAATTTTTTCACAGTCCAAACTGTTCGTTAACCGATACAATTAAATATACAGTGAGGACACTGTACAGTACATTTAATTGAATATTAGAATTAAGAAATTTTATTTGACCATTTTGAGAATTTATTATATCTAAACCAATAAAGCTTACAAAAACAGAATAATATCTAAAACACTGAATTAGATTGATCACAAATAAACTATCAACTGGTAAGTATTTCCACTTGTTAATCATTTTACATAATTAAATTTTGCATAAAAATTATTGAGAGTTTAGTATTCAAAGTATTAAAAAATATGAGATTTAAACTAGCTTATTTACAAGTATTGAACTTGAATGTTATTTAAAATATATTAAATAATAATTTGATTTAACTAATTTCTTAATATAAAGTTTGTTATATTTTAACATTTACATTTTAATATTTATTAAATTTTTAGGTGGTATTTGTTCCTTTGTGGATAGTTATGTGTTTGGCAGTTATCGGTGTTCTTTATGCGATTATATTTGCGAGTATTTTATTAAGAACACCAGAAGTCGGTCCAGAACAACGTCGTACCAGTATACATTCTGCAATTTCTTACAGTATGATAGTAGTGCCATTGTTAATTTTTTTGGTATGCTAATGGTATTTATTAAAAGTTAATTTTAATTCTTTTAGCTTTCTAAATCAATTATTAATTTGTTTCAGGTATTATTATCTAATAAACTGGACAGAGGAAGTAGTTTAAGCTATACAGCTACTTGCATTCCACTTTTTTTCACATTTGTTGTGCTCATTCTCTTGTCATTTGGATCCAAAGGAGGAAATCATTGTAAATATTTTTAATATTTTTATTTTATTTAAAAAATTTTTATTGATAACTGTAATTAAAAGTAGCTATTTCATTAAAAATAATCTGAATTTCATTAATATTTTCACATTTCTAGAATATTGTACAAAAATAAATGTTTTATTTAACTTTGATCATGAAAATCAGAATTTAAGAGAGAAAATGATTAATGTTACTTAAAAAGAAATTAAATAATCATATGATTGAAATGTTTCAAAAACAATACAATACAGCATGCTTTCAGTAAGTTGTTTTTCATTATATAGAAATTTTACTCTGAAGAAATTTAACTTGAAAAGTTCTTAAAGAATAAAAATAGTTTCTGTAAAATTAATATAGTTAATCTTCAGTTAATGCAATAGATTTAGTAGTAGACCCTTGATTATCTGAGCCCCAATTAACTAAGTGAACCTGTAAATGAATATAGTGCATTTCTTACAATTCATAGAAAGCTTTGCCTTGAATTCACTGAACTTGTAGTATTTTTAATCTCAACTGTACCGAATGAGTGGCTGATGCTTGTGAAACATTGTAGAAATGAAGAGAGGAACTGCTATAAGATAAAATACTCTAAAAGATTTTTTTAAAGTTTAATATAACAACATGTATTACAAAATGATTTGGTTTTGTTACCCTTTATTATTTAATTTCAATGTAAGATGAAACTTTCACATTAAAATGTAACTACAAATAATACATTCTTTACTCTTAAAATTATTGTACATATTAGCTGTGTAAGAACTGATGTAAAAATGTTGTGTATATATATATATATATATATATATATGTGACGTGTTTTTTAAGTAAGTACCATCTTAAAATAGGGCCTCTGCATTGCTGCAGTTGGTGTTCTGCAAATGTGTGCTGAGTACCTACATCTGTTGGCTAGTCACAGATGCCATTACAGAAGTATTTGTTCATTTTATGTTTGTTTGTGTGTGTTTAAAATGCAGAGACAATTGAAAATCCCGCCAATTGTGAAGTACATGCAGTGATTTGTGTTTTTTAATGCAAAAGATGTGAAAGTGGTTGACATTCATTGGCAGATTAGTGAGGTGTATAAAAAAAACATCATGAGCGATGGAATGGTAAGAAAATGGATTAGAGCATTTAAAGATGGCCATACTAATGTCCATGACAAGGACTATCTGTCATTACTGAAGACTTGGTGCAGAAGGTTGTTGCAAAAGTTTGAGAAAACAGATGCTTTATGATTTTGTCATCCAAAACAAAAAGCGTCACAAGCTCAGTAAGGGGATTGTTTTGCTTCATGACAATGCCAGTCCACACGTGGCCCAACAAACCCCTTATCACATCACATGGCTGGGAACAACTTGATCATCCTCCGTATAGTCCTGATATAGTGACTAGTGACTACCACTTGTTTCTCCACTTGAAAAGGCATCTAGGAAGTCAGCGCTACGACGACGACAATGATGTCAATATGCCATCCTGCAGTGGTTGGCAAATCAGACAGCAGGTTTCTACAAGGATGGAATTCAGAAGCTGGTTGTACGATATGAAAAGTGCCTTCATATTGGAGGAAATTATGTTGAAAGGTAGATTAAGGTACAGGCTTTCATGTAAAAATAAAATTATTTAAAAAATTGCAGTTACGTTTTTTTAATATCAAAGTGGTACTTACTTTAAAAACACGCCTCGTATATATGTGTGTTTAATCTACTAACTTGTAAGGTATAAAGAGAGGCTTTAAAAGTGATACCATAAGGTTGTATAAACAAACACTTTACACAAAAATAAATGAAACTTCTTTATTTTTACATGATTATCCACGAACAAAAATTGATACAGTTAGTTTCTTCTGTCTCTAAATTATGGAATCTGATCAATAGTTGGTGGCTTTTCTGATTTTGGTCTTGACCAGCCATCAGAATTTGAAAGTGTTCTGAATTAAACTGACAGAACTTGGACTTAATGCATTGTTTCAGTTCTTCTCAATTTTTGACAGACCACTCATGTTTGTATACCTTCAATATCAGCTGGTGCCAGAATCATTCATTTGGATGTAACCAAAGATTTGCATTGTTGTGCTGACATAACAGACTCCATATTCCTCTAACATGGAAACTATATCTGTTATGTAATGTGTAGTTGTGAGCTGGCCAGAAGACATACAGGTCATCTAACAGTGTTTCTTAAGGAATCTCTTTAATGCAGCCTCTTTAATGCACTCCTTTATGTACACTTCTTTATTGGAACAGAGGTGAGAGGGCCCAATGAATGCTTCAGATCTTTTTGGACAGATTGCTACCCAAATCAATACTGGAGAGATTTTGCATGACATTTAAATTTTACCTGTGGATCAACCTCATCCCTATCCTTACAATAATGTGTTGTTCCCAATGCAGTCACTTCCATCGAAGGTAAAATACAACTCATTATCCATAACAACATTCAGGTTTTTTTATTGTTGATGTTCACTTCAAAAGGACAACATTTTGCTCAACTAGAATATTTTTTTAATGTACTAATGGTATTTTGAACTTTCTTCAAAGATTTCTTAGCAGCTGTCCAACTTTTTGATCACCTTTTTCCAAAAACTTGTTTTTGCTGTCATTTAATACTCTCTTACACATCTAGCAGCAGTCTTACCACCTTCCAGACTTTCTATGATGTTGTAAACTCTCTTTCTTGTCATTCCAATAGCCTCAAAATGCTTAACTGTAAAACTTCTGCACCTTTTCTCATGTTAGTAAAATCTGTAACTACATTTCATTTGCTCTTCATTAAACTACTCCATTTTGTTTACAATTGGAATATTGTTGTCATGACACTGAGTTTAAATCTTCTATGAAGTCTGAGCAGCAATCTATGCTAGTTCTCAAATTTATTTTTAAAAAAGATACTAGATATTCTTATCAAAATTGTGCAGATTTTTAATTTACACACCTATATAAATCTTTCATATTTGTAATTTTTAATCCAAAATGGCCCTGACTGAGTTTTGTCTGAGGCAATGTTGGTCCATATTACTTCAGATAATTGAGGTTTTGCTATGTTTATTGAAAATAGCACTTTAATTAAAAATGTCTTAAGTGAACTCTCTATATAGCACCTGTTAGTGCAACCATTTTCTGGAACCACATTTAACCAAAAAATAGCATGTGGCACAAAAATTGTTTATAGTTAATAAACTGCATTAAAATGAAAACTCATTAATTGAAAGCATGTTGACATCCTATACTTGAAATTTATGGATATAATAATTTTCTGATTTACACTGGACGACAAAAAAATAACGCACCATGAAGGACTTGTTGGATTTGAATAAAAATTGGTATGTTGCATCATCATAGCTAGATATGTAAATGATTAGCTTTTGGGATCAGGTTCTTGTGTTGTATCGCCACCAGAGGGTAGAAAAGTGCTTCCTCTGTCTGGTATAAAGGTGCACGCTGTGACGACTTGTGCATATGTCCTGCGCTTGTGTTGATGGTTGTGACTTTGTTGAGTGACAGACATGCCTCTATGACACATTCGACGGCCTTACACTCAGTTAAGTGAGTTTGAGAGAGGTCGCATCGTTGGATTGAGAGGAGGAGAATGGTCATATCGCCGGATTGGCTGCCATCTGAACCATTCTGATGGAACTGTTAGGATGTGTTATGAGCAGTGGGGATGTAGGGGAACGCATGAATGGCAAACAGGCTCCGGACGCTATCGACAGACCACCAGGCGGGAGGATCATCTCATTGTACGTCAAGCACGGATAGCGCCTACAGCTTCGTCGTCTACCATTCATGCAGCAGTGGCACCTGCGTTACAAAACCGTGTATCCAGCTGCACCATTTCCAGGCGCTTAGTAGAAGGCGGATTGGTCTCCCGATGGCCAGTATGTGTTCTACCATTAACAGCCACTCACCAATGCCTCCATCTGCAGTGCTGTCTTGCACAACAATCATGGACAGCTACCGACTGGCAGCATATTGTCTTCAGCGACGAATCCCGCTTTTGTTTGGGGGCTCACGATGGCTGTGTGAGGGTATGGTGGCCTCGCTGGTCAAGGCGTCAACCCAGCCTATACTGTGGAGCGGCACACAGGCCCAACCCCTGGTGTTATGGTGTGGGGAGCCGTAACATACGACAGTAGGACACCTCTAGTTGTCATGCGTACTACCCTCACAGCCCAACGATATGTGCAATACAACCTCCGGCCACATGTGTTGCCCCTCATGGCAGGGCTTCCGACAGGCATATTCCAGCAGAATAATGCCCAGCCACACACTGCAGCGGTCTCCCAAGCATGCCTACATAACATTGCCACACTTCCTTGGCCTGCACGGTCTCCAGATTTATCATTAATCGAACATGTGTGGGACTACCTGGGACGCCAGCTGTGACAGCCGCGGGATCTGACACATCTTGAGTCCCAGTTGCATCACGTGTGGACAGATATGCCACAGAACATTATATGGAACCTTTATGCCTCCATGCTGAGGCGTATCACAGCTTATATCCGCACTAGAGGCGGCCCAACGGGATATTAGTGCCTGCACTGTATTGAACATTACTGCACAATAAAGTATGTTTTTGCTTTATGGTTGCAATCATATACCTGTCTAGCTATGACAATGTCACATACCAATTTTTGTTCAAATCCAACAAGTCCTTCCTGGTGCGTTATTTTTTTTGTCGTCCAGTGTAGATTGATCATTACTATTTTTAAAATTTTTTGAATTACAGTATATTTATTAAGGACGTAATAATTTTTTAATATTCGGTTTATTCGTATACTAAATAATTCTGTGATTTTTGTGTATATAGTTTAAGATTTCTTAGCTATGTATTCATCAACTCTTAAGATTGTTTATATTTGTGTATCTTTTAAGAAATCTTTGAAGTGTAAAACCTTAAACCAGCGTTTCCCAAATTGTGGGTCATGACCTGGCACTGGGCCATGAAAGCAAAATGCTGGGTTGCTTAAAAAGTTTTGAAAATCTAGGTATTTCATTTTTTCACAAAGCAGAATATGAGTATGTAGAACAAGAAATGGAGTGAAGCTTTGTTTCACCCTAGGCCAAAGGGGTTAAAAACAAAAGGATTGCTCTTATTGGAAAATGATCTATGAACAATTAGGGCTCTCACCCCAGCATACAAAGATAGGGAGATTATTCTTGGTCTGGGGACCAAATGGGATGAATGGACAGCTTCAAGTTCCAATTGAAGAATTTACAAGTAAATAACATTGAATATATAATTCAATTAATCGAGACAAATGACATGCTCTGTCTACTGGCTTTTGCTTTACCTGCTTGTGCCTGCGTCAATTACGCTCATTTAGTTAAGTTTTGAGAGAGAGCATATCTTTATTGTGTTTGCTGATTACGTTTAATTTTACAATGGATAAGTGGTAATGAAACAACAAACAAACAATGTTGTAGTTACAAAGTCTTTAAATAGCACCCATACACAATCAAGTGATGTGCAGCCAGACATGAGTTCTCAGAGTGACAATTAACAAATGGATGCCTGATGAGCAGTCCCCTACTCTTATAAAAAAAAAAAGAGGAGGAGGAATCCTGGATCTGACGGCATTCTGAGGATTATATACAATTTGGTTACATCAAAGTGCTGATGACAAACCATTTATTATGCAGTACTTTCAAATGAGTCCATAAAACCTTCAAAGTTGAAGCAGCACTTGAAATTGAAACATCTGCAATACAGTAATAAGCCAATAGATTTCTTCATAAATAAAAAGAGAGAATTAATAGCTACAAAAACATTGTCCTTGAATTTTTCTCAAGGTGCTCAATCTGCAAACCTTGTAATGGCTTCTTATGAAATGTCAAAATTAATTGCTGAAACTGGTTATCCTCACACAATTGCCGAGAAATTAATAGTTCCAGCAAAGAAAATATTAGCATCTCAAATATGTGATAAAAAAAAAGAGAATAAAGTAAATATGTTGGAACTATCAAATAATACAATTAAGTGTAGAATCGTGGAGGTGGCAGATAATACTGAAGAAACTGTTGTGGGTCACTTAAGAGTGTAATTTTTTTCTTTGCAAGTCAAGACACTTTAAGTTTCTTTGATCTTGCATTCAGTACGTTTCTTTGAAAGTGCAGATATCAGACAATGCCAATCGAATGTGTTTTGTGAGATATGATTTTGACAACACAAGTCACAAAGAAACCTCTTCTAACAGAGGTTTACAAAAGAAGAATTCTCTTTTGTAAACCTTTCTCACTACAAGAACAACAGCCAAAGAGATGTTTAATTTAATTGATAATTATATCAATCAAAATGGCATTGAATGGAAGAAATGTTTTGGACTGAGTAGCAGTGGAGCATGTGCAATTGCAGGAGTTCCTGGACTTTTTTCATGGATCAAAGCCATAGCACCAGATTGTGTATGGGTGCATTGTACCTCGTAGCATTCACAGAGAAGCATTGACTGTCAAAAAAAAAATGCCATTGCTTTTAACTATAACTATGCAAGTGTGTGTAAAATTTACAAACTTTATAAAATCTTGTCCACTGAATTCAAGAATATTCTCTGCATTGTGCAAAAAAAAAAAAATGGGCAGTGAACATGAACAACTGCTTGTACACTGCAAAATGTGATGGCTATCAAGAGGGAATGTTTTAAGAAGACTTATTGAAATGAAAGAAGAAGTTTTAATGTTCTTAGATTAACATCCTCCAATGGCTAGGGATGTATTATTTGAATTCAAAGACAGTTTTCATGTGTCAATTCATTAATCAAGATAGCCTACCTTTCTGACATTTTTGATATTTTGAATAATTCAAATCTGACAATACAAAGTAGCAATGTAACTGTATTTAAAGTGCAAAAGCGAATGGAAGCTGCAATGAAAAAACTCAATCTGTGTAAACATAATACATCTCAAAGCCCGATGATATATTAATAAACCAACAAATGCCTAAATAATCGAGCTATTATATGGCTATAATTAAATAATAAATACAAATGAATAATTATTAATTTAGGTAAGAGATAGTGCCTAACACTTACCTCTATACCAAATTCACTTGTATTTATTATTTAATTATAGTCATATAATAGCCCGATTATTTAGGCATTTGTTCGTTTACTCAGTTTGTGGTTCCGCTGTGTGAAAGCAGGAAATTACAAAGCTTTTACAAAGCTAACAGAATTACAAAATGAATATAATATGAGTTCTATGCTTGATGAGATTTCAGCTGCTATCAAGGAGCATCTACAAGTCTGGAGGAGGAATATTTCCCCCCATCAACAGCAACAAAACATGGATAAGGAACCCTTTTACAGTGAATGTAGATAGAGTGAATCTGGCAATTCAAGACAGAATTGTCAGATTCAGATATTGAGTCTGTAATTGAACTGTCATTTGATATGGCACTCAAAGACATCTTTGACAGAATACCACTACTGGATTTTTGGCTGTCTTGTCTTCAGAAATACCCAGTTTTTAGAAGAAAAAGGCATTAAAATTTCTAATGCTCATTGTCACAAGTGTGAAGCAGGATTTTCAACAATTCTTTTCTTAAAAAGTAAATATAGAAACTGATTGAAAGTTGAACTGGATCTAAGAATAAAGTTATCATCTTTATCTTTAAATCTGAAGTTTCTAGTTAACAAGAAACATCATCACACTTGTCATTAATAAAACATTTGGTTTTTGATTTATTTACATTTGTGTATGAGTAACTGCTTCTTTATTATAATATATGAAAACTGTATGGACATTCAAATTTGTTTTATTTTACTTATAGTTGTAGGTGTCAAAGTTTTAGTGGGTAAGAATGAGAAGTATAAAAATAACCAGGCCACGGGGAAAAATTTGGGAAAACCTGTCTTAGACTTAATCAATTTTTTTCAATTTACAATTTAACATTTTAACTTAATGTTAAAGATAAAAATTAATTATATTAAATTTCAAATATGTGAATCATGAGCTTAAAAACAGTTGAGAATGATGTGAATATGGAATTTACATTTAATATTGTACAGGATGTCTACTTAAAGATCTTTCCAGTATTGCATGAGTGTGTGCATGTGGAGCATGCTTGTTCTGTTGCAAAAATAACCAATATTTAAATATTTATCTATGGACGAAAAATTATTCATTTAAAAAATGTCACTGGGGAGAGCATACTCTATGAATAGATGGCATGAATAGTGAGTGATATCTGAAGATCCTAAACACAGTGGATGAATGCTTGATGACTTGCCATTGGTGCAACTACAGCAGATTTTGTACCAGCATGATGGTGCACCTACTTATTCTGAGACAGACGTATCAATAGTTTACAAAACAGTTTGGTAACCATTAGATAGGACAATACAGCCTTGTTCCATGGTCACCACACTTCCCAGATGACCTCTCTGTATTTTTTGTTCTGTGAAATCACACCTAATAGCATCAATAGCATATTCTGCATTGCCACATTATGATGTCAAACTGGAGAGGTGCATATGGCAGGCCTGTGAAAGAGTGGCACAAGAAATGCTATGTGCCATCTATAATGACACATTCAACCATTGACATCTATTGTCACTGAAGGCGGTCATTTTGAATCAGCTCTCTAACACAAAAGACACCAGAAAACTTTCTAGAGACTTTTTAGGTTTTATTTTCTTTCTAATTATCTCTCTTTTTTTATTTCTAGGGTGGTTTGGAATTCGCAAAGATTTTTGCCAGTTTCTTCTAGGAGTGTGTCCATTACTACAAGAATATGGAAATATATCATACAGTTTGCATAGTAATGAACCTGAAGAAAATGAACCATCTGAAAGAACAACAATGTCAAGGAAACCACAGTACATCCATTCCAAGAAGAAAACACATCTTACACAATCAGAAATTAGGGCAGTTGTTCCTGCACTTCTATTGAAATGCCTGATTAATGCATATTATTATTATCACAGAAGAAATGAAATATGGTTGTATTTTTTGTTGTGATTCAAACTTCAAAGCACAGCTGCATTTTTTTATTTGAATTTTTGACAAATAAAAAAATATTTTCTGTACAATGGATGGATTAGATTAAATTGCCAGCAAGCTATGATTTCAAATTTTTAGAATTGTTTTAATTTCTGTGATATGCCAACGTTTAATGATCAGATCTGATGCCTGAACTTGGAAACTTTCACAATAACATCAGAAATTTCTGATCATAGCTCATTCAGTTAGATTAACTTGGAAGAGAGAATAAATTGCATTGTTTATGAATTAATCATTCCAATCAAGATTTGATTTACACCAATAGATAAAGTTGAGAAACCAAAACATTTATGGTGGCTAAACTGCACATTGCATTACTTTCAACAAGATTATTCACAGCGTAAATATTCAAAGTTCTTGCATTTATTGTACTAATAGATATATTGTCACTCAAATAAGTACCTGTCATGAAGAAATTATTTGTATATAAGTGTTTATTTATGCTACTAACTTAAAAAAAAACCCATTGTACATAGAACGGCACATACAATTGTATAAAATGTGAAAAAAGTAACATCAATTCTACGATATTTTTAATTTTTGTAGATAAAACAAATAGTTGCCATGAATATGACAATTTTTCCTGATATATTTTTGATATATGTTCCTAAATGAAAAGTAATTTGTAATTCTATAATTAATTACTTAAAATCTAAGGTATATTTATTTGCTCCCATGTAAAAATTTATTTTAACATGTACTTATATTTTACAAATGGCACATTTTTTTTCAATATTTTACATATAAATTGAATTAATTTAATCATTTTTATATACAGCCTTTATAGATAATTGAAATTATATTTATTGATTTTAGATAATGTTGAATCTCAATAGCTAATTATTATAAAATGTCATATGTTTAACATTGTTAAAATAACTCTTTACATAGTAAGATATTTATAAGTAATATAATGTTAAGAATTTATTCACATTGCCTTTAATATTTGTTAACTTTAAGTGTATAATTGTCAAATCACACATTTAAAAAAATAATTTTTTCTTTTGATTTGTGATAAATATTAAAAATTAAGAGATTAAAGTTGTTATAGAAAGTTGAAGAGTATTTTTCTTTCTGTATATCATATATATACTTTTTTTGTTTTAATTCTATCTGACTAGAGGACACTAAGAGGGCTTTTCTGTTATGGGTTTGGCCGGGTGGTGAGGGACGAGGCCAATTATCCGGAATAAACAATCCCAAAAAGCTTGCCGAGTTTTTCAACCCGTCCAGATTTGATCCCAAGTCCCCAGAATGGTAGGCTGCCACCTTAACTACTCAGCCATCTGGCCATTATACATACAGTATTAGCATATATAGATAAGAATTATTAGTTATATAGTGCACAATATAAATAGTATATATTTACATAACTGAAATTTAGTATCAAAAGTTAACAATAACACTTCTGCTTCATTAGAGTATCCACTTCATTTAATATCTCTCAAACGCTCAAATGATTTTAAATATTACTAAAAATGTATTTTCGACGATACTTTGATAGATACTGATTCAAATTTACAGAACACCATTTTAAAGTTTAGAATATTTGTTTTAATTTGGATGTGTTGTGATAAAAACAGACCCATGTCTCTCATACAAATAAATTCAAATAAACATTTTAAATAATAAAACTATGTTTCATGAATTTAAGTCATAGAATTTACCTGCATACCCCTGAAGTACTTTTAATAGTAGCTAAAAGTATTAGAGAGAGATATTTAAGTGAAATAGATATTCCGATAAAGC
Organism: Centruroides vittatus; assembly: GCF_030686945.1. Classification (NCBI taxonomy): domain Eukaryota; kingdom Metazoa; phylum Arthropoda; class Arachnida; order Scorpiones; family Buthidae; genus Centruroides; species Centruroides vittatus. The sequence continues at coordinate 3,698,749 of NW_027122703.1, forward strand.
AGAGGTTGGTGTTAATTTTAGTTTATATTTATTTGGATTATTAGTTTCACATTCATTAAGTCGGAAAATGATATTACATAGTAGAGTACATAAATAGTGCAGAGTATGACTTAGAATAAATTTAATGTGTTGGGGATCTGTAATATTTAATCTGTATCTGTATAATCTTCCAGCTTAGTAGCTCTTATAATTCAAATATCTTATGTAGTTAATTTTGGGATAAAGGAATTCAAATAACAGTGAACTCATTACAGATTTATCTTCTGATATTTGGTAAATAGAAAATTGATAATTTCCTTAAAGAAAAAATTTGATAAGATATGAAATTCAGCCAATGAATCAAGTACTTTAAATGTTATAAGAAATATGTCTCATACTACTATTGCAAAATAATTCATTTTTAAAAAATGTTTTCCAAATTTTAACGCTGTATTTTTAATATATTTTAGATTAAACCAATTAAATAGTATTAATATAATGAGATAAAATTTTATTTAATCCAATATTCTGCATATTGTAAATAGAGGTTTTTCTCTAGAATTTTATTCATTCTAATTGCTGTAGGTCAAGAATATCCCAGAATTTAAATTAATGAATTGTGATTTTCACAAACCATGTGAACTAGAGGCAAACATTAGAAGTTTGAATGTATTTATAACTACAATAGTTTAAATCGTTTATTCTTCGAAAAGTGTTGGATATTGAAAAAAGAATCCGGCCGGGTTGAAAAACCTCAGTTTTTCGGGGTGATCTGTCTCTGATAAGGCTCCGACCCTCATCATACGATGGGCCTGAGAAAAGGTATTTTTATAAATTTATGTACCTATTTGTTCGTTATTCCAAACATATTTTTGATAGATCTTCAGTACGTAAATTAAATTGTTAAGAAATACAGTTCAAGAATATATTGTATATCGACATGACCATCCACAATTTGTATGAGGACTGCAGATAGAGCGGGTCCCTTTAGCCATTGTATTTTGAACAAATAAAATACATAAAACGTTTGTGTTAATAAAAAAAAAATATTCTTAATGTTATTTTTACTAATATAAAATAAGATGTTTAATTTTATAGGGTAGAAACCATTTCCTGCCCTTAAGTTTTCTCTGGACCCATGGGAAAGATCCCCATCTTCCTCTCGACGGCTCTGTATATGCAGACATCGTACTGTAGAGAGTGCTCTGTTTACGAAGTGCCAGTCTCAGTATATAGTTGTTATTTTTAGTATCTCAACGTTTCTCAACTGATGCTCTGCAAGGGCACAATTGGGCTTAACTTATATTGCAAGCGGATTTTCTCTCCTTCCGCTCCGTTTATCAGCCAAAATCTGCCCATACCTCAAATCATTATTTGATGAAAACTTGCTTTTCATTAACCCTGCGTGATCAAGTGACTGATGTACCAAGCGTTTTAAAAATGGAGAACGCAAAAAAAATCAATTAAAAATTCTGAAAACTTGCTACCATCCTAAAAGTAAGGATATTGTTATTATTATTATTAAATAAAAAATTGTAAACGCTAATGAGTAAAATCTTCATTGAGTCCGATCCCATTCGATATGATTCACACATGATCTCCTTTATTTTCCCATTTCCTTGAACTTTAACCATTAAAATTTAATAGTATCAATACTTCTAATACCCAAACTTCCCTGGCGGCCGGATAGCCGAGCGGTCAAGGTGGCAGCCTACCGCTCTGGCGAGTAGATCTAATCCAGACGGGTCAAAAAGTCTTCAGAATTTTGGTGGTAGTTCGTCCGGATATGTCGGGCACCGTCCCTCGCCACCCGGCTGTCGCATTGTGGGCCTGGCCCTACTCATAATGGCTAAAAGAAGCCCTCTTAGTGCCCACAGGACGGAAAGAGTTTTAAAAAAAGAAGGCGCCAAGACGGCCTTTTTTAAAAACATAAATAAAGGCTTTGGCCAAGCCTACAATGGAGACGACCAGAGTGGTGAGGAACGGGACCCAACGTAACCCCGAAAATTTCTGTGTTAAGTCGAATTTGAAACCGGGTTTGTCAGAATGATAAGCTGGTACTGTAAGAAGTTTCATATTTATTTCTAACCAAATAACCAGAAATAAATGCATTTACTGCATTTACTCAAACGTTGCTGTATTAAACACAATATTCAATGAAACAATCAGTGATATTTTATTCCTTTATGATACTCTAAAACAGCGTTTAAAACTGAAACCGGAAATCAGAAAAAGATAATGCAACTAAAAAATTTGTCTAAATAGAAGAGTTTTGAACTTAACATTAAAACCCGATGCCCCGAACCCGTACAACCTAATCAATCTTTTTTTTTTTTTTTTTTTTTAGCTCTTTCCGCCCTGTGGGCACTGAGAGGGCCTCTTTTAGTAGGCCCATTATGGGTTCGGCCAGGCCCATTCGACCGGGTGGTGAGGGACGGGGCCCGACATATCCGAACGGACCACCCCCGAAAAATTCCTGGGGATTATTCGACCCGTTCGGATTCGATCCCGGGTCCCCCAGAGCGGTAGGCTGCCACCTTTACCGCTCGGCCATCCGGCCGTCAACCTAATCAATCTATAAGTAAATCCGATACCGAATTCATAATCAAGAATTTTGAATGTTTTTGGACTAAATCTTTTAGCATTAAGATTTTTAAAAAATTTACATTGTTAAAGTTAGATTTGTGAGACAAAATCTATGAACCACGACAACGTAAATGTGTCGGTAATCTGATTCTGTTAATTAGGATTTCTCATTTCCCGGGATTCCGGGATAAAAGTGAACTGTTTCCCGGGATAGAATTAATTATTTTTAAGATATACAAAATATCATGAAATCAAATGATATAATTATTTTTCATTTTTTAAATTAATTTAATACGTTCCGCAACCTCCATAATCATATTAATAATGCAGTGTATTATTGTAATTTTTTATAATAATATTTTAAAAAGCAGAGATGGTCAATACTTCCATTACTCAATCTGATTCATATTTCAGTAATGAAAAAACCTGCTACCGAGAATGCCCTTTCTGATTCAATTGATGTGAGTGGAATCGTATTTAATGCATTTAAGAGAAAACACTTGTTATGTGTTTTTTCACCCGTAGTCTGGAAGATTTCTAGTTCGTTTTCGAGACTGCAGTACTTCTTTTGTTCTCTAGTGATACCTTGGCTGCTTTAATAGCGGTATTAAGCTTGTAGCCCGATAATTCGACAGTTCGTTTGTCTTTAATAATCAGGTTTATGAAGAAAAACTTCATACTCGTTTGCATCCTTGCCAATTTGCACAACTTGGCGTTACGCAGTTATTGAAGCAACTGGGGATGGTTAAAAATTAAGACAGCGTAAGCACAATTATTCCAGATATTACAGGTTCTGACAAGTAAAGAATTTTCAGAGTTCTGCCACAAATAAGCTTCATGTTGATTATTGACCATTTGTGACATGTCATAACTAGGAAAATTTTTTAAAAAAACTAAGTAGGTTTAAAATTAATAAATACAAATGTATTCTGACAGTTTATGAGTTGATTATACTTTCTATTTGCAAAATTTTCACAACTTTAACATAAAATGAGAAAAAAGTGAACTTTTAAGAAATATGCGGGATTTCCCGGGTTAAAAAAACAACCGGGATCCCGTTTGAGAAACTCTACTGTTAATCTATTCGTATTGAAACAATAAATATAGACGGAGAGACAGACGAAAGAAAACTTTTCCAGAAAGAGAATCGATTCCCGGATGACCCCAGTTGGTGACAGTTCGAGGATCCAATCGAAACGAGAAGAGTTCCACTGGAACCAACAAGGGTTTGTGGAAGACGTCCGAGGGAAGTGTGAGGATAGTATTTTTGGAAAATTTGAATTGAATGGAGAGAAAAAAATGAGAGAGTCACGCCCGAGTTTCTACGGGAGACGAAAGAGTCTCATCCGAGAGTTCGCTTACTTATCTGTTCCTACCTACAAGCACCCATTGATTAATTAGAAGAAATTTAAAAATAGCCTATATATTTCCTTTTAAATGTGTCTCTGCTAATAAAGTTGGTTTATTAAGATCAAAAATTGAAATTTTCTCTTTCAAAAACCAAAGCTTACTCTGTAAAATTGTGTAAACTAATAATTTATAAATCAGGCATCATACAGCCTACACTGCTGCAAGAAGAAAGAAATCCCGCATCCAGCTACAGAAAGAAATGATTTTTTTCAGGTAATAAGTCTTATAGATTTGCCTTACCATTAAAGATTAATACGAAATTCACTACAAGAATGTGTATGTAAGTATTTTATGTCCTGACAATCACAATTATATTTTACAGAGGCCTTCGCTAGGAGCTTAAAAATTTAAATGAATAGGCATTCTCTTGAGGTCTTGTTTTTAGTTTTTATATGAATCTAAACGTATTTATTGAGGGAAAATATATTAGTATTAGTTATTATTTAAATCCGTAAACTCATTTCATAAAAGTTTATATTACAGTATTATTACATTTTATCACTAAATATTTACACAAAGTAGTATTATTCGATAAAGATTCTCATCAGTTTGTGAACTTGTTAGTTAAATTAACATTATATAATTGTTATATCATGTAATTAAAATAATTTATATTGGTAATTAAAGAGTGTAATCATTACATCCCCGTATAAAAGTGATTTTATAAGTTCATTTGCAGTAGAGTAAATTGACTTAGAATTTAATTTTACAAACAAATTAACTGCAAATATTATGATTTTGAAAAATGTGATAAGCGTAATAGCAGATTATAATTAAATAAAATAATCAGTATTATTACAGCTTCAATATCTGTCATTGTAGTATAAAAGAATCATTGTATTCTGTGATTACTCCATAATTATATAATCAGTTAATTTGACAATAGAAGAAATGTAATTATCATTTTTAAAAATTATAAAAATTAAATAATTTTTATTGTAATGAATGATATTATTTCACTTCCTTCGTATATTACGCTGAAAAGATCAATAACAGATGTAGAAGACGTAGAAATTGAGATATTCCGAAGCAATTTGTTGCTCGTTGAATAGGTGTGATGGCAAACGAGTTAAAAGTTCCCATTGGAAATATGTCTGTAGGGAACGAGACGTTTCGATTTGGCACCAACCAATAAGAAAATTATCGATCCGAAGCAAAGATTTGTTAATTACGATTCTTTAATCAGTTTTAAATATCTTCGCGTTTAGGTTTTGCAATGGGCGAAAGTAAATTTCGGATTAAGTAATTTCTTTTTGATAACTTCCTTTATGTAAATCGAATGGTTAAGATCGTTCTTTATCTTCGAATTTGTTTAATTAATACTTAGGTTTATCTATGGTTTATTTACTTGTTCATTAATTGATTGGTCGGGGCGGTCAGGGCCGGATTTACATAAGGGCATTTGGGGCCTGTGCCCAGGGCTTCCACAAAACTGAAAAAAATTATGTTTAAACATAATTTTTTTTCTATTACCGCGACAGCCTAGTGTGGTCTAATCATGAGGGCAACAGGCAGAGAAAACCAAACCCGGGAAAAAAACCTATGAAACATCGGAAAATTTCGGGAAAAAATTTCACATAGGTATTTTTCAGTTAAATTAAAATAATTAGTTTTACACAATAAAATATATGTATGTTTACAATAACCTTATTTTTAAATGAAATTTACAACTTCCTAGTTCAAATCTAATTGAAAGTACAGTATTTTGTGTAAATTTTCTAAATCATCAAATTTGCCTACTCTTCAAGGGCCCCCCACCGAATTTGTGCCCAGGGCCCCTGGATTGGTAAATCCGGCCCTGGGGGCGGTTCCGAAAGGGAGTTAACCGTGCGTATTTTGCAAACAGTTCGTCAGTTTTTGCATGAAAATCAGCAATTTTTGACATTTTTCGAAGCTTTTAAATTTGTGTATCGAAGAAGAACGAATTCATTTTAAATACCTTTTGGGCCACCCTGTTCATAGATTCTCGTGTGATTTCTATAAAAGATGATCATAATTTTTCATTAACAATTTCCTTTTCCTGTTAAAAAAGTTTAGATTCTTTTACGTTAGTTTAAGCACTAAACTAAACAAGTTAAAGTGGACATGTTTGAATTATCTGATTCACTTGTGTTACTTTTGTGACACTTAGCAAATTACACTGTACGGTGACTCGATAAATCTTTAATTTTGTTTTCCTGATAAACAAGAACAAATACACAATGTTGTTTTCTTAGTAGATAAAAATATATGCTGACTGACAATTCAAACTCAAATTGATGCCAAGCAGCAAACATTCTTTGCATCTTTTATCAATTTCCAGATATAATTTTATTTTTATATTCAATATTTTTAAAAATTTTAATTTAACATTTAAAAATAAATGTTACCAATATAGAGAAATTTTCAGTAATATATATATTACTGTTATAGGCCTATTTAAAATCAATTTGCATGGAGACAAAGGCAAGTTAGTCTTTAACCAGATAGCTAAGAAAAAGAAAAGAGATAAATGTCCATTAAGAAGTGTCACATCTTGATGAATATTTACTTTTCTTCTCCCATTTAGACACGATCAAATTTCTTCTTGACGACTTCAACTTGTGTCTTAACTTCCCTTTTAATCAAAATTGAAAAGAAATGCTGGGCATTGCAATTGCAAAGGGCATTTATCAGCGATTGTTTGGCAATTGACTAGTGTACAGTACGTGCAATAGCAACTAGCCTAATTGCACATTATCAGCGATTGTTTGGTTATGTAATCGAATTTTTCAGTAGTTTCATGATTTACACTCATAACTTGAAGCTTTTTGTGCCAAAATTAAATCAACCGATTTCGTGTTTATTAATTGAACTCTGCAGGAGTGTGAATACCATAATTATTCCGGGTACATAAAGCCAAATGAATCTTCTTAATTATGATGATAATTGCTATTAATGCTCATAAAAATAAGGGCATTTCAATGGTGAGTATTCAATGTAATCACTATATTTGTTCTATGATAATGTCGAGAATAAAGCGCAGCGTAATCACTTAATTTTGCAGCAATATTCCACTTAAACTGTACAGGAAACCTTATATAGAATAAATATTAATTTTTACACTTAGATTCTTAAGGAATGCGGGATTTTATTTGAAGACAAATTTTTAAACGAATTTCGAGACTTGGGAATTAGTTGCACGAAATAAATATTTATTTATTCTACAATTAAGAGAATCAATAAATGTGATGCAACAACACAGAAAACAGAGTTTCTTAGTGTTATTGATGTTATCGATTAAGCAGCCTAAAGCTAGAGGTTCGTGTCATTAACACTTTTCTGCACAATTTTACGAATCACTTATCCCATTAACACCTCCCAAGTCGACTACGTCATTTCTTTACGACTGTAGAAAAAGTGACGTAAGCAAATTATGTTGGTATTAAAGTGATAAATGGTTCGTATAATTGCGCAGAAGTGTTAATGACACGAACTTCTAGCTTCTCGCGTACAGATGAACTAGATTTAAATGTTGTTATTAACGTCGTTACTGGTAAAGAAACAAACAAAATTAAACTAATCTCTCGTGTAATTTCACTGAATCTTATGCAAATCTTATTTATTAATTAGTTTTTCTTCCTATTCTTTTGTAACATTCTTCACCCTGTGGGCGTTAAAGTACAACACAATGAAGGCAGCTAGAAAACGAAGGTTCGACACATTTGGGTCTACACAATTTGCAAATTTTTGAGTCGAACCCACGAGGAACCCGAAAAATGCCGGCTTGGTGCTCATAGAGCGAAAAGGTTAACAGCTGTTTTTCCATTTGCAAACGACATTGTTAACACGAAAATTTCAAACTTGCAGACTCGAATCTGTGTTACTGTATATAATTATTATTGGTTAAGATCCTACAATTTAGTGCGAGATTCGAAAGCGAACAAATGCTGGCGTTAAATCGAGTTTTGGCTGTACTTTTTTATTTAGGAAAATAAATAAATAACGACCGGATTTCTGAACAAGAGATAATGAGGAACATCCTGCTGCTTCGAAGGATCCTTGTTCGAATCTGGATAAACTCGGAAATCTTGTATAGGTGAATCCAAATGCATCGGGCCTTATTGCCAACTATTCAGTTGTCTCTGATTATGACTTCACCAATAAGTCGATGAGGCACTCAATATATTGAAGCCCTTGTCAAATTCGTGGTGGACACAAATGAAAGAATCAAAAGATTAAAGTTAAAACGATCAAATTTCATAAATATCACACAGCAATTTAAAAATGGAGTTAATGTTACCTATGGTTCCAAAATGGCGGCTCGGCTCTGATTCAAGGAAACGGAAGAAAGAAAACAGTGGGAACACACGTTCTAACCTAACCTAACCTATTCTAATAAATTCTCATAATTATTACCAACCAAATTATTAGAATAGGTTAGGTTAGGTTAGAACGTGTGTCTCCACTGTTTTCTTTCTTCCGTTTCCTTGAATCAGAGCCGAGCCGCCATTTTGGAACCATAAGTAACATTAACCAAAAATGGAATATGAATAATTCACCTTTATAACGTTTAATACTTTAAGAGAAAATAATAATAATAATGATTTATAAATTATTAATTAATTTATCTTTTTTTGTGAAAATATCCGGAAACTACTACTACACCATATATTACCATTGATTAAAACGTAAGAATTAATTATATAGTTTATTAAGATTGTATTTTAAAGTATCTTTTATATTTAATGTTATTAATTAATTTTCAAAAATTTATGCTACATTAAATCTGTTAGTCCCGAAATAAAGATGTAATATGGAAAATCATAAAATGCACTAAGAAATATTTTATAGACAACCATCAAGTCTTTGTGTAATGAAATAAATGCTTTATGAACAGGATTTTATTAACATTTTATATATTCGATTTTAAACAGTTTTATGAGGCTTCATTATTATCTTAGTAAGTTTCTCCTTAGTGGTATTAAAAGCGAATTTAATTCATAGTTCATTGACGTCTAGGAATGGCCGTCAGGTAAAGATTCTCTCATTGAGGATCTTCGATCGGATCCTGCAAGATTCGGATAAGGATTTCTCTCTATCCGAATTGATTTTTTGAATATTATATACGATAGACAATAGATACAGAATGAATAATAGTTTTTCATGATGCATTTCATTATGGATCGTATCGCCAGTAATAAACAAGATTTAGGAAGCCATACAGTTTTTAATTCACGGCGTCTAGTCAATTCTCATTCCAACTTAACTATAGAAATGTTATTTAGGTCCACAATGGGGCAACCGGGTGGTCTATAGGTAGATTGTCATCTTAACCTCTCGGCCGTGCTGTCCTGTTTTCAAATAGCGGCATTTCATATACTAAAAAGTGTTAACTGAATAAACTATAGATTTAACCATTAAAATTACGAAATTATTATGGCAAAAGTATTAATTTTTAGTTTCGATTTCTTTCTTCAATACAGCTAATTGAATTTTTAAAAATTAAATTAGCTTTACAGGAAAAATGTCAGTCTTAACGAGAACGTTACCATTTTCTGAAGAAATAAATCAATAATAATAATAATAATAATATCAATAATTGTTATTCTTTATTGACATTACAATTTAAACATTTATAAAAATCCTAATTATATAAAATTGGATTTTTTCCCGAATTTGAAGCAGCATACCCTATTCTTTACTCATACTGATCGACCCCATTGTGGGCAAGCCTTCGTGTGATGGAAGTAATTGTGACATCGTAGTCTATAATATTGTAGTGTTACGTTTTAATCAGTTAACTTTTTCTATAATTTTAAGTACTGTTTTCTAAAATAGAAAGTTCGCTTTGCTCTTTACCTTAAGCACCAAATTGCAGTTTACCACAATTAGTGTTGTGTAGAAGATACGAGGAAACAATTTTCATTTATAACTTATCGGGTGATTTTCTCTGATCATATTTCAATTTGTTTTAGACTTTCTTGTCCTCGTCCCATTTCTACTTATGATGTTCTTAGTAAATAATGAAAAAAAGGAGGATAAGATGATCTTGTTTCAAACTAGACATAGCGATTGCTTCGATCACATTTTTTTTTTTTTTTTTTTTTTTCAAATAATAAAGTATATACGTCTATCTCGATATAATAGTAAATTCTTCGTGAGTTTTATATAAGTGAAGATTGGTCAACCTTTCGAGGCCCCCGGCATATCAAAAGAACAGTTTTAAAAATGGTATTTAATAAATTTGACAGAAGTAAAGTTTTCTTCTTAATATTATAAATGAAATTGTATGAGTAATTTGTAACAAGCATTCTTTCAGATCCTCGTAAAAGTGAGGCCCTAATTGCTGGTACTCTATGAGAGAGCTTCCTTTAATGAAACGATTTAAATCAAACATTTTGCTTTGACAAAGAGAATTTTAATTTAAAAAAAAAAGTAATAGGAGATTCGTGTAATTCTCTTTTAATTTCGTGAATAACGTCTATTATGATTGGCAGAATATAGATAACGTGCCATAGATGAATGATTCTGATTGGTTATACGTTCATGCACTTCCCTAATTCTTAATGGTAATTAACTTTAAACTGATTAAATTTATTATTAATTAATATCAATATTTTTTCCTCGAGTTAGTAATTATATCAAATAATATAAAGTATCTTAGCGCAAGAATTAAGGTTTTACTTCTCTCCTCTTACAAGTTCACTCGATATTTATTGTGACTTCTGTCTGCTTAACCTCCTTGACATCAATCGATTGATATAAATATATACAGGATATGGAAAAAGTCACGTTGAATTTAAAGAATTTCTCCCATAAAATATTTTTTATATCTGTATTTTATCTGCCATATAGTTTTATACATTTCTTCTTAGTCTATCGGCAGCTACAGGCTGGATTAAGTCACACTGTGGTCTTAAATAACAACGTATAAGAGGCCCTCTATCCTCCATTTTCGTGGAAGATAAAGGGCCTCTTATACACGTAAAAACGTGATGCACTAAGCTTTATACTCGTAATAAGGCTCTAGGTTATTTAGCTTACGTGTGAATTATTTATTCGTGGAGATTAAAGCCGCTTCTTTGTTCTTTACGTAAATCTATCTCTGGCTACCTTATAAAGGTAACCAGAACGAAAATGTTAATGTAATTTTATTATTTTTTTAAAGCAATTAATTATTTTTAAAAAATATTTCTAACATTTATATTTTTAACGAGCTCGTTTATAGTAAAAATAACTGAGACTAAGAAGGAATTTGGACATTTTCCAAATTCTATACTCGGATAAAAATCTTGTTTATTTTTTTTTTAATGAAATATAAAGTCAAGTTTTAATTTCAAACGTTATTTTCTAGTTATAAAAGTTCATTTATCAACATTTATTTTATATATATATAATGGAATCATCAGCAGAAATAACCCATCCATTAAGAAAGATATATCGAAGTAAATTAAAGATAGAAAATTACTTTAAAAAATAATTAATTTTTTTAAAAAGTTAATAATTAAATACGATTTTTTAAATGATTATACCTTGTAAAAATCTCTATATTATAACATATTGAAGCACAATTAAGTTCAGTACTTTACCGAATTGATTTTATGAAATGATCTCGACGAAATGGATTCACTTTTATTGTTTTTATAGTAGCAATTACGGGTAATATTCCTTGTTTTTTTCGTGATTTACTGTTTAAAATTTCAAATAAAATAGTTTAGTCATTAAATTTTTACAAAATATTTTAATAAGCTCTGATTTAAACTTACTTAAAAATCCGTTAAGTTAAAACACGTAGCTCTAATTATTTATGCAAATGAAGTTAAATTTTTTGGATTTGCACGCCTTTAACATATTAAAAATATATATTTTTAAAATGTTATTTAGATGCAAGAATTGACTAGATGCAGTCTTTTCTCATCTCTTCCTTCCTATTCGTTTTATCTTGCTTATATGCAATAAATGAACTTTTTATGATTCCATTCCATCCAGGAAAATCCCACGAGGATTCCACTGGAACATTCGCTGTTTATGGTCTATATTAATTTCATCTTCTCGTACCAAAATGGTACCATACGGCCTGGCTAACGTTCTCGTTAACATCAAACACTGCATATTTAATTACCTGACGCAAACAAAATTATAAGGACCTGGATAATATTCAAATTTTTGTTTCCTCCTTTGCCAAATAGTTCCATTTCTCCGCTTCATAAAATCTTCCTATCTAGGTTACACGGTCTCCAGTTCTTTTTTTATATAGAAAATAATTTAAATATCGGGTTATGAAGTGGAGTAGTTTGGCAATAAGTGAAATGCTAGGAATACACGCTAATCAGATATTCATTTATAATATTCTTATATCACGCACTTTACAGAGTAGGCCTATTCATTACTAACTTTACTTATCGATTATAATATTACGATCTTTCAGTATGGGCGTCGGCTTTTTCATTCGTGTCGAAAGTTCAAAATGTGCGGTTTATTTTCTATCTAAACATTGTTCTTGATGCAAATATTCAAACTTAATTTTTTGTATAAAAGAATAATAGTAATGTATATTTTGCGTTCGATTATTATCCTATAGCGAAATCTCTTATTGTATCTACTCCTACATTATGTAAATTTTCTTTCTTGTAATCCATTCTTTCACATTTCGATCTTTATAACTGTATAATTTCGTTAAAAATTCATTTTTACACTCCCGGTTCTGTTATATATAACAGAAGGAAAGTATGGCGGTCGGTCAAAAAATGATCCCCAGAATTGGAGGTTTTTTCCGTATGTGTGTGTGAGAGGACGCACGATTTTTTTTCGCCTTCTTTGAAGCTTAATAACTCCTGTATTTTTAGTAGAAAATTTCTGAAATTTTGCAGAGAGGTTTGCGTATTAGGGGGGTTGACGCTATTAAATTTTGGTAGTTAAAGGTCGACGGGGTGGGGAGATAAAGGGGGGTCGTGTGTCATATCTCGAGTAGGGCCAGACTTAATGATTATTAGCATTTACAATTTTTTTTATATAAAACTCATCCCTACCGTCCAAATAAATTAAGCTTTCTGCCATTTTATATAAATATAAATTTTTATTTTACTGTAATAAAATATCATAACAGATGGCGCCATACATGCAGTTTTTAATGTCGCCGGGAAAGTTAAGCAACTCGTTGCTGGATTTTTTATAATTAATTTCGCGAAATTTTCATTTTAAAATCGCAGAATTTTAAATAAAAAACCGAAAAAATAAATAAATAAATTTTCGTTTTACAAATTTTCAAAGACTAATTTATGAGTTACAGTTTTGTTTTAGTTTGCGCTATATAATAATTCCATTACTCATAATTATCTTTTATTTGGAATAAAATTGGATAAAAGAAGTATTTAACTTTAATATAAATGATGAATTTATAAAGTAAATCAACCGTAACGAAGTTGTTTATATTATAAAACATCCATTTGTCTTGACTTAAAGAAAAAAAGAACATAAACATAGTGCATAAAGTTTCCTGTAAATTGAATTTAACGTAGACAGAATATAACGTCATAGTGAAAAATATTTTTCAAAAAAAAAGTAAAAAAAAACTTAAACTTCTGCATCGACAATCAAGCTACTAGATGGATCGAAAGAATCTCCAACCTTAAAACTCATTTCCATATTCGTTCAATGGAAGATTTGATATGCATTTTTCTTCATATACAGCAACACTAATTAAACTGAAAGCTAACTGAAGCATTTTAAATGAAAAATTTTAACAAATTTCTTTCTAAATTTCGAATATTTATTCACTTATTCATTGTAAATTTAGTTATGTATGGAGCTAACTTATATGGATGCCACAGTCGGGAGCTTCATCCCCCGCAAAAAAAAACTTAACACTCTCGCTACAATTATTTATTTCATAAAAAATATATATTTTATAGTAAAATATATTTATATTTATATAAAAATCCTCAACTGTTTCTCTCTTCGATTCGGATCATCACGTCTTTCGGTCGATGTAAACCCAATCCACCATAAAATTGTAACGGAATCTAAAAAATTCAATATATTCTTAACACTTATATCACTCCACTTAACTGCTAAAGGATATTAATTGCATTTCTGTAAACATTTCTACGAAACACAATAAAAATATATATATTAAAAAAAATCTCGCGCAATCGATCACGGTCAATGGATAAAGAAGAGAATCTAATTAATCACCTTAGTGGAAGGGCATTTCAGGAATCTAAAATGTGTTAAGAGGGTTATCAAACATATTTTCATCTCCATCATGGCGAATCTTCTTCCTAAGCATTTCCTGGGGCCGGCACCGAATGGTAGGAAGGTATAAGGTTCGATGAAGGATTTATTCTCTGGCAGGAACCTAAAATATAGAAGGAGAAATACAGTTAATTGGCGTTCGAAGATTTTTTTTTTAAAGCTTAAATTCTGTGTTTTGTACCTTGTTGGATCGTAAATTTCGGGATTGCTGTACCATTCTGGGTTGTGATGCATAGCGTAAACGGGCACAGCTACTAACATCCCCTTTGGTATGAGTATTTCGGTTCCGTTCAATTTAATATCTCGAACCGGTCTTCTTTCAATCCTATTCACGAATTTCTCTTTATACGTGACGAATAACCATTAAAATATGCTTAAATTTCATCGTTTTACCTAGGAACCGGGCAGCAGAATCTCAACGACTCATTGATCGCAGCTTCTAAGTATTTCATGTCATTGATATATGAGAAACTCGTGTCTTCCTGAAACAATTTGATTTTTAAATTAGAGCGCTAAAAAATAACATCATCGATTCGGCAATTTCAGTCATTAAACGAAATCGAATTTATCATCAATTCCAATTAAATCGTTAATATAAATTAATTACGTAAACTTGGAAATAATAATTAAATATCGTTCATTAAAATTTGATTAAATTATCATTTTAATTTTAAATAACGATAAAAACTATCAGCAGATGGCGCCACGTAACATTTAATGAATAATAATGAATCTTTTTTTTTAAATGTTACGTTAATTTTCATCCGCTATCTTTCGATCACGTGACTGTGTTTCGACCTATCGGATTATTTATTTCAAAAATAAAGTTTGCTGTGTAATTAAAGAATATTAACTATTAAGTAAAATATTTATTATCTCAACGGGGAATAGAAGTCATTCATCATTTTATAATTTACACTAATGAATTACCGAATTTTTCGTAGTGGCATCTATCTCTTCAATCAATCTCTGCTGACAATCTTCATTAAGAGCTAGATTGTAAGCTGTTAATATTAGAGTGTTAGTGGTAGTGTGATATCCAGCCAGAATGAACAGAATGCATTGAGCCACAATCTCGTCCAAGGAGAGAACTAAAGACAAAATTTCTGATTAATTACACAGAGAACCGGATCTACCAAATTAATCAAACTTACCTTTTCTGTGTTCCTGATTGTTGCTAGTTCCTACATTCTCCTCGTTAGCATCTAGCAGCAATTGGAGAAAATCTTTCTTCATCTACGGAATAAAAGCCAGAAAAATCCGAATGCCCGTAGCAAATAACCCGTTTTTTTCGAGAAATATTCAAATTTTTTACACTTTTCGGTTCCTTTTTTCGCTCTTTGATTAATTGAAGCACGAGTTGCTTGAAGAACGAAATAACTTTGGGCGAAAATAAGCTCAGTCGAAATAATTTAGCCAAGCGCGGAACAGAAACTGAAAATAAAACAAAGATTTCGGTAATAAACAATTGTTACTAATCAGTACTTTGTTTTTTTTTTCTTTTTTTTCTTCTTACTTACAAGCAAATGTGACCCGCCAAGTTCTTTTACTAAATAAATGTCTAACAGCTTCCACGAAAGGATTATCGGGATCATTAAAAGAATCTAATCTGGTGCCAAAAGCGCATCTAGCTATCACGTCGATCGTAAATGCACCGAACAACCTTCAAATAAATAAATAAATATTAGTGTCTTCTGCCATTAAACCTAATAAAAAACAACCTACAAAAATCTTGGGCATTCTTTAATGAAGTGGCCCACAAGCAATAAATTAAACGATCGCGTTAATAGAACCATCCAGCACGCATCCCTCGATTCGTACTGGATGAAGGTTTTAATTATCATGATTTAAAATTAAATAGTTAATATTTATAAGGTAATTAAAATAAATTTAACTCTCCATTTTTCTTTTTTAAAGAATACCTTCCGCATTCTATTTCCTTTTCCTTTCTTGCTTCTAAGGAGAAATTATTTTTTAATGCCAAGGCGCATTCTTTAATTAAGTAGCACATCTAAACACGGATATTTTAAAAAAACAATTATTTTTTGTAAAAATAATTATAATAAAATATATTATTATTTCTTCTTAAAAAAAAAAAATAAATACAATTCTAATGAATTGAATTTTTACTGTTTTTATTTTTCCTGAACTGAATGTCGGCGTCATAATAGTGCGTACACGCTTCCATTCCTCGCCATCCAGCGAGACTAGCATTCGATCGATGATTGGATTACCGAATTTTAAATCCTGTAATACCATTGGTCGATTAAATATTTAAATTTGTATAATATCAATTTCAATTTATAATTAATTTTAAAATTTCTATTCACTCGTGGACTCGAAAATACTTGGAAATCGCGAACAAAAACGTCTTTTATTAGAGATGGTTCGGCTAAAATCAAAATTGGTTTTCTTCCTTCGAAAATCCTATCGAAGTAGAAAAGTAATTTAGGATTATAAGATATATTCTTACACTATTTAAGTCAAGAAACTTTGCTTTATACCCAAAAATCCTTCCATATTTTTCACACCATTCTAATTCGACATAACCTTGAGGCTGTATGTTTATGATTAGAATTATATAAAATTACGATTAAAATTATAAAATTTAGTATCAAAAATACTACCTTATTCCATTGTATACCGTACGAACCAAATAACAGCATTGGTTTAACATAAGGTATTCCCTTTTTCTCCCAATAGCCATAAGTTCTCGTTAAGCATCTAAATATATTATAAAAAAACAACCCCTAAATTTAATTATCTAACAGTTTTAGAATTTATACAAAAGTCTAAAAATTATCTAAACAATATAATTTGTCTACAACTACAAATACTAAAAAGTATACTGCTTCTATTTACCATATGTATTGACTAAAGTATAAACTAAATAGCTAGAAAAATTATCGATTAAATATATTTATAATTTATTATAATGAATAAAATATATTTTAAACTTACAGGTATATTGTAAGAATCAAAATTATAGAAGAGAGTAACCATAGCATCCTCTCTAATCTGTTTAAAAATTTTTCTAGATTACAGTTCCTGTCTAAACTTTACATACATCCTGCAACCGGATGTATGGCAAAATTTAAATACTCTAAGAATTGAACAAGTCATGCAAAAATATTGTGTAATAAAACACTGAATTAAGATAAATATAGTAAATAAAGAGGCTAAATTCATTCCTATTGTTCCAAATATCTCATACCACAACTGTATAGACTTAAAGTTTAATTAACCTGTATGCATTTCGAAACTTTTCTTCGGCTTAAAAAATATAAATGAAGTACAATTAAAATGGCGGAATTTTCGCGTCGTGTAGCTTACGAAACGGCTCATCCTAATCGGATTACGTTTTTAAATAAACCGTGTAAAATGTAAAACATAGGAATTACGTATTAAATAGAAATTCGCAGGTCAAAGGTTACTTTTGTCGTTTATTTTAGATTTAAGTTTTCTATGGTTGAGCAATTGTCATTTTAACTAAGTTTTGCCAGCAATTTAGATGAGAATTGTTAATCTAAGCATAGGACAGATTGTTGTTTTCCTTTAAATTCACCATCAAGTACTAATAAGTAAACGATATAGCGTAAAAATTAAAAAAATAGCAAGAAATTAAGTAATAGTTACATACAAAAAGGGCCGGCTCAGACTGAGAGACCGCTCTCAGAGAGGCTCCGCACTTTCAAATTTATACGAGGGGCATTCAAAAATTCCTGGGAGGTGTAAATTAATTAAAATAAATAATGACAAGAGTAATTTTAAACTGGTATAACACCGCGCGTATGTATCGTGTAGCGCTGTCGCAAATATTTTGGGGCCTCACTAATAACTTTTCACGAGGCCTCGCAAAACCTACAATCGGCCCTGCATACAAATATTGTTTTTTTTTCGAATGTCGTGCTTTACAAGAGGAGTTTCGAAATGAAACACAAAATGCATATACAGGGTGTCTCAGTATCTATTATGAAAAATAATTGGATTTACGAAAAGCTAGTTTAAACATGAAACATATATTTGTTTAAAAGTACAGGCCGCAAAAAATCAGTGCTGCACGTAACGATCATCAGTGTCTGTAAAGAAGTCAAAGCGATAAGTTGCTTCCTGGAACACACTTTCCAGCATAACAACTCGTGAATAGTCTTGTCTGTTAGACTTTCCTTACGCAACTTCCTTTTAAATTTGCCTCTAATTTTCTCGCATTTCAAGCCTTTTATCTTGCATGTTATCACATTCGTTCTTCCACGTTCATCATCACCGATATGGGTACGAATGGAAAATTTAAAAACTACAGACAGTTATTTTCATGACAGTTTATTACCTGTATAAGGAATACGGGTTAATTAAAGTTCAAGCCTATACAACGTTTGGAACAATAGCTTTATTCTCTTCATTTACTAATTTGTTTTCATCCAAATTCCAACAAATACTTTAAGATCAATAAATAAATTTATTAAACTTCAAAACTTTACATTATTTTATACAATAATTTCATATTTATATAATATAAATAATTGCTGATTTAAAAAATATGATAATGTTTTTTTTTTAATTTTATTTAATGAATTTATGTGAAGTTTGATATGTGAATAAGTTAATGGACACTTTTATTGTCTTTAAGTCACAAGAGGGTGTGCGTATTGACTGGAGATCAGGAAGGCAAGTAGAGAATATTGGTATTCGATTCACATTTTACTATGGATCCTTCTTTAAAAGTTTCTGGCCTGTTGCTAGATTCTGGAAAACTTCTTTGCTCTTCTGTATGGCATATGTTTGCCAAGTCTATATTTTCCTTTAAAAATAAAAGAAAAAGACATATTAAGTAAAGAAACTTTTTAAAACATTATTTATTAGACCTAACCATGGCTATCTAAATGGATGCTTTTTAGATAAAGTGTAAAGTATTAAACTACCTGTTCCAGAATATCCACTTTAATCTGAAATTCTCTATACTTTTCAGTGTTGCTGGAGTTAGGTATGGACTTAATTTTCAATTTTCTAAGAGCGGCTTTAAACCTTTGTCTAGATCTAACAAGTTCTTGAGTTGAAGAAGGTATATCGCGACCTTTCAACTTATCCCAGTCCTAAAATTATATTAAAACAAAAAAAAAAGTTATTTAAAAGCTCTTAAAATATAATTTAATAAATTTTATATAATTTTTGCTAACTTTAATTTTTACCTGTTTATAAACAATTTTTAAATTAAATTTCAATTTAAAAGAATTTTATACGCGCTCTTAGCTAATGATTAAACTTTTGACTGTAATTATGTATATATTATTAATTAATTAATTAATTAATCAATTTAAAATTAATTTTAAGAAGTTTAAATATAATTTTTTTAATAAAAATAAGGATCTAATCAGCATTATCAAAATTATAATCAAAATTAAAAACAGATTTTAAAAAATACAAAATAAAATCTGTAGAAATTTTGGAAAATGTTTCGCGAATTAAAAGCAAAATTATAAAAGAAATAAGTATAAATATTCTATTTTTATACTTAAATATTTAAAAAATAATATTTAAAATATACAAAGTCACATGGCTGAATTGGTATCTGTTTCTATTTTTAATTATAATTAATTAATATGATTTTATTAATTTAATTTTATCATTAATATGATTACAGTAAACATATACTTTGCTTAAATATTTGTTTATATGATAATAAATATGTTTAAAATAAGATTAAAAAAACTTTTATTTTTTTCAAATTTTCTAGAAATAAATCTCTAAATATAACAGAAATTTAAATTTTGAATCCTGTAAAAAATAATGTAATAAGTAATTTTTAATTGATTAAATGCCATAAAAAATTACTCAATTTTATAATTTATATTTAAAAAATCTTACCAAAAATAACTTAAAAGATTTATCTGTTAATTTAGTCCTTTGAGTAATTCTTGGCCACTTAATTCGAAATTTTTTATCATTTATGTCAGTCCATTCGACGTCCTTTCCGTATTTTTCTTTTAAAAGCGCAGGAAGAAGAAAATCCTCGATGAGTTTACTGTTAATTTTTGAACTCATTTTAACGGGGCGAACTCTGAAACACGTTTATATAGATTAATTACGATTCCGGATTAATAAACAAAGTTTAAGTTTCGCTTTGGTGTTCCCTTTTGATATAATCAATTTGGAATTTAGCGCTTTACTGCGACGAGATAATGGAAAAAGAAGCTAGAAGCGAAACCAAAAATGAATATTGTGTTCATAAGTTAATCCGACATTATTTTGTTTTCGCCAAATTTAATTCGATACAAGTTATTTTTTCTATTATGCTTTTAATTTATATTTTAAAACAATTATTCTTTTAACTGATAACAGTGTAAAAATGTAAAATTACTTCTTCTGAAAGAGATAAAAACGTGCTTAAGAAAATTACAGTAGGAGTTACTTTTAGTCAAATCTTCTTATTCTTATACACAGGAGAAGCACGTAAAGTAAACTTCTTTTAAAATTTGTCATCTTGAAGGCTAAAAATCATATTTAATGATCTTCAATAAGTTTTATGAAGATCTGAATGCAATTTATAAGATTTGATACGTTAAAAATACGTTTTATTCTTTATTTTTACGTGTAAACGTATTCAAATCTTGTATATAAAGTAAGGAATCTTAATAAGAAAACTTCATACGTCATCTATTTACATTTATTATTTTTAATGAATTAAATTATATTATTATTACGAATTATTATTCAATTTATAAAAATATATTCAAATTTATTGTTCTAGGTCCAACTTTCTGAATTATTATTTAATTGGATTTATTTAGCTTATTAAACTTACTAATGTTACGAATTGGCAACATTAATCGTTAATATTTTGTTGCCATAGTTACGTACAAACTAAAGCTCGAACCCAGTTAGTCTCCGTTATAAAAGTAAAATGTTAATAGATTCAAATTCAAAATAGGAACGAGATTAAAAATTTAAAATTTTAAAATATAGTAAATAAAGTGTGAATAATAATAAATAAATAAAAAATATACGAAAAATATTTTAGGAATGTTGATAACTTTCCAAGAGAAAGAAAAATAAAAAGAAAAGAAAAGAGAATTCTTTTGGTGATATTGTTTACTTTTTTTTATTTATTTTTTAATAGAACAAGGAATGAAAAATATGTTATTTGTTTAGATAAAAAATCACATATTTTTATACAAAATTATTATATTATAAATTCTTTAAACAGAAAAAAGTAGTATATATTTTTTAAATTTAATTATCAAAAAAATAATCTAACATATTTAAAAAGCTTAATAGCTTACAAAATTAAATAATATCACGTAAAAAATTTTATCTTTTTATTCAAAATATATTTAATTCTAAATTATTATTGATAAATTTTTAAATTACGAAAATATCTCTACCGATATTTTTAAATAAACGTTTGTAACGCCATCTATTGATACCTATTAAAAAAATATATGTGTATTTATATATTTAAATTTGTAAATGAAAGGAAACATTTAAAAGCTTCTTAAAATAAGCTTTTTCTGCAAAATGTAACTAAGTGATTTTTATATATTTATTAAATATTTTTCTTTTTCCTTTCATAAATTCGAATTTTGTTGATGTCATTAATGACGTAATACGAGATAAATTATTTGTCTCTTTAAAATATACTTAAAATTTTAAACAATTAAAAAATTATTATTATTATTAAGTGTAATTATACTTATTAAAATTACCGTAATTTATAATTTAAGAAATTTTTATTGCATATTTTGCTAATTTCTTTCTTTTTTTTCTTTTAAATTTAACGATCATTTAAGTAATCACGTGATCGTAGTTTTAAATAACGAGAAGCGCCGTCGGTGGCAGGAAAGTAAACTATAGTTGTATTTATTTATTTATTATTGTTACGGTAATTATTATTTTTTCTTTCTTTCTTTATGAAATGAATTGAAGGATTCTTTTTGAAGATTTTTATTTCTGGAGATGATTTTTAAGATTGCATCTTAGGAAATAGCTAGCTCTTTGGAACAGATGACACTTTCCTAGAAAAATGGATTCTTTAGATGACAATGACCAGTCGCTTGAAACATCAAGTACTTTGATGTTGAAAATACTTTATCAGGATAATAAAGGAGTTATGTTAGCGCTTGAATTTTCCTATATATAATTGAATATTTTTTTTAAAAAATACTTATGTATTATATATAAAATTTTCCTGGTTTTTTACGTACACTTTTATCGCATCATCTAGACTATTTTTAGAATAAAAATACATTAAAATAGCGTTATTTTTTTCTATAGAATTGTAATTGTAATTGCTCATTTTCCAGCATTTTTGTGTTTATAAAAGGGAGTACTGTACATGAATTTTTTTTTTTTTTGTATTATTAATTTTCTTTTTCCACCGGTGAATTTTATTAGAATTGTTTCTTTTGAATCTTATCATAAAAGAAGGACTGTCGTCACGCTAAGAGATAACATAATCATATTTTTCACTTCTTCTCGAATTTTCCGTCTCGTATCTTTTCGAAATATGAAAGAAAACTTAGCTTTTTTCCCCATTTTCTTTCTTTTCTAAGGTGTGATTCATCAGAAAATAAATAAAAAATGGTGCCATACTTTCCAAGAAAAGAATTACATCATCGCTACTTCCAAGCGAAATGACATCACTGTTAATATCTAAACCAATCGTATTACTCTTTACACTAAGCGGAAACCTTTTCGAATTACTTTTCTTTTTCATTTTTTTCCTCTTAAATATTATCACTTTTTATTGGATAATTCAATCATAATTAATTTTTCTTATCGGCTCCTTGTGTAACAAAAAGTAAAGAACGTTGTCACATTCAGTAGAAGGTCCTTATGTTAAGAAAGAGTAATTACTTCGGGATATTTCCTTTAATATACCGAAGAAGGCATTAGTTTATCTTGGAAATATACTTTGTCTTACTATTTATTTCTTATAAATAGCTACTTAAGAGAATTAATAAATAATCTCAACATTAAATGGAAGAAGAAAAAAGGTGATAAATCATATAAATTATTAAAGTACATTATTGTAAATATTTACATGTGAATAGATTTAAATCCGTAGTCAAATTACCACGAGAAATTTGTCCGTTTCGGTCACATATTCTCACTAATTAAAATTAATATGTTATATTATCTTTGTTTATAATACTTTAATAAATAACAAGTGCTCTATAATTGAAATGTGGAACAAGTTATAGCATGTCAATACTGTGTTATTCTAATATATTATTCGCGTATAACTACTACACGATCGTTCATGTAATTGGATTTATCTTAATTATCATTTTATGCGTGTGAATGGGATGGGATTTAGACTTGCTGCTACCTTAGGCTATAATATATAAGAGGCCCTTCCAGGAATAGTAAATTTAAAAGCATCGGGCCCTAAACTGTACCATCGTTGCGCAAAGTTCTAATCTTATGTGTGTAATGTTAATGTTTAACGTGTAAAGAAATGTTTGTATACATAAATTTTTGTTTTAAAATAAAAGCCCTATATCTAAAAATGTATGGATCTAAGTAGCTTTTTGGATTTTGAGAAAATAACGATATTTTCTTTTGAAAAAGTGGAGAGGATACCTCTCTACTTCGCCATTTTCCTAACTGTAGAGTCATTACAATGATAAAGTGGATAAAACATAAGTGCAAAATGTATCCCTTATATACGTCCCTTACTGTCAAAATATCTATTAAATCGGGTTTATATATAGCAGCGTATAATGGCCTAAAAATAAGGTTAATCTGAAGATTTACGGCTTAGAAATCCAGCTTAATCTAATACAAACCGACTCCATATTTTTCTATGTACAAATGACGATAATATTCCGCTCGATATAGTTTTCCTTGGGTGTTTTCTTATCAAATAACTTCAGGATATTCTCCGGATAATAACTTCGAGATAATGGCTAACAGGGAACTAGATAGAGTAAGTCATTGACCATTATCCATTTAATCATTAGGGGGTTACCTATTTAAAAGTAATGTTTATTTAAATATGATAAACAATGCATATAAAATAATCATAAGAATACATTTATTTTAAAAGGTAAGAGTCTTTCTTCTCAGTAGATTTGATCTTACAAGTTGCTGCCAAAACCGAGACTGACAATATAACTGATAACTCAGCTTTCTCAGAAGAAATTTTTTTCTTTATATATATTTTTTATTGCAATTCTTAGTTTTTTCCACAAAAATAAACTTCTCTGAAGTTTACTACAAAGGAAAAATTATATTTCAGCCGTGTTTTTCATGTTTAAAGATGATTTTCCACCATTTTAAGTACTTGAGAGTAGCTTTAAACGATGAAAAATAAATAAATAAAATCGGTATTATTCTGAATATTTTGCATGTATGGAATAGAAAAAATATTCTACTTTTATGACGGAATTTTCCATCATAATTTCTCCTCTTCTTAACGTTCTTATTATTACTCTATTGTAGCTAGAAGCACGTCA
Organism: Centruroides vittatus; assembly: GCF_030686945.1. Taxonomy (NCBI): domain Eukaryota; kingdom Metazoa; phylum Arthropoda; class Arachnida; order Scorpiones; family Buthidae; genus Centruroides; species Centruroides vittatus. The sequence goes on from NW_027122703.1 coordinate 3,723,393, forward strand.
TATAAAGTTTATGATTTGAGTACTAGAGCAGGCGATTGTATGTTATTTTAATGCTTTTCATTTCACTAAAATAAAACGTTATTAGTATAAATGCAAACTCCTTGAATTATTTCCACTGATTCTATTAATAAAACAAAGAAAAACAACAATAATAAATAGGAATATGTTCATGCTAATGATAAATATACAATGCACATTCACTGGAAATTGTATGATCTCTAGTAATGTTGTCATCATGGAGTTTCTAATAATTTATTCGTATAATTCCTTAAAACTCTTATGTGTAGCAAATCATCATTACAAATTAAATGATCTAACGTGACTATTTGATCCCTGGTTACATTAAGAATAATCAAATTAATCTCTAGAGATATTCTATGTATAAGAATATTTATTAAAATATAGCAAATAATGCGTTAAGACGTACAGAATAATTAAATAATATTTCATTCACATAGTCCTTGTAAATTATTTTGATCAGTTGAATTTTGTGTGTAAAGATTCATGTAATTTCTCATACGTTTTGCTCACATCTTAAGACTTCTTGTCTCAAGTCATTCGATTTTTTTAATATTTAACGAATTATCATTAGTAACTCAATAATTAAACATAATTAGGAGTTAGATACCTTCTAGAGTTATCAAATTAATCTATGAGAAAATCTATATTAGTTATAACGATTTTAATTGATTAAAATATAGTAAATAACGCGTGCAAACAGTTCATCATAACTAAATGATGCTTGGTTCATGCAATTCCTAAGAATTATTTTGATCGTTCGATTCTTACGTTCAAGGATTGGTGTAATATCTCATGATTACTGTTCACCTGAGAAGATTTCTTGTCGAGAGCCATTAAAAATATTCGGATTTTACGGCCGTATCGCGTGATAATTAAAATATCTATTATCATTATCGTACCAAATTATTATCGTAATTAAAACAAGCAACAATAATTATCATAGTATCATTATTTATTTACAATTTTCATCTGTATTTTAACAACATATTATTACAGCTTCAAATATGAGACAGAGAAAAGTTAAATCGAGGTAGTTTGAAAATTAGAAAGGATTTTTTTTATATTAATTTATTTTTTTGTCCTTTATATATACAAAAATGATTTTTCCCTCTTTATTCATTTGTTAAAGAAGAATTTTAAACAAGGATATTCCTTCCACTTTCATAAAATTTCTTTTTTACTTTATAATTAAAATTGGTCTGATAAAAGATTTTAATTTATTTATTTTATAGCAAGATGAAAGAAGCTCTATATTATTGAAAGCATTAATTTTTCTAATTTTAGAGTAATTTAAAAAATTCCAAAAATATTAAACAAATAAATAAATAATAAGAATTAATTTAATTTTTTAGATGTTAACAACGTTTAAGATGATAATTATAATTAACTTTCTTAAATATTATTATTATTATTATTATTATTAATTAAACTCTTTAGAAATTTTTAAAGTTTCGATATGTTTTTTTTGTTTATTTATAGAATAAAATTAAAATTTGAGGGCATTTTTTATATGAGGATATTAATTTTATTATATGTTTATTTTATATAAAAAAGTAACCCGAAATAGTGATATTTTTATATATAATATCATTAGGAATAAGTGGAAATCGTAGCCCAAAAAAATGTATTTTTTTTCTTATTTTGTTTTCACTTCAATGCATTGATTAGAAAAAAGGAACTGAAACTTTCATGCACTTTTCTTGATTCTAAATGATGTTATTAGTATAGAAAACTTCCTCTTGTTAGAGGCAAAAATGTGCTTTGTTTTATTTTAGTCTCAATATTAAGATTTTAAAGCATGATCCTAAACTAATTCCTTCGTTTTGTGACCCTAAATGATATAAAATGTTTAATCTAACTTCTTCCTTAAGAGTAAGAGTACGTCGGTTAAGAAGATCGTAAATAAACAAGAGCGAACGAAAGAAATTAATAAGGGATTTTAAAATGAAATTAAATTAAACAATGAAGTTATAAAGGGATTTAGAAGGGTCCACGAACCATGTAAGGCAATACACGAAATATCATTCCTCCTTTATTCCTAATGAGAAGGTCAAATCGACGCACGCTTCTGCCTGGGATCATCACTTTGAAAAAACAGAGTTGTATCTGCGTGTATGGAATTCAATATGTCTTCTCGAGTTTCCGAAGTGCTAAGAATGTGCATTGGTAAAAGATGCGATGCCTTCGTAGGTGATTTCCTAAACGAATACTTAGATTTAGGCGTCCTCCTGTGGCTGTAACACGTACACGAACAAACCGACGTTATATCGTCACTATCGGATGTTTCGGGTCCTTGCCCCGATATAATGCTACCATTAGCCGTTATAACGTCACCTTCTAAACGTACCGCCTCTTGAGCGGCCGATTGAGCCTCCGCCTCATCCCTTCTCTCGTCTTCTGTGTTCATGGTCATGAACCTCAAAACTAAGAGGTTCATTGCTGCGGAAACTACGGATAATCCGAAGAGGATGAAAACTAAGCTGAAGGCAACGTACTCGGGCTTCCTTTGTAGTGCACTTTCTTTCTGCAATGCTACGTAATCGCCGAAACCTATGGTAGTTAGAGTGATGAAACAGTAATAAAACGAATCGAAATAATCCCAATGTTCGTATGTGGAGAAAGCAGCCGCACCTGTAGTCATAACTATTGTCGATAGAATTGAAACTAAACATATTAAATTAGTCTCTGACACATCAGTGTTTTTCATTTTGAGGCACCTTTTCCCGTGTTTCAATAAGTAGGCCACGAATGTGTTTAATCGTTCTCCGATGCTCTGGAACATCACCAGACCGAGTGGAATTCCTGCCAAGGCGTAGAACATACAAAATGTCTTCCCTCCTAAAGTTGCAGGAGTAGAATGGCCGTAACCTGAAACGAAAAGAGATAAAAGTAAGTCTCCACGAGAATTCGTTTGCAGTTTCTTTGTTAGGTTACAAGTTTGATTTGTTGTAAAAAATACGTTTTTTTTATATATTTATACATTTTTCTTTTCTTTTTCAGGAGATTGAAAAGGAAAATTGCTCGAAATATTTCGTTGGATACACGAGAATATCCTCGATAAACTTTGAATTTAATTTATCCCGAATTTTATTAATTATAATTAACATAAATAAAGATAAGATAACGTAATCAAATTCAAATTTTCACGAAGAACGACGATTGGCTAAGAACAATAAATAAATAAACATTGAAAGATTTAAAAATTTTTTTCTTGTCGTTGATTGGTTAAAAAATTTTTAAGGCCGTCTTAACTTATTTGAATATAATAAAAGACCAATCAGCGTAAGAATGTTTGTATATATGACGTTTATTTTACAATTTTTGTGAAGATGATCAGTGGGCTAAATTTTAAAATAAACAAATTAATTAATTTTTTAAAATAAATTTAAATTTTGACAAATAACCTTTAAAAACAATAAACAAATTAAACGTCGAAATAGTTTTAAAAAATTTTTTGTAAGCGTTGATTGGTTAAAATTCTGTAAGGAGGTCTTAATCGATGTAGTAATAGCCCAATCAGCGTGAGAATGTAAACATATGAAACGTTTATTTTATAATTTCTGTTAAGATGATTGGTGGGCTAAACTTCGAAGTAAACACACTAATTGGTTTAAGTAGGCGTTCTCTGACATAATTAATTCTTTTAAATGGAAAATAATTATAAACAATCATTAATTATACATTTTAATTACAATATTAATATTAAATTTATTTAAACGAGATAAGAAGGGCTTATTCTATATGACTTTGATCTACATTTTTATTTTATTTTGGTGTATTAATAGATTAAATAACAGCAGAATATTTAAAATAAAATAAAAAATAAAAATAAAAATTCGACAAAAAATAAATTTAGTTTAATATATTATTTAATCTCTATGCTTTTTAAGAAACTTTAGTTGTTTAAATACATTATATATATATTTTAAATGTAAACAAAGATATTTACTTAAATATGTTATTAAATTTTTTTTAACGTGAAAGCAACTTAAATTAAAGTTTTTTAAAATATTTGAAGAGTCGGAATTTCTTTAATGTCTGTTTACTTGTGATCTATGTGACTAGGAAACTAATGGTTAGATTTTAATGAAAATTAAATCACGTGTAAAATATAAAACAAGTTTTATCTTAACTAAACTAAACTTATGTAAAATTATTGCTATTTTTCACTAGTAAAATTCTCATTTAAAAATTCAACACATTTAAGTTAAAATATAGGCAATAAATTGAGTAAAAAAATAGTTATTTTTGTTGTTTATAGATTAATTTAACGAGGATATAATATTTCCCATTGTCTATATATAAAATTCCATTATTATATTGTTGTATATAATGTTAATAACAATTATAATTGTTGGACTAATAAATCTTGCGATCCAAAATAAGATTAACCTTTGATAAATACGATCCTTGATATATTTTATCGTATTACTGATTACCATTTATAAAATTATTAATAAATTATTCTGTGATATGATCTTCCTACATCCTTACTGTCATTGCTCGGTGGACATCACATCTGCAGATAACGGCTGTGACGTTACAGGCAGTTGCCAAGACAACGAGCTCCCATTAAAATCATAGTCTTCCAATGCATCTGGTTAGTGTTTCAATTTAGTCGACTGAAATTTCTCAAAATGTTGGCCTACCGAATTCCATTCACGATTCATTCTTAACCGAATTGGATTTTCTAAAGAATGAATTTGTTTGCTGTTGGGAGTATATAACGTTAAAAATCAGCATCGAATACAGGAAACTTTGATCCTTCTTTCATGCTCTAATTTTAGAGTAATTGAGTATAAAATTCCTCTTATTATTCAGATATCGAAGAAAGGAATGCCGTGCATGCTATAAGAATTAATAAAATATAAAATTATGTCTCGTAAGTCTTAGAAAAGATTCTTTTGAATGAAGAGATGAAGATGCTCTACATTATTTAACTTTCAGACGCTCCTATTCTTTGAATACAAAAATTCTCTCTTAAGGACAAAACTTCAAGTTTTATTTCTTTAAAAAAATACTTTAAAAACAAAAAAAATACACGAGAGTTACAATCGAGAAAACGGTAGATAGACCTACATAAAATATTAAGTTAACTTAGTAAGATAAACATTAAAGGAATGGAAGATATATTTTATGACTAAGACAGAGATCGTTGCAACTTTAAATTAATCAAAAAGTTGTTTTGAAGATTCCAAAGAAAGGAAACATCGCATTAAACTTTACTAAATATAAGAAATAAATGAGAAAACGTACCTACTTATGGATAGTTGTACTGTATACAAGAGAATGTTCCTGTAAACCTCTCGAATATTTTGATAATAAAATTTAAACCCTTGGGTGAATATTCTGCATATCTGTTTTTGAATATATTTTTAAAGGAAGAATAAGTTTAAAAAAGAAACAAAAATGTGAATATAAACGATAACAAAACCAACCATCTATTAAGGTGAAAGAATCTACACAAAAGAAATATAACAAAACATCCAACGAGATAAAAATGATCATTAGTAAAAAACAGAATTTTTCAAATGTAATACCATGATTTAAGAAAGATAGATCATGTTTTTTAAAGAAGAAAAATACAATGATAACGTCACTATCGAATATTTAAGTCTTAAATGGATAGATTACGTATTCTAAAACTTAATTTAATTAATTTTATTGTTAAGTATATTACGTGCCTTACATGAAAAAACACATAATTTTTTTATATATTTTAACGTCAATCACTTCCTAAAATTGTTAATTAAATAACTAACAAAGTATATTTTATATAATTTAATTTAAAAAGTGTTAAGACTCGAAAATGGTATCTTGAATTTCACGAAAAGGAGGAAATTTCTAAGAATATTTCTTTAAATTTCGTTTATATATTATTATTATTATTATTTTTTTGAAATATGGTAAACGCGATTTAGATATCGCTAGAGAAATCATAAATAATCGGATATTTGGAAAACTGATCCAAAAATTCTCTAGTGAATAGCTATATATTGTATATACATATACGTTCCCTTGCCTTTTATGTAAAATATAGGTTTTTAGTATTCTCCAATATCGTGTAATCGTTAGAAGTGGAATAAATGTTTATCCTTCTGTCAGTGATACAGTAACGTATATAAATTATTAATTAGAATTATTATTGGAAGAAATAGAAAATTAATTATTTTGAAAAATACTTCTTTCATTTACTTACAGGTTTTTTTAATTTTCAATATTAAAAACTCACGCCTTAAGGAAATGTAATTGTGTTTTGCAACGAGGCTTCTAAGTAAAATTATTAAAAGAATTCTAAAAATATTTTTGCAACTCACTAAAAATTTAGAAGGTTTTAATCCTGATTTCCGACGTATCCAAATACAGAAATTGAATTGAATTCTATGATTGCTTTTGTTTCCTTTCTCCTTTTTTCTTCCTCTATCAATAGCTAAAGAGAAGGAAAAAGAAGAGGAGAACATAAAATATCGTTAATGATAACAATGATGATTTGTTGTTCCTGGTATTAATGCTACTAACTGCACGAAATCTGATACATTCTCAAAGAGGAACTTTGACCTTTCATAATACACATTTTATTTGTATAGAAATCAAGAAAGTAAAAATAAAATAAAGTGAAAAGTAGGTTAGAATGATTATAAAACCACACGTTCCCACTCAAAATCAATAAGTTCGTCAAAAATATCACGAGTAAAAATGGGAGTTACTTTTCAAAAAAAAAAAAAAAACTCATTTCTTTAGTAAATGTTTGCTTAGGAATTTCAGTTATTCTTCGATACAAAAATATGAAAATTTCCTCGATTTAACACAAAGAAGCTTGGTTGTATCAAAATTTTCATCCCGCTAGGATTCCTTTCGGATATTTTTCCTAAGATTTCCTACACTTGAACACATGTCTTGACTATGAAAACGAATCCGAAGTTTGGTGATGAAGATGTATCTGTAAATGCACAGTATCGTAGATGGTGATTTGTAAACTTGTCAATAGCACTTGGTCCCCATTTCCACAATCGTTTACTTGGATCTGAACTTCTTTTACGACTATCTGCAAAGCCATAAATAGATTGCAAGTGCGTGAAAATGGCTTCATCTTTTCTATCTTCGCTTGAATTCATGATTAACACACCTGACTCCTTTATGGCTCTTGCTTTTTTTACGAAAAAGATTTCGATATAATACAGAAAGTAGAATAATTTCCTTATATAAATGTAAATTGAATAAAAAATGTTGGAGAGAAAAAGATTTTTTTCCCCAATTTTTTAAAAATATTTATATAAACATAATTTATAAATATATATTTATCATTATTATTTTTTTTTATTAAATAAGAATTAAACGTTGTTTAATTTACAAAAATCGAAATTTACTTGATTAAGTTCATTGCATTTTAAACTTTCGAGATTTAAGCAGCAAATGTTAATATAATTCGTTCAATTATAGGAGCCGTACGTTAGAAAATGGTTGCTTCCAATTAGTAACTTCTTAATTACATTTATCAATAGCCTGCAGAAAAGCTGTTGAAGTTAAGCAGAATTTTAAAAATAAATCCCGTTTTTGGAAGATAATTCTTCTCTTCCTTTTAATAATTTTCAAAACTAATGAAGCGAGTAAAGACGATCAAATCATTTTGGAATGGATTCTATAAATATAACTTTTGGTTTGTCACTCTTTCTCTAAAATGAAAACGACAGAATGCTCTTGTTAAAAATTGAAAAGAGTATTATTGACAATAAATGAGTGAAAAAAAAAGTTGGAGTTGTATAAATATTTAAACCCTCTCCATCAATAATATATAATCTCATCCAGCAACGTTACTTAGGATTTATATAAAGAAGGATAAGACTTTATCCGAGGTTATAAAAAGAAAAACCCTTGGAAAATGTTACTATATTATAGATCTTAATAAATGTTATGATAATCTGAAGTGATCCCTATGGTAATTTAAAGAAATTGTGATGATAAGTATACCAAGTAGAAAATTAAACGTCAACTGTGACATCTAAGTCAATATCAGTGAGAGCGTATCAATAAAACTTATATTAGGATATATCCACCGTTGAAAATTATAAAAAGAAATATCTTTCTCCGGATAAATTTAACGTAACTAAAGGAAAAGATGTTTATATATACTGTATAAACTATATATATGTATAATGTTGTGACCACCTGTGCTTATTACTTTATTTTTCCCTCACATATCTTTTAAACTAATTAAAAATGAAGATTTATTTTGTTAACGTTATTCTCGTTTAACAAATTTGTTTATTTTTTAACGTTAAATTAGCTTATTTAAACTGCAAAGGATTAATTATTAATATAAATATCTAACTTAAACATTAGCAAAGTACACGTTTGTTTTATTAAAGCTATTAATAAATTTAGAAATATTTTTAAATACTATTTTTTTTAGATTTATAATTGTTTAAATTAACTTTATTTAAATGATAATTTACGTTAAGAATGATGACGAATGCTTAAATCCATCGAAGAATCTATGTATAGAAGAAGAGGGAGAATTTATAAAGACGATAATAAAGAAAATCTGGATATTTGTATATACTAAAAGAGACAAGAATTCTTTAAGTTCCTGTTGAAAGGAAGAAGAAATATTGAAGAAAAATGAAGATAAATTAAAAGGACACAAATGTCAAGACTTAAGACAACTGATAAAGAATGTAAAGGTGCAGAGAAGTGAAGATCTCTACAGAAAAAAGAAGGTCTTACCACATAAACAGAAGCCTGATGATAAAGATGATGATTATAAATCAATTATGTTATAACTGTTAATAATTTCTTTTAAATAATCATCGAATAAGCATCATTAATATTATTTAAAATTTTTATTATTATATTTTAATTAATCTATACAGAAGAAAATTAATAAAGTATCTAAAATAAACTATATTCAAATCTAAAAAGGAAACATAATTCATTTTTAACCATGCACTGACAAGTTTATTGATAACACTTTTGAATGATGGCTACTCTTGAATCAAAAAATAGAGATTTTGTGTGAAAAGTCATCTGCCATTTTTTTTTTTTTTTTATCTACTGGAAACATTAAAAAAACTATATAAATGCAGCAAAAGCTATAATAGAAAGAAAAATTTCGAATATTTCGAGGATAAAAAGTTAATGTTTAAAAAATATATATATTTTTTATATAGATATTTTAGAGTTTCTTTATTCACTTTTCATTTTAAAATATTTCCAGGTAAATATACAAGTATAAATAATGTATACATTAAAAAATTCAAAATAAATTATTTTTACTAGATAAATAGAATTTTTATGTAAAATATCTTTAAATCTTAGAAAATATATCAAAAAATATGAAAGTGGCCATACTAGAACGATTACATATCGGTTTTATCTGAAAACATATTTACTATTTATAGTCGAATTTTTCATAGAAAATCGAGAGTTATCAATCAATTTACTTATGTTTTGCGTAAACAGGATATTTTTATATAAAGTAAAGAAAAAAAATTTTTTATTTACCCTCCTATAGCTTTATTTAAAAAATCTTATTTCTGTTTATCCATTAGTAGAGTATTACGCGCCTGTAGATAGGCTTGACTGCATAAGACCTTTACATACAGAGAAGTAACCTTTACAGGAGCTGGAACGAAAAATAAACTTGTTTTTTTTAAACATTAGCTTAAGCGTACCTTTAACATTTCTAAATATCGAAGTTTAAAAGCGCTTTAATAAGTTTATTCGAGATAAAAATGGATATATAAAATGCGAAGAAAGCTCATTAGCTAAAGAAATATCACTTCATTCAATTTTTCCCCCTATACACAAATTCTTTGCATTTAATTTTACATTGAAGCTATTTAAAGACTATAAATAGTAACGTCTGCTGAGCTATTTTTAGCAACTGCTCCGTAGCACGCAATGCATATTCTTTCATCATCTCAAGTTTTGAGTGAATTTACGCTGGAGAATTATTCTCCAAGATATAACTAAATTTATCGATCGTTAAATAAACTAAAACATTCTATCCTCAAAGTCCTGGATGAAGTGCAGGAGAATAATAATAATAAAAAAAATATATATATAATAAAATAAGTAAGAAAATATTGTTGGAAATAGTTTAAATATTAAAGCAGCTGCGTTATTATATTTTATTTTCGATAGTTTAAAATCACTAAAAGTGTTTGACGAAGACAAATTCTCGTATCATCCGAACAAAGTTCTTATTATTTTCTCTTATGAATTTCTAGTTTAACATTAATATTATTGCTATATTGCGTGATAAATATATCATCGATTTGCTTATTCTTAGAAAGGTAGAGTGCTAAGGTACTGTACATACATATATATATAAATTCAATGCAATAAAGATAAAGAAAAAAAAATTGACCAATAACAGAATGGAAAGTTGAAATAAAGGAGAGCGATTATCTAATTTTAAATTTACAGTATTAGAAGCAAAACAGTTTTGCTGCAGCAGTATATGATGATATACCAAACACGTACAAGGAAAATTGTTGGAATGTGTCCAGACATGTGTCTGAGATACTGCTAGGGTATTAATGATGCGAAAGGCACCGGTCAAGAAAAGTGAAACTATTCCATTAATTCTGGCCACCCAGTCTTAAGAGATCGCGTTAGTTAGCGGGATAAAAAAATTAATTCGATACAAAATCGGGCGTGAATTTTATACAAGAGGGAGAAATTTATTATTAGAAGAGTTAATAATTGTAATATTATTGTTTTTGTGTAGTTAGGACGAGCTTGTTTTTTGTAATCCCTTTGCGTTGAAGTGAAGCCGATGGACTTTCGGGCTCTTCTGTCGGTTTTTGGCAATTCGATAGCATTTTATTTATACGATTCGATTATTTGATAGAACGATCTCTCACAAACAAAAGGCCAATAATCAAAAAACAAAAATAGTATTTTTTTCCCCTCTTCCTTCAAAGTGGTATTTTTTATTTTTGGAGGCAGCTTAGACGACAACTGCACACGGAAAAGACTAATTTCAACTTCCTCCTACTTTGTTATAATTCGTTTTTGGAGATAAATTTTTTTTAGTTTATTCCATTTTTATCGAAATAAACGCAATGCGACTGAAAAATACTCACGTTTTTTTATTTTTAAATTTTTCCTTTGGATAAAATCCATATTAAGTTATAATAAGCGCCTTTCTTTCTCTCAAATAACAAACTAAATATTCAATTTTTTACCTAATAAATGAATGAAATTAGTAAGTAATTCTGCTTTTATAACTATTTTAAAACACGAATAAGTTAATATATTCAAGAATATTTAATTATTTTTTTAGTATAATGCTCGTAGAATTACATTCGTGCATTGATGTCTTATCATTCTCATCGATGTTTTATTAATATACGAGCTTAAATCAGCTGAAAAATGGCTTGCTTAACTTAAATTTTTTGAATGAAAGTTACAAATAATCAAGATATATAAGACGAAACTTAATTATAACGACAGAAGAGGAGTTGTGACACGTCAAACGATACTCCAACTTCAATTTCATTAAGTACTTTTAAGTAATGGAGATTGCTAATTATTCCTTTAATTGTTCGGTCAACTTAGAAAAATAAAAAAATGTTTAATTTCTTTAAAATTAAACATTTTCTCTACTCCCTTCGATAAAAAAAATGTATTTTAAGGAATTAAATATAATCGAATATATTTAAAATATTATAATTTTTACGCTTAAAATTACGAGATTTTATCACTAAGAAAAGTACAAATTTCCTAGATTTTATTATTAAAATTGGATATTTTCAACAATATTTTAACTAAAATTTATTCATATTTATCTCAATTTTAGTAGAACTAATGAGAAAATTATATAAAATAACATTTGATAATTTGTTTCTAATACGATTGCTTAACTAATTATGCTAAAAGTTTAATTCTAAATGCAATTAACTCCTCCATAATAAATGGATAATTAATTGCAATATTGTATTATACAGGACGATATATAAGCGTATAAAAGTGATAACAAAGCGCTGTTTATACAGAAAGAATTTTATTAACAAGAAAATAATCGCTTAAAAATAATTCCAGTTTAGTTTTGGTGTCGAGATAATCGTTTAGGTGTAATTAGCCAGGGATATCTAACGTATAGCTGCACTTTATTATCTGCACAGATAAAGATTTTGGGGTCAGTCGATAGAGAAAAAACTCGTCTTACAAGAGGACAACATCCTTTTCCGGATAAACTCCTGTCTAGTATATATATATAGTTGACTACAGACGTTCAATAATATTATATCGTGTCACAGAACACATTTAATATAAGTATACTACCGTAAAAGTGTAAGAAGTAACATAAACAGGAGTATTAAACAACATAAAACATGAATAAACACTCGAATATATGTCTAAACTTTCTTCCTTAAGAAATATATTTTAAAAAATTAAAGTTTAAACGTGCAAAAATAATTGTAGCGTCGTCACAATGCCAGGCTTAAATTTTTAATCATATTTTTTAAATTTATTTAATTTAAAATATATGCTCTCAATCTCGAATTAGTAGTAAATTGCCCCTGTACATCACACTTTTCCTGATAACGGTTATCTATGTAACTGTTCTGGAGAACATTTTTGAATTGAAATCCGGTCGAGATCGGAAGTTCGTATATAGTAAATGTATCTAACACCGTTCTCGAGATTAAGAAGGGACGGACAAACAGACGGACGACAGTAGGAATTTATAGGTGTACAATTTTTTCAAACTGTAGCCAAATTATTTAATTATTAAATCATCAGCTGTTCGATTAGTAGGATCGATTTGTAATTATTCCGTATTTATCCTGTTTCCTTTATCCTATTATATTGTAATTATCCTTTTCTGCAATACTGTAATTACACAATAAATTGTACAAAAACTGTATAATTTAAAGCATAACTGATTATAAAATTTCAAGTTACAAGTTTCAAATTTACGACTTACGATGATGATAAATTCTACAGAATTAATCTCTGTAGGATACAGGATACAGGATTAAATCCAGGATTGATAAAAATTCTGTATAAATTTAAAGAATAACTGACATGAAAATTCCAATTACATATTTAAATTTTACGCTGGACGACGATAAATTCTACAGGATTAATTTCTAATTGAATCTGGAACGTTGTTATTCTGTAAATATTTTTAAATCTATCTTAGTTAAAATATTTAATTATCGAGTTAAACGTTCTCGAAAACTATGTTCTACTTCCATGTCTTTATAGTGTTAAATATAGAATTAAGACGTTGTTGTTTGCCTTGGAAAATTAAGTGGAACTACCACTCGACACACGAGTGCAATCCATTAAAACAATAATAATTTTTAAAATTTATATAAAATATTAATTAATAACGGCGAGAAGCGTGTTTTTACTACGTTATATTTTTAAAAAATCGAGTAAATTCTACGAAAGAAGTCACACAACTTCAAATAACTCGTATATAACAGCGTAAAACTGCACGTAAAAATGCAATTTTCTCTTAAATCTTTCTCGAAAAAAAAAAGAAAAAATTCAATCTGCAAATAGCGTGCATAATTTTCATTCTTTTTAAAATATTTTTTACTGTAATTTTTTATACATTATTACCGACATAACTGACACTTTTCATATTTATCCCAACCGCGAAGAAAAATAAATGAAGCTTCCAAGATAAATCGTCTCACCTCGATCAAACAACAGTTAGCTACAGATATATTGTGTGTCAAGTACTAAACTTTATTTTTGTCACCAGTAAATGTGCTACGAATAAACAAATCTGTATATATATATATATATGTCTTACAATATTCTGTAATTTTTATCGACGAATAATCGATTATATAATTTTCTTTACCCTTTATTCCTGTTTTAAATAATAAATATTCTATCTATAGAATCGAATAGAAGAGAGAATAGATGCTCTGTCTATGTTTACATACATTAATATTCTACCTACAGATACTTTATCTATAGAACAGAATACTTTGTAGATAGAGCAGAGAATAAATATTCTACTTATGCTTATATATAGAATAAAATATGTGTGTGCGCTTGTACAAATGTTGTACACCTATAGAATAAGGCAGAGAATAGAGAAAGATAAAGTTACGGGTTGCTTAACTTTCTCGGCAAAAAAAAAAAAAAAGTTAAAATTGCGTGTGGCACTAGCTATTAACGAAATTTTATTTAACTTTTTATGTTATTAATTATTATAAAAATGGCAGAAAGCTTAATTTTCAGGGTAGAGATGAGTTTTATTTAAAAAACTGTAAATGCTAATAACGAGTAAAATCATTAAGTCCGATTCCACTCGAGATATGACACACGACCCTTTCTATCTCCCCACCCCGTCGACCTTTAACCATCAAAATGTAACACCATCACTGCCCCTAATACACAAACCTCCCTGCAAAATTTCGGAAAATTTCGACAAAAGGCACAGGAGTTATTAAGCTTCGAAGTGGGTGAAGAAAATCGTGTCACATACACACATAGAAAAACCCTCGAATATTTTTGCACTTCTCGACGTTTCAAGGTCAAAATGAAAATATTTTGGGGGGGATAATTTTTTGACCGATTACTATACTTTTCCGTCTATCATATATAACAGCCGGAAAGGTAATAAAGCATAGATATTCTACTTTAGATATTACCTACAGAATAAATTAGGATATAAGTACTCTAATTACGCTTACAGATTTATTAAGAAAGTAACTTTATGCAAATAAATTATAGATATTTTGAGAATGATCGATTAAAGAAAAAAAGAACAGACAAACGGACTAACCGCGAAAGAAATCTCTACATAAAAATGTTATTATATAGCAGAAAAGCGAGAAAAATAGTTTTTTATATGATTTTTAAAGGGTTATAAAAGATAATTTGCTATAAGAGAGTTTTTAATTCACTATTTAAACGTAAAAATCTCTTGATATTTGTCGAGAAAGCGTGACGAGATTTGTCTTTCAATTGGTAGAATGCCTGTTTTTCCCTATTCACTTTCCTCCTCTAGTAATGAGTTTGTCCTTTACTTCTTCTCCTGGGGAATAAATGCATTTGTTTCGTCTTATACCACTTTCAATACATGTGCCATACTTTCTTTATCCACGCAATTTTGGTTAAGACTTCCTCTCTACACCTTTAGCCTCCTAACAATTATTTAAACTTAACGAAGAAATACATTATTTATACATTAAACAAGCTGAACATTATTTGTTTAGAATAAATTAAAATAATCAATTAATCGTTAAAATCGCCGAAAACAAAACAAAACCTTTGCCATTTTACATGCTTCAGATGAAAGAAAGAATTGCAGCTTTTATAAAATAATTTATATTTAAATTAATTTTTTTAATAGCATCGGCTTAAGAAAAAGGATGAGGATGAGGAGGATGTCGTCGATTCTTTAAAGATGGAGGACGTTAACAGGTTTACAATTTTTGTTGAAGCGATAATTTAGAAGAATAAAGTTAGAAATGAAGAGAATTATATAATATTAACATCTTTCATACTTAAAAAAATATTCAATTTTTAAGTATCAGCTGAAGTAAGAAGAGGAGGAAGAGGATATCATCAATTTTTTTAAGACGAGAGACATTAACAGATTTAGAAGCTTATTTGGATCAATAGTTTTCAAAAAATAGTAAATATAACTGAGATATCATCTCGGTTATATCACTATAGTACGCTGATATCTTCCACGCTTCAAAACACGATAAGATTTATATAATTTTTAAGTATCAGCTCGAGGGAAAGGATGAAGATTCTGATGGATATTTTTAGATTAGAAGCTGAGTTATATGACTAGTTCTGGGGAATAAAGTTAGAAGTAAGGATAAATGAGAAGATATTATCTCAGTTATATCATATTGATATCTTTACGCTTCAAAACAAGTTGGGATTTATATAATTTTTAAGCATCAGCTCGAGGAGAAGGATGAGGAAAAGAATACTGTTAATACCTTTCAGATAGATATTTTCAAATTTAAAAGCTTAGTTAAACCATTGTTTTTGAAGAAAAAAGTTAGAGGTAAGGCTAACTGAGAAGATATCATCACAATTATGTCATATTGTTACCTTTCACGTAAAGATTTACGTAATTTACAAGAGAGATTGCATGAGAGTTAGAAGCATTTTCCTATGAAAAATTGTCACATTTGAATAAAAGGAATAAAAAATTTGGTTAGAAATTTATAAAGTAATTTGTCATGTGCGTATTTTAATTGCATTGATTCGAAGTGTTTAATTTAAAAATTAATTTAATGATTAGTTAAGCAATTCTGGTTCTCGACGTGTTGACGAGAAATCAATTTTTTTTCAAAAATTACGAAAAATTATATAAGAAATTTAACTTGTTTCTTATTAAAAATGAATGATAATAACTTCGGTTTTAATTTTTTTTAAGTTTTATTTATTTTATATCGGAGAAAATTAAAGAATTTATTGTTAAATTATTCATTAAAAATGCTTAAAAGATTTATGTAAACAGTTTTCTATAAATTTGCAGGTAATTATATTCAAATAACCAAGTTTCTATACTTAATTTTATTAATTAAAAGTTGATAGAGTCGAGGGGAATTCTTTAATTTTTCTCTTTAATTTTCAATGAATATTCATTTAAAAAGTATTCATTAATTTTTTAATAAATATTCATAAATATTCACACAAAATAAGATTTATATCAAAGAAATTTATCAAAAAAGTTCTCGAATAATATTTTTATTTTTAATTTTATTAAGAAAATAAATTATTTTATAAATTCTGAACAGTTTAACTTTAAATTCTATTATATTATACTGGTTTAAGAAGAAATAGTCATAGAACATTTTATTTTTATGGGAGGAAATATTTAAATTTAAATATATAAATATATATAATGTATTATAATAATACTGAAATTTAATTCAATTAAATACGTTTAATTAAACTGTAGAGAGTAAAAATTACAGAAATTCTCGAGAAAACTTTAATTTCCTTTACAGTTTATATAAACTGTACTTAAAATTTAATTAATATAATTAATTACAAGTAAAATTTTAAAGAAATCTTATATAAATATAAGTAAATTGTTAGCAATATTCATTGTTTTGTATGATGAAAGATTTTGTGTGCCTGTCTCATATTGGATAGTGGAACAGAGTTACGTCAAGCGTATCCTTTCTGGTCAGTAAAATCATTGATTTTATTGTTAGCAATACTCTAAAAAACAATACTTTCTACATTTTATTCACAATAAAACGCTCTATTTTAACATTATTTTCCTTTATGCAATTGATTCTAATTACGTTTATCCATTTGGCATATATTTATAAGCATATTTTCTCCCTTAAATTTTAATTATAGTTATAAATTATACTATTTTTTTATTATATCCAGCTTCTTTAGTGAGCTTACAACATTTCTAAACCCATTCTGAATATATAAATTTCAATTTTAACTTTTAAACAAGACACAGAGTTTTCGTGCATCTAGAATATATAAATAGATATTTTTTTAAAAAATTTTGTTTATAATATTTACAATTTTATGATTATTTTACTATAACTTCTGCCTTATTTTGTAAATTGGTAGCATTTTTAGCTGTGTTTCGTGTGCATAAATTCCAATTTCGTTAACCAAACAGTGGAATCTCTACGCATCCATCTATACAATTTTAACGTCTATAACTTTATTATAACTCTCTTAAAAACTAATCTTACTATATCTTATGTAATATATTATGTTTTTTAATTAATTAAACCGTAATTTGAAAAAAAATTGTTGATCTATAAATTCCTACTGGCAGCTGTCTGTTCGTCCTTCCTTAAGCCGTCATAATCTTGAGAACGGTATCAGATAGATAAAAGTCGAAAGCCTAGGGATAGGAGGCCCCAATTAACTATATACGAACTTCCTGTTTGAACCGGATGTCACGTGATCTACATTTAAAGTGTTACTCAGAACGAGTTACATAGATGATCGGCATGACTCCGTTGTTATCAGGAAAAGTATGATGTACAGGGGCAAGACACTTTTAAGATCGAGAGCGTATATTTTAAATTAAATAAATTAAAAATTACAGCTTAGCATTGTGACGATGTCATAATTATTTTTTAATATATATTATAGCATACTTTTATTATATAACACCATTATTCCTGCAGGGAAACTCCCTAATTATTAATAAAACATCTATCTAATCTCTTATCTACATAAAGGTCTTGATTTTAATAATTTATACAACATAATATGCACTTATTCATTGTTATATGATGTAAATGATAGTGATATATACAGTTATTTTATATATAGTTACATGTACATACTTAATATTCAATTAAGATGATCTTTTATTAATATTAAGCAAGATGGCATCTTAAGGAAATTATTAAGAGAAGTCAATTTATATATAAGAAGATTCGGTGTTAATACAAATTTATCTTTAAAAGGACATACTAAAATTGTATTTAAGTCCAACAAAATCCAATATTTTAACTTTTTTTACAACTTATCTGCTTCATTTTATAAGCTTGGAGCATCGAAAATTCCATTTTCTTGACTTTAATCTTTTAATATATTCCTCCTTATTAATAATTAAAATAACATTAGCAATTTTTAAAACATTTTTTTAAAAAATATTCTCTTTTTTATTATATCTTCATGAATGAGAATTATGGATATAACTTTGCATTTCTATTTATGGTGACTGAACCTTTTTAAAGTATCGATCGACAAAACTTGTTCCACTAATTGCTTATTGTAATGATCCAAAAGTATTCCTGGTTACATTACTTAAAAATTTATTAAATATTACATTTATCTTGCATAAAATTTGGGAGAAAAGTTTCGAAAATGTAAGATATCTTCGTGGTTTATTATTATTTTGAGTTGACTTTCTGCAACTTGCATAATTCCTGATTCTTCCAGCATCTTCTACAACATTCTTTTTACATTATTTGTGATCTTTTTAGTGTCTTATTGCATAATTTCTGGTCCTTCTAACAGTTTTCTTGCATAATTTCTGATCATTTTAGCATGATTTTTCACTGTTTTTATCCTTTCAGCATCACTTTTGCATTGCTCTTCATCCTTTTAGCATCTTTTTTGTATTTCTAATCCTTACATCTTTCTTATATAAATTCTGATTCTTTCAATATCTTTCTTGCATAATATCTCATCCTTCCAGCACCTTTTTTGCAGCTTACAGAATATTTATTGCATACTTTAACTATCTAAGAAGGACGCCGAACGGATCAGAATGCAAAACATTCGAATTTCACATGTACTACGAGTCTTTCCAAGAAAAAAAAACTTAACTTATTTTACAAGAAACTAGAATATAAATCGAAAATCTTGTGATTCTTGTTGGGTTCGTTTAATATTATTATTTTTTATGACAATGTACGAACTACGTTTTAAAATTAAATCCAAGATCCAAAGATAATTTCATCAAGGAACAAGTTAATGGTAAAAAAAATTATTTGGTTTCGTTGGATGCTATTAATAAATTGATTTTAGTGGACATAAAACAATAAATTATTGTTTCTTTATATTGTTAACTGTTGAAAAACTTAATTGTATCATTATATTTTATTCAATTTCAACAAAAATAACGCTCTGATTTGGCTTGTGGAAGATAAAGTTTGTCAAATGTCTTCACGTCTTCCTTGATAAATGTTTTCCACGTTTTAAACTTTATCTTGGCAAATTGGAAATTTTACAATACATGTTCAAAATAAAAAATATATATATTATTTTCAATTTTAAGCATTCAAAAAGTATGGATTTTAATTTGCTTTCAATTACTTATCTGTTATAAATTTAGTGTGCAAAAATTATAATATTTTTAATAAATTTAATTTAAAATATATGCTTTCCATCTCAAATTAGTAATGACTTGCCCCTGTACATCATACTTTTCCTTTAGCATTCAAGTTGTGATGGTCATCTATCTAACACCTTTCAGGGGAAAATTTTGAATTAAAATAACCGGTACGAACCGGAAGTTCGTATATAGTTAATTGTGGCCCCCTGTCACTAAGGTTTCCATATCTGATCTCATCTTTAATCTATCTAACTCCGTTCTCGAGATTAAGAAAAAACAGACGGACGGATGACACTGGAAATTTATAGGTCTACTATTTTTTTCAAATTACAGCCCCAATAATGAGATGCGTACTGATCACTTATCTTAAAATATATTGAAAAACTTCTCTCCAAATCTTCCAGATGAATTTGGGATGTGATATTTTAATCTAAGAGTTGATTTTAATTCGAAGTGTTGAACTAATTTAAAAAATCAAACAATACCCTATCCGGTTTTTGTTTAAGTTAATTAAGAAAATGATAGAGAAGTTAAATCATTATAAAAATAAAGCTAGAAGTTAATGCCAATTAATTATCAAATTTATTTAACTGTGAAGCAAGAATAATGTTAAAAAATTAGGATGAAATTTATACAATTAAGACAAACATAAAAATAATTTGAAGTCCTTCTCATACAACTAAGCAGAGTTTATTTATTTATTTGAATTTAATTAATCCTCGCTTACGATTATATAAAATTACCTTTAAAGATTTATACGGCTTCCGGATGTTATAAAAATTATATAAAATAAAAATCTAGGACTAAATTTACTTAAACATTTGCATAATTTGAAGACGAATACAAAAATAATATGAAGTCTCCTGCAAGAACAAGGTTTTCCCTTATGAACTTTATAAATATTCGATTTTAAATGCTACAAAAAAACGATTGAAAGATAATAGGAAAATAAGATTTCTCTAAAAGAAGAAAATGCTTTTATTAAGGAAGAAGAATAGATTATAACTTGCTTAAATAAAAAAAGGAACCGTTCAATATATATATTCCTCGTGTTAAAAAAGAGAAAACAGTGGTATTTCGTAATTCGAACGTTTCTATCTTCAAACGTTTCAGAGTTCTAACTCCAAATTAGACAAAAATTTGCTTCGGAATTCGAACGAATTAAATTCTAAGTACGAGACACTACTGTAATTGAAAGTCACACTTTAGACTATAGCAATTATAAGTGATATTTTACTAATGTGTACCATTTATCTCCATGCAATTTAACATATTTAATGGATGAGTTCTATGGAGTAAGGCACAGTACTGTAGCTAAGTGCACTTAGAGTTTTTTTTTCAGTTGCCTTTAAGCACATGAAACAGGGTTTTATGGATATGGATATTTACCTTACTATAATATTCCAACCTAATTTTATAGATTGATGATAATTAAGTGTCTAAACGAATTGTATAAAGTAACAGAAAAGCATTTTTTGGTTAAATGTGTGAAAAATTACCTAATCCGAATTGGAATTTCTTGATATATTCACGAATTCTTTCACTGACTACACGTCTTAACATACAATAGGATTCCTATCACGATCTCTAGAATAAGGTGGAAATTTATGCACTAGAAACAGTCTAACTTAGTAATACGATTATTAACAATTTTCTTTTATAAATTGTTTATAAAAAGATCATGCTCTTTAACTCTCAGGTTATCTTATTAATTTATATATTATATTATATTATATTTAATTAAATTAAGTGATATTTCAACCACATTTTTTTCAATTTTATCAAGTTTAATTAAGTCTACAAGTTGGTTATTTCATTCCAGTTTATCCAATCACTCTACCTTGAATCCTCATAGAGCCAAAAAATCGTTATCTAGAATCGTTTCAAGAGAAATTAAACAAATATTACGTAAAATCTTAATAAAATTTCTTAATTTTAATGGAATTTTTATACAAATTGATTAGTAAATATTCCAGAAAATCGAAATTTTTAAAGCAGGAACATACAAATTTGTAATTAAATGAAAACATGTTCTAAAATTTTGGATGTATTCTTTTGATATTTAACTTAAAATGATTCTGGGAAATAGATTTTTGGTTCTGTGTGAGGATTCGAGATAAAATGATTAAGTAGGCTAAAATAGTATACCTTTAGAACTTAATTATATTCATTTAAACATGATAAAATCAAAAATTATCGTTGAATGCAGTCATTTAATTCATTATGTAATCATTAAATTAACAAGATCGCTTCAGAATGAAAAAATGATCATTTTTAGAAATATTTATGTATTGAATAGTATAGAGCATAAAATTAGGATTTATTCACAAGATCTTACGAAAGTCGAACTTACTTACTTCGAACAAAAATCTGCGAGTAGAAACTTAAAACTGGATGGAAATTTTCAAATTACAGACCTATAAATTCCCATTGACATCCGTCCGTCCGTTTGTCTGTCCTTCTTTAATCTCGAAAACAGAATTGGACAGATGAACTTCGATACCAGATATAAAATACTTAGAGGCAGGAGACCCCGATTAGCTATATACGAACAGCACGACTCTTTGTTATCAGAAAAAGTATAATGTACAGAGGAAAAACACTACTAATTTGAGATCGAGAGCATATATTTTAAATTAAATAAATTAAAAATACGATTGAAAATTCTGTCGATTTTTTTTAATATAAATTTTCTAGAACATTCTATAAATAATATTTTATTAAAAAGTGTTTCATTCACAATTTATGTCTATGTTATTATATATCAAATTTTTATTCTTTCTTATTAAATTTGAAACAATTTTCTTAAATGATTCTAATGCTATTAACACGTTCTTCAATAACGAAACTTTTGACAAATTAATCGAATTATTTTAAGCTTTTAACGCGAGGAATTAAATATAATTTAAGATTTATAAATGTTAGTTTACAAGGATTTAAATTAATAATTCATAATATAATTTTAAAATTATATTTTTTAATTAATTCACTCTCAGCTTCTCTAGTGGAATAGGATGCGAGAATCTCTTAACTGGGATATGAGAGAGGTGAGATGGGAAGAGAAGGATACGAATAAATTTAGGATTCACCCCTCAAAAGCCATATAAATATATCAATATAATAAGTAAAAAATATATTTTTCAACCCTAATTTTATATTACGTTCCTATCACATTTATTATATATAAGATTAAATTTGGAACCCTTTCTGCCCAAATTTAGTGCCTTATTAGCTCCACTCTATGTACTTTTGTCTGTAAGCATTTATTTATCTATAAAAATCTATAATTAAATTTAAAATTCATTATTTTTTATATTGTTTTATTAAATAATTTCGTATCTTTTAAGCTTGTATCTACTGTTATTCGATAAATTTATTATTATAATAAATAAAAATTATAAAATTTTAAAATATTTATTTTACAATTTATATTTTTTTATATTATTCCAGAGATTTTTAAAAATAAAACCGTTATTTTACAATCGGAAACTGATGTTTTTACTCTCAAATTCATCAATTATTGATATTAAATCCACGAAAGCCAATGAAAGCGAACAATTTTCAACAATTAAATCTTTTCAATTCCTGATTGGTGTTATCTATAATTCAAATTACTCAATGGGATTCTTTTAATTGACAAATTAAATTTTTTTTTTTTTTGAAAAATTTAAAACCGAGTAATCTTTAAAAAACTCATTACATTATATCGATGAGAAATCGAACTTCACACGAAAATAAGCCACACGTTTTTTAATCACGTACACATTTTTAAACCCAAATCGATAAGTAAAAACGTTCTTTGCATGATAATTATTTAAATTAATCATTGAACGAAATAAAAATCACGCAACAGCCTTTGTTATGTACTAGAAAATTGAGCTATTCATAGAAAACTTCATGCAATAACTTTAGAAGGAAATTATTGACGTATTTAGAATGTGTTTTTTCGTGTAACCACAGAATTTTCGTAAAAAATAAGAGCATTTATCTTAACAAAACAAACAAAAAAAAAAAAAAACACGTGCTTCTGTTATTAAGAATATCGCCGCGAATGTGTAAGATGGGGAGGAAAGTCGCCATTTTATCTAAATTTAGAGCGCGTGTTGTAGAATGTGGCGACGTTATGTTGTCTCCAGAAATATGTAGAAGTGAGCAATCGGGCAGACAACCCCAGAAGTCGCGACAACCATTGGCGACTAGTCAGGTATAAGGTACCCAGTTGCTATGGTAACACAACTACGACCTGTACCACGCAAAGTTTCCGTTGTGGAAAATGATATACTTTTATTTGGGTGGTCCACCTGTCAAATATTATTTTCTTATATTTAATAAAAGCCTATTCAACAATCGCTTCCAATGATTTTACATCAATTAATTCCGCTTATCTGACTTCTTTTTCTCCTCTTCCTCCTCCTCCTCCTCCTCTCTTGTTATGTAGGTTGAATAGACTCTTATAATTATCTATCAACTAGATGCTACTAAATTAGTTTTGAATACCTTACATAAATTATTCTTTTAAGATTTTAATGATAGATATAAGGTTCCTAAGATGGTAGAAATTATTTAAAAGTATAAATTTTTAGTCGAATTTAATGCAATTTAATAGATATAAGGTCTTTATGAAAAGAGAAGAGTTTAAAAACATACAAATTTAATGTAATTTAAAAGAAATAACTTAAAATGTCCCGCGATCCCGATGAATTTTGTCCTTAGAAACATACAAAAATATTATTTAAAAAAATAAAAACCTAAACGTGGAGCCAGGGAATTTTGGTGAGAAGATTATAGTAATTATCTCTAGCTACCAAACAGTATTATTTTATTATAATAATAGTTCGAGAGTAAAAAAAATTAGCTTTAATTATAGACAAGATTGACACTGCATATACCACCAATAAAATGTAAATCCTTTTATCTTGATTTGATATAAAAATAGATATCGATACATAGTTACAGTACCTTAAAAACAGGGGAATTTTTCGAAATTTACGAATTAATAATTCAATATTCGGATATAGACTGAGTTATTGCTGAATAATACTTAATTTATAAGTGTTATAAATATATACATTAAAAAAAATAATGCTGTAGCATTATATTTAGTACCAATGTCATATATAACGGTAGTTGTAATATGCGTGCCAAAATGAACTCATCTCGATCGTTTTCATGCAGACATTCTAGTCAATATACAGTCCATAACCGTCTATTGACTGTTTTGTGCTGAATAAGTTTATAAAATAGTAATGAGTCACATAAAAATATGCCAGAATAATTGCTGTTTGCTCCGAATTCTGCGTATAAGACTTATAAATATCTTAATGATTAGAAAGAAATCTTTCCAATAAGTGAAACAATACTAAGAAAAAAAATCAAGCAACGAGTTGTGTAACTTTCTCGGAAAATAGGTTAAAATTGTGCTTGGCGTCATCTATTGTGCGATTTTACTTTAAACAATTTTTATATTATTAATTAGCAAAAATTATTGGGATCATTAATTTTAATCATATTTTTTTGATTCACATAATTTAAAATATATGCTCTCCACCTCAAATTAGTAGTGTTTTGCCCCTGTACATCATACTTTTCCTGATAACAAAGAGTCGTGCTGGTCATCTATTTAACTCCGTTCTGGGAGAAATTTTTAAATTGAAATCATGTGACTTCCGATCTAGACCGGAAGTTCGTATATAGTTAATCGGGGCCTCCTACCCCTAAGTTGTCCATATCTGATCTCGACTTTCATATATCTAACCATATATATATATGTAACTCGAATTAACAAAAGACAGACAAACGAATGATAGTGGGAATTTATAGGTCTATAATTTTTTTTCAAATTGCAGCTTAAAAAGTAATGTTTAGATTTAATTTTACCTTATATTAAATAATAATAAATAAATTTACGCTCAATTTCAACATTTCTAATGATAAGTTGGCGTTAACATCAATTAAAAAAATTGAAAAATTAGATGCACAACAGTGAGATGAAGTTTTCGAACGATTAAATTTAAGAGTGACGAGTTTAAATTAGAGTGAATATATATATATAATATATATTTTTTTTTAAAGTTTAAAATGTTATTTTAGTTTATATTAAGGTAAAATTAAATTGAGAATTTTAAGATAAATTAAATTTTTTAGTTTTAAATTTCACAAAGTTTTAGACTAGTAAATGATTTTTTAAAGAAAAAATTATAGGGAGGAAGAAAAAAGGAATAGTAAAGAAGTTTTATAATTAAGTTCCTGCTTATAAAATATATAATTTTAATATAATTTTCAGCTATAAATTAAAATCTTTCGTGTATATATACACCGTATACAAACAAAAAATGAGAATAATAAATAGATTAAATTATGTAAAAGTAATATAATTTCTTTAAAACATGAAAAAAAAGGAAGATAAATATGTCACGAATAATTCAATTTTTAGGATGGAATATTGATAAGATATTTTTGAAATTGGATAATAACCAGATGATAATCACGCTTGCTTGTCAC
This sequence comes from Centruroides vittatus, assembly GCF_030686945.1. Taxonomy (NCBI): domain Eukaryota; kingdom Metazoa; phylum Arthropoda; class Arachnida; order Scorpiones; family Buthidae; genus Centruroides; species Centruroides vittatus. The sequence goes on from NW_027122703.1 coordinate 3,749,695, forward strand.
GATGATGATTTTTGATTCGATAATACTTGTCAAGGTTGGATAAAAGTTAATCTAACAAAGATGTTAAATTTATGATTAATACTCGAGTTAAAAACGAAATTTAGGTAAAAAATTATATATTTTTCGAGTTATTTTAACCTTATATACGATATTTAAAAGGGAAACTTAAGATAAGAGTAGAGTTATCTTCATTTTTATAGAGTAATTGAAGATGAGAAGATATGGATATTCTTCTCTGTAATTGTATAGTTATCAATTAATTTGTATCAGTCAAGTGTTAAATTCCCAGTAGATTTAAAATTCTAAATTATTCTTTACTTGAACGAAAGTGAATATAAAATTTCTCCTTGAAAAGCGTTTTTTGAAAGTCAAATTTTCTTCTAACTCAGCAATGTATTTGATTTCTTGCAAACCTCTTTTACTTTAGTGTTGTTTCATCCCTCCAAGCTTTAAAATACATTGTTTTCACTTAACTTGTTATATATATTTTTAAAAAAACCAAGAAAAATATCGCCTTCTCTAACAAATAAAATTACAAAAATAAAAATAATTTAAGTAAAGTTTGCAAGAGAGCAAACATTTAGACAAGCGCACATTAATCAAATCTTAAATTCGGCTCCATTTTTATATCGGTAAATAATGCAAATATATAAAAATTACATGAAAATAAAATAAAATAAAGCGTAAAAATTATGTAAAATTCATTTTTAGATAATAAAACATATACTTTTTAAACTCAATTATTAAATTAAAAACTTTGATAAATCTACATCACAGAAAGGAAATGTTAAAGATTCTATCGAAAAGAATAGAGAAATAAAAAAATAAAATATTAAAATTCATGCAAAAAACGAGAAATTTGCGAGTGATGAATGATTTTTAAAGTCCTAAATACAGAATTATTAGATTAGAAGTCTAACTTACAACTCTTCCAAATGTTGATAAGTTGTAGAGTTACATAAAGGAAACACAAACATTTAAGAGTTATACAGACGATTTACTCCAGTATGCGATTTCTAGAAGATAAATCTTATCTAGGAAGGCCTTCAATATCCAGACACAGAATCAATTATTTAAAAACTGCACGCCATTATTCATAACAATCGCCACAATATAATTGATGGATAACCACTTGGAAGATCAGTAAGCAAAAAAGATGCTGTTTATATATATATATTTATATAATAGACAATATTAACGTCCTCCAACTTTCATTCCATTTTCTAAATTAAAAAATAAGAAAATTATTTAAAAATTGAACTTTTTAATAAGAGAAAGTTCCAAACTTTTAGAAAATAATTTATAAAATTTTCTGTAATTTCGTATTAAAAATATATTCGCATTAAAGGAGATAGAAACAAGAGGAAATACACTAATAATGATTTTAAAAAATTAAAATTACTAATAAAAAAATAAGAAAATTAATTTAAAGTTGTAGTTTTTAGTAAGTTAAAGTTTCAAATTTATGAAAAATTACATATAAAATTCGAAATGACTTTCTGTAATTTTGTAAAATAACAAATTTGAGTCAACGAAGCTAGAAGTGGACGAGAAGAAAATGCACCGAAGAGAAATTCAATTATTTAAAACACGATCAAATTTTTATATGCAATCAAATAACCGGTAAAGATACATTTTTCGTGATAAATAAGTTTAATAAGAAGAGAGAAATCTCAAAAATTGATAACTTTCGCCAATATCAGCATCAGAGAAAGTGCCAATTATCGAAGGTGCAAGGAGAATCACCTGTTTAGGGATGAACGAATGCTGACGATTTTCCAATAATAGAAAAACTATCCAGATAAAATAAGTACGAAGAAAATAACTAAAGAATATATTGGATAACATGGAAAAAGGAAAAAAAATTAATTCTTAGAAACTATCCGAATCTCTTCGAAAACTAGTTAAAAACTTTTGTTTCAATAGAAATTCCCGAGTTTTCTTGTTAAGAAATGGGAAAAATTGATGAGGATTTATTTAAAATATTATACATAAATAAATTACTAATAAAAAAAAATTCAAATTTGAGTGATGATGGATGAGTTGGAATACATTTTAACGATGATTAGATGAAAAGATAATCGCCTAAACGATAATTGGTTCGAGAAATTTAAATCAACAGACGTAGGCGTATTTAAGATTCAAATGCATTATGTGTTAACCAATCGTTGTGAAGTTGGGCGTGTCTTCAACCAATAGCCTCAAAATAGAATATATCTATTTCTTACATGTATCGCAGAGAACTGCCTATCTTTTCTCATAAAAAATTAATGTTTCTATCTAATTTTTTCTCCCGAAACATATAAAAATATGCAGAATTAACTTATTGTTAACATTTTACGCTCTTGTTATAATTAAAAATTGAATAATAAAGCAACAAAAATAGATTAAGAAAAATATTTACTGTGTTATTTTATCATATATTATGATATTTTTTAAAAATTTTATTACTTTATTATTAAAAATATGTATATTATAATTAGTATAAACAATAATATATTTAAAAAGGCCGAAAATGGCAACTCTGCGATGATACGATGAAGAAGATTTGTGAAAAAAGAATTTCTTGAGCGAAGTGATTGGAATTGTCAAGTGTACCAGATGAGTTGACACGTTGGATGTCACATGCAAAGAACGGAACGAGATCAATACAAGAGATGGAAGTATATTGACGTTTAAAACGTTGAAATAACCAAAGACGACAATTTTACGAGATGAAAAGTTATTTTAGATAGAAGATAGTTGATCCGTTCAAGAATGATAAGAGAAATATCAATGGAGAGAGAGGAGGTAAGAAAGGAGACGATGACGTAAAATCATTGTCAAAAAAAATATTTCATTTTTGTAAAAAAATGAATTATTAGTTTTTCAAACGTTAATTAAGTAAATTTTATTCTGTTGATGAACTTCAAAGATATCATTTTGTGTAGAGACGAGAGACAAAAATACATTCGAACTTTGTTGCAAAACTGTAATTGCACTTTTGCTATATCTTAAGAGAATCCACTTTTGCTCATTTATTCTCTGAAAATATTTTATTTTTTATTCCCTGCAGAAATACTTTTATCCTTAAAGGACCTATTTCTTCTTCTTCTTTTTTGGATTCAAGAAGCAACCACGACAAAAAGAAAAAAAAAACTTGAAAAATATTTGTAAAACTACATAACTACTAAGTTTAACTTTTTTTTGAATTACTTAAAAATTTTTTAAGATTCAAGCTTAAATTTCAAGTGTATTACTTCTTAGAAAAATAATAAAATTTTTGGTCATTCAGTTGAGATTTTAGGCATAAGTAAACCAGATTTATACCTAGGGCCTCTCGTTTTTAGACTTCAGATTCGCACAAATCTATATCCCAGTACAGAATCCAGTAGTAACTAAGATCCTAAACGTTGTATAAAATGAAATATTGTCCGAGATGAACTTCACATTATTGGACTGCAACTTGAAAAAATTGTAAACCTATAAATTCCTACGATCATCCGTCTGTTTGTCTGTCCTTCCTAAATCTCTAGAACGTTGTTAGATATATGAAAATCCAGACAAGAGTCGAAAACCTTAAAGGTGGGAGGCCCCAATTAACTATATAATAACTTCTGATATAAACTGAAAGTCACGTGATTTCAATTCAAAAATTTTCCCTGAAAGGTGTTAAATGACTGGCATACTCTATTGTTAAAGAATATGATGTACAGAGATAAAACACTACTAATTTGAGGTAGAGGGCATATATTTTAAATTAAATCAATTAAGAACGTGATTAAAAATTGCATTCCGGCATCGTGACATTGTCACGATGCCGGAATCTTTGCTTGTTTAAATTTATGTATGTAAAATGGGTTTTGTAAGACTAAGTTCGCATAATGTAAAGCTACCGTTGATGACAAGACAAATTTGAAAATATTTATCTAATTCGTAACTACAGATATTAACTCTTTTGAATTATTTTAAAAATACAGTAGCCCCTCGTTGTATCGCGCTTGTCTGGAGACAAAGAAAAGCGCGATATATCCGGCGCGATATAACCGAATACTAAAAATTCTGGGCTTATACTAAACAGATTATACACGCAATGGAATCTCTATCCTCAATTCTTTCATCAGCAAGTAAATATAAAATAAGCTTAGTTTTGCAATACTAAACTTTATTTGTGGTTATATCGTATTAAATGACGTTTACGTAAACATCGATACCACGAACGTTCATTTAGCATTATTGTTAAATGGACGTCATCATACAAATACTACCGATATAAAAAACAAAATATCATTTGCGATTTTATTATACAGTACTATATTTCACAATAGGAAAGCTAAATTTTGCTTTCTAAGGTCTCCTGTTTTTGGGACCTCAGAATCATCCTGGCCCAATATATGGAATCCAATACTAGCTAAGATTCTAGAATTCATAAATTACGAAATATCGTGTGATGCCGGCTTTACATTATACAAACTTATATAAAAGGGGCCTCGAGGAGTCTCACATAAACTAAAATTGATAATGATTAGAAGAAAAATTTGGAAGTTATTTTCAAAGTTAAACTTTATTTAATTTAAATTAAAAAATAAAAATAAAATAAGATTTTGACATTATTTTATTATTTTTAAAGTGTTCATTTTATAAATATATTCATTAAAAAATGAATTTTTATATTTATTTCAACAATAATTCAGGAATTAATTTTGGAACTTGATACTTCTAGAAACTATCTTAAGTCATATTTTATGAGTTTTATAAAATATGCAAATTTAATGATATTCAATCTAATAATTTTCTCGGACATTTCATTACTTTTTAAAGGTAATCAAGAAAAATATTATAGAAAAAAAAACATGTCTAGTATATTCTTAGATAGACTTTAAACTAATCAAACTGTTAAATTTTTTAGTTTTATTTTATTTCATTATTATTTTTGTTCCTGTGTTAACAGCTGATAACTAGAGAAATATCTTTTTTAATATGAGGAAAATGTGAGAATATAAATTCAGAAATCTATCAATAACTTCTTCTGCTCTTTTCCGAGTCGTTTCAGTCAATTCTCAACATAAGTATGATGAATTACTCTTTTGATTCCAAACTTTAAGCTACACTTGTTTCGACTTTGCAAGAATAATTTTTATTTAAAAAAAATAATAATATCCTGTAGACTAAATTTTCTTTTTAATTCTTTCTATGGAGGAATTTTTAACTAAATTCGATAAATCGTTATTCATGTCTCGAGTTTGATTTTAATTTTTCTTCCATCCAATAGTGTTCTTGTATATATAATATCTTCTTCCTGTTCGTCCAACGAGATGAAACGCTAGCTTAGTTACGGCGTCATCAGAAACTTTGAAATCCAATAGAAAAGCTTGTTATAAAAAAAACAAATAACCGTTTGAATTTTTTTGGTTCGACTTTTAAGTATAGAGTTACAGGCCTTTAAAAACTTGTTAAAATTCGCTCTTTTCATTGGTTCGTTTAAATGAAAATGGGAGGAGACACTTTTTAATTGATCCAATAAGCGCGACAAAAATTTTAAAAAAAACTTTTCATTTACTTATTTATTTTTACTATTTTTTTAATTGGCCAATTCCAGGTTGTGACCACAGACTTATGACGTGTAGGGATCATTCAAGTATTACGTCAGCAGTTTATGGTGGAGGGGGATTCGTTCGTATCTGACGATGAGGAGGGAGAGTGAGTCTTCGATGACGTAATAATGCACCCGTTGTTTATTTTTCTTCCCAGTCGTCACAGAATAGTTTGAAAATAATTCATGTATATCTGCAAGTGGTTTTAACTTCTGGCCCGATGACATAATTAGGGGAGTGGTCCCTTGATTTCTGATGACTGGTTATGAGAGGAAGAAAGATTTTAAAAAAAGGCAAAATTTTTGCTGATGTAATACTTGAACGGCACCGCACGTTATTAATATTCATAAAACTCAACAGATTTTCCAGAGATTTTTATCAATTTCCAGTCTGAAAAATTTACAAAATATCAAGAAAATGATCTTTAAAAAGCCTTTAAATTGATTCTATAAATAAAAAATGAATAAAAACACTTTCAATTTTCATTTACTTCGAATTAAACTGAGTAAATTCGAGTGATCGATCAGATAACGAATCATCTCTAACCAATATACGACAAAATTTATAATCAGAAAATATAATTTCTAAGGCATAATAACATTTATAAAAGTAATTTTTCTAATTAGAATTTAAACTTAGAATAGAGATCTTATTGATAACTCGAGCATTTGTCGAGCTGTTAATTAAAACTGCAACAAAACAGACTGGAAAAAAAAATTAATTTGTACATACGTTAACCTTTCAAGAATCGATTTAAAAGTTTCGAAGGTAGGCGTTGCCTGATGATATTCAATTATAAATTTCATGCAAATATATACGTGTATATAATTTTCCTATTATATAAACTCTATTTTATAATACTTTACTACGATATATAAAGAGATATTCGAGTTTGAAATTTTCCTTTTTTATATTCTTAAAGGATCTTAGCCTCATCCACGTGATCTGCTATTTCAATAAGCTAGTTGTAATGTAGGAATGCCACCTTTACAGGAAAATATATTTGAAGATTCTAAAGTACAATACATAAATCTATCGATAAAAATTCGAGTTCCAAAACAGATTATTTTGTTTCTTTGGATAAAAGAACGAGGTTTATAAATCTTCTTATCTTTTTTTTAAAAAATTACAATAAAATTTTCTATCAAATTAATTATAATTTAGAGAAAAGTTTTAATGTATTTTTGTTCAGAATATTTCAATTTTTTAGTCTAATTTTTAAGAAAATAAAGCGAAATTTTGTAAAAATTAAAAATCGAAATATACAGATTTTTTTGGTGATAAATATTGCTAATTGTAATTAAAAATAATTAAAATCGTTTACCTAATAATTCAAAGATTAAAATACGAAATAAATAAATAAATTTTGAGAGATAAAGGGCTGGATTTACATATAATTTAAACTAGCTAAAGCTTAGGGCCTCAGACCACGAGGGGCCTCTCTTTATATAGGATATATTATTCGTTATTACTTGACGAAAGAAAATAACTTCTCATTTAAGTTAGGGCTTTACCTGAATCTGGCTCTTTACATATAATGTTGGATAGCCCAATGGTATTCTGTGTATGTGTTCTAAGTACTGTACACATACTGTATGGATTGAGTTCAGAAAAACTTTTGCAAAATGAATGAAAACAAAAATAATATAATTCGTTTTACAATGGTTAACTGACTAACTGCATATATGTTTACATAATAAAAGGAATGAAAAGTAAGCTTTAATATTTTAATAAAGTTTCTTAAGTTACATTTTTCTGAAAATTTCTTTCTTCCTTTTTTTACTGTTAGTTTAAGCTAGAAAATCACTAGTAATTTTCATTTATGAGGCAATTACGTTATAGAAATGAAGAAAAATTATCATTTTAATCGAAATCGATTTATTCCAAACGAATTAAGAAGGAAAAAATCATGAGGAAATTCGAATCCAGTTAAAGTAAAAAAAAGAAAAAATTATTATTATTATTTCCTCGTGCCTCTATTGATTTTATCTCTGAATAAGCTGATCTATTTACTTCTGCTTTTTGTTTCTTGCTAACTTTATCGTAGATGACCTGGACAAATATTCTCTGTCAACATCCGATCTCCTTTTCCTGGATGCTCTTGTCTTTCTCCGACTTTCATCAATCTCATTCAAAGAATCCTCCTCATCCTACTTTTAAATAATGGCATCTTCTCCTTTCTTTATCATTTAACCAATTTAGATCATCGGGAAAATTTCAAATAATTGCCAATTTAACTTAGTAATTATCATTAGAACAGATACCGATAATTAAAAAAATGCTTAAGTATTGATATTACCGTATAGATGATCAGTGTTAAATTTTTATTAAACATAATTTTTTTCTGGTTAGAGAACTCCTCTTTAAATTGATTTTAATTAAAAAAATATGTTGTATTTACCTTAAAATTATAACTTTTTTAATCTTTTAAATGGTACGAAGTTATGATTTTTTAATTATATTTTTTAAATAAATAAATTAACTAAATAATTTGATTTTTTTAAAAATCGATAAGAATTACAACGTCACAATTCCGTCTTCTCCATCTTATCAGCCACTTGTTTGATTCTTTTCCCGTTTCCATCTCTTCTCATCATCCAGTTAATCTTGGTAATTATCTCTTATTTTTATCCACTCCTCCCTCATCTTCCATTCAATTTACCTTCTCTCAACGCTAAGAAAAAAGCTTAAAAATCACATAAATCACTCCATTAAAATCTGTGATAGCTACTTTTGAAAAATTCTGTCTTGTAGCGAATAATGGAATATTATTTTTATCACGTTAAAACACACAAAAGACTTTTTAAAGGTTCCTCGAATAAACTTGCTTTACACGTGATCATAAACCAGATAATTTTATTTACAACAAATTTTCAAATATTTATGATACGAGAGGACAGCTTCCATTATTATTTAAGTCGCTGCCATATAAAAAATAAAAAAATAAAAAACCGTAATAAATCTCCGCAAGGAACAACAGAGTAAACATTATTTTCATGTAGAGTTTATATTAGAAAGACTGGAACATATAGATATCAAAAGAAATCTAATTGAGTATATTAAGCTATAAATTTATCGTCCAACTTGGATGCAGTTTAAAGATTGAAGTGGTTTTGATAGAAAGGATGTCTCAGGTGAATGTCTAAGGTGTTACTTGTCGATAAAAAGTGTCTAAAAAAATAAAAATCGAATCGAGATTTTATAGAAAAAAACTAGATACTAGTCAATAAAAAATCTAGAAAAATATATAATTTTTTAAAGCTAACTATTTCTCTCTCTCTCTCTCTCTCTCTCTCTCTCTTCTTATTTTAACTTAAAAAAAATAGAATTTTAAATAATAGCTACTCCATTCAGAGAGGATACGTTATCAAGAAAGTAAGAAAAACAATTATTTATGCCATCCTCACAATGCCGGGCTGCAATTTTTAATCATATTTTTAATTTATATAATTTAAAATATATGCTCTCCACCTCAAATTAGTAGTGACTTGCCCCTGTACATCATACTTTTCCTGATAACAACAGAATCGTGCCGGCCATCTAGCTAACACCTTTCGGGGAAAATTTTTGGGTTAATGTTACCCTAGGTGGCAAGATGGTGGCTCGTCTCTGATTCCAGCAAAGAAACAGTGGGACGCATGTACTAACCTAACCTAACCTATTCTAATAAATTACCATAATTATTAGCAACCAAATTATTAGAATAGGTTAGGTTAAGTTAGAACATGCATCCCACTGTTTCCTTGTTGGAATCAGAGACGAGCTGCCACCTTGGCACCTAAGGTAACATTAACCAATTTTTGAATTGAATTCACGTGACTTCCGATCTAGACCGTAAGTTCGTATATAGCTAATCGGGTCCTCCTCCTACTCCTAAGTCTTCTATATCCGATCTCGTATATTCATATATCTAACACTATTCTCGAGATTAAGGAAGGACAAACAAACCGTGAGAATTTATAGGTCATCCCCAAAATATTACAAATTTATACGGGATTTCAATTAATTAGCATAGAAAACAGCCGAAACTAAGTTTAATTTCCGTAAACAAAAAAAAATTACTTCAATTCTACAGAAATTTATACAAATAATTCTCAATTTTAAAATTAATTTATAGAAGAAAAAATATTATTTTCGAGTATTCAGTTTCGTTTTGCGATATAAAAAAATAATAATATAATTTTTAAAAAACTTCTAAAAATATCCTCCCTTTAAGTTATTGCAAATTTAATACAAAATTCCAAATTGAATAAATAACAAGAAAACTAGTTGCTTAAATCTGTGGACCGAGAGAGAGGAAGAGAATTGTCCCCAAGCAACGAAACATCTCTCAATCTGATGTTGGACTCCACTACCAGGAGCAGTGACACAGTGATGATAGACACCCGAGAGTGAATGTCATGTCGTGCTCTACATTGCAACTTTCCCCGGGAAAAAAAAGAAAATTAGAACTAAATTTCCTTTCTACAAACATTTAACCGATTATAACCCCTCTCTGTTTCCTATAAAAGGACAAACATCAGTTTTTAAAATACGAGTTTTAAGATCAATTTTTTAATAATATATACGCCTATTTTGAGCCTGTAAATTTAATTAAGATGGTGGGTTATTTACTTCAATGATTTTAAACGAATATGCTTATTCAGTGGTAATTTTAGATTTCTTTCTAGGGCTTTACTCTTTTAGATACGTCAGGTATGTACAAATATATATCTGTACTTCAAACTCACTACTAGATAGGATCTTTTTATAATATGAAATTTATGTGATACGAAGGTGAAGTACTGTATCACACAAAACTTGGTTATAACACGTTATAAAAACTTATATAAAAGTGACATCTCAAATCCATGTTTGTCTAGAGCCTCATACGACCTAAATCGTCGCCAGTATGACTCACAATACTCGTAAAAATCGAAAATGTTTCAAAATATAGACAGGAAAAAAATCTTAAATTTTATACTGTAATTTTCTGATCTTTAAAGTAAATTATTTTATTTTTGTTTAATATGTTCTATATATTCATCTTAAACATTATGTTGTAGCTTATAATATCGATACATTAGACTTTGTATAGATACGAGTTTCGTATCATACCGAAACATTACATTATATAAAATTATGTAGAAGGGTCTCACGAGTTTACGCTTGCGTAAGGCCTCGTACAATATAAACCACTACTGCTTATAATTCGAAATATCCGAGAGGTCGTAAACCTTCCCAAAACAAGGAAACATCTGTTATATATTCCTTTTAATCTTTACAAATCCTAAAGAAAAATCTTTTATTCTATAAATTACCTTTAAAATAGGTTCTTTTATTATTAAAATTATAATGTTTTTAAATTGTTAAATACGTTCTGTTTGTTCATCCGTTTCGTTCCGTTATATCCTGCAGTCACGTATCATTCCATTAGTCGAATATATTTGAAAAGAAGAAGAAGAATTCCTTTCCTAGTGCTTAAGTATACATCCCTAATGTTGCTGATGGATTGTTCCTTAACAGGTTGTTTCGAGAGAACAATAAGCATGCGCACAAGCTAGTTTATGTGTGCACTTGTCACAGTAAAAATCGATGTGTCAATCAGGGTTGTGCTACTCTTCTTTCTTTCAACAGTAACAATGGTAAAAAGCAATTGAGTATACAATTCGTATGTTTGGAAATGCTTTTTTCCCTCGTGTTTTCGATTTTTAAATAAAAAAATTCAATAAAACACTTAAAAAAAATAAAATAAAATAAGATCGATGTATATCTTCCTTTATAAATACTTTAGATTAGAGTATACTTATTTTTATTGAATGTAATATAATATTTATAAAAATAACATAAAATCTTTTATTAAAAATATATACATCTTAAAACATCTTTCTCTAAAGTAAAACGTCCACGTCAATATAAATGAATCATCATGTTAAATTATCTTAAATTTTAGATAGAAACTTTTAAAAAAGGTATTAAAATAAATAATTTTCTATAGTTTAAACGTTAAAAAAATCATTTTCCCTCCCTCCTTCCTCCTTATATTTATATGAACCTTCATGTTAACATCTCATACTTTCTGCTGCATCAAACAGTTTATATTTAAAGATATTTTGGATAGTGAAATTGCCTTAGTTTCCTTGTATAAAAGTCTACAAATTTACCGTAAATATCGGAAGTTTTTCGTTATATTTGTGTTCAATGAGGTGAACACGATAGAAAACGAGTTTGTTATGATAACCTTTATATTTGTTGCAATAAGTGAAGAGAAGAAAAGGGGAAAAAAGGCTACTATAGATTCTCCTAACACACAAAAAAAATGAAAGCAAGGAATCAGTAAGCATACCATTTTCTAAAATCGTGATCTATATTGTACAGATAATGCTTGCTACAAGCCAACTGAAACTTTAAAAAATCGAAATGGACTTAAATTTAAAAACTAGACATTTATTTATACAGAAAAAATATAAATAAAATATTCTATATTTGATATTAAAATCATGTAAAAGTCATTTAAATAAATATAATATATTTAAAAAAGAATGAATTGCTGTATTACAGCTACTGCTAAATTATTGGTTAATTTATATTTGAATAGACAAATAAAATTATTTGGGCGTGGTTAAACGATTTTTCCCATTTATAATATAACAAAAAATTAGGGTTAACAATGGATTATTTCGTAATAGAAACTTTTGTATAATAAACATCACGAATGATGTTAATTTAAATGTTATGAGAAAATGCAGCGTAAATACGTTTAACTTTTGTTTTTATTTTATAAAAAAATCAACATTTCCTATTGGTTTATTTGAATTTGAATAGATAAATCAATGAAGAAGGGGCGTGATCAAAATGGTAAAGCTACTTAATAAAACATTTACAGAACATACTCATTTTCCTTCATTTTTTTTCCAGTTTCATGAACTATCTGAAAGTATTTTACTGCCATCTGTTGAGAAATAAAATATCTCCTGAATGCATAATATATTCGATTCAATGACCTATATCATAATTTTATTTACAAATGATATTGTGGTTGATACAAGTCAAAGTTGAGAGGAACGTATTATATAACATGAAATCGATTTTTATGAGACGACGTAACCCCGAACCCGACTTAATATTAGTTTGGAAAGTTATGAAAATCTTCGCACACAATTGGCCATTCTTGTTTTAATTAGTAAATACAAACATTCCAACGACTTAATGGACATTTAGCATCGTTGTGGGTCAACTTAACTACAGACTTTACTGGTCAATTTAACTGTGGCATGTCATAAAACATTTATTTTTATGTCATCCACATTAACTTCTCTTTATTCTAAATTGTTCTCCTGATAAATCTTTAGTAAGAAAGAAGTTAAAACTCGTACGGCATATACTGTAAATGCAATTATGATCTCTGCCAACCAATTCCACATTTTGTATATAGTTATTTCGAAAGGTCAAAGTTCATTTTTAAAAACATTTTATCTTATAAAACATAAATATTTTTAAAAAGCGTAAAAAATGGAATTAAATTCGATAACCCTACAATTTAAATTGAATTAATTAAGTCTTTTTCGTTAAATAAAAAGAGAGAGAGAAAAGTCATAATTACGAAAACAGAAAAGAAAAATTGGAAGGAAAAAATAAAAGCAATTTTAATTGTAAATAGCTTATTACGATAAAAATTTTAATTATAATTAACCATTGAATCGGATCGGAAGGATAAAATAATTTATCAAGCAATAGTAAATAAAAATAAAGATATATTTATCATCTTTAACGTTATGTAAAATTATGTTTTGCCATTTATATATATACACGATAATAGGATATATATTATTATTATGTATATTATCAATTAAATTTCCGGTTGTCATCAATGAGAAGTCGCGTATCGTTTTTAAAATGCCAAAGAAAATAATAAAAGCAGCAACAATTTAAATATTTCGAAAATTACTTTTCTTTTGTACATACCGCGAAAAGAAGGCGTCAGATTATTCATTTCAAACGTTTTATTTCCACATTCATAAAGCAGATGTTGACAGGACTATCATTTTGTCGAAAAATGTCATTTGGAGGCGTGCACTTGCAAATGAAACTAACACTCGCTATTTGCCAATTTAAATTTTGAACTAACTAATGATATGGAAAGGGTGTGGTCTAGTATTTTAATGTTCTTTATTTATTTATTTTTTTTTATTTATTGTTTTCCCAATCGAACCGAATAAATCAATTCGTAATATAAGGGGCAAAGTTTTAAGCGTTTCTCTCTTTAAACGTTTTTTTTTCTAATAAATCTAATAAATAAATATATATATATATATAATTTTAATTTCGCTAAATTTATTACGATAATTAAGCATAAAAACTTTCTAAAATTACAAATTCAAACTGCAAAATTTTATTTTGTAATTATTCCAAACATCTTGAATATGCCTGCTATTGTCAGCTTTCCCTCATAGCACAAGTTTATGCAGTGAAACATGATTTACAGGAGCAAGTGGAATGTTACAGGAGGTGAGAATAAGTTAGCATTTTGTGAAATTATTAACATTCATACAAACTACATTATCGGTTACGTTTGTGTTATAACGTTACATACGTTAAATAAACATATTTAAAATATGTAATAAATTAAATTTATACATTTTAAGTCAAAAATTTCAGCTGTAATATTCTAGAGAACGTCCAACAATTTACTTTTAAACTATGTTGAATTAAACATTACTATTATTTTAATTGTTTGTAATTTCTAAAAATATGAATCCAATAAAATGTTTAAACTTTACTAATCAAATTTAATTTAAAAAAAAAATAACGAGGAAATTCTACGATTTATATGCAGATATTTGCCATTAATTTAAGCTTTCGTAATAGCATATTGCTTAAAAATCACGACGATAGTCTTTATCACCAAACACTTAAAACAAAATAACTGATAAAAGCAATCTCTTATCTACAAAAAAACATTTTTTATTTGTCTTTTCTTTTTGCATTCTATTTTTAGAATATATCTCACAGATCTAAAAGTATGGAAATTTTTCCTATAATTTTATAAAGAAAATGAGTGAAAAATGCATAAAATATTATATTAACAATCCTAGGTAATTTATGGAATAACTACCGACTTCATAAAATAACTAAATCATGTTTGTTTAAGCCATTTAGCGAACCGCAACGAATTGTTTTTGTAACGAAATGTCGTGAAAGTCTTGAAATACAATTAGTGTTTTCGTCATTAAACACTTTATCCTGACAAAAATCCAATTGGTTTATATTACTAAGCTTCTTAAAATTAAATTCTTTCACTAAAATTACTCATCAAATAATGAACGGACTGTCTCTTTCGTTTCTTTAATTCGTTATGCGCCTTTCAAACGAAAAATATGGTTTAAAATTCTTTTTAAAAATCGAAAAATTATCACAAAGACAATAACAATGCCGTTCCTGATAATTTAATATGATTTTCTTATAAATTTTCTTGAATTTTTCATCTCTGTCTACATAGATCTGAACACAAAGAATGAGTTGTTCAATCAATTTTATATATATATACGTAATGACTATCGATATAATTATGAAAGAAAATAATAATAATTCTTATAATTTTATTAAAGATAAAATATTATAAAATAATTTTACATACAATGTTGCACTTATTAAATTTTAATTACAGTAAGAATAAGACAATACAGAGAATCGCTTTTATAACATCCACTTATTTTTATCATGAAATAATAATTTTTCTTCTCATTTTAAAGGTAAATATATATATATATATATTTAAAAATTCATCTTTTGACTTGAAAATTAAGCTATGCAACACTGAATAACATTTTCTTTCTAAGCGAAAACAGTAAAAATATACGATTTAATAGGATAATATTCCGCATTTTTAGCGAATGTTTCACGCGTGGGTAGTTAATTATTACTCTAAACATTAATTTAACGCAAAAGTAGCACATACGGGGCTACTATATTTATAATTATATTATCACAGTTTGCGAATAATTAATGAGAGGGGAAAAAGACTCACCAATCGTTGTGAGGACGGTTGTAGCGAAGTAAAAAGCTCCTGCAAACTTCCACTGAATCCCAGCTTTGTGTGGCACATTTTTAATAATAACTGTTGTCCAAATTTTATAATCGTCGTGACTAATGTTATATTTCCTCATCAACATCTCTTCTATATTCTGTAATGCTGCGCGTTGTTTATCTTCATTTTCGGACTCCAAGGCATCGAATATGGCCGCTCCAACTAACAAATACGTAAATGTACAGACTATAAGCGATAAAGTACGAACGTTTTGTTTCTTCATACCTGACACTTCGAAAGAAGAATCAGCTAGCTTCAGATGTGGCCATAGCAGTCGATGCTAGCGTGCATAAATTGGTCAGTAACCTCATCTCGATCGCATCCATACGATTTAATTAGCAACAGGCATTTGTGGTCTAACCTGAAAGACGGGACTGCAACAGCTTGATAGAAACGTTTGGTAGAGACGGGATATCCATTCCTTTATCCATCTAACACATATTTCAGGCTCTCGTGATGATGATGGCGTCGACGCTGCTCGTTCACTTCGGGGCTAATTTCAGTTTAGACGTCAACTATACTTCTCTCGATAGCTGCACATGCCTATCCGACACTCTAGAACATCTCGACGAAGAAAGATAACACGAAACAACACCTCGGACACACAACACATACACGCAGACCGGTCGCACACTCTCGCTTCACCTCCTGCACCGATATATGTGGCGCCCTCCTCGTCGACACTTCCGCCATCTGCAGTCCATATCGCGAGTTGCATCTCTCACAAACTGGCCATTATTCTACAAACGGTTCCATCTTCTCGCTCTTTTTCCGACATCCTCCTAAACATCCCTTCTGTGCACGCGCAAACAACGTTTATAACTTCAATCACACACACGTATACGTAAGTGTATCGAATAAATTTGTACACTTTTTTCTAAGCTCCCACGCACAGACACACACACACACACACACACACGAAGGTTACTCGTATAATTGAAGAGCGCTCGAGCATTAAATACGGGCACCTGTTTAAAATTAATTTAGAAAGTGGATGCCAAATAGAAATCATTTGCTTTAACGCCCGTCCCGACGCTCTAACTCGTTTAAGAATCCTAAAACGAATAAAGGACCGAAAAACAAAACAAATATTGCATAAAATATTCATTAGAAAAACACATTCTTCGCCATACAAAAGCTATAAAAGTCGATAAAGTCCGGAGACGATTTTTAACTTTATAAAATTATACACTCGTAATAGAAAATTTCGTAGAAAAAATATAAATAAATGATAAAAAAAAATCTTTCTTATTGCTAAAATGCTGAATTTTCTCTTTAGTTTATTAAGCCAGGAAGGTATTATTTTCTAATATATTCTGATTTTATTTAAGTGAATTGATTAAAATTGACTGCAATTGCGACTCGATTATTACTCTTGCAAATCTCCGTGGGTGCAATTTTAATATAGAATTAATATTAGTTTCCTGCTCAGTTTGCGATATCTAAAATAACGAATAGAGGAAAAAAATATATGATTAAATCTACTTTAATTAATCCCAGAATCGAGCATTCATAAACAATACTCCTTTCGCTCTTGTGATCATTTCCAAATAAAACAATAAATAAAAAAAAAGAGCTGGTACACTCTGACCCGAGCACCAGAATGACGTCAATTGGTAACCATAGCAACTGTAAAACCCCGTTTACTTACTTATTTTTTATTTTATATTTTTATTTTATATTTAAAAATTGGTGTAAAAGTTATAAGAATATTTTTCATAAATATTTATTAAGTAATTCGATTTTTAATTGCAAGTTATGCGAGAAGGAAAACAATTTATGCATTCTGTGTCTATGTTAATTGCGCATAATCTCGTTAATAATCATATTTCGTCAACGTAAACAAGTGTAAATATACAAACATCGACTGATATCTAGGTTATGTAAGGGTGGAGCAAAGAGAATTGCCGTGTGACGTCAATTCGACGTCATCGCATGGTGAAGTGGTTAAGGAACTCATTCAGTGAGGAAACCATGTTTTCATCTACGAATTTAACTCTAAGAGTTCTTATTACTTGGTAGGTACAATTATTTCAAGATTTTTAATAATATTGTTGACATTTTTAAAATTGTTTAAATTTATTTCTGTCTACAAAAAGGGGGTAGATACGTACTATACGGTACATCTCCTCCTTCTTTCTGATTATTAATTAATTAAACGTAATTAAAATATGGATAAATATACTTAAATTTAAAATGGTCCAGAAGCACTAGAGAGTATTATTTTTTATAATTATTATTGTTAAATTAAAAATATTTTAGCTGGCACCATGGTAATGGATATATAAACATTAAAACTTTGCATGTTCCACAGTAATTTTTAAAAGCCGGCTGCAAAAATTATAATTAAAAAATATGTAAAATAAAGTACAGAAATAAATAAATGTAATAAATTATTTTTTAGTGGTAAATTTGTTTAAAACGTAATAAATATTCTACCACGCTTCGAATCGTTTATAATACAGTAAATAGAAATTTCTACTTGTGTACTAACAATATTACAATCCCAAAATTTAATTAATGGAGTATTGAAAGATAAGTTACTTAACTAAAGATAACATTTAACAAATTTGTCATTAACCTGATGTTACATACAACAGCAATAACACGAGTTACATATGTACACCATTCTCTTCCAATTAACGAAATCAGTATCCTCTCCCCATTCACGCAAATTCAATTGTAAAACGTTAGATTCAATTATTATCGTCTTTAATGCGCAATCTTTCTAAGAGAAATCCATTTTAGAAGCTTAAAAAATGCTCCTTTTTAATAAAATATATCCGCATTTTTATTAAAATTTCCTATAGAAACAAAGTTTACAAACGTTCGGGGATGTGTGAGGTATATTTTTACACGTTTATATATATATATATATATAAAACTTCAGAAATAGGCTCTATATTTCTTCCTCTTCACTACTTTTTCGAAAGTTTGGCTTGTTATAAACTGTTCTTTCGCAAATTGTCAGTATGAAAGCATACAGTAAAGCCTTAACGTTCCTTTTTTTCTCCCTTACATAAACTTTTTTTTATATCTCCAGACTGACATAAATCTTTCTCTGGAAGACATAAGTACTTATTATAATTCAATATCTAAATAATATATATATATACATTCTACTGATTAATAAACATTAATTCTAACTGAATAATAAATTACTTCTTGTATTTCTTCTACAGAAACTAAAATAATTTATCAGATTCCTTAATATTAATCGTTGATAAAATACTCTTATAATTATTATTATTTTTTTAATGATTAGAATAGTATATTTAAAGAAAAATTAAGATAAAATTCGAGAAAATCTTTCCAATTGGATGAGAGAGAGAGAGTGAGAGAGAGAGAATCTTTAACTCTTTTCAATATAATTTCCTTAAGTTGGCATTTTTCATTATAATTTTTGAATATTTTCAATCGATGAGGAAAAGATTATTTTAGTTTATGACGTTTTATATAAAAGGATATTTAAAATGTATTTTAATTTTAATTCCTTTAAAAATTCAATAAGAAATTAATGCTAATTATTATCTTAAATTTTCTCTAATTTTTATACAATTTAATTATTAATTAACTCGATTTTTATGAATCCAGTTTCTAGTGCAAATAGTAAATTAATTTTTATTTTTAATTTATATATTTCGGCGGGATAAATATTTCATTTTAATGTTTAATTTATAAAGATAAAATGATAAAAAAATCTATAAAAATTAATTTAATATTTGGTTTTTAATTTTAATCATTTAATAATATTGTTTAAAAACTTATTTATTAATATAATATTTAATTTTAATTAATATTATTTATTTTAAACCTTACGATTTTTTTTAATTTTAAGGAAAAGTACAATTTCTATTTTAGAAAACTATTTTAGTAAGTTATATGTAAGATCTAATACATGATATTTAAACTTTCTCAATAATCCAGACTAAAAAAAACCCAAAATCTCGCAACGTAACCCGCAAAACCCCCTAAAATACGTCAAAAATTCAATACAACATTCGAGAAATCCGCAACATAAACCCCAAAAATTTTCCAAACTCTCAACTTAACTCCCAAATTCCTTAACATAATCCCATAAAAATTGCAAAAATTACCGACATATTTCAAAAAATCCTTAAAACACCAACACAACCTTCGAAAAAACTACAACGTAATCCAAAAAAAAACCTTAAAACCCAAAATAACTCCCCAAAAACCTTTAAAAAACACCAACACGACCTACCAAAAACCATAGCATAATCCCAAAAGAACCTTAAAACCCCAAAATAACTCACCAAAACCTTCAAAACACCAACACAACCCACCAAAAACCACTGTATAATCACTGCAAAAAAAACACCACCTTAACTACTAAAACATTTACCATAATCCTCATAAAATGTCCGAAATTACCAACATATTCCCCAAGAAAATCCTCAAAATCCCCAACGTTCACACCCCCCAAAAAAATCATCAAAACTACCAACTAAACTCCCGAAACCTTCAAAGCAGTTCCCATAAAATCCCCAAAAATCCCTAACATAACCCTAAATTCGAGTCTGTCTAGGACGTTATTGCGTGTATTTACTCGATAAATAATTCGTCTTTATAAATTAATGAGATATTTAGAAATAAACAATTGTTTGTTGTGCTTTAAAAAGAAAGAAAGAAAAAAAGAAAAAAACTGTCATGGAGCCACTTGGCAATTATTCTTGTTCATAAACACAGAAGAGTCAGGAGGGGGATGAAGTTGAAGAGAAAATAAAGACTTTTTATCTGTACAGCCCACCTGCCCTCCAGAGGCCAGTTAAATAAATTCTAAAGAATGTCGACCTTCGGGACAAACATACTTAAATTTGGAAATTTTATCATTTAAAATCGACATTTTTCTAGATTCTAACGCCTACTTGTAACGTCTTTTCAATTATCTTTTTAAATAGGTTACTCTATAAATGTATAGAAGGACTTATATAAAAAATTCAGAAAAACTCTCTTATCTTTTATCCTATAAGGAATATTAATTCCTTTCTCAGTAACTCTCGAGCGCGATTGTAGACCTATATTATATTATGGCTTTAGCGTTATTAATAAATGCAAACAATTATAATCAGTACAGTTTACTCTGATAATTATTAGGTCTAAATCCAAGTAATGCAAACTAATTCCATTAGATGTAAAGCTACAATTAAGGATTATACATAATACTCGCTCCGGTTAATTAATTAAAAATCTAAAATTAACAATTTTAACTTATTTTATTTATTAATCTTTTGTGAATCGTTTGAATGATTTCAAATATAAGTTTAACTATAAAATTATTTGAATAATTATTATAATTAATAACCAATAGCATTTTAGATATTTCGATATTGCGGAATTGAATACGTTGATTGCCTTATTGGCTCTTTTTGAATTTTTTTGAATTTATCTTTCTTATGATTGGTTAATTTATCAAATTCGATTTTATTTAAATTTTAACGTAAAATTATTTTATTATTAATGAAAATTAAATCTTATAATTACAAATTAAATCCAAAAGAATATTTATTGCTACTTATTCTAAATTATTATTGTATTTTAATTTTACATATTTCTTTCAATTATACATTTGAATCGAAATATATCAAGTATAAAAATGTAAATAATATATATTTTAAAGCTGTAATATATTATTATTTCATAGAACTTACTATAAATAAATAGTTTATTTTCTTAAAATCATTATATTAAAGATGACATAATTTAAAACAAACTATAGATTTTAAAAATATTACACGTGCTGCCATCTGTAATTGAAAAATATAACTAACAGTTTATATATTCATTAAAATGATAAATTTGAGGAATATACTGAATTTATAAATATAGATTTAGAGATAATTAACAGAAAATAATTCCATCCTTCAACGAAACTTTTTGAACCGGCTAGACTAATAATAATAAATCTTATCGCTGGAAGAAAATCATATAATTCTGTTAATTAACTAAAATTATGGCTAAATTTAAGCAGTAAACAATACATGGAGAACATTATTCATGATAACTTATCCAAAGAATAGTTATTATTTTATTAAAACTTTCTATACTCAAAGGGATCGTTAAATTTCTTTAAATTCTACTCTTCGACGTCACACAGCACAATATGAAATTTAAATTTTTAAACTGCGATAACTGATTGGCTATTTAATTAGTCAATTAAATTGCTTGTTTATTTAACGTCATTTATTATCATTAACACAGAAGAATACACGCATTTACTTAATTAAATATTTATTTTACGTTTATTTATTTATTTTAAAAACATTCAGGCAATTTATTACAAGTAAAACACAATTAAAATTCGAATTGTTTTCAAAAATTATCAAATAAAATATATTTAATAAGGAATTAAAGTGGATTTTTTTTCTTAATTTTCGGCTTTTAATGAACGTTTTTACATAAATTTATATAATTTTTCATATTTACTATTCCTGTATTTCCATTCTTTTATGGTAATTCAACAGGTCTTATCACAGAAGGCCACTAGGGCCATTTGGCTAGCCTTATACAAAGGCCTCAAAAACATTTGTTATAAATTATTCATTTCACGTATGTTTATAAAAATCTATATTTTTGTCAAATTTAACTATTTTATTTAATATAATATAATTTTAACGCTATTTTTTTTTTTTATTTGCTTGGTGGCCTCAAAATGATAAATGGTGCCTCTTTTGATCTCTGAAAGGCCCCAGTAATTAGTACATTGTTTACTACAATTTAATTAAATAATTAAAATTGTATACTCTTTTCATAATTATTTTAAATCCTCAATAATATAATTGAATTATATATTAACTTAAAATACATACATAAATTTAAGTTTAAAATCTGTTTATTTTCGTATATTTTTAAATAGTAACTGTAACTTTTATTCTGTTAAAATCGGCTAATTAAAAATGCGCATCTCATTATCATAATCAATTCAAATTGACCAATGAGCTGATCAGCTCATTGGTCGGATTAAAAATTAAAAAAAAAAAAAAACAAATATACCACTGTATTCGGATTTTATCACAATAAATTCATAAAATAGATTTTTTCAGTTAATTTTTTCACTTTTTGAAGCACAAATGCTAATTTTTATCCGAATAAAGTCAGAAATTTTTTTATAATCGTTAAAATCGGCTAATTATAAATGCGCATCTCATTAACATAATCAATTCAAACTGACCAATGAGCTTGGTCACTTGTTTTTTTTTTTTTTAAATAGGCTATTGTACTCGAATTTTATCACAATAAAATCATAAAATACATTTTTAAAGTTAGTTTCTTCGCTTTTTTAAGCATAAATACTAATTTTTATTAGGATAAAGTCAGAAATTTTTTATTTTTTAAAGTCGACTAATTAAAAATGCGTATGTGATTTCCCTAATTAATTCGAACTGATGCCTTACTTCATGTTATTTCCTTATACTAAAGCTATCGTATTCGTACTTAAATACCATTAATCCCTTAAGATAGGATAAATTCCGAGAAAATTCGATCGATATGCAAATGAGTAGCGACGTTGATGGAGTTATGTCACCGAAATGTCCTTAACACTTTTATATTCCTCATATCGCAAACATGCGCCGGTAAATATATTTATCCCTTCATTTTTTAAGTTATCTAATCCCATATACAGCTTAAAATTTACATATTAAATTGTCCCACAATTTAGTTTGGCATGGCAAAGTGTTGAAAAGGATTTTACATTTTTCTAGACTATTTTTCCCCCTTTGAAATTCCACTGTAAAATGTGTCAACACGACTTGGGACATCTTTAAAGATGTTTTTATTCGAGTTGATAAACCTAAATTCCAGACAGAAAATGTCATTGATGCGAATTTAAACCGTGTCCTGCTTGTCACTTCTGATACAAACCTGTCACCAGAATGTCAATTCTTATGCTTCTTTGTGTTCCTCAATGATAAGTGACAGCATCTATACTGATAAAGATTCATCTTTAACGTTTATATCTATATATATATATATATACAGGGCCAGATTCACGGGTAAGTTTAGGGCCCCGCTCTACGAGGGGGCCTTTATTAATACACGGTAGAAAGAGGTTAGAGTTTAGGGTCGTAACACAGGATCGTGTGTTTTACGTGCGTCCAGCTATACTCACGGATACAAATAGATATTTAGAATTTCGGCCATCCTGTACATAAAGTAACGAAATCGAATGCAGCAACAATATAAAAAATGCGAGTGGGTTATTTCCTTTTTATTCCGCTTTAGTGACAGGTAAAGAAAACTTGGTCTGGATGGCAAACAAAGTCGAGTAAGCACGTGATTTAATTCAATCCAACGGATCAATTCTGATTGAGTGACTGCTTACGTCATGGAAAACGGAGGAGGAATACAAAGTATTTCCTACGTACAAAACTCCAACTAATTCATCATAAGGGGAGAGGAAAAAATTCAGTGATTTTGGTAAGTTTTTTCTTTTTTAATGCATAAATCCCGAGGGAATTTGCGAAATCAAACTTGATTGCATTCGGATCAATTCTGTAATCGTTGCCTGTGGCTTCCTGTACGGTTAGTCCCTATGATAAATATAGAAAGGATCGAATTAACTCATTCAATTCTCTATAATTTCGAATGCAAAAGAGTATTTCTTACAAGAAAAGGCCATTAAGGGAATTTATTTTATTCTTTTTTCCTACTTGAAATTCACACCGACGTCTTTCTACTTGTAAATATATATATATATATATGTATATATATATTCAATTTTTGAAGTATAAAAATGAGCGGATTAAATTGAATTGAATTTTGATAAATTAGCGCGCAAAATTTCTAGTTTCCTTTTTTTTCAGAGGAGAGAAAAGATTATTTTTATTTTCCTTTCGGTCGTTTCTTGAATTCAATTTTGTCTGATTACTTCAACAAGTGGCACAGTAGTACCAGAGGAATTCAATCGTTTCCTTCTAAGACAACAGTTGCAATTCGTTTCTATTTTTAGCATCAACCAATATTTTCCAACCGTCATCTGCTTAATCAGCCATACAGATCGCTTTAATCAGCTATTTTCTTCGTTTTCTACTAAAATATCATTACCTTTATTTAATACAAAAGACGTAACATTTTCATTTCTTATTATATTTAATTACATCTCCATCTTCTTCTTTGATTCTCTTCGGATAAATCGAACGAAATTGCCTCTCTTGCTCGGCAATTCTAGAGAATATAAATGGATTTTTATTACTTAAAATTAATTCTTTTTTCGGGTATTTTATATTTAATTTAATTTTATAAAGATTAATAAACAAAAAATTTCATATTGTTTTTTTTACATACAAGCGTGCGCCTATTTAGGTAACTTAATGGCGTATAAAGTGATGGTTATAATTCAATTAATAGGACTAATAAGCGGTAAATTATTATATATTACTAAAAATAGCAGAATTTATTTATAAAATTCAAAAATAACACAAATTTAAAGCTCTAGATTCGGTTTTTTTTAACTGGAAATACCATTCGTTCGACATTATCCGTGTGCTGAAGTGATGATTCGTAAACACAAAAACTGTACATTTTTACCAAAAAAAACTGCTCGATCAAATGATTTTTTTGCCAAAAACACATTTAAATTTAGTTCTAGTTAAAGAAATTTAAAGAAAACATCACAGTATTTTATCATTCCTTCATTCAAAACAGCTTTTAGTTATAAGAACCTCATCTATCTTTCTAAATCTGTCAGTTCTTATTATAAAATTCATTACTATCGTTATATCATATAGTAATACGTTTAAAATCTGTATATATATAGGAAGCTTTCGTAAGAAAATCTATGTATGTAAATAGATTATGGCATTTTGAGACTTAACATATTCAACATCTACATTGGAATTTCCAGAGCAGAGAGGGATGAGGAAATTTATTTTAAACGATGCTATACGAGACAATTTTACATATATTTTTATTCCAATACATTTTTTATGTATAAAAATCCCAACGAAATTGCTGTGAATAACGAGAAAATAACGAAAATTTAGAGTAAAAAAAACAAGCTGTAATAAAGTACGGAAGGAAGAATAATTCACTGAAAAAAAATCCCTAAATAAAATCAAAATAGAATTGATTTACAGGGATATTTTGAAAGAAATTTATCCCTATCTAACGCCATTTTTTTTTTCAGTAGCATCAGCCGAATTCTATTCATAGAAAGACAAAGTTATTGTTATCGTTTCTATAAATAACCAGAAGCGGAAATATAAAGAGAAAAATTGTAAATAATTAAAACAAAAACAAAATTAAAGAATAAGAATGTATATATTTAATAAATTTATAAAGATTTTCTTACTTTAATTATATTTTTCTCCCTGAACAAACATTCATCTTCGTGTTCTCTTTTGAGGTAGAAAGGGGGTCATTTGATAAAGTAATAACAATAATTTATGCATTCGGCGTATGTTATTTCTACATTTTTTAATCAATAAATAATCAACTTTTCTCTATTTTTAATATATAAAAAAAAATGTAATATTTAATTAATTTTTGAATTTACTCGAGAATTAGAACACAAGAACGTATCTAGTTCAAAATCCTTTGGGTACTTTATAACACAGCGTTATATATTATACCCTTAATAAGTTATTTTCTTTGTTTTAATTGAATATTTAAAATATTCTATATAGTTCTAAGGATATTTTCCTGTTTTTCTAAGCTATAAATAAGTAATAAGATAATATAAAATATCTTTATTTATTTTTCTAGAAATTGCTGAAACCGAGAGTTAATTAAAGATGTTTTCATAATATTCAAGATTTTATAAAATGCAACGTTAGTTATTTTGCTTCATCGATCGAAAAATAAGAGGAGAGTTTGCCAGATTTTGTTAAGACGATGATGAGATTTGGCAGTATCATATCAAATATATATATTAAAAAAAAAGGTTTTATTCGGTAAATTTTTTATAATTTGATTTTATAATAATTAAAATTACTTATTTCTTCAATTAAATGGACTTTAAAATATAAAAATAAGCTATAAAATTGTAAAATTTCGTCTCGTTTCTAAGAGTTGTCTTTGAACATGAATTGCATTTCAACGCGTAGAAAGCTTTGTTTAAACTGAATTTTTTAGATATTACTCGTGAAATAATCTTAAAATATTTATTTATTTTTAATTAAAATTACTTTAAAACATAGAATTAAAGTATAATTTCTTTTTAAAAAACACGATAAAATTGCCTCTAGAGTGCAACAGTTGTCTTAGAACTTGAGCAGTTCAATCTAAGTTAATCAAGAAACTTGTGTTTAAATAGGACAGAACTTTTCAAATATTAATTTTATAAAAACTTAAAAATATTTTAAAAAACAAAAATAAAATAAAATTTTCTAAAAATAACAGTAAAATATCATTTCTTTTCTGTGAGTTGTCTTAAAAAATAACTACAGTACTTTTAAGGCATCCAAATTCCCTTAAGCTGACTTTAACGTCTCTCTCTCTCTCTCTCTCTTTCAAGTAGTGGGTCAAATGTCTGTAACCTTTACCTTCTGTAAAAGTAAACATAGAACATCCGGATAAAGTTATTTCTATCGGATAACTTGGATCAATAATCGGAATATCATATCGAAGAAGTAATACAATACGATTTTCCAATTCAATTCTCTAAGAGTTCCACTTTTCAAAGTCAAGTAAGTATCGCGATATTGATACAAAAATAAAATTAAATAACAGACAAAATAAAATGATTAATTAGTCAGAATGTTTCTAATCTCAATTCATTAATCTTCTTATAAATTCCTGTAAACTAATTAATCTTCCCGTAAATTCCTATAAACTAATTGATCTTACTATCAATTCCTTTCCTATGAATTCCTATAAATTTCTACGAATTAATTAACCATCCTATGAATTCATATAAATTCCTGTGAATTAATTAATCTTAGAATGAATTCCTCTCCTATGAATCCCCCGAATTAATTAACCTCCTTATGAATTCCTGTAAACCGACTGTACCATGAATTCCTTTCCTATGAACTCCTATAGCCTAAATTTCTTAATTAACTTTCCTACGAATTCCTACGAACGCTTATGACTTATTAGTCTTGCTAAGAATTATTTCCTATTAATTCCTATTGACTAAATAACGAATTTTCCTAGGAATTTTTGATGAAATTGCTTTGATACACTAAAGATGTTTATCTTTTTTCCTTACACAAATTCCTAATGAGGAGACGAATTATCTCTTAATCATTAACAGGATAATTATAGGACTAAGTTAGATATCAAAGTAATTTTTATCTTTGACTTACCACAAGAAAGAATTAACTCGATCCTTGATTAAATTCAGATAACCTTTTCTTCTATTGATGAATTGTAGCTTCTTCTTCTCCTCCTCCTCTTCTTCTTGATAGCATCTCACATTAAGGAAAAAAATAACTTTATTTTATATTTTAAAAATTCATTATTAATAAAATTTTGATAATGATTTTTAAAATAAATTTGAAAAATCATAAATTTCAAATTACAGCAGATGTTTGTGAAGATCATAAATTATTTAATTCTCAAATATTCTCCTAATTATCATTTTTATTTTTATGGAAAAGACAGATAAATATTGTGATTTTTTTAAATTTAAATAATGATAATTTGGTAAAATATAATATTCAAATCTTTAGATCTATATAGAATAATGCTACTTATCAAGATTATTAAGATATATTGTAGCATCTGTTTGACAGAAAGAAAGGATGAATTTGATTGATTTCTATGAAACTAATGCAGTACACATTAACAATATCTGGCATAAATCCTAGAAAAGTAACAGAAAACCCATTAATTTACTCAAGATAACATTGCAGATTACATTTTCTCTCCAGAAATACTCGTAAAAAAATGATTTAAAAAATTAGATGAAAAATAGAGATAAAAAATGCTGGAATTAAAATAGAGAACATAAATTAAATTTAGAATTAAAAAGAAAAAAGGAAATTTAACAAGGGACGAATGATTTTCAACAGGATATAAATTAATCCAATGACCTTAACTGATAATAAAGATGAAGGTAAATCCCCGGAAGACTGGGAATAAAGTTGTGAGAAGGGAGACATACGATTCGAGATAAAGAGGATGAGGAGAAATGTGCTGAATGAAACGATAAGAGGAAATAGCTGACAAAAGAAAGCATCAACACTTTCAACCGAACTAGATAGAAGCTAAGTTTTGGCTTTAAAAATGTCCTAAAAGTGACTTTTTCAAGAAGAAAACTTAATTAATTCAATTGCCATTTCTTTTTTTACTTATCTTTCTATAAATTTATATTTTAATAAGTAAACTTTTTAAATATAAAAATATAATAAGAGACAGTTGAAGGAATATTCCTATCGTTGTTTGATACGAAATCGCTTGTATCTTATTCGAAAAATATTCGAAAATCGATGAAAGGACCTTCAAATGACTATCGAAAATCGAAAGTAGATGCCTTCAGACGTAGAAAAGTTGGCAATTCTTGAATTTACTTTGCTTGAAATTTGATTATACATCAGCGTAGATCTTTCCTCCACTTGTCATTAGGAAGAGAAATGATGCGAATGATAGGAATTTCAGTTGCTCTCTACTCGAAGAAAATTCATAAGCAGCAATTTCCTGTTTATTTCACCATATATTTTAGTTGAAATAAATTTTATTTAATTAATTTAACGATTCTTCGAGTGTATTTTTAATCTAATTTCGTATCATAAGATGTCTTCTCCATTAAAAAAAAAATCTTCCGCATAAAAATGGCATTAGTAAATGTTCAAATATATTTTATACTTTAAGGTTCAAAAATGTGTTTTTCTCCACTAACAGCTTTGCAGATCATATATCAATCTATCTTCTTCTTTTTCTACTTATATTTATATCTTAGATGTTTAATGTTGAGTCACGACCGAATTTTAAACATCGTGAAGTTCTTCTTATTCAAAATCAATGCAACAAAGCAATAGATTATAACAAGTATCTAATATGATAATATCGATGATTTATTAATAGTTTATCCATAAAAATCTGGATTCGAATGGGATCCGAGTCCAGAATATCCTAGATAAAATATTAATAAATCATCTGGAATTTTCTGGATAAACTGCTCAAGACATCTGTTCAATTTGGTGTTTGTTCATCTCAAATTGATGGTGAAGAATATAACAACGGGTTTGGGTTGGGGGACAAGCTAAATGGGTTCTTAATGAGCCCATTACGCTTCTTCCTCAAATTAACATTGGTTTCTTAGCTTTGCAAATCGTATATCAATCTTTCATCTTCTTTTTCTACTTATATCTGGATGTTTAATATTGAGACACGTGTGAATTTTAAACATTCTGAAACATCTGTTTAACTCGAATCTAACAATGGATTTGGGTTGAGGAACAAGCTGTTAGTTTCTTAATGATCTCATTGCTCTTCTTCTTCAACTGATAAAGACGATCCGAAGACAAAATCAATAGCTTAGGATTTAAAGAAAAATAAATAAATAATCCGCAAAAATGTCAAATTATTAATTTTGAAAACGTAAGAATATTTAAGCTATTATAATATAAAGCTTATGATCACGGGCATATGTGGAACTCTCGTTATCTTGAGAGTTTCACCTCATTTATCGAACTATAAGAACAACAGACACTAACAAGAATCAATTTCCTGAGTGATGATAATTATTACTTAGATTCCGTAAAGACACAAACCAGAAAGTTTATTATTATATTTTCTACATGAACTGTCTTCGAGATGACAGACCACATATATATTGATATATTTAGGCACTGTAATATGCTTTTATTGCTAAATGAAATTACACTCTTGGACCGAAATAGATTTACTTCTAAATCTTTAGTGCCAAGGTTTCGCAAGGAACCATAACATTATACAGCGTAGCAATTCGATCTGTAATATTTGGTAGAGTTCTATTATATTATGGTACCAATCCCAGTGTCATTTTCCATTATAACTAAGCATGATTCTGATGTTCCGCATCGAAATCGTGAAATGAATCAGTGTCTATATATATTGTATATTAATGTAGAATATTCGATATTAAAGAATGTATATGATCTTTAATATCGAAAATCGTTAGGGTTGATTGATTGAATCGATTCATTAATACGAGGTACTAGTATCTGTTCGTGTCATTCGTTTGGGCTTGTAAATATAGGCACACCGGACAAAAATTAGTCACCCCTAACAGAAATGACAGTAAGTAGTTACCGATTACACAGAGGGTGCCACGAGAGAATTGTTGGGTTTGGTTTATTTGGTTATGACAAGGCGACACATGGGCGATCTGCCGATTGGGGAATGCCTCCCGGAAGGTCTTTTAAAGGAAACTGGCCTCTATTTGGGTGTTACTAAAGTGAAGAAAACCCAGAAAACCAGCTAGTTGGCGAGGCGCGAATTCACGACTAGTGTTTAGTGGTTTAAGAGAGAATTGTTAAGAGATAAATAGCACAATCGTGGTCTGTAAGGCAATTTCTGTCTCGTGAGATGGTAAAGAGCAACGTGAGTGTTGAATTGAGTCTGCAATATGGGTCGTACGGTAGACGTTATTGAGTGGCAAAAAGGAACCATCGTGTTTGGCCCTGTCCACGGACCCAAAGTGAATGAAGTCGCACAATTTGTTAGTATGTCAAAGGAGTTCTATAAACATGGATGTAGTTCGCAATCAACTGAAAATCATCCGAAGCTTCTATCGCTGGAGACACTATCTCTAGGACTTCTCTTAGAAAGTTCTTTACTTTCTTCATGGGAAAAGTCCTATATCTTGTGATAATAGGTTCCGAGAAAATCAAAAGATAATTCAAAATGTCTTCGTTGGTATTCACGCAATTGAATTTGCTAGCCTTTCCTATATTTTTAAGGTATTTATTTCGAACCTCTCGAGCCTCTTCCGATAATTGTTCAATAGATAATAATGAGTTTGCCACCAATTCTGGCCCATGAGTTTGCGAACACTTGGCAGCATACAAGAATATTTTTTGACATATAATCTTAAAGTATTGATACAGAATATTTCAAATTTATAACTGTATTATCAATACGGTTACTTACAATACGGATACTTGACGATTAACCTATTAGGTACTGTACGTTCTGTCATGGATAACTAATTTAATTATATTCAGTTATTCAACTCTGACAATTTACAAATCGCATTTGAGTGGCTTTTATAAAAGGAATTAAATGCTTACTTTCCATTCAATTCTAAATTAAACGGAAAACAATACAGTAGTCAATTTATTGTTGTTATTGTATACAGAATAATCCTAAAGCCGGCCATAGGTTTAAAAATTCATCTCACTTGTCAGTGAATTTCGACCCTAAATGCATACGGTTTTCACAGAAATACTCGGTATGAGGAGGATTTTTTAAAATTACAAACATTTTATGCAGATCTTAGTCATAATTTCTGCTATTTATGGCATTCTTATGAGGAAATAATCATGGAAATGGGCATATCAAGTTCTCTGAAAGTGAAAAATTATGTACGGTCCACACCATAATCGAGGCCATCATTTAATTTGCCTCCGAAATTGGCATTAAATCGTGTATAGAGTTAAATTGAAGAATCTCAAGCAATAGGAGTCATATATAGCAATGAAGTTCGAGTTCGAATACTTGAAAATACCCGATTTTTGTAATGATAATGTTTGCAAATTTTAGGAATCTTACATTTAGCAATTCATAGATGACGAAGAGTTCATTATTTAATTTTATGAAAGATTCATTTACGTTTCATTATAGCTTTACGAGGATAGCATTATTTAGGAGGGCTTTAAATTGAGGCTTGATTACGTACTCTATACATATGTAAACGTACTAAAACCCTCGCTTTACGACGGCACATTTTATCCTCCTTTTAAAGGTAGAAGAAACAGAAATTCATATTTTTCACATCACAGTAAACAGTTTTTTAGTAAGCAAATAGGTCGTAAAACGGAGTATAGTATATCAAACTTTAGAAAATGCAGTTAATATCCCTTATTTTCAATGATATTATTTGAGAACAATGAAGTTAAAATGAAGAATTGATCGTCAATCTATTATTTTAAATTAAATATATTCATCTTAATAACGTAAAACGTTGCTGTAAGTGAAATATTAAACTTTCTTGAACAGATAATATATAGAAAGAGTAATAAAAAGCTCTCGTTATAGAGTCGCAAAGCCGTCGAGAGTTTGTATGAGGCTCGGATGTAGAGAGCCTCGTAGCCTTTTGCCATTTATAATAAAAAAACAAATTAAATACGTAAAATATTTGTTTCTTTATTAATAAAAAGCAGATTTTAAGTACGAGGCCTGATGAGAGATGTGGACCGCTTCAGCTGATTGCCGTAGACACCAAACTTAAGCATACAAAACAATAAACAATTAAAACATTGTAGTTGTATATAACTATTGATTTGCTTACTTAATACAGCTTATCATTTGATAGCATTCAATAATCAGAATACAAAAAACAAAAACAAAACAGAAAATGTCCTAAATTTTTACGAATAAATGTTTTAAATTAATTAACACAAGTCTATCGAAATGTAACAACAGATTTACAAATTTGCACATAGTCGAAACAGATTCGTCTGATTATATTCGGTGAGATCTTGAATGCGTTAATCGGGTGAAAGGTCAAAAGAGGTCAAGCGGGACTATTTAGTCCCCCTTGACCTCCCGACCCTAAGCTAGAAAAATAGAAGTGGTGACTCCAAAATAGAGGGAGGAAAATAGGCCATTTGGTCCTGTTTAACCCCCTTATCTGAACACAGATTTTCTTGACTAAGAACAGTCTCCAAAATTTAATCTTTCGTATTAAAAAATTATGTAATGTAGTTTCTTTTAATAAGTGGGATAAAATCTTATTGATTTTATTCACATATTTTTTATGAATTTTGGGAAGTGATGGACCCGTCCATTGCGCTTTCTCGGGTCTTCAACTGATGATATATTACAAACAGAAGAGGAAAAAGCAAATGATGATCTCAAAATTGATTTTCGAACAGGAGAGATAACTTTGTGATATTAATAAAAGTTCTATCTAAAATCTTTCTAAATAGAACTTTTAAATTCACATTTAAAAATGAATAGAAGTCATTTGATTCTACGAGTATATACTGTATTACGTTAGAATAATGTAAAGATGACAATGTAGATCAGGGATTCTTAATTGGATCGATATTGATCCCTAGAAGTCGATCGACTGGAAAGAAGGGTCGTGCATACCAAAGGTCGATATGCCGTCTAAAGTAAAATTATATTATGTAAACACTAGTTTATTATAGAGATAATTTTAACATATATCCACGCTCATCAAATATTTATGCATTCTTGTATTACTTTTATCCATTATCTTTCTTCGAGTAAATTCATTTTTTAACATAAAATCGAGACATTTTCGAATATATTTTTCTAGACAAGAGCTTTGCGTACGGTAGAATCTCGCGTTAACGACTAATTGGTTCCTGGAAGGACGTCGTAAAACGAACCGTCCTCTTTCCCGTCATAAAATAAGGTTACTTTCCTGGAAATAATTTCTAACTACGTAACACCATACAAAAATATAACGCTTAAATACAGCATTTTATAAGGCCATTATAAAAAAAACCGAATCGTAAAAACGAGATTATAAAACGAGAGGTCGTAAAACGGGGTTTACTATCCGTTTCAATATCTTCTCTTACATTCTTTAATGCCATTGATAATGATAATTAAAAAATAATGAAATTGATTTTTAATACAAAATAAACTAGCAACTGCATAAATTCATGTCATTCTTACAAGTATTGGGTCAGTTTTCAAAAACTGTAGACCTATAAATTCCCACTGGAATCCGTCTGTCTGACTGCCCTGAATGGAGCGAGATAGATGAAAGCCGAGATCAGATACGGAAAGTTTAGGGACAGAAGCCCCGATTAACCCATACAAACTACCGGATTGGACCAGAAATCACGTTATTTCGATTCAAAAATTTTCTCCTGAACGGTGTTAGATTGGCACGACTCCATTGTTAATACGAAAAGTATGCTGTACAGGAGCAAGACACTACTGAAATCGATAGCTTTGTGACGAAAAATTGCAACCCGGCATTGTGACGACATCACAATAAATAATTATTTAACTTCGATTTTCTTTGTGTCTTTGCTCAATAACGGTTCATACCAAGGCTCATCCACATAAACAATATTACTGAAATCTGTGATGACCACGCGGTGACCTCCCTTGTTAGTTATGATTTCATGTAGGAAGAGAAGTTGCATATGAAATAACATAGAGCCACAAGTCTAAATATGGCCCTTATTCCTTCTTTATTAGTGGATACATGTTCTATTATTTTCTAAGATGTCAGAAAGAATCAAAACAATTAAAGACCTCAATTTTTTTTAAAGTAAAAAAACAAAACCGATTCTACGCCACGTACAGTACTGTACATAAAATTCTCTCCAAATTGTGAGATTAGAACTGTAACAAACTTATAAAATTCCGACATATATGAAATCAATGACTCAAAAAAGGTACAGTACATACAGTACATTTCGTAGAAGTGAATGACTCATAAAGAATCTACATTTCGTAAAATCGAGGTTCGTAGAATCGAGGTTGGGATCTGTATTGTCAAAATCAATACATAATGTCATTGTTATTAAAGATTTTTTAAAAATTTAATAAGAATATAAGAGAAAAAATAAAGGCCTATAAAAAAATATGGAATATTTCACATAAATTTTCTACAAATTAAAAATTATTTGAATATTTTTATTCTAAAATTAATTATTTTCTCTAATAATAATTTAAAGATATTCTTTTATAGCAAATTAAACAAAAAATAAATTTATTAAAAAGATGAGAATTTATATAATATTATTTAATCTCTTGCATCATTAAAAAAAAATAAATAATTATATAAAAAATTATACTCTTTCAGCCTGCATATTTTATTTTCCTAACAACGTACTGTACACTTCAATGCTATGAAGAAGTAATATATAATTACTGGGATGGTTTTTCTTTTCCATTTAACCAGCGTATAAGTCGAGACAAGATACGGAAAGCTTAGGGGCAGGAGGCCCCAATTAACTATACATAAACAATTCAAAAATTTTCTCCAGAACGGAGTTAGATAGATGACCGGCATGACTCTTTTTTTTGTCAGGAAAAGTATGGTGTACAGAGGCAAGGTACTACTGAAATCGAGAACAATTAAGCTTTAAATTATGTATTTTATTATGCTAAAATTTTTAATTATCATCATCTTATTAATTCTTTCATATCAAGGGTGCATATACTTTCGGAATCAAACTGATCCGAGATCACTTCGATCGTTCAAATCGTGCATACAAAGGAACTATTGCGATCCGATCAATCTCTATTTGCGTATACAAACGCTATCTATGATCAACTGGATCGCGATCAAACTAATACGAGCGGAGGGCAAGATCGTTTGGATCGGATAAAAGAGATTAAAGATGGCGGCTACCATGGTTGAAGTTAAGCTTACAGTAAATAACGAAGAAACACGTTTAATTGTTGACAAAGAAACTTATTTAAAACTTATAAATGGCAAGTAAAAACATCGTTATTAAAATATCCGGTAAGCTGAGATGAAAAAATAAGTATTTAGAGACAATTTTGCGAAGTTGTACCTCAAGAATGTATGACGTGCACTTTCATCATTTCTGCAAGTTTTATTTTTTTAATTTTGTAAAATTTGTATTTAAATTTTATTTTGTGAAAAACAATTTTATTCACAGAGTAATACCATTTAAAAATTCGTATGAATGAGCACAAACGATAATTCGTAACAGCGTATGTCGTTTAGCACTAACTACAGCTTTAATATCGAGAGATAAAATGGATTATTTTAATTTAATTAATTGATCCTTGTTAGTTAACAAATACAGAGTTTCAAAGACTCAGTATACGTTAACTAACAAGGAAAGACTATTATTAACTAACAAATGTTTGCCGCCGTCTTCGATCCTACTTGTATACTTTCCGCCATGACAGAAGCTATCTGTATCACGTGACAAAGACTGATCCGCTTTTACAGATCGATCCATACAAAACGAAAAGTATATGTTGACCCCAAGAAATAAGTTGAGACATTTAACGTTTTTCGTTACTAATTTATTTTAAAAATCGGCAAACAATTTTTCTTGGATCGATCATTTAGAACAGGCCTGGCCAACCCGCGGCCCGTCACGTTAAATTGTGTGGCCCGCTAAGCGATATTACATATCTATTAAAACTTTTGTTTCCCGTTATGTGTATACCAAAACAGTTAAATGGATGAAAATTTGCATGTGTCATCGTTATAAAGCGCAAGTACGAGTACGAACTCTTGGTATAACAATAAAATCTTATTCATTTTGTATTTGTTTTACTTTTTAAAAGCATGTTTGCCTAAATTGTGGCCCACCGTAATGTTACGCGTGATCAAAGTGGCCCGCGAAACAATTTGGGTTGGCCAGGCCTGATTTAGAAAATACTCTTCTAAATCACTTCTGTAAACTCGAAGAAGAATAAAAAAAAAGTTGGCAGATAAAATAACATTTTTCAACAATGTATAGCGCTTTATTGTTATCATTGTTAGCGCTGGTCCGCAATACTTTTTGAGTTTTCGATGGTTATCGAAATGCATGTTTGTTTGCTTTGCGATTTTCGAGAAGAAATATGAGTGAAGAGGTGAAGCGTTTTCTGGAGTATGGTCTTGGAATGAAGATCAACAAATAAAAAAGAATTGTAGAGGAAGCAGAGATGAAAAGAGGTGGACGAGCGTCCAGCATAACATTAGAAAAATTTAGAAGTTAATGGATTTCCGCACGATTCCTTGGAGCATTTCCAACTTCCGAAGATCTACAATCCAGCGGATTTCCGTCTGATCTCGCAGCATTAAAACCTTCAGTATTCGAAAGATTTGGAAGGCAATGGACTTTCTTCGAATCCTAGGCGCATCCTCAACGTATCGAAATATATTTCCCATTCTTTTCGTCCTATGAGCACTAAAAGGGTCTTTTTTGTATAATGCCTATTGTGGGATCGGCCAGGGCCAGGATGGAGTGGCCTGGCCGATCCTTGAAGCATTTCTTGGAGTTAAAATGACCCATTTCATATCAGTCAGTCACTGAGTGAAACAAATTTAGTTACAGGTTGTTTTCAAATATATGTTAATTAAATTAAAGTTGGTCGGTTGATAGATAAGGCAACGCGATCTTCGGAGGGAAAACGACTCTTTATATTAAACTGGTCCCTATTGAGGTATTACACACGTGAAAAAATTTGTAAAACTCTACATGGTCAGTCCGTTGCCAACCCGCAACCAAATATCTATTCAATAGTTGTATTCACTCGGCTGTCAACTGGTAGGTAGTGTGATAGGGGTGATAGGGCAAGTCCAAATCTACGAAATTTCTGGACTGAGGTAACTTGAATCCTGCATCAAACTCGAGACTTCACATGTTGCTGGTAGAGGAAATTAAAAAATTGCTACTTTTCGTTACGGCAATCTCACAGTCGGGATCCTGTAGTTGTCTCCACACACAATTCCAGATGAAAATCTATTGCTTTTTTTACGGAAATCTTAATGAAGAAGATATTTAATTAGGCAAATTAACCACAAATTCATCCAGACGAAACCAAGCGGGTAAGGAAACAAATTTTGCCACAATTACTCTACTATAAATATAACTAGAGCAGTGGATCTGTGGCCTGGTGTCTATTCTCTCCGATGCAATTTATCCGCCATACTACCGGAAGTTTTTGGTCATGTTGCATTTAAAATTTCGACGAATTGTGTGGCTTTCGCCTGCGATAATAAATTAATTAAAGGCTGCGGCTATACGTTTCGGAGATAAATGAATGTTTTATATTATAAAACAGTCATTTATCTGTGAAATATATAGCTGCAACATATGTTATTTAACCTTCTTCTAAAGAAAACAAAATACATTCTTGATGTCAAAACAAATTTGTCTGACCCTGAATATTAGGCCTATATTTTTAAATACTAAATACTGTACTACTTTCTTTTCCGAACAATAACGAATACACGAATAGTAACAGTTAAATAACTCAATTATTTTTGAAAGTATAACAAAATCCAATGCTACATGGCATACAAAAGTTTATTGGATTTGTGGTTTTTCTATTAAAACCCCCATAAACTTTTAACTAACAAACCTTCAAAAGACCTTCCAATACTTTCATTATTACATGGAATCTATCTGCAGAAGTTGGACAAGATGAATAATTTTCATGAAATCTTTAAAAACAAATCTAATACCGAAAAATAATGGGATAGTTTTGAGGCATTTCAAAAACCTGGAATGCCACCAGCCCAAGCCTTGATAATATATTGTTATTTAAGTAGAAAAAAAAAAAAAAAGGTACCATTGAAAAATTACTTTATCAAATGACTAATCAAATGACAAATACATACTTGTATGATTTTTATGGAAATATTACACAGAAAAATAATTTGTTTTACATCTTTTTATAAATACAAACAAACTTACAATAATAATAAATTGATATTATTCTTATTAAAATTTGTTACAAAATTTTTGAAAACACAACAAACCAATGACTAGAACTGAAATTTGAGATCATATTGAATGTAAGAAAATCAAATATTTCTTTTCTTACAAAGAAAAATAATTTAAATTTATAAATAAGTACTCATTAACTGTAACTGGATATAAAAATTTTCTATTTGAACCATTTTTTTTTCTTTTTAGTAAAGTATAAACTCATAAAACATACTGTTTATTAAGTTCTCATTTTGTGAAAATGTCTACATTTTATGAGTATAAAATTTTATTATTAAATTTATGGCACGAATACTAGTTCGATATCCCCCCTCTTTGACACAGACTATCATATTTGCTTGTAAGGTTCATACTTATGACTCGTGTTACATCATTTATTAACAAGAAAATGACTTATAAAGAACGTAAGTTTACCATCGCTTTAAAATTTTCTATAGATAATTTCTGAAATAAAATTTTTAAACCGACATTTTTTCTTATTAAACTATTGTCATAAATATTAGTTTGTTTTAGTAATCTTAATATTTTTCTTAAATTTTTATCAAAATTGTCTTTTATTTGAAAAATAATATTTTCCTTTAAATTTTAAAATTTCTCGTTATATATACCAAACTAAAAATTGTTTCTATCAAAGAACATAGCATGCGTATACAATGTATCTTTCTTCCTTGTTTTTTAAACGAAAATGTCTCGAAATTAAACCGTAAAGATATAAATTTACAAAATAATAAGAATAATAAATTAAGTAACAATAACAACAATCAACAAATTATAAATTAATCTTCTAAAATAGTTAATTCTATAGTTGGAGTAAATTTCCATGTGTATATGGATTTGTTGTGAGATTCTGAGGTAATTTGTGCTGTTTTGATCTGAGAATCTAAAAGAGCATTGTACTTGGTTCTATAGTCACTGCTACTACATTTGATATCTAAGAAATATGTTCCAGTATTAAAGAACATAAGGCCACATTGATGGTGATGAGTATTCTGAGGAAAAATCTGTGAAAATAAAAATAAATAATTCTTCTTGAAATTAATAAAATTCACTTTGAATAAAATGATTTTTAAAAATGTATTTACCTCATTAATTAATATCTTATCACTACCGATAACTGCAAGCTTTGTATCCAAATGGTAATTATGAAAGCCATTCTGATAATCCTGATATCCTTGTATGCAAAGATGAAGAGATTTTAATGTAAAGTCTGCAATAAAAAGTAAATTTTATAGTCTTTTTTTAAATATTTAATTGCTAATTATCTATTAATAATTCATCATTAATTCTGGTATCAAAATATGAAATTTTTTAAAAACTAAATTAGAATTAGAGCTATAGTCATAATTATAATTAATTCAATATTCCCTAGAATATAAAAATTCAATTTCATATATAAATTGCTATTATTATCATCAACAATCAATTAAAACACATTGAAAGAATTGCGAAACTAGATGATAAATTGATGTTTGCATTGGAATAATGCCAGAAAGACTGTTAAACAAACAATATTTATTTTGAAACTGTTATTTTGGTAAATGTTAGTAAAAAATGAGATTAATTTCTATTACTGTATTTTATGTATATAAGACACACCTCCATTTCAACACAAAATATTTAGGAAAAAAGAATTTAATGTATTTAAGTCATTCCATGCCTTTGGCACCAATTTTTTTTTTTTTTTTACTGTATTCTGGTTTAAAAAAAAAAGAAAAATTAGAATGTACACTTTTACTTACCAGGAAAAACAGGCAATTAAAAGAAGTAATTTACCATTAATATTTTCTACATGAATACATGCAAAAGCAGCTTAGCCATAACAAAAAGAAAATAATAATTGTAATGTGTTTAATTAAAAAACATTTTTATTCAAGAGTTGGACTAGGCAGAGGTTACCTGTAGCATACTCACTTGAAAAATTAATTAGCCTATTACAATTTTTTTCAGCCTTTTATATTTTTCTTGAATAAAAGTTGCATCTTCTATGCCATGAAATACAGTAATTATATTCTATCTAACCACAATTTCATTCATAACTGCAGTTTTAGCAAATGAAAATAAAATAGATTAAAGAGAATAATGTCAGGTTTTGCTACAATATTTTCCAATTTTTGTACAAATTCCAGAAATAAGAATTTAATTTTCATATTGAATACAAAACTACATATATGTATATTTTGTATATTTATATATAGAAGCCTCTCGTTATATCGCAGATTTAGAGATATCGCACTTTTTTGGTCCCTAAATTTTAAAATGACTCCAGTCAATAAATTTTAAATTATCAATTGCCATTGAATTTCTTTTTGCAATGAAATACCGTATTTTATTCCTACCATTGTCCTTGAAATACAACTGCAGGTGAAATAATAAATTTGTGAAGATCTAAACAAGCAAAATAGGTAGACAGATCAATTATCATTTATGTTTCCTTTTGATATTAAAAGTTGTTTATTTATTGGTTTTAAGTCTTGTCTCCTCATTTACAAGTTTCTGTGAATTCGAAATTTTACATCTTTATGTCAATTGACACAATACTGTGTAGATGTAACAGGACAAAATAGGTATAAAATTTGAATACATCCCATTATGTGTAAGGAGTATATTTCTTTATCCCTAAATGAAAAGTTCTAAAATTTGTTTACAGTAGTAACTTTATTTGCTTTTTAAAGAATTTTAATTCTAATTTTATAAGTTTTGATGTTCTCTTATATGTTGAGGCGGACGAGAAGCCTCAAATAAAAGGTCGACTCCGCCGTAGAATTGTCTTATCCCTCAACTGCATGAGAAAGGACATATAGTTTTAAAGACACATTATGTATGTATTGTCTGAAAAGAGAAATATAATTTTTCTTTATTGTGAAACATAGAAATAGTTCAACACCTACACAATTAAATTTTTCCCATTATTTGGTGACTATAAAGATAGAAATTTTAGGAATTCTCATATAATACATGAACTTTTTATTCTTATTAATTCATATTTATCTGAAACCTATGTAATAATGCAATTACTTGTTTCTATCATTAGAATTTGTTAATATTACAATAACTTTTTTCCATTATGTTATGTACTCAAAAATCATATTTAAATGCTATAAATCAAAATGTATATTTAATGGAAATTAAAATCACTATAATAAAAGTATTTAAAAATAAAATAAATAATCAGTATAAATGAAATCATTAAGTACAAAGTTTCATAATTATTAATACACACATTTAAATTTACTGTAAATTTTGAGCAATAAAATCTATTACATTATATGGGAAGTTAAAATACTTGATCCAGTCTACACTGACTAGCCAAAACATTACAATTACATACTTAACAGGTTGTTAATCCTCTTTTTGCTGTCAAAACAGCCTACAACTAGAAAGGCATGGAGTCTGTAACATTTCGATAGGTGTCTAGTGAGTGTTGAAACCATAATGCCACCAGAAGAGCCTTCA
Source organism: Centruroides vittatus (assembly GCF_030686945.1). NCBI lineage: Eukaryota > Metazoa > Arthropoda > Arachnida > Scorpiones > Buthidae > Centruroides > Centruroides vittatus. The sequence goes on from NW_027122703.1 coordinate 3,792,312, forward strand.
GTTCCTGAAAATTATGTGGTTTAGGTGATGTATCACAAATCCAACTCTCCAACTCAAACCACAAATGTTCAATTAGAGTTACATTAAAGAATGTATGAATCATGATTTGCTGGACCAGGCAACCTTTTCCCATTTCTCAACAGTCCAGTTTTGAGTTGCTAACATGCTTTATGCAAGTACTGTCAGTGATGTACTGTACATTGTTAACACAGGCACAAGACTAAGTCTGGGGCCTAGTCTAGACCTACATTCAGGAGTATTCAAATAACACTGTGTTCAGACACATCTATGCCATCATCACTATATAAAGAGAGCTGTATCACAGTAACCCTCCTGTTTCTTCACACAAGATGAGACAGCTTATACCATCCTCTTTCATCAACAAGGTGTTGTTAGCCATGCCTTGTTGCCAGTTCATTGTTTTACCAAGTTTGGAGCTGAGACTTTACTACAGATGAGCTTTGCTGTCTCAAAGATGTTAGCACCAAGGTGTCTATTAAATTTGATCTTTGGTGACGTCAGACAAATCTACTGCTTTAACCATTTGCACACCATAACTACTATTGATTTTGCAACCTTCTGTCAGCTATTATGAACTGTACCCATTTGATGGGGTATATAATAGCTGACAGAATGACATATGTTGCTGACAAATAGTCATATTATTTTGACTGGTTGGTGTATTCAATGCTGTAATTTTTAATTAAAATACACATAATATTTTTCAAAATCACTTACCAGAAATATTTTGTAAATCTACAGAAATTAGAATAAGTTCTCCAGTGACAAAACTAAAATCTTCCATTCCTGGAGGATCATTGTTAATGAAAACTGCTAAAAATCCAAATAAAAACACTGTTGTTAACATTATTATTATTATTAATTTCATTAACATTTCAATAATACTGATATATTGATAAAATAAATAATGACTTTATTTTTAAATTTTTAAGTAAAACATAAACTTTAATTGTCTTTGATTAATAAAATATAATTTTAATTTTAAAGGAATATTATTTATTCTTCAATTCTGTTTTGACTCTTTCTGCCCTGTGGGCACTAAGAGAGCCTTTTTCATGAGTTGTCTTGTTGTGATTTTCATCAAACTCATGATGAGTTTGATGAAAAAGTACAACAAGATAGCCAGGCAGTGAAGGATGGAGCCTGATATATTCCAGACTAATCACCCCCAGAAAAATTCCAGGGATTTTTCAGTTCATTTAAATTCATTCCAGCGCTTCTAGAGTGCTAGGCTGACACCTTGACAGCTCAACTATCCAGCCATCTATTCTCAAATTAAACTGTTTCAGTTTCATATATTTTACATTATTGAAAAATATATAACTTTTTATAAGGTTTAAGTTGGAAACTAAAAATTTCAGTTCCATAACATAAATTGAAGAACTATTATCTTCAAATGTAATTTTCTTTTTTTTAATTTTAAAGTTAAAATGAATATATAAAACTCAATAATTATAACAGAGAATTAGTTATATTACCAGATATATTCAAAACCAAAAATATTTTTAGCATATACAGATTTACTTTCTATTAATTTAAACAATATATAAATCATAAGTATACCCAAATATATGAGAATAAACTACTTGCTTTATTCACTTGATTTACAATGTAGTTTATAAATTTATAAACAGATATAATTTACGTAAAACTAGTAGCTATCATAAACATTCAAAATTAACTTCAGTATATATTTATAATAGAGCTAATTTTGAATGTTTTTTTTATATTTAGAGTGCTGAATTTCTATGTTTATAAATTACATATTTACCCCATTGGAGAGGAGAAACAATTAATGCATCTAATTTGGAAGCTGTCCAATTATCAATTTGACTAAAAGATGCAATTCCACTTATTTCTACAGCTGGGTGGATTTTAATTAAGGAAAAATATTTTATAAATATTAACATTAAAAAAATTGTTCAATTTATTATCAACATAGTTAAAATCTACAATAATAATAATAATAATCAGTGTTAAATGCAAAACACACAGCTAAAGCAATAAACACATATGTCATCCCAGTACTCACATATTCTTTTGGAGTTATACATTGGACTCACACAGATCTTGAGCAACTCCAAAGGAAAACAAGAACTACACTTACTAAGCATAAACAACATCATCCTAAATCCGCCACAGAAAGATTAACCCTTCCATGTAAAGATGGCGGACGTGGCCTGATTGACATAGTTAACCTTCACTACAAACAAATACAGTCACTGCGAGAGTTTTTCTACAAAAAACAAGAAACATCACAATTACATAAAGCAGTAACTCTAGCAGACTCAAATAACACACCATTAAACTTACACTCACATCACATGGACACAACGCAACATATAAAAAGTACAGACACCATTAAGCAATCATGGGCTTGAAAGGCACTCTATGGCAGGCATCCTTATGATCTGGCCCAGGATTTTGTTGACAAAACTGCGTCAAACAGCTGGTTAGCTCGGGGATGCCTCTTTGGGGAGACGGAAGAATTCGTGATCGCCATACAGGATCAGGTCATAAATACTAAAAACTACAGAAAACACACACTCAAAGATGCAACACTCACAAATGACACATGCAGAAAATGTCACGTTATGCCAGTAACTATACAACACATCACCTCTGGTTACAAGCTCTTGTCACGGACAGATTATTTACACAGACATAATCAAGTAGCAAATATAATACACCAAGAGCTTGCAAAGAAACACAAATTAGTAGACATTCACGAACCATACTACAAATACATTCCACAGACAGTATTTGCACAATTTACCACAACAGACCAGACATCACACTCATTGACAAACACTAAAATCACATACATTATAGACATATCCATTCCAATCATTCACAATGAACAAAACACATGCACTGAAAAAATTAGCAAGTACACAGAACTCGCCCAGGAAATAAGGCATCTGTGGAGGATGGATAGGGTGCTTATTGTACCTGTTGTTCTCTCCTCTACAGGTGTCATACCACACACACTACACAAAAACCTGGGCACATTACAATTGAACAGAAACACATACATCACACTACAGAAGGCCACTATAATGAATACATGTCATATTGTGAGGAAATTCCTGAATACAGACACACACTGACACACTTCTTTAATTTTTGTTTTGGTTACTATGCCTTGACTTTGGTCCAGCATAGTACACAGCCACCGGTGTTAACAGAGTATATATTATTTAACCCAACATAATAATAATAATAAAACTTTAAGTAAAGGATATTAATGTCCATTTCAAATTAATGAAATCATGCAAATGTTTTTGACAAATGTGTTCTAATTTGATATTTTCTTCTTTATTGGATTTGCTGCCAACATTTAAAGTTGAAGTTAAACAATAACGCTGAACTGGAATAACAATGCGACAGGTATTCTGAACATCAATTTGTATCCATTTTTTATCACCATATTCCAATTCCATTTCCTGATTTGTAGCATTAAAAACATCGAGTGATAAATAACAAAGAGAAGGTCTACAAAATAAAAAAATCCTGATTTTAGCTAACTATTTCAATGTTAAAATAAAATAAAATAAAACTTACTTGATTAATTAAATCAGTGTAATTCAACCCAACAGCTTACAGTAAATGTATTTAGTAATTTTTGCCAAATTCAAATAACAGCAATAAAATCATGTTGCATTTTTATGTTTGATAATGTATTCTTATTTATTAATTTCATGAATAAGTATCAATATATTCAAATATTACTTAGTAGTTAGAAGCATTTACAGGCATAGGAGTGCCATTTTCCCTCCAAAAAAGTGAGTTGAAATACAGAAACAGTGAGTAAAAAGTGAGTGCAATAGTGACAAAACAAAGTGAAAACATGGATGGAAAACTCAGCAAAATAGCTGTAAAAGTTGTTTCCCTCCCCCTTTTTATTCTGTTATGGCTAAATACATTTTAGAAATTTCTGTATATACGGTAATTCAGTAGCCACTAGTTATATCGTGGATTCGGATATATTGTGCTTTTTTGGTCCTCCAAATTTTAAAAGCACTGGTGTCAAGATCTAAACATGCAAAACAGGTAGACATATTGTCATTTGTTTCCTTTTGATATTAAAAATTGTTTATTTATTAGTTTTAAGTACCATCTCATCATTTACAAGTTTCTGTGAATTCAAAACTTCACACCTTTATGTGAATTGATGCAATATCTTCAATTCACATAAAGGTATGAAAGTTCAAATTCACAGCATAATGTGTAAGGAAAAAATTTCTTTAATTCTGAACAGAAAGGTTTTCATACAGTAGTAACTTTATTTTGCTTTTTAGAGAATTTTTAATCTTTGTAATTTTATAAGTTTTGATGGTTCTATTATATGTTCCATATTTATTTTTCAAAATTTTCAATTACAGCATTTATAATTTTTATTGAAAAACATAAATTACACAAATTTCTAATAAGTGATTTATTGTAAAATATAGTACTGTATAATAAAATCGTAACTGATATTTTGTTTTTATATTAATAGTATTCGTCTTTAAATGTCATTGTTAAAGAAACAATGCTAAATGGGCGTTGGTGGTATTGATGCTTACGTAAACGTCAATTAATATGATATAACCAAGAATAAAGTTCAGTATTGAAAAACTAAGCTTATTTTATATCAAAAACACTTGCTGATGAAAGAATAGAGGATAGAGATTGCATAGCATTTATAATCTATTTAGTAGAAGTCCAGAATTTTTAGTACTTGGTTTTATCGTGCTTTTTCTTTGTCTCCTAACAAGCACGATATAACAAGGAGCTACTGTATTTCCAGTAAACCACGAATATTTAAAAAGTCTTTGGCATCTGTAAATAATCAGTAACGAAAAATGATGTTCTTTCATTCTGGTTATTCTGGATATTTTCAGCTTCCTTCTTTTTTTGCTCCTCTTGCTTTTGAACCCTTTTAACACTAACAAGGATTACATGTGCTGCCCATACTTTCATATTCTTTGCTGTTAATGGCCCTCTCCAGTTTTTTTATTTTTTTGTTTGCTGCTTTTAACAAAACTTGGTCTGTTGCGTGTATTTCACTTTCTTCTACTTTTTTCTGGTTTAAGCACTCTTTCCGACATTGACTCTCTATCAGGAAGAAGTGCCCAGCATGAAATTGAAAATCCCCATTCCACATCAGCATTGCCAAATAGTATAAATAAAATAATGTTTTACTAATGATTTCATAGATAACAAGAAACTTTTGCCTGCAGATAAATAAAAAGTAACATTTTTACAATGTTAATCTTTTGGGAAGCATGTGAAAATTTTTCCCGCAAGCAATAACGTGTTTTACTTTTTACTTAAAATTTATCAAATAAATTAAAAGATTCGATGTGTATATATGAATTTACATTTTCGTTTACTTTTTTTAGTCTCTCAATTAATGCACAATTATAATCGGCATAAGAGAAGAGATTAATAAATGGATATTTCACAAATAACGTAATCACATATTCCATATAGTAAGTATTATTTTCATAAAATAATTATACTTGTAGTCAATGTGATTAAACATTAACAATATTCTATGAAATCATTAAAATAACTTTATTCTATTTAACTCAAGTTTATGAAAATTATTTAAAGATAAATAAAGTAAAAAACGTTCTTGTGATACAACAACTCCATAACCCAATTGTTAATTAAAGCCAAATGATCTGCCAAAATATTGGGCTATAACAAGAACAATTAAATGGTCAGAAACGAAATAATTTGTCCAGAGGTAGGAGATTACACCACTATCTCGTGCTAATTTTAATAGTTATAATATATTTTAAATTTAGAAGCAGCAACAGTGTTATCAGCTTGAGAGCTTAATCCCTCAGCATAGTGTTTTCCCCTACAAAGGGATTCTAGGGATTATCTTAGAAAACAGCCAAAAACATAGGGATGCTTAAAATACTTATTTTTAATCCCCGTAAATAGAAATGCAACTATGAAGAACTAGATTTTGGCTAATATGGCATGACTATATAACTTTACTCAATATTAGCTTCTGAATTTGTAGAGGGATTTTTTTAAGTTCATAAAAGACTTTTTACATACGTGAAAGTAATTTTTGTTTCCTATAACCTAATAACACTAAGTGGAAGTTGCGTTTGGAGTCCTGCTCAGGGCCGAATATTTTTTTTTCAGAAAATTCTAGTCTGATAGTCTGATAATTCGGCAGATTGTTTGGCTTTAAAATTATTTTTGATTAGTCCCACATCTTAATTAAGCACGTGGAAATGACCAAAAAAGTGAAAAAAGTGAGAAAATGACCTGAAAGGTGAGAAAAGTGAGAATACTTCAAAAAAGTGGGTACAAGAGAGAAAAGTGAGTGACTCCGAGGCCTGCATTCACTATATTAAATTAACTAGCTTGCTTTTAAGACTGTAATGTAACAAGTTAGATGACACTAAATTATGTAACAACAAAACTTACAATTCAGATGTCATAACATCCCAATTTGTAATAAGAAGTGATGGTAATAACTCTACAATAACAACAATAATAGACTGACGACAATATCCCTCCGTCTTCCCAGCACTTCCACTATATTTAAATTGTACGTATGTTTCTACAATCTGTAAAAGAATTTAACTATTTATCCTAATATTATAATACTATTAAATGCATTTCTATTTAATTTAATATTCTAAATAATCATAAATTATTTAAATGACAATTTTTTTACCATAGGATTTGTTAAGTCAGCATAACTGGAACTCTTCTTTGGAATAAAAGCACATTTATCTCTGTAATAACCATTGGAGATTTCATTGTAAGAGGAACAATTTGTACCTAATGAAAGAAGAAAAAAATTAAACTCTATATTCAATTTTCTGGTAACTTTAAACATATTTTATGAATTTGATAAAAGAACTTTAAATTAGCACAGGCTTTTTTAATCATCATAAAAAAAATAATATAAAGTAAACTTGTTTAGTATTATATATTACCATATCATGTATTGTAAAATAAAATAATAAAAAACAATCAGAACATTCTACACACTATTTTAATTTAATTTTTAAATTACGGAAAAATATTTTTAAAATTTAATTATAATTATAATGTTTATTTTTTTATCTTTTTTAAGAATATACAGTAAGGCCTCACTTAATGTTGATGAGGAAAAATACAAATATATTTGTATTCATTTACAATTATCATTGTTGAGTTTTCTTTATAAAGAGTAAAACTGATTCTATGAAGTGAGAATTAAATGCTGGAGATGGTAAACACAACCTAATAAGAATAATATTAACCAAATTATTTTCTTATAATCTGTTTAATATAATTTGCATTTATTATACTTTCATCTTTTTCAAACAACATGAATCTTTATCCAGATTAAATGGTGTCTTATGTGTTGTTAATGTAAGCGTAAACAAACATGCCCTATTTGCATTTGTCATTTGAAATTCATACAGCATCCTATTTAGTTTCTTGGAAACATCAATTACTTGTTTTTGAACTGCTTAGTGATGATAAGTAGCACTCTTCTACATTACACTTCTTTATTGGTCATCTTTACCCATCACCTGTAATGAGGGTTAAGCCTCCCTCATCACAGGACTGCCATCACTCAGGGATTCTCCAAAACTCAAGTAAATAACTATTATTATATCTTAATTGTTTTTAAATATTTTGAGTGTGTATTTGGAAGTTTGGTGATGGTTTTTGAGATCAGAAATATGCCTAGGAACTTAACTCTTGTTCCTATCATTAATCTATAGTAAAATTGATATTTTTTACATGCTTTTTCAGTTAAAGTTACAGTTTCGAAGAACTTACTGACAACATTAAATGAGAACTTACCACAATTTGATAATTCCTAGAGGACAGCAAAGAATGACAATTAATATAATTTTTTAAATTGTAATTTGAATTTGATATTTTACAATGTTTTACATATTTTATAATTTTTTAACTCTACATAAACTTCACATAATTGGTCAGTTGCATAATATTCCAATTAACCAGAATCCACTATATTTATTATTTGAAAATTTTGATTATGTAATAATTTATAGAATGTTTTTATTAATATAGTAAATAGACAATAGAAGTTCATTAATCTGGCACCTAAGGGACCAGAGTGGTGCCAAATTATCAAAAATTTCAGCTTACCAAACATTTTGTATTTTCATAAAATTTGATAAGTGATATATCTGCAATCTGAATGTTGAAAACATTGCAGTACATTTTATACCAATGCACACTGCTTTATGTTTTCCATTTGTTTACGAATACTCTTTAATCAGTCGAAAGATGATACAATGCATGACTATATTATGTTAAGAATTTTAAGATTAAAAAACCTGAAAAAAAACGTTGACAAACATGTTGTTCCATAAATCATCATTCACAATGATTTGTGTGCATATAATATTTATTTTTCAAACAAAATATACACACGATTTTCTCAAAAGGCCACATATGCATGAATTACTAGAATACAGGGTTATTATTGGACAATTCTGAATTATAGGGTGATGAATTAACAAACTTCTATTGTATATGAATTATGACAAATTTAAATATAATTCACAGTATGAAAATTAAAAATTGAAACCCTCTGATTTCACATCCTTGGGATCTGTTAACTACTAGATCACAAAAACCCAGCAGCAAGTTGCATAAATTTCCCAGCTTCACTGGGGAAAGTTTGCAACAAGCACTTTCATCAGACTCCAATTGCCAAAAGTTATGTAACTCACCACCCATCTTTTTAGTAAAATTTACTAGAACAAATTCTACTAGATGCATATTTTTATTTATTTTGGCTAATAATTATTTAAAATAAAATTGCATGCTGCCATCTGTTATGAGATGTTATTAAAAAATAACTTTATTATTATTAATTACAGTAGAGCGTCGAAAATTGGAGTCAATTGGGGACTGGGGTTGTTCCAATTAGTCATTTGTTCCGATTTCCGACTTTGTACGAAAAAAAATATATTAACCTGTCCGATGTTCAAATTTTTCTCCGTTGCGTGTCGCTTCATGTTGAATTTTCGTCAATTTTAAGCCTAACGAAAATTTTTATAATAATAATCGAGGCTATCGTATCGTTAAAAATTATTTTCTGCATTTTGTACAAACAAAAATAAATATATCGAAGAATATAAAAAACATGAAAATTATACTTTAGAAGTAAATCTACTATCAAAAACGTTCGATTCAGCACGACACAGTCCGACTGAAAATCGTTCCGATTTCCAGCCATTTCGATTACCGACGTTCCGATTAACGACGCTCTACTGTATTATAAAAAGCAAAAAGGCTTAACTTTGAGAGTAGAGATGAATTTTTCAAAATTGTAAATGCCAATAATAAGTAAAATTTTCATTAAGTCTGTCCCACTGAAGATATGACGCATGATCCCCTCTCTCTTCCCATCCCCTCGACCATTAAACACCAAAATTTAATAGCATCAATGCTTCATATATATGAGTTACTATGCTAAATTTCCTTTCTTAATCTTTACCCCTATCTGAGATATTAAAAAAACAGACACCAACACACACATACACAGAATTTCTCCCTTTTTTTGTGTTCAAGAGATCTCAAAATATTGAGATTTTCAAAAAATCCCAGGGATTCAAATAAGACACAATTACAATACTTTCCCCCATGTTATATCTGTATCAATCAGAAAAGCAAAAATGAAAGAACAGAGAAGCAGTCAGACATTTTCCATCAGCATAATGCAACAAATTTCTCTGCTTCACTTAGATAATTTCATTCATTACTTAATCATTATAAAATATAATCAAAATTGCTAGAAAAACACAATTTATAAAAGATGAAATATCAGACAGACTTAAAGAAAAATATCTTCAAACTATGTTGGAATATGAACCAAAAGATATATTTAACTAATAGATCAGGTTTACACAGATAAGATCAAAAGTAAGTTAACTATAATAATTTTTACACTATTTTAAAAATATTTAAAACCAGTTTGGAATAGTTACATATTATTTGTAATTTAGTTGCTTCAGTGGAAACAAATAAATCTTCAATAATAACAGCTGTTTCAAATTGTGTTTTAACAATTCTGAAAATAATCCGAAAAATACAACTATGACTTTAGGCCACTCTATATTTCTAAAATGATGCAAATATTTCTAATAATCATACAGAAAACTACAACTTTAAAGCCAAAAAAAAATGAACAACAATTTTTTTTTCAAATGCTAATGAAAATGTACAAATATAAACATATGTAAGTCTGATAGTTATATTAAAGCCAAACAATTGCCAGATTAGATTGGGCTATATTGTTGCCACTATTAATAATTAAATGCTAAATAATTTGGCCTAGAAGTAAGCAATAGTCACCATCTCTTATTAAATTTAATAATTATAATTAAATTAATTTAACCTGGAGTGGGACTCAAACCAGCAATGCTGCTTACCCTATGGATATGTTGTCAGTTACACTACCCAGACTTCCATCCAACTGTAAGCTGTGGGTGCTAAGTCATTCCCAGTCGTAACTGGGGATGACTTAGCACCCACTTGGTTATATCTAAATTAACAATTCTGAAACAAAGATCAGATGGCAGTCTGGGCAGCATAACTGGCAACGCATCTACACAGTAAGCGGCAATTGTGGGTTTGAGTCTCACTCCGAGCATTCATTTCTTCCAGAACCTTAAATTTAATAAGTAATGACACCTGACACCTACCTCTAGGACAAATTACTTAGTATTTAATTATTAATAGCAGCAGTTATATAGCCTGATCTAATCTGACAATTGTTTGGCTATAAGGTAAGTAAAATGCTCAGTTGCAGATGTGACTCTAACATATTAATGCTGCTAACATTGTAATCTGGATTTGCAAATAATGACAGAAGATATAAAATATGCTTCATCATGAAAGATGCTGAACCCATGCTAAATATCAGACTGAAGGGTTTCAATAATATATGTAAGATGGCTTTTAGGGGGAAATCAATTAATCCCACATCAGGATGAACCTAAAGGGGGTTCATATCTGGGTTGTGGCAGAGGAGACAAATGATGACAAGTGTCTTACAAAGTTAAAAAGCCATTTATTTTGTAGTATTTATGCTTACATCAATGTTAGAAAATTCCCAAATCTTGGTGTTCCTTCAGAGTGGTGAGAGTTTCGGTCTATCGGTTGTAGCCCCAGAGTGGATGAAAAGGGTTCGTTGGATGGGCATGGATGATCAGCAAAGGTGCAGCAGCATCCTACAACTTAATGAGCATGGTTTTGGGCTTAATCCAGAGGAAGACCGTCTTTGACCTTGAATTACTGATTTTTATAGTTTTTCTCCTGTTATTGTATTTCTGATTGACCCCATGTTCCGTTCCTCACTTCCTAATTTATTTCTCCTTTGTTTCCAGGTGAAAACCGAGTCCTGATTGGGTCACAAGAAAGGTCCGATTTGAGGCATCTATTCAACACCTTTTTGTCGACTATGCCTGGAGATTGTTGATAGAATCATAAGCCTTGTGCTCATAATTTAGTCTGTTGTTTGTGATTTCTGTTGTCTTGGAACTTTAATGATCATACACAATGTTTTTCTATCCCTCAAATCTTTCCTCCTTTTCTGAAATTGTTTTCCTAGATTGACTGTTTATGAGCACCTGAGTCAGAGTTCTACCTGATTTTTCTCAACTGACATTCCATCTGATCCATTACATTTGTTTTCATGTCATGTTTGTTTGACAGTTACAGATTTTTTTCTTTCCCCTCCCTTACATAACTAACATAACCTTTGGTTCAACTCAACAATAGTGTTTTCATTCCTAATTAATTTGAAATTAAATTTTTGTTTTGACCTGTTCTGGAACCTCACATATATTACATTATTACACTGCATATGTATGTGATGAATAACTATTAACTTTATTCATTAACTAGCAGATGAGCCTGGTGTTGCTTGGGCAAAAAGTAACAATAGCTAAAATTAAGGAGATTAGATTATAGCTGATCTTATCCATTTTCACTGGGTGCAAGAATTAGGTACACCCTCTTCCGAGACCAATTAGAGAATTTTTAGATGGGTCTAAAAACTATGTTCAATTTCCCTCAAAAAAACTGCATCTAAAATAGTACAGTAAAATCTGAGTTCAGGGTAATCCTTAACCCTCTCCCTCTCCCCCACAGAGGGAAATTTCAGAAAATACCTTCTTAATGTACGTTCTCATGACATATCCTAACTGTGTACCAAATTTCAACTTTCAACTCCTAACCATTTGGGCTCTGCGCTTATTATTATTATTATTATCATTATCAATCCATCTCGATTACATACCATATTTACTCGCATATAAGACAAGGTTTTTATTCATTTTTCATTGCTTCAAAAACCTAGGTCATCCTATACATGCAAGTGAAAGATTCTTTGTGTTTTTGCAATAATTTTTGTGAACCGTGTATTTGAATTTTTTACCAGATGCTCACCCTCTGGTGTTAAAAACAAAAGTATTTTAACTGGGTCATTTCAATCATTCTTGTGTATTGTCAGGAGTAAAGATGAATAGCAATGAGAAAAGCAAAGCTTTTGAATTGAATTCCAGTCTGAAATTCCAAAATCACATGGGAGCCCAATATAAGTTTTAATCCATTCCCATGTGAAAACATATGATTATTCGGAAATCAGAATTTGAAGTAACTCATAAGTGTAATTGACGGAGAGTGGATTCAAGTGTTAAGAATTGACAAAAAAAGGTTCCCGATTGTCCAACTTTACATGAACAAATTATGTTGTCGATTTTACAAGATTTTTCCTTAAGGTTTAAAATGCCAGTAATTTTTGCGGGACAATGAGTGCATTTATGTGACATTTGACATTTTATTTCTGATTAAATGAAATGAAATGAAATTGCATTAATAAATCTAATTTTCTTTATTTTGATCTTTAAAGTCACACCTCGACCTATAGGTGAGGTTATCTTATATTTGAGTAAATACTGTATATAGATGAATACAATGAAAAGTGAATACTAAATTACACATTTAATGTTTTAAATATGAATTTAAAACTATACAATTATATAGAATTTAATTTAATAGAATATACAATTATATAGAATTTAATACTTCTATTCATATATAAAATTATTTGTTACCTGATAAAGGATTATTTTCCCTTAGACCAGAATTATCACCTGTAGTAAGAATATTTACTTTAAAAGTAGCTGCACCACCAGCAACAATTGGAATTTGACTGTTCAATTCTTTCATATTCCACTCCAAAACTACTACTTTATTACCTGTAAATCATTCTTTTTTAAATAAAATTATCTGGAAATTTCAACTTTAATTCATTTAATAGTTATTTCATTTTTTTTTATTTAACTTTAACATATATATTGTTCAAAGGAAACATAGATAGGACATATAAGTTATATGGTATCAAATGTCACTAAAGCAGAATTACAGTACTACAACATATAAACAAAGTTGCTGTAGCTGCTGTAGTATATCAGGTTTTGCATTTAGTCAAGTGTCTCAATGTGATACAAGTTCATGTATATCCTCTGCATGGGAAGAGAAAGCTGCTGAATGAAAGATTCAGTTATAGCTGTTCAGATTTTCCTGTCAGATTGAAATCTGCAACCTTTGAGAAACTTTAAAGGTATAAAGACATAAAAGTCACAAGGCAACATATTGAGACTGTAAGGTAATGCTACAGAACTTCCTATCTGAAATAGAAATAAGTGGAGGATATATACAAACTAGTATCATATTAGAACATATATCTGAATGCAAAAGGTGAATTCCTACAGTAGCTAAACAACTTGTCACTATGTTGTATTTTGCTATAGTGACCAGTGACACCATATATATCATCTGGTCCACTGTTGCTGGCCTAGTCTCAAAGTTATTTGAATAATAACTTTAAGACTAAGTCAGGGGTTAATTGTTAGTGTGCCAACCTCAACACACTAACAATTTTTTTCTGTTATGCAACCCAGGACTCACCTTAAAAAATAAATCCCTTATATTCAAACTTAAATTTGCAAATTATTTATTCCACAGAAAAATATAAATTACAATACTCAAATTGTCACCAGTTTATTTATTAATTATAATATTTATGAAGAAACACTTGTTAATTGTCAAATAAACTCCTTAATGGCATTATTAAAGAGTTTATTTGACAATTCAATATCATTTACTTTGTATGAAATGATATTGTTCAACATTTGAAAATACAGTAAGACCTTGCTTTACACTGCCTCGCTTAATGCTTATTCGATATAATGTGGTCTGCTCGAAGCCTAAAAAAAGCTCAAAATTTACGCTGATTTAAATTATCACGGAATTTCATTGATTCGTATATAATACGATTATTTACGAACATGAACCAATCAGCAAAAAGTGGCAAAAAAGGTGTACTTTCTTTAAATCTATGTTTGTTTGGTACAATTTGGAAAAAAATATAACATCATGGATGCCATAGAAGATATTGACTTTGCTTGGCAAGAATTAACTGATAAATGCACAAACGAAAATGTGAAAGAAGTTATGGCTGAAGGTATCCAAGAATTCTCAATGAGAAGAACCTATCGCTGTATCGTTAGGTTGACCAAACTCAACCTAATTGATACAGCAGGACTAGGAGATGCAGACGAACAGGATATTGAAGAGTTACAGCAGGTTTCTGGTGAGAGCCTTACCAACGATGACCTTCAAGAACTGGCAGAAGAAGAAATTCATGTAGAACTGGAAAACAGAAATTCTGAAAATGAAGAACTCTAAAATCTTCTCTGCAGATTTCCTTGGTAAAAGTTTGGTAACGATAATCGAAATCTTTGATCACACTGTAGCGAATGATCCAGAGTTTGAAAGGAGTTCAAAAGCAAAATGAAGTGTTTTGGATGTGATCTTCTGCTTCTGAAATTTTCTTAAGGAAAGAAAAAGCGACAAATGAAACTTCATGACTTTATTGAAAAAAACAAGAATTTCAGAAAAGTCAGGATCTTCATCACAAAAACATGAACTTTACATTTCTGTGTGCATATGTTTATGTGTTATTTAACATATATTATTATACAAATTAATATAAAACTAACTAAAAATTAAAGTAAAATTTGTTTATTTTTGTCACGTGTTCCCCTATCCCATTTTCTCTATGTTAAAATGACTTTGTTTAACGCTGTTTTGTTTAGCATTTTGTCTTCTAGGAACGCATCCCCTGCGTTAAGTGGGATCTTACTGTATATTCAATTGTGTTTATCTGTAGATTTTATCTTAAAATAGCCATCATATTGATGCAAAAGAATCCAACTTTTTATACTGAAAAATTCTGTGAAAGAATTTATATTGTAAAAGATTAGTCATTAAGTAAATCATGGATGATTTTCTAAATGTTTCTTAATAAAATTATATCAAACCTTAACTGTAAATTTATGATAAACAAATTGTCAAAAAAAATATGAATCACAAATTAATAATTTTTCATGTGGTATAAATTAAACCAAAGACTAGCATATAAAACTTCAAGACATTTGCACTGTTTACAAAATTATATATGAAGAATGTGACATGAATCAAAACTATAAAAGGTATTGTGAAAAGCTTGAAAATTTTACAATTACATTCAGTTATTTACATTATTTGACTTTTTATTTCTGTTATCATAAGTTTTAGGGGTTGATTTTCTTAAGTCTTGAAAATTATTTCAATATTTCCCATCTTAGTTACTAGTTTTCATAATCATAATCAGATAATGATAATTGGAATTGTATTAAAATCTGAGTTTTAATAAATGACATGATTTTAACAAATAAATTAATAAAAAAAAAAAGTATTCATGAATTCAATAATTTATCATTATTGAATTCACAAATATTTTTTTTTACAAACTTTTAAACTATTTACAAAGATCACTTTAATGATTTTATAAGCAGTTTTTAAGTTTGTAAAATTTTTTGTAACTTAGTAAGACAATACTAATGTATATAAAATGTACATATATAAATGTGTATATATGTGTATAAAAGATGATTGTAATAAAGCGGACAATGTGTGTTTTAATTGTCTTTGTCTATTGTAAACAGAAAAGTTAGATATCTTAGAATTCTTGAATTGTAAATTATTGAAGCTTCGATTAAGAAATTTTATTTTTCTAGGTCTTCTCCTTATTCGAACTGATTGAGACTAACCAACTTTTTTATAAATTTTACTTTTTTTAAATTTATTAATTATAATTTCTGTAATTAATAACTGTAGAAAACTCAATACTAACATCTATCTTTTAATGAAATTTTATAATTTTAAAAGCTTTGTTGCTCTTGTATCAGTTTGGTTCCTTTTGTTAAAGCTAACAAAGTTTTAAATCTTGCAATATTTATGAAATTTTACAAGATAGATAAAATACAAATAATTATCGCATAAAATTCTGAAGTATTTGTAATAAATTACACTCTGTATTTTAATTAGATAATTTAGAAATCTTGGAAGGTTCTTAAATCTAATCAATTTTTCAAACTATTCAGCTAAACAATACTGAAAGAGAATCTTATTTTTATTACATAAAAATGAATATATAAATCATGTATAATATAAAAAAATATTTTACCTTTCAATATTTCAATATCAACAAATTCAACTTCTCCTCTTCCATCATTAAATAGGGTTACTGAACATTCTTGACTAAAAAAAAAAAACATTTTAAATGTTACTTTTTACTTTAAATTATAAATAAGCATTTCAAGAATAACTGATGCATTAAATTTTCGAAGTAAACACACATGGCATGCCTAGAGTATTTATTATTCTCATATTACTAATAATTTCATTTAGGGCATTGTAAGGTTTCCAATATAAATATCAAAATAGATAACAACTGCTTTTTCATTATCCAAATTAATTATCATAGGAAATCTTAATTATTAAAATTAAATTTGAAGGCAAACTAAAAAAAACCTTCTTAGTCTTTCATATATCAATAAAATCATTGTTACAAACAATAGTGTAATCAGTGTGTTTTAAGCTATTCTGGAAACTAATTTTAAAATAATCCACGGTTCTTAAACTATTTTTAAATTTTTTCTTATAATAAAAAGGTGAACATTAAGAAAAAAAATCAGATACAGTTGAACTTATCTATCTTCAATCTCACAGGAACAAGAAAAAAATTCAAGATATAGAGGTTCCTTTACAGTAGGCAGTAATAGGTTTGATAGGAGACAAGGAATTTTAATACAGTAGCATGTACAGAACATATCTATATTAGTATAAATAAAAATTTTTGACATACATTGATGTATTTTGTCAATAGTTTATGATGCCCAATTTTCTTCAACCAATAAGCAGCAAGCCAAACTCATAGCCAGAGAAAAGCAGTGTTAATTGCAATTATGCACTGTATTATAAGAGATATTTCTCGACTACAACTTATGCTATCAAAATGTAGTTGCTGAATTCTGAATTTTATGCTTAAATCCATAATTTGAGACAGAGGTTTTGCGAGAAAATTATTTCAGATAAACATGGAAGATACATTGAATTTAGTCAGAAAATGCAGGGAAGAAATAAATTTTGAGATAAACAGGTTCAACTGTATAAAAAAATGAATAATTTAAAAAGAACAAACCAACATTCACTATGCATAAATTCTAGATTCAAATCTGAAGCATAATTTAACTAATCACTATCAGTTTGAGATAATTCTCAAACTACAGACTAATGCTGATTGAATTCTTTGTAAAATAACTATGTTGTTTTACTGCTACTTGTAATGTTTTACAAAGAATATTTTATTAAGATTTTGAGCTCTTGCAAGAAGTTGAATGAAAACAGATATATTGTAATAATTAATCATTACTGGAACTCTAGTTTAAAAAAGTCTCTATTCTTTCTTTTTTATCTGATCTTTATTTGCTTTTGTTTTTAAGTTTTTATAGCAGGATAAGAATTGCTTATTTTTGTGATGTTATGATTTTCAATTATATTCTATCTCTAAGTTTAATATCACATTTATTTTTTTATTTTCTAATAAGTTTTTATATATTGCAAATAATTCTAATAATAATTTTGCCTTAAAGTCAGTGTGGTGTCTTTTATGATTAAAATCCATTTTCTACTAAACTTTAAAATCGTGTGCATAGTTTGTGCATGATGATTCACACAAAAACAACATGACACATTTGAACGAATTGAAGAGCTTCACTTTGATTTGAGGATTTTGTAACTCGGTGGTAAATTGGATTGGTGAATACAAAAAGTAAAGAAACTTAATCTAGAGTTATCAGCTCAAAATCTCAGATTATAAAATTCTCAATTTGAAACATTATTGGTGAATGCCAACAATGTTAAAGGTATAAAAAAAAAATACCTGAAATTTTTACACAAAAAATTACAAAACAAAAGTAGAGAAACACTTAGCATTTTTTAATTATTTTGAAATTTTGTGAAACTCCTGTACACAGTTTCTCATTTGTTTTCTATCAGAATAGTTTTTATTGATATTTTTTACTTTATTTGCTTAACTAAGAAGATTTCTTGTTAGAAATAAAATCGGATAACTGAAATTTTAAACTGTTAACTTACAAACTATATCTTTATATATGTTACTGTGAAAGACTGATATCTGGAAAATGATATTCTCCAGGGAATGTCAGCCTTCACATAGTCGCTTGGTGTATGTATGAAATATTTGCTAAATATCAGTAGTTCTCACTTACACCGGCAAATGTCGACATTCAACATGCACTAATGATGAATGTTGAATAAAAATATTTTTATTTTGTTAAGACAAAAATGCAACTTTTTAATATATGATATATATCAAAATAGGAGAAAGCTTAAGTAACAGCACATGTAAGTAAACAGTTGAACCTAAAACAAACAGTGCATTCCAGATCAGAAAAGAAATAATACCAATAATAAACTTACACATACTGTATATTTCCACAGATAAGACAACCTTCAGATAAGACGAGATATAAATTTTCATCTAAGTTTTATAGTTTCAGCATGTATCTGTCCTATAAGACGACCAGCAAACTATGAATTTAGTTTAGATCAGCAATCGTCATCTGAATAATAATACTGTATAGTGTATACGGAATTATGTCCTATTAGTAATTTTTTGAATAAACAAATTTTATTTTCTTGCACCTGGCAGTACTGCCTTGCAATCGTTGCAAACATTCGCACTGATTCGGGCATTCGGGTAATGAATGACCTTGACTATTCACAAAAACATCGTATGGGCTATTTAAATACATTGGTGAGTGATTTGTTTTATTTTATAATGGTTTTAATTCATATAAATTTCAATCCAATTTTTTTGTATCTGTCCTATAAGACGACCTCGGATTTTGGGGGCCTTTTTTTATGATTCAACTATCGTCTTATCTGCAGAAATATACAGTAATGTGTTTAACGTTATAAAATTTTATTTATTGCAACAACTTAAACTGTTATGACACTTTGAATTGCACAAGATTCCCTTGCTTTTACAACTGCATTTAGTCACAGACAGGCCTAGGAGTGCTATTTCCCCTTTGAAAAAGTGAGAAAAGTGAGTTGAAATACAGAAAAAGTGAATAAAAAGTGAGTGCAATAGTGACAAAACAAAGTGAAAACACAGAAGGAAAACTCAGCAAAACAGCAGTAAAAATTGTTATTTCTTTTTATTCTGTTATGGTTAAACACATTTTAAAAATTTCTGTATATACTGTAATATAGTAGCCACTCGTTATATCGCGTTTTTTTGGTCCCCTAAATTTTAAAAGCATTTGAGTCAATTAATTTTAAATTACCAATTACCACTGAATTTCTATTTGCAACGAAATACGAGAAAGAGCTAAATATGCAGAACAGGTGGATAGATCGATTGTCATTTGTTTCCTTTTGATATAAAAGTTGTTTATTTATTAGTTTTAAGTACAGTCTCCTCATTTACAAGTTTCTGTGAATTCGAAATTTCATACATTTATGTGAATTAACGGTATTGCGTCAATTCACATAAAGGTGTGAAATTTCGAATTCACCGCATAACGTGTAAGGAAAAGATCTCTCTAATTCTGAACGAAAACTTCTAAAATTTTTATACAGTAGTAACTTCATTTTGCTTTTTAGAGAATTTTTACTCTGTAATTTTATAAGTTTTGATGTTCTATTACAGAGGTGGCAAATGCAGACTCGAGAGCGCATGCGGCTCTTTGAATTTTATGTGGCTCTTGCTGAAAGTGTTAATTTCTGCTTTTATATATTATTTTTACAGTTTATTTCCACAGTTTTGTGAAAATATGTTTATTAAAAAAATTCAATACTTGTTCTATATTATATAATACAATCCAGGTACAGAACTGCAGTACAGAATAAAAAAGTACAGAACTGCGGCTCCCATGCATTTTGCAAAACTACATTTTGGCTCCACTGAATTTGTCTTGCACACCTCTGGTATGTCTATTATATATTCAATATTCATTTTTTTTAAATTTTCAATTACAGCATTTATAATTTTTATTGAAAAATATAAACTACACGAATTTCTAATAAGCGATTTATATAGTACTGTATAATAAAATCGCAATTGATGTTTTGTTTTTATATCGACAGTATTTGTCTTTCAATGTCATTGTTAAAGAAACAATGCTAAATGGGCGTTCATGGTTTCGATGTTTACGTAAACGTCAATTAATTCGATATAACCTACGAATAAAATTCAGGATTGAAAAACTAAGCTTATTTTATATCAGAAACACTTGCTGATGAAAGAACAGAGATTCCATAGCATGTATAATCTGTTTAGTAAAAGCCCAGAATTTTTATTACTCGGTTATATCGCGTTTTTTTTTCTGTTTCCCGATAACCAGTGGCTTCTGTATTTCCAGTAAACCATGAATACTTGAAAAGTCTTTGGCTTCTGTAAATAATCAGTCATGAAAGATGATGTTCTTTTATTAAGATTATTCTGCATGTTATCAACTTCCTTCTATTTCGCTTCCTCTTGCTTTTGAACACTTAACACTAATAAGCATCACACGTGCTGCTTGTACTTCATTCATGTTCTTGCTGTTAATAGCCTTCTCCAGTTTTTTTGTTTGCTGCTTCTAACAAAACTTAGACTGTCGCATGTATTTCATTTTCTTCTACATTTTTCTGGTTTAAACTCAGTTGCCGTTCCATAATCTTCATGTTACGAACAGCTTTCTTTTGTTGTTCTTCAAAACATTTCTGTGCTCTTTTTTCCGTTTCTCTTATTCTTTTAACTTCTTTTCATTTTCCAATCGTTCTTGATAGTTTCTATGCACCGAGGAGGATAATTTCAGTCGTCCTTTGCAATAGGTACAAGGTGTGGGCTTTGGTCATACATGTTTAGTCCCTCCTTAACAATCAAAAGTGAATTAAGCATTCTTTCCAACACTGATGCTCTATCAGGAGAAAGTGCCCGGCATAAAATTGATCCTCTCATTCATGGGAACGGGATTTTCGATGCTGATTTCACTAATTTGGCTATTCTCGGATATTTATCATTATCAGAAACTGTTTATTTTTTAATGCTTCGAGATGTGTAAATATTGATTTCCAAATAAAATAATAAATCTGAAATAAATATACTCCAAATAATATAAGTAAAATAATATTTTATTAATGATTTCATAAATAACAAAAAACTTTTTCCTGCAGATGAATAAAAACCAACATCGTTGCAAAGTTGTTAACCTTTGGGAAGCCTGTGAAAATCTTTCTCACAAGCAATTACGTGTTGTACTTTTTACAACACTTCGAATATTTTAATTTATTTGGTAAATTTTATATGTAAATATGAATTTACATTTTCGTTTACTTTTTTAGTCTCTCAATTAATGCACAATTATAATCGGCATAAGAGAAGATTAAAAAATGGATATTTCACAAGCAAAGTAATCACACATTTTATGAAAATAACACTTACTATATGGAATAATTATACTTGTAGTCAATTTAAACATACATTTATGGGAAGATGTAGATGTGATTTAACGTTAACAATATGCTATGAAATCATTAAAGTAATTTTATTAAACTCAAGTTTATGAAATTATTTAAAGATAAATCAAGTAAAAAAATATTTTTGTAAACGACAACTCCATAACCCGATTGTTAATTAAAACCAAATAATCTGCCAAATTATTGGGCTATAACCAGGATAACTAAATGGTCAGAAACGAAATCTTTTTTAGTGGTAGGAGGTTACGCTACTATCTCGTGTTAATTTTAATAATTATATATTTTGAATTTAAAAGCGGCAGCAGTGTTGTCAGCTTGAGAGATTAATCCCTCTGCGTAATGTGCTTTCCCCTGCAAAAGGACTTTAGTGATTTTCTTAGAAAACAGCCAAAACTGCAGGGATGCTTAGAATACTTATTTTTAAACTCTGTAGAAGGAAATGCAATTCGGATAAGGTAGATTTTGGCGAATAATGAAAATATGGCATGAGTACATAACTTTACTCAACACTGGCTTCTGAATTTGTAATGAGAGGGATTTTTTAAGTGCATAAAAGATTTTTTTAAATACGTTAAATAAATTTTTGTTTTCTATAACCTAACGACACTGAGCGGGCAGTTGCAATTTTGAGTCTGCTCAGGGCCGCGTATTTTCTTCTAAAAAATTCTATTCTGATAGTCCGATAATTCGGCAATTCGTTTGGCTTTAAAATTATTTTTGGTTTGCCCCACATCTTAATTAAGCACGTGAAAATGACCAAAAAAGTGAGAAAAGTGAGAAAATGACCTGAAAAGTGAGAAAAGTGAGAAAATGACCTGAAAAGTGAGAAAAGTGAGTACAAGTGAGAAAAGTGAGCAACTCCGAGGCCTGCACAGAACACTTCTTTTTGCAATTAAAGGTGCAGCAGCTTTTCTCAGTGACATTTCTTGAGAAGAAATCTCATCTATGGAAAGTAACTTTTCTTTACAAATTACGAACTGATTACGGGTATAAAGCTGCTTGAGGGTACCATTTTTGTTTGCTAGTTTATAAAACTCAGCGTCTTCTATTCCAACAACAACTGGCAATTTCGGGCATCTGTACGACCACGGTTGTCATCAAGGACTTCTATTCATATGGTATCACTAATTTGAGTAGGAGGATATTTTTTTGAGGTTTGTAACATTTCCATTGCTTGCAGTAGAAGATTCTCTTTTGCGGCCACTCTTTTTATAGAAATAAACTCGTGTTGTTCAGTCAGGGCTTGATATGAAGATGTGGTAGGTTGCAATTCCTTTTCAATATTTTTCTTTGGAATATGGTTTTCGGTGTGGTCGTTGCTCAAACTTTTTTAGAAGTGTTAACGATTTCTTTGAGCTGTTTTTGAGTTTCAATATTTGTGATTTTCTCGCCAAGCAAAGATAATAATGCTAATGTCTCATTTTGGTTTAACGCCAAACAGGGCTTCATAAGGACTTTGGCGTATTCCTTTATAGAATGTTGTGTTCTTGGCAAATTGAACAAAGAGAAAATGATCTGACCATTTATTTGTATCATTATCGTTTATCCATGCAGTTAAAATATTTTTTATATCTTGATTGGCCCTTTCAACTGAGCCTTCTGTTTGACTATGATGATGCTTTCCGTGAACTATCTTAACATCCACATAATGCATAGTTCAAATATGAATCAAATACTGAATTCCCTAACAGTATCTAAATGAAATGTAGCTGGGACACGAAATGTTAAAAATATCTGAAGAAGGCGATATGCTACTTCTTCAGCTGTTTTAGTTTTTAAAGGTCATAACTGGACAAACTTCATTAAATGGTCTTGATATACCATTATGAACTTGTAATCGCTATCCCTGTGTGACTGCAGGTCTATCAGATCGACTTGACATCTTGAGTTTAACCTTGAACTGACCATTGGTTTTACGACAATACCTTTTTTAGGTATACTGTGTGTCATTTGACATTGTTTACATAAATTTAAACACAACATTACAACTTTAGTGTTCGAGAGTATAACAAATAGATGCCACGTGACCTCAATCGCAGCAGAGATTTTGATGTTTTTGTTGCTTCTCTCTGGCTTTGTCTTCTTGGCTTGTCATTTCGACCTCCACCAAAGCTTATCTGTGCTTGTCGACATATACTAGTGATGGTTCAAATGTATAATAATATAACCAAATATTTAGTTTTTCACCTACGTATTTGGTATGAGTCGACATTCACCAGTAAATATTGACATTCTCTAATTTTGGTCTTTTATGGTAACATATACATCATATATACAAACCACACTTATCAATACTTTGACACAATAAATAAAGACTACATATTCTCAATTGCAGATAGAAAAATAACAAAGTGAATAAAGATGAAAGTGTAGTTCCATACATAGTATACCGTACAGAACTAATTATTAAAATTTATTAAATTCATTTTAAATATTCTATTATTTAATTATACAGTCACAACTACTTAAATTTTTTACTTCCAAAATCACTGTCATTTCTAAATTTTTTCTAATTTCAATTATTGATTTGTTTTAATGTTGCAATTTCTAAAATATACTTATAATAAATCATTATAAATAATTGAAACACATTATTAGTCAAACTTTCTGGAAGAAAATTAGAAAAATTTAGGTTTGAAGTTATTATTAACCTATTGATAATGGGACAATTATTTATAAGTTAAATCACTATCCTATCAATATATGGACCGTTTAGTTTGAAAGTGGTGTAAGTCCATTTTTTTCTTCTTTCGAGATATTTAAACATTTGCGTTTTAGTTGATTCAAAAATATAAATAAAGTGTACTAAGTTTGACAATGTTTCTATGACTTTAGAAATATGTAAGTTGATTGCATAAAGACTTCTATGTGAATTTAACTAAACTAATATATTCTTTCTGGGCCATAAATGGACTTATACCACTTTCATAATTATTGAACTGTAAAATTCATTAAATTTCTATTATGTAAAACTCAATTTCACTTGAAACACATTATGTTTTATTCTGATTTTGTTTATATATAATAACAAGAAATAAAATAGTGTTGTTTATTCTGAATATTAAAAATATTTACTTATCGTTAAACTATTTTATAAGTTTATCATTATTATGAGCTTACCATTAGACACTGCTTTTCATTTAGGTTCATTACATGAATTTTTTTTCCATTCCATCAAATTGTACATTTGTTGGTAAAATTCATAGTTTTATTCCTCTGTTGTAAAGGGCTGTCCATAAATGATGTCCACACTGGAAGCGATTTGTCTTAAGAGAGGGTTAACCCCCTCCCTTAAGACAAGTCGGACAAGGGGGGTTGAGCATTAGTGGACATCCATTTATTTCATTAAATTTTATACAGTTTATGCATTTTATTATATTTATTTCAAAGTTTCTTGTATGTTTCATTTCCACTTATGGTATCTATCATTCATAAAGTGATGAAGGTTTTAATGGGGGTTGCATTATGTTGGACATCCAAACAGGGGAAGGGTTACAAAAACTTGGACAAACTGGGACAAGAGGGGAGAGTAAAAGTTCAAGGAAAATGCAGATGTAATTTATGGACAGCCCAAGTGCTTAATTACACTGCAGAAAATGGACTTACACCACTTTCATAATCAATGATTATGCAATGTCATTTACCAATGAATTTTTAATTGATCAAAGCGTATGGTTATTTAAAAATGCTAAGTGTGAATTTTTTATAAATAAAAAGTTTACACTAAATTGTATGTATATTATGTGATCTCTCAATTTTTTCCAAAACTGGACTTATACCACTTTCAAAATAAATGGTTCATATATCTGTATCGGACAAAAAATATTATATATTTATATCATAAAAATTTAAATCATATTTAAAAACATTTTTCAATCTACCAACAGAATTACAAACAGAAAAAAATTATTTTCCATATTTGTTTTAAAATATTGTTTTTATACTGTATGAATTATCATCTGTTAATTCTAGCATCTATGAGTAACAAAGCTTTGCAATTGAATGAAGAAAAATATAATACTTTACATGGAAGACAATTAGTTATTTTTTCTTTCATATTTATACAATAATATGAAAAATTACCTTTCTCCACAATATAAATTTGTTACACCACTAGTTACAGCTGGACCAATATCTTTATGAACAGAATATGTGTTTGACGTTGGAAGACTTGTTGTTATTTCCAGATGAGGAAGAACTGGAATAACATCAACTGCAAAATAACTTTCCTTCAAATTATTTAAATCCTTTATATAGCAGAGGCTAGTTATTCCCTGAATTTCTGTTCTATAACCTGTAATAAATTTGTCATATAATAAATAAACTTTTATATTTTACTTGAAATTTACATTAAATTACTCTAAATACCAAGTATTTTAAGTTCACCACACGTTAAAGGTCTCCCAAGAAGAGTTACAGGATGAGGTCCAGAGTTTGGAGCAAGTGTAAGTTGAGTCGGAAAACTCTCAAAGTCCATTAAATCAGTCAATAATTCCTTAATAATAATTTCAAATTTTACAAAAAGTTTTTGCTTTATTATGTTAATAATAATACAGATTATAATCTAAAAAGTTAAAATAAATAAACTTTCAAAATAATTTGTAAATTATAAATTTTACATATATATTATTCATTCAGTAATAAAAGTATGATATTTAACAGAAAAAAATTATATATATATAAAATACATATACAATAGATCATCATTTAACAAACAGTTCAGTTGTCAGTTTATAAGAGTTCAATTAATGAAATATTCTTTTTAAAAACATTTAGTTTTATTAACAAGCAGAAATTTTATAAAATACAACCTTAGACTGTTTTCATAATCAGACAGAAATAGCTGAAAAGTGTGGTTTAAGATTCAATCAACTGTTCAAGTTATGATTTGTGTTCATGATATTTATTTTACCATTTCCCCAAAAATAAGACAGTGTCTTATACTAATTTTTTCTCCCAAAGATGTGCTAGGTCTTATTTTCAGGGGATGTCCTATTTTTTTGTATGGTATGGCAGCTTCCAGCCACCAAGGAGAGCTCACCACAGCACACTTGTACAGCACAGCACGGACAGTGTACGGTATGGTGGCAGGCGACGAGGGTTCTTGATGCCTTGCCTGCACATCTACAAGTGACGGCTGCAGACGAGAGCATCAGGGTTGATAGTAGGTGACGGTCTTCCTGTTCTGCATGCAGCTGCTCTACAACGGACGGTGAAGGTAGGGGATAATGGCGGCAGGCTAAAAAGAATCACAGCTGCATGTCTGGTGTTCTGTTCAGCAGGCATGCTTCGAAATGAAAACTTTGCTAGGTCTTACTTTCTGGGGAGGCCTTATATTTAGCAATTCAGCAAAACCTCTACTAGGTCTTATTTTTGGGGAAACACGATAGTACAAGTCTTTTGCAATTTATATTCTCGTACAGGTTTTATATTGTATAAACAAGATCAACAACAATCAGTTCTCAATTTAGCATTGTTTCTAGTAGAGTAAATCTTATCCTTCCAAAAATTCCTGGCAAATTATTATAGAATGTGATTTGTCTTAAAAGAAGTGATAAATGTTCTAATTAATCAATTTAATGCACTATTCCTGCATTATGCAAATTCAGTTATCAAAATTTCCAGTTAAAAAATGATTATACTTTTCTACTTATAATAATTCTACTTTTCCATTAACCTTATAGATAAAATTAAATTACTAATTATTCTACATTTACATTACACTACGAGGAGTGTTCAAAAAATAAGTTCCAATTATGCATACAGACCACAAAAGTAGGATTGAATTTTATTAGCATATATTGTTTTCTCAAAAGATAAAAAACAAACATCAGACAAAATTAGCAGTATTCCTGCATTTATCAGACATTTATAGTTGTGTCAGACGATAAGGAAGAAGATTGAAAATCTCTCTGCTTCAAGATAAAATTGTGTTGTTTTGTTGGTTGATTTCCTAATCTTAGAGAGAACAATAAATGTAGATGAATATTACCGTACCTTGAAAAACTTCAAAAATCTATTCAAAATAAACGAGCCCTTTATGACAATGTATAATCACATCATTGCTCAAATAGACCTAATGCTGAACAATTCTGATACAAAATATTTCCTCACCCTATAGCTGCAATCTTGTGCCCTCTAACTTCCAACTATTTCTATACTTAGAGGCATTTTTAGTGAGAAAATTCAACAGAAATGAATAAAAGACTAATTGTACAAGGTTAGTTAAGAATCTGACAGCAGACCTCAACAAAAAAAAAAATAAAAAGCCTGTGTGATAATATGAAAAGTTTCTCAAACTTGAAAATGATTATGTTGTAAATAGGAAAACACAAGTGTAAACTTTTAATAATAAAGAAATGTCCAAAATGTTTTCTTTGTGTCTGTTTTAGTAAATTGGAACTTAATTTTTGAATGCCCTTTGTAATTGAATTAAATTACACATATACAATTTTACCATTTGTGTGACTTGTAATTCAAATGGTAAAGGATTAAAAACTTCCAGTAAAACTTCACATATATCTTCACAAACCCATTTAAAATCTGAAAAAATACTACAAATGAATAATTTGTTGATGTTAAATTTAATTTACTTGTTACAAATCATTCATAATCTTCCTATTTGTATTTTTTTCTTATCTTACCAACTTTGTTACGATCACTTGGCTTCTTTTTGTAATTTCTTTGAATTGGAGAGCATATAAATGATGATTCTTGGTATATTTTGCATTTTGATGAAAGTTGGAATGGAAAGTAATGTGAGGAAGGCTTTTGTAATTTAAAAGACCTTTAATAAATAAAAAAAATGTCAGAAATCATTGAATATTTAAAATTTATTCATTAGATGATTTGCCATATTCTTTAAATTCTGAAATAAAATTAGTGGAATGCATAATAACTACAATGAAACAATACAAATACTCTTTCCTTACAATCACCAAAATGAATATATTCTATATTTATTCATAAAATAATTGAATGTAATTAATGTACTTCATATGTAATGTTTTCACGATATACATATACATATACATATGCAAATAAGCATTAATGCAAATAAGTATTAATCAAGTATATTCTGAAAATGGTGATTAATATTTATTTCATAAAAGAATGAAAGTAGCTAGATAGTCAATAATGCTTATTCAGTTAATAAATGATTATTGATATTTTAAATACTAGCAAGGAAACAATGTAATTATAAAATTTAACAAATTCTAACGTTACTTACTTTACATATGGAATTTTAAGTAAATGAAACTGAGGTATAACTATATCATTTTTTATTAGTAAAGTCGCTGTTGAATCATTAACTGCTGATGTTAAATTTCCTAAGTGATTGTATGTTTCTAATTTCTCATTTTCAGTTAGATCATCCAAAAATGTTGTTAGCATAAAAGTCAGTAATCTAAGAAAAAAATTATTTTTAATTTAATCAACATAATTAATTAAATTTTATCATTATCAGATGTTCTTAAAAATAAACAAACAGCCATGCTTATTAATCAAATTTAATAATTCAGTAGTTTATATAAGCTTGATAATTAATAAATAATTTTTGCATATGATTTCAAATACATAAAAATAAAAATAATTTAATATTTATAAAATAAAAAAATATATAAGATATACCAGTAAAAATTATTAAAATTTGAACCAGTAAATACTTATATTGTCTAATAGTTTAAGATTTGGATCAAAAATACCTATTAATTTTATTTATAAAAAGTATTTCTTTTTTCTGTTTTAAATTTTTCAGAATAAGAATGTAAAGCTAATTAGAAAATTGTTTTCTGTTGTACCTTAGCCTAAAAATATTGATAATTTTACTATAAAAAATATTTACACAAATTATTATTAAATCCAAAACATAAGTTTAGGAGATAAGTAACTTTAATAATTTGATAAAAATAAATTAATGTAAGAATTTAAGATGTCACTTATATCAAATTATTTGCTCCAGAGAAAATTGATCAGTTTAAGTAATAAAATATACAATACATTAACTATTCATCACATATACATTAACTATTAACTATTATCAGCTTAAATCAGCTTAACTTTCCTTCATGTCATAAATACAGTAAGGAAAAGAATTATTGCAAATTTTTCTTTTGTACAAGTATATGTCAGTTGAATTTACCTCACAATTAGCCCAATCATTAATTATAATGCTTAATTATAATGCTCACAATTAGCCCAATCATTTATGGCAGTTGTGGGCGTATATTTGCTTAATATCAGATTTCGTTTGTTGTGTATATTTGTACAATTTCTCTATTTATAACAATTCATTTAAAAATTATGCTTGCATAAACATATATATTTTATATTTAAAAAGAATTTTTAATAAAAAACAGCAAACAAGTTGTCTCACTGAATATAATTTTTGAAATCAAAATTTACTATCTGATCAAGATCTCAATGTGTGACACAGAGTAAAAATAAACCAAACTTTTGACACAGGTTTTATTACACAACACACAGAATCTCCTACATCTCACCATCTTGTTCTTAGACTTTACCAGTGTAAAAGTATTTTATATACTTTATTATTATTATAGCTGGTCATATACACTACTAATCTAGTAATCTCAGTTATAATTTCTTTCATTTTCAGCTTGTTTTAAATCTACAAAGCTGCTTGAAAAAGATGGCCCAAGAGGCTCTTGGACCATTAAACAATACAGCCAAACAACATTTAAATTAAGTTTTTTCTGCAGTTACACATTTCTTCCAGCATCAATACTACTTGAGGCAGTCTTGAAAGCTATTTCATGTGCATTCATTGCTGACACTTTCATTTCTGTTGCTGATTAATATTTAGGGCCCTTCATCATCTTTTTCATTTTATGAAACAGATCAAGCCTGTAGGAACAAGATATTAAGATAGGGAGTAAGGAAATTGGGAAAGCGCTGCCCTTCTAGATCAGATTCTCTTAGGCCAGGAATGACTAATGTGCAAGAGTGTTGTCACGGTAAACAAATGTAACCGGAGGGTCGGCACCTCTTTGATGCCACATGAGGATGACACCTCTGTGTCCTGTTTGACACAGAAGCCATAGCAGCAACTTGTTTTGTTCGGAATTAGGTCAAATGAGTGGTCACGTGAGTAGGTGATAGATTCCAGATGGAGAACTGTGAGACAGTGCAGAGGAAGTAATGCACTCAGATACAGAGGTTTAAAAATCAAATAACCATTTAATTTCAAAGAAAAAGAGTACATGATACATACATGACCTATATATCGTAAGTGGTCACGAGAGAGAGAGAGAGTTTACATGAGATTTTGCATGGGGATAAATACCTGAAGGTTGAAGAATCCAGTTGTAGACCTGATACAGGAGAGGATTCAGCCTGTCCCTTAGGAAGGTTGGCCTGTTAGAAGAGTTCTGGATAATGTATTACTCAGCTAGACAGTGAGGTAAATGTTCCATTCTGGGAATAGATTTGAAGTCAATGGAATTTAGGATTATTTTGAGTTTCAGAGATGAAGTTATTCCAATTCGGAGGCACTAATGTTCAGGTCAGAGTTGATAGTATAATTTGTTTCGGAGGGACAGAGTATTGGTCAAGAAACTGGTGACGACTGACTCATTTGGCTGTCAGTTCTGATATTAAAATTGGTAGCACACAGCCAGGAGGTCAAAGGATCATGGGAAAGCATCACTTTCGCTGTCGAGAACATGTAAATCGAGATGTCCTCAGATGGTAGTTGACAACAGTTATCAAAATAGGTATGATGAAATCATGTCTTTTTTTTTTCTTGAAGTCAAGGTTCTCACACAAATATCCAACCAAGAAGGGCATAGCAATGCTTCCCCAACCTCCTTAATCCTCAAATAGATAAAAGACAAAAGACAAGTTGAAAGGTTACATGCTTTGACCAGTAGCAGAGATAAAGACATGGTGATGACAATCCTTAAATACATCACAAGAAATGGCTCCCAAACTGCTTAACAAGTGATATGAGACACTAGCAGAAGTGTACAGCTGAAGAAGAAACTTACTTTCAGAATGGTATAGTATAAGAGTGTTGTGTATTATGTAATATAACGTGTATCGAAAAGTTCAATTCATTTTTGACTATCTTGTATATGAATTATAATTTTTATGATCAATTTAAATATAATTAATATAATCAGTTATAATATTTACTATAATCATTTCAAAAATAAACTAAGTTCACTCAAATCTATATGCTGTAAAAGTTTTGAGATAGTCTCATAATATAAATTGAAGTTAACTTCAACTTAAAAATTTTAGTCAATGCATAGCAATACATAGTTAGAAAATTATTTCTAATTTTCAATTTTTCCATATAGATTATTTATAATCTTAATTTTAAATAAAATGCAATTTTATTTAGATTATTATTATATATAAATTAAAACTAAAAACTTCAATTTATATTCTTCATAAATATACTTCATTCCTAAACTTTACCTGATGGCAAGAAGTATATTTCCTGTTTTTGTGGCAGCACCAATGGTTTCCTGCAAAATTTTAATTTGCAGACTAGGCCAACCCCTTTTATTGCCTTTGAAACAAAAACATTTTATTGAATTGAAAGAAACATAAATTTTATAAATTAATAATAAAATGTATAGTAATAATACTAATAAATGATAATTATCAATGAATATAGATTATAGTAAATAAAATATTATATTAATATATATCATCATTTAACTTCAATATTACATATAATCTTATATATGTGGAAGGATTTTAGATTCTTGAATTCAAATCTGCATGTAAATATAAAGAAAATAATTTATTGAAAAAGAATTCAAATAAGAGGAGCCACAAAATACATTAAAAAACAAACAAGAACATACTAAGATATTTTGATGACATCAATGATGTCTCAATAAACCTCAATGGTCAAACTGCTCAATTATATTCAGTTATAATTTTTTAAACAAAGAAACACACGTGCAATGTTTCATTTTTTATTAGTTTCCTTTTTCTTACTTTCTTGTTTTATTATAATTTATTGCTTTATCAATAAAACTATATATATATATTTATTATTTATATAATTTATTGTATTGCTTTATTTATTTATGAACAATACCATAAATTATATAAATAATAAATATTTATGTAGGATTTACCAATATAACAGTAAACAAAAGTATAATGAAACAGCAAAACAGAACTAAAAAAAACAATACAATCAATACTAAGAATAAAACGAAAGATCACACATGTTTCCTTTGTTTGAAAAAATTATAAATAAATAGAATAATAAATTATATTATATAAATCACAAATATATATGTAGGACTTGATGATTTAGCAGTAAACAGAAGTATAACAAAAAATAAAATAATACTAAAAAATATATGGAAATAAATATATTCAGCAAAAATCACAAAATGCTAAACAGAACAGCAAAGCCAAAAGTTTACTTCACACCTCAGAAAAACATATACATATTAATTGACACTGCCATCTAATTAAAAATGTGAAACAGAGTGTATAGATGCATGTACTGTAAAGAGCTGCAATCTAGGATAAAAATTTTTTATTAAAATTAAGGAAATTCGATGTTGACGATACATCATCATATGTCAATTTTCACACAAAACTCAGGTGACAAAATATCGTCAAGTGACAGAAAAAAGGTTAAGTCCCTATCCATCTGTTATCATGCAGAGGAAACCCATAAATCTCAGACTATACAACTTAAATGAAGATGTTGCTCCTGTGTTTCAACAAGACACTCTTTTAAGGATGACCATACCAACGTAGCACATTAATAAAATAAAAGCCCTGAAAATTTTTAAGGCCAGTATGAAAGTCAATTGCATCAATTACAATAAGGAAAAGCCTGTTTCCAGGGCATGGCAAGCATGGTACGACGCATCCAATGGGCACTCATAATTCAGATGATGTAATCGCATCTAAACATCAAATTTGAAATGTGCATTCCGAGCATTCCACTTTTGAACCCCTTGATTTCCCAAAGAAAGCCTTCACTGTAGGTCAAAAACATTTGAAGACTTTTTGAAAAAATTTTGAAGACTGCTTCTGTTTTGGTGAGATTTTATTGAGCCATTATCCAGTTCTGAGTCTGACACACACACAAGCATTTATTTCTAAAATTAATATAAAGCAATCTTCGTTTTAACTTATTATTTAAAACTGTTAATAATGAATTTCATATCATTTGCTACTTCTCAATTATTACAAAATATTAATCATATGACAGATACTTAATAGTATAAATTAATATTTTTTAGTTTTAATTAAAATATTTTAAAAATTATAATTTGGCTAAATATAAAGATATACCTAACTTTTTAAAATATTTAAGTATATTTTAATAATATAATCTAAACATTTTTAAAGGCATTTTGTAAAATAATATATTTGTATTTGAATAAAAAGTTTAAATTAATTTATAACTTCATTGATTTGTCAAATCAATCAAAAAAAAGAAGAATGAAGTTATAATTTAAGCTTTTTCCATAAACAGTTAATTTTATAATTTTTTAAAACATTTTAGTTAAAAAGTCATATTTTAATAATAATATGAAATAAAAAAGATCAAGATTAAACTTACATATCTGATTATCTGCTTCATAAACAATTTTATATCCTTGATTGGTTTGAAGCAAAAATTCACAACACTAAAAAGTTATAATGCAGACTTTTTGATATACCTTATTAAAATTGTCAAGTTTTATTAACTATAAAAATGTTTAATAATTTAATTTTAATAACAAAATTTTAATTATTCATTTTTATTTAATTGTCTTTATTTAAAAAAACAAAGACAAATAAATAATAGAAAATTCAATAATACATATCATATAATGTTCTCCAATAAATCTCATATATATCAGATAAATATCAAAAAGATTATCATATAAAATTTAAAACAATTAATAAATAATTTAAAGTTTTAAATAAAGTAAAAATACTCAAACTGCTTGTCAAGAAAACTAAAATTAAGGATTTCTTCAAAATATTTTTGGCCTAAATTCAAGCAGTTTCAGCTAATTACTCAAAAATTTACATTTGAAACAGTTGCAATATTAAATTAAATACACCAGGTAACATATTTATGAATTACTATGTTATGCAAACCAAAAATTATTATGGATCCAGGAACAAAAAAAAATCATAGTTATAAGTTGTAATATATATTTAAAATTTACAATTTATTAATTAAAAAAATAATTACAGTAGAGCGTCGATAAGTGGAACGTCGGTAAGTGGAATGATTTTCAGTCGGACTGTGTCGTGCTGAATCGAATGTTTTTGATACTAAATTTACTTCTAAAGTATAATTTTCATGTTTTTTATATTCTTTAATATATTTATTTTGTTTGTACAAAATGCAGAAATAATTTTTAACAATACGATAGAGGCTATCGTATTGTTAAAAATTATTTCTGCATTTTGTACATTTCGTCGATTTTAAGCCTAACGAAAATTCAACACGAAGCGACACGCAACGGAGAAAAATTCAACAGGAAGCGATACGCAACGGAGAAAAATTTGAACATCGGACAGGTTAATGTATTTTTTCGGACAAAGTCGGAAACTGGAACAAATCATTAACTGGAAGGACCCCAGTCCCCAATTGGTTCCACTTTTCGACGCTCTACTGTAATTTGAATAAATGTTGATTATATATGTACTTGTGTACAATATATATATATATAATAATCCAATATATATTTGTAAATATATCATTCATTATATAAATTCAAATCAGATAAATAATTTTCATTATTATTCAACAGGCTCCCTGTCCATTTTGCACTACTGATAGAGACCTCTTGTGGTAAAATAGCGAACTCTGTAGTTACAAACAACAGAGTTACGACTGAGTTAATATGACAAATTTGGTGAATTTTTCCTCTGAAATAAATAAACAAAATATTTGTAGTGTGGTAGGATGTAATTTTTCTTACAATAATACCACGGGTAGTTTTTTATTTCTTCCTTATGAAAAAACACCCAGTTAGAAGAAAGGCATAGATTAATACTGTATGGAGGCTTTACTTTTATTTGTCTATATTCATTCATTATAAAAGCATTCCTAAATTTTAATGGATATTTTATTTCCAATAAACAATAATGTCTGTCACTGTCTCTGATAGTGGCATCTGGAGAACAACATATCTGGGCAATGCACTCTTCATTGAACAGATAATATCTGTAGAGTTTCTATCAGTATATTATGTTTGTACAGCTAGAGATAAGTGTTGGTTGGTTTTCCTATATCTTTTTCTTGTTCCAAAAAATCTGGCTAAGCCTTATTGCTTGTTTGTATTCTTCCTTTTTTAAAGTTGCTGGTCTATTCCAAGCTTGTGGTAAACTTGTTCTTGGTTCTATTTTTTTCTTCTTTACTAATAGAAAAGTATCAAGAAGTCCAGCCCTGCATGAGCAAAAGGCATTAATCATTTTCCATTGGTCATTAAGCTGAAAAAATAATATAAGGCCATTCAGTTAATATGTTTATGTTGATTCTTTTATCAGTTCCCTTATGTCCTATGTTGATGACAGCAAATCTTGCATGTACTTTCTTCTTTTGCAATAAACATTAAAGAGATTTAAAAAATTTTTGGATTAATATTTTTATTTTAAACATGAAACATACATTTTTATAAAATTAAATTTTAATTAAAAAATAATCAAAAGAGATGTAATATAGATTATTAACTGTCCTTTGGGCAACTTGTGCTAGAATTTGTTAGCTAGATTTATGTATGTGCATTTGTGGAATATATTTACCAAAAGCTGTATATATTCTTGAATATTTTGAGTAACATTATGAAAATGGCCTGTTTATTTTAATTTTTCCCTGCTCTAATGGATTTTCTACAAAATATCATCCTGAAAAGTGATAAGAAATAAAATTATTTCTTAAAACTATATTATTGCACCTATGTAAGTACACATGTTTGTAACTACATTTTTCAAATTTCTACTGCAAAAGGGGACTTTACCATAGCACCATCTGATTAGGCAGGAAGCATATATAAATTTTACTATGTTGAAAATAATTCTATAGTGTTTTTTATAAAATTATATTATATATTATGTATAATGTTATAAATTATGTACAGTATAACGTAATATATTAATATAACATAACAGTATTTAATAAACTCACTTACAAAATAAATACTTTTCTCTATTGTAAAGAATTTACAAATAATAATTTTTATGGAATGCTTTTTACATATTGCAATTTGTAAAATCTTTACAACTAATAAATGTATTAATAAGTAACATAATAAAGTATTAATATACTTTATGGTTATTTTAATATTAAAGCTTACCTTTTGAATTATTTATGATATGTAATATCTTTTACTTCATCAAAACAGTGATAAATAAATATACATTAAAAAGAATTTGGAACAGCAAGCCAGTATGATTACTCATATTGTTTTTGGTAAATTATATTAAAAAGTTAATCACGAAATAAGATCAGTAAAAGTCATTTTTAATCTAACATAATACATTTTTATGCTATTGTATATAATATAAAATCATTAAATAAGTTTTTTTTAATTAATCAATAATGAAAAAACAGAAAAAATATTCATACTTGGCACCATAATCAGAATTATTAGGAAAAAAAGTGTTAAATTCAGGAACAAAACAAGTTTTTATTTAGAAACATTTTCAATCTCTTAAAAGATCTTCATCAAATATAATCTATTAGAGCTTAAATTTATCTTTGTATACTTATAGAAACAATTACTGATCAATATATATATAAATAGTCTTACTAATAAAGGTGAAATAAATAAAAAATATTGTTTCTGATCAGTAAGACTATTTGTCTGCATCCATAATTTTCCAGTATAATAAAGTCCTGTTAATTGATATTTGTACTTAGTATACAAAGATAAATTTAAGCTATAATAAAGGACACAAAGGCATAATAATTGGATAATCTATTAGAATTTGCATATATAATCAATTGTGTTTTATTCAGAGTTAACCATTTATATTGCTAAAAATAAAATTAACTTTATATTAATATATAAAATAGCTTTTCATAGCTTTTAAAATTTTAACATAACATTAACACCACTTATTTTTCTTTGAAGTGTTAAGTTACATGATCAAATATTATCCAAAGAACATATGCAACACTAAAAAATAATCATTTATTTGTTATTTATCTCATTATATCCAGATTCTGAGAGTAACAAGTAAAGAATACTCCAAAAAGTATTTGATAATTTGATTCTTTACGAGTACTGAGTAATAACTACTTACATATCATTAATCTCTTCTAAATAGTATACAACAGATGATGTATTGATAAGTTATAAAGACTAAATTGACTAAAAATCACTTAACACAAATTTAATGTGTTCATACCTGATTCCAATCAGGAGTTGTTGTATGAGGTGAAACACAACATACTGCTGAAGTATGCTTGTAAAATGCTGCTTTTCTATGAAAATTCATTTCTGTATATAAATCAGAAAGATTGGACCACCATTGTATCTGAAAAAATAATTATTAGATTAAAAATAAATTCAAAAAACTAATTTACAAAAACAAATATTATAAAATGAAAATT
Organism: Centruroides vittatus; assembly: GCF_030686945.1. Taxonomy (NCBI): domain Eukaryota; kingdom Metazoa; phylum Arthropoda; class Arachnida; order Scorpiones; family Buthidae; genus Centruroides; species Centruroides vittatus. Next base: position 3,830,839 of record NW_027122703.1, read on the forward strand.
AATGCTAGAAATTATCTGATGATAATTGGATGGTCAGAAGTTAAAAGAGCATCAAAGTTAAAAGTCAAAAAAGTCAACTTTTGCAGAACCAAAAAATTTTGCACTTCATTTTCTTAGAATATTATAATATTATTTTTTACTTATGCACATAAAATGATGCAAATTAATTTGTCTAGGATGTTAATGTGATAAACATAAAAGTACATTATGTTTAGTGATGACTTTCAGCTACAAAAACAGAATTGATAAAAAGTGACATGTGCCCTTTTACCCCAAATTGAATTTTGCATAAAAATTAATAATAATAATTCAATACCTTACAAAATAATAAATTATATTATTTATCATGTATTTATAATAAAATGTGATAAATCTGTTTTTTCTTTCTCTTTCTGTAAGTGTAACTAAAACTAAAAAATAGTAACTTAATATAAGATATATATATATAATTATTTTTTATAATTATATTTTTATATAACTCAAAGAAATTACTAAACAAATGGAAACTTTTAACAATAAGTTACTGAGATATATTACCGGTATAAATTAAATGTGAACAGTGTAAAAAAAAAACTTTGAATAAAACTTATTTTATGATATATCAAAACTCACAAGATATTGACATTAATAACTGTATATCTTTATACCAAATCTTAATAAATTATATTAAAGAGTAAGACCCCGCTTAACACAGGGAATGCATTCCTAGATGACAAAGTGCTAAACAAAACAGTGTTAAATGAGGTAATTTTAACATAGAGTAAATAGGGAAAGGGAAATGTGTGACCAAAAATAGTCAGATTTTACAGTAGAGCATCGATTATCTGACTCAATTGGGGACTGGAGTTGGTCGGATAACTGAAAAAATGGATAATTGAAAAGTATGAAAAAATACATTATTAGTATAGTATGTTAGTATATCCCATGTAATTAGTATATTAGTATATCGCTATTAACCTACTTTGCGTTGAATTTTCATCGATGTTAAGCCTAACTAAATTTTTTTTAAAATAATAATCGTCACTATTGTATTGTTAAAAATTGTAGCCAAGACATAGCCAAATATAGTAGCACCACATCACTAGCGGACATTTGAATTTGCCGACTAGAATGCGGTCGGTTAACCGATGTGATGGTTGATCAGGGGTGGATAATCGATGCTCTACTGTAGTTTAATTTTAAGTTATTATTATATGAATTTGCATAATATATGTTAAATAACATAAACATATGCACACAGAAATGTAAAGTTCATTTTTTGTGATGAAGGTCCTGGCTCTTCTGAAGTTCTTGTTTTTTGCAATAAAGTCACGTAGTTTCATTTGTCGCTTTCTTTTTCTTTCCTTAAGCAAATGTCGATAGCAGGAGATCACATCCAAAATGCCTTTTCTTGCTTTTGCACTCCTTTCAAAATCTGGATCATTCGCTACAGTTTGATTAATGATTTCGGTTATTATTACCAAACTTTTACTAAGGAAAGTTCTGTGACAAGTTCTTTGGGTTCTTCATTTTCAGAATCACTATTTTTCAGTTCTTCATGAATTCCTTGTTCTGCCAATTTTTGAAGGTCGTTGTTGGTAAGACTTTCACCAGAAACCTGCAAAATACTGAAGGTTTCTGGTGAAAGTCTTACCAACAACCTTCGGTCAACTCCTCAGTATCCTGCTCGTCTACATCTGCTAGTCATGCTGTATCGATTAGGTGGACAATTTGGTCAACAATAGGCTCTTCTCGTTGTGAATTCTTGGATACCTTTGGTCATACCTTCTTCCACACTTCATTCCTGCATTTATCAGTTAATCCTTGCCAAGTGAAGTCGCTATTGCCTATGGCATCCATGATGTTATATTTTTTCTAAAATTGCACCAAACAAACATAGATTTAAGGGAAGTACAGCGCTATGACAAATTCCCACCTTTTGCTGATTGGTTATGTTCATAAATAATTGTATTATATATGAATCAATGAAATGCTGAAATAATTTGAATCAGCATAAATTTTGAGCTTTTTTCAGGCTTTGAGCAGATCGTGTTATATCAAATCAGCATTAAGCAGGGTCTTAACTGCATTATGTATTATAACATTTGATGATTAAAAATATTATCCTTTAATATTTACACATCACATTAGTATGTTCACAATCATTAATTTATTAAATTATCTGTAATTATTTTGATCTACACCATTCATTAACAAAAAAATTATGCACCAAGGAGGTATTGGAACTGAATGAAATTCTATTAGTGCAAATGTATTGACAATGGTAGTAAATGATTACAATATCATGGCAGAGACAATTTTTTGTGAAATAACAATGCAATTTCAAGGAACCTTTAGTATCTCCTCTTGCCTAGATATATGTGTGACAATGTGGTCAGGCATCAAGGGGAGACATAAAAGCCTTGTGATGCTATCCTGCAACAGTTTGACAACAGATGCTGTAAGTGCCAAGACAGATTGCTCATACTTGTAGATAGTTGAATCTGGCATTCCATCTGGTCTACAAATGCTCATTGGATGACAAATCTGGAAACTAGGTAAGCCAAAAGAGACATGACTAAGGTAAGAAAAACATTCCTGAAAAATACTAGTTATACGTGGTATGATCCAAAAGTTCGGGGAATGCAGTAATCTACGACAACAAAAGCATGTATTTGAAGTTACAGCGTATGAAATGGATTCTACCAAACCATTTCTACGTGTTCAGGTTAATTTCACCCATGTCATGTGATTAAACCGCGAGCGCTGCTGTTTTTTTCCAGAGATAGTTACCTTTGTCCTGTGACGTAATCAAAGTGGAGTTTCAAGAACAACCTCCAACATTTCGACTTCACCGTGACCTTTCATCGTATAATCACCATACACCTTTCTTAGCAATTTTAAAATCTCCGTAGGTGTTTTACCTAAACGCTGACAAAATTTAATGTTGGAGATTGTTCTTGAAACTCCACTTTGATTACGTCGCAGGACAAAGGTAACTATCTCCAGAAAAAAACAGCAGCGCTTGTGGTTTAATCACATGACATGGGTGAAATTAACCTAAACATGTAGAAATGGTTTGGTAGAATCCATTTCATACGCTGTAACTTCAAATACATGCTTTTGTTGTCGTAGATTACTGCATTCCCCAAACTTTTGGATCGTACCACGTATATAAACAAGCATTACTTTGATGGAAAATGGCTTTTGTAGCCTTGCCATGAAAGACAACAAAGAAAAGCATATGACTGAACATACTACATGTGTCATCAATGTTCCTCATATGTTACTAGCGATAACTAACTATCATATGCAATGTCTCACCAAACCAGCATTCCAGAAAAAGGGACAGTGTATCTCTTAACAGTAAAGGCAAGAATGATGTGCTCACCAGTGGACCTCAACACTAATACATTGATCACCTGTTATCAAACAAAATTAGGATTCAGTAAAGACAATATGCTTCCAATTGTAGCAGTCAATGCTACTCTGTCATGGTGCCACTGAAAATGAAGTGAATGATGTTGGAGTGCTAATGACAGAATGAACAGTGGTTACTGTGCATGTAACTTTGCCTCTGCTAATCACCAACTCAAATGATTCCTTTTAAATCAAAAAAAAATCATTAATTAAGAAATTTAAAAATATATATATATATTTGTTGATTCATATTAGTAAAATATATGTGAAGAAGAAAAAAATTACACTCCTCTAAAGAAATGAGAAAAAAGAATATGTTTAGAATTTAAATAAAAACAAGTTTTAACAAAAACTTAGTTTCTATTTAAAATTCTAATAACATGTTTTCAATAAGCTCTTTAAAATAGTAAGAATTTTTGCTTTCACATTTGTATTGTAGTAATGCATTTTGTATCATTTGATTTATGTCCAACACTTTCATAAATATAAGATCTAAACAGATTGTTTGAATCATTGTATATATAAATTTTAAAATAACTTTAAGAAGAATACACAGTATTTAATTTGAATTTTCATTAATTTAACATACAGTGAATCAATGTTTAAAGACTATATAAGAACTTTTAACGTAATGTGATAAGTTGCTCTAATTAGCTTTCAGTTTGTTTAATATTGTTTACTTTATTTTCAAACCAAACTACAATTTAACCCAATTATAACGTCATCAGAAGTAACAACAACCCTACTATAACATTAGATTTTTATCAGTCCCACAATTTTACTATACTAGATAATGTTAAAAACCCGCTTGTAACAACATAAAACCCTGTTTTAACGTCATATTTGAAGCACCCCTAAATTTACAAAATTAGATTACAAATTTTATTTAACAAACAAAATACTACGTGTTCAGTCCTAGGATCAGAGTCCATTTCCTAAAATGACTGTGGGTGGTACTCTCACCACCTGACTTCAGTGGGGTGAGTTTCACCACACTTTTAAATGACGTGACGATTGGTTATTATGGTATTATGTACTCATTTTTAAATTATTTTATGCTAAATTGTTAAATATTCTATTATTTTTAATATAATATATTATATCAAATAGTTTATAAAAAAATAATTGAACCATTTTTAATTGGCATACAATGAATTAGTTTAACCTTTTGTTGCCTTTCAATTCGACATTATTCTCAAAACTGGAAGTTCTGCCATTATTGAAACTTAAGAACAAATAGAAATTTCTTATAAAAGATAATTTTTGAAATTTTTAATTACGTGATGTAAACTTAGACATAATAATGTAAATAAAGTTGATTTAAACATGTAGTTTGCATTTTTATACATACAATAATAAATTATTATCATCATAATAGATACAGTATACTGTATTACCATTAAGAAATAATTTTACGATAATACATATGATGTTAAATTAGAATGGATTTTATAATAAATTCTTAAACACACTTGGTACTTTTTATGGGACTGAAATTATGACCCCACAGATAATGACACTCAGTTATAATGTCGAAAAATTGACGTTATAAACGAGTTAAACTGTATTAATTTTTTAAATATTTTTTCTCAACCAATTGCCTTTCAGAAATGCATCTGTTTACATGTTATACACAAAATTATTTTTTCTTGTTAATTATTCTTGTGACATTATATAAAATAATAAAAATATTGAAACTTAAAATAGAACTATCAAATATATTGTTGATAAAAAGAAACTACAGTAGAGAGTCGTTTATCCGAACACCGGTTATCCAAACGCTTTCCAGTCGGACTGTGTCGTGCTGAATCAAACTTTTTTGATACTAGATTTACTTCTAAAGTATAATTTTTATGTTTTTATATTTTTCAATATATTTATTTTGTTTGTACAAAATAAAGAAATAATTTTTAATGATACAATAGCCTCGATTATTATTATAAAAATTTTTGTTAGTCTTAAAATTGACGAAAATTCAACACAAAATGACACACAACAGAGAAAAATTTCAACATCGGACAGGTTAATATATTTTTTCGTACATAATCGGTTATCTGAAAAATCAGTTATCTGAACAACCCCAGTCCCCAATTGATTCGGATAAACGACCTCTACTGTATAAAAAAAATTTGTTTAAACAGAATTAATAATGATAAATTATTAATAAAACCATATCATTATTAATTCTATAACAATTAATATATTGTTTAAAAGAAAATCACTTTATTTTACTTAAAGTGTATAAATTCATAAAATATCTGTAAATATGGATAATTGAAAATTTTCTGTTATAACTGTTTATATTTATTGCATATTTGTTTATATTGTAATTGTAAACTTACTTGTTCTGTTGTCGTGCTTGGAAAATTCAAATAAACTATATTTTGAAGAAATTCTGAAGCAATTAGATATTTCTGTAAAATGTTCAAATAAATTCATTTTAACTTTATATTAAAAAAAACCATTATTCATCATTTATTCATTAATGCTTAATACCTCTTGCAATATATGAGCTTTGGCTGCTTTAATGCAACATTCAATTTCAATAATGGCAGCATTCCGAAACTAAAAAATACAAAAAATACTACATATATAATTTATAAATCTGCTTAAGTTAAAATCAAAATTTATTTAAGTAATTCTCTTAAAATATTAAATATAAACATCTATAAATCATATAAATAATTAAACCACTTTAAACATTTAATATATGCCAGGTTTAATAGTAAGAATGATAAAAAAAATAATGTTGATAGTAAATGTTTAAATATAATAAACATACCAAAGCCCAATGCATTGACATTAAACCAAACAATCACCTTAATTAATCAGGTTATTATTAATAATTAGATATTAAGTAACTTGGTATTAGAGGTAGACATTAGGTGCCATCTCTTATCTAAATTAATAATTATAATAATTTAATAATTTATTAAATAATCTTCCAAACTGTTCTAAATTATTTAATAAATAATTAAATTGTAATAATTGTGACCAGAGGGTCGGCACCTCTTTAGTGTCTCATCGGGAACTATCAAATATATTGATAGTTCCTGACACCTAAGACCTGATTGACACCTGGGAGTAAATTGATGTTACGAGGTTAAATTGTTTACGTTGAGGTCCGATTTCTCACATAATTATTATACCTCTACCTCCAATACTAAATTACTTAACATCTAATTATTAATAATAGCCCAATTAATTATGGCAATTGTTTGGTTTAGTAATGTTTAAAAATTTAATCTGTTGTTCAGAAATAAAATTTCTCTAGAACAATAAATCAAACTTTCATAAAGTTTAAAAACCATATAAAATATTTTTATAATAAAATAATATTTTTATTTATACATACATAGAGTATATTTATATACATATCCATTCTTATGTTTATTAGCTCTTGTTCTTACTCTATTATTAATATATTTTAACATGAAATAAGCTAAGACAGGAAAAAGAGTATATAATTACCATGCTATTTGTCATCATACTCTATAAACATATCCAAAATAAACAACGTTATTTACATTTAACGTAATACATGTTAGGCTCAAAGATCAAAAACACTCAATGAGCAGAATAAACAAGAACATGTTATTGCTTTACAAAACAGCCACAGCAAGAAATTTCACTGGCTACTTATAGAGAGCCATGTGTTCTGACAGTTTAAAAAATGCCAAGATTCAAAATTTGTGTTGTAACTGTTAAAAGAAAAACCACAATGTATTGCAAATTATCAACACAACACAACACATCACGGCCACTTCCTGTTTATTTTGTAGTAGCAAATAGTGAGTTCAGGTTATATAACTATGTTTAAAAATTAATAATGACCAAGTTCAATTATTTTTGCGGAAACTGTTAGAATGACATTTAAAATTACAGATGGTATCTTTCAAAAAACATTTATACTTTTTATTGATGCAGTACTTCTCACAATTATAGCTTACAAAGCTTCTGAAAGCAAAGAGACTGACTAAAGAGACAGTAAACCTGAGGGCACATCAAGTACACCAATAAAGTTGTTGTCTGGAGTTGTAAACTTGTTGAAAGCATAAAACTACCAAATAGGCCTTTGGTAGCCAACTGATAGAGTTCAGCTGTATTTACTGATGTGATGCTGATCAAAACTAATGAATGACTGAATTGACTTTGAATTAGCTTTGGTCTTCTTCCTCAATAAGATTAAGATGGTAGATTGTTACATGTATGTGTGATAAAAATGCCTCATGTTGTTTTTGCCTGTTGAAAATGCTGGAAAACATTGTAGTCATTTTTTGACAGTCCTGACACAATTTTCACATTGTGGAAATTTTTAAAATGCCAGAACACATCATGGCACTTTGTAAGAGCCAGGACATAAAATTCTTGTTGTGGTTGTTTCTGTCAAGTCACAATAAATTCTGGTCATTTTTTCTGCTCATTGAGCAGTTTTGATCTTTGATCCTATATAAACAGTAAAACTAGAATAAAATGAAAACCTGTCTAAGCAAGAAAAATTCTTTGGAGTAGAGCCGTTTTTTCTGTTAAAATGAAACCTGTTCAAAATGGAAATTTGCCAAACTGGAAAAAATATTTGGTACCTTGCAATTCCACTTCCACAGGTTTTACAGTATATAACAGGGGCGGGCAAGCAAGAGTTCAGTGGGAGCCGCAATGTAGGTTTTGCAAATGCATGGGAGCCGCAGTTCTGTACTGTCATGGTAGATAGTATGGTAAGGCGTGCGATTTTATTATATCATATAAATATAATATAAAACAAATATTGAATTTTTTTAATAAACATATTTTCACAAAATTATAAAAATAAAATTGTAAAAATATTAATAAAAAACAGAAATTAACACTTTCGGCAAGAGCTGCACATAACTCAAAAAGAGCCGCATTTGCCCATGCCTGATATATAAGGTAATGGCACCAGTGGTTAACTGTTTAGTGGTTTTGGACTTTGATACACTCAAACCTGTTTTTGTGCAATGATAGGGACCGCATAAAAGAAAACGCATAAAAAAAACTGCACAAAACTTCACAAGTAGCTTTAAAAAATAGTTTTTGCAACACAATTAAAAAGTATTTTTTTTATGCGGTGAATAGGGACCGCATAAAAAAAGTCTCACAAAGAAAATAACTAAAAGCCTTACGAAATAAGTAGGAATTGCTTTTTTAACTCCTTGGGCCTTTTTCTGCAATCCCTAATGGGGAAAAAATCCTCTAAGAATTTTATTTTTTATATTAATTAATTATTTCCACTTAAATACGAATCTAACATTAAAAAGTTAAAAATAATGGTTAAAAATGATTTTATTTGATAAATATATCTGCAGGAAATGTTATTCTTTCATTTAGCAAGGCCTGAACTTTCACACCTGCAGTCTAAAGCTGAGGGGAGCTAACTTACCACATCTGTTCAAATATAACACAATATTTTTGATTTTTATGCTATTAAAATACGAGGGGACCGAAAAAACATATGAGAAAAAAGTTTACTGAATAAAAAATGAAAAAACCTGCTGATGTCATAGAAAACATCCAATAGTTTTAAAAAATTTTACAGAAATCAATTATGTTCCAATTTGATTGAAATTTTCATATACTGCACAAAAAAAATCGCACAAAACAAATCGCACAAATAAAAAATCACACAAAAAAAGACCGCACAAAAACAGGTTTGAGTGTATTTTTTATTACAATGTGTAGTAACACAAAAAGCAAAATTTATATGTGAAAGTAAAGTTTGTCCTATAATTGTCATGAAAAAACATTTTTTATTAGATCTTTGTTTACATTATGAAACAAAATAATTTAATCATGGGCTTTTCACCCAGAGTTGACCAACAGGTTGTATGATCATTTATGTTGATCGACAACTGGGTTTTTTTTCATTGAGAACCTCACAAATGTGTCAACTGTGAGCTGAATAAGCAAGCTCATTAATAAGTATTTTATAGAAAACATGGAGCCCTCGTTATCTTCTAAAGACCTGACAATGCCTCATTATGTGGTTGACTACCATTAGGGGTGTTGCGCACTAATTTTTCCCATCACCATGAGTGAGCAACTTGTTATTCTTGCATGTCATTGAGAAAGGGTCATCTTATGATGCTCCTTGTGAAGATGGCTGGCCTAAACCTGCTTTTATGGACTAATTACACACAAATTTCACTCAACTACTGGAAGCGGTCAATAATAGGCACCCCTATCTTATACAAATAAAAAAGATTTTATAGAGAATTTAATCAATATAATACAATCCAGACTTAATTGCGTAGCATGAGATATATAAAAGGGTTTTTGTTTACCCACTAAGGCAAACATTCAATAACTAAACACACAGTAGATGTAAGAAAATTCATTTATTTACCCATGATATAATCATTTACAGGTTCAATCAAGGACATCAGCTCTAGAACAGGTTCTCCAGAAGAAACCCTAAACCTGATCATCAGCAGAAATCACAAAACTAATAAATGACCACAACACACCAAATTACAATAATACTAATCCTATACAATAAACAAGAATAATTATTACAACAATAATTTTTCTAAACTTATATTACTATGGAAAGTCGAAGATAGGAGGAGAATAGTAGTAACAATGTAGATAGGACAGAACAAAGGTACCCAGGTCCTGCAAATGTCTTTCAGTTCTCATTGTCATGATGGGTCATACGGAACTTCTTGCACAAAATTTACACTTCCATCTTCTTCTCCTTAGTTTTTGAGGATTTTTACTTGTATCCAAATTGTTGGTCATTCATTCAGTGTGTTAGAGTTGAATGTCAACTCTAACACACTAACTTTGCCCCAGGTATTTCAAGGTTTCCACTATGACTTCACCTGTCTAGTCAGGTACTGGACAATTTCATGTCTCTGCCTTCTCATCACCCTCTCTTTTCAAACACAATCTCAAGAGTCTCTTCTTCCCCATGTATGCTTTCTGGCAACCTTGTACTCAATGTACTGGTTATTCCAGAAGTGGTCCTCATCTTCAAGAAGGAAGAATTAAAGAGATTAGAAAGTTCTAGAAGGGAGAAAGAACAAAGAGCTAGGGAAAAATGTATGAAGAACAAAAAGACAAAAACAGATAATATGGTGTATGGCCATAGTAACATTATGTAAAATGTCCAATAATTTATTCTTGTAAGAAAATGGTTACTCAGCTTTTCAAAAGAGTTGATTATTCTGACTACTGAAATTTGTTTTGTTTCAGTACAGTAATACCTAATTGGTAAATAGCTTAGAAAAAACTCCAAGCCCCTCACCACTAAATTATAAAACAACTTCCAGTATTTTTATTATTATTTTTTTTTATTACTGTTGTGAGATCTGGAATTCCCTCAGAATTAAACTTGTAATAATTCGTTTTAGGAATTTTCCCCTAATATAAACATCCTGTCTAAAAACGGCCCTGGACGAGAAAATATGCGTCCCCGGCCAGATAACATCCTGTCTAAAAACGGCCCTGGACGAGAAAATATGCGTCCCCGGCCAGATAACTGTTAACAATCCTTTGTTCTTAAATTGTATCCAGATCGTCTTGCAACTTTAGTTTACACTTAACGTCTGAATTCGTCATGTATTTTGAATCCTGGGAACACCTATGACACAAATCGTCATCGATCACGTGACCGATTTCCCAGGCAAAAACTATAAAAGCCACTCCTTTCCCCCCTCCGGGGAGTCTCATATCATCTGCCGAACAAACGCCGTCGCTCGTCGTCACTGCTTGGACCTACTGTCCTAACGTCTCCACGATCAGTCGCAACCTTATAAACTGTGCCATTTTCGGATACTAATCTCCACATCAAGGATATCAAAGTGATAACGATAAAAGGAACTACTAATGAGGTATGAACCGAACCTGTAAGCTCTCTCTCTTGAACCCTACGCGATTTAGGGAATTTAGTCAGATTTTGTATTGGTGTCCTTTGTTAAATTTAATAAATCTTGTTTTAATTGTTAATTGGTGTCCTCTTGGTCTCGAATATCGCTTTCGCCTTACCGTCAACCCCATCTCACCTCCTATCCACTCGCGTAACGCGTAACGCTAAGCCAACAAAACTTTAGCCATCTTGACAAGCGAAAGATCAACGACCTGTTACCAGAAAGGGGAGATACGACTTCTCCTACCTCTCCGATCTCACATATTGGTGTCACTCGAGTGGGGTTTCGACCTTTTCAGAACCCTAGTAGGTGCCAGAAATCACATATTGGTTGGCTCCGATCTCACACTGTAAATTAACAATAAAAAAATTATTGTTTTCTTTAACATAATGTTAGAATTTCTCAATAGGCTGACTAATCACTATCTGAATTGCTCATGCATAGGTTCATTGTTCTGTTGTTTCTCTTATATTCTTGGTTCACCATCTCTGGTCTCCAGACTGACTCAAGAACTCCAGCATAGGCATCATCTTTCATGATCCCTTTCATCTTTCTGATGGCTCAGCAGGCTGTCAGCACTTTTCAGGACAGCAATCAGTGCATTCTTTGAGTTGTTGAGAACCTTAGCGATCACATAAATCTTGAAGGAATGCTTGATGAGATATCCAGGAATAAAGCATTTCTTCATCCAGTGAATGACTTCCTCGAGTTCAGGCACTGGTTCCTAGCAAGAGTGTAAGACTTCTTGCTGTGCAATATTCACTCCTGTACTGCTCAGAATAACTATCCTTGAAAGATTGATTCCAGTAAACATCTCAAGATTGAATGAGGCTAGTACATTCCCTAGAATGATGACCATGTCAGTCTTTATCTTTGCTAGTTCAGCCATCACTAAAAACTAGTCAACCCTAGACTTTGTGAAGCCACTTGACAGTTCTTTGTTCATCCAACCATTTCTGCTAAGCACAATTTCAAATCCCTTGATCAACAACTCTATCTTCAAGAGCATCTTTGAAGAGTGAAAAGTGGCAATTTTCTTCTATCAACTTTTGTGCCCAAGACAACATTGACTGGAATTTTTCATGACCAGCTGTTTGAATCAACGAAATAAAAGCTGAAATGCTCTTAGCAAGGCTTGTTAGTTGAACAAGCAGTCTTTCCATCACTCCCTTGTGTTGGGTTCATATTTCTCTTTTATAAGCAAAGATTAGATAAACAGAATGAACTTTTCCAACTTGTCATGAACTTGTAAGGGAAATTTTGGCTCATAGTCATCCACCAATGTAGGGAGATGCCCTTTCTTGCAAGGAAATTTTGCAGTCAACTGTGACTGGCTTCAAAGTTCTCCACAGTTGAATCACAAATAGTTTCACTATTGAATATTTCCCTGGCCTTCAGTTTTCTTGAAATAGAAAGCTGTGTACTTCCTATTTTGTCTACTTAGTCCTTTATTTTCTCCTCTATTCCTTCACTTGCAGATTTTCTTCCACTTCCTTTGAGTCATATTCTCTTGGATTCACTTGATTCAAAGATAACTTGAAGCTTCTATTCATCATTATGCCATTCTCAAATTCTTTTGGGATCAATTCTGAATTTTCTGGCAGATTCTTTTTTCATTATATTTTTTAAAATTTATGACTTCCAGTTTAAAACTGATTTTGTAGCCATGAATCCTTTTGCCTTTGCAACTAGAAGTAGGGATATCTGACATTCTTACCAAATGCTAAAAACCATAGCAAATACTACTGGCAAATAAGCTTTTTTCATATGACAATGTATCCTTGATACAAGAATAATACCATGTGAAAGAAATGGGCTGTTGCACATTTCTCATGCATGGTATTATTCTTGCAGTGAATTACTCTAAAATGGAAATTCACTGCAAGAATAATACCAAACACGAGTGGTTCTCATTAATGTTGTTGTACATTACCATGATCTGAAATAAAATGCATTCAAGATTCAAGGCAGATGGTTGTTTGAGGCCCAGAATGAATTCAAGGAAATATAGTGGTACCTTGGTACTCAAATTTAATTTGTTCCAGAAGTCTGAATATCAATCTATTTGAGTACTGAATGAATTTTTCCTATAAGGAATAATGTAAATTGGATTAATCCATTCCAGATTCCCAAGAGTACACTTACAAATACATCTTAACTAGAATTTAACAATAGTTTAACAAGAAGTTTACAAGCTTAGCATGCATCAATCATAAATAAAAAACCAAAAAATACCCATAAGTAATACCAAGTAGCAAAAATATGCCAATTAATTTTATTGAGTTAAACAGAAAGTTTTGGTATTACTTCCAGTAAATTTATTATTATTTTTTGGATGTGATACGTTCGCCCACTAGAGGGGGAGTGTGTAGGGCAGGGGGCGCTACTGCAATTTTGGTGCTGACTGAACTTCAAACAGTTGTTAAACTTAACATAGATATGTAATTTAATTATAACCATTGTGAAATTTAACACAATATTGCTAATGTGAGATTGTATTCTTAGTTTAAAAGCTTATTTTAAAACTTTTTACTTCACATTTTGTTTGCCTAAAGTCAAGTCAAAATGTCTGCAGATAAAATGCATATCAGGCATATTATATTTTTCAAGTTTCATAAGGATATAATGCTATACAAACAGTAAAAAAAATGCTTGTAATGTGTATGAGGAAGATGCTTCTAAACTTTAAACATGTCAAATGTGATTTAAAAAATTCTGTTCAGGAAATTTTGAACTGAAGGATAAACAATGGGAAGGCACCCAAAAGCTTGTCGACAAAGAAAAACTGCAGGAAGAAATTGTTAAAAATTGATGAGTTACAATCTGTGCACTTTCAACAAATCTTAATGTGTCACTAACATATATTGTCGAAACACTTCATCAACTTGGAATGGTTGCAAAACATGATGTTTGTGTGAAGGCATTAAGTGAAAAAAAAAAACAGACTGGATCAAGTATAATTTTGTCTGATAAAGGTAGGCAGCTCTAAGTTTCATTTTATTTTTACATTAGCTATTCATTTTTATCATAGAAATGCTTTACAGATGACAAAATTAAAATTAAAAATTTGTTATTAACCAAAAATTTTTCTAGCAGGTCATGATTGTTCAATTGAGTACCAAGCAATTTTTTCCCCAAAAATGTGTTTGAATACTGAATTGTTTGAGTTTAGAGTGATTCAAGTACTGGGAGACGACTATACAGTCTTTTAACAAAAATTAGTAAAACCAGCCATAACTTTAGTAATATTACATTATCATTTAATTAATTATTTAATAATCATAAAAATGTCTGTTTCCTAAAGAATAAAGATATATAAATTACTATCTTAACACAAAGAAAGTAATCACAAAATTTCTCTGACAAATCATATAGATTTTTACATAATGTATGACCAGTACTTATATGTTACAAATACACAAATAGTAAATATCTGAAAAAACTGCTATATCAAACATCTCAAAAAGCCTGTAAGAAGTAAAAAGAAGTATTGTAATTGTGTTTGTGTTAAGTTAATTATGCAATTTTTTTATTTTAGCAAACAAATTACTATTATTATTATTATGATATTTAAAAACAATGTTTCACATTAATTATATTTTTATAAAGTACAAAATCTGAAATTCTTCTAAGAACTCCTAATAATGGCTATAAATTAAACCAAAAATGTCTGAGTTTAAAATTATGTTGCTGTTTAAGATTCTAGAGTTATAAGGTTTTAATCATTTTGCTGTAATTATATACAATATTTAAAAATTCACTTATCATTTAAAGATAACATAATTCGTGTAATATTTGTTAAATTAACTTTAACAATATTAAGTAAAATTCTGCTATTGTTAGATATCAACAAGGTATTTTGTTTATGCTGTTCCACTTTCTTAGTGATTGATTTTGTTTTATCAGTGTTATGAATAAGCATAAATATGATCATATAATTTTATAATAATAATTACGATGTTAAGTGATAAAAACAAAATTATAATGAAAAAATTATTATTATTATTATTATTATTATTATTATTGTGTCAGATGTAACAGGTTATACTTGGTTGACACCGGTTACTGTGTACTATGACGAATCAGAGCCAAGGCATAGCATCCAAAACAAAGCAAAAAAATTAAATAAATGTGTCAGTGTGTGTGTCTGTATTCAGAAATTTCCTAACAATATGACATGTATTAAATATAGTGGCCTTCCATAGTGTGATGTTTCTATCAACTGTAATGTTTCCAGGCTTTTGTGCAGTGTGTGTGGTATAACACCTGTAGAGGAGAGGACAACAGATACAATAAAAACCTAATCCATCCTCCACAGATGCCATTTTTCTGGACGAGTTCTGTGTACTTGCTGATTTTTTTCAGTGCATGTATACAATTGTGAGTGCTTGAAATGGATATATCTACAATGTATGTGATGTTATTGTGTTTGTCATTGTTATTGTTGTTGTTATTATTATTAAACATTTTTTTATTTTAATCACAAATAATGCCATTGTAAATAAAAAATCAATTAATAAGTTTAAATTTCAAAATAATTTTCTTCTGATAAAAGTAACAACTAACTTTACTGTAATGAACAATGGCTTCTCTAAACTTATCAGTTATTTTCTCAGGTGAAAATATTCCTCTTCCTACTGCAATAGTTGAAGCTTGAGTATTTCTAGGTAAACTTCCACTCTTTGCTCGCTGAGCTATTAAAATATTTGATTAATTTAATATTTAATATACTTATAAAATTTTAAATAAATCTTAATCTTAAAAATTATATTTTATACAATAGTTATAAACATCTCAACAGCATCAACCTGTAAGTGGTGGTATTTTTTCAGGAACTTTTCTTTAAAAGAAATGCATATAAATTAACCTCCAAATAATGGCAGTCTTCTCATATTCCCATCAGTGGCTGTACTTTAGAGATTTGACTGTATATAAAAATTAACTAGGACATTGTGTGACTTTGTCATATCATGATAGAAATGAGGTGAAGCTGGAAAGAAAGAAGCAATCCCTGCGCTTGTTAGGCACAGAAGAGGCAATCCTTGTACCTGTCAGCCATGAGAACACGATCCTTGCACTGGTCAGAGTATAGAGAGATGATCCTTGCACTTGCCAAGATGGAGAGGCAATTGTCATTGATTGCTTTGTTTTTGTGTTTTGTTCAATTTTGCACCTATTTTCTGTTAAATGCACACAATGCTGTTTTTATTTTTGATTTCTAGGCCTAATTTCCATTAGGTGCACTCAGTCGCATAAGAGAACATGGATGTTGTCACTTTAATACCTCTGTATATTGAAAATAAAGTCATGTATTCCTATTTTTTACATTTAAATGGACCCTCATTATTTTTTGAACTCCTCACTGCAATTAATGAAAAATGACAAAGTTTTATCAAAATCGGCCCATTAATTTTTGAGAATAAACTCGATTCTAAAGCGAAGCCCATAGAAGATGTACTAGTGACTGTGAAACATTGCATGACTTTGTAGTGCGATATCACTTAGTCATCATGAAATGACCTTATATCTCAAAAACAAAGTCTTAGACCTAGATTTTTTATTACATTTTTGGATTCCTCATCTAAATTAATAGAAAATGGCAAAGTTTGATCAAAATTTAGTATAAGATTACAAACAAACAGTAGGTGACAATAAACTAATTTTTTGTAACTCATTTTTGATGTTAACAAATAAAAACTAAATAACCTTAAACTATGCAAACGTGTGTACACAGGATTTTTTCCAAAACAGCATGATAAAAGTTGAATTTTTAACAAATTTTTAAATAATATATGTCTAGTGAACTTGAGTGGCCAATATTTGCCTTGAGCATTTTCAAGCTAAAAACACCGTAGAATCAGTTGAAAGGAAAAGAGTTAATGATTTTTAAAAAAATGAAAGGCTTTTAAATGTGACTTTTGCTAGTTATTCTAGTGTAAATAAATAATGTAAATACATCTGATAAATAAATTTTAAAAAGTATATAAATAGTCAAAGAAAATAAATTTCTTGTTAAAATATACAATCAGTTACAATAGTACAATTAGAAATAAAGAATCGTTCAAAAAGTTTACAATAACAATAAAATTATGCTATTATAAAAAATTAAGTGTTTTGATAATTTTAACTTATGAAAAATGTTGAAAGATGTAAGTGTATATTTTATGGTATCTTGATTTAATGAAAAAAATTATTGATAATGTAATTTTAATTTAAATAAATTAATTAATATGAACTTAATATACAAACCTGTAGCTCCCTTAGAAACTGATAATGTAGAATATTTAGAAGGAAAAGAAGAATTTTTCTGTCCAACAAGACCATAATGTTGATCAGGATATAAACAGATCATTGATGAAGCACATTGTCCTTCATAAGTACCTGCCAACCACAGCCAATCGCCTGCACTCTTAAGTAATTCAATTGCAAATGTATACATAGAAAATGCTTCATGTGGAAGACCAGCCTGAAGATTTAAGTCAGCAATATGTTTTTTCATTCTACCTAACCAAAGTTTTCTATAAATAAAAATACAATTATATTTTAAATAAATAATTCAGCATCAATCCTCCTAATACACAACCTCCTTGCAAAATTTCAGAAATTTTTGATAAAAAGTACAAGAGTTATTAAGCTTCAAAGAGGGTAAACAAAATCATGCTACATACACAAACACAAACACCCATACATACAGTAAAAACCCCCAAATTTTTTTTTGCATTTCTTGATGTTTCAAGGTCCTAAGTTCAAAAATGTAAAAATCTTGGGGGGATCATTTTTTAACCAATTACCATACTTTCCCTGTTATATATAACAGAGCTGGGAAAGTAAAAATCAAATGAAGCACAGTTTATTTTCCTAAAAATGAAACAGGTGATCATTGTACATTGTTTCAATGCACATAACTAGGAAAGATAATGTACTTTGTAATAAACTAGCTTAAATGGTAGATGGGAGCACATATTGAGCTGTACACCAAATACTCCATTTTATCAAACTACCTTGTCTTATCCAACTCTTCTTTACATACAGCAAATTGAAACTTCTTTGTTAAGAATTACAGCTACAAATTTACTTAACACTGTACAACTGAATTTGTGCCACATGACTATATTCACTCTGAAAGAAGTTCAAATATACAATTCACTTGTACATTTTTCTCACTTATACAATATTTTTCTTAGTTCCCTTGAAAATCATATAAATGGGGTTCAACTATATTTAGTATCCAATTATTTTGAAGTTTCATTCATTAAAAATTTTCAATTACTGTATCATCATTTTCACTATCTTAACAGAAAAAAAAAAAAAAAACAAACCAACCAGCTAACTCAAAATCAACTAACAAACTACTTACATATTTAAGTTGCATTGATTAATTCATTAGAAATTAATAATTACCATATATTTCCGCAGATAAGATGATAGTTGAATGATGAAAAAAGGCCCCCCAAAATCCGAGGTCGTCTTATAGGTCTTATACAAAAAAAATTAGATTGAAATTTATATAAATTAAAACCATTATAAAAAAAATGTAACTGTAATGTAAATGTAAAAAACCATAATTATTTACTAGTAGAGAGTAGGGCATGTCCACAAAATATTGATAGAATAGCCCATATGACATTTTTGTGAATAGTCAAGGTCATTACCCGAATGCCCGAATCAGTGCGAACGTTTGCAACAATAGCAAGGCAGAAAATAAAATTTGTCCATTCAAAAAATTATGAATAGGACATAATTCTGTATACACTATACAGTATTGTTATCCAGATGACGATCGCTGATCTAAACTAAATCCATAGGCCATTGATAGTTTGAGGATCATCTTATAGGACAGATATATGCTAAAACTATAAAACTTTGACAAAAATTTATACCTTGTCTTATCTGATGGTCATCTTATCTGTGGAAATATACAGTATGTCTATGTAATACTGTGTAGGAATGTGTAAACATATATTGTACAAATTTGATACAAAATGTAATCCAGAAAGAATGTAATCCTACATTAGTTGAAGCATGTAAAAATTGGAATTTTTAATGACTTGGAACTAGGAAATTACTGCATAATTTTCTAGTTCTAGTCATTTCAAAAATTTGACTAAATTTCAGACTAAACAGAATATACAGTCTGTTCATGTTCAATCAATCTAAGTTTTATCAAAACATATACTTAAACCATGTGTTATAATCATATCAGATATCACAAATATTCACTTTTTTAAATGATAAACATTTAAAAATAATTTTTTTCATATGCATTAATTAATCAGAAAAAATCAATCAGTTAATTAGAAGAAATTATTATTTAACAGAATTTTGTAGTTTATATTATATAAATATAAAATTTACATTACCTATTATCAAGTGGTGTCTTATGATTACCATCTTTTTCTATAGGAGTAATAAGATGTGGTACATTAAATGAATGACTTTCTAAATAATCCAATCGTTTAGATTCTAATGTCCAAAATAAAGATGAGATAAAAGAATATATATCACTTTCTAAATGGCTGCAGTTATCAAAATCTTCGTACAAAATAAAATTTGGTTTAATGCAACTTTGAGATTCTTGAGTTTCAGCTTCTATGACATCTTTGTCATCATCAATGATTGAGAAAGTCATTTCATCTTTTTCATCCTGTTTCATCCATTCATCCCTTCTTAAATTTTCTTTAGTTCTTTTAAATTTAATAGAACTTTCTGAGAAAGGAGACAATCTACTAGAAGTTTCAAATTCAGTCTCATGAAATGATCTGCTAAGAGAATTTGTATTACTGTCAGACATAAAAATACCATTCATGTATGTTCCAAATTGTGATGTTTTCATTATTGGTTTTTCTAAATTAATATCACAGCTAGCTGTTACATTACTTTTTACAGTTGATGCAATATTTTTAGATTGAAGGAAACATTTACTTTTTGCAGAAGAAGTTGTACAAATATCAGTAGAACGCATTCCAAAAAGAAGGCATTGAGAATCAAATAGAGTATTAGAATATTTTTCACATAAACTATTATGACATTTCCATAATGTCTCTAAATCTTCTTTATAATTGCATTTACCTAAGGAAAAAATTTATAAAATAAAAACATGATAATGAAAGAATGAAAAATGATTAATGAGATACAGATTGCTTAAAAAAATTATTCAAATTAATTAGTAAATTTAATTTTCAGCAATTACTTAATATTTTATAAAATAAAAAATGCAATATGTGGAAATTTATAGCAATTTAAGTTTAAAAACCTTACATTATTTAATATTATCCTTTTCAGAAATCTGTCTTTTAATATATCTCATTAAAGTTATTACAAGATACAGTGGCATAGAGAACGTAACTGGCGCCCGAGGCACGACACTTTATTGGTGCCCTCCTCCCCCCAGAAACACATATAGTTTGTCTTGGAGACCATTTGGGCGCCCCTCTGCAAGTGGTGCCAGGTGCATGATACACCCCCGTGCCCCCCTCGCTATGCCACTGACAAGATATGATAATTAAAAGAAGATATCAGAATTTTAAATACATAAAAATTTGTTTACAACATTAAATGATTGAAATGAAACAATATAAAAATATAAACAAACTGTAAAATCTATTAATATTTAAAAAGATTTTTTCCAGGATTCTGATGTTTCATCGTTCTCATAATCCAAAATTTACTGTCAGTAAAATATTTTTTCTATTTCTAATTCGTATCAATGTATTGATTTTTAGACTATTGTAAACAGTTTTATCAAATATGCTAAAGTTGTGTCTTAACAAACAAATTGTCCAAGGTGTAATAGATAAGACATTTAACAAAATAATATAAAGATATAAGCTGTCCCAAGGTGATCTTATCAGATAGCAAAAACCTGAGATGATGTAAAGTAATGTAATAATATAATTTTAAAACTTAATCAGATATAAAAATAAATATTTACAAAAATTACATATTTATAATTTAAAAATAAATTATGTGACATTCAATAATATATCAGTAATACTTTTATAAAAACAAAAGTGTTTATTACAAAAATTTTGTCTTATTTCTTTGTGTTATATATACAGAGGTCATTCTGGAAAATTTAAAAATATTGCCAACCATTTCACTATTTTGCCACCTCAACTTATTTATCGCCATCAGTTTTACTTACTAATTAACGTAGATGCTAGTAGTCTTATCAGTTTGGTGTCTGGAAGGCAAAAGTAACATGTTAAGCTGTCACTTACAAGGAGAGAGCCAGACATTCTGTTCTCCAATTCGAATATCTGATCATCTCTGTTAGCAATAGGAATTATTTTTGAATAATTTCTTAATGAATAATTCTGAATAACATTTGATTACCATATTTAAACAGTATTTCATATGTTCTGTCATGTCAAAATTTTTGTTTTAGTTTATTGGAAAAAAATCAAAGCAAAAGATAGTCACCCCAAAAAATTTCCCAAATTTTCTGTCAGTCAATAAAAAAATCCCCTATCTGGATACATTGGGCAGCATTGCACGAAAACTGCCTTCGGTTATCAATGTCATTTCCTACTTTTCTACCCGAACTTGCCACTTGACGTCATGAAATCATTAGGTGTGTGGCATACGGGAGCTAGACGGTCTACTGTTTTCCTGAAGTGTGTTTTGTAATTCAATTTCACACTGAATGTCAAAATAAGCAGATTGGTGTTTTTATCATTACTTGGTATCACCAGTATTATATTTTTATTGCAATTTTAATAAAACTATCACGAAGTGGTAATTTTGGCATTTTGCAGCACAACCTCTATACATATATATATATGTACTGAAAATCCAGAAATGCAGTATATATGAACTATCAATTTAATAATCAATTCAAGAACGTAGTCTGGAATTAATTAAACTTCTGAGATTATTGAATCTAATGAAATTTATTGAACAAACATAATAATAGCACTGTTTAGAACAAATGATTATGTTTCTGTTGTATTTTTATTAGGAGTGTATGTTTTTATAACAACAAAACTTCATAATTACGAATGACGTTTAGTGTTTCCATTATAATTAATGTTTTAAAAAAAATTAAAATTTATATTAATTTATTGCTAAATATTATTATATTTATAAACATAAGGCTGTTGACTAAAATTGTTTATTTTGATTATAAACAGTGTATAATTTTTTCAGATTCTATTTCAGAATTTTTTTTCCATCTTATAACATAACAAATAAATCTGAAATTAGCCAATGATATCCATTAGAAAAAATAAAATTTGTTTTAATAAAGAATAACACAAAATAAAATTAAAAAGCAAAGTTCATCATCATGGATGCAAGTCTAAAAGCACTTAAACTTATTTTTCATGTTTATTTTGTTGTTCTCCATGAAAACAAATATTTTTCTGCAAATAATATCCAAGTTATTATTATGAATAAAGTTTAATAAAATGTATACCTATTGTTATTAGACCTAGAATTTTACGATGACTTTGAAAATCACCCCAACTATTACTTTCTACTGAATAATTCTTTTTATATCTAAGCCAGATTTCTCTTGAATTTTCTGCTAGTTGTATTGTAATATGCTGAATTCGAGAAATTTTCTTGTATATTTTGCTGAATTTCTTTTTATCGATTTGTGTTCCTGTAAAGATCATTAAAAATAATATAACTAAAATGTAAATTATTAAATTTAATTTTTATTAGTAATTCTTTATTTACCTATTATTATTTATAGTATAAAAAATATAAATATTATGTAAGAAAACTTCAAGTAATCAACTGCTCACCTATTGGTTTCACAATTATAAGTAAACATCGATGATGATCAACTCTCTGATTATAGTCTGGATGACTCATGGTTAAACAAAGAATTATGTTACAAAATCAATAAATAATTTGGTATTATTATCTTCTTAATTATGAGATTCCTAAAATAATTAAAAGTTGTATAATATGCAAATTTATTAAAAGAAAATATATTCATTTCATTTGTTTGAAAATTGAACTTTTTATATTAAATATTGATATACACTGATTAAGCAAAGGAAAATAAACTTTTAACTCTTTTCAAATACAAAGTTTCAGATTAAAATTTAGGATTAGCTTTAAATATTCAATTTTAATTTTACACACATTTAATATTAAAAAGAGACATTCTTTGACTCCCTTTTAAGAATATTAAAAATCAAACTCTTCAAATTAAAGGAATATTAGACTAAAACCAGATAAGAAAATTTAATATTAATTAAAATATATATATCATTAACTATTTATTTTAATTTATACTAGGAATTGTCCTACTAACAAAGGAAATCCTTTGTCTTTAAGATAATTACTTTTTAATAATAGTATAAAAGAAAAATTATATAATTATTCTGTTATTTTTCTACATATTACTATTTGATACAAATATAGTAATAAATGTCAAATGATAAAAGCTGTCAAATTTTTCCAAGTTATATTTATAATATGGAAATTATGAGTTTTCTTTTAAAGTAGAAATGTGGTATTTGGTTATGTTAATGTAAGCAGTTAGTCTGTGCTAAAAGTTTGCAACCCAATCTGATGTGTTATATAGTTTCATGCATAATGTGGCATTTCCTATAAGTTTCAACTGTGAATGTTATGTCTTTTAAAATGTGTTTCCTTTAGTTTCTTGTATTTACAACCTAGTCTTGTATGTCAGTCATAAACCTTCCATCTCTCCAAGAGGCACCCCAAGCAACCCAGCAATTTGTTGCAGTTCTATCAATGTGATCCTAGCTAAAATCATTACTTTGCCTATCATGGAGCTCCTTCTGTGCTCAGGATTGCCTGAAAATGTCTGTGTTTTTTATATACTATGTTAGATCCAGGTGAATGGTGTATCATATTCAGTAGCACACTTGGGATTTAATCTTGGGGAGCCAAGTTGAAGTGATAAAAAATTTTAATATGAATTCAATAAAATCCTACCTTATGTGACTGTGAATTTATAAGTAATATAGAAATAGAAGACATAGCACAATACAAATAAAAACAAATTTTAATTAGGAAAAGATTTTTAGAAAATTTTCTAGTTTTTTGTTTTCTGTAGAAAAACCCTGTCTCTGTATTTGTTTGTAATGAAGATTTATAATTTTTTTATTTATTTTTTTTACAATAGGAAAATATGGCAAAATATTTCCACCTCCTGATTAACAGTATAACTCAGATACATAAGATATAATATATAAAAATACAAATGTGAATAGAAAATAAAGAAAACATTTGTAAAAAAAAAAAAACGATAAGATAACAGTAGGACAAAAAATATTAAACACTAAAAATTATAAAGTATTCATTTACAAATGCATTTAAAACAACTAAATCTTCATATCTGTAAGGTTTTATCCTCCCTCTTTACAAGGAAGAATCAGCCTTTCTAAAGAGGATTTGGGATGGTATTTGTTGTCATAAATATTCATGTTTTCCTTTGGAGCTGTGTGTGTTCAATACATAACTCCAAATAAATACCGGTTGACTGGTATAACTGTGAATTTTCCCCATCACAATTGAAAATCTGGTGCAAACTCAAAAAGTACAAAGGGTGCTTTATTTATGAAGGTCTTCACTTATGGTTCTGTAGTATTTAAAATTTTATTTTGTTTACTGAAAATAAGATATCAATTTTCTTTTGATTTCAAGATTAGATGTCATCTACAAATGCATGTGCTGTCATCATTAGTGAAATTTTGTGTCATATTTTATATTTCTTAGTAAAATAGTATACTAAGGTAGAATTTTTGTCTACCTATTTTGACTGTGTACCATAGAAGCTGAAAAATTTGGCATTTACAATTAACCCACCCCAAAAGCAGAGGAAGGAATAATTGTAAATGATACTTATAAATACAAATTTGACAGTATTTATAGTGATAATCAAAAATAGATCTATTTAACTATTAGCACCTGATATAGGTTTTTATTTCAGAATGCCTCATACATATGTAAAAAAGGAATCCCTTATAAAAATTTAATATTTTGTCTTTAGTTAAAATCCAATTTGCCTTTTTTTATTTTATCATTTATTCTTTGTTATTTTATCTTATGAGGTGTAGCCTCAAGCCTTTCAGGCAAACGACATATTAAATATGGGTATATTTCAAGTTTCAAACCTGATTATGATCGTTTAAGACAGTTGAAAATGTTAGTTTGTT
The DNA here is from genome assembly GCF_030686945.1 of Centruroides vittatus. Taxonomy (NCBI): domain Eukaryota; kingdom Metazoa; phylum Arthropoda; class Arachnida; order Scorpiones; family Buthidae; genus Centruroides; species Centruroides vittatus. The sequence goes on from NW_027122703.1 coordinate 3,856,265, forward strand.
TATTAATATGTATGATTTGCTGGATTTTTGGTGTTGATATGTTAATTTAAACTTTATCTAGTTTTATGAGATGTTTATTGATAGTATAATTTATTACATACAGAATTTTACATATTAAATTTCAAAAATATAATATCATACTTTTTAATTTTTGTTACTTGCAAGATCTTGGAAAATGACATGATATACTGCATTTTATTTGAAAAATATTACTTACTAATAGTATGTTCTGATTAGAAACTATTAACTACCAGTCATTAACTGACGCTGTCGAGATTATCTAATAACTTTTTACCATGAATGTATTTTTAGATTTAATTAAATTCATGATGCTAAAATTTTTAATTAATGATGAAATTTTTCTTGACTAGTGATTCCACTTTATATCATAAGATACCACCACTAATAAACTCAAGGAATCAATATTTATTATTTTATAAACATTTTTCAAGATGATTTACATCTCATAACAACATTAACCATTTTAATATGAAATACAAAACAATTCTATTCTTTATCCTCCTCAAAATATCCAATAGCAGTGGTCTTATTTACAATAATGATTGAAGGAATTGTTATAAATATCAATAGAAATCTTTTCCCCATATGATTCTGTTGATTTTAAAATATTTATTATTAGTGTTGATAAAGACGTTCAATTATGTCTAGTCTACAGCTACTCACCAGCTGGTAATATCTAATCACTACAAGCAAGTGGTTGAGTGTATTTATTGAGTTCTGCTAATTATAATTATTATCCTAAATGATTTTAGATATAATTTATTATTATACAGTATTTTTAAAAATATTTGTCATAATAATAAAAGATAAAGATCAAAAAAGAAATATTCTCAAGAGATATTTATCTAAAAGATGTTTCAATATATCATAATATTTATTTATAGAAAATTAATCTGTTATGATAAAACATACATTATATTTTATTAATTAATATATATTTTTAATACTATTAACAAAAGTTTAATTTTAATGTAAACTGGATAAAAAGTAATTTAAATTTGTGAAATAACAGAGTTTTAATACACGACACATTTTAATATTACACAACCAGTAGTGGATTAAGTCCTTCCAGGGTCCTTAGGCACAGAAGATTGGGGCCTCTACATAATTTTACTTCTATCATAAACTAATAACTACAGATTTATTTATAAATATGATATACAATTGCAACAGTAAAGTTGCTTTTTTTTCCACTAAGCACCCCACTAGATTTAGAACCCCACTAGGTACTGTACATGCTTCATATGCAAAGTGGGAAATTGGGCACTCCATATAATGAATACAAATATTCAATTTACAATGTTTTAAAATATAATATATTGACTGTTTCTGTTGAATTTTTTTCTAAAGTTGATTCAGAGATTCAAAAATGTAAAATAATAAATTATAGTTAACTTCTACATAATTACATATAAATATTAATTATACATAATGAAATATAATTTAGTATATATTGTAAAAATTTAAAATATAAAAATGTTTTTACATATAAGATAATTCTCTATTTAAACATTATAAAAATTTAGTATTTTTGTTTTTATAAAATTTATGTTATTTCTTTAATTTCAAAACAAAATCATCTATTATCTTATGTAACTAAGCATGCTTGCATTTGAGACATTAGCATTTATTAAAGTTTTGTAAATGATTATAGTTATTCAAAGGTTCCTAATAGAATTTTTGACATATTAATCAGATAAATAATGTCTAAAATTTTTCAATTGTAATTTATTACATTTTAGAAATAAACTAATGTATATATAAGTCACAAAAACACACCTTTATTATTAATCCATTAACTCAGTGTTTCTCAACCTTTTTTGATCTTTGGCCCTTTTTGTGCTTAATATTTTACTGTGGGCCCATTAACATTAGCTTGGGGAAAAATTCAAAATAAACATTAAAAATTCTGCTGAATTTTTTACATGTTTCAAAATGGATTTTTAATTAAAATAATTGTAGAATATTTCTTATGAACTACATACATATTTATACATTCATTTTAAAAAAATAAGACATGTAATAAATTTATGTTTACTTTATGAATAAAAAAACAATGTACTACAAACATAATTTAAAATATTTACAGAATATTTACAAAAATCTAATTAGGAAGACTTTAGTAATATTTCTTTATATATTAACTAACAATAACATCGACATTGTGCATGAGAACTGAATTCCTTTGCATAAACAAAATATTTGATGTCCATATATACTTGCATATAAGACAAGGTTTTTATTCATTTATCACAGCTTCAAATTCCAAGGTCATCTTATATGCACAAGTGAAAGATTCTTTACGTATTTGCAAATAATTTTTGTGAACCTTGTATTCACATTTTTTAACAGATGCTTACCCTATCGTATTTAAAAACGTAAGTATTTTATCTAGGTTATTTGAATCATTCTTGTATATTGTCAGGAGTAAAAAAAAATGAATAGCAATAGGAATTGAATTCCAGATTGAAATTCCAAAAATCACACAGGAGCCCTATATAAGTTTTAATCCATTCCCAAGTGAAAACAGATGATTGTTCAGAAATCAGAATTCGGAGAAACTCATAAGTGTAATCGACGGAGAGCAGATTCGACTGTTAAAAAATTGGCAAAAAAAAAAAAAGGTTCCCGATTGTCCAGCTTTACATGAACAAATTATGTTGTTGATTTTACAAGATTTTTTCTTAAAGTTTAAAATGCCAGTAATTTTTGAGGGACAATGTGTGCATTTATGTGCATTTGATATTTTACTTGTGATTAAACAAAACAAAATTAGAATTGTATTAATAAATCTAATTTTCTTTATTTTTATCTTTAAAGTCACACCTCATCCTATATGAGAGGTCGTCTTATATGCTAGTAAATACAGTATATACTGTATTTGTCTGATAATAAATAAAACATTTTGGATTCAAAATTTCCTTATCAAATTTACTTTTGTATTTTATTTAAACACAATAATTTAATAATTTACATACTAAAGTTTAATCATTTTCACATAATTTTAATATTTTATTCTAACTGTGATTTTTGGCCTGCGGCTCCCCTAAAATGTTCCTTAGTCCCTTGGAGCCACAAAATATTTCGAGGTTCAGAAACACTGCATTAACTAATTTCTTACATAAACCAACATTTTCAGCCTATTTTATAGACCATTATCAGTTCCAAACTTAAAATAAACTGATCTTATTACAATAACTAAAAAGATATTTGAATATTTTTCATTAATAGTGAATTTCTTGAAAATAAAAACAGACTTAAAAAGTTTCCTTTATAACCACTATGCAGTGATATGAAATTATTATATGAATTTGTTACTTCCTTACAAAGCTTTTTCCAACAGTTTGATCTGCAATAGCATTTCTCAATGCTAAAATTTCTTGTAACATTATTCAAAATAAAATTTATCTACTCTCCAAGTTAAGAATAACAAAAGCAAACAAGAAAAAAGAACCAAAACAAAGATTTAAAGATTTTTGTTTTGAATTGAAAATTGAATTTTTCCACAATGTTTTGAAATCTAATTATGAAAACTTCCATCATTATTCCATAAAATTGATAATAATTAATTTAATGGTTTATCTCTATTATCAAATTGCTATCTTATTACTAATTCAACAACAGTTGAGTATAGTTATAGCATACCCCAATGGGAAATACTAAAGAGTATGTTATAACTGAAACTGTTATAAGCAAGGACTAAAAAAACAGAAATTTACTGCAATGTACAAAGTGAAAATCATTAAAAAATTAAATGCATGCCCCAAAAAATTGTTCATTTTTGTTTTCTTTCATTGCATCAACTGCTCACAGAGATCTTTTCTTAATGTCAAGAGATATACTGTTTGCATGTCTCCAATATCTTTCAAGATGTTCTAACATAGCAAATACCCCTATGTTGGTACTGAAATCTCAACATCAGCTTCTGTTGCATTATGTTATCTTCATAGTTCTTATTACTATAGTTGTCTGTTAAAGAAATAATTATTGTTAGACTATCATTAATATTGACAAGATTATCAACAGTTAAAAACTCTTCCAGAATTGTCTGCAAATTAAAATGATTTCTGACTGATTTCCATAATTCCTCAAAATTAGTGTTAGATGTAACTGATTCAGAAATGCAGCATTTTGTTCTTTTAATATTGGATTGTTTCTTTAGTTATCTGCTTCTAAGCATATGCAGTATAATAATGCCATTTGCTATAACAAATGACAACTTAATATTTGACAATTTCATCTTATTATTTGTAGGGCAGTTATCCATAATCAAGAGCATTTTGTGATTTTTCTGTTGTAGTTCTTGATATCATTTTAACAGCCAGCTTCACAGATTTTTATAGTTATCCAAGCTTTAGACTTTGCATAATATATTGATTTCTTTATAATGTCTAAGTATTTTTCTTTTGATGATTACATATTTCTTAGAAATATATTAGCAAAGTTGAAGCCAAAGTTTTCAACGTGAAAACATGTACGTCAGACGTTCAGCGCCGTCTTCCTGTAAGCATAGAAGTTTGACAATGGCGTTGAAACATCAGTGGAATCATGCTCGATGTTCCAAAATGCCATTGTCAAACTTCTACGCTTACAGGAAGATGACGCTGAACATCTGACGTACACGTTTTCATGTTGAAAACTTCAGCCTCAACCTCACTATTAATATGATAAATACAAGATAAATTTTTTAATAATGTGTACTTTAATCATAAATTATGTAATCTCTATAAAATTCTATTTAGATTTGATTTTCCAAATGACCTTGAAGATCATATCACCAAGAAAAACTGCAACAGTGATAGCAAACCTTTTTCCAAAGATAAATCAAAATTAAATTTGAAATTTAGTAATTCCAAATAACAGGTCTTACATTTAATTAGAGTATATCAAGATACTATACACACCTTTCAAACTCGTGTGAAAGGTATGTTTAGCGACTTGATTTACTGATGAAGTTCCAACTTCAAAAACTATTTAATTTGAATAATTAATAAAATAACAAATTTATTTTATTAATGCTTACAAATTTTACTTTATTTAACTGTTTAATCTACATCAGAAAAATAAAATATTTAAGTGAAAAGAAACTAATAATATGATTATAAAAAACAAATAAATCATTTAATATGAAATCTGTTGTTTATTTGATGATATTTTTTCTGAGATTCATAATTTAAGACTTCACAACAGTTTTAGGATCCTGCATTCACACTACTTATGCAAAATTTTAATATCAAATATCTTTATTCACAAAAAGGGGATTATCCCTGTTGCAGGGGGTTGTACAAAATTGACTTGTAAATTTTCGTATTATTAAAACATTAACTAGGTTATTAAAATTTAACAGTCTTTATACGTTGGTTTTATATTATTTCGTTATTAACATAAATAAAAACAGTTATTTAACAAACACAGTAATATAATTATACAATAATGAAGTTATATAATGTTGATATATTTTGACATACTGGCATAGATTTACAACATTTTTGTAATCTTAATGAAATAATTATACAGAGAATAGAGATCATTTTTATTTAGGTTATTGAGAGAATTTCTATAATCTTGGGATGAATCACTTTGGAGTATTCGAGGAATGTTGAAAGAGATCACGTACATTAGAGAGATTTTGACATTTCTGAAGTAAGTGTTCAATTGAGAAGTTATCGAATTTGCACCATGGGCAACTTATGCAAAATTTTGAAATCTAACAAATATTTTTTATATTTTATAAAATTTACTACTTTCTAAACATTCAATGTGGATACTACCTTAAAATTGTTGTATAGATTATAGGTTCACCATAGCTGAACTAGGATAATTTAATCCAGGTTAATTCCTATAATATTTTGGAAATAACAGACGAGATAAACTCTTTTAAAATATTAAAATAGCTATATTTATAGAAATTGAGAAAAATTTATCAGGAATTTAAATTTTCAGAATTTTTGAATTCTGAAAACTTTTAATTTCATATTGAAATTTTTAAAGTCAAATTATTTTATAACAACTTTATTTAATTAATTTCTGTATGAATTTTATCTAACTTTCATAATAAATAAATTTTTTTTAAATAAATGTTTATTTTTAAAAAGTTTATTTATTAACTTCTTAAAATAAAACTATTTTTATCTTCAAATACTACCATTTTCAATACCGTCCCTGTAAATCTTTAAAAAACAAAAAATCAAATAAAATCAATTCAGTTATAAAAGCTAATCTCTACCAAAAAACGTTGTCTTCTCTTACTATTCTTCTTTTTTCATACTTTTACTTTCAGTATAATTTGTTAAAATTTAATTAATTGAAATTAACATTTTCATAAAATTTTATAATTTCATATTATTTAAAAAAATACTTAAAAAATTACTTATGTATTACATATAAAGCTAATATTTAAATATTAGCACTTAATAAAAATTGTATTTTAATTGTCTATGTCTATATTTACATACATATGATATACTGTATATTATTATGTAATTTGTTTATTTTAAATTAGACATAATAAAATAATAAGATATGTTGATCAGAATAAGTCATTATTTGTATAGAATTAATAGAAGAAAGAATTATTTAAATAAAATAAATATGAAAGCAATGATGTAAATAAATACAAAGCTTGCAAGGCCTGTAGTACAAGCAGCTCCCAGCAAAGAGGGGTCTAACATCTAGTAAAATTCCTTTGAATGGTTGTATTTCATGCTATAGTATAGCCAAGAAGTTGGTCCCAACTTTTTAGTTATATTCTAGCATGAAAGATATGTAAGTGCAAGAAGAAATAACCAAAGCTATAGAAATTGATCCTTTTAATTTGTATTTTATTTAATTTAGCATAGTATTGTATGATGACAGTTATTTAATACAGTAATTATTAATTAAAAGAACAATATATATGTGTAATTATAAATAAGTTTTTAAAACAATATTGCTGTTTGATATGTGTTTGTTGCAAAAATTCATTCGATTATAATTTAAATATTTTTATAACTTCCAATCTATTATCTGATATTTAACGGATATTGACCATCCATGTAGAAACTGATTGGAACCTGAGGCAGAATCCAGAAGGGGTTCGAAAACGTTCGTCTGTCGATATTTATACGTGATCACACCTTAAAAGGTTCTGGGTACGTGATTATTATCAAAATTTATGAACAATTAAAATAATAGGTTTTCAAACATCAAAGTTAAAAGCAGTAATATGACATTTATTAAATTTAACTGAGTAAATTAAACGTTAATATTAAAATTTGTTTTAAAAACCATTATATGTTCAATTAACAAAATAAACGTCTTCTAACTATTAACACTAGAGTGAGTAATAACAATCACAAACAAAAACAAAACCTTTTACCAGTATTGTACTTGGGTAGGTTTTTGTATATCAAGTACAACACTGGTAAAAGGTTTTGTTTGTGACTGTTTATATGTTCAATTGTTCAAACCTCTGATAATATATTACAATCCAAAAAATATTTTAGTAGTAACTAAAACCAACTTCTTATACTTCTTATATTTAATTTTATAATTTAATTAGTAGTAGTAATCAGAATTTTTTCCAATATGAAAAACACAAATTTTACTTCTCAATCTTTCATTTTTTTCAAAAGAAGATATCATTAACAAATTCTGAAAGTTAAAGAAAAGGATTCTGTTTACACTGTTTACAAAACATATGTTGTCAAGAACAAGTAAAACAAATTTTTATTAAAATACTGAAAACTGTTCAAATTAGAATATATTTAAAATAACCTTTAGTCAAAATTTTTTCTAAATATACAACATAAAATATATATATATATATAAAGTATTTTAAATAGCAATATGTACAAACAAAAATTGTTAATTTTTTCTTACAAATCCCAATTAAATATTCAATTATAACACAAGTAATGACAGCTTATTCCAAGCTCTTTCAAGAAAAGACCTGTTTGAATTACTGTTTTTCCTCATTGGAATTTTCAGCGAGAATAAACATTTTCTCTTTTTCTTACAATATTTTAATACAGATATTTCTATCAAACATTCATTGATCCTTTCGTTACAATATATCATTATAATTTATAGTATATTTAATAAGCATTGTTCAAAATTTAAACAAAAAACTTCTTTATGATACCATTGTGAATTTTTTTTTTGACAACAATATAGAATTTCTTTCAAATAGGATGTTTATTGTCAAGTAATAAAATTAAACAAAAATGGATAAATCTTAAAAGCATGGCATGTATTTACAGCTTACAGAAATGCACATACATACAGCACACCTTTGAAAATGACCAAACTATAATTTATCATTATTAGCAAAATGTTATTTTGCATTTTTTTTTATTGGAAGCAATGCAATTTTATTCAGTGAAACATATAAGCCTTCTTACAATAAATTTTTTGTAAGAAATTTCATAATTTCTTACATAATTTATTATCGCCTGTATACTATAATAAATTCTCCGACAGAGGGATTTCCTGCAAGAAATTCCGCATAACAAATTCTTCCCCATCAGATTTAATATTGTGTTTAGTTTATTTATTTTAAATGATGCTTATTTTAACCATATCTCTCTTTTTTTTTTTTTTTTTAATTTTTGACAAACAAATATATGAGCAAAGTAACATAATAATTTTGCTTTTATAGTCAATGCCATTCAACTGAAATGGGTAATTCAAAAGTATAAAAGGTAATAAGTAAAAGAAGAATAAATTTTTGAAATTTTATATATACAGTTTTCTAGAGAATTTTCTTTTCTAGAAATATTATTCGAGAAAAAGTAAAGTTGAAAGTAATGTTTTTAAGTGTTATATAAACATCTCTTGGATATTTTTAAAGTGTGTTTACTGTTAAAAAATTTCATATATAAATAATTTTTTAAATACTTTCCATTTGATTAAAGCAGAAAATCTTTTAACATCAAATAAAAAATAAAACATAAGAATGAATCATCTTAAAGCATGATTAATATTTTTGTGACGAATTAATTAATTTAAAAAATATATACATATTTTATCTAAATTAAATAAATTTGTCTCGGTCGATCCCAGAAAACTCTGCAGAATTACGTAATTTAAAATTTTGAATTTGAAATCGACATTTTTAAAAAAAATAAAATATTTACCATTAATTTCACGATTTAAATTCTATACTTATTTTTGTAATTTTATTTATTAGCTTATTTGTTAAATAGAGGCATTACTCATAAGCAATTAAATAACTGATACATAAATGATTATCAAACTTACGCTTGTGTTGACGTCTCCATTTTGATCACCATAGTGATCCGCGTCACCGATCACCACCAGGCGGCGCTGCGACCTGAGTACATAAATAGACGAGACTCGAGAGGGTGAGGGAGAAGCTGCTGTCGTACGGGAGGAGTTTGCGAGGGAAAGTTGGTTATTTTTTTTTGTTTATACGTCCTGCCACTTCCAAAAAGAGATGTGTGACAGATCAGGTAATGCATGTAGCATGTAAAAAGAGCCAGAAAGTTAAATAGATAATGTTTATAAAGGTATAAGAATAGGGGGTATATAAGAATTCACCTGTAGTTTAGCATCATAGCAGTTTTATTTAGAGAAGCAGCAGAATGCGAATGCCAGTGGCTTCTGACATCTGCTATATAGATGTTGACACCGACTGTGACGCTTCTGCCGTAGAGTCGTGCAGCAATATCTCAGCCGGGAAAAGTAACGAGAGATGTCAAAAACTGCATAAGTGTGGTAAGATCGTGATCAGAACGGATGGAATGTGTGGAAAAAAGAAGAGTGTACCGTCCGAATTGAACGACGTTCAGGCAAATAGTCTAGATATGAACCACCTTCGCTTTCTACTAGAATGTTTCGTGTTATCTTTCGGGCCCGAAGGACCACAGTTGGGGCGTAACCATCCCGATTCCGATCCAGAACGTTACGCTACAGATCTGACGGACGAATCCTCATCGAATACTTACGATAGGATCTCGGACGGAGGTCAAAGTCCAATTAGATCCATATTCAAGTCGAGCCCTTCTTCCATTCAGAATAATAGAAACAACTACAGATACTCTTCCTGGAACATTCACGTACGTTCGGAGCTACTAGAAGACTACGAAATTCCATTTCCAGATGAATTATTACTCAGAGAGCTATCGGAGATGCGTACTCTACTAGAAAGACTGCTAGAAAATCGTGAAATGGGAGAATGGCATAACGAAAACGAATTGCTAGATATATTAGGTCTTCTGCCCAATACTAATTGGTCCAATAAAGAGTCTAGTCCGCATTATCCCGTGGGAGAATGGAATTTTAAAGAGTGTGGTATATGCTTGGAAATGAAATGGTTGTTTTGTCGCCATTGCTGTCAATATCCCGCCTGTAACAGTTGTTTACAACAATATTATACCAGCAAAGTGGAACAGGGTATTATTCAGATCGAATGCTGTAATCCCACCTGCCATAGTTACGTTCATCGGGACGAAATATCAGCAAGATTGCATAATGGAACCAAAGAAACTTTCTATAAACTATTGGCATCTGCTAATATTAACAAGTTCACGAAAACGTGCCCCAGATGCAGTCATGTGACCAGAGCCAACGTGCGTGATACAAAAAACAGGAAACAACTTCCAGCTACAAGGTGAGGCATAAATTTTTTTCATGTATATTTGAATTTTAAAGTAAATTCTTGCCATGTTAAGATTATATAATGGTAATTATGAAATTAATTTTCTTGAAAAAAGACACTTTTATATATCCTTTTTTCTTTTCCTCCCAAGATTTTGGCAGCGGTCAGTCAGAGATTGGAACTAATCCAGAATTATTCCTTGGTGTGTTGTTGCTATTCTATTTGAAACTATTATTAGAATCTTGAAAGATTTAAACGGTGATGCCGGACAAAATACATTCTATATTTTGAAATTTTTTCCATTAACAATTCTCCAATATAATCGATCAGAGTATGATGTGTAATAATGAAATATTCATAATATAACTTGGCCAAACTTTGGCAAAACATTACAGTTTTTTAACTGTTACAGACAAAACAAAGCGAAGATTAAACTTATATTTACGGGTAGAAAATTATTTATATAATTTAATTTTTTAAAATAAAACTTGTTAATGTCAAATCTAAAACTGTAGCGCGCGTTTTTGTTATTGATCGTAATTCGAACAATAATAAAAATCGAATATGTCGGGGTCGTTTACGACTATCCTTTTTTAGACGTAAGAACATCATAAAGTCTGAAAAATCGCCATCCATTATAGATTATATTCTAACTGTAAAAACTTAAATTTTTTTTAGTAGATAATTCATACGAAGAAAATCGACGTCAATGATTTTTACTTCGGATTTTCTAACTTTTAGGTTATTAATTTTGGTTTTATTTTCCTTTGTTAAGGTACTTTTCAATGGATTCTGCTGGTATAATGATAGTTAGCTGTCATATAATTCTATGTTACTCGGTCGTGTCTGGCAATCTAACAGATAACGACTGATACCAATAGCTATAATATATAATGCTTTTATCCGTTTTCATTCATAAAAAGAAAAAAAAAATGTATTAAATCTAAAGTTTTTATCTTTATTTTCCTTATTTTACTATTTTATCATTCTAGAAAGTGTTCGCTCTACGATTAATTCGTAGAAAAGTAAACATAGGATATAAACAAGGATCTTGTTGACTGTAGAGGAATTTCAGTTTAGTAATCTGATTTTCCTTAAAGACCGAATCATTAATCTTATCGGTTTAGTAATGCGATGACTAATTATTGGGCATAGTAATTCGGTATTTTTTTTTTCTCTCTCACATAAACACTTTTGCTTTAGATTATAAAAAATTAGCTAATGTTGTTATTATCGGTTTGTCATTAAGTATAAATAATTAAAAAAACTGACGGTAAGTAACTTTAAGTATTCGGTTTAAAAAGAGATTAATAATTTTATTAAAAAAATTGCATTATTCTAGTTGAACGAAAATCAAATAATACAAAGTCTTTTGTTATCGCCGCCATTAAATTCGTTGAAAAAATTCAAGAATGAATTTACTTAAATGTACCTGTAACTCCCTATTTTCTCTATAGCCTACTTTGTTTTTTTCTTTACGTGAAATTTTTTCCCCATAATATATTATTGATGATCTCCTTTTTCATTGTCATTTCGCAAACTAACGAATATGTCAATAACAGATGCTTCGGAGTTAACTGGCAACGATTTATTTTCTTCGACGTTTGTAACAAATGAGAGAAATTTTGCTGAAGTTTGTCCCTGATTTTTGACGATTTTTGCAATATGTACTTCAAAGTATCGAGCCGATTTATATATTTCTAGGTGTAATATTTTTTTAAATGAAGAATTATTTAATAGACAGTTTAACTTTGAATCTAGTACATTAGTTCACTCGTACATCGGTGCGATATTCGGGAGCTAATTCTCTTCCATCATCGCCATTGCATCCGATAATGAAGATTCTGGTAAATATATGAATGAATTCAGTTTGGCAGTGAAAGATAAGCTAGGTTACTCTCATTTCCTCCCCCCTCGGATTTATTCTAGTTATAAAGATAAGGCGTGAATCGTTTGAATTTGACATTGAATTTTTTTATTGTAATCCTCTTCCGCTTCGTTTATTAGAATTGATGCCCCGGTGCCATGTATATGACGTCATTTTGCGGCAAGTTTAATTAATTCAATAGGAGATGCCTTAAAGACCACACCCCAGTTAGTGACTAACACTCCAATGAAGTGATTAAACGATGCTTTCTTTATCCAGTACAAAAATTACGCTGATGAATTGATCGAGTTTTTTTTTTTGTTACGAAATATATAGCACGACATATCTACATGTAGGCTATTGTTTAATGTAGATAGTAAGTTACACCATTTATTTAAATATCTCTCACACGTATAGGCCTATTTATAAATTTTAGATAAATTATAGTTTATTACGTTATTGAAAAATTAGTCGGTTATTGTTCAGGTATGATCTAATTATTTCTTCGAAAGTTCTAATCTTTAGTAGATTGATTTTTATAAATTATATAAATATTGAACCATTTTTAACACGATGTACACAAAAGACTTCTGATTTGCGTGTTTGTTAAGTCTGGTACGTGACAGAATTGCGTGACCGATTGCAAATTACCAAGGTGCACTCCCATCACGATGCCACCGATGGGAATAACGTGAATAAATCGACATCTTCGTTTTTTACAATCACGAAGTATAAGCGAAGGGATTCCAAATAGCCAAAGAAATATATAAGTTTTTATTTATAATCAAAATATTATTAATTTGTAGAATATACAGTATTGATGAAAATTTAACCGAATTATACAGAATTTATACCAAAAATCAATGATAACAGTCTAGGCTCACAGGCTCAATGAGGATTTAAGGCATTTGTATTGTTCTCATTGACAAATAGTTGAGCTCCTTTGTAATATAATATGAAGCCATAATTTTTTTCCTAAAGTATTTTTCAAGCTAATAATAAATAAAATTGATTTTTTAATAACCAAAACTAGTTTACTTCCTTATCTACTAAGTACGGAATAAAATGAAATTGGAGGTGAGCCTTATTTAAACTTTTTAATTATTTAATCAAGAAAATTCTAAGGAAAAAATACTGCTTTTTTGGTGTCCAATCGCTACTGTCTAGGATGGAAAAGCACTGGAAAAAGATCAGTTTTTAAAATTTTTCGTGTGTACTGCTACAAATAATTATTTTAAAATGTTCATAATTATAACAGTAGTTTATTATTCTATAGAAAACTCAATAACTGGCGCATATAATATATCTAAGTATAGAATAGTAAATCTTATTTTTTTAGATATATAAATAATAATTTAAAATATGCTAGGATCCATTAAAAGTTGATTTTAATGCTGCATGATTTTAGTTCCCACAGAAGAGAGGACAGATGTTTCTCCATCTTTTTAAAATATGAACAGAATGCAAAAAGTGCAAGGTAAACAGTGCTCCCTTAAGACTCATATCCCTTTTTATTAAAAAAACTTGCCAAGCAACGTAAAGTTGAGTGGATGAAATGCGTTAGATTATAACATCCGTCACATTGTTTGCTAAACTCTAAACTCGCTAAGTCCTCTTTTCCATCCTGTTTCATCTCTAATGAAATTTCTGTAAATGAAACCCTTCCCTTGTACTACAAAATTCACTTCATTTATTCAAGTATAAATTACATTGTATTTGTAATGCTACGTTAATTTTCTAGCAATGGACGACTAAAAAAAATGGCTTCTTGTTGCGCCGTCTCCGTTTAATTATCTATTTATTTAAATTTATCTAGTATAATTAGACACATTTTTAAATACAATTACTGCCGAACCTTGTTAAGAAATGTTATATAACTGTAATTAATTAAATTATTTATGATTTTAAAAATTTCTTCCTAGTTTTTATATTAAATTCTCCATTTAAGTTCATTTTATTCGTTGTGCCAAAGTGATTTAAATTAAAATTTTTTTTCATCTGCTCTAAACTCCATTAGATCTATTTTAGTATTATAGTTATGATGTGTATTATGTGTAATTATGGTCTATAACTTTGTTATTAGGTTACAGTACATATTTACTCAATGGTTTTGAGTGAAAGCAAGCTATACCATATATACTATTTGACGTATATACACATTCTTTCAGGTTTTTTCGTGTATGATTATTAGTTAAACAAACATTATTATTGAAAATTATAGTTATTTTTTATATGAGAAACAATTTATGCTAAAAAATTTTATCAAAATCCCTAATACTTCTAAAGTGTCTTCAATATTTCAAGCTGTTTTTTAGAAAATTGGCATTTTATTTTCCATTTTTAGTAGGACTAATTTCATGTAATTTGCAATTTAAAAAATGATTTGTCAAAATGCTTTCTGAAAATTATTTTATTCACTTTCTAATTGTATGCTACGGAAAATGGATTTGAAATATGACGTTGTAAATCCATAAACACGTTTTACTTTAGATTTATTTAAACTAGACTATTATAAATTACTTCTCTAATTAATACTGTAATTCTATACGGGATAAAATTTTCTATTCAGAATTTTTTTTAAATAAAAAGCACGATCATTAGCTTTTAATTATGTATTTTTACGTCTTTAAAACCGTAATAAAAGGTTGGTCATAAAATAAATGATTCATTAACTCATTAGAAAATCTTCATGCCATTTCCTTTAAAAAAATAATATATATATTAGTTCATAAATTATTTGGATCTTTATCACATTTTATGACTTTTTTTTAATGATTAAACGAATCTTAATTGCCTTTTTTGTTTTTTCGTTTCAACCCGAGATTATTTTGAATGTGTTCAGATAAGCAGATCAAAAGATGCTAAATTTAATACAGATATCGAATTGTCTTTGTAAATATGTGGTAAATAATCTATTGTTTATCCTGTCGGCAATTAGAAGATAATTAGTTGGTATCTATAAAAATAAAACTTACCCAAACGAAATTATAATAAATAGCATCCCACATTTATTATTCATCATTTGTATGTAGGAAGAAAATCTCATTTGTATATTAAATATATTTTTCAATTCGAGAAAACTTAACAAAACTTGATTGTCTTGCAAATTAGGAGATTATTCTGCCGAAAAATATCCTTTAGTAAACGTTTTCTGTGTAGGCCTGTGTAAGCATCAACGCTATTGATTGTTTGGAGAAATATAAAAAACTAAAAGATGTTTATCAATTTTTAAAATGTTTTCGATCTACTCGCGGGTATAAAGAGAAATCTCATGAATAATTTTATGAATGAGACTGAAAATTTTCGGTATATTGAAAGGTTAATAGCGTAAATGGAGTGCTGAAAACCCTGTGAAGGAAGTAAGGTATCACGTTTATATCTTTTTATATACTTAATTTTGAATTATTCTAAGGTGAGTGATTAAATTTTCTTGACAGTGTATCGATTACGGATGTTCATGGTTGTATCGGTTGGAGAAAAGTTGACGTCACGTGGCAAAGTCCATTCTTCATAATAGGGAGTGAATGATCTTTAATCTGTCTTACACAAGTTTGTTGTGAAAAGCTTATCAAATTAAATGTCACTATAGAATATGTATTTACCGTTTTTCTTAGATTAACTATACAGAAAAAAAAATTTTGTTAGTATTATATAATGCAGTTGAAGTATTGTTTACACAATAATGTCCTGCTTCAATGCAATTAGAAATGAAGAATGTTATGGAGATAATGTAATGGTAGCTAAATGAATCTGAGGCAAACTCGTTATGAAACGTTCGAACTATTTTAATATCGACTTCATTTAATTATGGTATGACATTAATATCGTTCCATTATAATCGACTTTTTATGCGAGTGAATTATTTTCTTGTTTAGTCATAAGTTCTATCATTTTAATAGAATTTTATTTGATTTAGAATAAAAACAAAAGGCTTTTAATTTTTCTAAAAAATAATGTAAAATCAGCAACTTTATTTTAACGTTAAAGATTTTTATTAAAAGATATTGCCGTAACGAAACCGATTATCTGTCTAAATTACAGCAAAATACGGTAAAATGTATAAGATGCACAGCTTTATTGGGATGCAATTTGAAAAAATTGTAGATCTATAAATTCCAACTGTCGTCCACTGTATGTCTGTCTTTCCTTAATCTCGAGAACGGAGTTAGATGGATGAAAGACGAAACCAGATATGGAAACCTTAGGGAGAGGAGGCCACAATTAACTATATACGAACTTCCTATGCAAACCGAAAGTCATGTTATTTCAGTTCACAAATTTTCCCCCGAAGACGCTAGATAGATGACCGTGCCGACTATTGTTAAAGGAAAAGTATGATGTACTGTACAGTACAGTACAGTACTGGGGCAAGCCGTTACTAATTTGGTGGAGAGCATATATTTTTAAATTAAATAAATTAAAAATATGATTAAAAATTGCAGTCCGGCATTGTAACGATGTCACAATAAATAAATGCTCGTACTGTTTTTCGTTTTTTCTACTTAAAATCTTCATTTAATTTTCGAAAATTTAGTTTATACGTATATACAGTATTCGCAGTCAGATTATGTTGCTGGCTGGCTGTAATTTATTTCCTTAGATCGTATTCGTTGTCGGCTCTTTAAAGTTTCGAAAGAAATAAATTGAATAGAAATAGATATTGACTCGCTTATATTTATTTTATTAGAGAGGATACAGCCCAGAACGTAGTATAAAAATCGAATTTATTTAGTTGCGAGAACGTTGTTGCTTTACTCTACAAAATGAATTCCTTTATAGAATAGTAACGCGAAAATATCACGAAAAACATTAGATACAAAGAATTTTTTTTTAATTTTAAAATTAATAACTACTTTTTTAAACTATGGAATTCTCATCTTTACGAAGAGATATATTGTATTGAGCTAAGCTTCATTACTTCTAAACAATACTAATTTTAAACAAAACACTTCTACTTTTCTAGTTAAATTTTGAAATTATTATATTTAAAATTTTTTCGTGGAGGATGTTAAGTTATTCAAATGATAGAAATATATTTCATCATTGGAGTAGATTTTTGCGTTGTATTTGAAGTAGCTTGTCTTTATGTATTGATGTATACCGTATATCATTTCTAGCAATTAATTTTTATTTTAGGTACTTGATGAAAAGCTAATGTATCGAATAAACTATATCTTTCTTTTTTTCCATCATTTAAGAGTTGTGTAATGATGTAAATTTGTCTTCCATAAGAGCGCAATGGTATATACTGTATATCTTACTTCATCAAATCTACACCATTGCGCTCTTGTGTAATGTACTGTACAGTACTATTAAATATTTTTCTGTTGATTTCGGTTTTGGAATTATTCTCATCATTGCTTTTAAATACAGTTTAATAAATTATATACAGGGTAGCCCAAAAATCGGTTAATCGAGAAATACTTTAACCTACTTCCGGGCCTCCTTATATATTAAAGAATTGATACATATTGATTTCTGCGTCAATTTTTTTTTCTATGGAAACGGTCATTAGTGCACATATTTTACTTTCCCACTTATCATATAATAGACTTTTTCCATAAATATTAAATTATTCTATACTCTAAACCACCTACAAATGCACGTTTATAAAATTTTGATGTTGCCATTAATTAAGCAGTTTACTTATTAAACACACGCACAATTTTTCTATATAACTATCATTTTTCATCTTGAGAAAATATTTTGGTACAGTGGTTTAAAGTTTTTTTCCGGGCAGAAGTAAACAAGAATAAACAGTAAATAAGAATCGGATAAAACAAGAAGAAAAATCCAGTTTTCAACCAAAGATATTGTTTACTTTTAAATTACTTTTGACATGAATATAAAATTAATAAATAATAATAATATCCTTGACGTAATATATAAAATTTTATTTTTAGATCGTATAAAAATATATTATAAATATATATATCTAAGCTACCATTGACGTCATGGAATGCATATATTAGTCGTTTCTATTAGTTGTGCGATAGGTTTTTTTTTTCTTTCCGCTAAACCATTTTGATTCTTCGTTTCATTGTTTATTATTTGACGGACATGTAAGGCCCTTTCCCTCCACCCCCATTGTGGGCCTGGGCAAATCTATAATTGACACGATTAGGCCTTTTTAATGCCGGGTGAAGAGTCGTGAAGCATTTTTCTCATTTTATGTATAGAAATAAAGGTAACGGCTCGTTGCTGTCTTGATTTTTCTACTTATAATTTCGAGATAAGTAATCGTCTAATCTTTTCTATTTATTTAATAAATAATTATTTACATTATTGTATTATAATACATTATCATTAAAAAATAAATTATAGCACAATTATCACAATAATAATAATGATGATAATTATTCTTTTAATACAATAATTATAATTATTGTATTGTTTTAAATATTTGCATTGTGTTGTCAAAAATATTAAGTGAATTAAAATTGTATTTTTATACTAATTTAATAAAGCTTAACTGGAACTTCATCAGTATATTAGCATTTTTTTTCAATTATTAAAAATATGATTTGAATAAAATCTAATATCAAAGGAGTGTGTATTATAATATAAACTAGAGTTTATTCAATAGATCAAATTCTTTTGTAGATGGAAGATAAGAGCGATTATCATTATTAATGATAGGTTGGAACTTTTGTGATAATTACTAATGAAATTAAGCGATAGAAATATAAGAGATGATGTGAAATGGAACAAGGAATTGAATCTCATATTAGAATATATAATAGCAATATAAATTATGCTACTACAATAAAAATATATAATTTAAATTTAATCTTTTAATTCAGTGTAGCAGTAGCCATGTCATTAAAGACGTTATTTTCATTTATATTTATATAAATTTAATAAAATTTATCTTCATTAAAATACGTTGATACTATTAATAACTAAAAATCGATATCTTGGTTTTTGATATGGTTGAATTACATCCTATCCATATGAAATCTTTTTTTATTTTCAATAGTGCCAGATACATTTATAATTATCAGTTTCTATTTTTTTTTTTCTCTCTTAAGATTAAACTTTATATAATTTAAAGTCTATGAATATTAATAAACTGAGAGGAATATTTTAAGTTGATTATTTTTTAATGTTGATTTTAATTATTAATTGAAAATTTTCGCTAAAATTCTTATTATAATTTTCCGGGTTTCATTTACTGTTATAAATAAAACTGTCAAATTTTGCAACTTGCTAGTAACTGTTGAAATATTCATTATTTGTAATTACACTTTGAGAAGTAAATACATTAATGTATAGCAGTTAATGTTAGTACTTTATTAGAGGATTAGAAATTGGTCATCTGATGGATAATTTGTTACGTAGAACTATTAAAATACTACGGAATACAATCTACAATCGTTTAAAATTTTCCTGAATAATTAGAAAAATTATTATAATGACCAAATTTAAAATATAAAACAACTTCTCGTTGTGTTTTTTAAATTAATTTTGTATGTTTTAGAAGTTTTTTCCCCCTCTTCCTCGAAAATTTATTCCATTTATTTAATTACATGCTCAACAGAAACTATTTTAATTATAATTAATTCGTTATAATTAGAATAGCTACTGTGTATATATAATTATAGTTATTTCAATATAGTTTTAAGATAAAAATTATTCTGCATTACTATTTTTATATTTTCTAAATTTATTATTGTAAATTAGTAACATATTCAAAATAGAAATAAACTCTATTCAAATGTTTGACATATGTATATAAATACATACTAATTATATATTATGGTTAGTGTTTGTTTTATCCTGTAAACATAGATAGAAACAAAATACAAAATTGTTTATAAGGAAAAATTGGAATAATTTTAATAAATTTAATGATAACTCATAATAAATAAAAATATTTATTTCTATATAGAAAAATAGTCCTGAATATGTAGGTATAATTTTCTCCTTATATAATATATGATTATATAAAGCCATTTCAGATATTACACATCACTAGGAAAATTTATGCTATTAACTTAAATATTTATATCAATAATTTTTACTTTCAGCATTATTAGAATAGATGACTTTGCATAATATTCCTGTTCTAATTTTCCCGGTTAACGAACTTTAGTAATGAAGTTATATTTTAAATGATCTACGCAATAGAAGTAATTAATGAAAATGATAGTAAAATTTTTATTTCTGATATTATGTAATTGTTGACAACTAATTATAATGTAAAGAAATTGTTTGGCATTTAGAAATAAGGTCGAAAGTGATTATCAAGTTGTCGATATTTCGGTATTATTCCCTTCAAAGTTGTATCTAACGAAGCTGAAAGGATGGGCGGCAAACTAGAATTTCTGTAGATCGAATTATATAAATCATGTACTTTTCGTTTGTAGCTTTAAGTTGATCTCATTTAATGACAGCTTTACACTCGACGAAACTCGTTTACCAGCATTTTAGAAAGAACTGGACAATTTAGTCCATTTTTTCCTTTTTATTAGCATGTAATAGAGATAAATATCAGTCTCTCTTGTAATAAAGTTTATTCTGTTGGAAGAAAATGTATAGATTTATTCAATGCTGCATTCAATGTAAAGAATACGAACTTTAATGAAATGATCTTCAAATTTTGTAGATTATATTCATTCAATTAATTGTAATGATGATAATTTCGAGAATTTATCTACAGAAAAGAGATTGAAAATTGAATTTTATTCCCCCCCTTTTTTATCAATTTTTAACATCTCGACTCTTCCTGTACTTCCTGTATAACGTATTAAGTGCATTTCCTTTCTAATTTGTGTTTTTATAATATTTAAAAGTAATATATTTATTCATTAGAAAACATGTAGACACTCGACTTTCACGTTAACGCTACAGTTGCTATGTATTCAAATATTAAAGAAGATAAAACGTGTTGTCAATCCGTGGACTCCTATGTCTATTTTTGTCTTATTTAAGTGCATAGTTCCCAAGAGAATTCTTTTCTCACCTATTCTGTCTTGTTTTGAAGCTATGACATTAAGGTTCCTATGACAACCAAATTGTGGAACTATAGAATAAAACGAGATGAAAGCGAATTTCACGAGATTATATGCACTTATCGTCATGACAGCACGAAAGGTCAAATAGCGTTACGTCGAGCAAGAATGTTTTTTTTTTTTTTTTTATTAATACCAATTAAAATATCAGTAATTTATCAATTATATTATATCTACTGGAAGATAATTAAATTGCGATATTTAAATTACTGCTATATTTAGGGGAGAGAGAGTTTAACCACTTGTTAACAGTAAATAATCGGTTGCCTTTGGAAATTTACATTAAGTAGATTAATGAATATTTCAGTAAATGAAATGGATCAACTCCGAATTTACGAACCTGGAACCGTAAAGAAATTCAATTAAAGTATTCCCACTTTACGATTCTGATATAAAAATTGCTTTTCGACGTGTCACGTTTATGAAACTCGTTACGAACCAGAATTAATGCCCTCGTAAATATTAATTTAAGCGGTAAATTTTAATAATTCTGCTTTAAATTCTGATATTGCCATTAGAGTCGATGACGTTACACGATATATTCTTACTCCCAAAATATCTATTTGTTTGACTCGCCGCTGTTTCATAATTTACACCCTTAAATTCTTAATGTACTACCAATTTTTTTTTTTGTTTTTATAGTGATCAAGTCGCCGTTAGATTTCATCGAAATAGTTTAAATTAATAATAATTAATAATTATTGATTACAACCTTGAATTTTAATTATTATTTTATAGAAATTATTAAAATTCAAGGTTTTAATTGGCTTGATCGCTGTAAAAACAGTAAAAAAACAAAAAAAAGTACATAAAGAATTTAAGGGTGTGAATTATGAAACAGCGGTGAGTCAAACAAGTAGATATTGTGGAATGAAATCTAATTGAAGTTTCACACCTACAAATATTTGAATTGAATTTCTTTTAAATGTACTGTGCAGTAATTTTTAGTTTTCAGGAATATTCGAAGTATCAAAAATTTATTCTAAAAATAGATTAAAATTTTAAAATATAAAAAAAAATCTCTCCCCTTTTATATTATTTCTTCTATAATTTTGCTTAGATTGGAGTTTAAATTTCAAAATGGAAGAGAAATTAATGATAGATTTTTATATGCTCCGAATTAATGACTCTATTGAACATTATAGGCTACTCAATCATCAGCTTCATCCAAATTCTAAGTTCTTTTTACATAAGTATTTAAAATTTCTTTTTATAAATCTCTCTCAAA
Organism: Centruroides vittatus; assembly: GCF_030686945.1. NCBI lineage: Eukaryota > Metazoa > Arthropoda > Arachnida > Scorpiones > Buthidae > Centruroides > Centruroides vittatus. The sequence continues at coordinate 3,878,995 of NW_027122703.1, forward strand.
TTATGGTTTTATATATTGTAGATCATTAAAATCAGTCCAAGTAATGTATCTACACCATAATTATGAAGATATGTATAATTTGAAAATGATTCGAAAATTTTATATATATTGATAAAAATCAATATTTTCTCAGAATCCAATGTCGTGCCTGTCAGCTGGAGTGGTGCTTCGAATGTCATGCCCCTTGGCATGCAGAAATGACTTGCAAGCAATTCCAAAAAGGCGATCGCCTTCTTAAATGCTGGGCTAAAGAAATGAATCAAGGTCAATTAAACGCCCAAAGATGTCCTAAATGCAAGGTAATATTTAATAAAACGTCGATAATTTTAATATTTAAACTGAATAATACTAAAATTAGCATCCTAATAAATTGAGTAAGATATTGCATTTGTAGCATATATCGTATAAGAATTACATTTCATAAATTTTATTAATCAAATTCCTCAATTTTTTTCAATATTGGTTTGAAAACCCAACAGTATTGAATGAATATTGGCTAAAAATCGAAATTTTATATTATTTGGAAATATATTTGTTTCCAGTATTGGTCTGACTGAACATTATTTATTTTCAGTGTTTAAAATGCGTTAAATTTCAATCTTAAATATAGAGAATAATACTTTAAGGATGTATTTTCGATATCAAGTGTTTACTTCATTGTAATTTTTAATAGAAAAAATTGCTTCATTGTAACTTATTAAAATTTTTCATAAATACAACGATTCTTTCATAATACTGAGTTGCTTTATCATTTTAAATGCTCTTTGTACTTATTAATATCTTAATTTCTACATTCTACGTTACAAATACAGTAGTATTTTTGTGTGCACGCCTGTATTATGTGCGTGTATAACATTCATAAAGCATATTTAAATATCGACCTGTCATTTATATTCTTTGTGTGTGTGTGATAGAGCATCCCTCCCTTTGGGAACTATTTTGCATAAAATTCTCAACGAACTTCTACCATAACTCTACATTTTTATTCTAAGTTTACGATAGATTAATAAATATGAAGTTTTCTCCACTTTTTATGAGACAAACATTATTCAAATATCTCAGTATCTTAATACGTTATAATCTTAAAAGCATTTTCAAACATTTCAGTTTTTTCTCCTTCTATATGTATCGATTTTCTTATAAAAATAGCCTTTTCTGAAGAAGAAAAACCTTTTTTCCCCCCCCTTAAATATCCCATGGATTTTCAAAGGAAAGTAATTCATTTTCTCGTATTTTTCACACTTAACTGTAAATTAAATTTAGAAATTTTAAACTAATTCGTCATTTGGTTTTACTCGAACGAGAAGTGTTAATGATTTTTAAGTTTAATTTTAAACTACAGAATCTAATTTGTACTTAGTACAGACGATAATAAATCCATTATTGATTTTTCCCCCCCATCCACTCGCTTGCTAATTAAATATACGAGACTACGATTATTTAAAAAAAAATAATAACGGAGGAAATGTTTTTCAATATTTTACTATTAAAGTCCTCTTATTTAAAATATCGACGAAAGCATCGGATATGACGGATTCACATACAAAATAAACTAGAACCATTTTTCAAAGTTGAGAAAACAGTAAATCGTCTTCGCAATTTTTTGCTGGTAGATTATTTCTGTTTACCTATTTTTTATTCCTAAATTTTACATGATATAAACAGGTTTGCTTGTAAACATAACGCAAACTGAATAAATAAATATACTTTCCATTTTTTAAAAAAAATTTAATAATGGTTTATTTAAAAATATCGATATGGGTTTTTTACGTTTCGTTTAAACGAGTAAGGTAATTTTTCTTCTGCTTTTATGGATGTCATGCACCAGATTTTTTGAAATCTCAATCTTTTACTCCCCAATAAAGTATTTATATTTAAATATAATCAATTTTTAAAAAAAAATTTACAGCATTTACTTTTAGGTTTGTGGTCTGTACCAATTCTATTTTGTTATATATAATCTAGCTTCTAAATATTTTAATGTACAGTACTTTTTATACGCAGGAAACCGTCGCAGTATTTAACTCTGTTACGGGAAAATGATTACAATGCGCTATTTACTGAAAGTGTTGACTGTTACTCTGTAACACGATCGATATCGCATTTAATAAAGATATACAACTTAAAATTTTTATTTATTTATTTATTACTAGGAAAAATTTATGATAGGTTAATTATAGATGATGATGATAAAAATTTTAATTACCATTTTCTAATTTGATATCTTTATCATTATACAACCTTAATTTAATTGAATTAGAACGGGTTTAATAAAATATAAAGTTAGGTTACTTAAAGTGATGTCTTCATCTTATATTAAAAAAGAAAATTATTTAAGAGTTTTTTATATTTTTAATAGTTTTAAAATTAGCAGGTAATATATTTATTTGCTTTGAGGATATAATGATTTTTATCATAATTTAAAAGAGAAAAAATTTGACTTATAAAGCATTGATATATAGTATAATTTATCTGATTTAAAATAATACACTTGTACTAGTAGAAAATTGATCTGTATAAAAGTACAACAATAGTCTATTTTTAAAAAATCTAACAAATACAGCTACATGGCAAAGTTGGACTTTCTAAGGTGAAGAGCCTTAGAATGTTTTGTTTAGACAAATACTGGTTTTGGAGGAAAAAAAATAAACAGAGTGAAGATAGTAAAACTTCTAAAATTTTTGTAACATTTAATACTGAGAAGTGAAATATTTCTATATTTCTAATCTAAAAATTTTTATCATTTTGGCAAAGTTTCAACTAATTAAATGTATCGAATGTAAAAATATATATCCAAATTAGCAATAAAATCGTTGAAATAAAATTAAGTATAAATATAGTCTACTACGAAGCCAAGTACAGCATTTAAGATGCTGTACTAGGCTTTTTTTAAATTTTAACTAGAGTAATTTTTCACACTAAATTAAAAGCTTTATGAATTAGTCAAATAGGAAATTTAATTACAAGCAACAGATTATTAAACTGTTTTTTTTTTTATTCTTTTATTATAAAAACTGTTTTTTTGTTCGATAAAGTAAGTGAATTTTATAAATTATTTTTTTTTTACAATATTTTAATCAGCAATGAATAAATGTTGCTTCAACCAATAAAATATAATGTTAAAACGTGTTGATCTTTATCTAAATAATTTTCATGCGTTTCAAGAGTGATTTACATATTATATGTAGAAAATATGTAAATCGATAGGTAGAAATTTCCTTTCAAACTCGTGATATTTCTCAGGCCAAACGTTAAAGTGAATACATACAATGCAGTTTTCTATCCACATGCTAATTCTCAAAGGATATAGGATATATATTTTTTTTAAATTTTCTGTGATCATTTAATCTAGAAAATTTTATTTCAATGATTTATTTTGATATATTGTTAATATTTACTTCACTAATACTGTTTACAGGGTATATATATTTTTTTCCTTTTATGTAAATTTCTATTCTTAAACATAAACAATTCAAACCTGAAAATTGAAATAAATAAATAAATATATATATATATATATTTATTTCAATTTTCAGGTTTGGGCCATTTACCTCTGGGCCTATTATATATATATAATGGCCCAGAGTCAATTAACCAAGATGTGTAAAGTTTATCTGTAACTTGATTACATCATCGCTACAGCAAATTACATTTATTATAAATTTATATAGAATAAATTACAAATTGGATATTAAAAGTTTGGATGAAAATAATGTTTTGTCAAAGAAAAATTAACTGGGTCCCGGTACACTGCACCACCTGTCCCTAGCTGGCTCTGTCAGATTATCCATCTGTACATGTATTACTCATGTAACTTTTCTATTTATTACAAGCTGAATTAATTACATTACTTTTTTACATATAATTACATTATAATTATGAATTTTTTTGTGTGTTAAAATATAATGTGTGTTTGTACTGTACATGTACTGATTATAACAGTGAATTTGTCCAAATATTCAGATAGCTTGATTTCTTTCTGGATTTTTTTGTCTAAAGAATTTTGATACATTGCATTTTAATTGTTAATGATTGTTTGTTTATTAGAATAATAAATTCATTAAAACTCGCTTTATTTGTATTTTAAATTAACTACAAAAAAGAAAATATTTTTAATAAATTTGTTGTTATGAATATTAAAAATAGTTTGTTAAATATTAAATATAATAAGTTAGGCTTTATTATACCACTTCCATTATGCTAAGTATTCAGAATATAATTAAATATTTAAAATAATCAATAATGTGTTCTAAATATTTGAATTTCAATAATAGTTAACTAAAAACAAAATATTACCAGCTTATATTAAATTTAAGTCTAAAAGAATTTAAAAATAAATGAGAACAATTTTAAATTTGAGCCCTTTGTGTAATAAATTTAAATTAATATTTTTTAAAAGAGCTAATTGTGAATAAATTAACTTTTATGAAGCATTGTTTAGTAAAGTTTTTGAAAGATATTTCTAAAATGATTTAAATTCCATATAATTTAAAATGGTTTCAAAATTTTTCAGATATACATTCAGAGAACCAGTGGATGTGATCACATGCATTGCACAAGATGTAAAACTGATTTTTGCTACCGCTGTGGAGATAAATTTCGAAGACTGAAATTCTTTGGAGATCACTACAGCAAACTAAGTATTTTTGGCTGCAAGTATCGTTATAAATCAGATAAACCCATTCAAAGAAAAGTAATAAGAGGTACTATATTTGGTACGTATACAAATTTCCAGTTACAATATAAACTTATGCCTATAGAAAAACAATTTTTAAATCAAACCTAAATTTTCCTAAGAAAAATAACTGTTTTAAAGTGTTTTATTTCTGCTTTAATTTCTTAAAAATGTACTTAAATACCTTTTTAAAATATAGAAATACCATATTCTTACAGTATAAAATTTTTCATTCTCCTGACAAATTTAGATATTATTCTAACTTGTGAAGTGAAAATAGATGAACTTTTTTTTATTGCAGCCAAAGAGATGAGTTACTATGATAATTGCCTGTAGAACATATAAATTACTCAATTCATTACTAAGTTTTGTAATAGTGACATATATCTAATTCAAATATAATTTTATTTAAATTGGAACTTTATTTCATAATATATTTAATGGTGTTTTAAGATTTTGCAATATTTCTATTGATTTTGATTCATGCTGTGCAAAGATTTGATCACTCATTATTCTACGTGGCTAATCATACAAAAAAATTGTTTTTTGCATGCAGGAAAACTGAATTATCCATCTGGTGGTGGTGATAGTTGGTACAATAGTAGTAACTGACTAAAAAGGTTTTTTACCTATGTCAGTTTGTCTTGTCTTCAATTTAATATACTATGTAATATACATACATTTTTTTTCTTTTTAATGAAAAACTAGTGTTGTTTAGATAATTCTGCTAAGAATATTGCATTCACCAATTTTTTTTAGCCTAATATAATGAACAATGCAATCTTTATTCGGTCAGTGAATAACAAATATTCAAATTGATTTGAAACTCTTCTCTTTGAGAGGTCGAAGTGAATTCTTTTGGTTAATGTTTGCTGATAAAAGTTGAACTTAAGACGTTAATTTATTAGTTAAGCTTTTATATAATGTTTTAATTTTATTATACATAATTTTATTAGAATATATTTAATTTTAAAAATATAAGATTAGCATATATTAAATAGAATTTAACAATTTATTATAAATTTATTGTATTAATGTTTTAATTATTGGTTTCATTTTAAGTTTATTTTTAACTTCATTACACAGGTAGCAAAATTATGGTTGCTCCAATGCTAGGTACATTGGCTCTTTGTGCTGGTGCAGTTGCAGTTGGCCTTGGGATTTTTATTCTGCCATTATATGGAGGCTTGAGATTATATCGTCGTTATGAAAATCACAAACAAGCCAAGAATGCTAGACGTCTGCCTCTTGTTTTTAGAAGTGGCTGTAAATGTGACCTATAGTGAATAACTTAAATCATAAATCTTCCATTACAAACCCTTTTTCTTTTAATTAGAATAAATTAAAGGAATTTTTTTAAAAAAAACTGTAAATAATTTATCATTTTTAAAACACTTAAGTTACTGATTTTATTTTAGGATTATATAAAAATATTTCCTTTGTACCAATTAAAATCTATATATATAAATTTATATATATATATATATATATATATAAAATATGACAAAATATTAATTTATATTACCAAATAGAACTTTAGAAATATTAGATGTTATGATGATGATTAATATTTTCAGATTATAGAATATACAGTAGCTCTGTTGAATGTAATTTATAAAAAATGCATTTTAAAATATGGACATTTAGAAAAATATATATATTTTTCCTTATTAGAATACCATTTGGTAAAATGACTTTGCAATAGCTTTTAACCAGACTTATCAAACTTATTTGACAAGCATTTGTGCTTATTTAAAATAAGTTGAATCACTTGAAAATTGGAATTATAAACTATTGTATAAAATTATATGCCCATATATGTACATAACAGCTTATTTACAAAATATTAGTTAATTCAAGATAATTATTTCTCCATATAAATATTTAATTTGCATTGAAGATGTAATTTAAAATATTTTATAGTAAATAAGTTAGGTTTTTTTAATTGAATGTCTTATAAAATTTAAATTCCTGTACAATAAATTGTTCAACTAAAAGTCCACAGACCACTTGGATCCACAATGTGATATTTTGAATCTTTTCCATATCCTGACTAAAATTTTATTTGTAAATTATTTAACCAATCTATAGATAAATCTATAAAACTTAGTTAATGCTACAGTAGATTAAAGTTAGAAATCATTAATATTAATGTCTAAAATTAGTTATTAAAGCATTTATATTTTATTAAATAAATAAAAATTAACTGTAATTTTAGAATGCTTTAATTAAATTTGTTTTCTCATGACAATAAATTAAATTTTAAAATTTTTGTTCCTTGTACTTTTAATTTATATATAATACAAGGTGATTCAAAAGGTCTCTATACAAAACAGGCTACCTGAATGCATGTGTGCTCATAACATCATGTCTCCTCCATGTGTTGGGAGGAATGCATTCATATAAATGATACTATAATATATATCATATATTCTGTGACCTCATAAGTGACTGCATAAGGTAAACCTTTTGCCTATATATACATAGACTTTTGAATTACGCTATAAATTTCATCATAAGGTTAACTAATTCAGAAATTTAAATAAAATCTTGGTATTTTATATTTTACGACTTTTTTAAAATGTGTGTAGGAAAATATTTTCTTCTACAGTGTAGAAATTCATAATCATAAATTAATTATGTAAATTTGTTTGTGACAAGATTACAATTTAAAACTGATTTCAGTGTTCTTCAAAATGTTTTTCTCGTGAAATGTGTTTATGTAACTAAATTTCCTTCCAATAATTCCTGCCATTTCAATATTATACTATGAATTAGTGTTAATATTGTTAATATAATACTAATAATTAGTGTTAATTACTGTTATATTTATAAACAACAACAAAAAGTTTCTGAAAATTTAGCCTTATGTAAAGAAATTTGTAATTGCCAACAGAAATTTCATGAAGTATATTGTAATGTACAATTAGGTTTACAATTACTTCCAAGCTCATTTGGAATGAATATCAGAAAATGATTATAGATTATTGATAGTTAACCATAAAATTCTGTAAAAATGGATATCTCAATGAATTACTTATTTTAACAATGATTTATCTAATTATGATTGGATATGTACTGAGAATTTTTATATATTCTATAAAATTTTTCATTTTAAATACCATACTTGTGTATTGCTTTTATAATAATTGTAATTTGATGTATTCTATTGATACTTTTTTGAATATAAAGAATTATAGAATAATTTAATTGCTAAAAACCCTAATTTTCTATAAATGTCCTTTAAATATGATTTAAAAATTGAAAAAATTTTTGTTTCAGACAAGAAAATATCATTCCCTACCTTTTTAATAAAGTGTAAGAAAGGAATAATAGATGTAAATTTCTACTTTTGCATTTAATTCTAACAAAGCATTTATGTAACTAAAAAACAGCATTGTTCAAAGTATTCTTTTTAAAAGAAACTGTTTGTCTGATAGTAGTATTTTTTGGCCAGAAAATAGATATTGCAACTGTTTCAATTTTTTTAAATGTATTAAATATTGTAAAATCGTGTTATTCATTCAGACTGCACAAAGATTTTCAATCTGATAGTGATGCACATTCACAACATTCAATATGTATAAATTGCAATATGTGCCACATTTCAATAAAATTAGAATGTTGTATATGAAATCTGAAATGAGTTGTGATTAATTTTAGAACTATTGGACAACCTCTGATTGATTTCTCAGTATGTGAATTACAAACTGGCATATTCACTTAGCTTATACCACTGTTCTTCCTTGAATCATATCATATATATTTCTCTCCTTATTTTGATCAACTATTGTGTTAAATTCAATGTTTATCTACTGAACAATTAATTTACAAAGTTATGTAAAATTATCACATACATGATATCATCTAATTGAAGTAAGATAGGTTTTTAAATTATAAAACTAAATCCTGTTATTAGTTAAAATCCTTTAAATTTATTTTTCATATTAAAACTTGAATAAGGTTTGTCCCAAAAGTTTAGGTAAAACGATTGGGCTGAAATTTGAAAAAAAATTGTAGGCCTATAAATTCGCACTGTCGTCCACCTGTCTGATCTTCCTTAATCTCTAGAATGGAGTTAGATAGATGAAAGACGAGACCAGATTAACTATATACGAACTTCTGATGCAAACTAGACGTCATGTTATTTTAATTCAAAAATTATCCCCTGAAAGGCGTTAGCTAGATGGCCGGCACGACTATTGTTAAAGGAAAAGTATGATGTACAGGGGCAAGAACACTACTAATTTGAAGTGGAGAGCATATATTTTAAATGAAAAAAATTAAAGCCCAGCATTGTGACATGGTCACAATGAAATAATTGATTATTTTTCTTGAATAACTTTTTAAAAGATAAATTTAAAAATTTAATAGTTAAGATTCTTACAAAATTAGAAATTTTGCTAAACATTGTTATCCCAGAAGTTTAGGTAAATTTTCAAAAATTACATGAAAAAATTTTAACAGCTAATTGTGCTTCATTTATTTTTAATAACATCTTACAAACTGTTGCGAATTCAATGCCAAATTGTAACAATTTGATTTCAAGTTATACCATGAATCCTCAATTACACATTTAAGATCTGTAATGTTGAAAAACTGACTATCACCTGCATACACCTATCTTGCAGAGATCCCTATAAGTTTTTTCTATTGTGTTTAGGTCATGAAATGGCATAATAAGCTAGAAATCATGAATTGTCTGTTGTTTGGTGCCCACTTAGAGGTTATGAAAGGGCAACCGAGACGAAAAGGAGGCACGTGCCCCAATGTGCGGGCGCCCATGGTGGCCCAAGTTTCCAGTTTCCCGCACTTATAGTTTTCAAAACATGGCAACAAACTGCAGAATACTATATACTTCTCAAAAACAGTATAACTAGTTTCACTTGTTAAATCACACACGCTGGTACGAGTGTATCACTGCGGTTTTCTTTCCAAAGAAAAAAATCTCTGAAATTGAAATTCATCGGACGGCCAAGGATCATTACTTACATTACATACAGTAAGACCTCGTTTAGTGCTTCCTCGATTAACGCTGATTCGATATAACGCGGCCTGCTCGAAACCTAAAAAAAGCTCAAAATTTACGCTTTTTCAAATTATTGCTGCATTTCATTGATCCGTATATAATAATAATCTCGGACGTGAACCAATCAGCAAAAGGTGGGAATTCGACGTAGCGCTGTACTTTCCCTAAATCTCTGTTTGGTGCAATCTTAGAAAAAATATGACATCGTGGATGCCATAGGTAATATCTACTTCGCTTGGCAAGAATTAACTGATAACTGCATGAACCGAGTGTGGAAGAAAGGTGTGGCTGTAGGTATCCAAGGATTTTCAACGAGAAGAATCTATCTTTGACCAAATTGTCAACCTAATCGATACGACAGGATTAGGAAATATAGATGAGCAGGATATTGAAGTGTTATTGCAGGTTTCTGATGAGAGCCTTACCAATGACGACCTTCAACGTTGAACTGGCAAAACAAGGAATTCATGTAGAACTGGAAAATAGATTCTGAAAATGAAGAACCCAAAGAACTTGCTAGAGATTTCCTTAGTAAAGGTTTGGTAATAATAACCGAAATCGTTGATCAAATTGTAGCGAATGATCCAGATTTTGAAAGGAGTGCAAAAGCAAAACAAGGCGTTTTGGATGATATTTCCTGCTACCGACATTTGCTTGAAAAGAAAGCGACAAATGAAACTACGTGACTTTATTGCAAAGGACAAGAACTTCAGAAGAGCCAGGACCTTCATCACAAAAAATGAACTTTACATTTCTGTGTGCATATGTTTGTGTATTATTTAACATATATTATGCAAATTAATATAAAAACTTAAAATTTCTAATTTCTCAAATATCCTTAGAAATTCGACAGATTTATTATTATTTATTCAGTAAATGAAAATTTTATTGGAATTAAATAAACATAAAATTTTCATATTTTTAATAACGAAATGTTCTTCGGCACGATAAAAGAGTGACGAATAACACCGCATTTCAGGAAAGGTTTTGATATGGGGTCTCGGGGCTCTGCAACGTACTTTTATTTTTCCATTTTCTGTCTCGTACCATTATGCAACGCCAGTGGCGTGCCGTCCATGGAATCTGTGGAAGCGCCGCTACCCTTGTATTTTCTAAAATATAAGTACATATCGTGCGATTATTTTTATATTTGAACGTACTGTACTTTGAATTAATTAAAATCAATATTTTATTATAACCGCATTATGTGCGGCCGGATGGCCGAGCGGTCAAGGTTAGCAGCCTGCCGCCCTGGGGGACCCGGGATCGAATCCGGACGGGTCGAAAAATCCCCAGGAATTTTTCGGGGGGTGGTCCGTCCGGATATGTCGGTCCCCGTCCCTCACCACCCGGCCGCCCCATTGTGGGCCTGGCCGAACCCATAATGGGCTTGCTATAAGAGGCCCTCTTAGTGCCCATTGGGCGGAAAGAGTTACAAAAAAAAAAAACCGCATTATGTATCTTATTACAGATTTCTATATTACGTGTGAAAAAATGACAAGATTGCTATTGTATATTCGAATATAAATTCGTACAGGGATATTCCTAATGGAAGCGCTGTATTGTCGAAAATGGGACAGCTCCACGGCCAAAATATTTAAATAGTTGAAGCAGCCAGATTATACACATTCGCGCATGCGCTTTACAGAGTACCAAGCTCGTGCGGTTTAGCTGGTGGATGCTACACATCAAAATATCGTATAAGGCTTCCAATGATTCCATCCAGGGCAGTGTTGCCAAGTTAGGGTTTTTTACCTTAGATTTACGGATTACTTTCGAGTCTAAGGGGAATTTAGGGAGATTTTTTATGGAAAAATTTAGGATGATTTTTTTTTCTATAGAGAATTTTTAGGGATTACATTTAAGTTTTAAACGTAATCCCTAAAAATTTTGCATTTACTTTGAGAATTTCTTAATTTTGTCACTGCTGGCATTGTCTTCACTTGAAATGGGCTCAACCAACACTACAGACTAATTACCTATCGAAGCTAGGTAATTATTCTATGCCAGCACCCAGCAAAACCACGTGTGATTTTACAAGCTTTTGTGAGTTTGATCTTTGATGTTAAATTGTTAAAACTACAGGAAATATTTAAATGTAAAAAGTATAAAATTTGTTTTATTAATGTAAATAACTAATTGAAAGAATGAATATAAATTAAAAATTTTTGTAGGGAAGTTTACGTTTTGGTTAGAAACAATTTTCCTGTTATTCAATACCATTATGGCGACCAGAAAGAAATACACACAGTCGTACTGCAAAACATGGGAGAAATTGGAAGGATTAAAAGGTAAGTACTGTATCAGCAATTTATATTTTTTACTAGCAGACCCAGCCACGCGTTGTGGTGGCTCAAAATGTATCTATTATAAACATATAACACTTCCCCGTGCGGAGAATTTAAAAAAATCCCTTCTTAGTATACATTCTGTACGTACCCTATTAAAACGCAATCAAAAACACAAAAACCGCATCTAAAATAGTATAAATAGAAGCAGAGTTCTTCACGGTAAGCCTTAATCCTGTCCATCTCCCGCCAGCATGGGTGGACACGGCCCCCCAGATAACCCGGTGCCCCTCCCCAGAAAATTACAGCCTCTACTAGGCCCTCCCATAACAAAATCCTGGCTACGCCAATGCACGCCAGTGGGGGAAATTTCGACATGTATGTTATATAAAAACACGTGCGTATTCGAATGCAACGTTGTCAAAATTTCAAAGGAATCGGTAGGAACAAACGAACATTACATTTTTATTTATATAGATGGATAGATGATCTGCTTTAGTTCATCCTCACAGAAAAGCACTTAGATCGTCGGAGTTAGCGTCATCTGTTGGACATAAAAGCCTTAATCCTAGATGATTTCTTTTAATTTATGCAAATGTTTAACGGAATAATATACAGCCTGTGTCCACCCTGAAGGTCCATTCTAAATATTAGTGAAAGAATTTTTGAAATCGGTTGAGTAGTTTCGGAGATTACCTGTTACATCCAAACTTACAAACATTTCCTCTTTATAATATCAGTATAGATTTATTTGTGATGATTTGAAAATTTTCATTTTTAGCTTGGTTAGCTCCCGATCTAACAGGTGACCCACTGAATGCTTATTGTCGTTATTGTAAAATACGACATACACTTATATTGTTAACTGCATACACAAAACGTTTGCTTGCACATGCCTAAACAAGAAAGCACGGAGAGAAAAGTGCCAAATCAAGTAAAAAATTGCCATTTGAGCCAGAAACAAAAATTACAGAATTAAAATTGAGTGCCTTCGTTGCTGAGCATGGCATTATTAACACTGTAAATCATCTGACAGAACTACTACCTAAAATTGATGAGAAGTCTAATATTTTTGGAGAATTGAAACTTCACCCCACTAAATGTTCGATGCTGTTAAAAAATGTTATTGGACCATCAGTCATAGAGGAATCGATTCGGGACATGGATAACCATCCGTTTTCTGTAATAATAGATGAATCAACTGACGTTTCTACAACCAAGATTTCGTGCATCATGGTGAAATATTTCTCCAGAATGAAGAAAAAAAATCATCACAACCTTTTATCGCCTCATTCAATTCGAAAATTGTAATGCAGATTCCATCTATAATTCATTTAAAAATCAGTTGTTGCAAGATGGCTTAAATCTACATAACCTAATTGGAATATGAGTTGACAATACTAGTGTCACGATTGGAAGACATCAGTCATTTTCTACATTGTTGAGAGATGATGTTCCAAGCTTGGTTGTAGTAAGATGTGTTTGTCATTCACTTCATTTATGTGCAGAAAAGCAAACCCTACCAAGACAGTTGGAATATCTTGTCCGAGAGGCTCACAATTGGTTTTCCTATAGTTCAACACGGAAAATTCAATACGAAAGTCTGTATGTTGCCATGAATGAAAATTCAAAACCTAAGAAAATATCTAAACTCATTGGAACAAGGTGGCTTGCTCGCTACGAAGCTATCAAGACCATTGTAGTAGATCAGTGGGAGGAATTACTTTTATTGTTTAGATTAGCAAAGGAACAAAATAGATGTTTTTCTGCAAAGCAGCTGTATAATAATAAAGTTAATGCTTACAGAATGTTCATGATATTTTTAAAAAACGTCTGTCTTATAATTCTAGAACAATTGAGTCAACTGCATCCATCAGTTGCAACATCACAACAAAAACCATCAATTCTTCCAATTGCACAATTATTATCACCTTTTTATTTGACTGAGAGTCTGAATGGCAAAATATTCAAAATAAAGTATGGAATAATTGTGACAAAACAACTGATTTTTGGATTGAAGTTTTAGAGGACATTGATTCAGCTGGGAACCCAAGATTTAGAAGTATATCTCACTTAGCATTGAAATGTTTGTGCCTTCCAACTTTTAATGGAACTGTTGAGAGGGCTTTTTCAATCCATTCAATTATAAAATCAAAATTAAGAAAGAGATTGTATTTAACCCTTTTTGCATCGCCGGTGAGAAAATTTGTTTCTAAATCTCTCGCAGGCATGAAAATACGCCGGTGTTTTCAATTTTATTTTTGTTGAGAACTATACATCATAGACATAAGCGGTTTTCGCGATGGTACGCTTCCGTTTTTATTTTACATAGTTATTTTTGATTTGGATTTTATTTTTAAATAAATTTGTCATTTTCGACAATTTTTTAAATGAACATACTCAATAGATAGAAGTGGGTCATGTTTAGTATTGAGGTAAATGTTCCTTTTTCTGTCTGTTGTTTCATTCATTTTTTTTTTTTTTTTTTTTTTTTTGCTAGTTTTTGTGGTATCACAAATTTATTTAGTTTATTACATATTTCCGTTATAATTTTCATGATTTTTGATAATTTTTTTAAAATCATAAATGCGATGTATAGAAGTCACTTATGTAAATTTTTTAATTATTTTGTTAGTTTTTGTACTAATTTATGCTCTTATATATTTGTTATTCGTCGCTTTCTGTAATTTTTCAGTTTTATTCAACTCTGTTAATTAATTTACAAAATATAATAGTGAAAGATATTGTAAACAAAAACACGTGTTTCTGAGGTCACGTGACAGGTCATGCCACGGCAGAAACATCTGCAACAAGTAAGGTGACGCCATTCTATTTCCTGTGACGTTCCTATGATGTAGATTGTAGAAGCTATCTAAGAAATCAAAATAATTTAAAATATTACATTGTTTCCATTATTTAAAAGCATTATTTCAGTATATAAATTCATTTCTTATTGTTTAGATATTTATGATAATTTAAGTTCAAATATATTAAATAATAAATGAATTTTATTATGAAAATAAGAATAAGTTATCAAAATAAAAAATACAGATAATACATATTAATATATTACAAAATAATAATTAGAAAGTTGAATTTTTTTTCTTTACGATACATACAAAAATAATATATTTTATATAAAAGATAGTTACTATTGTGATATCCAGATGGCAGAAATGTAAATAATATGTCTTCCGTTTTACTTTTTTTTTTAATTAAAAAATTCAGGTAATTCAACATAATTCAAAATTTGTGAAAATATACAATTTTAAATGTTAATATTTTTACGAACCAAGTTAGAAGTAACATTTCTTTTATTTTTTTAATAATTAGCAAATTTTTTGTTTAATAAGTTACTATGTATAAAGAAGAGAGGTTTTAAAAATAAGTGTATAAATATTTTAGTTTTTTAATACATTATAATGTAAATTTTATGCGTTTGCATTAACAGCTAAATAAATACTTTGGGAAGGTCTTTAGTTTAAAATTTCGTTACAAGATGGCATGCATGTAGCCTGCCATAAATTTGAAAATTTGTGAATTTTCACGAAAAACACCAGATATTATCATTTTTTACTGCAAGTTATGATTTATTTTAGTAATTACGTAATTACCTTTACTGACGCGTGATTAACGCATAATTATTTTGTATGGGATTTTTTTTTATCAAATTAATTTAATCGTTCTAAACTTCTAATGCACAGATTTCACTTTGGTAATGTTTTTTAACGTACAGTACTTTCTGATGTCATAAACAACATCCAATAATTATAAAAACGTTATTTTTGTATTTTTGTACGAGTAAAATTGTTTCCACACATCTGTTCATTACATACGATACACTTCATTTTTATGACGAGGAAATTCTTAACATTGTTCATTTACCAATATATAATATACCATAAATCAGTTTCCATTATAAAATATTTACTTCATTTCAAAAGCGCATCACGATATACGGCGAAAATTGCGTAGACTGTAAAAGCTATAATAGGAAACTGGGTCAATTGACCATCTGTATGACTGCAGGTCAAATGCACTAAGAACAAAAGTCTCCCGAATTGTCCACACACGTAGAAAAACCAAAAAATTATAATAAGCATGACCAGAAATAGTTTATTTTTAATGATTCAAAATGTGCAAATATTCATTAAAAATACCAATTTAACAAATATGAAATCATTACATTTAAAATCATTGCTAAGTGACCAGCTATTTTCGGACAATCTCTTTGAAAGCGACATTCTTCGACCTAAGTAGCACCCTGCACATGAACCAGTGGCGTAGCTAGCATGGGTGACATTCGGTGCGGATATCGTGGTGTCACCCTTTTTAACTCTTTTATAAAACACTGTTGAATTGTAATATCTTCGCACTCGAGCAACTTGAACGTTATATTGAATATGCGATGTCGCGACGTATGAGTTTAGATTTATAGAATAAATCATAGTAAGATTTTCAGCTGGTGCGAGCTCTCGTTGCGTCTCCTCATAGCGAAGAAACTAACATGGGAGGCGAGCCGTTGACCCCCCCATTTTTTAGGTACAGGCCTACCGGGTGTCACCCCGCCCCCACCGCCCCCCGTAGCTACGCCCCTGACATGAACTATACACTGTTCACAAAAATTATTGCAAAAACGCAAAGAATTCTTCGCTCGCGCGTATTGGACAACGTAGGTTTTTGAAGCAGTAAAAAACAAATAAAAACCTCGTATTATACGCGAGTAAATACGATAATTCGATTGTTTTTTCTTAGGATCGACTGATTCAGTCGGTTCTGGCATACTCCCACAGAAATAAAAATTTTTGAAGTAATATATAATAAAAATATTTTCAAAAAACTTCTAATTTAATAAAAATTTATAAATTTTAACAAAAATTCTTCTATGATTTTATTTATTTTAATTAATTAAACAAATCCGAAAATTAAAAATTAGTTAAAGCGTCGTATAATTTTAAGGTGTTTGGTGTTAGTGTTATTGAGTTTTTAAAGATTTGTTTAGAATTTTTTAGTACAATTCAATGCAAGCTACAGTCAACAGACATGCGACGTCAAAAGCGTTTATGCCTATTGTTCTCCTCTGTTGCTAATGGCAAACTTTTGCTACTTCTAAATCAATTAAACGAAGCAAGATAATCGAAAGGCCGACTGCTTTTTAAAAGTTTGGAAAATGTCGTTTTATAACTGAAAATTATCAATTTGATAGTAAGTGAACCAAAATTTAAAACCCGTATATAATAATTAGTTTAGTTATCAGAATTCTGTTCGTATTTAATAAAAAACAAGATTCATTTTATAATACAGCAAAAAACATTTAATAATATACAGAAACTTTATACAATTGCCACATTTTTTAACTTTGGGCGTATTTATATAAACTCTAATAGTTCGTTAGTGACGTGTTTAAGTCTTTTCTTTATATGAATAACGTTACATATAACATACCGTTTTGGTGTTTTTTGACTCGTATTGATATAGCGTATTAGTTATTGACACATGTGGATGGATGGAGACGGTGCTAGAGATTTGCAAGAAATTTTTCAGTGATGAACCGGTTACTGATTGAGATATGGGGACAATCATAGTGATTTATTTTCACGTTAAATCAAACTGGTTAACTAGAACTAAACTTCCAAGCATTAATAGTTTCTCAGAATTGCTTTGGAATAAAAGAAGTGAATACTGCGGTGTAAGTAGCATATTTGCATTTATTTCTTCTGTACTAACAAAGTTGTATGTACTGTAGGAAGAAATAAGAAATAAATAAATAAAAAAAACTAATGATTATGTAATATAATCATTAGTTAGTTTAGCTACCAGAATTCTGTTCGTATTTAAATATTAATACGCAATAAACAAGATTCATTTTATAATACAGCAAAAAACATTTATTATAACACAGAAACTTTATACAAAGGCTACATTTTTTTAACTTTGGACGTATTTATATTAACTCTAATAGTTCGTTAGTGACATGGATAAGTCTTTTCTTTACATGAATAACGTTACGTAAAACATACCAAAACGGTATGTTTCGATTCGTATGGATGTTACTGATATAGTGTATTAATTATTGACACAGTCATGCGGATGGATGGAGACAAGGCTAGAGATTTTTCCCTCGTTGTGAGCATTTGATCGCTTCTGGTCGAAAAATTTAAAGATTTGTCTAGAATTGTTAAGTACAATTCAATGCAAGCTACTGTCAAGAGACCTGCGACGTCAAAAGCGTTCACGTCTATTATTAATTTTTCGAAATTACTCTTCAGTAGGGGCAGAGAGAACATTTTCGAAAGCTGATCAGATAAAGAATGAAAGGAGAAATAGAATAAAACTAGAAAATCATTTTCTTAATAAAGTGTGTAATTTATAAATTTTTAATTTACAAATTTTGAAATAACATTTAAAATTATGTTAATATGTTCAGTTTATTATTTTAATAAACAATAACGTTTAAAACAGTAGTTTCTTGATCAATTATTAATTTAATAGAGATTTTTTTCAAATCTTTGCGATATTTCGCGCCTAGAATCGAATGTTTCTTAATTTTTTAATCATAAATATATCACTAAGATTGTTGTATGTTTCAAAATTTTATTTAGAATCGTACTATAATTGTTTCTTAAAGTAATTTATCAAAAAATCCATTTATTTATTACGTCGGCTAGTCCGAAAAATCCATCGGAATGAAATAAAACAAAAAATAATTTCTGGGTTTCTTAGCCGGTTCGAATGCAGTCACATACTTAGAATTCTAGGTCACTGAAGCTCCACTCCCCACGTGTCGTGTCACATGACACGACGTTTATTGTTAGTCGTACGTTTTACAGAAAATTTCTGATTAGTTTATTCCATAGACGATCATCAATTATTTTATATAAATTATAATTCCGGCGAATTTATGAAAATACTGTATCAATACTCCATCCGAGTTATTAAAAGTTTGATGAATTCTAGTTCAGTGATTCTTAACGGGGGCCGTGGCCCCATGGGGGTCCATAAGAGGTTTGCCGGGGGGCCGCCAAATTATGAAAAATTTCCTTCAGAATATAATAAAAAATTGATGTATAACCGAATACCGTATTGAAAAGTGAAATAAGAAAGATAAAGTTTTTTTATTTCGTTTTTTTTTTATTTATTTCTTATTTCTTCCTACATACAGCTTTGTTAGTACAGAAGAAATAAATGCAAATATGCTACTTACACCGCAGTATTTACTTCTTTTATTCCAAAGCAATTCTGAGAAACTATTAATGCTTGGAATCTTAAAAATAATTAGGAATATAGTAGGCTTAGTAGTAGGCTTTGAAAATTTAAATAATTTTGCAAAAGATATGCAAAGTCTTTACCACAAGTTGTGCGTGTTTTAGTTTTAGTTTAGTTTTAGCATCGACTTTCGATCGGTTTAGCGACGTGTTTCTTATTTTTTGTTAAAAATTAATGAGTTTTTATGTTTAATTGTGAAGTTTGAATGCTATTTAAATAGATAATGAAATAAAAAAGTTATGATTTACATTTATTATATAAAAAAATAAAGCAATAATAAAAAATCAATTTATTATACATAATATAACAAATATAAATTATTATTAAAAAAATGGGGGTCACAAAAAATTATGAAATATTTGGTGGGCCGCGAGTATAAAAAGGTTAAGAACCACTGTTCTAGTTAACCAGTTTGATTTAACATGAAAATAAATCACTATGATTGTCCCCACATCTCAATCAGTAACCGGTTCATCACTGAAAAATTTCTTGCAAATCTCTAGCCCCGTCTCCATCCATCCACATGTGTCAATAACTAATACGCTATATCAGTAACACCCATACGAGTCGTAACATACCGTTTTGGTGTTTTTTTTATGTAACGTTATTCATATAAGGAAAAGACTTAAACACTTCACTAACGAACTATTAGAGTTTATATAAATACGCCCAAAGTTAAAAAACGTGGCAATTGTATAAAGTTTCTGTATATTATTAAATGTTTTTTGCTGTATTATAAAATGAATCTTGTTGTTTATTAAATACGAACAGAAATCTGATAACTAAACTAATTATTATATTCGGGTTTGAAATTTTGGTTCACTTACTATCGAATTGATAATTTGCAGTTATAAAACGACTAGTGATGTAACGAATATTCAGTTACTACCCGGTATTCGGCCTATTTTTCGCTATTCAGCCGAATACCGAATACCTAAACACAGGAGTAAGAAATAACAAAAACACAGTAAATTAATCATTTTGGTAACTTTTATTAATGCTGAAAATTAAACTATAATTAATAAAGTTAATAAGAAATAGCATACAACTCCAGTATTAAATTATTTCGTAATTAAATAATATTATAGCCTTTATATAGCCCGATATCTTATGCATTGACGGCGGGTAGGTTAGAATGTATCGGGCATCAATGTTATTGTTTAGTTAATTATGTTATATTCGTATTCGCGTATATTTTAATATTTTTTACGATATTTTAAAATGATTTATGAAACGTTTTATTGAAACTTATCGTATTTAATGAAAGAATTATTTATCTATTTCTAGAAGATGAGTAACTAATATATAATTTATTTTATATATAAAGCAAAGAATGAGCATTTTTCATTATATGCAAAAGATAACATTTGAAATCATGTTAATTTTAAAAATATTGACAAAAACAATAGCAACAAAATATCAATAATAAATAATATATTTGAACTGTTCCACAACTGGGCAGAAAGTACACCATATGTCCCCACTAAAGTATATCCTCACAGCACTATTCAGTCTACAAATACGTAGTAAAAACAAAATTTTAGAGTTAAAAAGATCGATTGCAAATAAAATAACTTATAAGTTATAACTTACATCTAAATACCAACAACTGCCGAATCATATCGGGCTATTTACGGCTATTACATAAATTATAAACCAATTTGGCACTAGAGGTAGACGTTAGGCTCCATCTCATATTAACTTTAATAATTATAATTTAATTAATTAATTTAAATAATTTAGACCTACTGGAAGAAAAAATCGTAGTGACAGCGGGCCAATAGAGAGCAGGATGCGCGATCCTTGCCATAATGCAGTTTGCGCGCCAATTTTCGTACGTGCGTTAATCAAGCCGAATAGTTTGGCCGAATATTCGGCCTATTCGGACCCACGTTCCTGGCCGAATATTCGGTATTCGGCCTGAGGCCAAATATACTATTCGTTACGTCACTAAAAACGATATTTTCCAAACTTTTAAAAAGCAGTCGGCCTTTCGATTATCTTGCTTCGTTTAACTGATTTAGAAGTAGCAAAAGTTTGCCATTAGCAACAGAGGAGAACAATAGGCATAAACGCTTTTGACGTCGCAGTCTCTTGACTGTAGCTTGCATTGAATTGTACTAAAAAATTTTAAACAAATCTTTAAAAACTCAATAACACTAACACCAAACACCTTAAAATTATACGACGCTTTAACTAATTTTTAATTTTCGGATTTGTTTAATTAATTAGAATAAATAAAATCATAGAAGAATTTTTGTTAATAATTTATAAATTTTTATTAAATTAGAAGTTTTTTGAAAATATTTTTATTATATATTACTTCAAAAATTTTTATTTCTGTGGGAGTATGCCAGAACCGACTGAATCAGTCGATCCTAAGAAAAAACAATCGAATTATCGTATTTATTCGCGTATAAGACGAGGTTTTTATTTGTTTTTTACTGCTTCAAAAACCTACGTTGTCCAATACGCGCGAGCGAAGAATTCTTTGCGTTTTTGCAATAATTTTTGTGAACAGTGTATAGTTCATGTCAGGGGCGTAGCTACGGGGGGCGGTGGGGGCGGGGTGACACCCGGTAGGCCTGTACCTAAAAAATGGGGGGGTCAACGGCTCGCCTCCCATGTTAGTTTCTTCGCTATGAGGAGACGCCACGAGAGCTCGCACCAGCTGAAAATCTTACTATGATTTATTCTATAAATCTAAACTCATACGTCGCGACATCGCATATTCGATATAGCGTTCAAGTTGCTCGAGTGCGAAGATATTACAATTCAACAGTGTTTTATAAAAGAGTTAAAAAGGGTGACACCACGATATCTGCACCGGGTGTCACCCATGCTAGCTACGCCACTGGTTCATGTGCAGGGTGCTACTTAGGTCGAAGAATGTCGCTTTCAAAGAGATTGTCCGAAAATAGCTGGTCACTTAGCAATGATTTTAAATGTAATGATTTCATATTTGTTAAATTGGTATTTTTAATGAATATTTGCACATTTTGAATCATTAAAAATAAACTATTTCTGGTCATGCTTATTATAATTTTTTGGTTTTTCTACGTGTGTGGACAATTCGGGAGACTTTTGTTCTTAGTGCATTTGACCTGCAGTCATACAGATGGTCAATTGACCCAGTTTCCTATTATAGCTTTTACAGTCTACGCAATTTTCGCCGTATATCGTGATGCGCTTTTGAAATGAAGTAAATATTTTATAATGGAAACTGATTTATGGTATATTATATATTGGTAAATGAACAATGTTAAGAATTTCCTCGTCATAAAAATGAAGTGTATCGTATGTAATGTACAGATGTGTGGAAACAATTTTACTCGTACAAAAATACAAAAATAACGTTTTTATAATTATTGGATGTTGTTTATGACATCAGAAGTACTGTACGTTAAAGAACATTACCAAAGTGAAATCTGTGGATTAGAAGTTTAGAACGATTAAATTAATTTGATTAAAAAAAAAATCCCATACAAAATAATTATGCATTAATCACGCGTCAGTAAAGGTAATTACGTAATTACTAAAATAAATCATAACTTGCAGTAAAAAATGATAATATCTGGTGTTTTTCGTGAAAATTCGCAAATTTTCAAATTTATGACAGGCTACATGCATGCCATCTTGTAACGAAATTTTAAACTAAAGACCTTCCCAAAGTATTTATTTAGCTGTTAATACATTATAATGTAAATTTTATGTGTTTGCATTAAAAAACTAAAATATTTATATACAGTGGTGCCTCATATAACGTACTTAATCCGTTCCAGATGCACATCTGTTAAGTGAAACGTCCGTTATACGAAACGCATTTTCCCATAGAAATACGTGTTAAAACATCTAATTCGTTCCGCAGCATAAAATAACCGTACTGTATCATTAAAAAAAATGAACATGGGGTGCGTTCTTTTATTCCTCCGCGTAACTCTGCGCGAGCGACATCCGTTTAAAAATTCCTGCGGAACGCATTCCTAAATTCCGGTGGGAGTGCGCGCCGTCGAACGGCAAAAACGGCCGCTTGTAGCAGTAATTTACGGCGGAAAGCAACATGGCGTCCTCCATGGCTGAGATAGTTTCGTTTCCGGGTCCATTATGTGGTTTTATGAATGAGAATTTAGAAATTGTGAAAGCGCGAGTTAGCGCACGCGGTGATGTAAGTGTCTTTACGAATTTTTTTTCGAGGCTATTTTGAATGCTCTTTCAACAAATAATTCATTTTATGGTTAAATTTTACAATTGGGATCCTTCTTTTGCCTTTTAAAGCTCATATTTTAGAATTATAGATTCCTCCATCACGATACTATCGATAGGCGGGTGCCGCCATCTTTGTTTCTATCACCGTTGTTCCTAAATGCCTACAAACAGCAGCGCACTCCCGTAGTAGCGGAGACGCAGAGCGACCGCTATTAAAGAACGCACCCATGGACAGTCACCAATTATGCCGGAAAGTCCGTTGTTCGCAGCCAGTCCGTTGCTCGAGTCACGTAACGGCCAAACAGAAAGTCCGTTGTTCGCAGCGTCCGTTATTCGAGACGTACGTTATAGAGCTAGTGGAAGGAACGGCGAAACTAGATTGAGACGCCTCTAGCGGCGACGCCGGGTAACAGAATCGGGGCTACAAAGGTACCACCAGTGTTGTTTCACCTAGTACTTTTGTACTAATCTATCAATAATATCTTTTTACTTGTTCCAGTACCAAGATACCCAACACCATTTTCCTAGTACTATTTATGACACCACCCGGTCGCCCCATTGTGGGCCTGGCCGAACCCATAATGGGCCTACTAAAAGAGGCCCTCTTAGTGCTCACAGGGCGGAAAGAGTTAAAAAAAAGTACTATTTATGAAATCCTAATATCTTTCCTTTCAATTTAGTACCTTTCAAAACATTCATTTTAATTCTATATTTCTATATTTTTCTACTTTACTTTGGCAGTAAATAGATGTTTTTATTGCTTCCTCATTCAAGTGCAGCAGTTGAACGTATTTTTTTGCAATTAAATTTAATAAAAATTAAACTACAAAATCGAGTTCTTAAAAGCAACAATGATAAAATGTTACACTTGGAAACCATCATCTGCTTCAACCATACAAAAACATTCTAACGAGGAAGATTCTGATGATGACGATCTTAACAGATTTTTCAATGTGATAATTTTAAAGTTCAGTACTTCATGTTCATTACTTTTGTTTCATCATTTTGTTCATTTGATTGTCGTTGAGGAATAATAGCATTCTCGCAACATATGAATTTATCCTGTATGAATTTTGTATGTTACATGTAAAACTATTTATATTTTAATAAATAGAAATTTGATAAATTCTAAATTTATATATTATTTATAAGTATATATTTAATAATATATGATATATACATACATTCTTCAGTTTAAGGTCAAAGTAATGCCTGTATTAGTCAATACAGTCACTTCTCGACTTACGACGGGGTTCGGTTTCGCAACTTCGGACGTAAGTCGAAATGGTCGTAAGTCAAGAAGTGACTGTACTTCAACAAAATAGTTAGTTACCCTTCGCGTGTGCTTGTGTAAGATGGCTAACTACACAACAAAACTAAAGATGACGCAATCAATCGCCAAAAGCGTGCAAGATATATATGTATATGATATATATTCCACGAAACCTATAAAAAATTGATACATTTTAAAAATTTTTTAATGAACTTTTTCGTCATAAGTGCGAATGGTCGTAACTCGAGAAGTGACGGTAGATCATTGGAACTGAGCAGTATTAATATTCTGATATTTATTATACTCTTAATTTTGTACAATTTAAAGGGTGGTGTGGAAGTAAACTATATATCTATTTCATGGTAAATAATGAAATTTGTAACTAACCATATATAAAAAGGAACTTCAATAAGGACCATAGCAATAGCTAATAGTATTGTATTAACAGGGAAATTCTTATCCTCATTTCCTCAAAATACTCATTTTGCTTCTTGCTCCTTTCTTCCACAGATCTTTTAAATTCAAATATCACATCGTATGCCAATTAATATCTGTCAGATTAACAAAATAACATAAAAAAAAGAAAATTACTAAACTTTACATTAGAGAACTAAATTTAAAATAGAGCCAACTAAGGTTTACAAGAGATTGGAGATTGGTTAGAATGCAACACATCATTATGTAATTAACCTCAGGAATTAAATTGCAGTCAGCAGCGCCGGATTAAGCTCTAGCGGGCCCTAGACAAAATTTAAATTGGGGCCCGATTTAAATAAGTTGCTTCTAAACAAATCTTATATAATGTGACATTAGCGTAGCTAGCATCGGTGACACCCGGTGCGGATATCGTGGTGTCACCCCAAGTCACACTGTAGTGTCACCCTTTTTAACTCTTTTATAAAACACTATTGAATTGTAATATCTTCGCACTCGACTTGAACGCTATATCGAATATGCGATGTCGCGAAGTATAGGTGTAGATTTAGAAAATAAATCATAACCATCCATACATCGGTACTACCACGAGACGCGGACCTAGGAATATATGTAGATGGTGCGAGATCCCGTGGCGTTACTTCTGACCCACGGGAGGCTGTTGACTTTTTTTTTTTTTAGGCAATGGCTAGTCGAGAGGAGCTTAGTAAGAAAAGAATTGAAAAGAATTGTTAAGTACAGCATTTTCTGTCCTATCGAATTTCTTAAATTTAACTCATTTTCAAACAGAGAAATCTTCTGCACTGAAGCCGGGCCCCTCCGACTTACGGGCCCTAGACATTTGCCTACTTTGCCTATTCGATAATACGGCCCTGGCAGTCAGCCATTTCTTTCGTCCCGGTGTAGGCCTATTATTCATGCGGAAACGAATAAAACTTTGTACCTGGCGGCGCAGTAATATAGGTAACACTACAACCGACCACACAACAGTTATTTTTTGAAGTTTTGTGTGGCAGAAAGCTGTTTTTCATTATCACAGGCAGAAAACAAGCACCGCGTCTCACTACGTATCTAACCCAAAGACGCTCGTGTTTTCCCGAAAAAGTTTCCTTTGCCTGCGTACAGGTGGCGCTCAACGCAGTTCCACTAGCTCTATACGAGGCACCACTGTACTTATTTTTAAAACCTCTCTTCGTATTAAACAAAAAATTTGCTATGTATAAAGTTACTAATTATTAAAAAAATAAAAGAAATGTTACTTCTAACTTGGTTCGTAAAAATATTAACATTTAAAATTGTATATTTTCACAAATTTTGAATTATGTTGAATTACCTGAATTTTTTAATTAAAAAAAAAAGTAAAACGGAAGACATATTATTTACATTTCTGCCATCTGGATATCACAATAGTAACTATCTTTTATATAAAATATATTATTTTTGTATGTATCGTAAAGAAAAAAAATTCAACTTTCTAATTATTATTTTGTAATATATTAATATGTATTATCTGTATTTTTTATTTTGATAACTTATTCTTATTTTCATAATAAAATTCATTTATTATTTAATATATTTGAACTTAAATTATCATAAATATCTAAACAATAAGAAATGAATTTATATACTGAAATAATGCTTTTAAATAATGGAAACAATGTAATATTTTAAAAGCTCATATTTTAGAATTATCAGATTCCTCCATCACCATACTATCGATAGTGCGGGCGCCGCCATCTTTCTTTCTTTCACCGTCGTTCCTAAATGCCTACAAACGGCAGCGCACTCCCGTAGTAGTGGTGACGCGGAACGACCGCTATTAAAGAACGCAACCAAAGTTAAACGACGCTGATCCGCAGCATCAACAGCCCACTTAAGAATTCCACAAAAGTGGCCGTTTAAAAATCTAGCTCAGACTAAAAAGTGTAAAGTTTAACCAAATGTACTGATTTGTTCCTATTCTGTGTACTTTAATTAAATAAATTTGAGCTATCTTGATTTGCTTATAAATTGTGTTGTAATATGTGTTGAAATAATATATAGGCTTATACTGTATACTGATAAACCTATTTTATTTAGCTTTAGAAAACTGTCTCAAAGTATCGATTTCATATCTTATAATAAATGATCATTAAATATATAGGTATATAAATGATAAAATTGAATGTAAAATTTATAATCGAACTTCCCAGGAAAAATATGATAGAAAAGCAAGCCAATTAAATGTTTAGATTGTTAAAAAAAAAATGAAAACTAATTAAAGTTTTGAATAAACTGAATTAACTAATTTTTCATATTAGACTATTTAGAAAATTATTATTACTTGAAAAATTGATCGTGTTTTAATTTAAATTAAAATTTTATTAAAAGACTTCATATATTATCAAATAACTTTTATTAGTTATTTAATTAATAAAACGATACATTCAAATTATTATCGGATTTTACAATGGTCCGATAAAAATACGGATGAATCATTTTATTAAGATCTTGTAATATTTTACTTTTTTTAAAAAAAGTTTCTCAAATAATATAAAAATATTTCATAAATTAGGATATACAATTAACGTGTAAAAAATTTTAAAAAAATTTCTGGTTAATTTAATGATATTTACTCACTTCTCGTGTGTTTAAAGTTCATAGCTCATGATTCGTGTCTACTATCAAACTATTCAATTGTTTATCTGGTTCTTCATACCTTCGCTTTAGTGTAGAAAGTCATACGGTAATCGTTCAATTTAGTGTTTATGATGTTCTTTCTAGTGTAATTCTCGTGATTAATGCCCTAATTATGCACGTGGATTTACTTATTCGTCAAACACGCCGTTTACAATTATTAAAGATTTTTCTCTTCAATGAATAACGTATGGTGGGATAAAAGAATGTGGCAATGTCAAAGCTAGAAACGTGTATAGGTGGATAAATAATGAGTAACGGAATACTGTAGCAGGTGTAGTGATAATTCACCCAGTATAATGGGACTTTTATACAGATGAGATAGTTTAGTTTGGCCATCAGGAGCTTCTGTTGTCGAAACGACTAAGTTTGTTTGTTTAGAAAATCAATTTTTTACGTCTGTTGATGTTTATTAAATAATCCTGAAGAGTTTTTGAAGTCTGGATAATAGAACTTTCTCATTCATTTTGTATTTGTTTTACTTTTTTAGGAAGCATGTTTACCTAAAGTGTGGCCCACCGTAACGTTACGCGTCATCAAAGTGGCTCGTGAAACAATTTGGATTGGCCAGGCCCGATTTAATCGTAAATATATCAAGATTGAATAATTGATAGTGTATATCATTACGGATCTCTTGTTTACAAACGATGCTAATCTGATTGATTCAGTCCTTGTGCAATCGAATGAAAAATCGATTGTCTTTTTCAATCGTGCCAATCACTTGTATGGAATGCGAAATGATGTTTTCATTACGTAACACACTCAATGTTACATGCGTGTACATTCCAAAACTATAAGTGTACGGCCTCTCTTATGTTTTACGAGTTTCTCATAAGCTTCTCCGCTAAAGATTCATACAAGCGTACTGTTATTTCCATATTCTTGTGAAAAATGTGGAAGAGATTTTATTTCATTTAAACATAAACTCGATCATTATACTCACAACTTGTGCTACAAAAAGGAAATGAGCTGTGATTTTAATTAATGACGCTTATACATAAATAATTATTTTGTTTTGCCGTAAATACTGTTTATTCTTTCATTAATTTTTGTGTAATCTGAACTTTCATTAGTTTTTTCGAGTTTCGCTTTTGTGTTATTTGATGTTAATATTTAAATTACAATCAGATTTATCCTCTTGTAACTGACATTGTATTATCAAATTTCGTATAAAATATTTATATGAAATGGATACTTGATTATTAGTATTTTATGGAGATACAAAAGCAAGTTGTTGCCAGATTGTTGCAAAAAATGTTTTAAATCAATATTAAATTACAATTCTGATTTAAAAATAAAACACTGAACCAACATGACCGTGGTTGGCTTGAAATTCAAAAAATCCAAAGTGTTAATTAAAACGTTAACTTATCATATGTTGATGGTCTTGAGCTCTTCAACGAGCTGATAACGTATAGAAATTTGAACAGTGGAATTGCAGACGCCATTAAAAAACTTTACATATATCGCAAAAAATAACCCGATGTCATCTGTTTATACCTTTAAGGATTTTTCTGACATTACCAGTTAGTGTAGCATCCAAACTCAAATTTGTGGGGGGTCTGCAAGTGTTCTTGATTCCTAGAAGTGTTTCCTAGAGTTGGACGATACAGTGTCTAAGGGCGAAAGATAATTTTGATTCTTATTAATTAACATCTTTTATTAATAAAGAAGTATTCTACGTATTTTATTTGTTTAAAATGTTAATTTAAATAAAATAATTAACATTAGTTTATGGAATAAACTAATCAGAAACTTATTGTCCTGTGACGGGAGGAGGTAATGCGTGTTTGTCCTATTATTGAAACCTGCTGTGGTTGCTATTGGACCACATGCTGTGGTTGCTATTGCATGTGGTCAGATAATTTTGGAAAGTAAAGCTTAGTTCACACTGAGCGAATAGCGAAAGCGAATGCGAAAAGCGAAAAGCGATTGCGAATTTTAAGGAGTCAATCATTTGCAAGCAAGAGAAAATGTTTCTCGAAAAACAAAATGGCCACTTCCGATATTTCGTCGTTAACCTCGTTTATTTATTTATTGAAAAAGAAAGTTACGTCAAAAAGAAAGGGTGAGAGATGCTGGGTGAGAGAAATATTAAAAATCCATAATTATAACATTTACTCTGTTGCGTGAGAAAGTTTCTGTAGCCATCTTGAAAACAACAAGAACCACGTGACAACTGACGGAAATACGATTGGTGGCGAAATTTTTTCGCTAGCGAAAAAGCTCGACGGTTCCGAACTTCGATGCGATTTGCAAAATGGTAAAATTCGCCGGAAACGACGTCATGTCTGACGTGTTATTCGCTCTGTTTTTCGCTTTCGCCAGCGAATCGCGCTCAGTTTGAACTAAGCTTAACACGTGTTGCGTCTATTGTTATAAAATATTTTATTTCCAAACAGAAAAAGTTTCTATGTAGTATTAGTTGCTCATCTTACAGTAACTTATATATTATTGTTATATAACTTTTCATCTTAAAATTAGAGAGATTAGTTATATAAAACATATATGTTTGTAAATTTAGATAATACATTTATAGTTTTAAGCTTTTAGTCTGAATTTTAGTCATTCGGTTATTTATTATTTCGTTTGTGTTTACGAAGTTAATATCGACAAATAAATCGTCGTTGTCAAATATAAACTCGGATTTAAGTATAGAACGTTACGATGTTACGAAAGCGTAACTAACAAAGTTCATCAAGTGACAAAACAGTTAATTACGTGTTAATAATAAGATGGTGTTGCTCAGATGTACTAAAAGAATTATATGATTTAATATCATTAATTTTTTTGGTACCATCTACGAGTGCGTCTGTTAAATACAGTTTTTCAACTATGAAACAGATTTATACATTCATAAAAAGCACTCAGTCATGAAAGATTGTCGTCACCAGCGTTGCATTCGACAGAAAAAGAGTTCTAAATACTTTGATGAAATCGTAGACGAGTGATTTTTATGATAAAGCAATGCCGAATAGAGTTATATTATAAAAAATGATAATAAAACAGAAAACAGAGAAATTGCTAAAGTAATATACACCTCTCTTTAAAAAAAATTGCTTTTAAACAAACTTTGTAGAATGCGTTATTACAGGTAAATTATGTAGAGTTAATCCAGCTTCCTCTTCTTAGGTGTCCTGGAAGCAAAATTTTTTACGACGACATATTCCATCATTACGTCATCCGTGTAGGCGAAGTTTACCGTATTGACACAAGCAAAAGACTGAGCACGTTGAAACAATACGGACTTTGTCATTTTTACAAGGTGAAAATTTCATTTTTGTACTAAAATACAGTCGATTCTGTTTAATTGGGCCACCGGTTAATTGGAGCAGCCGCTTTTATGGGACAGATCTCAAAGAATGGAAACCAAATAAACTAATACATAATTTAAACACTTAATTGGGACAGTAGCTGGAAAGGAATTTAGCAATTTTCGATATATTTTATATTTTATTAATTTGGAATCTTACTCACAGCTTCCAACTATATTTTAAATTTTAAATTCAAAATGTCGAACGTGAAAACCTAATTTTTGAATGATTTTTACAAAGTTCCTGACAGCGATGCATGATTCTATTTCATTTTTTGCTCCTGTACACATTCATTTTCCCGTTCTAAAGATTATGGCCGTACTGTAAGGTTCTTTTATTTTCACGATAACGGACCCATTTTGCCGTCGCGTTTTCTGAACGACGAGCGATGCTCTTCAAGTCGAGCCAACAACCGAGAGTTACAGAGAATACAATATTTACAATTTGAGGAATTGAAATCATTAAGGAGCTTCTTATGAAATTAATATTCTTAAAGCTGAAGAACATTTTCAAAACTAAAACGTAAAAAATTCAATTATATCTTCAAATTATTCTGCCGGGTGATGTTAGTCACAGAATATAAATTCTGTAGGAAGCCACGGAACCATCGTCAAGGTCTCACCCACCTCCGTGAAACCCCGCAATGACTAGGCAGCATCGCCATTACGGGAAAAACTGGAATCACCACATTTACAAATTCAAATGTTGTCGATATATTCGAAATAATTTCGGAAATTCTGTATTCATACATTTTATGAAACTGGAGTTGATTGGTACAGTACACTATATCCAAGTGAGGAAAATAGTACGAGTTTTATCATTGACTACGCCGAAGCACTCTCCAATTGAAATTAAAAATTAATTCTGTGCATTGTTCTCAATTTAAAAGAGATAAGACAGGCAAATATATCCAATCAAACGGGATTTTCTTCTATAATCAAGTATTGAGATCTTCCGGTGCAATTTGAAAATCCAATTTTTCACAGTGTTTCCAATCGGCAAATCTAAAACACTAAAATGACGATCGTGCACGTGTCTTTAAAGAATTTTCGATCGATTTGTCGCCCGATATATAAATTAAAATTATAAATAATACCTCGAATGTTAAAAAACGAAAACAAACTTCTGTTTTGCATCTCTTGTGATCTGAAAATTGAAAAGTGCTAAAATTAGTAATAAGTGTTTTGAATATTGAAGATGGATTTACACTTATCTTTTAATTGAGATCCTTTCACGTGTATAAAACTTTACACTTTGGGATGAAAGTAATCAAACGAAGAAATGCGTCGTGATGGAAAGAAAAACTGAAACTTTACAATGAAAAGTTTATAACAAACGAACTTATTAATTGTTATTTGGCTTAAATTGAGAAATATTGTTTCGATTTTAATTATTTTCTTTTGAGATAATTTAAATACGATGCGAAACTTATTTTAATTATTAGAATTTTAATTCAAATATCCTTAGAAATTCGACAGATTTATTATTATTTATTCAGTAAATGAAAATTTTATTGGAATTAAATAAACATAAAATTTTCATATTTTTAATAACGAAATGTTCTTCGGCACGATAAAAGAGTGACGAATAACACCGCATTTCAGGAAAGATTTTGATATGGGGTCTCGGGGCTCTGCAACGTACTTTTATTTTTCCATTTTCTGTCTCGTACCATTATGCAACGCCAGTGGCGTGCCGTCCATGAAATCTGTGGAAGCGCCGCTTCCCTTGTATTTTCTAAAATATAAATACATATCGTGCGATTATTTTTATATTTGAACGTACTATACTTTGAATTAATTAAAATTAATATTTTATTATAACCGCATTATGTATCTTATTACAGATTTCTATACTACGTGTGAAAAAATGACAAGATTGCTATTGTATATTCGAATACAAATTCGTACAGGGATATTCCCAATGGAAGCGCTGTATTGTCAAAAATGAGACAGCTCCACGGCCAAAATATTTAAATAGTGTAAAGCAGCCAGATTATACGCATTTGCGCATACGCTTTACAGAGTACCAAGCTCGCGGTTTAGCTGGTGGATGCTACACACCAAAATATCGTATAAGGTTTCCATGATTCCATCTAGGGCCGGCACAGCTTCCCTATCATCAAATGTAATCGCATAGCACGCCACTGCAATATAGGCTTATTTTTTAAATTTTAACCTTAAGACTCAACTGGGAATAAAGTGCACATTACACAGACTACAACTACTGGAAGTTTTAGATGAAGCAATGTCACCATTATGATAAGTCAGGACAAGCGTCTGAGGTCGAAAAAACTCCAACGCTCCGAAAAATTCCTATTTTTTTCGATTCGTCCGAATTCTTTCGCAAATCCCTCACACCGGTAGGATGACACGTTAACCACGCGACCATCCGGCCGGCTCTGTGTACACTAAAAAGGCTTTTTCCCATCCGGATTCGGCTAGGTCAGGGGTTGGAAAGTGCGGCTCTTTGCATAGACGTTTGCGGCTCTTCGGACATAAACTCCAATCTCACCTCATCTCAAGCAGCCTTATAACTTATGAGTTTATGAGATAGAGCCGCCGAACAAACTTCAACTCGTATGGCATACTCTCTACCATTCTTTAGCCCGTCCGCACAAGACCGCTCGCGTTGATCAATATGAATCGCATGCGAGTGGTAGCATTTAAAGCATAAATATATATAACCTATTGAAGGCGTGTCCGTCCGTCCGTGTAACGTTATGCCGAAAACGGCCACTAGAGGCGCCTCTGTCGTATGTCGTATTTCGCACGTTTAAATTAATAATATAAATTATTATTTACATTAACAGCATAAATTGTTATTATTCATTTGGCCAATAGCCAATAACAATATAAATAATTCAGTATATTTGTAACAGAAATTTATTATTGTCACGGAATGCCTGTAACGTGCACTAGGGGACGTCCTTCAACACAGTTGCAGCGTTGCCAGATTTGGCTACTTTGCGCCAAATTAGGCTACTTATTTTTCAGTTTGGCGCACTGGCTACTTTTTGGGCTACAAAAATTTTACTTGGCTACATTTTGGGCTGGTTACACAAATTATTTCATCCTTTGTTTTGCGTCTAGAACGGTAATACTTGTGTCCTGTCTACTCGTTTTGTTTTTATACATAGTATAATTTATATAAGTTTTATAATTTATTTATTATTGGTATTAAAATGGGTAAATGGACAAAGTGTTCTCGGTCCTTTCGGAAAGAATGGCTTCAAGATAAAAATCTTAAAGGTTAGCGGGAAATTTTTCTCATTAAGTTGCATTTTTAAATATTTTGGCAAATGGCATAATTTTAAATTGATTTAATTAAATTTAAACTTTAAGAAAAGATAGCTCCAGTAAGTATTCAGTCATGCTTGACAGGAGAATTTTTAGTTTATAATAGCTTGTTTTTTAAAGAAAATTTAATATAAATTCCAGTTAAATGATATCCTAGAAAGAAAGAAATAAGAAAAAAAAATTGCATCTGTAAACAGAAATGACTAATGGAAAGTGCTATGCTATACGGAATGGTACCAAACATGGTTACTAGGGCCTAATTTTTATAAATTTTATCAAAAACAATTGTAACTGTTTGCCAACGTCAGCTTCTTGTAAATGTCTTATATATATAATAAAATAGTGATTTCTTTACAAGAAACTATTGAAATTGACTGGTGTGGTCTCATTAACAGACAAGTACTAAAATAAAACTGAGATAATTAAAATATAAAACAATATACACTAAAATATAGTAAACAAAACAGAAAGTTTCCTCATCTCTGAAATTACATGCATATTTACATGTAGTGATATATAAACGTTCGAAGTATGAACCATCAACGAGGTTGAGGCCGAAGTTTTAAACGCGTAAACGTGTACGTCCAACGTTCAGCGCCGCTTTCCTGTAAGCCAAGAAGTTTGACAATGGTGTTACGGAACAGAATGGGGTTGCAACTTTTACGTGCACTCCTTCACATTCGATTTTATTTATTTTCCAGAAACATACGTGTAAGTGAATGCCTGATGAATTAATAAAAAGTATTAATAGTTCTATGTACGAATTAGGTATACAGTCAAACCTGTTTTTGGTCGGTCTTTTTTTGTGCGGTATATGAAAATTTCAATCAAATTGGAACATAATTGACTCCTGTAAAATTTTTTAAAACTGTATTGGATGTTTTCTATGACAGCAGGTTTTTTCATTTTTTATTCATTAAAATTTGTTTCTCATACGATTTTTTCGGTCCCCTCGTATTTTAGCATAAAAATCATAAATATTGTGTTATATTTGAACAGATGCGGTAAGTTAGCTCCCCTCGGCTTTAGACTGCGGGTGTGAAATTTCACGCCTTGTTAAATGAAATAACACTTCCTGCAGCTATATTTATCAAATAAAATCATTTTTTAACGATTATTTTTAACTTTTTAATGTTAGATTCGTATTTAAGTGAAAATAATTAATTAATATAAAAAGTAAAATTCTTAGAGGATTTTTTCTCCCATTAGGGATTGCAGAAAAAGGCCCAAGGAGTTAAAAAAGCAATTCCTAGTTATTTCGTACGGTTTTGAGTTATTTTCTATGCGAGACTTTTTTTATGCGGTCCCTATTCACCGCACAAAAACAGGTTTGACTATTATAAATTATAACAATAAATATGCAGGATATAAAAATATAACCTGTATATTTATTGTTATAATTTATAGTTTGAGAGTTCTCTGTTGTTAGATATCGCACTGTACATTGTAAGTTTTACAATAATAGATAATTGAAATAAAGGCTGCTAAATGTGTTGCATTTATTCCATTAGTTCTTAAGCCTGAATGAATACTTAATAAGTATAGACTACTTACAAACCGATGTTAGTGCTTTAAATTTTAAAGACTGCACTTATTAAATCTAATACTTTATACGTGTTGACTGTGGCATTTGGCTCAAGATCAGGGTTGTTCCAAGCCTTTCTATAAAAGGTACAGTACTAAAAAGTTTTCTTTAAAAAGTCGACCAGTAATGTGCAATAGTATTTTTTTTAAAATCAATATTAAGACAACTGTAGTGTTTGTACCAGAGCCCCTTTAGCCGCCACTCGAAAACATCGAGTGACGTTTCCACTTCCCAGGACGAGGACCTAGGGGTTGGATTTCGGGAAGCAGTGTTGGTGTTATGTGACGGTGTCGTTTACTGTAACGAAGCGTGATATGTAAATGATTGGATGCGACGAAAAACTAAATAATGGTTCAATTGTGAATGTTACGGCGAGGGGTGTTTGTAAGGATGTGTTGTAATGAAACCGTCGAAATCGTTTAAATAACGAAATTCACGCTTCTTCATTCTCCGCATAGTGCAGTCGTGCACCGAAGACCTCGATGTCTTTCTATCTTTTCTCCGCTCCTCTGCCAACACCAGCGTTACGTCGTCGGTCCTTTTTCTTAGGTCGTCGTCTAGCTTGTCCATCAATTTGTTTCCGGATTCTAAAATTCGTTCCGATTGATAAACTAATACCCACCTGGCGCCGAGGACAGCTTATCGCGGTCCAAACTGGGTCAGACGGAGCGTGTAATTTGTGGTATACCTGGCGTTATCTTGTAATAAAAAATATCGTAACTATATTACGATATTTTTTATTACAGGATTTTTAATTAACTATATTAATTAAAAATCCTCACATTCGAGCTCCCGGGTTGCACGTCAAACGAAAGCGTGCTCGCTTCCGTTTAACGTGCAACCCGGGCACTCGAAATTCTAAACAATAAATGGCGAAATAAACGGTTTTACAATACAATGATTGTTTCTGTAATAATAGCATCGAAACAATTATTACATTTTCAAGTCAACTATATGATTTATTAATTCTGTTTTTCTATTTAGTATTTGAATATTAGTTTGTCTTCCTACAGTTTCAAATACCTGTCGGCAACTTATATAACATAATGTTTGGTGTGGAAAGCCAGATGAAAGGTGAAAGGAGAGAAAAGAAAGACCGCCGATATGGTTGAGTCTGAGGAGGGTATTAATAATAAGGATGGGTAAAATAAAGCATAAGTGTGCACTCTTGTATTATTTCAAATTTCAGAAAGAAACTTTTATCGCATTTACATATTTATTTATATTGTGTTATCATTATTTTTACATATAAGAAATATGAATTTGAAATCTTAATAAATAAATATAAAATGTACTCTAAAGCGTATCGAATCACTTTTTGATATTTTAAAATACGACACCGACAAAGGCGATTTTGAAAGTCATCGATGAACTTTTCATTTCATTTTCGGTATCTGGAAATTAGGTTCCAGTCTAAAAAGTCTTGTAATTTATACTTATTAATTTAACGTTTTACTACTTTAGTAGGCGTTCAAGTAAATACTGTATTTTCTATTTGTTATCTAATAAAATTTTACCCCTGTCAACAAAGGAACTTACTGTGCAAACTGCTTTTTATTCCGATAATTTTTCTATTTTGAAATAGATTTTTCTATTTTCTATTAAAAAGATTTTACAAACTTTTTGTTCTTCCCGTACTGCACTTTTCTTTGATGATTAAACCCCCAGTTAAAAAGCAAGGGAAAGAGCAATGTAAAAGCAAACCAGTGGCTGAGTGGGTAAAGCATTAATATCGATAATACGACATACGTACGTGCAGAATCAATAAGTTAAGTCAAAATGATCTATTGACTAATGCAGGCATTACTACTTTGACCGTAAACAGCTGAATGTATGTATATATTATATATTATTTAAATATATACTTATAAATAATTTATAATTTATCAAATTTCTGTTTTAGGTATTCTTGAAACCGTGTTTTCTTATATGTTGAGCATCAAACACAAGACCGTGTTATTTATTAAACACTTGGCACTTTTCCACTTCTATTAGTTGATCAACTAATAGAAGTGGAAAAGTGCCAAGTGTTTAATAAATAACACGGTCTTGTGTTTGATGCTCAACAAATTTCTGTTTATTAAAATATATATAGTGTTACATTTAACATACAAAATTCATACAAGATAAATTCATATATTGCAAAAATACTATTATTGCTCAACAACAATCAAATGAACGAAATGTTGAAACAAAAGTAATGAACACGAAGTACAAAACTTTAAAATTAACACATTGAAAAATCGCTGGTAAGATTCATCGTCATCAGAATCTTTTTCACTAGAATGTTATTGTATGGTTGAAGCAGATGATGGTGTCCAAGTTTAACATTTATCGTTGTTACTTTTAAGTAGCTTCTTTGCTAATAAGTGCTTCAAAGAATCGATAAGAACTCAACTTTGTACTTTAGTTTTCATTAAACTTAATTGCAAAAAAAAAAAAATAAATAAATAAATAAGTTCAACTGCTGCACTTGATTGAGGAAGCAATAAACTCTAAAAAACTCTATTTATTGCCAAAGTAAAATTAAAAAATATAGAAATATAGAATAAAAATGAATGTTTTCAAAGGAAAGGTATTAGGATTTCATGAATGGTACTAGGAAAATAGTGTTGGGTATCTTGGTACTGGGACAAGTAAAAAGGTACTAGATTAGTACAAAAGTACTGTACTAGGTAAAATAACACCTTATAAAAAAGTAGCCCAAAAGTAGCCAACTGCCTGAGCAGTTGGCTACTTTTGGGCTACTTTTTAAAAATTATTTGGTTACAAGGCAAAAAACATCTGGCAACGCTGCACAGTTGGTCGGCGATCGGCCAAGCAGTTAAGCTTCGATGCGGCTCTCTGGTACTTTTAGTATCTTGTTTCCATGACAATTTAGCTCTTCTCACTTGACAAACTGCCGACCCCTGGGCTAGATAGTAAGGAACGGAGCCCGGAATCATGCTATCGATAAAAATTCCCGATCCAACCCGAACTTTTCTCCAAAGCTCTTGGCTAATTACTTCCTCGGCCATTTAGAGAACCAAACTGAAGGCCTGTTGGCAAATAGCCAGGAAGATATGTTTTCCATTCTGGACAATTCCGTTCGAGTTCGGATCAGCTAGAAATTTTCACGAATGATACATCCAGATTTTTTTTTTTTTTTTTTTTGTAACTCTTTCCGCCCAGTGGGCACTAAGAGGGCCTCTTATAGCAAGCCCATTATGGGTTCGGCCAGGCCCACAATGGGGCGGCCGGGTGGTGAGGGACGGGGACCGACATATCCGGACGGACCACCCCCGAAAAATTCCTGGGGATTTTTCGACCCGTCCGGATTCGATCCCGGGTCCCCAGGGCGGCAGGCTGCTAACCTTGACCGCTCGGCCATCCGGCCGCTGATACATCCAGATTTATTAGCTATAACTCTCACTAGTTGATATCTAGGTACTCTGACTCTCACTACTCGGCTGCTTCCGATGGGCCTCAGACTGACAGCCTGTCGCTCTGGAGGACCGGGGTTTGAATCCGGACAGGTCGTGAAATCCCCAAGAATTTTTCGGAGGGTGGTCCCGTCCGTAACCACCCGCCGCCAAATTGTGGGCCTGGCCGAATCCATAATGGGCTTGCGAAAAAGAGGCCCTCTTAGTACCCACAGTGCGGAAAGAGTTTTAAAAAAAAACTCGGCTGCTTCCATCGTGATAATTCTGAAAAAAGCCCTTTTAGTATCTGCAGAATGGAAAAAGTTGAAATTTAAAAAATACGTATATTCTATGACTAAAAAATTGATTGATTATGAAAGATTACATATAATTTTTTTATTTCAGTATATATTATTTTGAATATAAAATATTATTATATTTTAAATATAATATGTAAATAATATAATTAATAAAAATACGAAAATGAGGTTTTGTAATTAAAAATAAAATTTGTCGAGATTGGCAACAGTTTTCCGAACAGAATAGGACTTCAATATGGCTGCCGGTGAGGAAATATATTTTTGTAAATTTTTGAAAATACAGATTTTAGTTTTATTTTGTTAAGTATTCGAAATAAGTGCACGTGTTAATCTGTTAATTGCATAAATTTCAATCATTATGAGAAATTATACACTTGTTAATAACGCAATGTGTGGTTTATAAGGTAAGGTTGCAGTTGTGAATGAGGTGTTTGGACCCCTCCTCCAAATATTAGAACCCCCTAGCAGTGTTCTGCAACCGGTGTGACGTGAACTTTTACGTATTCTGTTAATTTCAAGTTTTATTTACCGTATATATTTTTATCACAGTTGTTGTGTTTCTTATACTTGTATTTCATTCTCTGCCGCAGCATTGATGAAATAAGATGATGATTGTTTATTCTTTATTACAAGCCACGCATTTTTATGTATTCTAAGTAAGAAATTATATGTAAAATAAATTTTCTCACAGGTGTTGATGTCCTGATAATAATAATAATAATAATAATAGGTTAGTGGCATTACGTAATTCTATTAATAGTATCATATCATATACGTTTTTGTGGGGAATAACGTTTTGGTGTGCCGCAAGTAAAAAAAAGGGGTGTACTATAGATTACTCCCTATGGAATTTCATGACTTTGATTATATATTTGAACTCAGGGGACCGAGACGAGTTCAACGGTACCCTATTTTTGGACCAGAGACGAAAAATAAAAAAGTTATCACACTTTTTAAGTTACCATACTTTTTTAATGCTCTCATGCAGATGGCACCGTAGTTGCTAGTATTGCCATCTTGCGGTAAAGTCTGCAAACCATGACGTCGGACTACGGTCATCTCCAGGAGGGTTAAACATGCAATACAAGAGCGGAGAGAGCGACGCGACTTCCGATCATCACGCAATCGCCATTTCGGTTAATGTTACTTATGGCAGTGAACATGGCGGCCCGACTGACCTCTCATATGGGAGCCACCACACGCCGCCATGTGCTAAACTAGTGATCGATTCACGGTAGTTCTTGAACAAAGTAAAAAAAAGGGGAGAACATCTACTAAAGGCAATTTTAACGGCAAGCACGCGACTCCCGATTGCGATAGCGAGGCCGACTTAGCGGAGAGCGACGCGACTCCCTATCATTGCGCGATCGCCGGAAAAAAGTGTGATAACTTTTTTATTTTTTGTCTCCGGTGTAAAAGTAGAGTATCGTTGAACTCGTCTCGGTCCCCTGAGTTCAGATATATACCCAAACACACAAAATTCCATAGGGAGTAATCTATAGTATACCCGAAAAAAGTTGTGGAATACTGCCCTAGAAGAGTAAAACAGTGAAAAGAACCAAAAGGAACCAGATGGTTCCTTAAACTTGCTCTTATGGGATGGTCTACAGCTCTAAGGTCCCATACTTTTACTTATCCAAATGAAACTTATTTAAATTACTATGGGAATTAGTTGAAGCTCATTCGATCTTTTATTTTCCTAGGAAGCCAAGCAATCAAGCGGATATTATTTAACATAAATGGATGGCGACAGCTTGGTAGGTATAGATTTATTCAAATTTTTATAAAAGTATTTAATTTAAAATTAAGCTCAATTTTGTCTTTTTAATATCAGTTTAAAATTTTTTATAATATAATAGATAGCCAAGTGGTCAAGGTAGTAGCCTATTGCTCTGGGGACCTGTGATCAAATCTGGATGGATTGAAGAACTCTAGGAATTCTTCGGGGTGGTCCATCCAGATATGTTGGGTCCCATCCCTTACCACCCTGCCACTGCATTGTTAGCCTAGCCAGACCTATACAAGGTGACGATAATTAACCCATGCAAAGTTTGTAGCAATGCTGCACCTGAACTTTTTTACCGTCACCAATTTACATACTGATATGTTTAATTCTCCGTGATTTCCTGCCCCTATAGATGTGCTTTCGGTATAATAAGGGTTAGTTCTTTGTTTTTAAGGATGTCGAACAAACATTGTGCAATTTTGGAGCTAGTCCAGCAAGGAAAGCGTCAATGTGAAATTGTTCGTTTGCTCGGTGTTTCCAAAATGACAGTCTTGGACGCAGTTCGGCGGTTCAAGGAGCTTGGCCACGATGGTGACTGTCCCAGACATGGAAGAAAGCGTACCGTCAACATGTCTAGGAACCGCAAGATGATCAAAAAGCAAGTTGACCAACATGCAAAGGTCTCCATGAGAAAAATTGCTTGCGAGATCAGAATCAATCGCAAATTGGTGCAGTTAATGGCAAAAAAGGAACTCGGACTCAAGCCCTACAAGTTCCAAAAGGTTCAGCTCCTCACCTATGAAAACAACTGCGTGCAACTCCAAAGATGCAGTCAACTCAAGCGTCTGGCCGCAGGTCGACAATGGGAGTGCATTCTCTTCACAGATGAGAAGCTTTTCTCCGTACGACAGGCACACAACCATCAAAACGACAGGAACACAACCATCAAAACGACAGGAACTGGTCTGTGGAGGCTCCCAGATGCTCAGCCGTCATCGAACATCACCAAAATCCAATGTCAGTCATGGTTTGGGGCAGAATTTGTGCAAGCGGCAAGACACCCCTTGTACCGCTGTGACATTCTCGAGACCGTCGTACTTCCGTGGGCTCAGCAGCATTTTGGCGGTGCAAAATGAACATTTCAGCAGGACTCTGTGCTGGCGACATAGGGTGAAGAAGACTCAAGAATGGTACAAGGCCCATTTTCCTGCTTTCATCTCGTCTGTGGAATGGCCACTGTACTCGCTGGATCTGAACCCGATGGACTACAGTGTGTTTTGGAGGCCAAGGCCTGTGCTAAGCACCACAAAAGTTTGGAGTCACTGAAACAATCCTTGTGCCAGGAGTGGAACAAACTGTCTCCAGAAGAGCTGCGGCCCATCATCAAGAATTTCAAAACGCATTTGGGGCTCTGCATTGAGGCAAAAGGAGGCCACTTTGAAACCGGCTGAATATCTTAATACGTAAAGCATTGTCACTGCTATCCACTGTTGTTTTGCTAATTTTCATTTCTTTTATTATTGTCACTCTGTAATTGGATCGCTAAAAAAACACAGACCCTCTTAGTAACAATAGGGTGAAAGAGTTAAAATACATAAAATAAAATTAAACGTTAAAAAATAAAAAAACCAGATCGATTCTATATGTGAAATATTGTGATTAAAAAGACCTTACTAAACACTTAGGAGTGAACAGATCAACCATTTGGGAAAGTGTTTCTCGGTAGCTTATTTAACCATTTGGTTAAGTGTTTTTGAGTTTCTGGATAACACAGAGGCTTACATTGAGACAATGATTCTACATGATAAGACTCGTGGAAATATTGTATGGCTAGTTTATTATGGTTCATGAATAAACCAATGCACAAAATCTTGATTTTTAGCCTAACCTCTGTAACTCTAAACTTTTTTAACTCGAGGTCCTGAATTTTTCTCTCAACCGATCTGAGTTAACTGGGTTCCCGTATTCATAATGTAATATTTTTAGTTATTTAACTAATAATATATTTATAATAATTTCAAAATATACTGACTTTTGAAAATTTGAAAATCAATATTCTAAATACTGGCTGGTTTTTAGGACTGAGATATGATGACCTTTTGGATGAAACAGCTATAGTAAAAGAAGCTGTTAGACGTCTCCCGGCTAAAGAATACCATGAACGTTCTTACCGTATTATCAGAGCAATGCAGTATAGTTTAATGCATCGTATATTACCTAAGGAACAATGGACTAAGTTTGAAGAAGTAAGTGAAACAGGAAAATATATATATTTACTTGAATTATTATTATTAAACTAAAATAGGTAAAATAGTAAAAAAACTTATTAATGGGCACCATAAAGTAACATGTTGTTTGTGTGCACAGTAGAAGTTTGTTCATTTGGCATATAGGCTCAGAATGTATTAATAGTTGAATTATTAAAAATACCAGATTACTGGATGTGTTTTGTATTTTCACAAAATTACATTAAGTTGTGTGTGATCTGAATTTTGCAGACATTGCTATATATTTGTACCAGCACATGTTACTGTATGTTTGATTTATTTATGCACTGAATATGATACAGTGCATGACTATACTGTGTTAAGATTGAAAATCCTGAAAAAATATTAATGAACACACACAAAATCAACATTCACAATGATTCATTGATTCATATATACACACTGTGTTATTCCTGCTTATGGCCTTTAGCACACCACATGTCCAAAAAACTTCTGATTTGTGTAATATCATCATATCATGTTGGATTATTAATGGACAATTATAAATTATCAGCTACTTTTCTGTGGGTAACAGATTACTGGACATTCTGGATTATCACATGTCAGTTTAATGAACTTAAACTGTGTTTACATATTGGCAGTATATAAAATTCCAATACATTTTCAAAATTAATAGAAGAAATTTTAAGAAAAATAACTCAGTATATTTTTAGATGGGATGAATATT
Organism: Centruroides vittatus; assembly: GCF_030686945.1. Classification (NCBI taxonomy): domain Eukaryota; kingdom Metazoa; phylum Arthropoda; class Arachnida; order Scorpiones; family Buthidae; genus Centruroides; species Centruroides vittatus. The sequence continues at coordinate 3,923,443 of NW_027122703.1, forward strand.
TATATAATATAATGATCCCAAATAATGTCATAAAATGTATAATGTAAGAAGTAAGTCAAAAGTCTGATCAGTTTTAAAATGAAATTTATTAGTTGCAAAGAAAAAATATAGAACTAATTAATGTGTGTTGGAACATCTAAAAACTGGATGATGATTGATTAACCAATCTTCTTAAACAAAGAAACACTTCCAAGGGAAAATAGAAAACATGTTCTTTTGGAAACTTTCCTTTTGACAAAGAAAAAAATGAATGCACCTGATAATTATACTCTTGGCTAGAAGCCATACGTACATAGCAGGAAAGGGGGAAAAACTCTGAGCCACTCAATGGTATTGTCTAAAGTGAATAGAGTAGTAAGAGGAAAGTTTAAATGTAAGAGAAAAAGATGAAAGATGTCAGGATGATGAAGGTGGGAGAGACATAAGTGCCTACATTGCATTTATTGACAACACAAAAATACAGTACACTACAGACAAAAATGTAGTAACATACATTGGAAGGGGTTAGTGCTTTGTAGATTAAACTGACAATAAATGAAAATACAAAGCAACCATATAACATAGAATAACACATAGTAACTTGAACGATAGTACATTAGAATTCCCAACAATTTGCACATTATGCTCCTGATAACAAAGAAAAGCAGCATAAGGGTAACAAAATAAATAACATTGAATACATAGACCAATGGCACAAACACTAGTATGACTGATAGTGAAGAATATTACAGAACAATTAACACTTGAACCCAACAATAATTATAAACTGCATTTGGCCACAGTACAGTGTTATGAATATCCATATGTAATGTTTAAACCTACAATGACAGATAATAGATGCCTAATAACCATGATGAGGGAATTGAAATACACAATAACCATATGTAAAATAGTAATAATGAAAAGGACCATACCAGAAAACATGAGTCAACTACAATGGTATATAGCCTCACAAAGAATACCCTTAGACCATTGTTTGTGAAGCCCTTTGCAGTTGAGCCTTGCTTCGAAATAAAGTCCAGAAATTTATTGAAAATGTCTGAATTGTTGACAAGAGTGTCCAGTGTACATGGCCGATTTACAGTCCTGAAGAAGAACAGTCTGCTCTAGCTATAGGCACAGCTGCCCTGAACACGTAATCTTTGACTGTTGCCGCTTCTGTTGAAGTGGCAACAGTCAAAGATTGGGTGTTTGGGGTGAGATGTACTGCAGACCTGTATTGAGATGTACTATAGTCACAAATTGGGCTATCACAGTGCACAAAATGATGCAGAATATGATTAAAGTTCCCATACCCTGTAAAAGTTTGATTGTGGTAGTAGTTGATATTGATGTAGTTCATTCTGAGTCTCCATTACCTATCTGGTAGAAATTGATGTTTTCTGCCCTGTCTCCCATTCCTTTTGCCGTAGTTGAATTGCAGTGTGGTTGATAATGTTGTTAATAGCCACCACTGGAATACTGTTATAACTGACTGCAGCAGAAGAGGTCACTGCCTGCTTTGCGAGATCTGTCTTCTCATTGCTGACAAGCCCAGAGTGTCCTTGTACCCATGATAGTGCAATGTAGATACAGGTACTCCTCACTTTACGACCAAGTTCCGTTCTGATGACTATGTCATTAAGCGAATTGGTCGATAAGCGAGGAACTTGCACTAGGAATATAGGATCATTGTAAAATTATATAAATTATGCAACAAACTTCAAATTTATTCATAAAAAGACTATTATAGTACACGCAAGCCTATTATAGTACGCTTACTGTGCATGTCACCATTTGCCATTGACCGACACTCAAGCTGAGAAAGGGAATTTCCCGAATTGCAGGTCGAAACTCGATTGGTCGTAAGTGCAAGTGGTCGTTAAACAGATAGGTTGTAAAGTGAGGAGTACCTGTATTCCAATTTTTAGAAATTTCTTCTTTTATGTGCTGTGAGAGCTGGCATTTCTGATTCTGTATGCTGGCGATGGCTGTCCATGCATATCCTGATGTGCTGGTTATTGATTTTCCTGGCATTAATGTATTTCACAGCTTTGTAGATAGCAAAAATTGCTGCTTGTGTAATCTTGCAGAAATCTGCCAGGCAGAAGCTTGCTCTACGAAGACAGATATCGGTAGTGCAGTTGTAAAGAACTTCCACCTCTGTATCGCATTTCGAGCCATCACTGAAGATTTGCCAATAATGTTTGGGTCCTTCATTACAGTCCAGTTGTACTTGACCCAGGATGTTGGGATGGCCAACAGGGGCTTGTTTCAAACTTTGATCACATGTAAGTTGATGTAGGTAGTCAGCATCTAGGTTTGGGAACATGCTTGGCTAGAAGACAGCCAGTAGAATGTAGAATGATATCCCCATAAATTTGGATTGTTTCATTTAGTAGTTGCAATAATACTTTAAATATTTGATAGTCAAAGACACTTATCATGCATTGCATTTTTTAAATTCTTTTTCCAAGTTTTACCAACAATAAGGTTTATGCCAGGAATCGGCAACCTTTTTTAGCTGCAAGTCAAAATCAACCAAAATGTGTATATTAAGAAGACATTTCGGGTCAGTGGCATTTTCATTTTAAAACAGTCTTTTTTGGTGAATAATAAGATAAATTTTATTGAGGAAATAATTACAATACACTTTAAACTTTAAACATAAAAATTAAAATTATAATTCTATTTATTATTATAAAAGCAAACATAACTGAATGAACTTTATTTTTCTCTTCGATATCAATGGCTCCCATGACGCTGAACTTGTGATGTCAATTTAGTCAAGTCCAGCTTATAGTTAGTCGTCTTAAGGTGAATACAAGCATCTGAATTTTCGATAGTTAAGCTGCTCCTGTTCTTACTTAAAATAAATTTCATGTGTGAAAATATTTGCTCACATTTATAAGTTGAACCGAATGCAGACAAAATGGCAAAGCCAATTTTTTTCAGAGATGAAAATTTCATAGGAAGTGATGCCAAACACATCGATATGAAAAGATCATAATCTTCTGATTTTTCCAAATCTTTCCGCAATGTCTTGAATTTATCCGTCCATAACGCTGAACTTTTAAAAATCAATCATTTCTAAACTAAAATTGTAAACTTTAAGATATTGAAAATGCTACAAATCTAAAACATTTTCTTCTATTTTGGCAGATTTTATTATAAAAGTAAACATTTTGCCATGCTTCTTAAAAATTTGAAATCAACTTTCAAATTCACTTTTAATGCACAAAATCCAACTTTCGAACATATTAAGATTGCTCTCATCGATATTTTCTTTTTCATGTTGCCGTTTTAACAAGGGAAAGAAACAAAATTCTTTCTTTTCTATGTCTGTTTCAAGTAATATTAATTTTGAAGAAAAACTCTTCCATTCTTCATACATTTTTAAAATTGTGTGGTTATTTTCTTGGAGTCGTAGGTTGAAATCATTATAATAGTTCACTATGTCTGTTAAGAACAAAAGTCTTAAAAACCATTCTTTATTATTGAGTTCTAGATCGTGTTCACCAATTTTGTAAAGAAATATTTGTATCTCGTCAAAACACTCTACAAATCTATTAAGAACTTTGCCTCGACTTAACCATCATATTTCCAAATGTAACAGCAAATCTCCATATTTCGATTCAATTTCCGTCAAAACAGCTTTGAAGTGCCTGTGTACTAATTCTGATCATGCTACTGTCATGTTTATGATCTTAACAACCTTTTCCATTACATCTTTAAGTTGTTGTCTAATTCTCTCAATGATTTGCAGTAAACATGCATTTTTATTTTTTAAAAATAAAAATGCGTGTTCAATACTGAAACTTTGTAATCAAACAAAAATGTTATTTTTTATTTTCAGTTTATTTTTTTTATGTATTCTTCAAGTGTTCGTTTCATATTTATGTTTTATAATTTATTTTTATATATTATATTTTATTTTTTGGAACTCAAGTGGGTCACTTGAAATTATGAAATGGGTCACCGGTTGTCGAGACCTGGTTTATGCTATCATAATAGCATGTGAACTAGGAGTTAAAAAATTTGAAAAATGTACTTCAGGGATGCTATGATAAATCAACAGAAGCATCCTGAGTCATGCTGAATTTCATAAATTTCAAATTGTATTGTATGAGATACAGTATACTTGTATTGATATGTAGTTAATATGTGAAAGTTTTACTGTATACAAGATGTAGACAAAAACATTGCATCGGGCCATATCTTGTATATAGCTAATGCATGACAGAAGCTAATATATAAGAATATAGGTAATTGGTAGTGGACTATTCAATAACATAGTTGCCATTAAATAACCCACTACTGATTACTGAATTCACTTTTTTCATATTTCGTCTTTATTACAATCTGTACATTCAGATTTATAAAACATGACCGCAATATTATGTTGTCTTTATGCAAATAATGTATGATTTTTATACCACAATATTAATATTTGAAACTAATTGTCTGATATTCTCTTAAAATATTTTTTTAGATCCATGTATTAATTTTTATCTAATATCCTACATCTGAGTTTTCAGTTTATTTATATAAAATGTTAAATTTGAAATCTAGAAATGATAAAACATTAAATTACAAATTATTTTATTCCAGCATATATCTAATTTATATTTTGAACCACTTTTTAGGATATTCCTTATCTTCAGCCTTATATAGATGATATAAAGAAGGAAATAAAAGAAAAAGAAGAATGGGAGAAAAATCATTGATTTCTTCGATACTTAAACAGTTATGAAAAAAGAATAAATTTTCAATGTAGATAAAAATATGAAATTGTATAGATTACATTTTTAGATAATAAAGTGTAATTGGAATGATGTTTATAGGTTTTACATTAATTTAAAAAGTAGAGATGATAACATTTCACACCATATATGTGTCAAAAAAAATGTAGCAATGAGTTGCATAACTTTCCTGGCTGTTTATAAAATTCTATTTTAAAAATAACATTTATATTATTAATCATAATAAATATAATTTGTTTATGGTGCCACATCTGTTTATAAAAAGTATTAACAAAATCTTATACGTTTTAATTCTTATAAAATGTCAAAAAGCTTAATTTTAGGCATAGGAGTGAGTTTTATAAATGCCAATAATGAGTAAAATCTTCATTAAGTCTGACCTCTCTCAATTTATGACACATGACATCCCTCTATCTCCCCATTCCCTTGATCTTTAACCACCAAAAGTTAATATTGAATAACATTGATGCCTCTTATGCATAAGCTACTGTGCCAAATTTCGTTTCTTTATCATTATCCCATCTTGAGATACTAATACATATTTGAGAAACTTTTTTTTTAACTATTTTGGGTTCAGGTGGTCTCAAAACATGGAGATTGTCAAATTTAACCCTTTGATTTTTTTGTATTAATTCCAATTCTTTCCCTTGTTATGTATACATAACAGCTGTTTTTAGTTGAAGTTTATGAATGTTCCTGAACCGGTTCCCCCCTTTTTCTTCAGACTAATAGTATCAACATTTGATATATTATGTTTGTCTATTAAAAAAAAATATTACAAATATTCATCTTAATTGACCATTGCTGATTTTATATACTCGACTGTCCAAAAAAAATTCATTATTATTATTTATATATTGTCCCATCATTTTGATTTTTTTCCCCCCAGACATTATTATAAATTTAAACTTTAAAAGTATGCAATAAACAATCAATTTTTCAAAACTTTTAATTTAATGAAAAATATAAATATTACAGAAGCAATTTATAACATTCTTAAATGCAAATTCAGATAAAAACAATGTGAATTTATAACTGATTAAAATTAAATATCCATTCATTTAAAGTCTTAAGGTTATACATAAGACAACTTAATTACCATTCACACTTGATGATGATGATGACTTTTCGTTGTCGTCGTAATCTGTTTCTTCGTCCCCAATAAATAGGAATGAATATCCTTCTTTTTCATAATAATCTTTAAAACAAATAACTTCATTTATTCTTTTCCTATTTCTGTCTATTTCTTCTGAATAAATTTTTGATGTAATATCATTTAGCCAATCTCTCAATCTTTCAATAGTGATTTTTTCTCTTTTGTTAATGATTGTCAATCGTCGGTCATGGCATTCTCTGGCTAGAGACTGTAGTTTTTGTGGACTAATCAGAAACTGAATAAGAAAGTTAATAAAACGTTAAATAAACAATAAAAATCTTTTCATAAAATAATTCTAGTTTATGTTTAAAGATAATTTGGGAATTAAATATTAAATTTATAATTTAGACTCCAACCAAATGCCTAATTCTATTGGGCTAGATATGGCTAAATACTAAATAAATTATGCAACCAATTTGGCACTAGAGGGAAGCGTTAGGTACCATCTCTTATTAAATTTAAAATATGTGTTCTATTTCTATATTGATAAAAATATATCAACAGAATTTAAAAACATTTACTTATAAAAGTTTTGCTCCTATAAAGAAATATAAGGGAATGAATTAATCCAATAACTGACTAAACTTATAGCATTTATATTAATTTAATTTTCATCTACAGAATATCACACATGAAATGAATTTATATTAAAAAAATTTTTAATATATGCCTTATAGTGGTCAATATTATTAGATTAAAAACTTACAATTTCCATATCTTCTTCGACATTTACCAAGCGTTGTTTATCAAAATGCTCTATACATGTTCTACAAAATTCTTCAAACTGTTCCGAAAATTGTTGTTCATAGTCTCTCAGAATAGTCTGAAGTTTTTGTATTCTTTGTATGTATTTATTTATAATCTCACTAATTGCATATTTAAATATTCTATTAAATTCCTGTAAAAGAAAATTTATAACATTTTAATTGTTCAAATCATACAAATTTCTCAAAAGGAAAAAAATTTAAAACCTATTTTATTCATAAAAGTAATTAGAAATTTCAGAAAATTTGTCATACTTCAACTTGTTCAATTACATCCATTTCAAGCTTCATTAATGTGTCTACTAAATTTTTCAATTTAGCTTTATATTCCTCATATAATTCTTTCTTCATGTCTGTCAAACCTGGAAACTCAAGTCCTTGAGCTTTAACATCTGAAAATATCTAAATACACAGCAATATACAATCATTACTTATCATAATTCTATGATCTGAATTTACAAAAAAAAAAATTACAGATTTAATAATTTAGAATTTATCTAAGAGATCAATAAATTACAAAACAGTTGTTTGGAAGTGGTTAGACAAATTTATTTTTACAATATCAAAAACAATAATAATAATAATAGAAATATTATTATTATCTTTAAATTTTGAAGCTGTGCCCAATCTTCATAAAGATTGGGCACAGCTCCAAAAGCACTTGGTTCTGAACATGTATGTGTAAAAATTCTCGAAATAAAACAGTTCATTTTTTGTATTTCATTTGTTTGTATTGTTATAAATTGAAATAATAATATATAAAGCTTATAATCATATAATTATAAACTTATACATAATTGTTTTCAATTTATTAACCTATTCGAAGTGAAATAATGTCCCATAATCAAGTCCATAAACATCATATACAGTAGACCCCCTATAACTTGGGTTCATATAACACGGCGAAAAAATTGTGATTGTGTTCGTATAACACGCTAAAAGAGACTCGTATAACACGGTAAAATGTCATCGCCGACTCGTGTTGCGACTGGATCGGTCAAATCTGGACCAATAGTGGACATTGCACAAACCGATGAGTTTAAACGAGCAGCAGACCTACTAAAAACCATTTATTATTTAATGATGATAAAAATTATATTTATATTAATGATGTCCCCAAAGTTCAGCGAATTTTTTGCCCGCCATTCAATGAGCCACTCCGCGACGAAAACAAGCTTAAGCAATGGCGTCATCGAACGATGCACACTCGGTAAGTAATCCTACAATTTTTTTGTTTATAGCATAGTTTATATGGATTATTCCCAAAAAATTATATGTGTTTTGGAAATGTTGAGTCAAATTAGGCTAGAATCGGTTAATTTTATGGAAGAAAATTTCAAACAGCCGTAGCCCCTAAACTGCACACGTGCCGAACTGTGATTGGTTTGTGTTTAAGTGACTCATACAACATAGAATTCATATAACACGGAAGGTATCTACCGTGTTATAGGGGGGTCTACTGTACTACTAATTTTATATATGTTATACATAAAAATATCTAGACTTTTCTATATAAAATTGTTAAATTTTCATAAATTATTATTTTTTCTTTAAGTATATATATTAATTTCAATATATATTACTCTAATATAATTAAAACTATATAAATTTAAATTACATTTAAAGTCAAATCTTATGTAATCAATAATATATATGATTTTAGTTTTCTTTTTACAAAATCTGTATTACCTTCCTATTTCTTTAATTAGAAATTTTCTTTTAGATTAATTTACATAAATTTAAATGAGATTTTATTATTATTATTGATCATGTCGGTTACAAGGTTTTTACTTCCTAGTTTATAACATGATATATGACAATTACGGAAAGATAAAATTAATTTTTGATAAATGTGTCCCAATCAAATGAATGTTAAACTTAATGTAAGTATCTTTATTCTTATTTGATATTATTTATATACATATTACATATTTGTAAACCTTGTTTGGTTCCTCACATTTGGTTTAATCTAATTTGATAGTATCCTTATGAAAGTCTATTTGAAGATCTATATATTTGTTATGAGTCTTATTTACCACAGCTTCTACAAATGAAAAGCTTATATTTCAGATTTGACTTTTTATCAATATATTGGACTGATGGAAAAGTAATTTCTTTTTCAAAGTTAGGATTAAAATTTGGAGTTAGTATAAATTTAAAAGAAATAATTTTGTCTATGATGATTACCAATATAAGCAAATAATTTTTTAAACTTTAAAACTATCTAGAAAATGCAAATGTATGTAGCAAAATTCAACACTGCAGAACTAATTCTTTAAGAGAGAAGTCAGGATGATAATGTGTTTTTTTGATTGATTATGCCTTATGAATTTAAAGAGATGTAAATGCAACTACTTGTTCAAAAGCATTTTTGATGTGTTTGGAAGTATCATGATCAAACGAACATGCCAACTTTTGTTCAATAAGTTTCATTTTGGTACTTTTGATTTGTGATAAATCCTATTCTGTCAGGCCACTCGGGCCACTGGAGGTTGTCAATGAAAATTTAAATTACGTTTAGATTTTCTGTCATTATTTGTTTTGTTAGTTCTACACTCCAGAGCAGCGGTCGGCAACTGGTCAATGTCCAAATTTTCTTGTGGACCATCAATGGTCCACAAGAAAATTTGGACACTGATCAACCGAAAATTATGAGAAGTATTACAAAAGAAATGCAAAATGCTAAGTTGCTTTTTCTTCCACTCATTGGGGTTTTTTTATTCGAATCTAAAACCAAATACGAAGTGACTGTTATCAATAATTAAAGAACAACAAACAATATTGCGAGTATGATTATTGTCCTTCGTGGAAAAGCACTAAGAATCCATAAACTTATTTCAAACAAGCAGCAATGGACTTTAAGCTTGCATTAATTTGTTATAATTAAACAAACGAGTTTTATATTAATATCGTAAAATTGAACTTTTATGATTATTATTCTGTCATTTAAAAAAATTCATGATAGTGGTCCACGGGATTCAAAATTGTGAGTTTAGTGGTCCGTGAGGTCAGAAAGATTGCAAACCGCTGCTCTTGAGTATTGATAAACAAGGTCTGTGTTTGTGGTTTCCTAATATTGAAAAACACAATTGGTGAAATTATCAATGTGACATAAAAAATATGCCTTTAGATCAAGACCAAATGATTGCCATAATGAATTGGGTTATTTTTCAGCTACTATTAATAATTAAATTCTAGGTAATTTGGTACTAGAGGTAGGCATTAGGTGCCATCTCTTATTAAATTTAATACTTATAATTAAATTTATTATTTATTAAATAATTTAGAATATTCTGAAAGAAAAGAATTGGCTCGGAGCAGGACTTAAACCCACAACTCCCATTTGGATGCACTGCCAGTTGAACTACCTCAGCCCTTTGGCCTGGAGCGGGTTCATGTTCTGCTCCAAACCAATTCTTTTCTTCCAGAATATTAATTTAATTATAACTATTAAATTTAATACGAGATGGCAGTTAATATCTACCTCTTGTACCAAATTAGTTAGAATTTAGTTATTAATAGCAGTTGAAAAATAGCCTGATTCATTATACCAATCGTTTGGCTTTGATTAATAACATTGGGCTTTGAGTTTATATATGTATATATGCCTTTAGATCATATGGTTACCATATTAAGAAAAGTTAGAAAGAACAAAGGTCAATTATTTGTTATAGAATTTAAAAAATGAAATTACTTTGCTACCAACTCAATATTTGTATTCCAATATTTTTTATGTAACATCTACAAAATTAACAATTCATAAATCATTGATACTTTATTTTCATTATTATTTATAAAGATTTTTTAAAAATAATTAAACATTAGCAAAATGTTTTAATTATTCATTAATCATATTATCATACCAATTCTTTGTAGGTTAAAAAATCTTCAATTTCTTTCATTGATTCAGCTCTTGCTTTTTTCTGTACTTTTCCTCTACCTTCCAGAAATTCATTTAATTCTTTTTGTCTCTCCTCATGTATCTGAATACAGTCACTGAAAGCTTCTTTGCAAGCTTCTAAGAATACTTTTTTAAATTTGGAGCTAATTAAGGATCTATTGAAAATTGGTTACTTTATATTTTTTAATAAATCTTGTTGCTAATAAATATTAAAAACTATTAATTCACTTTGACAAAAATTTTTATCATGAAGAAAGAAGTTTTCATTTCATTAAGAGAAAAAGAATATTGGTCATAAAAAATATTGAATAGAAAAATAAGATGCTGAAAAGATTTTTTAATGCAAAAATATTAAAAAATTCATTTTAAAGTTCAACCTTAAATTACCGAAATTTAATAGCATCAATCCTCCTAATACACAAACCCTGCAAAATTTCAGAAATTTTTGACAAAAAGCACAGGAGTTATTAAGCTTCAAACAGGGTAGACAAAATTGTGCCCCCCCAACACACTAACATCCATAGAGACAGAAAAAAATCTTGGACTCATTTTTTTGATCCCTCATCATACTTTCTCTGCTATATATAACAACTGGGAAAGTAAAAATGAATGCTCAGTTATCAAGTTTGTTTTTGAAGTATCCTTCTAGATGTATCAGAAACATTCTAGAACATTTGTTGGCAGTGCTTAATTTTTCTTCATTCTGAGTGTACTTTTTAGATCATCCTCCTAGATCATCCCATGGCAAAATCTTACTTATGCCACTGCACAGGGATAATTGATTCCCAAAATAATTTCTCTAAACATCAGAAAGATATGTTTTTGATTACTCATTATAAAAAGTATTTTTATATTGGTTTCATTCAAATCAGATAAATGTTTCTGTATGAAACTCTAAAATCACTTCTTGACATACTCAACTTTGAAGGCTAATTTCATCTCTTAAAACATTTATCACCAAAAGAAAAACCAGTTCTATTTATATTATATTTTGAGACACCATGAAGTTGATAATAGACACTGGACTGCAGGTAATTTTTAAAATGAAAATTGCATTAATGTTCTTTTTAAATTTTTATTTGAGCTTTAGGAATTTTAACTGGTTTACAATACATGGCGGTGTTCGGTTTTATGTATGTCAACCAGTGTGGTGGAGTCGATAAACAAATAGTCCGACTCCGGCAAATTTGAATTGTGCAGCTCCGACTCTGACCTGTCTCACTATGATTCCTTTTACAGTTGGTGATCAGTTAACGAACATAATCCGTTTCAAGACTTTGTTCACAGACCTATCCAAATTATTCTTTAACCGATTATCGATTTACCATAGGTTTTTATGGGAATTTGATTAATTCGTTATGGAAACTCCAAAAAATAAAAAATATATATACTTTTTTACTACATTTATTTATATGTAATAATAAAAATACATATACACAGTCTTGCATTTTTATTAGTCATGTTTTTTCCATTTGTGGGGATTAAAGAATCTGTCTAATGTCAATTGCTTTTCTCTCTTTAGGATTTTTCATTGTAATTGTAGAGATTGTAGAGATTGCCAAGCTGATTAACCTCAACCTCGTTTGGATGCCATTTTTCTGACATCCTCCCACTTCTTCAAAAGATCTTTAATAGCAGATATTGGCATTAATCCTCTTTTTCACAAGAAAACATATCTCACCGGGTTTCTTAGTGTTTTTCATTCAAGAGTTCATGATGATCTTCTGTTTTCAGATCTGTTTCAGGTTCCATTATGAGCTCTTCAATGTTCTTTATTTCTCAGATGTGATTTTTGGTACTCCTTTAGCTGCTTGAGTCTTCTTGATTATACTGTATCAGATAAGATTGAACTGTGCCCTACTGTAGACCTGTTCAAGCCATACTGTCCAGCAACATCAGACATCTGCCCACTCTATACCTTTGCTATTATACTCTCACCTTTCGAAAATAAAAACTGATGCAAAACTTAACAAGTGCCTGTCCGACAGTCTTGCAAATACTATAAAAAAAAAATTCTTTCTGTCAGAAAAATAAAAAGCTGGAATTACAATGAAGAGTTTCGAAGTTCAGAGGAATTCTATCTGATCAGTATATACTGGGTTTTGTGTCGACGTCGACATCTCCCGTGCTCCAAAAAGTTTCAAATTGTTGCATGAAGACAAGGGAAGACCAATCGGTATTCATTACTTTACATTGATTCTCTTTATGTTTGTTCTGTAAGGTGTTCATTGTCTGAACATAAAAATCTTTTGTGAAAGTGTTCGTTATCCAATTTGTTCGTTAACTGAACTCCCACTGTATAAGGAAGATACTACTAAGTATCCAAATATTTTTATCTAAAATTTCACTAAAAAAAGTTGTACTAAAATTGGTGAGAATCAAACAACAGACGTAACAATTTTACCTTGGAAATACTTTCAAGTACTTTCATGTTAATCAGCCAAACAAATTCCACTTTTATTAGTTAATTATCAAAAATTGATTTAAGTTTAATCATTTTAAAGAAATGATTTAAATACAATAAATGAAAAAGACAATGATTTGATAATGGCATAATGAATTGGTTTGCAAAATAGTTTCTCTTGGTTCGGCTACTACAAGAATAGTTAATTTCCAATCAACAGTTGACTAAACTCAAGTATGTTGTAGAATTTTAAAATATAAATTTTGGAAAAAATATACCAGTTGTCTTGAACCGATGCATACAATGCCCCAAGAAATTAAACTGGTAAATAATAAGCTGGAACAATCCTATTAATTACATTTCGCAGTTTTCACTTCCTCGTTTAGTTTGTTGCAGTTAGATTCTGATCTTGGTTTTATTTTTCGTTGTGTTTATGTTGACCAAATTATGATACAGCAGCAATAATAAATAGTTATAATAGAAAGGCAGTGAAAAAGTTAATTTGTCAAAAACAATTGATATCCAAAGAAAACCATCTGAGATTAAAATTATGGCCTGAAATGAAATCCCTATTTTTTCTTGAGAGTTTCTCTTTGGTAAAGATAAACTTGGCAATTAGAAGCTATACCATAAACGTTTTATTATCATCTCCGCACTTCAAGTTCTTGCTTAAACAGCATAGTGACATGGTGGAGCTTTCAAGAACAAATTTCAAAGATATTTGGTCTACAATTTGAAAAATGTAAACTTATAAATTCCCACTGCTAGAATTGATGCAACTTTCCTCCATTGATGGAGGAAAGTTGCATCAATTCTTTTAGAAGAGAATAAGATAGTGCAATGCTAAATATCAAATATTCTGCAAAATTATAATAAATTGATAATATTACCATCAAATATAACTAGTTACTTAATTATTTTCATTTTTAAAAAAGAAAATAAAAGCAGATATTCTTTAAAAATACAGTATTTATGATGATCATCATCATAAATACTGTGACATTTTCTGCATGTTATTATTATTATCATCATCATCATCATGATGATAATAATAATAACATGCAGAAAATGTCACATCATGCCAGAAACTATACAACACATCACCTCTGGTTGCAAGCTCTTGGCACAGACAGATTATTTACACAGACATAATCAAGTAGCAAATATAATACACCAAGAGCTTGCAAAGAAACACAAATTAGTAGACATCCACGAACCATACTACAAATACATTCCACAGACAGTATTGGAAAACAACACGCACAAAATGTACTACGACAGAGCCATAATCACAGATAAAACAATTTACCACAACAGACCAGACATCACACTCATTGACAAACACAATAAAATCACATACATTATAGACATATCCATTCCAAACACTCACAATGTACAAAATACATTCACTGAAAAATTAGCAAGTACACAGAACTCGTTTAGGAAATAAGGCATCTGTGCAGGATGGATAAGGTGCTTATTGTACCTGTTTTTCTCTCCTCAACAGGTGTCATACCACATACACTACACACAAGCCTGGGCACACTACAATTGAATAGAAATACATACATCACACTACAGAAGGCCACTATATTGAATACATGCCATATTGTGAGAAAATTCCTGAATACAGACACACACACTGATACACATTTTTAATTTCTGTTTTGGTTACTATGCCTTGACTTTGGTCCGGCATAGTACACAGCCACCGGTGTTAACCGAGTATATCTAACATAGTACACAGCCACCGGTGTTAACCGAGTATATCTAACTTAACCCAACATAATAATTAAAGTTTACATTGTTAAAAAGGATATTTTTCTGTGACTAATTCAGATTGTGGTAACCTTAACAATAATTTTGCATTATCATCATCAAATAAAGCATTATAAAATGATTCTCCTTCTATTAAATCAATTCCTGCATCCTACAATAATAATATAATATAATATAATATATATATATATATACGATAAATGCATAATATTAATAATTATATTTTATACAAAATATGAATAGGTCTAAATTTAAACTTTATACTGTTCATTAATATTATATTGTATTTAATTGTTAAAAATTCAATTATTACTTATGCATAATATTAAAAAGTTTCTTAAAACGTTGTTTAGATATTGTCTAACACTTAAATTTGAGGAATCAGAAATATACATCTTTTTAATGTAGTGGAGATGTCCTGATTTTTGAGGATGTAACTGAATTTACCAAAAGTAACTCATCCCGTTTTGATCCTTGTCTCTATTTCATTATTGTTATTTTGGTTAGGTGTTATAATTTTCTCTGGGTAATTATATTCATAATTATATTATTAAATTATATAAAAAAGTATATATAAAATATTTACTACAAATAAGTATATTATTATTTCCTAAATTAATATGATCTTTATTAGCAAGATAGGAAGTACTCTGTTGCCCAGGGGTATGACAATTACAAATATTAGAATAATGTTTTAACAATAAATTGTTTATTCTGTTAATTCTGACATTTTTTATTAGTTATATTCTAACAAATCCATAAATTTAGTTGGTAATTTCTCAATTACAATTTTCCTTTAATAATTTTAATAACATAATTTTATAAATTATATAGTTCCATTTTTAGGTTTTCTCTAAAATCATGCATGTACTTGGTATAGTAAATGATTATCATATTTCTAAGAATTTCCTACAATCCATTAATAAATGTTTTATTGAGAAATCACTATAATTACACCAATAGCAATTTGTAGTTAAAAAGTTGATGTGTATATACAATTTTGATAAATAATGAACTTTTGTTCAATTGCAATTGAGCAATTAATCTTTTTATGTTGATTCCTGTAGATTTCTTTAACACTTCATCTCAACCATATATATTCATTATTTTTATATATCGAGCGTGATAAGTAGATTGACAAAGACTATCTTGATTTTTAGTTATAGATTGTGATATTGTTGAATCAAGCAACAATGTATAACTGTTTTTCCGATTGTGCGTATTATTTTCAAATAAAAGATCAGTTACACAAGTGATTGCAGTATTTTATTGAATTTAGTTTGCCATAATTGATTGGTATTTAATCTCTTTCTTTGCTTTACATTTCTTGATGTAAAAAATTGTTTTTATTATTCTTAATATAATTTTATTACCAGTTGAAATTTATTTGGTTTAGGAAGAATGAAAATATCCAAATTCAATTAGTCTAATGACAAATAGCATATCCAGGATAGTTCTCTCTAACCGAAGTAATCTGCAGAGAAAATAAGCATGAAAACACTTCAGATCAAACAAATAGTCTAATCCCCAAGCTGGATCGGCATAGTAAATCGAGTTTATTAATGAATTATATAATTTTATATGCAAATGCATATTTGAAATTTTTAGAGCTGAGTACAAATATAACAAGTTATTGGTTATTACCTTCACCTTGCTATTCAGTATCTAAAGCTGCCATTCCAAGCAAAGCCATTAGCTGGTAATCAGTTTCCTTTACTATTTGGAGAGGTAAATTATCAAGGTATAACTTTTGGTTTCTTTTTTTCTGAAATTTTGCTATCATTTCAAAAAATAATTATTTTTGTTTTGTCTCAATTTATTGTTAAGTGTAATGATTTGAGATATAAATTAAGTTGGTTGATTTTCCTTTACAGAGAGATTTTTGTCAGTGCCTTGAAGACAAGGTCATCTTCAAATAAAATATAATGGAAAGTTCTGTTAACAGTTTCAATACCATCAGTATGAGTTTTGATAAAGTTAGTAAATGTCAGTTAGATAAAAATTAAATAAATAGAGAGAAAGTGGATTGCCTAGGATTCCTCATGATAACATAAGTGAGGGAGATCTGATATTTCCTTGATGATATTGATACTATATTCTGAGAATTACTTAAGCACAGTAGAGAAAAATTTTTCTACAGTTCTTTTAGTCCTCAAATTTTCAACTAAAAGTGGTACATATACTATATCAAAAGCTTCTTTGATATCTATGAAAGCTGTATAGTTTCCTATGCTTTTTTACCAAATCAAGTTGAATTAATAACAACTGAAAAATAGCCAATCTCATGTTTCTATTTCTTACGTAGAATATTGAAATTTAGATTCTAAACCTATTTACAGTAGAGAGTCGTAAATCGGCACCCTGGTAATCAGAATCGCCAGTAATCGGCACGATTTTCAGTCGGACTGTGTCGTGCTGAATCGAACGTTTTTGATACTAAATTTACTTCTAAAGTATAATTTTCATGTTTTTATATTCTTCAATATATTTATTTTGTTTGTACAAAATAAAGAAATAATTTTTAACGATACGATAGCCTCGATTATTATTATAAAAATTTTCGTTAGGCTTAAAATCGACGAAAATTCAACACGAAGCGACATGCAACGGAGAAAAATTCAACACAAAGCGACACGCAACGAAGAAAAGTTTGAACATTGGACAGGTTAATATATTTTTTCGTACATAGACCGTAATCGGAACAAATCCCTAATCTGAACAACCCCAGTCCCCAATTGATTCCGATTTTCGGTTCTCTACTGTATTTAGTTTTGTTGAAATTTTTTTAGCTAAAATTGCCATAAAACATTTTCTTATAGTTGAAAGGAAGACTATTTGTTGGGAATTTTTGGAAGAAAAGTTACCTCCCTTTTTAATTATCATATAAAGTCAAATGGAATTCCATGAAGCTGAATAAGAGATATTATACATTGAGTTGAATAGTACTCTTGGTGTAGTAGTTTGAGAAATTTAGTCAGAATGTGATCATTACCAGTAATAAATTAATGCACATCTTGTTAAATGGGTTGTCTAATTCCTTTATTGTAAAGATGGAATCCAGATATTCATTATTGATTAACCTGAAAGTTAATGATTATTGGATGGGTGAAATTCTAGAAAAGCATCCGTAAAAGTTTAACCATATATCGAAATTCATTTCTGGAAAATTACTGTCAGAGTCAATATTCAAAATGAAATTCACAAATTGTTGACTGAAATAATTTGTTATTGGGCTGCAATTTAAAAAAAATGTAGACCTATAAATAGTGTTGCCACCTTTACAAAATCGCTGACCCGGACGGTAGGTCAGATTTGTTCGAACAGAAGTTCCTGACGCATGCGCAATGTCATTTTACAATGCGAAAAATAACCTGCATGTAGGTTGCGCATCACATGTCAGCACATAAACAGAGTAACATGGCAGAATGGCAGATGAGTTTCAGTGAGTGTGAGGTCTTTCATTGTTCAAATGGTGTAAATTTATAACAATATTTGCAAGAACTTTGTTTCATTGTAATTTCACAATTTCTACGAAATTCCCAGACAAAATTAATAGTTCACCTGGACAATGAGTCAAATCCTGGACTATCTGGGTGAAAACTGGACACGTGGTAACACTACTTATAAACTCCCACTGTCATCCATCCATCTTTCCTTAATCTTGAGAATGGTGTTAGATAGATGAAAGATGAGGCCAGATATGGAAACTTTAGGGGAAGGAGGCCACAATAAACTATATACAAACGTCTGTTATTTCAATTCAAAACTTTTCTAAATTTAATAGATAACTGGCACAACTCTATTAGTAAAGGAAAAGTATGATGTATAGGAGCAAGACACTACAGTACTAATTTGAGGTGGAAAACATATATTTTAAATTAAACAAATGATTAAAAATTTCAGCCCAGTATTGTGACAATGTCATAATAAATAATTGCTTGTTCTTTCTATCATTAACCAAAATAGTTTCCAAATTTATAAAATATTCTTTTTCTTAGCTTTAAGTAAATTACTATACGTTTATTAATTTTTTTCTAATTAATAAGATTTTGGTTATGTGAGGTTTTCCTGAATAATTTTAGATTTTGCTATGTTATAACAATTGGAGTTTAACCAAGGCTTACTGAATTAATGTTCAATAGTTTAAACAAAATTTTTATACACACTTCATGCCAAATTATAAAAAATAAGTGTGTAATTTCACATTTGTTTAATGTTTTGTTTATTGAATAGTTTGTTTTTTTTTTCTGTTTTTAATAAGTGCATATTGTTTCACTAAATGTTCAATAAGTATGTAAATTTCACTACATTTAGAATCAGTTGTTTCTGGAAAGCAACTAAATTTGCTTATTTCATTCTTATATCTTGAGAAATTAAATTTTTCTTTTTATAACTGTTAAGTTTATTTTTCCAATGTCATCAAGGATTTAGCAATAGAAGGAAAATGATCTAAAGCATCATAAGTTGTTACAATCAAATCTATGCATAGATCCAATAGGAGCAGATAATAAAATTAAGTATGGATTTTCTATTATGTGCTTTTCAAGTAAATTCTGCAGGATAATCTGATTTTATATGACCATTTAATATGTACTGTACGTATGATCTATTGCAAGATTTATCAAATTTAAGCTTAATTTATTAGAATGTTTTATCTTTTGAGAGTCAAATATTTAGAATTAAGTTATTGGAGCTATTACCAATATTAAAATATATTTTTAGTATGTTTAACATTCCTCCACTAGGACAGCCTGGACCTATTGATTCACAGCTGGAACATTTTCTACTATAAACCAAATACATTCAAAGATTATTTAACAATTCAAAGGTACTCATGTTTCTTAAGTTCTGACAATATCTGCTTTAAATTTGAATTGAGAGAAATCAATTAATGAAATTTTGTTTTTTAGTCCCTGGTGATTCCAATTTCTTACTGTAAGCATTTGACTATGTGTAATTTCAACTGTAAAATTTTCTCTGTGATTTATCAAATGTTAATTTAATAATTTCTGTGATGAGGGAACTGTAAAAAATTTTCCACATTTACCAATTGCTTTGTTTTTAGACAGTATTAATTTATCTCAACCTATCAATAAAAAGTCATTACATAATTTGATCTGATGGTTTTGCATTTTCATTTCAATATAAAAAGGAAGAAGCTTGTTTCATCTAATTATAGAATCTTTTGTAATATTGGCTGAAATTTGTATATTCTGCCAATCATTAAGCAAGTTTTGTTGTTTTTTAATAAAAGAAGTAAAAAAAGGTTTCATATTTGGTTAGTTCTTAATGATAATCTTATATAGGAATTCTTGTATTAGTTAATTGAGTTCTATCTAATATACCTTCTAGTAACACAGTATCTAAATCCAAAAATTTTGTAAAATTCAGAATTTCTAATTTAGAAATGTTTCTCAACTGGGATAATAATGTAAGATTATACTGTTTTGATTAAAACTGTTGATTAAGAATTAATTTTAAAATACATAATTTCCTTTTCCATTTTTAGTTTGTCAATTTGTAATTCCATGCTTTTTTTTCCACCTTTTGAAATTAGTCCTTCAATTTCTGAATGCACTCATGTATAGAATTCATGAGTGGATTTTAATACATTTAACTCATCTGATGATTTCTATGGACTCTGTAAATCTTTATCCATCAATAATCCAAGTCCACCAAGCAGCAGAGAGAAATAATTACTTATTCACTAACCACCTTATAACTGCTGAAAAATCTTTATTTAAAGACACATAAATGTTTTCAGTCTTTCTGTAAGCCATCTATAGGTGCAACCATTTTGGAATACTGATCATTGAATGTTCCAAAACTGAATATCATAAAGATGGAATTTTTTAATTGCTGAATTTCGTCCTTAGGCAATTTTCTTAATCGATCCAAGAAGACACAGTCTGTTCAAAAAATATTTTTGAATCCACTATTTATTTCTTTTACGTGTTCCAGAACACCCTTTGACGACCGGACCTTTCCTTTGAGGCTGCTAAGTCGCCGGGTTGAAATCATTCCTGGATGGAAGATGGAATGTTCAAATGTTTACATTTAAGTAAATATTCAAATACATTGGTAAGGTGTGATATCAATAAAAATATGAGAGGTGGTAAGATGTAACATACACCTTATCACCTCTCCAAAAAGATAAGCATAACATAAAATATACCAACAAAATAAACTAAATATATTTCTTGGCAGTTATAAGGTGGTTGGTGACTAAATATCTTTATCTATCAGTAGATGATTTCTGTGGATCTTTATCCTTCAGTGAGTTCAGTTATTAGTTTAGTATTAGAAGGAGTGGAATAATTTCTCCTGTTGTTTGATTTAGTTTGACTCAACAAGTTTTTCACAGTTTACTGGAGATCTTTGTATGGAACCAGGATTAGGTTCCATTCCAGACATGAATAAAAGAGTTTGTATTAGATTAATATTATCGTCTTTTCCTGGTTGAATACATTTAAGAAGCACCATCACAAAGAAATCCTTCATATCATTGAAGTCTGAAACAAGTGCATTAGCAGCTTTGGAACTCACAACACCTCTTAATTTAGAAAAATAATTAAGTAGGATTTAAAATGTTTATAATCAACTACTCCAAAATGGATATACATAATAAACAAAGTAAATGAAACCAATTTCCAGCATAAATTTGTAAGGAAGCAAACATTTTCAACTATGTTTGCTTTCTTATAAATCTGTACTGGAATTTGGTTTCATTTGCTTTGTTTAAAATGTTTATTTGTGTTACTAAATAATCTTTTGCAGATTATTTTTTATCAAGAATATTTTAGAATAATTTCTAAAAATTAGACTTTATATTACACAAAAGTATATTTCATAAAGTAAGTATAAAAAAAAGTATATAAAAAATTCAAATATTACCTTATAATAATCTGTTATTTGTTTTTGTTCTTTCTCTTTAATTTCTTGTTGTTCATTAGCATAAATTTCATTTAATGCATCTTCATATTCCAAATGAAATATTCTTTTGATAAATTTTTCTAAAAACATACATTTTTGGTACATGAACAATAATTATATCAAAATTTATATTTAAATTTTCAATATAAATAAAACAAAACAATATTTTTATATTGAAAATTTACTATATTCTATCAAACAGATAAGCTATATGAAAAAATATTCTTTGAATTACTTATACAGGATGATCATAAACTCTTTCAACAAAAAGCAGAGTGATAGTACACATCAAGATGAACAATATTTGCAATGGAACCTAAGGCTGCATTCCAGAAGAAAATAAGTTTGAAAAACATCCAGCATGCACAAGTATGTATGAGATGCACAAGATGCAAATCAAGTCAGCTGATAAAGTGCATAGATGATTAGGAGCAAACATTTGAAAATGCAGCCAAATCCATTCATCAATAAGGTACCATGATAACATTGCAGGATAATTGATGCGTTCATGAAGGGCATGGAGAGCTACATATACAAGGAATTGGCAAATATGCATCTGATGTATGGCCAAACAGGTAATAGATGTGAAGCACAAAAATTGTACTGTGAGAGATTTCTGAATCATTGTATTCCTTATTATTTGATCTTCACCAGTGCTGATTGAAGACTGCACGAAATTGGCTCATTGGCTATCTCAATGAGGAATATTGTACTGTAAGCTGCAAAATGTGCAGACACCAGAAATGGAAGAATGTGTCTTGCAGCAATTTGCAAAAATTCCTTCCACAAGTATGCAAGTGGTGACATCTGAAATGAGTGTTTGTCAAAATTTGGTGTGGAATGTTCTGCATGAGGCATGTATGTATCCCTTCCACGTGCAGAAGGTCCAAGCTTTGAATGAAGATGACTATCCCCACTAGTAGGGTTTATTAAGTGGATGTTCCAGATGAACATGGCTAATCTGGGATTTTCCCCATTGGTGTTATTTAGTGATGAGGCCACATTCATCCAGGAAGGCATTTTCAACAGTTACAACCAGCATGCTTGGGTCAAGAAAATCCATATGTCAGTGACCTCATAAACACCAGCAGAGATTTGCATCAACAACTGAGCAGGTTCTTGGTTATTGTCTGGATGGGACCTTACCTCTTGCCAGAATGTCTGACCAGCATACTAAGTGTTCTTGAAGCAAGTATTTCTCAGTCTGTTGCATGGTATTCTGGTCACTATACAGAGAAACGTGGTTCATGCATGATGGGACCCAGCACACTTTTCCACCAAGGTTCAATACTTCCTAAATGCAACGTATCCTGGGTAGCAAATTGGACATGGTGGTCTTGTGGCTTGACCTCCACTGGACTTCTGGGGCACAAGAACATTTTGGTGTATGTGACACCTGTGGAAGATCTCATTGCAAGAATTGTTGTTGCTTAGGACAAGATTAACACCACATCAGGAGTCTGCAAGTCTTTCCTTTTCTGGTGTTGGCTGTGCAATGACACCTTCAGATACCAATTTTCAGTCTTTCTCTACTGCAAATGAAAATGTGAAACTCCTGAAGTGGTTAAGTCTCTTTCACTGTTGAAGAATCAACATGGAAATGTAACTTTACTCTTTTCTGGCATTATGAATGGATTGTAGCCCTAGGTTCTATTGCAAATATTGTTCATCTTGATGTGTGCTATCACCACTCTTTTTTTATTGAATGAATTTATGATCACCCTGTATAGTAGCCAATACTCTTCATATAACATCATTGTATTCTTTTCTGTATTTTTTAAAATTTACTCTTCATACTATTATATATAGAAAAATATATATAATCTTGTTTTATGTTGGGGTGGCATGTCAGCAGGTACTGCATAAATTTGTGTTCTACCCCAAATAGTCCCAGATAATTGCCTGGATACTTATAATTAACAAAAGATACTTATAATTAACAAACAAAACATGTTCAAAATGTTTTATTATAATAAATAACATTTTAGTCCAATATTTCTATATGAATATGTAGAGCAAAATTTTATTATACTGTATTGAGTACACTACTTGGGGAAAACACATTCAAATCAGGATATTATCCACAGTGAGTAGCATTTAATTGTTCTTTATGTTTGGAATGTCAGAAGCTGAAAAAAGCATGCTTCTTTGTTGACTTAAGATCAGATTCATTGATATTAGGAATGTTATACAACAAAGTGATTTTTTTTTTTTTTTTGAGAAATACAGTGATGAAAAGCTGCTCTTTTTTCATTTTACTAACATAAAAAAAAAAACCCAGAAAACTGAATGTTGGCAGTCTATTATAAATATGCAAACTCACAACCAAATACCAGTGTTCAGTGGTTTTATTCACTCAGCCACTGATGGTCACTTATTAGAATTAAGAAATTAACATTAAAAAATAAAAATAATCCAAGCTGTTAGATGTGGAAAATTAAATAATTAAAAAAGTTTTCACAGTGTAACACTTTCCACTTGAAGCATATAAATGATCTGTGTCAGTATCACAGTAATGATATAGCACAAAGTAGATGTGCTATATCATTGTCACAGTAATTAAATGAATATACAATCCCTTGCCAAATTATTAGACTCATTTACTATAATCATACTTTTTGTACTATTTTCTTCTTTTTTTTATAATATTGTTTAAGGAATGAATGTTTATTATGTTATTCTTATTCTCTATTATATCAGAAACATTTCTAATAAATTTTTTTATACAGCAACATTGTAAATGTAAGAAAAATCAACTTTCTCCTACAAAAAGAGAACCGATAGAGGTTCTTATTAAGGTATGGCACCATATCCCAAATGATGATGAGAATAAAATAAAAAAATTAAAAAAAAGTATTTCTTGTCATATAAAAGCACTACTAGCTGGTAAGGATGGTTTTACAAAATACTAAGTTTCATTTTTAATTTTTTAATTTTATTATACTGAAGTTTTTGCATATAAAAGTTTTCTTTTTATTTAAAAAGACAAAATATAAATATTTTAAATAATTCTATCAACAATTGCATTATTATTGATTTATTACATCAAAAAGTATGAAATTAACAATTTTTTGCATGAGTCTAATAATTTGGCAAGCTACTGTAACTTTTCTAAAATTATATTCTTATTTGTAAGAATTATATTTAGTATATTATTTTTAAAAATTTTTTTGCCAATAGATAGTGCTACATGTAACGCCAGCAAATCAGATGTAGACAAAAATTAATTGATATATAGAAAATAAATCAATATTTTGTGGTGGTATGCATGACATTATTTAAGTTGAAAGTACGTTAATATAACTACCAAGTTTCATAACAATTGGTTGAATGGCTTAGGATGCATAGTGAACAAACAACTATAAAAACACTATGAGTATAACTACAGTACTAGTATGAGTACAACTACAAACACAAACAACTATAAATATAAACGAGGATGTTTGTTAGTTTAATTGACTAACAAACATCCTCATTTATATTTATAGTTGTTTGTGTTTGTAGTTGTACTCATACTAGTACTGTAGTTATACTCATAGTGTTTTTATAGTTGTTTGTTCACTATGAGGATGTTTGTTAGTTTAATTAACTAACAAACATCCTCATTTACATTTATAGATACAATAGTTTTAAGAATAAAAATGTTCATTATTATGGTTTATATTTTAATATGAATGGCTTGTCTGACATTGAAGTTAAATGATAAAAGGCATTTAACAAATCATTTTGTAATATATGTTTTTTTTTTTTTTTGTGAATTACAGTATAAAAAAAACTAATGTATTCACTTTCAGGTTCATCACAGATAATCAAGGTTTCCACTGTATACATTAAATCATTTGTTTACATATTAGTTTCATTTTATTACAGGATTTTTTATTTATTTTATTATATTTGTTTCAATTTTAAATGGCTCATTTGTTTTCATTATTGTTCATTCAGTAAATTATTGTGACAGTCTCTGCCATGTATAATATGTAAATATATTTAGACATAGCTATTGTTTGTGGATATTTCTAGAACTTTCTTGTTTGTTTCTGGTTACTATTTACTTTATTACATAGAGGGGCAATAAACTCAGCGGGAGTGGAGGGAGAAGTGTATATAACCGATGGACAGAAGAAAACAAACATTTTTATGCGTGTAGAAGGATAATTGAGGATACTACTTTCAACGAGTGAAAGGGATAGGAAGATTGCCAGGTGATAGCACCCAAAGATCATATGAAGCTTTGCTGATGAAGAGAAGGATTATCCAACATTGTACTGTACCATTCTTGTTTTCCAGTACTAAAGAATACAACATTGTCAAAATCCACTATTTTGGGCTTTGAAGTATAATACTTGTCATTTCTCCTCTCTCTCTCTTATTTGTTTTCTGTAGTTTTGATATAGGTTAAGAAATCATGGGTTTAATGTTTGTCATGATTATTTTCAATTGTAACAAGAATCACAAATTTAATTTGTTTTTATATGGCAACCTTGACTAAATTAGATTACCTTGTATCATATAGTATAATCTTAGTCTCTTAGTGAAAACAACAAATGTGTTAAATTAATAATTAACATTTTGTTACTATATTAATTATCATACCTTTTCTTCTGTAACTAAGCTATAATTTAGGTACATTAAATTTGGTAGCATTGCAATTGTATGAAGTTCAAAAAATTTATCCTTAGAAATTGGATTCTCTTCAAGATTGAGACAGTGTAGTTTTCTAAACTGTTTTAAATATAGAACCTGAAATACAAATATAAATGTAAATACAAGTAATATAAAAATAAAGATTTTAAACAAAGAAAAAAGGATAATATAAAAAATTACCTAAATTCATATAACTTTTAACTTATTTTATTTTTTCACACATTTGGAATATAAATTTTTTTATATTAGATAACACAATTTAGATAATAACTCTAGATAAAAAAATTAGATAGAAAACATAGACTATCTTCATTTTTTAATTTATTGTATATGATTATACTACAGGTATACCTCACCTTACATCAGTAATTGGTTCCAGGAGAGGCGACTTAAGTTGAATTTACTTGTCTCCAAATTTACTTGTCACTAGGCTAAACCACAAATAACCATTCCCAGTTCTGTATTTTATTTATAAATGCATTTTTAATAATATATGGTTAATAAGAATCTATTTTAAGCTTACAAACAAATAAATTTTAGTTTTTAATATAGTACAGAAGAAAAAGTAATTTAAATTTAAAATACATGTATGCACAGTACATACTTGTAAATGCACATGTTTACAATACATTGCGGACTCTTTATTTGTGAATGTGGTTTGCTCTAAGACATTATGAAATAAGATAATTTTGTAAGGTTAAATAACAAATACAGTTATTAAAATTATTTTGCAATAGTAGAAAATAAACTAATTTATATTAAATTTACTAATATCAAACGGTGCTGACAACAACGCCAAATGGTAGATATTGGAACTACCATAGAAAATGCCAATATTGAGCACTTAAAGACCGCTAAATAAGACGACAAAGCAGTCACAGATGTTTTCATGTTTTGTTCTCTAGGATTTATGATGATTATATTAACATTTCCTGTAAATGTACATATTTTAATATGATTTTTTGTGCTTTTAATGCTTTTCTAATGATATTACAATTTCAATATTTGTGGCAGACATGCATAAAGTCGAATAAAATGACTTTACGTCTGTCTGCCATTTTTATTTTTCCATATATTTTTTTTTGACAAATGACGTATAATCAAGAACAACTTAACTTGAAATGACATAACCTGAGGTATACCTGTATTCTTTTATTTTTCATCAAGTTTTAAAACATGATTTAATGAAACAATGTGAAAAACATATGTTAATTAAAAATTCATTATTGAACTAATTTTCAAAAGTAATATTACAATTTTACACTTGCATGTAAAGGTTTCATTATTTTATTAATGTAAACATAACTATATATTTAACAATGATTTCCTGAAGTGTGACAAATACAAATACAAACAACAATAGTTAAAACACAAAAAAAAAAATAATACAAAATGGATAATTATAAAATGGGACACAATGTGTGCAGAAAAAAACCATGATAATAGATGAATGTATCTGTGGTAAACAAAAAATTTGTCGTTTTTTTAAAGATGTTCTTTATATATTTCAACAAAGGAAAAGCTGCTGGATGAGATCACAACCACAAGTTAAAATCAATAGACAATCTATATCTTCATATAGCCTATACTTACCTTCTAATTGACTTTTAAACAGAGTCTGCAAATTATCAGCACAAAATTACAGTATTGTTTCAATGTCTAAACTGAGTATTTTAACTTTATTTCAATACATCCAAGTTTTTCAAAGTTTAATTTAGTTAATTATAGATACAGATTTCATACTGTTCAAGTTCAAAAGAAAAATAAAAAAATATCATTTTCTTCATGAAATTACAAAAAGAAATTCGAAACAAAAAATCAGTAATATATAAAAATTTATTTTTCAGAAGCAAGTTTTTTGCTTCTAAAAATCTTTCAGTATGTAATTTTCTGTTTCTCATAAACCAGTTATTCTTAAACTGTGATTCATGCACCCTTAGAAGTCTGAGTACAATTTTTTCAATACCAACAGGAAATCCTCAAAAGATAATATCATAAAAGAAATATGTACATAAAAATTAAAAATACTATTCCTCTATTCCATTTCATGTATAATCATCCTAAACAAAAATAACACATACAAAATATTGAGAAAAATCTAACTAGGTTTGTCCTCATGGGCCAGTGACCTTGCTCCGCTCTCCTCGTAGACTTAACATTGTGAACTTTGACATTGTATAACTCCAGTCACAGATCAAATTTTAAAATGCTATTTATATCATGATCTAGACCAGTGGTTCTTAACCTGGGGTGCGAGAGAGCATTTCCAGGGGTGCAAGAGAAATTTTAAAAATTTTTTTAAAAAATAGCCAATGCGCATATGGAAATGGAATTTGAAAAACTAGACTTAGAACAGTTCTGGTGTAAACAGTTAGAAGCTTATCCACAACTGGCAAAAGCAGCAATAGAGACACTTTTACCATTTGCCACCACCTACCATTGTGAAATGGGATTTTCAGCACGTTTGCACATTAAAACAAAAGCCAGAAATCACTTAAATGCATCTGATGACTTACGTGTGGCTCTTTCAAAAAAAGAGCCTTGTTTTAATAGAATTATTATGAATAAACAACAACAACCTAGTCATTAAAATTTAAATATTACTTTTTATGTTATATAGTAATATATGTGAGGTCCCAAAAACGGGTTGGCATTAAACATTTATATTAGAAAATTGTTAAAATGAAACAAAACTAAAAAAAAAAAAAGAACCTCCATTGTTAAAAAGCGACCAAAGATCAGATTAGTTGTGCTAGTCATATGAAACCGCGATGAGAAAAAATGCTATTGATGTAATCCTCCGGTAGAGATGGACCTTTGACAAGGCACTCGTATACAAATAATTAGAATATAGAAATTTTGAAAAGGAGAATGGTTGATGACAAAAAGGAACATCACGTCAGGTCATTAAAATTTATAAAATGTCACAAACTAGACAACAATGGGGAAAATATGAGCGCAAGTTCCAAAGTTCCATCAACACTTTCCATCCAGAGTTAACGGATGGTGTCAAGTAGATTCTTCGAAGCGGATCTTTCTTGTGACTCAAACAGGAGTCATTTTTTGCTTAGGAACAGACATGGGACCAATCGGGGAGCAGGAAAGAGGGACATAGAACCAATCAGATAGAAAAAGGGGAGAAGACGGAGATTGAAAGGCCAATTTCGAAGGACACGACAGAAGACTTTCTGAGAGGCTTCAAGAGAGACAAGACGTGTATGCCAAGGTGTCCAGCGAGAAGTCTGCCGCCATCAGCCTACGAGTTGCTTCACCTGCCACTGCCTCGGGGCCTATCTTCAAGGGCGATAGAAAACACCCTCGACATCTAAACATTCAAACGTTCACTTATGTAAAGAACTGTGCATAGTGTGAGTTGTTTTGTGTTTAAATAAACGGGTTTTCTGTGAGATACTTGTCATCCATGTCTCCTCCACCACACCCACACGCAAACGACCCTAGACCATCCTGTCACAGGATTAATGATCCCCCCCTAGAAGTCAGAGAACTTACATTGGTGAGAAGTGGGATTTAAATCCCTAATCTCCATCAGGTCAGCAAACATATATATATATATATATTGTAAATAAACATGGCATTTGTTTATGCAATAAATGTTTTTTCTTAAATAAAAAATATACACACATTTTTTAAGGGGGGTGCAAGAGCTTATTTTCAGATTCAAGGGGGTGCTGACCACTAAAAAGCTTAAGAACCACTGATCTAGACCAAGATGGATTTTATTTGCATGCAAAATATGATTTAAATCAGTCACGTGATTTTGAAGGACTAACTGTCATACAAACACCAAAGTCATCATTAAGAGAGCTTTGCTTTATTACATTTAAAAAAGATAAATATTGAAGGTCTGCTAAAGTTTATCAAAATCTTTCCCATTACAAAAAAAGTCCACAAATATAACTTATAGTTTGTGATGAAGATTTTACTGTACTGTAAAACAGAAGTTATTTATATATAAAATATGTAAATTAATCTTACTTAATTAAAATCGATAAACTTACATTATTAAAATCACACAAAAGATTGTTTCCAACAGAAAATAACTGAAGATTAACTAATTTTTCCATGTTCTTTAATTTGATAATTTTATTTGCAAATAATGATAAATCTTCTAATTTTTCGAGTTTATCCAAGCCTTTAATTTCTTCAATATTGTTGAAGGATAAATCTATTTAATTGTATTTAAATATTCTTAAATTATATTGATATTTCTGCATGTAAAATAATGTTTTCTTACCTAATCTAATTAAATGAATTAATAGGTCTAATCCTTCAATTTCTTCAATAACATTATCAGATAAAATTAATTCTTTGAGATTAATTAATGGCCATAAATATTCTATTGTTAAAATATCTAAAATTAAAAAAAATTATTTAAATAGATAATATTTTTACATAAAAAAATGTATAATTAATTAAACACATTATTATTAATCAAAATATTTATTTACAGCAAAAAATTACATTTATTTTAAATATTTTCCTTTTTACTAATATCAATACAATAATAAACAATTAAGAAATTGTTATGAAATTTTATTTGATCCCTAATATGACTTATTGAACCACAGGATGAGTCAAAATTCACTTAATACCTTATAAATTGTTGGGTAGAAATTTTGGCAAGATAGAAAAACATTGATGATGGGGCTTTTGTTTTTGTGTGTGTCAGTTGGATGATTGCCATCTTGAATCAATTTCAGAATGTTTAAAGGGGAATGAAGTAATGCAATGTATGAAGTGAGGATAGAATTTCAAGAGAAAAGCAATGGTGCACTTGTTCTCCACCTAACTTTTATCTGTGAAAAGTTATGAAAAAATGAATCTAACCAACCAGGTGTGTTAACAATGCTGAGATACCTCTGACATACATATAATAAATCCAGATCATCCTGATGTCTGGGGAGAACAGTTCATCAATGCCCAGATTATGGCTTTATCTTTGACTGATCCAGTCTAACAGAATTAAAACTGTACAATAAACTTAATGATGTTCACTGATGATAATCAAACTGATCAAAAGCATTTCTTCTGATAAACAATATTTATAACCCAAATTTTACAAGCATTTATTTTATCTCATATAAATTTTTATTGTGTAAGATAGGAATCAATTATACAATAAACAATTTTTGCATTTTTTTTAGTGATGTAACGAATATTCGGTTACTATACGGTATTCAGCCTATTCAGCCTATTTTTCACTATTTGGCCGAATACTGAATATTTAAATCACTATTCGGCCGAATACCGAATACTTAAAAACAGGAGTAAGTAAACTAATCATTTTGGTAACTTTTATTAATGCTGAACATTAAATTATAATTATTAAAGTTAATAAGAAATAGCATCTAACTCTAGTATTAAATTATTTCATAATTAAATAATATTATAGCCTTTATCTAGCCCGATATCTTATGACATTGATGGCGTGTAGGTTAGAATGTATCGGGCATTAATGTTATTGTTTAGTTCATTATGTTATATTCGTATTCGCGTGTATTTTTATATTTTTTACGATATTTTAAAATGATTTATGAAACGTTTCATTGAAACTTATCGTATTTAATGAAAGAATTATTTATCTATTTCTAGAAGATGAGTAACTAATATATAATTTATTTTATATATAAAGCAAAGAATGAGCATTTCTCATTATATACAAAAGATAACATTTGAAATCATGTTAAATTTCAAAAATATTGACAAAAACAATAGCAACAAAATATCACAAAACTTCACAAATAGAAACCCCCAATAATATATTTGAACTGTTCCACATCTGGGGAGAAACTAGACCTTATGTCCCCACTAAAGTATATATTCTTAGGGTACTATTCAGTCTACAAATACATAGTAAAAATAAAATTTTAGTGCTTAATTAAAGAGTTAAAAAGATCAATTGCAAATAAAATAACTTTTAAGTTAAAACTTACATCTAAATACCAACAACTGCCTAATCATATCGGGCTATTTACAGCTATTACATAAATTATAAACCAATTTGGGACTAGAGGTAGATGTTAGGCTCCATCTCATATTAACTTTAATAATTATAATTTAATTAATTAATTTAAATAATTTAGACCTACTGGAAGAAAAAATCGTAGTGACAGCGGGCCAATAGAGAGCAGGGTGCGCGATCCTTGCCATAATGCAGTTTGCATGCCAATTTTCATACGTGCGTTAATCAAGCCGAATAGTTTGGCGGAATATTCGGCCATTCAACCACGCTCCTGGCCGAATATAGGCCTACTATTTGTTACATTACTAATTTTTTTCTTTTTCATTTGTTTATAGATTTAAGTAATGTAATATGATTACAGTCCAGAATTACTCAGCAGAGATAAATTACAAACTTACTATAACACCTGTGCATTTGCTGAATTTTTTATTAACGAACCAGGTTTGTTAATAAGAAACTTCTCTCAGCAAATGCATGCGTGTTGTAGTAAGTTTGTAAGCTATATGATTATTTTGATTTCAGTAAATTTATGTTATTGTATGCATATTATTTCATGTAATTACACAATATTATAATTAAAAAATATATTACTACTGGAAAAATAAATGAAGTAAAGAAACAAGGTGGATATTTTTCAAAAGAATTAAATTTAAAATAAATAATACGTTACTAACTTTTACATTCTAATTGTAGAACTGTTATTTTTGTAAAGTCAATTCCTTCCTCACATAAAATCTTTCTTTCTTCAATGGATTTAGGAAATTGTTCTAATATTGCATCGGTCAACATCTTTTTATCAATAACAGATAGCATGTTTTCAAACTAAATAAATTAAGTATAGTCTTTATAATTCAAAACAGAATCTGTAATTAATAAAAACTTATTTTATTAATATATTAATTAAAAAAAGCCATAAAATGCATTGTGGTTTCAATAAAATGTATTGTGTTTGATTCTAAGTTAAACATAATATATTTTATTGGAAAAAGAAACAAATGTTTAATAGAAAATGACAAAAAAGAAATAATTTAAAATACTATACTATTTTTGGTATATTTTATCATTTCCGTGTTACAGAAAACATACAGGTGTCCCTTGATTAATGGGGTTGTTTAATCCCTCAATGCCATTGTGTATATCAAAATTGCATTAATCAAAATACAGTTTCTATGTTAAGAAAAGACAGCTGATAAAGCTGTGTTAATTAAAACTTCTGCTGTATGTATAAAAGGATTGTTGCAATTTAATTTTTCATATTAATCAAATCCTGCATTAAGCAAGGGATACTTGTATACTGTGCAACAAATTGTATCTATAAATTTCTTTATGTAAAATTTAAAAAATATAGTTCATATGAATGAAAAATTAATGTTTTTTTTCTTTTTTTTTCTAAATACTGGAGTTGATTTTTGTGAAAAATTATAAAGAAAATTCATAAAGGTCTATCAATATCCATAATTTACTATGACTAAGCTGACCATACATATGGGACAGTACCATTTTTTCCCTCTGTTCTGGCCATCCTGTCATTTAGTAAAATTTTCATTTTTGTCCCATTTTTTGAAAATCAAAAGTCTTAGCTCTCTAGTTTATATATTGTATTCTGAATTTGTGATGTGTTAGAAAATGTGTATACAAGGGCTGTTCGGAAAGTTTACGGCCTTGCCTATATGCGACGCTGCAATCAATTTAATTTTTGGCGGGAATAATTCAGCCATCTTTGCTAAACATACGATACCAATTTCCGCTTGATTTATCATAAAGTTTTGCCACGACAGCTTAGCAGATAGTCAGTGTGCACATGCTTTGTCAAAAATGGAGAAGACGGAGACTCGTGCAGTCATAAAATACCTGACGAAAAAAGGGTTGACTCCATCTCAAATCAAAGCTGACATGGATGAAGTTTTGGGAGAGTCTGCTCCTTTGTACACCACTGTGAAAAAATGGACAGCCAGTTTTAAATCTGGCAGAGAGAGTGTGGAAGATGACCCTCACAGCGGACGGCCGTCAACTGCTGTCACTAAAGAAAATATCGACAAAGTCCACAATTTGGTGTTAGCAGAGCGCTGTTTGAAAACGCGTGAGATAGTGGAGACAACAGGCATCTCTGTCAACCGAGTGCACCACATCCTAACTGAAAATTTGGGTATGATGAAGATCTCAGCAAGATGGGTGCCACATCTGCTGACTGCCGAGCAAAAACGTGTTCGCACTTTGATGTCAAAGGAGTGTTTGGACTTCTACCAGAAAAACCCATAGGATTTCTTGCGTCGGTTTGTGACTACTGATGAAATGTAGATCCACTACTACACTCCTAAAACAAAAGAACAGTCAAAGCAATGGAAACACCACAGTTCACCACCACCAAAGAAGGCAAAGACAGTTCCATCAGCAGGGAAAGTGATGGCCTCGGATTTTTGGGAGGCTAAAGGCATCATCTTTATTAACTATCTAGAAAGAGGAAAGACCATCAATGCTGTTATTAGTGTAAACTTTTGGAAAAACTGAAGAAAAGAGGCCACACTTGAAGAAGAAAAAGGTTCTGTTTCACCATGATAATGCACCTGCACATTCCGCCAGAATCACTGAACAAAAGATAAACGAACTTCGCTTCCAATTAGTTCCACATCCACCGTACTCACCTGATTTGGTCCCCAGTGACTTCCACCTTTTTCCAAACCTAAAATTCTTGGCTGGAAACAGATTCCACTTAAATGACAAAGTCATCTCTGAAGTGAATGAGTATTTTGCACCGCTTGACAAAATGACCTATTGTAATGGCATAAAAAAGCTAGAACATTGCTGGAATAAGTGCATTGCTAACAAGGGAGACTACATTAAAAAATAAAAAAGTTTTAACATTATTTTGTTTGTTGTTCTATTTGAGGCCGCCTTTCCGAACAGCCCTCGTAGATCAATGGGTATAGTGAAACAAAATCTAAGACTATGATGTACTCATCATCCATAGCCTCTTGCTATCTTTTAATGTTCTTATATACACTTAAGTGCAAAATCTAAATTTTTAAATATGTTTTAAGTGTAACATATTGCATTAAAAACACACCTATGATAGTGATTAATAGTAAACATAAAATGTGATATCACAAGGATCATTCTCCTTCCCTCACTTTGTCATATTTTAAATTACTTCCTCTCTTATGGACAGTCGTAACATTCCGTAAATCTTTAACAATTTAAGATTTGAACTTTAAAGTTAATGAAATTTGCAAAATTTCTCAAAATTTTTCTTTTAATCTGAAAATGATTTCATATTTAGACTCAACAAAATTAATCTATATTGTATTATATATACAGTAAACAGTCTATATTGAATAGGTAGCAATTATTCATTTGCTGTCAGTTGCACATGCCATTTCTGATATTTCAAACAAACTATTATTTATGTATTCTTTTTAAGCGTTGTTACTACATATAAACTATGTCATGCTTGATATATAAATGCCAATAGCTGAATGACCAAAGTGGTTAAAGTATCAGACTACTGCTCTGGGACTTTGGACAAATCTGAATGAACAGCTCCAGAAAATTTACATAATAGTCTGTCAATCCCTGCCCCATTATAGGCCTGGACCAACCCACAAGTATAAAAAAAACCCTCTTAGAACCAAGGGTATACATATTTTTACTCTTTCTGCTTTAATATATATATATATATATATAATAAAATAATTGTTTAATAAATTTTTAAAATATTGCATAATGTAGATAATATGCTATTGAATGTGAAATGCAAAGCTGTGTAAGTTAATTAACTAGAAACTCAAAATATTTTTAGGTTTGAATTCTTCTGCTCTCTATTTAAGAAAGAATATTTGTTTCATTATTTTTGAAGTTGAACATATTTTCAAAACTATATCATGATAAAATAGACAAACAGAAAAAAATCTAGAAGTGAAATGATTTGCTACATAAATTATTATTATTATATTCCAGAAACCTGTCTAATATAGAAACAGAAAACATTTTGAAAAACAATTGACTAACAATCTGAATGAAGTGGAATTTTCTACCATAACAGCAGTTAAATTCTAGTAACATACACAGAACCAATTTCTGGTGTATATATTACAAAAAATGAACACTGCACAAACATTTTCCAACTCCTGAGTTCTTTTGGTGCAACAGAACAGTTATCTGGCAGAACATTATTGGAAAAACATTTATTTGTCAAGTTTGACAAATAGACGTTTGTTCCAGTAACATTCCATCGGGTACCATTCTGTCGCATCTGAAGAACTCGGAAATTCGAAAACGTTTTGTGTAGTGTTCGTTTTTTGTATTATATGCACCAGAAATTGGTTCTGTGTCTGTCATTACATATATCCCGGTGTGAAATGATGTATATTTTACTGTTAAATTCTAAATTATAATTAATGCCATAACTTGCAAACTCATATCACAGGTGGTTCTGGATGATCAGGGATATATAAAAAAATGATAGGCTGTAGGCTACAGCCTATCATTTTATTCCTTTATTGAGACAGTAATTTCATTCTCTGGAAAGTTGCTTACAACAAAGCTATTTCCAACCCTTTACTCTCTAAAATAGTTAATCAATAAATACATAGTCCTCTATAAAATGAAAATGTGCCCAAAAAAAGAAAAATTCTGACTGATACCATAACATTTCCTTTATTGTGGATAGCTGTAAGAATAGTTGTGGCCAGTGCCAAAATATTGCCTAAGATTGAAACCGAGTTTGGAAAATTATACCTAGCCCAACAGTGACCAAGCGGTTTCTTTTCCTGAACACCAGGAGTTTGGTCATGGGTTCATGCTTCACCAGGGCAGGCTGGCCATGTGGAGTTTTGTGGGTTTTCTCCATGTCTGTAATGCCCAAATAGGCTGTTTCCCTTAAAAAGGCCTCTTGGAAGGCATCCCTCCTAGGCAGATCGCCCAAGTGTTGCATTGCTATAACTTAACAAAACAAACTTATAGACCTATATTCTGTGCAAGTGTCAACATTAAAACATAAGGGGGAAGGAACACAAAAACCTTTACCATTATCTATGTCAATATATTAATAAATAATGTTTTTGCACGAGAAAAGCCAATATCGACTTCGGTAAAACTTGGTCGAAATTGGCACTTCTTATACCAAACCACAGGCAACAATGGGCACAAGACCTCATAAAACGGCTGTAATATGGCTGGATAATCAAACCAATGACATACTCCGTTTCTAACGAACTGAGCTATATCATTGGCTCATTCGTCCAGCTGTATTAAAAGCCGCTTTACCAGGCAACACACCCAATATAACAGATTTTAGTGAAATGTAAAGGACGGCAACACTTAAGGTTGAGCGTTCTGGGCCATGTTCAATAACACAGAATTCTTGCTAAGTCTAGTTATGCTGTGATGTTGAACTCGTCTATAACTACTGCTTAACTCCTCCCACTGCTAGAATTCTAGCTAGTTCAGTCAGCTTCTTTTATCTATGCTAACTTCTACTAGTGATGTCATTGTTTTTGTCTCGTGGTACGATTTGAAAGATGGCACTTTTAAAATTCAAACTTGCAAATATCTCTGGTAAATATTAGGTATGTTCTAACACAAGTCCCTAACTGGTTTAAAACTTTGTTCAGTTCTTGGCTGTAAAATGACATTGCGCATGCCTGCACGATTTCAAATTCAAACCAGTCAGGGACTTGTGTTGGAACAAACCTATTGTAGAGCGAATGTGACAGTTTCAGTTTACAAGTTTATAATTTCTATTTTAATTATTTAATATGACAGTCCTAAAAAAAGAAGAAGCGAACTTGTAAACTCAATAAAGATTGGCTGACACAAAACGAATTTCAAAAATGTTTACGACTTGTTCTGGACAGTGTTGCCAATTTTTAAAAATTCTGACACTGTACGGGTCATAAATTTTGAAAAGGTAGCAACATTAACGTGATAAAAACAAAAAAATTGGGGGACAAAAAATTTCGGCGAATTTGAAACAAACTGGAAAAAAAAAAAATTTATAAAAAATCGAAAGAATGACTTGTTGTTCTTGTTGTTCGTGGGTTTATGTTGGAAGGTAAAAGAATGACTTACTGGAATATTGCCATGTTCAAAGTCTAAGTGCGCCGTCTATAATTTGCATCTTTCAATAGATTTAAAAATTAGTTTCGTTTTAATTCAACTCTGTTATAAATTTTTTGATAAGATGAAACGTAAAAAAAAAACAATTATTATTCTTGCATATTCTTCATGTCTTAATTATATCTCATTAGATCATTTATCATTATTTTGTGTCAATTTTTGACAACTAAATTCAATTGAATTTTAGTAAGGGGCCGCCCATAAATTACGTAACGTATTTTAGGGTGGGTCGGGATCAAGGATTTCTTACGATTTCTTACTCAGGAATTTGACCAGACATTTTGACAGTATTAAAAACAACTACTGTATAAACTTAAAGATTAAATAATTTACAGTATAAGCTTTATATATTAGGCTTAAATATGTGTATTATATTATTTATAAGGAGCCGGTTAGAGTTCGAGTCGACTCAGAAATTTCATCTATAGATTAATTGAATCGGGTATGTCACATTTTGTCCGTCATTTAATTCGGATGACCCGCTTTTTGGACCTGGACCCACGATGTGCATGCAAAAAAATGGCTTTGTCAGTGCTCACAAAGAGGAAACAATTAAAATTAATTAATAAATACTACATATTTAGCACTCATAATACCATGTTCAAAATTTCGTAAAAATTGTCGGTTATTAAAATGATTAATGTTACCTATGGTAGCGAACATGGCGGCTCGTCTCTGAAACAGTAGGGACGCACGTTCTAACCTAACCTAATAGAGGGCCGGATGGCCGAGCGGTCAAGGTGGCAGCCTACCGCTCTGGGGGACCCGGGATCGAGTCCGAACGGGTCGAATAATCCCCAGGAATTTTTCGGGGGGTGGTCAGTTCGGATATGTCGGGCCCCGTCCCTCACCACCCGGTCGCCCCATTGTGGGCCTGGCCGAACCCATAATGGGCCTACTGAAAGAGGCCCTCTTAGTGCCCACAGGGGATGGCCGGATGGCCGAGCGGTAAAGGTGGCAGCCTACCGCTCTGGGGGACCCGGGATCGAATCCGAACGGGTCGAATAATCCCCAGGAATTTTTCGGGGAGTGGTCCGTTCGGATATGTCGGGCCCCGTCCCTCACCACCCGGTCGCCCCATTGTGGGCCTGGCCGAACCCATAATGGGCCTACTAAAAGAGGCCCTCTTAGTGCCCACAGGGCGGAAAGAGTTAAAAAAAAAAAAAAAAAAAAAAACCTAAATATTTAAATTTTTATTCGAAAATATTCAAAACACTATTTACTCGTAAGCAAGTAATTTATTATTTTTTATTTGATTTAATAATAAGTTAAATTAAATGTCTTTTATACATTTATATTTATTTTAAAATTATTGCAATTTTAATAATGCTTTAAGTGACAAATTCCGATAGGAGTATTTAAAGTTGTTTTGTTTAGTTACCATAGAAACGAAATTTAAATAGGTTTAACATTTTTTTCAAAGAAAAAATAAA
The DNA here is from genome assembly GCF_030686945.1 of Centruroides vittatus. Classification (NCBI taxonomy): domain Eukaryota; kingdom Metazoa; phylum Arthropoda; class Arachnida; order Scorpiones; family Buthidae; genus Centruroides; species Centruroides vittatus. The sequence goes on from NW_027122703.1 coordinate 3,963,296, forward strand.
AACAAAAGTAATAATTAAATATAAAAGAAATATAACATTGTTTTTTTAAAAGTTAAATATGAAATATTTTTAAATTAATGTATTATTTAATATTAATAGTTGGTTTATATTTTTTACTATGTTTTAGAAGGAAAAGTGATGGCTGAGATTGGACTCCACACTTTGCTTATTAACAGCAAAGCCCGAGAGATGGTAATTACTATAGTTTAATAAATTTAAGTACACAATATATTCATCTATAAAGTGATTACAAAGTCCTAATTCATCATCATCAACTCTGGGGTCATCACCAGTTGGTGTCTGATGCCTTTTCCATTATTTCCTTTCATTTCTTTCTATCCATTGTTAAGTTTCTCAATTCCTGTACATTTGCTTCAAACTACCTCTTCAAGTCATTAGTCTATTTTCTATATGGTCTGCATCTTTTGTTAGATCCGTCCATAATACCATAGACTGGAGTCTTAATTTTTCTGTTTTCATTTATTCTTGTGATGTGTCTAAACTGTTAAAGTTTGTTGTATAATTTTTTGTAAGAGATTCTTTTTTATATATATCCTATTATAAAGTTCTTTGTTTGTGACTTTTTGCATCCATCCTATTTGTAAGATATTTTGGGGATACTATAGATTACCACCTATGGAATTTCGGGTCTTTGGATATATATCTGAACTCAGGAGACTGAGACGAGTTCAACAATACCCTACTTTTGGACTGGAGACGAAAAATAATAAAGTTATCATACTTTTTTTCCAGTGATCATGCGATGATAGGGAGTCGCGTCTCTTGTCATTAAAATTGCCTTTAGTAGACGTTTTTTCCTCTTTTTTTACTTTGTTCAAGAACTACCGTGAATCAATAACTAGTGACGTTTAGCACATGGCGGCCTGGCGGCAGCTCCCCTCCAGGAGGTCAGTTGGGAGCACGAACAATGGGAACGGCCGCCATGTTCGCTGCCATAAGTAACGTTAACCGAAATGGCGATTGCGTGATGATCGAAAGTCATGTTGCTCTCTCCGCTCTCGTATCGCGTGTTTAACCCTCCGGGAGATGACCATAGTCTGACGTCATGGTTTTCAGACTTTACCGCAAGATGGCAGTACTAGCAACTATGGTGCTGTCTGCATGAGAGCATTAAAAAGTATAACAACTTAAAAAGTATCATAACTTTTTTATTTTTCGTCTCCGGTCCAAAAATAGGGTACCGTTGAACTCGTCTCGGTCCTGAGTTCAAATATATAATCAAAGTCCTGAAATTCCATAGGTGGTAATCTATAGTACACCCGATATTTCTGTAACAATTTCTTTCAAATGCTAATATCTTCCTTTCTATATCTTTTGTTATTACTCATTCCTAATATATGCTAGATAGGAATTATCTGTATGCTCCTCTCTGCACACATTTTAATTTTCCTTTGCCATTCTTGGTATTTTTTATATTGATAGTTTGATGTCATTGGTATAAGAGGAAAAGAATGATACATATGAAGATTTCAGTAGATAGAATGAAACTATCTTTTCGTCCAGAAAGAGACTTCTCAATTTCAAGATCTCGGCCTCCCTTTTTATAGAAGTCTTAGGCAGGTGTAGTTTATGCACCACCCACAAATAGCAAACTGTCTTTTGATGTTATTTTAATATTTGGACAAAAATAAAATAAAATAATAATAATAAATAAATAAACTTGGAATACAATCTCATACATTGAGACAGTGCTGTAACTAGGCAGATAAGCACAGGATAAGAGGGGCCTGAAATGGATATAAAAAAAAATAAAAATAAACAAATATTTAATAAATATAAACATTAAATAAATATAATTACATTTTTATTTTAAAATTTTGGTGCCATGGAAGTTAATTCCTTAACGTTTTTTGTTGAAATTAAAAATTATTGACCATTTCTATTGTATTCGTTGTTATTTTTCCAACAAAAAGGATCAAAAATAAAATTGTGCACATTGCACATGAACAGTTATGGCACTAGTTATGGAGCTTTTGTGACCATTCTACATAAAAGAATTTGAATTAATGTCCCAGTTAATTATTTACATTTTTTTTTTAACATAATATGAAAAAAGCACACCATAGCAACATATATGTAAGTTTAAATCAAATATAAAATATTTCAAATAATATATTATAGAAATTGCTTTTAAAAAACTATTTTCCTTCAATTTATTATTTTATCTTTATGTTTTTAATGATAAAAACAATTTAATTTATTTTAGAAGATAAATTCCTTAACAGAGTCTAGGAATAATTAAATAAAAATAAGTAGTACTAAATTATACTTTAATTTACTATAAAAATTAAATTTGAATTTGATATATATATATCATATTGATTTAAATCATATTGATCATGATGATCTAAATCATATTGATTTAGATGATATATATATATATATATATCATCTAAAGAGACTTTTCAAGATCTCATATATATATATAAAATTTATTTTTATGAAAAATCTAAAAGACAAATTTAACTGATGAAATTATATTGTTTATCATATTTATAAAAAATATTGAAAATTTGTTATTTAAATAAAAATGGAGAAAACTCTGAGATCGACATTATATGTACATTTTCTTATCACAAGCATTTTCAACAAATCTGTAGTGAATAAATTCTTCAAACCTGTTAACCGGAGTCGATCTATTTTTAGACTTGCAAACGTTTTCACAGCCCCTCTTGGGCTCTTCTTCAGGCTTCGTCGTATAGGCCGTTAATGTTCGAATAAACATTCGATTTGAATTTCTTTTCCGAATATTATCACGTGCAACAGCTGGATATTTGTATTGTGCATGCTCCTTGCTCCTCCCTTTAAACACTGTTTTCTAGCAAAACCTGCCATGCACTGGATAGGATCATTTCTTCCTTATGATTAACGCACGTACTACGTAATCCTGCCTTAAATATCTCCATGGCTTCTAGCCATTTCAATTGCTGTGGGTTATAGCTGGGTATAATGATTTTTGCATGCAGGTCTGCCGTTATCTCCTCTTCCGACGCGTACGTTGCCAGGGCCGTAGTGTATCTACCGTGCTGCATGTCTGACTCGTGCTCTTTTAACCTCACCTTTAACACACATTTCGTGGAACCAATATATGTTAGTTGTCTATCGCACCTGTGGTCTTCTAGTGGTACCGTATATACTCCCGGAAACCTTTCGGGGTTTGGTGGGTCTTTGCCGTTGCTTAATATTCTGAAGAGAGTTTGACATCTTCTGTACGCGATGTTAATTCCTTGTCGCTTGGCCACGGTGTTGTAGATGGATTTCAGCACTGGATTGTATGAGATAGATATCCTTTCATTTTCTTCTTCTCTGATATTCGATGGTTGTCCTGTCGGATTATTTGCCTTTTGGGAATTCTCATGTCTTCTAGACGACTTTTCAATGAGAGCTTTGCTGTATCCATGGCTTATAGCAATATTTTTGATATGAAGGAGCTCCGTTTCGAGCACTTTTTTCTTAGAGGAGTGCGTATGAGCCCTTCTCACTAATTCTCAGAAGGCAGCTATTTTGTATTGAAAAGGATCATATGAATTTCTTGGGATATATGTGTGGAACGTGCTAGGCTTTCGGTATACTGATGTGAGTATATTAGTTCCTTCAAAGTTGATATCAATATCCAAGAAGTGCACCCTCGATGAGTCGTGTCGCTCCACCTCTAATGTTAACCCAGTAAGGATTACTGTTTATTTTTCCTTGAGGCCATAAACAGTAATCCTTATGGGTTAACATTAGAGGTGGAGCGACACGACTCATCGAGGGTGCACTTCTTGGATATTGATATCAACTTTGAAGGAACTAATATACTCACATCAGTATACCGAAAGCCTAGCACGTTCCACACATATATCCCAAGAAATTCATATGATCCTTTTCAATACAAAATAGCTGCCTTCTGAGAATTAGTGAGAAGGGCTCATACGCACTCCTCTAAGAAAAAAGTGCTCGAAACGGAGCTCCTTCATATCAAAAATATTGCTATAAGCCATGGATACAGCAAAGCTCTCATTGAAAAGTCGTCTAGAAGACATGAGAATTCCCAAAAGGCAAATAATCCGACAGGACAACCATCGAATATCAGAGAAGAAGAAAATGAAAGGATATCTATCTCATACAATCCAGTGCTGAAATCCATCTACAACACCGTGGCCAAGCGACAAGGAATTAACATCGCGTACAGAAGATGTCAAACTCTCTTCAGAATATTAAGCAACGGCAAAGACCCACCAAACCCCGAAAGGTTTCCGGGAGTATATACGGTACCACTAGAAGACCACAGGTGCGATAGACAACTAACATATATTGGTTCCACGAAATGTGTGTTAAAGGTGAGGTTAAAAGAGCACGAGTCAGACATGCAGCACGGTAGATACACTACGGCCCTGGCAACGTACGCGTCGGAAGAGGAGATAACGGCAGACCTGCATGCAAAAATCATTATACCCAGCTATAACCCACAGCAATTGAAATGGCTAGAAGCCATGGAGATATTTAAGGCAGGATTACGTAGTACGTGCGTTAATCATAAGGAAGAAATGATCCTATCCAGTGCATGGCAGGTTTTGCTAGAAAACAGTGTTTAAAGGGAGGAGCAAGGAGCATGCACAATACAAATATCCAGCTGTTGCACGTGATAATATTCGGAAAAGAAATTCAAATCGAATGTTTATTCGAACATTAACGGCCTATACGACGAAGCCTGAAGAAGAGCCCAAGAGGTGCTGTGAAAATGTTTGCAAGTCTAAAAATAGATCAACTCCGGTTAACAGGTTTGAAGAATTTATTTAATTATTTCACCGGTGTGTAGAGAGATTGTATAAACCTGTAGAGTCATCATCAGGCGAATAATGAACCTATCAATTTCAACGAACCTATAGGCTTTGTCATCAAGCGTCATCAGGTTGTACCTAAGTCTATTTCTCTTAAGTACAAAGCCTTTTCACCATGTCTACAATGGTTACTTCCAAGTGTGGAAAAGTCTCTCCTCGCAAAGCTGATTAGGAACAAACACATTCTTAACGGTTTTGACAAAAGTTTTAATTTAAATTTTAAGCATTCTGTTCTTTATGAGATTATTTCCATATTTGCCTGATGACAACGACTATAGGTTCGCCAAAAGTGCTTGCGATAAGAAAACGTATATATAACGCCAATCTCAGTGTTTTCTCCATTTTATCATATAGTATTTGGCATGAAAATCATCCCATTGATCATTAAATAAATACATTTTTTCGGAGAATTCTGTTCAAATTTAAAGTTTATGATACTTTCAAGTAATTCTGTCTATTTTTAGGAATTTAAAAATATTTTGAAAAATCCAAAATTAATATTAAATTTTAAAAAAATTCAAAAATTAAAAGTTTTTTTGATTCTTCTATTTGTAATTTTAGTTAAGTTTTTTACAAAGTCTTTTAGTTGAAAAGTATATTTATGTTCTTAGGAAGAACAAAAAGAAAAAACTAGAAGAAGGAATTTACTCATTTTAATTCATCATTATCTAAATGAGCAAGGGTAAGAAAATATTTATTTATTAATCAGTTTTTTTATTTATGTTTAGATGTATTTCACATTAACTATAGTTTAAATATAATATCTTAGTTTGTGATTAATAGTATTATCATAATAACTATTAAATATTATAATTATTTAGCATTGATTTATATTTATAATTGGGCTACAATTTGAAAAAATTGTAGACCTATAAATGTTCACTGTCATCCATTTGTCTGTCTTTCTTTCCTTAATCTTGAGAATGGTGTTAGATAAATAAAATTCAAGACCAGATATGGAAAACTTAGGGGCAGGAGGCCTCAATTAACTATATATGAACTTTTGATGCAAACCAGAAGTTGTGTTATTTCAATTCAAAAATTTTCCCCTGCAAGGAGTTAGATAGATGACTGGCATGACTCCATTGCTAAAGGAAAAGTATGATGTACAGAGGCAAGACACTACAGTAGTAATTTGAGGTGGAGATCATATAGTTTAAATTAAATAAGTTAAAAATATGATTAAAAATTGCAGCTCAGCATTGTGACAATGTCGCAATAAATAATTGCTCATTTTTAATATATATTTTATGATTTTTACTGATGATTGATTATTTTATCAAATTAATTATATTTACAAAAACTTTTAAGTCTAATTTACAATAGACTTAAAAGTTTTTATTTATATGTTGGTACATTATAATTATGTATGTACTTATAAAATGAATTTTTAAAAATGTTTTTAAAATATAAAATGTACATAAATAACTTAAAATATTATTTAATTTATTAATAATATTATTTAATATTATTTTTGTGGTCCAAATATCATAGCCATACCTTGGACCTTTTTTTATACGCATTTGCCATATTTTTAAGCAGCATAACCTTGTCCTACCACTATCCCCACTTCCAAACCTATGCAAGCTCATTTGCAATGGTAGGGACAAGTTTTCTACTCTCAAGAAGTCGGGGGAAGTCTATGCTGTTTCACTGGAGAATCTTGCAACGGGAGTAAACACAAGCTGTATCGGGGCCACTACTAGAATGCTTGCCAGCTGCCTTACGGAGCACCAAGAGGATGTTGTGAGGGGTAGGCATACCACAGAACTTACAAAAAAGGTACTTGAGCAGGGCTACAACCCGCTATGGTCCCAATCAATTATGCTCAAGAATTGTAAAAATCGGAAACACGTTTTTATATGGGAATCTCTTCTTACTATTACCTTGGATACATGCGACACTCCTACCCTCCACCTGCCCAGTGTATGGGTTACGCTGTACAAGTGATTAAGCAACTATTAGCATTTTCCAGTATATGTATAGCGTGAGCCTGGATCCACTCATGCGCCGCTTCACATATCACGGAGCTTACTTATTGTTCAATTTCGAACACATTTGAATATTTGTTACGTGTTCTTAATGGTTGAGTTAAGCTTTGGGCTGATTTCTTTTCTTCCAGAGTATTTTAAATTATTTAATAAACATTAATTTATTATAATTATTAAATTTAATAAGAGATGGCATCTAACACCTACCTCTGATATCAAATTACTTAAAATTTAATTATTAATAGTAGCAGAAAAATAGCCTAATACATTACAGCAATCATTTGGCTCTAATTAGAATATACTTTAAAACTATTTTGCTGTTGACTCAGAATTCAATAAAGTGAGGTATCAAACTATTATGAATTAAAATTTTTGTGATGGCATCAAATATTGCTTATAATAATACAATTTTTAATCTGGTTTCTAAATTTTTAAGATTGCATCTTATTATTGATAGAATTGAGTTTTGAGTTAACTGTCTTTTAATGTTAATTAAAAAATAAATAAATAAAAACTTTCCAAAAATTATCTATATTATCAAAAACTACAGATAAATGCTTATCTGTGGTTTTTTTAGTTACTATTAAATATTTTTAATAATCAAAAATATTTCTAAAATTAAAAAGTTGTTTTTGAATTTTAACTTAAATATGTAAATAAAGAAATTTATATTGATAATATATGGTTTTAAGATAAGAACTATGAAGGTAGTAAATCTGATGATTGATTATTTTAGCAAATTAATTATATTTACAAGAAATAAATAAATAAAAGTTATAGAAATTTAGAAAAATATTATACAATAGGCTTTGATTTTCATTTCTAATATAATTTATCATTATCAACTGAATTTTCAAAAGATATAATTGATAATTTAGATATATTAGGTCAGCTGAGAATTTAAATGATGAAGTAGCAATTAATTTGAATCAATATGAAGTTTGTGATAACATCAACTTGGAAATAATTTTACAAGAATTTGAAGTATTCTACTATGCTAAGTTTCGAAAATATCCACACTTAACAAAAAAGTCAAATGAAGGTAGGATAGTTAAATGAAATTAAATGTTTTGTAAAAAATTTTATTTTTTCATCAGGAAAATTAATTTAAGATAACTGATATACCATGTTTATTTTAATTAATAGAAGTATCAATATTACTAAAAACACAAAAGGGACATATAGACATATATAGCACTGCACATTATTGCCAATAAAGATATATTGTTTAATTCTTGAATACTCAGATTATGTTTTTATTTTTAATATTTATTATATAAATTCTTAGTTTATGTAAATAAAATAAAACAAATAACTTACTGGAATATAAATATTTAAAATAGCCAACACCTTAGTATTTCCAGCAATGATGTGTTTAATAAAATAAAAACGTTTTTGACTATATTAAATTAAATTAATTAAATTAAATTAATTTAATTTAATTAATTTAACGTTTAAATTAAAAACGTTTAAATTAAATTAAACGTTTTTAATTAAATTAATTAAAAACGTTTTAATAAAATAAAAACGTAACTGAAGACTATTAAAAATAGTCTTCAGTTAAGCAACTTTAAAACAAAAGAATGTAATAATAGAACGCAAGCCATACAACGGTTTAAAAAATCTGAAAATAATTCCAATGTATAGCACATGACATTTACATAGGAAAATGGAACAAAAAGGAAAGTAAAAATAAAATAAATTAAAGTATTAAGAAAATTAATCATCGTAGTAAAAAGATTTCCATGTGGAGGATAAAGATTCAGCATCTCTATGGTTGATGCATCCCTTGTCATTATGGGCCTTGTAAATTTCATGTTTTTCAATATGTTTAAGTACTTGTTTGTTGGCAGCGGTCCTAATTATGGGTGCTTTGTCCCAATGAACATTAATATCTTGATGTTTAGTGAAGGCTGCAAGGACAGTTTTTCATGATGAAATATTTATGCTCTTTAAGCCTCTATTTTAACAGCCTCATAGTGGCACTAATGTAAACCAGATCTGAATTAAAACGGCAGTCACTTAAAGGAACAGAATACACTCCTGTACTATTGTTTTGGTTTTCTTTCTTTCTTATCATTTCGTAAAATTCTATAAATCCTAGGGTTACGTTGATAAATCATTTTGAAATTATTCTTGTGGGCTATTTTTTTTAATCATTGTGTGTAGGAAAGGAATATAGTTGAGAATTACTTTTCGTCCATTGGTTCGTAGGGTTTGTAAATAAAATAATTTCTCAATAGTAGTCTTTTTTTCATGTGTCTTTCTGATGTATGTTCACTTTAGCAAACTTAGTGCATTTTAAGATTTAAAAAGTACACAGTTGTTAAAATTGCTATTAATAATTATGATATTTAAGAAAAATACTTGAAAAACATTCACATACGCAGGGCTTAAAGTGACTCTCTTTTTTAGCTTTTTTTCATAGCTCCTCTCTTTTTTAGCTTTTTCTGAGAAAAAAACACTTTTTTAGCTTTTTTCACTTCCCATGTGAAATTTTTTTTTCGTAAATGCACTCAGGAGCGAAATAGCAACCAGCACTTCCCCGTATGCCTTATGGACCATGTGCGACATGTTAAGGCACTGTCGTATACACATGTAGTGTACTACATTTATATAAACCAGGGGTGGCCAGACTTTTTAGAACTTGAGCCATATATTGAAAACAGAATTCGTTGAAGAGCCACATATACATATATACATATTTTTCCACAGCTAAAGACAAATTTGGTCAGTTTTTATATAGTAAAATAAACAGTACTAACACAATTTTGAAAAAATCACATTTATTAATTAACTTGCATGACAATAAAAAAAATCACATTGATACATAAAGCTTTAAAAGATTGCACCACTATTAAAAATAATAACAATAAATCGACTGATTAACGCAAAAAAAAAAAAATACAAAACGAAATCATTTAATATTTAGTATTTACTAGTTGAAGGATAAATGTGTAAATTGGAAACTGAGTTTGGATAATTTGGTGTGTAATTTGTAACGGCACTTCTGAGCAATTCATTTAAATGGGAATTGGTAAGCTGCGAACGAAATTTCAATTTAATAAATTTCATATTAGAATATAAAGATTCAACTTCATACGTTGACCCAAATAATGATAACAGTCGACATGCTGCATTTTTTAAATGACCATAATTATAATTATTTTTTCTACTAATGTTTTTACGTATTATGTTATTTAATAAATATTACATTTATTTTTTAATAAATAATGTATAACGCTATCACATTTTGACTTTTTTATTTCAAACAATATATTATTTATTTTATATTATCCAGGAATCATACATAAAAAATAATAAAAGCAAAATTAAAAAAAATAAAAACAAATTTGGTATAAATTTAAGTATCTTGCAGTGAGTCACAAGTATACTAGAAAAGAGCCGCATGTGGCTCAAGAGCCACAGTTTGGCCACCGTGGATATAGACTAACAAAACGAGGAGCTTTCCAAAGCTTGATACTCTGCACATGCTGTAGGAATTTGCACTTGGGTTCTCCTTGCTTGTATCCTTGTGAAATACCGATCTCCACAGCGCTTCGATATAATCACGCTGCATTAAGTCAAGTACACTTCTAGTTTGGCGTTAAGAGTTATTTTTATACAGCATTATTTTTAGCATTTGTATTTATTTAAGCGCAGTGGACAAAAGAAAGAAATAGATTTTATTTAATACTAACAGTAGAAACTCATGTTTTAGCAACAGAAAATCATTTAGAACCCAATACTTTCTGAAGTAAGTTGCTAAGCAAACTTCTTCCCAACCACCTGCTATTCTTTAGTTTAAACGATGACATTTACTCGTTTTTGACTACCGTAGAAAAACCGAAAAAATAATTGTTGAGCGATAATAAATTTGATTTCTACTGTTATTATTAAATAAAATGTTGTAGGACACTCGTTTCAAAGCTTGTATCTTTCTAGCACTCTGTAAAATTAAAGATCGAGTGAATCTCGTGCCAGGAAATACAAGATTTTAAACTAATATCCTAAATATTAATAACTTCTGTAGAGACAATCTTTAGACAAAGACAAAAGTTTGGTTTTAAGTGGGTGCTTATATATTTGGCATGCACCATGGTTTTCTGCATTCTAACGGTGTCCTTCATTTTCCATTTTGACAAACTTTAAAACTCTTCATGCATGTGCGCATTTGAACAGCTGCGGTCAATCCGGCACCAAATTAAAAAATTAATTTGTAAATATTTAGCGTCGAAAAACCACTATTTTCACTTTAATCTAGCTTTTCGATATGCTTCTAGTCAAACTCAGTCAAAAAATTAATTTAATTATAATTTATTGAAGATTTTAATATTTTAATATTAGAAAGTAATTAGCATAAATTACATGGTGTCATGTCTCATCTTCGCTCCCGTTCAAGTTTATTGTCTTATACATGCACCAATGTTTGTTTTTACTTCTGCTGGGGTTTTATTTCAACTTCGACTATTTTGTTACGCAAAGCGGGGAGACGGGCATCATGTGATTGCGTACCTGACTTTTTACAAGTTTCCTTACCTCGAAAGAAACTTATACTTTTTCTTGATTTTAATTATTATTAATTAACTTTTTTGATGGATTCTTATATCTTTGTATTATCTAAAGTTGCAGATATAAATGCGTAAAACTTTATTTAAAAAATTGTTTTTCTTATATTTTAAAATTCAAAAATAAATTAAATATCAGAAATGCTAAACTATAAGTACAGTGTGTTTTACATTATCATTGCAAACAGATACAGCCAATTATTTTATAAATGTATTTATTATTTTAATTTTTATAAATTATTTAATTTGATGCGACGTAATCAATTAATTACTGTGGCGCTTTAACATGGGCGTAGCCAGGAAAGGGCATGGGTGGGCACACCCCCAGTTAACCTGGTTCCCCTCCCCAGAAAATTACAGCCCGGCCCCACGCAGTTAACTTGGTGCCCCTCCCCAGAAAATTACAGCTTCTACTAGGCCCCCCATAACAACGCGTTAATTAATATGGAGGCGAGACTTGATTCAATTACTTTTTCATTTCAGACGTTAATTACAGTGTTATTTTAATGTAATTTTATACATAATGTATGTTTATTATAATTAATAAATCTATATAGGAATAATATCTGTGTCTAATAAAACAAAGCGATTATAAAAATGAAAAGCATGCGTTCCATCTCTATCTTTTGTAAGCGAAATTTTATGATTTTAATTTTTAAAAGATGAGATTTTTATTTATAATTTCTGTAATTTGATCTATAAGAGCAAAAAACTAAACTTATCAAATATCAACTCTCTGTAAATAATTTCATCATTTACTTATTAATGTCAGATTTGTTAAATTTCATGGGATTGTATTATTTTTCAACTTGAGGGAAGTAGAAAGCTTTGTATTGTGGCTACACGCCATGCTTAAGGTGTATATTTTTTATGTAATTGTATCGTTTTTATATTTTATACTTTCTTTATTTCCTTTATTCCTCTCTTTCTAACCTCTTTGTCCATTCTTCCTGGAATGTATCTATTGTTCTTACCCTTCCTTAGTGAGTTCGATGACTCACCCCTGAAAACAAAAGAGGGAGTGCAGCTCTGAGGGAAGAAAGGGGAACACGTGTGTCATTCTGAGGCGAGAACTCGAGTAGGAAGGAAGGATAGTGGAGTCTCCCGAGTATACCTAGTATCAAGAGAAGATAGAGAGAAGATCGATTTGAATGGCAGTATTTTGGAGAAAATAAAAAGGAGTGAAAGTGTTCGCCGATCCCCGTTCCCACCGTAATACTTCGGCCGGTAGTTTCGTCATCACCATCTAGTCGTGGGTACCCGCTTTCCTGTATATTCTTGACATCCTCTTTCTTTTATTTCTTTATCTTATATACTAGTTTTAGTTCATAACTTAAGCGATCTTGTCGGGAAATCTTATTGTATATTATAATTAAGGTTTATATTTTAAGATAATATTGTCGGGAAATTTTATTGTATATTATAATTAAGGTTTATATTTTAAGGTAATATTGTCGAGAAATTTTATTGTAATAGTTTCGGTATTTGCTCTCGGATATTGTCGGTGGGAAAGGTACTTGTTGGTATCCACTGTATCCTGTTTGTTTACGAGCAAGGAAATAAAACTCATTGTGTTTTGTTCCTCTCATTTCGTCTCTTTGTCTTCGTACTGCTCGTAACTATCACAGTATATTTTCTCCCGTGAAAGTAATAGACTCTGCCAGTTCCCCACTGTGAAGGACAACAAACTGCTAAATGTTTAATTACATTGTTTTCATAAACTCTCTTTTCTGTCAGTTGTGGGTCGAATGACTAACAAATTGTTTTATTGTATTCAGGGGAATAGATTTGGAGACTAGTATTACCAGTAATGAATGCTGTAATTTTATTTTTAATCATTTAAAAAATATTGATAAAATTACCAAATAAATGATTGGGTCACAATTACTAGTGGTACTGCTATATAACAGACATGGGCAAATGAGACTCCGAGAGCCGCATGCGGCTCTTTTTGAATTTTATGTGGCTCTTGCTGAAAGTGTTAATTTCTGCTTTTTATTATTATTTTTACAGCTTTATTTCCACAATTTTGTGAAAATATGTTTATTAAAAAAATTCAATACTTGTTCTATATTATATAATAAAATCCAGGTACAGAACTGCAGTATAGAATAAAAAAGTACAGAACTGCGGCTTCCATGCATTTTGCAAAACCTACATTTCGGCTCCCACTGAACTTTTGCTTGCCCACCCCTGCTATATAATGAACATGCAACCCACTGATTCTGTCAGAAGTTGTTTTTTTTCTTCTTTAATTACATTTTTTTTTTAATGAAGAAATCAAAAAATGTACCTTGAAATAAATGGCATTTGAAATTTGGCATGTTAGATGGAAACACATTCTGGTAGTTATGTTACTATTCCATTTGCTTTGCTGTGTAACAGCGGGAATTCTGTACAGCACACATGAAAACTTAATGCGGGCCTGTTCTGGCTTAATGCAGTCTTACTGGTCACTTCTCTGGAGTATAAACTCAGCCTAACTATTTTCATATTTAATCTTATCAGTCCACTTAATAATCAATCTAATATCATATGCAATGTTATTGATACAAAATATGTGTTCGTTTGTGTGTTTTTTTAATAATGCCTGTTTTCGTTCATTTTAACACTATTAGCTTTTTTAGCTTTTTTTCAGTGTGAACTCTCTTTTCTCACTTTTTTTTATTGCCATGACTGCTTTAAGCCCTGCATACGTATCCTAAAGATATTTTTAACAGTTTTTTACTTAATACAATATTTTTTTTTTATGTTTAACTTAAATTGTTTTAATTTTTATAATAAATGTTTCTGTTAAATATTTACAAAATATTTATACAAATGTTAGTTACACATTAATTGAAATAATTTCAGTGCTGAGATAATTTCAGATCTAACTGATTAGTAGAAAAGAAGAAGGAATTTATTGTTTTTTGAGTCTGTAACTAATTGCAAAAGTATTTTAAAGAAACCGTTTGTTTTTGCTTTAAAGAAATGATAAGTAATAATTTTTTTTGGTTGAGATAAAAGCAAGATGACTAATCAAATTTAAGTTAGACATTTATAAAGATATATTTGCAATCATCGCTAAGACAGGATTTAACCAACAGAGAATGTATACATTCATACTCATATACTATAAGAAAAGTGGTTTCTGAAATTTTGAATTATCAGTTTTTTCATAATTTAAAAATTAAACTTAAAAATAGAATAAACAATGCTTTTGTATTCATGTAAAATTATTACATTATACAGACTACAACTACAGGAAGTTTTGAAGGAAGCAGTCATCATGATAATAAATCAGAAAAATAAACATCACAGAAAAATGCTTTGAGCTCTACTCTGTGCCTTAAAATCATTGCACATACTTAATTTGGCTAAATATTAGAACATCTTAAGCAGTATCAGTGAAAGAAGTTTAGGGCAATGGGTTTATGAGTTAATAAGGGGAGATGAAATCAGGAGGAGCAGGATGTCCATGTTTCCTGGTAGTTAAACATGTCCTCATAAATATTGCATTTATAGAAAAATAATTAAAATTGGTTTGGTTTATTGTTACATCAATGTGACACATGAGCAATCTCCCGAGGATGATGCATTCTGGGAAGACTTTTTATTTAAAGCTCTCCCCAATTTAAGTGTTACTAATGTGAAAAAACCTGGAAAACTCCAGGTGGTCAATCTGTTAGTGATATGTGAACCTACGACTGACTATGGATGTTCTGTAGTTTTATCTGCTTGGTTACTGAATGGTACTTATTGGGCTGCAATTTGAAAATACTGTAGACCTATAAATTTCCACTGTCGTCCATCCATCCCTATCCTTTCTTAATAATCTTGAGAATGGAGTTAGATAGATGAAAATCATAAAAGAAAGAGAACCAGATTAACTATATATGAACTTCTGATTTGTACCACAAGTCACATTATTTCAATTCAAAAATTTTCTCCTGAATGGTGTTAGATGTATAACCAGCATGACTCTATTGCTAACAGGAAACGTATGGTGTACAGGGGGAAAACACTACTACACTCCACACAGGAAAGTGTTATGTGCTACCCAGGGCCGGATTTACATAGGGACATTTGGGGCCGGTGCCCAGGGCCCCCACAAAATAGGGACCCCCACAAAACTATGCTTAAACATAATTTTTTTTTCTTATTACTGTGACAGCCTACAGGCCTAATCGTGAGGGCCACAGGCAAAGAAAACCAAACCTGGGAAAAAAACCTATGAAACATCGAAAAATTTTGAGAAAAAAATTTTACATGGGTATTTTTCAATTAAATTAAAATAATTAGTTTTACACAATAAAATATATGTATGTTTACAATAACCTTATTTTTAAATGAAATTCACTACTTCCTTGTTGAAATCTAGTTGAAAGTACAGTATTTTGTGTAAATTTTCTAAATAATCAAATCTGCCTACTCTTAAAGGGGGCCCCCACCGAATTTGTGCCCAGGGCCCCTGGATTGGTAAATCCGGCCCTGGTGCTACCTGTTGCTGTAATGGCATAATGGCATGTCTATTTTATACTATATCTTTGTTTCAGTAATTCAGTGAATATAATATATTTTTATATTATATCCTTTTTTGTAAGAATTATATTTAGTTAATTATTTTGTTACGCTTTTTGCCAACAGATGGTGCTATGTGTAAAACCAACAATCAAATTTAGACAGAAATTGAATTGATATTTTGGGGTGGGATGTATGACATTATCTAAGTTGGAAGTATTTGAATGTGACTGCCGAGTTTTGTAGCTATTGGTCAAACAGCCTAGGCATGTATAGCGAACAAACAAGCAAACATTCTCATTTATATGTATAGATTAGTTCAAATTTTTCATGCATATATCTTATTTTTTCTATTAATCAATTTTTAAATTTTAATATCATTGTTCATTTTAATCTATGGTACAAAGTAATGTTTCAAAATAACAATGTTTTAATTTTTTTTTTATTTTCAATAGTTAATTAATATTTAGTTTTAGTTTAATTAGATAATGTTTTGTCAAATTTCATATTAATAAAATATTTGTTTTGTATTTCAGGAATAAAAGATGAAAATAATAAGAAAAAATTGCACAATAAGTACAGGTATCAGATTCTGAAATACTGTATTAAGAAATTTTTAATAATTTTAAATTAAATTTATTTAATTTTTTTAGTTAAAATTTGATGTAATATTGCTGTAACATAGTGTTGGAGTTGATCAAATGATTTTTAATGATTAAGTTATTAGTAATTGAATGATAGCAATAATTGCAAAATTATTATTTGGATAGCAGGGATATAATATTATATGAAATAGAGAGTAACAAATACAAAATGATGATTCATACTACAAAAATGTATATTTTAACTGATACCTATTGAAAACAAACTACAACACCCTTCCCATGTTGATTAGTTTCAATAGGACGTGTTAAATAAAAATCATTTTACATCTAATTTCTAAGCAAATTATAATATTTTATAAGTGATTATCAAATTTCTTATAAAATATTAGCTAAACATCAACCAAATGCCGAAATTCTATCGGGCTAGTTTAAGGCTAATAACTAAATAAATTACGTAAGCAATTTGGCTCTAGAGGGAGGCGTTAGGCACCATCTTATATTAACATTGATAATTATAATTTTTAATTAATTTAAATAATTAATTTAGAACCGCTGGGAGGAAAAAAAAAAATTTACTATTGGGACTGGAGGTCCAGATAGCGTAACTGGCAATGCATCTGCACGGCAAGCAGGAGTTGTGGGTTCAAGTCCCTCTCCAGGCTGATTTTTTCTCCCAGCGGTTCTAAATTATTTAAGTTAATTAATTAAAAATTATAATTATTAATGTTAATACGAGATGGCACCTAACACCTCCCTCTAGAGCCAAATTGCTTATGTAATTTATTTAGTTATTAGCCTTAAACTAGCCCGATAGAATTTTGGCATTTGGTTGATGTTTAGCTTTAATATATCGGGTTTAGAGATGTTGTTTATAAAATATTATTGTTTTTTACAGACTATAAGACGCTACCTAAATTTTGGAGGCAATTTTTTGAAGAAAAAAGTGCGTCTTATAGTCCATAAAATACGGTAGTTAATTAGACAATAATTTCAAATTTATTTTTTTTAAATTGTCAGTTTATTACTGTTGCCTATACTTGTAGATTTTGTTTTACTCTTTCTGCCTTGTTGGTACTAAGAAGACCTTTTAGTCTTAAGCATCATGGGTTCAGCGAAGTCCACGGTGGGATAGCTGAGGGATAGTACCAGACATATCTGGGATAGACCATCCCTGAAAATCAAGGGCGTCGCCAGCCAGTGGGCCAGGGGGGGCCAAGATGATATAAATTGATAGAGGATATGAATTGTATGTAGGTAAAATAAAAACGATTCATAAATTTTAAGAAGCTTAAGAAGATTATTTTAATTAAAACATAATCTTCTTGGGTTTTTCGCGCGGGAATTATAAATCGGGCAATAAATGAAATTGAAACATTTTAAATGGACACATTTAAATAATTTTTTTCGTATGTCTAGGGGGGCAACTGCCCCTCTGCCCCCCTCTGGCGACGCCCTTGCTGAAAATTCTTGCGTTACACTTACTCATACCCTTAACCTTCAGTTCAAGATTAAGTTTTAAGTTAAGTTTTAAGCTTACACTCCATGATATATCACGTGACGTAATAGTCAGCGAACTTATGAAAATATTATATGTAGTACCAAGTTTATAAAAAGATTGTATAAATGTACAGCAGCTGCATTGAGGTCTAGAAGAGCACAGTTTGGCCACTGTGGCTGTATACTAATATATTTTTTATAATAATGATAAAATGTACAAAATTATTTAAATAATATATGCTTTATATATTTACTAATATATATATTAATATATTAATATTTTAATAGATACATATTTATTAGTATTATTATTTAAATAATATATATATTATGTTATGTTTTAATTATATGTTTGATGTATTCTTAACAATAATAATAATAAAAATTATGATATTAATTTTTTTATTTTGAATTTAATGTTTTTAAAAGGAATTCATCACAGAATAATAATGGAAATAATCAAGTTACAATTACAAAACAAAATAGAATATATAATTCAGATAAACAGAATGAAATAAATAAAGAGGTAAAACTTTTAAAATAATTTAAGTATTAAAACAATATTGATTTAATTGTTTTACATTCTTTATAGTGTTGATTTATTATTGTAGTAGAAGAAGGAACATAATTTTTAAAACAATTAATAAGCTTACAGTAGACTCTTGATAATGTGAAATGGAAGGGACAGAGAAAATTTTTGAGTTAATAAAATTTCAAGTTACAGAAACTACCATTATTTTTATGAGATTGTAAATATCACAATAAAAATAATATAATTAGACTCAAATACAATATATTTTATTGTCTTTTAGATATATGTACAAAATAACAAAACATTGATACTATTACTTATTGGAAAATATGGAAAGAAAACTCTGATTTTTATTATAATAAAAATTTACTTTTAAACACTTACAAATAATAAACAATATTGTAATAAAATTAAATTTATTAAAGTTTTTCTTTTAAATTGCAAAACATCTTAACAAAAAGTTGCTTTTTTTTGTAAAGTAACATAAATACGTAGGGTGGACATCATGCCAACAAATGTACGTACACAAGGAGAATAACTCAACGTAAAAAGGGTGTTAAGAAATATTTTATTTCTCTGCGAGCACTTTCGATGCTGTTATGAATGTTGTCTTCAGGCACAAATACGAATTAAATGTTTTTTTCAAACAAATTTTAAATTACAAATCAAAATGGCCTTAATCGAATTGAACAAATTTTAAAATTACAGACAGACACAACATTAACTGAATGGAATGTAAAAATTTTTAGAACAATAATATCTAAAGACTTATTTTTAAAAATCATGTAACATCTATGTACTGTACATGTGCTTAGATATGAAGAGGTGGAAGGTCTGGGGATATGGAGAAACAAAGTTAATCAGAATTATTTAACAGCTTATACAAGCTGATCCAAATTCCAGATAACTCAAGGGTGGAGGAGTTGCATGGGGCCAATTAAAGTGTATGATTTAAACATGTTACAGGTTAATGGTTTTTATAATTTTATCATGATTTTAATGATATTGTTTTAACCACGTGAATCTTGTAATAAGTTTTGGGACAATTTTGCCATATATTTAAAAGATGTTCACATAACTGATGAGACCATTAACACCAAGTGCCAAAATGCATTTTAGGAGATACTGTATATAAGGCATTAATAGTTTCATGTGTGTGATAACCCTTTCATTAAAATAATTTATTACCTGTATGTGTTAAAAAGTATATTTGTACTATTTAAATTATAGAATGTTATTTACTTTTATTATTGCTATTTTTAATAAGTATTTTAAACACTAAATCATTTTTTAATTGTGATTGTGTACAATATAAATAAATATTTAATAAAAATAATTTCAATTTTCAAGGAAAACAAAATAGTAGAATCAAAACTTTTTATAGAAGGAACAGTTATGGGTTCCATTAATAATGAAAAAATAAAGGTAACTGTATAAATTTTATATTTATCAAAAATAAATGATATAAATTATAATATAAACATTTTATATTAACATTTTAAATAAAATTAAACATTTATTAATTAAATAGCAATAATAACAATTAGTGATATTTGAACTGGTTAATATCAGAAATTTTAAAAAAATGGAGAAGTTTCTTTAAAATGATTAGAATATTTGTATTAATATAAAACAAAGTAAGTTAATAGGATAATACTGATGAGACTATAGAATACATGTGATGATATAATATTCAAAACTATTAAAATTTACTTTAAAAAATCTCTCATATTTAGTTGTTATGGGTAATCTTCCTTTTCATGTCTCTTAATTGATAAATTAATAATTATTATTACTAAAGTTTGGGATAACACTATATCAAAATTAGTCAATAAAAAAGGAAAGAAATTCTGTTTTCAGCTATTAAGTCTTTTAATTCTGAAAGTTATAACTGATAAAATACAGAAGTAATAAATTCTAATACAGTAATATCTTGGTTTTTGTTGACTTTGGTTATTGTCGGTTTCGGTTTTCATCCATATTTTTTGCAAAAAATCTGTCTCGGTTTTCGTCGGTGTGCTCAAGTGACCTCATGACCTCACTGCTAATTTTGCAAAAACAAAGGGCAACCCACATGTTTTCCAGCGCAGTGTGGCATTATTTCTCATTGAGTGAACATTACCCTGCAATGGCCCACCATTCACCAAAGGTTCTGTTCCCTGAACACTGGGAGTTCAGTTGTGGTTTCACGCTTCGCCAGTGTGGGCTGGCCATGTGAAGTTTTCCGGGTTTTCCAGGTTTTCTCCATGTTTGTAATACCTGAATAGAGGCCAGTTACCCTTAAATAGATTTCCCGGAAGGCATTATTCTCCTCAATACAACCATCATAAACACATACAAATGCATTACATGACAATTACGTCACACTTTACCATGGGGAGATATAGGCTAGAAGCTCGTGTCCAACTAGCTTCTACAAGATAAAACATTACCCCAAGTGTCTGGTGAACAATTCCATTGCTTTCACCTTAATGCTAATTATCTTATCTTTAATCTTAATGCTTTTATCTTTATGTTAATTTAGTCTTTTATGTTAATTTCTTATTGCTTTTAGTATTTAATGCTACATTAATTCTTTAAAAAATGTGTTTTTGGTATGTATTTTGGAGTGTCTAGAACAAATTAATTGGATTTACATTGATTCATATGGAAATAATTGCCTCAGTTTTCATCGGTTTCAGATTTTGCCGATTGTTTTTGGACAGATTATCGATGAAAACTGAGGTATCACTGTACTTTAGATAAATTAATTTTATCTTCAGGCAACCTAATCAAATAAGTTGTAAATTCAAAACTGATTGCTTTTGCATTTTATGAGTTATAATTTTTATAATTAATATACTAAATTAATACACTTAAAGGCAGACATTTCTTTTCTTCTTATTATATTAATCATTACTTGTACATTATTGATATGTTTAATGTTGATTATTTTATACAAAGTATCAATTCTGATGATAATGTAGTGGCACAAAATTTGTTTTAGTAACATATCATATAATGATGCATAATATATACGATTTCTTTTACATATACCAGAAATTATATATTTTGATATCAGTAAGTTTGTTGCTTAAGGTAATGTTACAATAACTTTTTAGTTGATTTTATTGCAAATTTTGAATGATATATTATATTCCAATTTGATTTCCAGTATGAATACGACATCATTACTTTAGAAGCTATAACAATGTTTTAGTAGTTGCTGGGCTTTCTTTTAAAAAACAATTCCATAAACTGGAGCTGCTGCTGCTTCAATTCATGAAATTGTTGGATTAAAGTAGATATCACAATTGTCAATAACATGTTTGTTGATGTTGAATATTTTTGTATTGAATAAAAATAATGACATGAACAAAAATATATTCACTAATTACTTTTTTGTATAGAAGATTTAGAAGATTTTGCAAGGATTTTCAACAATATGCTGTAATATGGAAATTTAATCATAATTATAATAAACATAATTTAAACAATGCTATATATCACTTATGCTGTAATAACAGTTATCACTGGGGATCATTTCTTTTCCTATTGACTTATCACTGATATTTACAGTAGAGCGTCGATAAGTGGAACCAATTGGGGACTGGGGTCCTTCCAGTTAATGATTTGTTCCAGTTTCCGACTGTGTACGAAAAAATACATTAACCTGTCCGATGTTCAAATTTTTCTCCGTTGCGTATCGCTTCCTGTTGAATTTTTCTCCGTTGCATGTCGCTTCGCGTTGAATTTTCGTCGATTTTAAGCCTAACGAAAATTTTTATAATAATCATCGAGGCTATCGTATCGTTAAAAATTATTTCTGCATTTTGTACAAACAAAATAAATATATTAAAGAATATAAAAAACATGAAAATTATACTTTAGAAGTAAATTTAGTATCAAAAACATTCGATTCAGCACGACACAGTCCGACTGAAAATCGTTCCACTTTCCGGCCATTCCACTTACCGACGTTCCACTTATCGGCGCTCAACTGTATTTCTTTATTTATTGATATCATACATAGCACTTGATGTTTTATCCATTTTTATGTATTTTTTTCATCCATTCAATCAATTTTATACTTTTTATCAAAATAATAATACAATAGAATCCTGCAAACTCTACTCTCAATAACTTGACATTCCATATAACCTGCTATGTCATTCAAAAAAACAATAATCTAATTTATACCACTATAACTTAACACTAGGATCAAGTAAATTATTGTTCTTCAGTGGCAACACTTAATAATAGCATCAATTCCATGTGCTAACAAACTTTTAAATTAACTTTTCCCAAAGTGTCAGTGCAAAACACAACGTGAATGTCATTAACTCAAAAGTAGCCGCTGAATAGTCAATTTTTAACCATTTTTAAATTAAAGTTTAACTACAAATAGAAATAGTTACTATTGGTATTTAGTTAATGTTTATGAATTTGTACATATAATACAATACCCTATAATACAGATATAATGATGTCTAATGTCTTATTAAGACATTATTTGGAGCTAAATTTCTATGATAAAAAATTGCTGGGACAAATAATTGTAAAAATTAACAAATATTAGACTATATAATGATGAGTCAGCTTTGTCCTTGTTCACACCTCAGGAAAATAAGCCTTATGGTGGAGTTGACCTTTTATTGGAGGCTGCTTCATCTGCCTCATTATGCAAAATGTTAAAAAAAATGTTAATTGTTATTTGTTAATTCTTACTATTATTTGTCCTGGCAATTTTTTATTAAATGCATTTTATATTTTTTAATTGTGCCATTATCAAAAGAAAGTTTTTTTTAAAGTTTTGCTTAATGAGGCAGAGAAAACAGCTTCCAATAGAAAGTCAACTCCACTGTAAGACTGTTATTTTCCTGAGGTGTAAACAGGGACAAAGAAGACTCTTCATTGCATGTAAAGTCTAATATTTGTTAAATTTTTATAATCTTTTGTAGTAGAGCAATTATTTTATAGTAGATTGTACTGTAGATTTTCTTTTGCTCTGAATGCATCAAAAGTTTTTTAAAAGATTAATTTGTAAAGTATTAGTTGTGAATAGCCCATCCCAAAGTTCATAAAACTGATCATTTTCAATAACACTTTACCTTCTCAGTCCACATTAAGTCAAGTTTGCTGGACTCTACTGTAATAAGTTTTTATCTAAAAAATAATTAATATATTTTAATGAAAATAATTTTTAAAACTCATTTTATTTAAAAATGATGATTTTTATTTTAAGGTTTCTTCAGATTGTTTAAAGGAAGATAATTTCAAGTTTTTACAATCATATGCTGCTTTTCCAAAGCATAATGATGAGTGGAATGAATTAGCCCAAGTAATTTTAACGGTAAACTTTTAACATTATACATCAAATTTATTCAAATTATCAATCTCAGAAAAATAAAAATTGTTTTCAAAATATGTGAGAAGTTGCATATTTGTATATACAGTGGAACCACGCTTAACAAGCATAATTTGTTCCAGAATCTTACTCGTTAAGCGAAACAGTTTTTCCCACATAAATTAATGTAAAATACGATAATGCATTCCATGCCAAAAAAAAATACTTAAATATTTTATGTATAGCGTTTATTCAAAGACAATTATATAATATACGTTGTTAAGGAGCGTGAATCATCTCCATCTTTTCTTCTAGCATGTAATGAACCAACCTGGAATGCAAATTCGATTTGCAGAAAACAAAAAAGATCAGATAGGTCGTGTTTCTTTATGCAGCAAGAATGTAGTGAAATGACAAGCAGCATTTACCATTTAGAAACGGGTTTCAGAGTGTTTGCTGTAACGTGCTTTTTGAGCGCTGCACAAAGAAATGTGGCCATAATATGTCTGATAAACACTCCAAATGATATGCCAAATTCTTGGGCTATGTAAAGGCTATAATTAAATATTAAAAATTAAATAATTTGACTAGAGGTAGGTAGTTATGCTGCCATCTCATATTAAATTTAATAATTATAAATAATTAATTTTTAATTTAGATATTTCTAAAATTTGAGTTGGAATTGGTCATTAAATTTAATATGAGATGGCAGCATAACTACCTACCTCTAGTCAAATTAATTAATTACTAATATTTAATTATAGCCTTTACATAGCTCAAAAATTTGGCATATCTTTGGCATGTTTATTATATAATGGGCAATGGTTGTTGATGTTTATGCGTAATATGTGTGAGCACAAGTTTGGAAAAATGTTTGATTACAAGCAACACTAAGATGTTAGTGGAATGAGTGCTAAACACAGACTGATGGAGCATGTGCACAATTCGGGATTTCCCCTCTCCCCATCGCTCGTTATGTGAAAAATCGCTCATTGAGTCATTTTTTACAATTTTGTTTTGCTCATTATGCAAGATGCTCGTTAAGCGAGGTTTCACTGTATTATACTATATTTAGTTTCTGTTTTAAAATATAAATTATTCTGTGATATATAATTCAAATTTTATAACAAAACACAAAAATTTAATGTAATTAATTTTATCACTTATAGATATTCAACATTTTATTCATACAATTTAATGTAACAAATGGATATTACTTATGTTAACCATTTAAATATTAAAAATTAGATATGTTTAGAGAGATTTACCACTGAGCTCAGAAAAAAATAGTTTGAAACAACTAAGATTTTTTCAGTTCTTATGATTTACAAAAATGTTTAGTAAAAATTAAATTTATTATTTTTTGTAAAATGTACATTCAGTGTCATAGTTATCTTTCTTCCCCTTTCCGTAGAGTCATTGTTTCAGCAATCACAGTTCTACCAACTGTGCCATTTTTAGTAACCTGTGGTTGATGAGGAAAATCTTCTTAAATAAAACAAATTATGTTTTATTTAAGAAAAATCCAAATGACAAATTATTCTATTACTCTAAAATTTTTACTATTTTGGATACTAAATCTTCTTTTGTTTCTTTGATGTTGAATCTCTGTCATGTTTTTGAATCACACTATATATCAGGTTGTAAAGGTGAATTTAGACACTGATTTTTTTCTAGAAATGACTAGAAAAATATGTTTTAGAACATTCAGGGGAGTAGAATATGGTCACTTTGATAGGGCACTTCTCTCGAGTCAACTTCTTCCCTCCCTAAAATAGGGAAATATGGGTATTAGCATTAACGTCTGTTTTCCTTTTGGGGAGTAATGGTTCTCCAATGGGGGAGATAAGTTATGATTGACTATATATTGACTATATATATATATATATATATATATATAGAAGGGTTGTTTACTAGAATTCGATCAACCTTTTTCTATGCTCAGCATGCGATTATAGTGTTATCGATAATTTCAATAGTCAACTTAAAGTTTAAAGAGAGGACGCTCGACTCGTGGTGGAAGAAATTAATCGAGGTATGCGGCTACGTCTACGCATAACCCATGGTTGGTTTCCCACCAGGCCACGACTTCAAAGTGCATATGGGGGCATGATTTCTTGGTCCCTCGTCGTTTTCGCTTCACACATTTCGCTTTCTAGCTCGGATTCCTCTAACTCACTTTCGCTTTCTGGTTCCGACGGTTCTTTCTGTAGTGGAGGGAGTACGGAGGCCAGAATAGTTTCATCCCAAGGGTCGGGTAGTTCGCTAGGTGGTGGCGTGGCCCTTAATGTGTCTTCTCCTTGTGATACCTCAGATTGATCGACGGTCATGTCAGCATCATTCCGCTGTATTTTCGGTCGCTTAATCTTCCTATGGGCCGTACTTCTTCGTCGTTTCTTTTTCCGATTTGTTATAGCGTCCCTAGTGAAAGGCACTCGGAGCGTTCGTATTTGCCCTGGTTCGGGAGGATGTTTCTCCTGACTCTTGGATCCTTTTATCTTCCGTTTCCGTTTTTGGAAGGTGAACAAAAGTGAACGACCTTTTCCATCTGGTAGAATCACGTGGCTATTACGGAAATCGAGATTCAATCGCACAGTTTCAAGAATGTCTCGCCCTATTATGCCGTCACACGGAGAGGTGATCTCTGCTCGAACAATTCTGCAAAACTGGGGGAACTTGTGTCCCCTTAATTTAAAGATGGGAACCACCGTGCCTACGGTTGGGACGGAATTGCCCTGTGAACCTGCTATCTTCCTTTTGATACCAAATTTAATGGGCGCTTTACCCTTCAAGTTGTTTGCTAGATTAGTTGATATAAGCGTGCCTTCAGCTCTGAGATCAACTTGCATCTTCACAGGAATATTATTAATGTAAACTAAAATGATAGGTTTAGATCTGGAAGAGGTTCTCGTTAATCCGATCCTGCCTTTCCATTTTGTGTCGCTCTCCTCTTCTGTCGAATCGGTATAAGGGGGAGAAAAAGTTCTGTAGGAATCAGTATATTGTCGTTTCTGCTCAACTATAGGATTTCTTTTGGGTCTAATTCGAGGTCGTTGACCTTTGACACTTCTCACTTGGCCTTTCCAGCGATCTCGATCCTCTGCTGGAGACTGGGATTTGAATCGAACTCTATTTCTGTCATTTCCTATGTCGTTATTGTTATTATATCGGTTCTGGTGTTGATTTTGGTAGCTCGGTCGGTCGGGTCTGCGGTTGGGATTGACATAGGTGGGATTCGCAAAACTTTCCCGACCATCTCGTCTCCCATATGGGGTCCTATAATCACGTGGAATTGTACCTTGAGTGAGCCTGTCCATTCTACCTTTGATTTCTTCCAGCGTCTCCATTAACTGGGTTAAATTGTCTAACGAGGGATGATCGGTCAATTGCTCTGAATTTCTAACTGTTCGCATATTCCCGCGTGAACGCACGGTGAGTTCTTCAATTGTTTCCTCATTAATCGTGGCATCTAGCGCCTCATCAAAGGATTTAGGATCACGGCTCATTACCCTTTGTTGGATCCTCAACGTGATTCCGTTCAAGAATTGGACCTTTAGGCGTTCGTCTAACTCTTTTCTTTGCACTCGCTGAATGATAGCGGTTTCTGCCACGTCCACACTGGTTTCCGGTGTGATTTCCAGTGGTGATATTCGGCGGGTTCGCACAGGTTTGGCCGAACCTGTTGTTAAAATTTTCAGTTTTCCGAACCTTGTTAAACACACGGAACATTTCTCAGTGGGTTTGTTTTTTTTTAAAAAAAATATATTAAAATATGCGTATTATACTCTGTAATACTACTAAACTAGAGCCTTATACCCTGTTCGTACCGAGCATTTCAATCTAGATTGTGAGCAAGGTCAGGGAGTATGTCTTGGTGCGATCTCTCTCGACCGTTTCAATCGAGGTTTAATCGCGATCGATTCAAGAGAGTTCTTGAAAGTAGATCCAGTCATAAGAGAGATCCCAGAATGCCACGCGCGCGAGATAATACAAGATGGCTGTCGAACACATGTTGAGCTATGGACAGCGAAAGAAAAAGTATAATGTATCTCGAGAGATGATGACACGTGTGTATTTCGAGAAGCGCCATTTCGCGGTAAAGATTACCCCTGCCTAAAAAAAATTGGTCGACAGCCCTAAAATATTATCGTTACCTGCCGTTCACCCATGGCTCGTTACGTTCCAAGTACGCCACTGATTGTTAGATATACGGTTGCAAGAAAAGGTATTGTATTTATTTCTATTCAAAACTTCCATTTCGTTTGTCGGTGATTGTCAGGGAAAAATTTTCTGCTAGCGAACCCCTTGTTAAATATTTCGAATATCACCACTGGTGATTTCTATCTCTGTCGCTAGCGCTTGCAACCGGGCGGCATACGTTTGGACATCTTCATCCCTTCTTTGAACGCAAGAATAAAATTTATTTAATCTAAAAGTAAGAGGCACTCGATCAAAGCGCTGGAGCATAATTCTTTTAAACTCGTCAAAATCATCAACTTCTTTGATTCGCCGATCCTTTTGTACGAATTCCTGGGCTATCCTTGCTGGTTTTAATTTCGCTACCGCCAGCATTTGCACTTTCAACCATGCGGCAACCTTCATAATATCTGCTAAAGAATCGAAAAAGTCCATTACACAGGGGCATCTCGTGTCTCCAGAGAATACGGGCAACAATGGAATTATTTTGCCTAGACCGCCCAACGTAAGGGGGTTTGGTCCTGGATTTGGGATCGGTGTGGGTTCGCTGGGTTAGCAGGCCCTGCCACAGATTGAGGTTTGGGTTCCATTATTTCTACTAACTTAAAGCAGCTTGGATATTCTTCCTATACTTGTCCTATTCCTTCTACTTATAATTAAGTCCCTAATTTGACTTAAATCGACCTTGTTACTCGAATATGGCCTTTTTTTTCTTATCGATAGTTCAAAGAAATCGAACCTCACTCCTGACACGAATTTGTGGGAACGCCAGGAGGTAGGACGGAGTCGTACCTCCTTTTTTCGGCGAACAGGTCGGCAAGACCCACCCCACTGTTACGGATGGCTAAATTTTTATGATATCCCCACTTGTCGGGAGTGGGTATTTATTTGTCAGGTTGAGTGGAGGAAGCATGTGGGTTCGTCGATAAGTTTAAGGTGATATTCGAAATAACAGAACCATGATGAAAACAAGTAACGATTTATTTAGACAGATAAACAAAATACAGAAAATCTAACGTGTCCAGTTCCTAACCGCGGGGGAGAGAGAGAGTTACAAATTTCGGGGTCATACCTCTTCCTAGGATGTATCGGCTGTAATCGTAGGAGTAATCGTCTCGATAAGCAGGAGGATCGGTTGTTCTCTGGTCGTGGAGATAAGCAGGAGGATCGGTCGGGGCGGCTCATCATCAGCGGGCTTCGGAGTCCTCGGGTTTTGGCCCTTGATTTTTGATTCGAATTCGACAGGACGTGTGTCTTATGCGGACTTTCAGCGACCCCGTTATCAGCCTTTTCCCCCCTTATATACTACAGGTCACGTTATCTTCGATCACCAATCGCGATAGTTGGTGAATCGCTGATGATTCGATCTCCGTGACTAAGAGTTTGGATCCAGAGAGAAAGGAAGTGCTTTTCGACGGCGGAAGGCTGCACATCCTTTGAATTTCAACCATTTTTTCAATTTCCCACGAGGGAATTTGAACAACAACAAAAAGAGATTTTGGGCCGGGTTAAACCCGGTCCTCACACACAGAAATTATATAAGGACTTCTCAAAAAGGGTTTTGGACTGAAAAAAGCTTTCAGCTAGCTATAGAGCACGTTAGAATGGGCAGAAACTTAACAATACCTATACTGTGCTGTTATACTTACTATGAAGTACTTTGTACTACATATGCAATAAATTAAATTTGGTTAAGATATTCAAAAATTAATTTTATGCAATTATATTTGTTATCTTACCCTAATGGCATTTGGCATCTCACCCGGATACTTGGGGTGAGATGCCTAAAATGCCAGACAGTAAAAAAGTCATCATTGCAAACACAATATACAATTATTTTTCATATACTCCAAAGTTTTATTTGAGAAACATGCTCAAGAATATGGTATTTTCGTCAGAGGCCTCCAAAACCCAAATTATCGCTATAATTTCCTTTATAAGCATAATGTTAGGCATCTTCCCCCGAATCACTATACATAACTTTATTTCCCCCAAACATATTTATGTAGCTAAAATTAGTTTTAACTAATGTTAAAAGTTAAAACCAGTTTTATCCAAAATCAAAACATGTACAGCAGTAAATTAACTAGACAAAATGGGTTTTGTCTAGTTAATTTACTGCTAACTTTAATTTACTGCTAATGTTAATTTACTGCTACTGTAAATTCTAGTTTTAACTAGACTTGTCTAGTAACTAGGCAAAACGGGTTTTGTCTAGTTAAAACTAGAACTTACTGCTAGTCAAAAATGAATTTGAGTTAAAACAAGTTTTAACAAAGACATCCAGTATAAAGGTTTTAACAAAGACATCCAGTACCAAGGTTTTAACAAAGACATCCAGTATAAACTAGTTTCAACTAGTTAAAACGAGTTTTGACTGTAACATATATATACAGTCAAACCTGTTTTTGTGTGGTTTTTTATTTGTGCGATTTTTTTTTGTGTGGTATATGAAAATTTCAATTAAATTGGAACATAATTGACTCCTGTAAAATTTTTTAAAACTATTGGATGTTTTCTATGACATCATCAGGTATTTTTTCATTTTTTATTCAGTAAAATTTTTTTCTCATATGTTTATTTTGGTCCCATCTTATTTTAATAGCATAAAAATCATAAATGTTATATTATATTTGAACAGATGCAGTAAGTTAGCTCCCCTCCAGCTTTAGACTGCAGGTGTGAAATTTCAGCCTTATTAAATGAAATAACACTTCCTGCAGCTATATTTATCAAATAAAATCATTATTTAACGATTATTTTTAACTTTTTAATGTTAGATTGGTATTTAAGTGGAAATAATTAATTAATATAAAAAATAAAATTCTTAGAGGATTTTTTCCCATTAGGGATTGCAGAAAAAGGCCCAAGGAGTTAAAAAAGCAATTCCTAGTTATTTCGTACGGTTTTGAGTTATTTTCTACGTGAGACTTTTTTTATGCAGTCCCTATCCACTGCAAAAAAACAGGTTTGACTGTACATATATATTTTATTTATATATTTATTTATTTTGTCTGCTTGAATAGTTTAACAGAATATATTAATTTTAATAATTCAGAAATATTAAATTGCAATTAATAAAATGTAAATAAATTATTCAAAATTCATTTAAATTGCTCAAGAAATGAATCATTCTGAAATGTGAAAATTTAGCTTTTTAGTATTTTCTAATTTTGAATCCAAAAATTTTAATTACATTGAAATAATTAAATTTGAAATTAAATTTATTGTATAAGTAAAAGCAAAATTAAAATTTTAAATTTAAAAATATATATTATATATTTCTTTTATTAATAGGATATATATCTTGAAAATCCAAATGTAAAATGGGAGAATATTGTTGGTTTGAATTCAGCTAAAAACTTAATTAAAGAAGCTGTGGTTTATCCCATTAAAGTAAGTATTTAAAAATAAATTTTACTTATATACATAATTAATTGCTTAATGTAATAATTGCTATATTGATATTGATTATACTTTTTAAATATTACATTATTATTCCATTTTTTTATTTTAAATTAATTAAACTTATAACAAATGATAGACATACATTACTTTATAATTAATTAAGAAATGATTCAATAGAACTATTAAAAGGAATTAATTTTTATTTATATATAATTGTAAATTATAATAATCACTTACAAAACGTTTTTAGATAAACATATTCATCTTCAAGAATTTAATAGCAAGACTAATTCAATACATTTATATTGTTGTTTAAGAATAAACTAGAGGTATATAATTAAATATTGTATGTAGCTATAAAGTATATTTTATAATTAAAGATAAGTAAACTATACAATCTGAAAGTTGCATGAAAATAAAATTTTTATTTTAAATA
This sequence comes from Centruroides vittatus, assembly GCF_030686945.1. Classification (NCBI taxonomy): domain Eukaryota; kingdom Metazoa; phylum Arthropoda; class Arachnida; order Scorpiones; family Buthidae; genus Centruroides; species Centruroides vittatus. The sequence goes on from NW_027122703.1 coordinate 3,995,203, forward strand.
CGATAGCCATAAATGAAGTACAGTAGAACCATATGTGACCAATACATTTCAAGACTTCTCACATGTGCTATTTTGAACAAATTTCCACATATCTCATTAATTATTTCCTACACTAACATAGCTATCACACATTTTTCATATAAATAAGGTAAAGAAACACTATATTAATAATAAATTGCATGATACTGTTAAAGCATGAAAACAATTTTAAAAAATTTTTACAAGCAGACTTTAATTTTTTCTCACTAAATCTAAGATTTTAATTTATTTCTCTAAATTAAGCACTTTGTGATTTTACTTTGATTTATCAAAGTTACCAGATTACTACCCTTGTGTTTTTGAGCCACATTTGCAAAGTAATTAGCATAAATGAAACAAAACAGCACTGATATCACATGGACACTACCTGTTACAAGTGAGAACTCTGGACAAAGACTGATGTGAGTTCCAGTGTTTAATGCAAAACAAAGAAATGAGTCACAATAATCTTCCAGAATGAAATTGAGTGTGACTGAATGAGATGCTGTGAGACTTCATACACCTTAAAAAATGATTCAGATTTAGCATGCAATAAATAAATTTTATTTTATGCATTTTTCATTTTTTTAAATGGTCAATAGCAAAAATTTGAAACTCTATGTGATGAATCTGAATCTGTTTGGATCTTACTATATATGTATTTATCTCATATTAATTAAAATGCCATATTTTTTATCTTTAAATAAATTTTTATAATTCTTAATATGTTGTAGATTAAAGAATTAAACTAAAAATTTTAAATATATATTTTTTTCAGTATCCTGAACTGTTCTCTGGTTTATTGTCTCCGTGGAAAGGACTTCTCCTCTTTGGTCCTCCTGGTAACAATTTCATATTTTACTATATTCAGTGATAACATAAAAAACTGATAATTCTTTCAGTATTTAAATTAATATTACTGTATTTTTGTGCCTAGAACTCATAGGTTATCTGTTTTAAAACAGTTTGAAAGGAATTGTGATGAGGGGTTACATACTGATTTTAAATTACAAATCCAAACTTTTGCCTATACAATAATGATTCTTTCATAGACAAGAGTTTGTATTTACAGTTTTTATAGGCATGGGGTATATAGTAAGAGGACTATGTGAAAGTTTTATTTTTGTTCTAGCAATAACTTTCAAGATATATGCACAAAAATGTGGTGGTAAGAATTTTCAATAAAAAAATTTCTTTAAGGTACTGGAAAAACAATGTTAGCTAAAGCTGTAGCAACTGAATGTCAAACTACATTCTTTAATATATCTGCTGCTACAATCATTAGCAAATGGAGAGGAGATTCAGAAAAACTGATTCGGGTATTTATTTTAACTATATAAATATTACCTTTAAAATTAAACAAATTAACAAAACCATTTATTAATAAGATAATTTATACAATATTGATTTCTAATTTTAACAAAGATTAAAAATCAATAGCATATAAATTATTTTATTAAATATTTAAAATTCATTAATTTTTTTAGTGTTCGTTTTTTTTGTAATATTATGGCTATTTATAGTAATTACAAAGATTTATATTATATATACGAAATTAGTGAATATTGTGATAACTTGGTATGCTGCTAAATAGCATGATATCATCTTAATATTTTTAACTAATTCCAAAAAATTTTCAAAAGGTGAACAGCAGAAAAAAAATGGATTTGAACATTGGATGGCAGAAACATATTAAAGACAAATTATCATATAAGATTAAGAGTGACAATACAAAATTTTATTGGGTCATCAAGAAAGTATTTTCAGTTTTACAATATTGGTGCATTTTCAGCAGTGATATATAGTGGTATTTGATTCACTATATAAAGCATTGTTGAACAAATCCTAGGACCAGTGGACCCACAAATTGACTTATCGTCAAATGCTGGTCATATAAAGGTATGCTCTTCACTGCTTTTGTAGAAGTGATCTTTTTTGAATCAGCTAGTGAGCATGGTTAATGAAATAACATGAAACACTCCTTCTTATTCCTTTTTTTTCCAATGTGGAAATTCTCTCTGCATACAATTCAACAACAACTATAATTTCACAACTGGACCATAGGAGATGTTTGATTAACTATTTTTCAATACTTAAGAAGTTACGTAGGGACAAGAGTAACAACATAATAGTGACATATAAATGCAATCCCACAATATTTGGTATCCTTAGAAATGACAAACCCAAGAAAAGACATTCCAACACCCAGGACTATATACCATCCCCCTGAAGGACAAGTGTTTCAACAGAAGACTTCTCTATGAAGGGGCCACTACATGTAACTTTGAGAAAAGGATCAAAGAACATCAATACACAGTAAACAAAAATATGAACAACACAATACTAGCAGTCTATGCCAAACAACAAAGAATGTAAGTTTTTAAGGGAGGCCAAGATAATTCAATCAGCAATGAGCAAGATATAGAGATGCTTGAAATTTATAAGGCCCATCAGAAACAGACATGTATTAATCACAGAGACACTTTATCAGAGCTGAAGGTCTATTTATAGACTTTGATGTGGTATTACACTGTTGCTTTACATTAACAACTGCAATATGTTTTGTCTTATACAGTAGACTCTTCCATATCTGAATTAATTTCGGTGGGAGTGATCCAGATGTCAAAAAACTTCATATAAGGGAGAGTGATAATTTTTAAATAAGACTGTAACATATGTACCTAATGTATGTTTAAAAAAATGTTTATTTTGATTTTGACATTCATTTTTCACAATTATGATTAATTTTGAAAGTATTGTGTTAAAGTTGTTTGTTTTATTCTTCTGGATTCACTGATAAGATGCTACACACACCAATGCATTATCATTAGCACATCAGTGATGATTGGTGCATTGTGTCCTTTTACAAACTTCAATGCAACCTTAATAAAAAAAATTTAAAAATGTATGTGTAAAAATGTAAACACACTGCAGTATGGAAAAGTGATATACAGAGAAATGTACATTTTTTGAAAGTTTTTTTCTTCTTGACATTAGAATTAATAACATGGGACTGAAGCTACATGAGGGGTGAATTGACATCGTTTTTACATAACCTTGAAACAGATGCTGAACAAATGTGGGAGTAAAGTCACATCATATTGTAAAATGAATTGTAGCAATGCAGTTGGCTTCACACAGTCTTATGGATTTGATGTATTTGTTTGGTTTAAGGTCTGGAAACCAATTATTTTAATAATAGTAAGTTCATTGTTAGTTTCCCTCCCTTTTGGTTTTTAGTATACTTAATATTTCATTATTAATAGTAGAATCGTCTATCAGAATTCAGAAAATGTGGACAAAAATAAGACATTTACTGGTCCCAAATAATGTGATATATCACATTATTTATCATAATTATATATATATATATATATATTATATATATATAAAATAAATTTTATGCTCATTAGTTTTAGTTATTTAGTATGTTGGTTGTATTAAAAATTGTACACTGCACTGTATATATCAAAAATTCCTTTGTATTAGTTAACTGTTAGTGTTATAATTATATGTTGGTGCTATGTGTTTGTAAGCTGATGAGGGGTCCTTGTACCCGAAATGCATCCTTAAATTTGAAAGTGATTATTAAAGACTAACTTTTTTGTAAAAGATCTGGTCTTTTTTTCTGTCGGCCTTGGTGTGATAAGCCCTCCAAATTGTTAAATCCTATTTATTAGGCTAACTAACTCTATCTAATGGTTTTCCATGTTGATTATAACTTTCTTTTGAAAACATGTTACAGAATTGAAACATACATAAGTGAGGAAACATAATTATAAGTTCATCATAGTACATACAGATTAATGTTGCATTAAAAATTTACTTTTATTTTGCCAATCTGCAAATATTTTAATTATTTTAGTCATCCCTATAATAGTCAGACATGTACATCAATGTGCTGATTTTGGCAGCTGTTCAAAGGTCAGCTGCCAAAACTGGTCAACAGGAAAGGCATCATCCTCCTGCATGACTATGCCAGAACATTACAAGGAGAACAGTGCAGAAATTGCAAGAGTTGAACATTGAAGTTTTGCCTCATCTCCTATATTCACCTAATCTTTCCCCAACAGACTTACTTCTTTTGCTCTTTGGATATTGTCTTCAGGGAGAAACATTTCAGGAAACAAAGTGATGTTGAAAATGCCCTTCATTATGTTTTCGGTTTCTAAAACACTAGATTTTTATGTATCCATTAATAAAATCATTTGTATCTTGTTGGCAAAACTGTGTTTAATACATTAGTTCTAATTTTGATTAAATATGTTGCTTGATAGTGGAGTTATGTTTTACAGTTGACAATTAAAAACCAAAAATACTTTCCTGATGATCTAATAACAAGCAATATTGAAGGCAAAAACTTTTGAAAGTTCTGATCCAAAGTAAAATAATAAAATTATGTTATTCCAAATAATTCTAATAACGTTTTAAAGGAAATACAATTGATTCTTGATAAGTCAAATTTTATTTCTGCCTCCAATTTAACTTCCATAGGCTCAATACATTTTGTGTGTCTGTGTGTTTATAAGTCAAAATGTTTTTGAGAACAGGTTTTAATAACTCAATTTAAGATTCAGTAAATTTATTTCATGTCTGATATTATGTACTTTGTTGCATTACAGGTTGATTAAATGTTGAAGCAGTATTTTCTAAATTTAAACTAAATTTTAGTTAATATATATATATTAGGTGTTGTTTGAGTTGGCTCGAATTTATGCTCCATCAACTATTTTCTTGGATGAAATAGATTCATTAATGGGTCAAAGAGTTTCTCAATCAGGAAAGTGAGTTAATATTTCTGTTCTTAAGTTTAGATATTATTAAAAAAGATTTTAAATAAATAAATAAACCAAGAAATTTTTTAATTTTTATATTTAGAAATAGATTTATTAATAAAGAGATTTTGTTTGAATTTTATTAAAATATGAGATGATGAGCAACTTAGATTGAAAACATTTGGTTTTATTTATTTATTTATTGTCATTGATACATGTACTCCCATACAAGGGGGGAGGGGAAATGAAACAAAATTTATAAAATAAGCAGCAATATAATAATTTTTTAATTTATACTTAAACATTACAATTAGCACAAATAATACAAAGATTTAACAAAAAAGGTCAACAATTTATATATGATTGTCTTCGACAATCATAAATAATTCTTTGAAAAATCATCAGTGAAAATCTTTCTCTTTAACATATGTAAGACAGGACGTTATGCAAAAATGTGTGTTAGTACACAGTCCTGATCAATAATACAATATGGGCAAAATTGCTCCTTATAAATATCTATATGCTGAACACTCACCATAATCTAGTATTTATTAAGATGTAATTGCCTTAACAAACTTTTCATAGAAAATCCAATGTTATAATATAGGTAGTTGACAGTCTGTCAATCCATACTACTTTCATAAATGTTGTGTTACTGAACTGAAACATAATTCATCATATCTATTAACAGGCTATATCTTGATTCCATAATTCATCACATCTAATTTTCATTAAGTCACACAAATAAATTCTCAATTGTAACTATGAATGATTCGAAATTACAAAAGAATGGCCTAAATTAAAAATATTTTTATTTTATAGACCCCAATTTTTCTTACTTGAATTTCTTTTCTGAAATAATGAATCATAAACACAATAACAAAGGTCATGATGAGGAAGATCAAGAATCTTAGACCAGAACAACAAAATATTTTTTTAAATATTAATTTTAAGCGGGGTTTCCCTAATTCCAATCTTACAATCAAACTAGGCACTGAATATTCAAGCTTAAATAATCTTATGAAATATCTTAATAGCACTTTCTCAGTTTTCTCAATAAAATCCAAACTCCAAATTGGTATCAAGTATGTCAGTTTAGACTTTAACATAGCATCAAAAAGTTTAAACATTGCTTTAATAGAGTTCATCCTCATTTTTTTCTGTAATGCCAAAAGACAACCTGTCTTCTGTTGTATATTTTTCTCTACTATATCCAAATGATAATTAAAAACTCCAGAGGAGGAAAAATTCAGTCCTAAATATTTATAATGAGAGATGAAATTAATTTCTACATTCTTAATAAAAATTTTATCAGTTTTATGAAGTCTTCCTCCATTACAAAACACTAATCCCTTTGTTTTCTGAAAATTAATAGAAAGATCATTTCTCATCATATAATCAGATAATAAAATCAGTTTCTTCTGTAAAGGTGACTTTGAGTCTGCTAATAATAATACTTCATCTGCATATAGAAGACAATGCAGCTTATCCTTGACATTTAGGTAAAAACCAAAAGATCAGAATGAGGAAATATCTCTGGAAGATTATTTATAAACATTTGGTTTTAATAAATAAGCTTTGTATACAACAATATTAAAATTTTTCAATAAAATAGTAATTTTTTCTTAATTAAATAGAACTCTCCTATATTTTATTTAAAGCTGAAAAATGATGACACTTATGTAAAGTGTGAGATTTTAAGTTTTTTTGTGAGTTTTAAAACTTTAATAGTATTTAATTATTATTTCCCTTCTTTCTTTAATTCCCCCCCTTTTTTTGTGGAGTATCAAACTACTCTTCCTTCTAGACATTAGCCAAAGGTCGAGAAGAGATCTTTTCTTTTTCCCTTCGATTTCCGCGGCACTTCGAAAGATGACCTTTTACCCTTTCAAATTCATCTCGGACGTCAGAAAAGGTTCTTCCCTCATGACCGGGTATCATTTGTTCCTTTCCTCCTTTGTTATGATCTATGCTGCTAACCAATTAACAAGAGCCTGAATTTGTTACTAATTTTAAACAAACTTCAAAAAATTTCTCTAGTAAAAACTTTTTATGGTTGTTTTAGTGAATGCTTTTTTGCAAACCTCAGTTTTTCTTTTTAAATAAAATTTAAAACATTTTTATTCTACATGCAATTAAAATTTTAAAATTATTTATTAATTAATAGATAAATATAATTAAAATAATGCCAATTAGACATCTTTATATATTGAAATGGAATTTCCCTTCCAATCAAATACTTTTTAAACTTATAAGTTCTCAGTCGATAGAGTTCTTTGAGTGTTTGGAGTATTCAGGCATTTGAGATTTAAATTACTTTTAGCAAGGAGTGATTTTTTATTTAAATTGTTTTTTCAGTTTATTATAGTTACAAGTTATTCTTTTTGTTATCTAAATTAGTTTTTGTATTATTTTGATTAAATGTTATTTGTGTAAAGTATTTTTGTCAAAATGAACATCTTTTGTCTTAAACTATTATGTTAATAACAAGCATTGGGATTTATTAATAGAAGAATGGAGAATGTTGTTTTAGATACATCAGATTGTTCAAAACGAAGTTGTCATAACTTTATGAATAAATACATGCATAGTTTTTAAAACTAATCTCTGTTTGAAATTAGTTTAAAAATTGTTTCTGCTTCCGGTTTAAAACGATTTTAAAAATTTAATTTAAAAAAGTAAAAAATTAGTTTAAATCTTTTATCACCTTTAACACCAAAAGACAGTAATCATATTCAGAATGATAAACTTGTAAATAGTGTTTGACATTTTTATTGTTTAATTTAATAAATAATTTAATTAAAATAATAGTTAATTATTTAACATTAAATTAATCATTAACTAATTATTTTATAATTTAGATTATGTGATTAATTCAGTTTTGTAATTAATATTGATAAACAATATGACTTATAAATTATTTTTAATTCTTTGAAATCTTCAAAAATTTAGTGAACATGAGGCTAGCAGAAGAATGAAAACAGAACTGATGATTCAAATGGATGGATTAGCTCGCTCTGATCATTTAGTATTTGTATTAGCTGCTTCAAATATACCATGGTATATGATTTAAATAATGTAAAAATTTAAATACATAATGAAGACATTTTTTAATAATTTTGTTTTTTTATATGTAGGGAATTAGATCATGCTATTTTACGAAGACTAGAGAAAAGAATATTAGTTTCATTGCCAAATAGGGAAATCAGAATAGCATTATTTCAGCAGTTTCTTCCACCAACTGTTGTTCAAAATAAAATTATATGTGTCGAAAGCAATTTAGATTACTACTGTTTAGCTGATGTAAGTTAGATTTTAATCTTTATATATATATAAGATCAAATTTATATAATAAATGTAAAAAAGGTATTTAGTAGTTTTTAATAAATTTTTAAATTATAATTTACAATACATTGCATGCACAAATGCCTATACTGTGATGTCTTGTCTTCAAATTTAATTTTTTTCCAGTAAGCAGTTTAAACTCTGAATTGTTCAAACTTCAAATCAATTTTCCCCATTAGAAATAATGGAAAGTGAATTAATCCTTTTGTAAATCATAAACAATATCCATTTTGATAAACTTAAACAGCAAAAACACATAATTTAAATTAAAAGTAACACAATTGAAATGCCCTAAATAATAAATTAAAACATAAAAACAATAAATAAAATACATAAATACTGTATAATAAAATGAAAATTGCATTTACTGTATTTTAGTAAGAAGTGGTGATGTCCATTTCTTAAGTTCTCTATGTAGCTTGCTTGACTTTTTCACAAATAGTAGTTCCTCTTGAAGATGATATCCTCTTGAAGATGATATTATCAGCCAATTGCTTCTCATTTACCCATACTAGGAGGAGTTTTTCTATTTTCTCAATAACATGGGATTCCTGGAAGTCAACACTGACTTTTAGCTACATTTGTTGCTTTTATTGCTTCCTTGTTCTTAAGAATAGCACACACTTCAGCATCTTAAACATGGCCACTGGATCTGTCACATGTGTACTGCTTTCATGTTTCACAGCAAGTTCCTTTTTTACCTTAATTGTCTATACTACTGTGGTCGTTTGTTGTGTGACATAATGTTGTCTGCAAAGGAAACGTACAAACAAAAGAAAAGACACACGAAAACTTTCTATATTATACAATCCTTTCTTATTCACGACGAACAGGTTCGGTTTTAAGGAATTCCAACTGTTCTTGTAAACTTTACAAGATTCGAAGTGCATCACATAGGGTTTCTTGTTGGTTTTCATACAAGTCAGGAATATAATTTACACACGGAATGGTCACGTAATAATCTTTTTAGCACGACCATATACATGAACCTTACTTAACTAATTCTTAAAACTACCTTAAAACTAACTTAACCTAAGGAAGTAAAAATAGAGGTAGGAAAGTGAGGAATGAGGAAGGATGGAAGTCTACAATCACTTGGGATTTGTTCTCTCATCTGTGCCAATATGCTCTTTGGGTAGGAGTTTTTTTGGAGATTATTATTCCTACCATCTTGATGATTCCTTTGCTGATTTCAAGATTCTTGAGTATCAAATTCTCTTTCCAATTCAGTGTCTAGGTATAATTCTTTTCCCATACCAAACTATACAGTTCTCTGAGATTCTTAAAGGCGTCTTTGGGCCTTTCGCTAATACAAAGTTCCTTCCATACCCTTTTTTTTTAATAGTCTTTGTCCTCTCGATTTTCTCGTCATGATCTCCCTTTGACTTTCTTAACAATGTGTCTGACCCCTTCGCTCTCTAGTTGAAAACTGATCAACTCGCTGGTCGTTTTTCAGCCGGTCACCTTATCTCCTATTGTTCCCTTCCTGTTCGTGGAATGGATAATTCTACCCAAAGGTAATAATGGTCATTCTAGAAAGTTCCAGAAAAGGATATAAGAAAGAAATAGAAGAAATCACAGAAATAGCATAGAATTATGACTGTATACAAATATACATGTTTTAATATATACATATATATGGCTGACAGCCACACTACAACCTTCTTCTTAGACTTCATTGCTTCCACCCTTCTTGGATGCCATGGTTAATAGGCAGGGCTTATATATATCCAAACACACTAAAAATAAAGCCCTGAAAACATGAGTTTAATGCAAGAGTTGCTTTCCCAGCAAGAGAGACAACTTGGGTACACAACAGATGGCAACAAGTGCATTTTTTCACTGAATGCATAATCTGAACTTAGAAGCATCACTTGAACTTCAGTTAAATAGCTCTTAAATTTAGCATTCAAACTGAAGTATGAGATAGCACTGTATTTCTTAATCCTTGTACATTTTTTTTTTAAATCTATTTTCACTTTTGCAAAATAAAGGTACATCCTAGAATCAATAGCATCTTACGTTCACTGTCCAAAACAACAATTAGCACTTATCATTAGTAGAATACATGATACATTATAGATCAATAATGGATATTTTGGATCTATTGCTTAATGCTTACATCAGTGCAAATGAGCTTTGTTGGTAATGAATGTTTAATTTAAACTGCATTTTTAATGTTTACAATACTGTCAAAACTACATCATGGTTTAGTACTAATACTGTTTATACAGAATAGTATGAAAATAATGTGCCAATTATTATCTATTTCATGAAGTTTGTATTTGTTTTTTTTCAAACTTGTTATATTTAACAACCAAATTGAGTATTTAAAAATTTTAAAAAAATCTTGAAATTTAATTATAAACTCACAACATCTCCATCATGCACTGTTATTGGTATCCTACAAAACTGTTTGCTTCATTCTAATTGTCTTTAATAGGATTTTTATTATAATTAAAAATTTAAAATATACTTAGAAAAATATCCATATACATAAATATAGTACATAAATATAAAACATTTGCAATCTTTTCCTTTTAAATTAATATTATTTAATTTTGTTAATAAGGGAGCAAGGTGAAAAGACTAATTTCAAATTCAAATTTTAAGTAATGTAATGATTTAATTTATTTTTCAAAATAAATAACAGAATACCATAACACTATATGAAATATAAATGAAAAACATTTTTTTTTTTTAAATAACAAAACTTTTATACTTATTTTTATGAAAAAGTCCATAAGAATAGATTTATTTTTAATCTCTGATCTTTAATTTACTAGTATGTGTAATATCTCTGTTTTTGTAATTTTCCATTACAGAACTAATATCCATAAATTAACTATAAAACTAATAACTAACAAATTTTTAAATAAATCCATAATCAGCTAAAGAATTAATAGTGACTAAGTTTTTAAACTCTCATAATTTTTGTTTGATTCAAAATTCAAACTCTTATCTATGATGATATTAATTGAATCTGAATAAAATGAGTTTTACATAAGGCATTAATTTGCTCAATATTTTCTAAGTGTTGAGTAATCCTTTGCATAAAATGTTAATTTATAGACCTATTCAAAACATCTATGCTCATGTAGCATCAATCAAATATTAACTTTCTGAATGTTAATTAGGAAACAATGAGCTTAACAGAGGCTTCAGAATAAAAACAGATAATAATGTGAAAAGCTTTAAAGAATCTTATTCAACATTTCACATAGTATAGCTCTGAAATTCATATATGTGTAGGCAATCCAGCAGTAAGGAAGTACTAGAAAATAATCCTAGAATCTAAAAACCTTTAAAAACTAACTTTGTAAGGACTAAAAGATGACATAAATAGATTTTAATTTTAAGCATAATTTTTAATAACAAAATGTCACATTTAATACAGAAACAAATAAAATACTTTAAGATAATGTTACTTATATATACTTTAAGATAATGTTACTTATATATACTTTAAGATAATGTTACTTATATATACTTTAAGATTATAAATTGAGAGAAACTGAAACTAAATTGAACCAAGATTGAATAAGCTTTCAATATTTTCTAACTAATAATCTGTATTCATATTATCTGATAGTATTAAGAGAATAATGTAGATGTTAGGAGAGTTTTATATAATTAAGATACTTTGGACTTATTATTTAATTGTCATAAAAAGGCCTGAATGTTTATGCAGGCCTTTAATCTGAAAAAGTTCCTTAAAATAAGCTATTAGAATAAAATGTGAAATAGCTTTTAAACTTTTATCATAGTTTCAATAAATCTTATAATTAAAATATAATAATAATAAAAATTATAAACTAAACATCTCAAATTAATTGATTTAATTACTGTATTTATACTCAGTTATTATTCAGTTCAGTTATTTAATTAACAAGATACCATAGGTACATAACCGGTGCCGTTAATACATAACCGGAGTGTATTTATACTCAGTCAATATGTTCAGAAATCAAAAAACTAGAATAAGTGATGATAAAGTAAAAATTATTATATGGTTTATTATTTTATTTTGATAATGCTGTAAAACTTTAAAGAAATAGTATCAAAATTTTTCTAGTTATAATAGATCAAAAGAGAAAACAATCAGCACTTTAATTTTTTAAATTAATTTGATATTTATAGTAAGGTGCCTAATCAGTTTCTCTTTAATTATGTAATATTAAAAAGGGTAAAGTGGGGAAAAGGATAAATCCACTTTCACAGATGAAAACAGTATCAAAGTTTGTCAATATGCTTCTGTTTCATGAACAGGGTTGAATTAATGTATGAACTTATCTGGCCATGGCCAGGGCATCCCATTGCCTTCTTAGAGGCTTTATCTAATTTCTCATTTCTACTATTTTTGAATTATATCTATATAATTCTTTAAAAATATTGGGCCAAAAGTATTTAAAACAGCCTTGCTTATGGATCTGTTTTCATTGCATTAGATCTGTTCTCTTCCTATTGGACTATTATTTAATTTCTATAATTGTAAATTTGTTGATAGTTGCATTACAGAATTTTCTGTAATGTAATTCTATATATTTCTATTGCTTCTTCTCTCATTTAATTTATTTTAAAATTTATTATCATTTTTTTTCCTTTTGTTTTTCTCCTTTATGATTGATATTCCCTATTATGTCTTTTATTTTATTTTATTAGCTTTTGAGGAACATAGAATACAAAAGTCTTCATTAATCTATTGATCATTTCTAAATACTTTTTTCCTGCTTGCTTAAAAATAAAATATATATATTATTTTTTAATTGCATTATAAAGATAATTACAGGATCACTATAAAACATGCAATTTTAATAGATAATTTATGTTGTAATCTATTAAGCATACATGTATATATTAATTTTAAAATATCAGTCATAAGATCATACAGTAACAACGAATTTTTAGATTTACAGTAGAGCGTCGTTAATCGTTCCGTTGGTAATCGAAATGGCCGGAAATCGGAACGATTTTCAGTCGGACTGTGTCGTGCTGAATCAAACGTTTTTGATACTAGATTTACTTCTAAAGTATAATTTTCATGTTTTTTATATTCTTCGATATATTTATTTTGTTTGTACAAAATGCAGAAATAATTTTTAACGATACGATAGCCTCGATTATTATTATAAAAATTTTCGTTAGGCTTAAAATCGATGAAAATTCAACACGAAGCGACACGCAACGGAGAAAAATTTGAACATCGGACAGGTTAATATATTTTTTCGTACAAAGTCGGAAATCAGAACAAATGACTAATTGGAACAACCCCAGTCCCCAATTGACTCCAATTTTCGACGCTCTACTGTATTCTATAAAGCACCTTCTTATACTCACAGCCCACCAAATATTTCATAATTTTTTTGTGACACCCATTTTTTTAATAATAATTTATATTTGTTAAATTATCTATAATAAATTGATTTTTTTATTATTGCTTTACTTTTTTATATAATAAATGTAAATCATAACTTTATTATTTCATTATCTATTTAAATAACATTCAAACTTCACAATTAAGCACAAGAACTCATTAATTTTTAACAAAAAATAAAATAAGAAACATGCCGATAAATTGATCCAAAGTCGATGCTAAAACTAAAATTAAAACATCCACAACTTGTAAAGATTTTGCATATCTTTTGCAAAAATATTTAAATTTTCAAAGCCTACTACTAAGCCTACTATTTTTCATAATTATTTTTAAAATTCCAAGCATTGATAGTTTCTTAGAATTGCTTTGGAATAAAAAAAGTAAATACTGCGGTGTAAGTAGCATATTTGCATTTATTTCTTCTGTACTAACAAAGTTGTATGTAGGAAGAAATAAAAAATAAATAAAAAAAACTAAATAGGAAAACTTTATCTTTCTTATTTCATTTTTCAATATGATATTCGGTTATACATCAATTTTCTTTATATTATATTCTGAAGGAAACTTTGCATAATTTGGCGGCCCCCCTGGCAAACTTCTTACGTACCCCCAGGGGATCGCGGTCCCCCTGTTAAGATTCACTGCCATAAAGAACACTTAGCTTATTTTTTTTAATCAAATAAAAGATTATAATATATGAACTTTTTTCTTAATTAGGAAACTGATGGATATTCTGGTGCTGACATTAAACTTGTTTGCAAAGAAACAGTTATGAATTGTATAAGGAAAATTTTCAATTTACTAGAAAACCATATTCAAGGTAAGACTTAAAAATGGAAATACTGTATCAACTTTCATTTTTTTTAATGATTTCTGATATTAGAAGTACACCACAATGAATATTTCATGTAATGGGAAAAAGAAATTATTATAACTTATTTAAAATTTTTAATTTATGTATTTTTGGTGATAATTGTTTTAAGATGATAAAAATAATTTATATTTATTATAAATAGGGTCATTGAGAAGGGAAAGCTGGAGATTTTTTCTTGGTCGGAGGGTCCTGTAGTAGTTCTTACCCCTATAGAAGAATGTTATTTTCACTAACAAAAATAAAAATGTTTAAGATTGCTTTTTATTAATAAAGAAATATTTTACATGTATCATTTGTTCAAAAAATATGGTAAAAGAGCTAAAGGACCCTGTACAAACTCTTAATGACCCTGATTATAAAATATAACAAGGAACAGCATTTAGGGCATACAGAAGATCATTTATATCTTCCAAAAGTACCCTGAAGGAGGTGTACTTGCATCCCCTAGCTTAAGCAAAAAAGTATGGAAATGAGAGAAAAGACAATAGAATATAATGAGAATTTCAAAGTTTCATTAATTTTCATAACTGATATGGCAGTAATCAATTTCAATAACTTAGTTCAGTTAATAGTTCCGTTGTGCTAGTGCACCGATGCACAATAAATCCTGAAATAAATCCTGCAGGCAGTGGCGGCCTTAGGGGGTGGCGAGCAGGGCAATCGCCCCGGGCCTCGCTCTTGCAGGGGCCTCGCACAACAACTTGAGTAGAAAAAAGTTGATATTTAAAACTTTTTATTTTATCCTTAGCTATTAGTTATAAGCCGCAAACATCATTTTTAAATCCCTGTGTATATCTTTTAAGACATTTATGTACCTTAGTTTATTATCATTACTAATTTGTCGTCTTTATGACTGTTAACTTTTATAAATTTTCTAATATAATATTTTAACACTAAATTTATTTATTTATAACTTTTGCATTTCTCATCAATCATCAGAAATATCTATTTTCAATTCACATACTTTGCACAAAGGACAAGGGCCTCACAAAGATCTGCCGCACGGGGCCTCACAAAGATCTGTCACCCGGGGCCTTGCAAAGATCTGCTGCCCAGAGCCTCGCAATCATTAAGGCCGCCGCTGCCTGCAGGTGTCACTATCTTTAGAAGAGTGATGAGGATAAGACTTCATTGAGTCTCTGTCGTCATTTTTCTGGAGATACAAAGGTTATTTTTTACATTTGCTGCTATTCGTTAGGCTATGTTTTATGTTCATTATCATCAGTACAAAAAAAGTTTAGTATTTACAGATTAAACAAGATACAGTACATAGGTTTAATGGTATCTAAGTGAAACGTATTCAAATAAAATGCTTAAATGTTACCAGATCAAGATTACTAAACAGTCAAGTGTCAATCTAATAACACAACTGCATGTGAAAATCTACAGAGATTATTTTAGTTTCAACCAGTTTTCATTTAGTCCAAACGATTCTATTGTTAAATTGTGTGCCTTTTCGGTTCTTGTCTTTCACTTTTGTTTCTAAACAGAAACTACCGGTCTAGTCCAGAGCCGGATTTGAGGCGATTAGAGCGATTGGTGCCAATCGGGCCCCGCATCACATCAAAATTTATATATTTAAAAATAGTACATGCTAAAAAAATAAATATCTAGGTATATTGTTATGAAAAATAAAACAACATATTTCGATATGTAAATTAACTGCTAATTAATGTTGTTATTTAAAGTTTGAGGGGCCCCGCAAAAAAAAATTCAATCGGGCCTTGCAACTATTGGATGGTGCTGGTCTAATCATTAGCTTCTTGACTGAAAAACTAACTGTTGATAATGTCATTTGCTAAAGGATAAACGTATATTCTTCGTGAAATATTATAAACCAGTGGTTGTTAACCTTTTTATACTCGCGGCCCACCAAATATTTCATCATTTTTTGTGACCCCCCTTTTTTAATAATAATTTACATTTGTTAAATTATCTATAATAAATTGATTTTTTTATTATTGCTTTATTTTTTATATAATAAATGTAAATCATAACTTTATTATTTCATTATCTATTTAAATAACATTTAAACTTCACAATTAAACATAAAAACTCATTAATTTTTAACAGAAAATAAAATAAGAAACATGTCGATAAATCGATCCAAAGTCGATGCTAAAACTAAACGTGTCGTAAAGATTTTGCATATCTTTTGCAAAAATATTTAAATTTTCAAAGCCTACTACTAAGCCTACTATTTTTCCTAATTATTTTTAAAATTCCAAGCATTGATAGTTTCTTAGAATTGCTTTGGAATAAAAGAAGTAAATACTGCGGTGTAAGTAGCATATTTGCATTTATTTCTTCTGTACTAACAAAGTTGTATGTAGGAAGAAATAAAAAATAAATAAAAAAAACTAAATAGGAAAACTTTATCTTTCTTATTTTATTTTTCAATATGATATTCGGTTATACATCAATTTTCTTTTTATTATATTATGAAGGAAATTTTGCACAATTTGGCGGCCCTCCGGCAAACTTCTTACGGACCCCCAGGGGGCCCCCTCTCCTGTTAAGAATCACTGTTATAAACCGTAATATCACGTTATGACGTAAAAATAGGCGAACAAACACTATTTGGTTAGCTACACGAAAACATACTTTGTCTCTAGAATATTCACGTAGCTTTTACATTAGTAACAATGCATTATTTATCTTTGTAGAAGTTTCGTGAATGTAGAAACAGCCTGAATGGAAAAAATTGTTTCATTTTGGCAACGGAAACAGTTCTTTTTAATAAATTGTTAGCGTTTTTTTTCTGTGACTTCCTTTTATAGAAAAGACATAACATGTAAAAATATTCGTTTAAGCTCTAAAAATTTTTATTTTGCATCCATTTCTTTTCTTGTGAACGTTGTCTCGATAATTAATATAAGAAAGGAAATACGAAAATTCAGTAATCAGTATTTAGGATAGTCAATTTCAAAATTTCTCTTATATTTGCCTATACTTCACATCTCCTGCAAGTATTATTTACTTATTATTAAAAAATATCACTAATGCAGTAAATTTGCAAGAAAAAATTTACAAGAACTCATATAAAGTGCAAAAGCCCATGTAGTATACTAATCCAACAATGAGCTGCATAACTTTCCTGGCAAGAGTTGAAATGTGTATGGTGAGATTTTATCGTAAAAATCTTTTATATTATTAATTATTATAAAATGGCAAAGCTTAATTTTGCAGAGTAGAAATGAGTTTTATAAAAAAAAAATTGTAAATTCTAATGAGTAAAATTTTCGTTAAGTGCGACTTCATTGAAGATACGACATATGACTCCCGCTGTTCCATCTTTAACCATCCTCTTGACTCCTCTTGACCTTTAATCACTAAAACTAAATAGTATCAATCCCCTAATATACAAAATCCCTAGCAAAAATTTCAGAAATTTTCGACAAAAAGGCGCAGGGGTTAAGTGTCCTTCAAAGTAGGTGAACAAAGTCGTGCTACCCGCACATACCAACATCCATACATACAAATAACCCCCAACTTTTTTCTATTTATCGTCGTTTTAAGATCTCCCCAGTCCAAAAGTGTAAAAATCTGGGGCGTCATTTTTTTGACACCCCAGACTTTTACACCCCATACTTTCTATCTGTTATATATAATAGCAGAGAAAGTAAAACATAGACTACTATAGTTACCAAGATAACATTGAAAATGCGCAATTTAAATAAATTTAATACTCTTTAAAATGTACTCTTTAAAAAGAAAATTAATTTATGGAAAAAATATTTTGTTCTAGTTTTAAATTAATAATTTTATAACATATTTGTTGCTGTAAAAATGTTTTTATTTTTCTTTTCAGGTCGTGAATTATCATCTGTTTCCGTAGAACCAATTAAAACAACAGATGTATTGCTAGCAATATCTCGCACTAAACCTTCTGCCCGTAATTTTGCCGATAAATACAATTCTTGGCAAGAAGAATTCGGAGCCAATTAAGAATAAATGTACAGATTTCGTCTTTCAATTTTTGTTTTCTTTAATTTATTACTATAAAACTGTAATTAGATATTTTAAATAATAAATAAGGCTAAAAATGAAATTTAAGTATGTTTACTTGAAATACGTTTATTTTTTATTTTTAATCGTTTATGAATGATACTTTTTCAGGAACCGTAATTCTTGAGTAGTTCTACTTGTGTGGACCGAAAATCCTTGTTCCTGAACAATATTATATCTAAACATTGCATACCTTTCCAAAAGAATAATGTAAAACAAGACAAAAGCAATAACTAGGACAAATAGATTCATTGTGAATAGGACCATCGAGAGGATGGGAAACGGGATTTTTCCCCAAGCTCAGGGACCGGTAGTGGTTTCTACACCTAATTAATGTTACTTTCAATAATAGAAAATGAGATCTTTAAGACTACTGTTTAATTAATATAGAAACATTTTATGTATAGCCTATCATTTGTTCAAAAATATAATGGCTAAAGGTCCTTCTCTATCCCCAGACCCCCATACAACGGTCTCGTTTGTGCATATTTCACAAATAACTTTCGTTTCTCTAATCTTTGCATGATTCTTATATCCAATTCTCTGAATTTCTGGTGCTCTGGTATAATAATTTCAACAATTAGTTCAAAATCTTTTACTTTTACCTCTAGTACTTTTTTACTAAAGTAATAATTTGTAATATTGTAGTTTTTACTTTATCTCGTACAAAATGGGCATGAAATGCAGATGAAAAGCCAATTAGAAGTGCAAACACATCAACCAATTAGATGAACTGTTATATTTTCAAGCAAGTAAATTCTATTAATCTGATTTCATATGTATATGTTACTGTAAAAGTCCGAAGTCTGGTAAATCTTAAAAATTACCGGTAAAAGTCCGAAAATGCTGATGAAATGTCTACATTTCGGGCTTTTACCGAGCGATACTGGTAAAGGTCCGGATTGACCGTCGGCTCAAATGAAAAAAGTACTGTATCTGTTGTTTTGTAAAATGAATTCAAAAAGACGTAATTTTTAATAATGACGTAAATATCTTTTATGCCATGTAGCTTATGATATTTTTAAGTGTTTAAACCTAAAAAAAACATTAAAAAATTATCTATGATAATACTGTATATATTAATTTTTATTATTTGTGTGGCTATTTTTTAGCGTTCGGGTTAAGAAATACAATGGCCGCTGGCTACTAGATTTGTTAACCCGGAAGCTAAACATACAGCCGTACTACCTCGACAAAAGGGCTCTGAGCCTCGAGCTCTGGTTATAATTAGTACTAAACGATACAATCAATTGGCTTGCATATCAATTAAGTCAATCGTGAATTCATTTCGTTGTGTAGGATGGGTCTTCAATGTTTTTACTTTCTTAATTTATATTTTTAAATATATTGCAAAACAACAGATATATATGAATACAGAACCCTTTTCACTTGAGCCGACGGTAAATCCGAACATTTACCAGTATCTCTCGATAAAAGCCCGAAATGTAGACATTTCATCAGCGATTTCGGACTTTTACCAGTCAATACCGTATTTACCAGTTTTTAAGATTTACCAGACTTCGAACTTTTACAGTAACATATACATTCGCTTTATACCCGTTATCATCTTAGAGTTTATTATAATTAACTTATGGGCTGTAATTCGGAAAAATTGTAGACCCAAAAATTCTCACTGTCGTCCGTTGTCGGTCCTTCCTTAATCTCGAGAACGGAGTTAGACAGATGAAAATCGAGACCAGACATGGAAATCATAGGGACAAGAGGTCCCTATTAACTATGTACAAACTTCTGGTACAAGCACGTTATTTCAATTGAATAAGTTTCTTTCGAAAGGAGCTAGATAGATGACCGGCACGGCTCTATTGCTAACAAGAAAAGTATGACGTGCAGGGGCAAAAATAGCAGAAAATTCAAATATTAAGTCAGTCTGTGAAATGCAACAAAGAGAATTTAAAAAACTATTTTTTAACATGATCTTATTCTGGAAATATTAAATACGAATTTCTAAAATAAGTTTAGTTTACACGCTTTTCGTAACGAATCAGTGTTCGAATAATGGTACGAGACAGAAAATAGAAAAATAAAAGTACTACGTTGCAGAGCCCCGAGACCCCATATCAAAATCTTTCCTGAAATGCGGTGTTATTCGTCACTCTTTTATCGTGCCGAAGAACATTTCGTTATTAAAAATATGAAAATTTTATGTTTATTTAATTCCAATAAAATTTTCATTTACTGAATAAATAATAATAAATCTGTCGAATTTCTAAGGATATTTGAATTAAAATTCTAATAATTAAAATAAGTTTCGCATCGTATTTAAATTATCTCAAAAGAAAATAATTAAAATCGAAACAATATTTCTCAATTTAAGCCAAATAACAATTAATAAGTTCGTTTGTTATAAACTTTTCATTGTAAAGTTTCAGTTTTTCTTTCCATCACGACGCATTTCTTCGTTTGATTACTTTCATCCCAAAGTGTAAAGTTTTATACACGTGAAAGGATCTCAATTAAAAGATAAGTGTAAATCCATCTTCAATATTCAAAACACTTATTACTAATTTTAGCACTTTTCAATTTTCAGATCACAAGAGATGCAAAAGAGAAGTTTGTTTTCGTTTTTTAACATTCGAGGATTGATTATTTATAATTTTAATTTATATATCGGGCGACAAATCGATCGAAAATGCTTTAAAGACACGTGCACGATCGTCATTTTAGTGTTTTAGATTTGCCGATTGGAAACTCTGTGAAAAATTGGATTTTCAAATTGCACCGGAAAATCTCAATACTTGATTATAGAAGAAAATCCCGTTTGATTGGATGTATTTGCCTGTCTTATCTCTTATAAATAGAGAACAATGCACAGAATTAATTTTTAATTTCAATTGGAGAGTGCTTCGGCGTAGTCAATGATAAAACTCGTACTATTTTCCTCACTTGGATATAGTGTACTGTACCAATCAACTCCAGTTTCATAAAATGTATGAATACAGAATTTCCGAAATTATTTCGAATATATCGACAACATTTGAATTTGTAAATGTGGTGATTCCAGTTTTTCCCGTAATGGCGATGCTGCCTAGTCATTGCGGGGTTTCACGGAGGTGGGTGAGACCTTGACGATGGTTCCGTGGCTTCCTACAGAATTTATATTCTGTGACTAACATCACCCGGCAGAATAATTTGAAGATATAATTGAATTTTTTACGTTTTAGTTTTGAAAATGTTCTTCAGCTTTAAGAATATTAATTTCATAAGAAGCTTCTTAAGCCATCCAATATCTTACACGTAACATAAGCTACAGGAAATACAGAGAAGACAGAAAATCATTTTTCTTTTCTGCATTTGGCATTGTAACAAGATAATGAATTAAATAAAAAAATTATTTATAATTATATATTTAACATTTTAAATTTATTTTTGGGGCTGTATATCGAGATTTGCATTTTTACTACTTTATATATTTTTCAAATAAATAATTACTGAGAGTTAAACTACATCATACAGCGTTTATCGTGAAGAGTATTCATTAACGCTGTATTCCTTAATTATTAAATTAAAAACCCTACGTCTGAGAATTTCGATTTCGCATAGAAAATGCAAAAAAAATTTTTTTTTTCAATTAAAATATGTGATTTTTCAAACTCTCAAACTCCAGCTTGTATTTAGACTTATAGTACTATGTGCTGTATAACTCTTATTGTTTGAGGTAATTTAACGCCATCCTCGATTTAATTAATGCCAATTTCAGTTATGTATAATATATAGCCTATCTATGGCAGATGGAAGCATCTTCCACTTACATTTTGATAATAGCGTGATACCTTCCTCTATCATTCCAACTAAAATAATGTATCTGTTTTAAAGTAGAATACACGGATATACCGTATTATATATATTAATATAAGTCTTCTTATAAAGGGGAACATCTGGGCCATTTGATCAAAACCTGAAATTTACAGAGGCCTCAGAAAGGGTAGACGAACTTGAGAGGGCCCTAGAACCTATGATAGTTCTCCACGGCTAGGGGAGGATGTACAGTACATAGGGACTAATAGGACTTAAGCCCTGGGCCCCCCAAGTGTCAAGGGCCCACAAAAATTGAATTATTATTATAAATTTTTAATACTTTTTCATTAACAATGAGCACTTATCGTGTAGTAAAAAATAGTTAATATTAATAATATAATAATAATGATAATTTATAGTGTTATTCGTTTTATTGTAATAATTTTTAATCTAGCAAAAAAATGGGGCCCCATTAGACTTTAATAAGCCCTAAGCCCCGAAAAACTTAGATCCGCCCCTGTCCACGGCCCCTTCTATATGCATACATAAAGGTATATTACATAAAGGAAAAGAAATAAAAGTGTATTTATAGCCACCGGTTAATTAACTGACAATTATTGATTGTTTTTACACATTCATCTATATCGCAACATGATTGTGTTGCTAGTAACGCATCATAATAGTGATACTGCTAGATCCTAAATGTCTTTAAGCTTAAACACATTTAGAATAAAGCATTAGGAAAATGTTATAATAGTATTAAAGATTAATTTTAAACATTTAAAACATTATTTTACTTAAATGTAGCATTTAAAATGAATACTTCTAAGACAAGTTTTCTCTCCATATAGACCTTACAACCGTAACAACTTGTTTTATATTACTTAACATTTCCAAAATAAATAAATATTAATTAATTTTAGTATTAGAAATTTAGAAAATACCATAAATAATTTTAAATAACATTTTATAGTATCTTATAATAGCATGTAAACAGCATCCGTTTCGTGATGCTGTGTGTTATATTTTCAACTGTCCTATTTCTGAAACTGTCTCCCTTTCACTTTTTCTCTCTTTATTTTTTATTTTTTCGATGGTGACGTTCATTTTCTCTTCATCGAAACAAACTCATCTGACGTTCCTATAGCAACACTATACTTTTCATACCAGTAACAGTATACAGGATAAGCGCATCTGAACATCACTTCCCTACTTACTCAGGTAAATTTTCTGTTTAAAAATAAGATTTAAAAATATATTTCTCGTTTAAATTATAAATATTTTCACTTTAATTACTCATTTTTATCATTGTTGAGCGTTTTTCCACTTTATTCAATTTATTTAACTTATTCTAATTAACAAATTTAAACATAATTTATTTAATAATGATAATTTTACGGAATTTAAAGTTTAATTGTGTTTAATATTTAAAATTTAAATTATCATTATATTAACTATTTTCTATGAATTTAATTTAATTTTTAATGAATATCAATCGGTAAATTTTAAGTAATAAATTTAATTTTTTATTAATAAAAATTGCCCTATATGTTAACAGCTAATCATAATTACTTTACGTATCATTTACATGAAATTTTAATAATCATTATGATAATTACCGGTTAATAAATAGTGTTTAATGATAATTCTTTAACAGGAAATTAACCTTTTTTTTATAATCATACATTAGAATTAATGAAACTTTATGAATTAATGACTATTTAACATTATAATTTAAATATTGTATAGTACAAAGAATTCAAAAAGTTCAATTTCTGAAGTTTCTATAATATTTTCAAGCTTAAAACTATAGAAAATACAGGGAATGAACAATTCTTATCGTTTAAATTCAAACATAATTCTTATCTAACTGAAAATTAATTGAATCCAATGAGTTTATGTGATTAATCTATGGCGAATCATTCAAGCTTCACCTCACGTCTGTTAATAGAATGTAATTATTATTGGACACATTTCATGAATTGTTTGGCATTTATTGATGATAATCATTATTAGGATTTATTCAGTCGTAAAAATCGGGCCAATTCTTTACCGTTTTATGTGAAAATTCAATCTAAAACTTAAAGAGATGAATTCCTGTAAAGTTATCATATATTTTATTATTATTACTACACAGTTTTTATCGATTAATTCAGTTTTTTTCTCGAAAGTATTATTAATTTTATTTGAATAAATAACCAACAGTTTCAGTAGACCGTAAAGGGGCAAGTGCACTCCGCTCATTTTCTATAGAAAACTACATACAAATGAGGAATTAGAGGGGTATTTTGACATTCTACAACATCCGTTTAATTCTTTTTTTCTGTATGTTTAACATATGAAAAACGAATTTTTAACTCAAAAAATAGAGAAAAAAAATGGGCTACACTCTAAAAAGATTAGTTTCGTTCTTTTGTGGAAGTGGCATAGTTTGACCACTATTTTTTCCCACCTCCTCCCTTCGAATCTGGGATAAAAAAAAGGATCATTTCTCCAATAGAATAATAATAATCGAATGTAGAAAAAAACCAACAAAGTTCTCGATTAATTTTTTATTTATTGAGAAGTTTTGGGAGGAAAAAAGAAAAAAAAAACACTTTTGAACGTCAGAAAAAAGTGGAACAGTTAATTGATTTATCCTTTATACGTATCTAAATATCGTGGAATGGAGCAGATCCGTTTCATGTTGTCACGCAATTTCTTTGACGTGAGAAATCGTCAATGTCACGTAAATAAGTAGATTTATTTATTTTTTTCATCATTATTATTTTTTTCAGTGGTATTGGGATCAAACTGCAAATGGGACAGGGACGCAGGAACATAGAAACAATTCACGTCCTTCTTTATATCGTTCTCGAACTTACTCGGGAAATTGAACAGAATATTTCAACAAATGCATTTTTTAACCGATTTTTTAAAAATATAAACCATTAAAATTTATGATTTTTTCCCCCCAAAATAATATCTTAAAAATTTGATTTTATTTTCGGAAAATAATGATTTAATATCACAAAACTCCTTTTGTGATATTCTTGTATTTTACACATACAAACACAGCGTATTTTGATTTTTGCGGAAATGTTCAAGGTCTGTTCAATGTAAATAGAAACCAATTGCTTTGAATATTAAGTCAATTTAAAATTTATTTACTACAAAACATTTTTAATCGCAATAATTTATTTTTTTCACATTATTATCTTTTAATACATATCATTAGTATACATAAATTTTTTTCAATTTATAAAGATATAATTCTATTTAATTCTAAAAATATGTTGTACAGTAGTCCTGTAGATATAAGCCTACTGTATAGAAGTCACATGATCCTATTTTTAAAATCTATTTTACTCATTTCTTTATCCTATTTTGAGCTGACATTTTCCTAATTTTTCAAAAATTTCACAATGTTTTTTGCCATTAAGGTTCGATTTAATGATTATAAAACATTTAATTTTATGAAATTAAATCTTTTAAATTAATTAAGCAAATATTAATTACAGAACTCTAACTTTTTGGATAGATGAAGATACAGGAGATAGTATTTTTATCATCACTTTTTTTCTTAGAATCTCAAGCTATTACTTTACAACCGAATCGATTTTTCTTAACGAATAATTACTTAAACACTTCAATTAAAGTAAGTATTTTTTTTTTTATTTATTTTAACATATAAAATTAAGTTTCATAATAAATAATACTCTTAATTGTCGAATTATTACATTAAAGCATAGAGAAAAACGTCAAGACTCCGACGAAGGTGAGCAAAACTTAAAAATTTCTA
Source organism: Centruroides vittatus (assembly GCF_030686945.1). Taxonomy (NCBI): domain Eukaryota; kingdom Metazoa; phylum Arthropoda; class Arachnida; order Scorpiones; family Buthidae; genus Centruroides; species Centruroides vittatus. The sequence continues at coordinate 4,021,134 of NW_027122703.1, forward strand.
ATTTAATTTAATTTAATATATTAATTATTATAAATTTCTTATATTTTTAAAAGTAGAAGATCTCGAGCTTACTTGTAATTTCGGACAAAATTCTGAACTTACGTTTTGCGATTGGGCCCATCCGAAAAATGCCTCCGAACGTTTTCGTTGGCAAGTCAATCGAGGATCGCGATATTTGTTGTTGGGTGGCCCCGAAAACGATCGAACATCCGCTGATTACGAAGGTATTTTAATCTATATTTAATCAATTTTTACAAAGATTCTTACACTGATTTGTTTATTAAATGCTTCATTGTTTTCAGGTGGTTATGCTGTTTACGAAACATCCCTATATCCTTCGGATAATATAGAAGATAATATCGCAGATAACGCATTGCTTTTAAGTCCAAATATTTCACGAACTGAACCTCAGGGGACCTGTTTAACGTTTTATTACTCAATTGAGGGACTCAGTGCTGATAAATTACGAATATTGCTCTATCGTCACGCGGATGAATCAATGATACCTCTTTGGGAGAGCAGTGACATAATGACCGAAAACTGGCAGAAAGGAGAAGTAGTTTACGCCATTGGAGAGAAACATCAGGTTGGAATTTCGTCGATAAATTTCATTTTCTTAAACCCTGTGTAATAAATAATTATATTTTACTCTAGATCGTCTTTGAAGCTCTTCCTAAAAAGTTAAAGGATTCGGAACGATGTTTTCGTGGTTACATTGCAATCGATGATATAGAATCTAATGAAGTCGGAAGTGATTCGTCCGAAAATTGCTTAGGTCAATTGAAAAACGTCATCATTTTATTATTTTCTAATTATTATTATTATTATTATTATTTTGTTTTGATTAAATGTAAAATATTGACAACAGGACATTGTACATTCGAGGGTGGATTTTGCGGTTGGGTTAATCTAGACGAGGAGGAAGAGGATGATTTTGACTGGACATTGAGCAGAGGAAGTCAAAGTTATTTAACAGGACCGTGTCGAGACTTTACTAGCTTTAATAAAGATATTCCAACAGGTGAAATTTTAGTTACTGCAATTACATAACAATGAATCATTTGACAGTCCAATCTGAAAATCATAATATTTAGGTGGTTACGCTTCTATCGAGAATGCCAAACCGAGAAAACCGGGTGATACAGCTAAAATTGTCAGTCCTTTATTTCAAGCCACTGGTTAGTGTTTTTTAAAACCTATTTTCAGTTGTTACAAAAATATTTAAACAATTTCGTTTCGGCTTTTTAGGAGATAGTAATCCCGTATGCATGAGATTTGCCACTCACATGTTTGGCAATGGAGTGGGAATCTTAAGAGTCAAACAGCAATATCAACTAGACGAAAATGATGTAGAAAGAGTGTTATGGGAAATAGGAGGGGATGCCGGAAACCATTGGTATATGGCGCAAGTATCCGTTTCTTCTCCCAGTCCTTATAAGGTAATTTCTTAATACCGTAATTATTGTATAATGCAAATATAGTCTGTTATAAGTCAAGATTAGATATAGCTAAACCCCTATATAGCCTCTTAAGTAGCGCCGTTCTTCCACTGAACACTTGTGAACGGATCACCCCACAGAGTAGGCTACTACTGTATGTACAGCACTTCGATATATGTGAATTACTAAATGTATTATTCTGCATTGAAAACGACATTAATATCACCAAACTTTCAAATTTAGACCTTTATGATTAACTTATACATGATTTTTGTTTGAAATATTAATACTGTATTTCGGTTTAGTGCTATACTCGATTGTGTCACTAAATCAAAGTTTAATTATAATTATTGTTTATTTACTCTACGTTTTCAATACGTGCAGAATAATTTAGTTAATTATTAAAATAGTTATAGCTATTTCTTTAGACTTAATTTTAATTTACGTAAAGTAAACCATAAAAATAATTTTGTAATCCGAGTAAAATTTATGGTTGAAAGCTTAAAAAATCTCCGAACAATATACATAATTACATAAACTATAATTAATAAATTATTAGGTAGCCTACCTATTATGTTTTTAACCGTCGTTTTCGTGTCAAGTAATTGCTCCTTAATTAATAACCATGATTTAGAAACTCGTTAATCATATTAAAGTGTTCCCGAAGGATCAATAATGGTTTCTACAAGTCAACTATTCGCTACTGGTTACATGTATTAGTGTGTTGCAAACTCATTAAAGGAATTCTTATTATTTAAAAATTGTAGATTTAAAATATAATAATCAGAATAGTCTAAATATAACGGTTACGGGCAATTTCTGACTTAAATTTGTGTAAACTAGTTACATTCATTCCTGCTCACTCATAAGTAATATCTCCAAAAAACTCTCTCTAAAACCAAAATTAAGTACAAAATAAGTTTTAAAAAACTTGTTTATTTAAATCCTATATCATTATCATTCTATATGTATATAAAGAGCGAAAAACGCATTTAATTTATTAATAAACTTTCTTTTTTTTAGCTTTTGTTCGAAGGAATAGTTGGCAAAAATACAATGGGTACTATAGCTATCGATAATATCTCTTTTAGACCCGGATCATGTCCAAGTGAATATTTTTTCTTGCTTATTTTCTCTTTTAAATTAAATTATATATTCAATTTGACTGTTCTTTCTCAACAGTTTATCCTCAAACTGCCGCTGAGCTCTCTGGTGAGTTAGGCTATTCTTCGTAATTATCAGTACAGTAGACCCCCCTATAGATATGAATCCGTGTTGTACGAGTCACTTAAATACATGAGCCAATCACAGCCCGTGTGCCGGGCTGTGATTGGCTCATGTATTTAAGTGACTCGTACAACACGGATTCATATAACACGGAACTTATCTACCGTGTTATAGGGGTGTACTGTATAATTTCGTTACGTTTTCGTGAAAAATAAATTAATTTATTGCTTTTATTTCTAGCCGATTGCAATTTTGAAGAAAATATTTGCAATTGGATCAATTCTCCTCCTCAAGCTGGAGAAGATGATTTCGATTGGAACAGAATTCAAAATTATGCTCACGTTCAAAGTCTTCCACTTACAGACCATACAACTGGAACTTCCGAAGGTTAATATATCTATTTTATATCATAAATCTGTTAACTTAATCATTATCATCGATAAATTTAATTATTTTAGGCTTCTTTATGGCGTTATCTAACACATCACCCTTACCACTTCGAGGGGGTACTAGAGCATGGTTAATCAGTCCAAATTTACCAGCTCCCGAAGGTCCTAGATGTATTGAATTCTATTATTATATGTTCGAACGTACAATCGATTCTAGTGGTCCAAATTTGGGTAGTACTCGAGTCTATACGAGACCAGCACTTCCGGAGCAATCTTTAAATATAACTCCTATCTGGAGATTAATCAATCATCAAAGAAGACAATGGCTTAGAGCTAGAGCGGCTGTGGTTATTGGACCAGAAAGACAAACACCGACAGAACCTTTTCAAGTTAGTTTAAACTAGATTTATTAAATAATTAATAATTTAATAATTGATTTATATAATAAGTGTTATAAATATATTTAGGTGATCATTGAAGGATTATGGGGTCACGGAAGTGTCGGTGCTATTGCTATCGATGATATCAGTTTCTTCGATGGAGATTGTGGAAGTACGTAACATAATCTTATAATTCTTCTTTTTTTATTGGGCAACAATTTTCAAATTGCAGACCTATAGATTCACACTGTCGTCCGTCCATGTGTCTGTCTGTCTTTCCTTAATCTCGAGAACGGAATTAGATAGGCGAAAATTGAGACCCGATATGGATAGCTTAGTGGTCGAAGATTCTGATTAACTATATACAAACTTCCGGTCTTGACCGGAAGTTACGTGATTTTTTTACATTAAAATGTCATTAAAAATTGCAATCCAACATCGTAACGATGTCACAATTGCTCGTTTCTTATAATATTCATAGTATTGACCTTTATTTTTATGCCTTTTTAATATAAGATTTCTTTCTAAATAAACTTTCAAAAATCTCATTAAAAATCTCTTTTACAATTAATAAAAAATGCACCTTGAAATTTTAACATCCAACACATGTAACAGTAGTAAATATTTAATTTTATTTCTTCGAAAAATCTATATTTCATTATCCTTATGTATGATTCAATTTATATAGGTTATATATATATATATTATTGTTAATTAACCTATTTTATTTTATAATAAAATAATTTTATATATTTTTTTATTCCTATATATTTAAGCATATAAAACTTACCTTTTTTTTACAGATTATCCTAATGACGGAACACCAATCAGAGGTATATCATAAAGAAATATTAATTACAATCACACAAAACAAGAAATTAACATCGTAACATTGTACTACATTTTTAGATAAAGAAGTCAAATAATATTGTTTGATTTTTTATTTTTTTTTTTTATTTTCTCGTTTCCTGAATACTGTAAACCTTCCTATTTACTAGTACTATAGCCATTCTTATATTGTTCTGTGAAACATTTCCTGGCTGTCGACAAACGAACACAACCAGAACAGAACATCTAAAAACCTATTCCAGTTTATTTAATAAAAGAGTTGAAGTTAGGAAATTTTATTACATATTTCTATTTGTGCATGTTTGAATCGTTATAGGGGAATGCTTCTTCGATAAAGATACTTGCGACTGGAGCGATAGAACAATAGCACCTCCGACATACGAGTACGGAATTGGAGAAAGGGGCGCTTCAGTAAGATGGAGATTAGCTACAAGTATTAGTAGACCTGCTAACGTATTCGATCGTACTTTTGGAGGGACTAGTAAGCTAAAAATCTCTTTTTTTTTTGTCTTATTAAAGAAAAAATTAGTTAATTAACGATGGCAACTTTCAGCTGGATTCGTCTTCTTCGATGTCTTCAATCAGCAGAGAATTCAAAAACCTATTTTAAGAAGTCCTATTTTAAAAAATAGTGATAGCGGTGTGAGGTGTTTCAGCTTTTGGTTTGTTAAATTTGGTAGAGGAGCGGATACTGCTCTGGCTGTACAATTAGTAGATTTATCCGAATCTGAATCCGAAAAGTTATCGCTTCTATGGAAAGTTGGCGGTAAAGAAAAGAATCAAATCAAAACTGTAGAATGGACTTACGCACAATTTGAAATACGAATGGAAACAGATTATGCTGTAAATATAAATATTAAATTTATTTCTATTTATATAATTTACTCGAATTTGAAGATAAAATCACTTGTTTTAATTTCTAGCTCCAATTTCACGGAGAATCTGCAGATGGAGGATTCGCTATAGATGATATCACTTTTAACGACGTGAAATGTTCCAGTACGTTAATATTAATTAAATACGAATATTAATTAAAATTGATTATTATAAATAATTAATACTTTTATTTACTTATAGTTCGGCCGCCGTCGGCTAAACCTATAGATGAAGAATCGGAGAATGAATCGGATTAAAAATGAAATGATATAAATTGAATTTGTAAATAGATATTTGTTGAAATATTTAATTTTTATAAATTTATTATTAATTTCTAAGAACAGATTATATTTAGACTAGACCTACATTCTAATTTATGAATAGAGAAATTCGTATTGTTACGCTATTAAAATGCTAAGTAGGTCATACCATGTAAACTTTAGAAATGATTTTTAAAATATGTTATAAGATAAAATAAAATTATGGAATATTCTTAAAGTTTTAATTAATATTTCACTCAAAGGTTTGTTATATATTTCTATCAATTAATTTAATTATGGTTAAGGATTATCTACTTAGAATATGTTCTCTAAATTTTGTAGGATGATGCTAAAATGTATAAATAATTAAATCTTAAATATTAGAAACATACTCTATTTAATTTTTTGTAAAAAAATTATTTTCTTATAAAAGAATCTCTAGCAGTGAATTTTATTTAATAACCATTGTAATTAATAAAATTTCAAAAATAAGATACAAATCTTGTTTATGTATATTTTAAACTTGACAAAGATAAATAAGTTTGAATCATTTGTGTATAAATACGAACTTCAATAATAACTAATTGTAAAATGAATATAAGTATGGAATATATTAGATAGCTCCATACTAAAAATATAGCTTGATATTCAATATTTTTTCATAATTTTTATTAACGATACCCCTTTTCTTCTTGGGTCTTGGCAGTAGGAGTTTAACCTAAGCTTTTGCCCATTTATTATGCATTTATGGGTCTCTCAGGCACGCACAAATGTTTATTGATACTCGGTCTTTGTCCATTACTCGAAAATAGTAAGATCCTAGACAATATTAATGAAATCAATAAAACAAATACAATGTTTTAATCATTTAAGAAACAAATTTAAATCTGCATCAAGTCATGTTTAGCTTTTACATTAAATTTTGCGAGATTTCTTCGTTTCCGCACCTGGGCTAAACGGCCTTCTATGCACCAGTAATGAACTTTTTACTTTATACTGACTGTAGTAGAATTGATTGCATGTGGCTATGATATATTTATATATCATATATATATTTATATATCATAGCCACATGCAATTAATTCTACTAACTACTTCTCTTCAAAAATATATTTTTCTAAAATTGATAGGTATTCATTAAAATGTGTATTTTTTAAATTCAAAAATGTTCAACACAAGAGTGCGAAAACATTCAGCCATTTTGTTTTCGACATGTACTAATAAGCCATTAGACATTACACGAAATGCCTCTTTCTCTCTTTCTTCATGTGCCATATCGGGTCATCCTGACGTCGGTGATCACCCGCCGGAAGTTAAGTGGAGATTAGTTTTGCGCCAAGGTGAGTCCTGGGGGAAGTTAGTACCAGAGTGGTTCCCCGTTGCTTTCTCTGATCGACGTTACGCGAGGGGAGAAATGCCTTCCGGGAGGTCTTTTTAAGGGTAACTGGCTCCTATTCAGGCGTTCAGACGTGAAGAAAACCTGGAAAACTTCACGTGGTCAGCCCGTCCTGGCGCGGTGTGAACCCACGACCGAACTCCCAATATTCAGGGACGGAACCGCTTGGCCACTGGTGGGCCGTGAAATGTCTAGTTTCATCAAATTAAACAGATGCTGAAATACACATCCATCTCAACATCTGTAGAAATCAAGTTAGCATTTCAAGAAGTTACCAGAAAAACTGGACAAATTCTGAAGTAAATACCTAACACAGGTTGTGTTATAGTTTCTTTAAAAAAATGATTAAACAAGCCCGTCTTGAAATGGCAAGTTTCAGCATGTGGCTACGACATATAAAAATATTTAGAATGTAAGATTATACACGTAAAAGAAAAATTAATTTCAACGCATAATTCATTTTCATGCATTATCAATTAACTAACTAAATGTAACCCCCTATTTATTTTAAAAAATGTATGATCAGTAAATTATCCTTCATAAAACGCGAATGTTAAACTGTTAACGATAAAATGTAAACAATATGGCTACGAATCGAGGATAACGCGTGTGGATATCTTTTAAACTTTATAGTAAACAATGGTTCAATACTGATCTGTGCCCCAGTGAAAATATAAACAATTTCTGTTCGTATTGTTATAATGAACAGAAAATTCTCTTTTTACATATGTATTACTTGATTGTGTAAAATCCGTGATAGATCTGATTAAAAAAAGGCTATCTTAGTGCCCGCGAAGCGGAGAGTTAAAAAGAAAAAAATCGAGCAATGTGTCAAAAATATTGTCAGTTATTTTAAGATTTTTATGTAATGATATTCACAGTAAGGTACTAAATAATTTTATTTCTACATCTATTATTCTTATCCGTTTAGCGTGCTGGGAAAAGATTGAGATTGAAAGTTTTTTCTTGGAGTGCACTACAAATGTGATTTATATTAACTAAACCGATTTGTTTTTTACTTACAGTTATACTATTTAAATCTATATAATCTTGAGAAATAATAATAAACATGTATGAAAACAAGTGAAGTCCAATTATGACGTTGAATTTTGAATTAGGAGCAGGTCAAATCAGTGATTTTTGTCCTTTTCGAGGTCCTAGTGAACGTATACTTGCATGGTCCTTTTGTCCGGATCAGTGGCGTAGCGTGGGTGTCAGCCGCCCGGGGCGGAGGAAAATTTCGCCGGTCTCTTAAAATTTAGCCCCCTTAAATAATATACGGGGAATCCTTACAAGTCAGTACAGACGGTGTTGTCAGTCGCTACAATGAGCAAGATGTCATTATTATATATTCATTTAAATAAAGGGGATTCCCCAGTTTTGTCACAGAATAAGTAATGAAAAATTTCGTGCTCATTTCAATCGGTCCGAATCGTAGGTGCGACAAAAATATGAAATGAAATGAGTTATTATTATTGAAGATATTATTATTATTTATTGTGAAAAAAATGCCGCCCGGGGCGGGCCACCCCTGCCGCCCCTACTACGCTACGCCTCTGGTCCGGATGGCCGAGCTTGACCGCTCGTCCTACCGCTAAGGTGGATGCGGGTTCGGATCTGGACGGGCCGATAAATCGCCAGGAATTTTTCGGGGCGGGTTCGACCGGATATGTCGGATCCCGTCCCTCACCACCCGGTTGCCCCATTATGGGCCTGGCCGAATCCATAATGGGCTTGCTAAATGAGGCCCTCAGTACTTACAAGGAGAAAAGAGTTAAAAACGAATTTGCAAGGACCCTTTTATAAATGTATTCTATGTAAAGTTAACGGCTAACCTCATCGGCATGGCTAAAATTCGAAAATTTTGTTACTTCTATGAAATTTAATTCTTTTGTAAAACATCTAATCGTACAATTAATATTTTATTTTTACAGAATTTTTTTAATTTAGTAAATAAATAATGATTTTATACAACAGTAAAAATTTACCGTATTTAATTTTTTTGTATTTTTTTTTTGTTTTTGTTTTTACAAGTTTCTCCACTAGAGTTCCGATAGTCGAAGTTTTTATATACGGAAATGACGTATTTTAGCTCCACTTTTGGTTCGGTGCATTTGGAGCAAGATCGGCGTGTTCGGTGCATGTTTATTTTTGTTACTTTCGGAACGGGAAGAACTGTGATGTAACGATAAGAGCGCACACTTTCGCTTCTATATTTGAATCGGTTTGCATCGGTCTTGATCAAAAGTAAAAAAACGTAGATCTTTCTGTAATGAAAAATATCTTGACGAGTTTCAACGAAAATTATAAAAATTCTGTAGGGTTTAAATTATTATCCCATATCAAATATCAGCACTTAGTTGCCGGCATTGGTGGGGGCTTAACGTCGACCTTAATACTACATCCTTTAGATCTCTTAAAGATAAGATTTGCAGGTAACAATTCATTTTTTAAATCTCTAACGTTTTTTGCATTTTGTTATAATGTTATCACTTGAAAAACATATCGATTAGATATGGTACAGATTGAACAAAACCTTTTTTGTTAAATTCCTATAATTTGATTTGTTAAAACACAGTTTTGAAATAATTCTTAAGTCTTGATGTCATTTAAGTTTTATAGAAAATTTAAAATTTAATTTTTTTTTGGAAATAATTAAACTAGTAGAGTGGTTATGATTGTTTTTGGGTAAGATGTGAATTCCAAATGAAGGATTTGCCACCCAGAGTTACGGGTCTCGCCTGTACGAGCGAAAAAGTTAATGGAACCGTACCCGTATGTGCGACCCTTTGTGAGATATTTGCCTCGGAAGGTCGGATTTTGTCGTGAACCGGCATACTAGTGTATAGAATACTTGATATATAGTTTTAGGGGAACACGGGCTTGTCTTTGTGCAGAGCGTCGGGACGAGCCCGTGTTCCCCTAAAACTATATAATGTCGAGTACTCTGTGTACGGTCGAGTGGGCCGTTTGAAGCTGGCACGGTTGTGTGGGCTAAATAGTTAAATGTGATGGTCTTAATAGAGTGATGCATTCTTGATTGCGTGCAACCAGGAAGTAGGCCATATCTCGTGAATGCGTGTAGAGGTATGGTTCCTTTGACGTTTTTGCTCCTTTGGGTATGGTCTACGGTTCTGACGAGGTCTGACTGTCTTGTTTGGAGGTGTAACTGTACTAGTTTTTGTGCTGTTGGAAAGGAGTTTTTTGTATAGTAAAATGGCAAATGCTTTGATGATCCTTTATCATAATTTATATAGTTTCTTTTATAATGTCAATAATGACAATTAAATAATTATGCAGATTTCGGAGAAAATATTCTTTAGTTTTTATATTTCTTTATTCGAATAAATTGTGTGAGGTCTGCAGTTTGGTTCTTATGAAAATAGACACGAGTGGTTGTCTACGCAAACTTTGGCAGTTAGTTATGGCACCCATTGTTTAAAGACGAGTATTGTACGAGTCTTGATGGAGTGTGAAAATATCCACACTTCATCAAGACTCTAAATATATTTATTTATTATAGTTAGGAAATACATTATTTTCTTGATCATATATGAGAGAGTTTACATAATATCTGGACAACAATGTGTAAGGTTTACAGTAACTTTAACTAGCCAGCCAATAATGGAGTGCACAAAACTGAAAAGGGAGCTTTTCAGTTTTATACACTCCAGCATCGGCTATCAACGGGAGATTTTTTTGGTTAGATTGCCAAAACAAAGATACGTATGTGGATTGTTTGAACACCGAATATAGGCAACATCAGTATGAAAACTGTTAATCAATAGCTTACAAAACTTTGTTTTCCTGTAATTGAGGGATGCTAATGGAGAGTGATTTTAATTCTGAACATTTCTGGAAGTCAAATCCAATGTGAGTCTTGCACCTGGGGCGGTCTTTTTCCTTTCATTTTGTAAGGGATATCTAAAAGTTGGATCATATACAATGTGTTACAGGCAACTTGAAGATAAGCACAGCAGTGGCTGATTGGAAATTCTTGCCAGAGAGATGAAATGTTAGAGGTAAATGGGATCCTATAGGACATAGTAGATCTTAACAAGAGTGAATTCTGCAGGCACAAATGTTATGCAGAGAACTTTGTCTTTTATTTGGAAAGTGAAGAATTGATCTTTGGACAGGATTGTGTCAAAGAACTTTCAGTAGAAAAGCTTCCTCATGTCCTTGAAACATTGGCTTTTATTAACTTGTCTTTTTAAACGTCTATTTTGATTTGTCTAAATTTCCCATCCAAGCTCATTGATTGGCATTATACCTGTTTCCAAGCATAAATCAAAACTACCGTTTTCTATCCCAATAATTCAGCATTGGTTGGTGTCTTTATGTATAACGGGTTAGTTGTTGTATCTAACTCAGTTTGCAAGAGAAGTGAACTTTGACATTAATCTGATGCCAGATTTAATCCCAACTGGAGATGGTTAGTCTTAGGACTTGCATTATTTACTCATACATTCATTGTGCTTATTTTATAAGCATTTAATTCGTTTCTTTCTATAATAAAAAGTTTTAATACATTTAATGAGAGGTTTGGACCTTGTCTGGAGCTTCACAAATAGCTAGTCTAAAGGGGAATTATCTAAGTCTTTCTGTTTAGTGTCAAAGTGATTAGGTGGAAGGCAGAAGGAATCTAAGGATCCTAGTTCAATGACTAATTGATAGTAGGTCAAAGTTCCCCATATCTTGAATCCACATTGTTCTTGATCCTTGTTCATTTGCAATGTTGAACTGTCTTTCTCTTCTTTCATGAAGAACACTTATCCATGATCATATCCTGGAATATCTCAAATTTGGTGAGAGTTCTCCATTGGCAATTTAGTTCTTAATGCTTACTAAAGGCTTGTTCAGATACATCCAGTACTTTAGTAACTTACCACAAGCAAACAGTGAATATGTAAAGTTGAGTAGTGTAATGAAATGATTTAGTTCAGTAAATCCATTTAATTCTTTTTCCTGGTCAAGTAAACAGCCTCTTCCACTATCACTGACCAACTAAGTAAATTCAAAAAGGATTGTTTTTAGTTGAGTTAATATCATTAGTTTCAACATTTCCTGTAGCATTAGTCAGTTAGTATTAGACCCAGAAGTACCTAAAGAGGGCTAACTCATAAATTTAAAATATTCAAATATTTAATAAGTAACTTTTTATTAGTCTATGCACAACAATTGTATTACAGACAGTCTGATAAACCATATTTGCCTTCATAAATGTTTTTAAAAACAATGTTTTGAAGTTTGAACAAATAAATAAAAAATTTTTTTGTCAGTGGGGAGGATTTCAGCTCGGGTGACCATCTGTCATCCCCATTTTTGATCCTCTGTCCCTGGAATGGAATCTTGTCTCTGTTTTTCATTTCCTTGTGGTTACTGTAATAATGTCGCCACAGTTTTCCACCATGTGTGTCCAATGTCTTTGGCATTTCCAAGTAATTTTTTTAATGAAGTAACCAATTTTTTGAGGAAATTCCAGAAAGGAGCCAAGTTTTAAAATTAGAATTAGCAATTATTTATCATAACATTGTCACAATGCCAGGCTTAAATTTTTTAGTAGAGTCTTGCCCCTGTACATCACACTCTTCCTGTTAGCAACAGAGTCGTGCTGGTTATCTAACTCCTTTTCAGGGAAAATTCTGAATTAAAATAATATGATTTGTAGTTCAAAGCAGAAGTTCATGTATAGTTAATCGGGGCCTCCTGCCCCTAAGCTTTCCATGTCTGGTCTCGAGTTTCATCTATCTAGCTCCGTTTTCGAGATTAAGGAAGGACAGACAGGTGACTGACAGTGGGAATTTATAGGTTTAATAATTTTTTCAAATTGCTGCCCAACAAAAAATATAGCTATAAACCTTATTAAAGGAGAGCTATTTGATGAAGCAAACAAGCTTAATCAAAATTAGAATGTTTAGGTCTCAGTAATGTGTATACACAGTACTCTTTTGAGAGTACTTATACATATACCTGTAGGATGCTACTGTGTACCCTAAAAAGTAACAGTTGATATCCCCTTTGCCGCAAAAATCTGGTCACCCTACTTAGCCCGTGTAGTCCTCCCCTTGTATCTGCTGCTGTATTTGTTGCCACCACTAATACATCTATGCCTGTCCATCTGGAAGCTTGCTGCATGCTCAGCTGCAGCAAGCTTCACTTTTTATGCACTAAACTGTTTAGTAGTAAGTATCTACTAACCATTTGACTAAATTACTGGACATGTCTAAACAAGCCTTAGGCCCCTTTGTGGTTAAAGGTTGAGTGGCCAAGCAGTTCTGTTTCCTGAACACTGGGAGTTCACTCGTGGGTTTGGACTTCGCCAGGACAGGCTGGCCTTGTGGAATTTTCTGAATTTTCTCCATGTCTGTAATGCCTGAATAGGGTGATTTACCCTTAAAAAGACCTCCCGGAAGGCATCCCCCTTGGCAGATCGCCTAAGTGTTGCGTTGCCATAGACAAACAACAAAACAAACTGAACAACCTTACCAGTAGGTCTAGATCATCCATGACTCATCAAAATGTTTACAAGTTATCTGATACAGAAGTATTGTTCCTTTTTGTGATGAATATTTATGTTAGAGTTTTGGTTTGATTAATAAAACTTAAAAGTCAAAAATAAATTATGTATTTGTATGTAACATACAAATATTTTGGACACACAATTTTCAAAGATAAATGAAGATAGCTTTTGCACAATATTCCAAAATAATTTATATTTATATATATATCCATAAGTCCACAACATTTAGCTTTTATTACAGGATTTAATCTTTATAAGGTGTTTAATTTTTCCCCAATGTTTGATATTTTCTTTTACTTATTTTTCAAGTCTAATTATTTTATTACATTTTGGGGAGTTTGTATTCTTATATATTTGGCATTTTATTTCATTGCATTTTTGTTGTTGAGATTAAATTTTCAGCTATGAATTAATTAGTCCATTTGTTCAATATTTATATTTTTACTTTCCTGGCTGTTATAACAGAGGGAAAGTGTGGCAATTTGGCAAAAAATGGCCCCCCAGATTTTTACATTTTTGGACTTCCTTGAAACGTCGAGAAATGCAAAAAATTCTGGGGTAATTTTTGTATGTATGGATGTTCATGTGTGGGGGGGGCACAATTTTATTCACCCTGTTTGAAGCTTAGTAACTCCTGTGCTTTTGTTGAAAATTTCGGAAATTTTGCAGGGAGGTTTGTTTATTAGGAGGATTGATGCTATTAAATTTTGGTGGTTAAAGATTGACGGGGTGGGGAGATGAATAGTTAGTTTGACAATAGTTTTCATGTTGACTAGATGACAAAAATGGTCAGCTATTGGAGAATTGCCTGAATAATGATAAATATAGAGCTTTGACAATATTGAATTTAAACAAATGAGAAGTGTATTTGGTAGTTCCTGCAATACAAATTTAAAACATTGGTTATGTTTATCTTTCTGTAAAACTTTATCATATCATTTTTGATGATAACATATGATATAAATTTAAAATCATAAAAAATGTTTATAATAAATATTATCTATCAGATTATTTTGATGATAATTTTATAATAAATTTTACAAGTGTATTATAGAAAATAATAAATTGATGAAATTATATTGAAACTAATTTTTAATTATTTTCCCCTCCTCTTTTTTAGTAAACGATGGATTAAAAAACAGACCCAAATATCATAATCTTAGAAATGCCGTTAGTCAGATAGTGAGAGAAGAAGGTGTAAAAGGATTGTATCGAGGAGTTGTGCCCAATTGTTGGGGTGCTGGAACAGCATGGGGCTTTTACTTTTTATTGTAAGAACTCTTTTAATTCATATATGTTAATAGCTTAAAGTCTAGATTTGTCTGAATAGAAAAGATTGTAAATTTATTATAGAATATTTAATAATTTTCTATTCATTCACTTTAATAAATAAACCAAACTATATAAATACAAACATTATAACAAACTTAAAGGGATTCCTAAAAATGTTTGTTAAACTGAAAGTTTGCTATGATGAAAAATGTGTATAAATTTATCAAGCAAGTTAAACAGCTAAATATTAAGTTCACGCATGAAACAAAGACATTATATATGTTATTTATTTCACGTGAATAAAGTTGTTTAGTTCTAAAGTTGTCAATTTAAATCCCACATCTGAATCCTTTTCTTCCTATGCTTTGGTTTCTTCCACTAGTAGTAGTTCTTTCCACTAGTAGAAGTAAAAATTGCAGGAATTCTATTAATGCAAGACTAACAAAAAAGAACATAAACTGAAAGTGTATTAGGAATATGTTCATACATTGAAAAACTTTTCTCATGGATGTCTGTGGAGGTTGGTTGGAAAACTAAAAGTGTTATTCTGAAAAGTATGAAATTCATGACATTAGAATAACTTTTTTATTAAATATATTAGTAATTGTAAGAATTTTTTTTTAATAAGCATGTTACAATTTGATGAAAAATTTGAATTAGTATGAAAACAAGTAAAAAGAAATGTGGCATTTGATCCATTATTCTCTTTAGAAGACAAATGTGTTATTGATTTCAAATCCAAATCAACTTTGTGATGTTTATCCAGATGCAGATGGATTATTCAGAGTTATTGATTTTAAATTTGATGAGACTTGTATGCTATAACAGTCATTTGTCAACATCAATTTATATAAAATTGCAGTATAATATATATATTGACCAAACAATTAAATTGATCATATAATAACAAAATGTTAATCAATATAAAATTCATCGACCTTATGTAGACCTTGCACGTAAGTAAAAAAAAAAAGAAAACCATTACTAATGTTTTCTGTCTGTACCTAAGACCTACTTCAAGTAGATTTTTTCAAAATCGAATCTACTTGAAATAGAACACTAGTAGCAGAATGTCTTAGGAGTAGACCAAAAACATTAGTAACAGTTTTCTCACATGCAAGTAGCATATTAAGTTAGAGATTATATTGTAAGCAATTTTAATTAGTCTTTGTTAATTTTAGTTCAGACATTTAATGAAATTAATTAACATATGCACATACTAAAGTGGGAATTGGTACTTACGGCAAAAAAATATTTGTTAAAAAAATAGAAACTCACATTGTTACATTATTCAATATTACCGTATTAGCCCGAATATAACGCGATATTTTTCGACCATTTATTTTCCGTTAAAAAATCGACTCGCGCTAAATTCGGGGTTTAAGTAATGGAATGTAATATAAACAAGGACATTTTCCTACAGAGATTGAAACGCGACTGAACGTCAGACCTAGCTCGACCGACCACTTCAAAACAACCATGTGATCTAGTTAGTAGGCCTGCGCTTTTGTTTGCATAGCGCTACTATAGTAAGGCTATGTCTCCGCTTGTTCGAAGTTCATTAGTCACGTGATTTTTCGACCGCCTTTTAGTCACGTGGGCTCTCACAGACGCCATTTTTTATCTTAAAATTGTGAAATTTTTGGCTTCGCTCGAAAAATTATTATTACATCTTTCTTTTCTTTATTTTCTCTACTTTTAAACAATGTAAAATATTTCTATATTGACAAAAATGCTTTATTTGTGTCGAATTTAATGTAATTTGATACGTAAAACGCAAAAAATAAACATATCAAATTTCAACTCGCTGTAATTTATCTCATGTTTCACCGATTGCCATCGGGTTTGTTTGTAAATGGGGAAGAAATATGACTCATTCAAGTTAAGTCAGTAGAAATTTCGTACTACTGCGAGAAAATTTGTCAATAGACCCGCTTTACCCCCTAACGCGAAAGTCAATAAACGCTAATTGTTTTATAACCCTATTTTCAAATGCTTCTTTCGGAGTTGTAAATCGACCAATTGACTAAGTTTTTATTTTGTTTTACTCAGAAAAATGTTGTGTTTAAGATTTAACAGATATTTTCTTTACATTTTTACACATGAATTTTATATTTAATTTTTTATGTGATATAGTCGTGTGTTAGGCTTAACTCGATCATTGACATGAATGTAACCTGTGTTATTAGCTATAAATACCTAAATAAATGCTTATCTGATTGAATTTTACTTTCTTTGAATTCTTTTATGAGTATTATTATTATTTTTCTAAATATCTTTATGAAAATTTTGGAGTTGCGTTAAATTCGGGGTCGCGTTATATTCGGGCTAATACGTAAATAGTTTTTATAATAGTTCTATCACTTGGACACAAGGAACCAAAATGTTTTTATATTGATAATATGAGTTGATAATTACAAAAGATCCTTTTTTTCTTATGCCCATCAAAAAAACACAAGTAAATGTGGAAAATCACCTTCAGCAGTACTAAAAGCCAGATATGCTAAAGAATAGAATTTGTTGGAATTATAAAGACATTTACATTTTTATGATTAGTTGCATGCCTGTCTTTACAATTTTATAATTGGTTTGTATGTTCATCTATTTCAAAATATTTTAAAACAAATTTCTGAAGTACTTTTTCAGAGCTCTTTTCTTATTAGATACAAATTTACATATAAAGTTTTGTATGATTTCCACTCTTAAATTAGAACTTTTTACATTTTTTAGTTATAATGCAATTAAAGCATGGATGTTAGAAGGAAATGTGAATAAACAGTTAGGTGCTGGAAGGCATATGCTAGCAGCTGCAGAAGCAGGTTTGTATTAAATATATCTTTAAAACATTTCTGGCTCTTAAAATTATTGAATATAATTATTTTTATTCATGATTTATCATTTTGCAAAGTGGAGTTATTTATTACTGTGTCAGAATGAATTGATCAAACTTATCTTATTCCAGAAGTTTAGTCAATTTATTCTGACACAGTAATTTTCTCTTTACAAACACAACACAGTAGAGCATCGTTTATCCAAAAGCCGGTCAACCGAAACGTCGGTTAACCAAAAGCTTTCCAGTCGGACTGTGTCGTGCTGAATCGGACGTTTTTGATACTAGATTAACTTCTAAAGTATAATTTTTTTGTTTTTATATTTTTCAATATATTTATTTTGTTCGTACAAAATAAACAAATAATTTTTAACGATATAATAGCCATGATTATTATTATAAAAATTTTCATTAGGCTTAAAATCGACAAAAATTCAATGCATTCGACATGCAACAGAGAAAAATTTCAACACGGGACAGGTTAATATATTTTTTTGTACATAATTGGTTTTCCGAAAAATAAGTTAGCCGAACAACCCCAGTCCCCAATTGATTCGGATAAACGACGCTCTACTGTATTGGACATTTAGTAAACTCTGAATTAATGTAAGTTGAATCGCTGTTAATTCATTATGAAAGTGATTAACTAATCTATCTTTCAAAATGATGAATCATGATTCATCATTTTGAAGATAGATTAGTTATAACCCATGTAAAATAATTGAACACAAGAAAGTCACTTAACTAATAATTGTCACAAAACTCCAAAATAATGTACAATTAAATACAAAATACTAAAGTTGACTGACTAGCATACTTGGCTAGAATATTCCTGAACAAAACTGATCAGGAATGTTTTATTTCAGTTTTATAGTAATCTTTTATATAAGACCACCAAAAGATGGATGTCTATCCATCTTTTGGTGGTCTTCCCCACAGTCTGGTATCTTCCTTGCTCCCCACTCCATGCATTCCATGGTAAGTCCCCTGTGTCCATTCTCACATGCCCATATCACTTTAGTCTCTTAACCTTAAAAATACTTGTTATGAACTGTTGATTTGATATATTTCTTAATTCATAATTGTCTTTGTCTCCATTTGTCATTTTCTGTATCAAACACTGGGCCAAAAGTTTTCAGTAATACACTGTTTTCAAGAATTCTTTGTTAGTTGATTTACAAATTATAAAATTATATTACAAATTTGTTAATGTGGAATGTATGTTTATGTAGGGAAATTGTCAACCAAAATAGAAACTGTTGAGATTTATAACTATTTTTTCTATCATAATTTTAGAATTATTAATAGAAAAGTTTGTCTTTAAAGTGGAAAATTATATCAATGATTACTGTAATGTTTATTAATTTAACGATTTTAATACGTTATGCACATCTTCCAGTCTTTAAAAGTAGTTGTATAGTTTTTAAATGTAATATTATAGTTAGTGATGCCCAAACTATGGTCCATGAATACATTTGTCACACAGCCATTAAGAGTTTGTATGGGTTCAAAGGTGGAGCAAGCCCCATACAAGCTCTCCCTTAGTCTCTTATTTTTTGAACAGATGAAAAGTGGAGTATTTCTTTAATAAAATCAGTCTTAAAGATTTTATTTTCTGTTAGTAAAAATGATGTTAATTTTGTAAGGATAGGAATTACTATGGGGCTCCTAAGTTTTCTCCAGGTCTACCCCTCTTGGCAGTCCTGTTGACATATTACTTACAAATGATAGAAATAGGCCTACTTTTGATATATATGGAATATACAAAATATTTGTGGCCCTCCTATTTATTTATTTAGCGTATGGCTACACATCTAATTCATAAAAAGAACAAATCATAAATGAAAGAACACAAATCATAAATGTAAATCTAAGTTAGAAATATAGTTTAAAGTACTTTCAGTCACAATCAGGAAGTCACTCAGTTGTCCTGGAAAAGATCTTACTGGACAATCTTCCAAGTTATGGTGTATAGTCTGTCTTTCAGCACCACAGTCACACTGTGGGGATGCAACTTTTCCTCGCCTAAAAAGACTGTCCCTGCACACCCCATGTTTGGTCCGAATCCTATTTAACACACTCCAAAGATTTCTGGATAACTCAAATCCAGGTGGTCGCTTTGTGATACAAGGAAGTTGTCGACTGTCCACCGGAGAGACATCAGCCCAGAGCCTTTTCCAAGATTCAGTGAGGTTGAAATTATTGGAATGCAGGGATTTAGCTCTTAATAGGGGAGGGTGTCTTGATTTAAGCCGGTTTATGCTGAGGTCATCAATATCAATGAGGCCCTCCTATTTATGACTTATATACAACTTGGCTCCCCACTATTTTGGGCACCACTATTATCTACTATAAAACTGAAAACTGGGCAGTCTTGCTATGCCAAAAACAGCCACTAGGGACACCCCTAGCTATTATTTAAATTAACAATATATTAAAATATTGTTACAGTATATTATTATTTTTATTTGTAATAGGAATCCATTATTATTATTATTATTATTTTTATTTAACAAAAGAATTTTTTAGTTTAGTGTTTTTATGACTTTTCAAAAAATTTAAATTTAAATACGTATTGAATGTTATTAAGTTTTTTAAAATTTGTTTAGTTAGTCTAACCAATCTTATAATATAATCAAGATGGGTTGATGATGATGATAATAATAATAGTAAGTGCAGAGCCCAGTTACAAGTTGAAAGATGAAATTTGGTACACAGTTAAGGTATGCCATGAGAAGGCACACTAAGAAGGGATTTTTGGAAATTATCCCTGTGGAGAGGGAGGGGGTTAAGGATTATATTATAGAACTTGGCTTTACTATACTATTTTAGAAGTGGTTTTTTTGCATTTTTGTAGAAAATTGAACATATTTTTAGACCATGTAAAAATTCTCTAATTAGTCTGGAAACAGGTGGATCTAATCTTGCACCTGGTGAAAACAGTTAAGATTGGCTATGATCTAATAATACTAATCTTTGCTATCATTACTTTTTGCCCAAGCAACGCTGGGCCATCTGCTAGAAAGCATTGTATAAGTCTCATATTAGTAAAATCTTAAATTTATTAATAATAATTTATTCATTATTCATAATAATAGTGTTAGATGAGCATAATTAGTATGAGTAATGAATGTAATAGAAATAAAAATTGAAATCATTAGGACTAACTTGCATTTGGGATATGGAAAATATCTATTCTAAAATCATATTTAATTCTAACAGGTGTACTTACTTTATTTATTACTAACCCTATTTGGGTTGTAAAAACAAGACTATGTCTGCAATATGCTGAATGTAATACAGCCCTTCCTACTACAAAAGTATATAAAGGTACATTGGATGCTCTTATTAAAGTGTATAAATATGAAGGTATTGCTGGATTATATAAGGTAAGAGAAGAAATTTTATTTAATGTATATAGAAGCTCTCTTTATTTTCTTACCTTTTTATTTTAAATATACAGTGAACTCCTGTGCAATGTGAGATACATTCTGCATTATAAGAAACATGTTTTTATAAACCTCATGTTATGTATGAACTGTGAGTGTGGCTTAATGGAGAAATAGCCAGAGTTAGAAATGTTTTATGAATATTGATCTGTATAACACATTGTACAGGGATCCACTCTGCATGTCTTTATGTATAGATATTCTTTATGCTAAAGGAAAATATGCTTTGCTCAAATTTGTGTTAATCTTCTAATATAAACCCTTGGATAAATCAATTTTTATTGTTTTTCTATTATTACATTAGTCTAATATGTCGTGGCTATAATTTGGCTACGGGAGGGCGGCAGATACCTCTCTGGTGAGAGGGCATCTTTACAGCATTGGAGCACAAGGTGTGCTTGCCATCCATGTAGAGCTCGTGAAACCTTTTGTAATTAACAATAAAGTTATGTTGTTAAAGGCTTAGATTAATAGTGAATACAGAAACTCTAACATGCGAAAATAACATAATATAAGTAAATGTATGAGTAAGACAATGCTATTTGACAAAAGTTAATTTATTTTAAAGCTACAAATTGAATTAAAAAATTTACTTTGGTTTTCTTTTGCTACTTCATTCTGTAAGTTGTCCAAAGAAAATTTTACTCAAAACACATTATTCACATAAAGTTTCATTTAACATCTTTGTTTAATGTTTAGATTATCCATTTTTCAGTTTTTAATGTAGAAGTTTAATTGAAAACATAAAATTGTAATGAATAAAATTCTTGCTAGATTCCTTGTTTATAATCTACTAGCCTAAATATCTGGCATTCCACAGAATACTGTAAAGATTCTGTAAATGATGCTATAATTGGATAAAATTGTTACAACTGGGCATCAGTTTCTAATTAATTTTTACACCAAAATGGGTCTTAATTGTCTCATTTTAGGACAAATTTAGATATATAGTTAATTTAAAAGTTTCCTTTTAATATAGACTGACAAATAATCCAGCAGTAGGCTATCGTTTAAGATGATAAATCAGATTATAGCTTAAATTGCCTGATTATTTTTATCCATGATGTACTTTTGACATATAAAAATATAGTAATTTTTTGCTTAATTTATAAAAAATAAATTGAATTATTGAGGAATTGATTTTGTTTTTATTTGGGAATGACAAAATGAAATGATGTATAAGACCTTGTGGTTTTGCATTACTTCAGGATTTAACCAACTGCATAATCCAGGAATTGTAAATAAGCCGAAATATTTCTCAAATATCAATATATTAAATTTAAACTTAATGACTGAGCAGTAAAGGCAACAGCCTGCTACTATGTGGGATCCTGGATTAAATCCAAGCAGGAAACTTCAGCAATTTTTTATGGGTGATACATCCAGCTGTCCCAGTTGTGGACTGGTTGAATTTATGGTGGGCATAATTAAACAGCCTTTTAATACTATAGGAATTAAAGAATGAAAATAAATAAATTTTTATTAATTACTTGTCTATATCTGGAAAAACATGAGCTGTTTAAAAATAAAAATATTTCTAAAGTATAGTAAGTTAGCTTCAGGAATAAATTTCTTGTGACCAGCAAGGGAATCTGACACTGCTTTCAGTGTGATTTGGAAAATTATTTTTGCTTAGTTTTTATATATTTCCTATTTGGATTCTTTATATTAGCTGCACTGTTGGCATCTGAAAACCAAACATGACTTTAAATACTATAAAGTTAATTTTAGAATTATTTGAATTGATTTAAGAGACCAAATATTCTTCTGATACTTTGTAATGCTTTAAATATGTTTATATGCATAGGGTTTTCTGCCAGGAATGTTTGGTGTTTCTCATGGTGCATTACAGTTTATGGCATATGAAGAGATGAAGAAACTTTATGCTGATTATTATAATTTGCCACCAGATGCAAAATTGGTAAGTTTAAAGTCTATAATTTTTTAAAATTTTAAATATGCCACAAAATTTTTGATCTATAATAAATAATAAGAGTAATAAATGAATATATAGGGTGGTCATAATTAAAGTTTTCCTATTCAGAGCACCCTGTAGCTGTAACCAATAAACAGATTGACACAAAAGTTTGTATACAGACTGTGGGAAAGAATTTTGCAGAAAAAAATTTAGTTCATAAACTTCTACTATGGAGCACTTTATGGGAAAATACTCAAAACAAAACAACAAAAATGCATTTATTTGTTCTCAAGGCCATGTCTTCTGCAGAGACTGTTTACTGATGAAGGATTGTTGCTCAACATGTAAAATTTGAAGAACAAGTCCTGATATTTGGTTTGTTTAATCATTAACAAACTGTAGAAATAAAAATTATCATAAAAAATTTAATGTTGCTAATTAAAATATTAAGCCTTTTATTTCTGGCTCTTTCTTAAAGATTAAAAATTTTAATAAAAGAATCACCTCAATTTACAGATTACAAAATAATAAATACAGTAGAGCATCGATTATCTGACTTAATTGGGAACTGGGGTTTGGTCGGATAACTGAAAAGTCGAATAACCGAAAAGTATTACAAAAATATACATTATTGGTATAGTGTATTAGGCCTGGTTTAAATACTAGCCTCCCTTTCATGGTCGAGCCAGTGCTGCCAGCTAAAACATGCAAAAATTTAACAAAAATAATAATAAAGTAGCCAAGACATAACCAAATATTGTAGCGCCACATCACTAGCGGACATTTGAATTTGTTGACTAAGAACGTGGTCGGTTACACCGATAAGTCGGATAATCGATGCTCTACTGTACTAAAATCATACACAATAAATTTATTAATTTTATGTAAATTAATATTAAAAATATTAGTCAATTTTTTTGAATAAAAAGTTATATAAGTTTTATATGCTCAGTTCCTTTCTTTTGTTTTTAAAGGGAACTTTAGAATATTTAAACTTTGCTGCGTTATCAAAACTATTCGCTGCTAGTGTAACTTACCCATATCAAGTTGTTCGTGCAAGATTACAAGATCAACACAAAAGTTATGCTGGTGTTGTTGATGTTTTAAAGAAAACTTGGAGGTAAAGTATTATCATTATATTATGATACAGATATTTAATTTTTTTAGATGAATTGTTTCTGTTAAATATCTTCATTACTTCAAATGTTTAAATTCTTAAAAATGTTTACTTTTTCACATTTGAAATGTGACCTATAAGTAATACTCAACTATACAATTGCCTTAAGTAATAGTTTATAGAAACTTAGATAATTTTTATAATATTTAATATTGTAGTAATAAATTAAAAGAACTTATTTTTACAAATAAATTACTTTGATTTAACTAATGAAATATTTACTTTTATATTTATCCAGTACATTATTATTCTTCATGCAATAAATTTGGTTTTTTTTAATCCATTTAAATTTATACGTGTCTATAATAATATATTTTATATATTTATATGAAATCACATCTTAAATCATTTTCAAAAAATAAAATACTTTAGAGTTGCATTACTTTAACTCTAAACATTGAAAATTTAATATTCATTCTCTTTTCTTAACTCCTTAATTATTGTAGAATGTAAACTTTATTGATACTTACTTCAGATAATATTACATAAGAACTATCACAGATATTTTTAATATTAAATATAGATAAATTTTGTTTTCAGTTACTGTGGAAACTTTAATATAAATTAACTATTAGAGTAAATTTTATATAGTTTTAGAATTATTTTAATTATTTTGCAGTTAATAATAGACATACACACACACACACAGATATATTTACAGTAGAGCGTTGATTATCCGAAAGCGTTCCAGTCGACTGTGTCGTACTGAATCAAATGTTTTTGATACTAGATTAACTTCTAGTTTTTTTTTTTTTTTTTCAATATATTTATTTTGTTTGTACAAAATAAAGAAATAATTTTTAATGATACAATAGCCACGATTATTATTATAAAAATTTTTGTTAGGCTTAACATAGAGGAAAATTCAACACAAAGTGACACACAGTGGAGAAAAATTTCGACATGGGCTATATTAATATACTATTATTGGGATATTAATAATGTATTTTTTCATACATAATCGATTATCCCAAAAATCGATTTTCCGAATAACCCCGGTTCCCAATTGATTTGGAAAATCGACACTCTACTGTAATGTACAAGGAAACAAGAGACAGTTTATTCAAGTATAAATGTTTTTGGAACTGTTTTGTTCCATCATCACATCTTCAGCAGAACTTGATCATATAACAGCAACAATAAAGTAGAATAATTAAATGATTCTATTTCATCATTCTTAATTAGGTAAAAATGATAAGAGGAAAGTAATTATTTTATTCCATTATTTGATCTTTAAAAGAATGGTTTCAAAAGCATTTCTCCCTAAATGAAATGTCCTTTTTATACCTTAAGTATTTTTCTGTTATTTATTTAAACTGTCCACGTCAGATGAGATCTGTTGTAGTTGGAGTAAAAATATGAAAAACGATCATTTTTATCTTTTCATCAAAATGGGAAAGATTCAGGCATGAATCTTTTCCATCTTGATAAAAAATTTGGATGTTTGTTTCTCAACAAATTTTATAACATTTTGATGAAGATATAAACAAAACTAATGATGATTTAAAAAATGAATTTTAGAGCATTTTGTTTAGACTTTTTTATGTTGAGTGATGCTAATAGTTAATTACCACTCAACATTGGAAAATTATCAGTTTTTTTTTAGCTTTTCATTTTAGCATTTAGTATTATAATTAATTCATTTATGCTTCAAAACAAACTTTTATGTTTTATTCTAATTTTCATAGTCAATGTAAACATGGTAAATGGAATTTTATAGCAGTTAGAGTGAAGAGGATGCTCTTTGCTCTGTAACTACTATAAAATTCCATTTACTGTGTTTACATTGACTATAAATTTGTTCAGTATCATATATGCAAGCTGTAGGTGTGAAGCTTTAGCTTTATAAAATTCATGATACATAACATGGATTTGTAAAACACAATAGAATAATTTATAAGGATGCAAGATTAATTTTTCACTTTTCCATATTTTTTTTCTATTGTCGATGAATGTTGACTAAAGACTGTAGCAAATGCAACTAAAATATGAGTATTGTTTCACATTAAATTTGCTTGTAATTGAATGATAAAAATTTTAGTGCATATTCTATTTTTCAAAATTTACTTTTTGTTGGGAAAGTTTGTTTGCATGAATTATTATTTACTTTGGTTTTAAAAACAGTTAAATTAGATCAGATTAATGTGCATCTAAATATAATATTTTTCTTAAGTCTTAGAGAATAATAGGCACAAATCTTTCTGCAAAATAAAAGTAGCACACTGAGCTATTGCAATGTTACTTTGGCACAGCATCATAAAATGTTATTGATCTTTAGTCTTTTCTGTAAAATGTATTTTTGAAAAATTGGTGACTTATATAAGAATTAAAAGGTATGCTATTTAAGTTTGATTTTATATTTAAATGTTACAAGTAATAAATTAGATAATTTTTATATTATATTTCAGACTTTTTTCTATATTATCAGAAAATAACCAGAAATACAACTTTTATAATGCTCTGATTTAGCACCTGTAATTTTTATGATAGAAAAAAATCAAGCAGTTTAACTGCTCTATTTAATTTTTGGATAATTCATTATTTCTGCTTGTAGAAATTTCTTTAATTTACTCATCTATAATAATTACATGAAAGTAAAAAAAAAATAGTCTTAAATACAATTGTTCCTGTATAGTTAGATATTTAAGCATAGTCCATTGTGCCTTTCTTTATTCAGTATATGATAGCAATTATTTCAAACTATTGTTTGAGTTATGAAACAAAATATACTTTTTTAGACTGTTGAAATTTTAGAATTATTTTAATTATTTTGCAGTTAATAATAGACATACACACAGATATACATGTGATTTCATATTAGTGACTAAAATAAATAAGGTGAAGAGAGGTGAATATTAAATTCATGTTAGTTACTAAATATAATTTACTTGAAGGAATTTTGTAAGTAAGTTGTTGATCAAACTGTAATTAAAATTTGATTGTCGGAATGAAAGGAAATTTAAGTTTGTATATGCTATTTTGGTATGGTTGTTTTTCTATTTTATATAATTATAATTTAAATTTTAAATTTCCTTCCATTTCAACTTATTTGTATTCTGTTATACAGTATTAAATAAATTAAACTGTTAATGAGAAATTTCAAATAAAATATATTTGGTAACTCAATTTAGCAATCACTTTTTTCAATTTATATCAGAAAAATGCTGTCAAGATTTCTGGAATTTTGTGGCCAAAAAAATATATTAAAAGTAGAAAATAACAATTCCGTAATCAATTTGATCTCAGATATTTTTACAGGCATCCATTCTTAAGAATGACTTTACAACCATAGTTTTGAAATGACAGAATTCTTGCAAAAAATTGAGTTAACGAAAATAACAAAAAAATTTTTATTTAATATTTAAATACTAATAAATTATACTGTAATGTAAAACTAAACAGAAATTAATATTTTCTTTATATAATTTCTATATACTTGTAATTAGATGCCAAAAATGGCTAATAGTAAATTACACTACTGTTCTGGTGGCATGCATCCATGCTGATTTTATAAACATTGATTCAGGCATTAAACATATTGTTGAACTTTAGATGAGTATTGGACCAGTACTCTATAAAAAAAACAAAAATTCAAAATGATTTGAGCTCAATTAATGCTTCTCAACCAGTTAAAACAGTTTTTAATATTTCTTGAGATTTACAGAAATTTTTCTTATAACTTATAATAAATAAATAGAGTTTGTGCATGATGTATTTTGCGTTATATTTATCTGACATTATAATTATAAACACACAACATTAGATGGCGGTTGTGCATCCAAACCGGTTACATTGTAAAAATATAACAAACATTTTAAATTTTCTAATCTGATCTACAATATAATCTTTCATTGGTCATACACTATAGAATTTAAACCTAAGTGGGTTTATTTAAACATCAATTATTTTATATTTAAATTTTATGTAAATTTGTTTATAAGTAATAAACTCACCTCAAATTGTCTTGGCTTAAAACAGAATGAATATTCTGTCACAGCTCCTCTTTGTTGCTTGGCCTGCCTTTGCATACATTGAATGCTTGTTGTAGAAGTTTCAATTGTTCGAATTCGGTAAATCCAAATCAAGTTTGTTTTTACTCTGGTTGTAATTAATAGATGATAACTACTAAAAGCAAAATTACAAATATCCGTACAAAGCAAAAACTGTACATTCAACAAACACTGGTCACATTCTTATATATGCATGCGTAGCAATGATGATTCACACTCAATAAAGGAATACAATTGGTTCCACAATTTTATAAAATAGACTTCTAATGTCAAACTTTTCTTAAGCTTATACTGGTACATTGTGTATAAAGTTATAATGTTATAACATATAAGTTATAACATAAAGTACATTGTGCACAAACTCAGTTTATATTCCATGCATAATATATATTTTTTAAATCCCAGTTAATCCCTAGCACAGGGATGAGCAACCTGTGGTCCGCATTAGTATATTGTGCAATCCATGTCGCACAAAATATTACAAAATGATATTATGCTAAATAAAATAAAAATTTAAAATACTGACATCTAGTGATCTGTAATTGTACTAAATACCAAGAGCCCACTTCGTACACATATTTGATGCAACTATAGTTGGCTCTTGGGTTGGTTTATTTTTGCATCTTTAAGAGTGATACAATTGTTTACAAATGCACATATACTTTCATAGACTGTCCATACGTGCTTGACCATTTAGTCTTAAAAAGTGAAGCCCAAGGGAGTTATGTGCATCCGTAAACAATTTCTTTAATGGGACACAAAAATAAACAAGGCCAACTCTGATTGCAAGGACTATCTGGTAACTTAACCTGACTTCACTGGACACTTCATATAGAGCTGTAAAGTTTTACAAATGCTTTGTATTGTTGCATTTAATTTTTTGGTTTTTTTTTGCAAATCACATACTATTTATCTACTGTGGTTTATCCGAATTATAGAAAAAGGTATGTTAAATATTTGAAATTTTACGGAAATAGAATTTTTAATGTGGAATTTTGAATTTTAAATATCGAAGTTAGAATTTCTGTTTAATAATAAATGTTACTATTAATTTCTAAAATTGAGATTAAAAGTGTTTGAACTAGAAAATTATTAATATTTTAAAAACAATTCAGACTTAGAACTGGACAGTAATAAATATAAAAACAACATATGAGAACATTTCAACTTTACATTACTTTCAATGCTAGACTGACTGACCTTGAGATTTGCACGTGGTTTTGTACAATAAAAACTCAATATATTTGTTATAAGCTCGATGACAAATATTTAGCCAAATACATCTGATGTATTACATTTGCATCACTTCCAGCAGTCACATTAAGTACAATATACTTATGTTAATTTATGAATATATGAAAAAAACACAGGTAAATCACAAATATTTAATCTTATGTGTGGCCCATGTCGGTTCGAAAGTTTCAAACGTGGCCCTTACATAAAAAAAGGTTGCCCATTCCTGCCCTAGCACAATACTACAAGTAAATGATGGAAAGTTTTAAAACATTTCAAATCATTTACTTACACCTTTGTGTTGTTATTTTATTGCCTATAATAAATATAAATTATCTGTAATAATATTTCATTTGATGTTTTGGTTATATAAGTTATAAGTGACAAATAAAATCTCATAAAAATTTTTGAAATTAGTCTGACTTAAAGAATGATCTATTTTTATCAAATAAAAATAGATCAATCATTGTAAGCATTATACATACAATTTTTGAATTTTTCTTTATTATTGAAATAAAAAATTCAAAAAATAAATTTAAAAAAAGTTGCAATATCTTATTTAATATAATAATTAAATACTTCAGAAATTAATTAATTTAAAAATGTCTCTCTCAAGTTAAAGTAAGACATATTCTTTATTCAGTATATTTATCTTCAATAAATTGTAGACGAAAGATCAATATTCAAATAATAAATGTAAATGTATATATATTTATGACTTTTAAAAAATATTCAGTGTAATTATTAGAAAAATTTACAAATATGTTTGTAAAATAGAAAATTAGTTTTAGCATTCTTAGCCATGATTTTTGCATAGATATTAACAATTCAGATGAACATTTAAATATGATGAATAGTATTACAATATCATCCTTTAATGTTTTTAAATTACCATCATTCACATTACTGTATTTATTTGTTGTTTTTAAAGTCCCTATTAATCGAAAGTGTGCTTTGTCAACAGTAGATTTTATTTTGTAAAAGTTAGCCAAGCAATTCATAATACTCAAAGAAAGCTCTAATTTTTTTTAAAAATTTACTTGAAATGCATTTTTCAGAAATTGGAAATTTACAACACTACATTTACACACGACAATACCAATTGCAACACATTTGAAAAGTATTGTTAAGCTACTTTAAAAAAGACATTAATAATTTATTTTTTTATTTTAAAACAAATGCTGGATAAAATGTGTCTTTTCTTTAATTTGTGAGATTATTTGTAGTAATATAATTAGTGATTAAAAATACCATGAATAGATTGATTACCCTAGGATAGTTTTCCTTCTTAGGTTTGAAGGCATAAGGGGTTTTTACAAAGGTCTACCAGCATATTTAATCCATGTCACCCCAAATATATGCATCGTCTTTCTAATATATGAGAAATTTCGGCCTTCGGACATTATCCTCGCCAATCAGGAAGAATAACGAATTCCGTGATTTAGGACGCGTTGAGGGCATTAGAACATTTTGGACACGTATTTATTTAATCCAGAGCTTTATTTATTAGATGTATAATATTAAGTTATGCAGAAGACAAAATGTAAATTTCATTCCATACTGTATGCAATAATGCTCTTTCCATTCTTTTTTTCGTGTAAAAATTTCTGTCATGTTTTTTTGTTCTGTGTACTTTTAAAAATTCTGTTGCGTGACTAATGAATTCTGTAAAATCTAACTGCTTAAAAAAATTCTTTTTATTGCCTTTTCACATCTTTTGTTTTGTAAAAAATTTCAAACACGCATGTAATTTTCTTTGCACTTCAATGTTTTTCATTGTTTCTAGTATTTGTCATCAAGTCTAATTTGTTCTTATGTTCTCATGATGTTCTCAAATCTTATATGTGACCTCTCTGCTTAAATGTGTGTGTACCGACCAACAGCTTTGTGCGACTTCCGGATTCAAAACCGCGGGGGGAAATTGTTTCCCCGTATACATGCGCACAACTTCCGAGGAATAAAGTTTCCCAATTTTTATATATTTAAATTGGTTTGTAACTTTTAAATTTATTGATAATTGCACGATAATATATTTGGATACAAATGACAGTTTTATGTAATTTTCGGAAAGTCGTTTAATATTGCAATAACAAATTAATTTAAGAAAAAATAGAGATTTTAAGGAATGTATTTCCCTTCTTGTTTAGGTATGAAGGGATTGGTGGTTTTTATAAGGGTCTACTCCCCAACTTGTTGCGGGTGACACCTGCTACAGCCATAACTTTTGTGGTTTACGAACATATTTCACGTTTTTTACTTAACTGAGGTCATTTTTAAAGCATTGTCATTCCAGTTTGTAGAAATATGTTGTAATTGTTACAAAATTTAAAATAAAAAATGATTTGTTTAATTGTTTTCTCTTTATTTAACCGAAATTCACATTTTTATAATTAAGAGCCAAGATAGATAAATTTTAAAAATTGTATTTTTCTATCAAACAATAATTACATAAATATTACAATGGTGCTCTTTTATGTAAAGTCTTAAATTTTTCTTAACAATATCATATTAAAAAGCCAATTATAAAAACTAAAGCAACTTCGTACTTAAATTATCACAATTGTCGATACATGTCGGGCTAGAATTTGATTCAACCATTATACTAAGCAAATTATTATTGTTTACCTTTCTAAAAGTAACTATTTAATAACTTCAATTATAATCTAAAACAATACAAAAACTAATTTAAAACCTATACACATTATTATGACAGTTATTTTTATTTCAAAAATCTGTTGTCAACAAAACTACCATATTTTCATACAAATCCAAGGAAATTGCATGATGTTATTGTTTTAAACAAGAATAAATATAATATATAATATGGACATTAAACATATATATATATATATATATATATATAATCCATATATATATGTTAATGTCCATATTATATATTATATTAATGTCCATATATATATATATATATATATATATGATGTTAATGTCCATAATTATATATATTATATTAAATGATGCCATATATATATATGATATATATATATAATATATGTTAATGTCCATATTATATGTTCCTTTATATATATATATACATTAGTCCATATTATATATATATATATATAATATGGACTAATGTAGTGGTTCCCAAACTATGATTCCCTATGATTTGCAGACCCTTAGGGTTCATTCAACATGTGTTTTATATGAGGCAAGTGACCTTGTATCAAAAATAAGTAATGTTCTGTGCAGAAACTCTATGTATTTTTATCGGCATATTTTTAGGAAGATACTTCTGAATGTTTTGTGGGTCCAGTTTGGGAAACACTGCATTAATGTATTGAAGTTTCTCATTTACTGGAAAAGGAATTAATTAATTTAGGAAAATCAAAGCTTTTCTTGAATTGTGTACTTCGGTCTCACAAAACAATGTTACAAAATAAGTCTTTTGATATTCTGAATTTTCTATTTCAAACCAGTACAAGTAAGCTAATTTGAATAAATATTTACATTTACTCCAATCAACTTTACAAATAATTTATCTTAAATATTTTGAATTTACATTTAAAATCATATCACAGTTGCAATATACTTCCATAAATATTAAATATAGCATTGTGAATAACAGTTGATTACCATACTTTTCTCCAGAAACATTAATAGCAGAAATTTATGTTTATGGTCTCTTATACATTTAAATTCAGTATAATTCTGTAAAGCAAAAAATAACTTTCTTAAATGTTCTTAATTATAATGCCTGAAGACATCCCAAATGGATTAATGCAGTTAATTTCAAAAAAATTGTGTATAAATTTCTATTATAATTTAGTTTACTAATTGTTTTTTTTTTTTTTGTTACGCTTAATCTGCATGTGAAAGTCGCTGAAGCCAAGTACTATATATAAAAGATATCACGCATAAGTTTAATACATCTTTATCATTGGTATTATCACTAATTATGGTATATACATGCTTATTCTTTTAGCAGAACCAAATATATTTGATTTATCCTAATAGAAAGACAATGATTATAAAGCATTCAACATTGTAAAAATAATTACTTAGCATTTAAAATATTAAAATATACTGGATTCATTGAATAATTTACATACGTGTCATTAACAATTACATGATTACGTACTGAGAAATGCATTACAATACAAGGAAATTTATAAGTGAAAAATATCCTGCACACTTTAAAACTTTACTGCGTTGTATAGTAGTGCCAAGAGAACTTGTCAGATAAATAAAACTTGGTATGATGATTTCACTTTGCCTTCATAAGGTTTTCTCAACTGTGACAATCCAGAACAAAAATCTTTTTTTTTTCTTAATTATATCACCATGAGAAATAATTGATTCATGCCATGGGCCAAAGGAATGCCACAATATAACAACTACACAATCTGTAGTCGAGCGTACTGGTTATGTCTTAGTCGTGCCATTCTCCCAATAGATGACTTATTTGTTAAGCTCCAGAAGCATCCATTGACATCCTGTAATAAACTTTAGATTAATGATCTTAGTTTTTTTGGTATACCTCATGACATCACACAGTTAACTCATGGTACAAGAAACATCTATTAACAAAAGAAATGTTGCTGATAGAAAGGACATTGCCAACAACAGTCCAAACTACTAGTCCTAACACAAATGTGAATATTCCCATAATTTTCATTCCTGCTCAGCATATAAGAAAAGAATTGCAATCAGTGCACTTAATTAAGTTACTTTGCCAGAATGTGCATGAACTGTTAACTTCATCATGGATTGATTGGTTGAACCTATGAAAAGCCTTCACTGTTTACTGGATGTGATCAGTATGAGCAATTGGAGATTGTGGAAATGTCTGTTAATTTTAAATCAGAAACCAGAGCAAGCTATAATGTAATACTAAAGAACTGTGGAAAAAACTCAACCTAAATCAACAACTACAAGCAATTATATATTTTGACATTGTCACAATTCCTGGTTGCAATTTTAAATCATATTTTTGATTTAATTTAAAATATATGCTTTGGAGTTGAATAGTGTCATGCCCCTGTACATCATACTTTTCCTGTTAACAATAGTCATGCCAGTCATCTAACTCCATTCTGGAGAAAAATTTTGAATTAAAATCATGCAACTCATTCTACCAGCTATAAGTGAGGTAATACGCAATGTGCTGCATAAACCGGCTTCCGACATAAGAAGAATTCCACAGAGTAATAATATGGTGCAAAGAAGGATTGACGAAATGGCTCAGTCTGTAGAAAATTCTTTATGTGAGTACTTAAAAACATCTGAATTCTCTACACAGCTTGACAAGGCAACTTTACCAGGAAATGAAGCATTTTAGCTTATGTAAGATTTGTAAAAGATGAGAATATTTCCCAAAAATTGTTATTTGCCAAATGTTTGGAAACTGATATAAAAGGTGAAATAATATTTAATAAATTAAAAACATTTTTTGATACAAAAGATATACCCTTGAGTAATATCCTCTCTGTTGCTACTGACTGTGCTCCGGCAATGGTAGGACGACACCAAGGTTTTCTGGCATACTTGAAACAAGCTAAACCGAATATATTATCTGTACATCGTATCATTCACCAACACCATTTAGTTGCCAAAAACCTTAGTGAATGCTTGCATGGTCACTAGATTATGTCATTTGGGCAGTTAATAAAATAATTATTTGCTCAACTTTGTTTAGAAAATGATGAAGATTATATTCGTTTACTACTTAACACAGAAGTTCATTGGTTATATAAAGGTGCATGTTTGGATCGATTTTATGCACTCTTTGATTCAGTGTTGGAATTCCTGGACAGGAAAGACAGTGATTTGCGGCTCAATTTAATTACAGGTAGGCCTCCTACAACGCGGTAGATACGTTCCTTGAAAATACCGCGTTGTGGGAAATCGCGTTATAGGAGAGACCAACTTAATACAAAAACTGGGATTTGGTTCGAAAAAAGAGAAAAACTGCCTTTTATGGTGTAACATTTTCATCATTTTTTAAATTTATGTACATAAAAAGCTTAAATAAAATTCAACATCATATAAAAACTAAAAAGATTATGATTTCAAGTCAAAATCAAAAAGAAACATAATGTTATGCTCAAATTCAGTCATCATCATCACTTATTATAGTTGTTCGAGAATGTTTGAATGGCCTTATTTCAAGATCTGAGCTTGTTCCATCAAGTTCTACTGCACTTATGGGATCTGTTGCGATTTTTCTATTATGTGAAAGATAATTCATTTCTGAATACCCAAAACCACGTTGTAAGAAAATTTCTGCATTTTTCCAACCGCGTTGGAGCGAAAACGTGTTGTAAAGGTATCGTGTTGTAGGAGGCCTACCTGTAATTCAAAAAATGACGACAGCATGTATGACTGACTTATTTGCCAAATTTAACGAAACTGATTTGAAGTTACAAGGTGATCAATTAAATTTAGTCAAAACTAAAAGTATAATATCTGCGTTTGTTGCAAAACTTTCGGAGAGGAGAATGCTCTCAGTTTCCAAATCTTTCAAAATTGCAAAACGAGATGATGATTTGCTTGTTTATTGTCAACACTTAAATGGCTCTTCATTCTGATCTCAGCCAAAGATTTGAAGATATTCTTCACTTGGGCATCCCCGATTGGATGTTGGACCCTTTTGCAAGTAGACCCACAAACCCAGATGAAGCCATACTAATACAGGAGGAACTTATTGAATTATCCACAAATGAGGAGCTGAAACCAATGATTCAACAAGGATACCACAAATTCTGGTTACAAAAACAGATACCAATTTTATATCCTGCATTATGGGCCGCTGTTGATTGCTTTACAGTCTTCCCATTTAGTAGAGCGTGGATTTAGTGCAGTTATGAACCTCATCACGAAAAAAAGAAATTGACTGCAAATTAGTACTCGCGGACATTTACGAATGTTACTCACAAACATCGAGCCAGAAGTTTAGGAACTACAGCTCTACATTGTTGATATAATTATATGTAGTAATAGCAAAAAAAAAAAGAACACAAGAAAACATTATTTACTTTAGTTCTTTCAAAGACTTTCCTTAGAGTCAAATTTGCTGCAGATAAAGGTATGTCCTGGAAATTTAACTTTATATATTCCTACATCATTAACATTAATGCTAAAATTGACACAATCTTCAACATGATATAAAGAAAGACTTAGATTGGGCACAAATCTGGATAGGTTATTTTTGTTAACAGATATTACATTACCTTAATGAACTGATAAGCACACAGTAAATTTAATTTTTATCAAAGAAAAGTTAACCAATAATCCTGTTTTATAATTCTATGACATGAACAAATATACTCAAGAGTAGATGCTAGTAGTGGCCTAGTTATCTGTGGCACTAGTTTCAAAAGCACTTACAGTATGTCAGAAAAGCTGGATTCAAATTGAAAAATTATTATAGTTTTTGGTAGTGAAAGATTTTGGTAATATCTGTTTATAGAAGAAACTCAAGCAGGTAGGAACTGCAAACCGTATCAACTTTAATAAAAAAAAAATGGATAATCGTATTTGCAATATAGCACAGAATAGTAGCATCCGGACCCACAGCTAAGGGGGGCTACAAGGAGGCTAAGCAACTTCAGCTTAATCATATATCCTCATATGCAGTATATATAACATAAATTTATGTGATGAAAGTGAAAACATAAGCCACGATTACTTATTACACTTAAATTGTAGCTAGCAGACCTAGTGGTGGATGATAAAAGAAAAGTACTAGTCACAATTATTTCGATTTGTTCCTGTACCATCAATTACTATGTGACTGATAACACCAGTTCACACTTTGAAGTAATGGTATGGCAGAACAACAACCATTTTTAGTGACTTCTTTACTGTCCGTATCTAGTATTACTAGAGTTAAACAATAACCTGTATAAAAGTAAAATAGAATACCCAAATAAGTTACCTCATATTTCTTCCAAGTAGTAGTAGTATCATAACTTGCTTTAATGAACGGTTAGATGATGATAATAGAAGGAACATCTGGAATGAGCTCCTGAACAAGAAAATAATCAAAAAATGTACTGCGACTGAAAAACCAAAAAAAACTCTCTCATTATTACTATACTATGCTTATTTAGTTATTGTGCATTGTATTAGATTAATAATTCATGTAAATAAAAGAAGACAGTGTTATGATAATGATATATATGCCATGTGCTATCAAGTACCACAGTACAGCTACACAAGAGTATTGCTATATATGTTAATCGTTGCATCCTCCCAACAGATATATAGAGATTTTACAAACGTGCTACCTAAAATAAGTTTATTACAGGATGTTGACAGATTGATTGATAAATCTCATGAAATCATCCAAGAAATTTTTGTTTTTCTAGAATATTTTTTGTGTTGTAGCAAGTTTTATTTTGCATATTCTCTCAACACTGCTCTGTTTAAAACTTTACTCTATACAGAGTAACTTTTAAATTAACACGACTATCAGTTTTGATAATGAGATTAGAAAAGTATAAAAATGCAATCTATATTATTAGATTCAAGTAATGAAATCTTCGAAGTTTGAATAGTTTATATCGGGCTAAAGCTAAATTAACACAATAATACTGCATCACAGTTCAATAAAGTCTCTCAATTTAAATCATTTCCAAAAACTTTCTTTGTCAAATAGACAATGTAATAATAGGAGCTGTTTAGCATGTTTTCAAGTTTTATTAATTTATTTTTATATAAATGTTTTATTTCCTAAATGTTAAAATGCTATTAGCTTTTGTAGATATTAGTATGTAACAATAGTCTTTCATATAAATATTTTTAAAAACAACATCACATACAAATTGCATCCTTCTTTGAACTTCTATAGTTTAGTTGCCAAAGATTATCATTATTGTTATTACAGGTACTCCTCACTTTACGACCTACCTGTTTAATGACCACTCGCACTTATGATCAATCGAGTTTCGACCTGCAATTTGGGGAATCCCCTTTCTCAGCTTGAGTGTCGGTCAGTGGCGAATGGTGACATGCGCACTAAGCGTACTATAATAGGCTTGCGCGCGTACTGTAATAGTCTTATAGTACTATAATAGTCTTTTTATGAATAAATTTGAAGTTTGTTGCATAATTTGTATAATTTTACAATGATCCTATATTTCTGGTGCAAGCTCCTCGCTTATCGACCAATTCGCTTAACGACGTAGTCGTCGGAATGGAACTCGGTTGTAAAGTGAGGAGTACCTGTATTATACTTTCTATATTGACATATAAAATATCTTTTTATAAACATGTAATTTCTATACAATAACAATTTCATATTTACAGAAAATAATTACAGTTTATATTAAACTAAGCTGTTTCTGAATATGTCAATAATTTTATAACTTAGATAACCTTTATTAAATTTGATTTTATTTTATACAATTATTATTAAATTAGCAAATTAATGTAGTTTTTATTAAATTATTTATAAGCTGTGTAATATTTTATTCCAAATATAAA
Source organism: Centruroides vittatus (assembly GCF_030686945.1). NCBI lineage: Eukaryota > Metazoa > Arthropoda > Arachnida > Scorpiones > Buthidae > Centruroides > Centruroides vittatus. The sequence continues at coordinate 4,059,809 of NW_027122703.1, forward strand.
GACAGAAAATTAGATTTACAGCCACTCCCTGACATATATGGATCACATTGTGCAGAACTTTATGCAAGATGAGTTGCACTAAGTCAAATTTACGTAAATCAGAAAGTGGACGTATGTCGATCTTCAGATTTAATCTGATGACTTCTGGTCCCTTATCATTCAAGTGGATTTGATAAAAATGAATAAAATAAATTTTTACCTTCTGAATTCAAAATTCATACTTAATAAAATAATTGATTATTCCTCTTAAAATTTAATTTGATTTTTATACACAGTTATCCTTTCAAGAGAAAAATATGTAAATGAAATAACAGATTCATACATTTTTCTTAATAATCATAATTATTCAATCAAATTGAATGCCTCCTTAATGTACACTATTATACCAATTTGACATCCTTTTACACTTCCATTACAGAAACATACATGAATGACATCAAACTGACATAAAAGCATACATTATTCTGACAAAATACAGTGGGCGATCGGTCAACGAACACTTTTGCGAAAGGTTTTTTGTTCAAACAACAAACACCTCACAGAACAAACACAAGAAGCAACATAAAAAATGAATACCGATTGGTCTTCCCTCCGAAAAGTTTCAAATTGTTGCCCTTGTTTGGGTGACAATTTGAAACTTTTCGGAGCACGGGAGACATCGACGCTCAACCCAGTATATACTGATCGGATAGTATTCCTCCGAACTTTGAGACTCTCCCTTGTAATTCCAGCCTTTTATTTTCTGACAGAAAAAATTCTTTTATAGTATTCCCAAGACTGTCAGGCGAGCACTAGTTAAGTTTTGCATCAATTTTTATTTTTGAAAGATGAGAGTATAATAGCAAAGGTAGAGAATGGGCAGATGTTTGATCTGATGTTGCTAGGCAGTATGGCTCGAACAGATCTACAGTAGGCCACAGTTCAATCTTATCTAAGAAAAATACAGTATAATCAAGAAGACTCAAGCAGCTAAAGGAGTAACAAAAATCACATCTGAGAAATAAAGAACATTGAATAGTTCATGATGGAACCTGAAACGGATCTAATGACAGAAGACGTCAAGAACTCTTGAATAAAGAACACCAAGAGACGGCAAAATATGTTTTCTTGTGAAAAAGAGGATTAATGCTGATATCTGCTATTAAAGATCTTTTGAAGAAGTGGGAGGATGTCAGAACAACGGTCTTAGAATGGCATCCAAACCAGAGTTGAGATTAATAGGCTTAGGGATCTCTACAATTACAAAGCTATTAATTACTTCTGAAAAATCCTGAAGAGAGAAAAGCAGTCGACATTAGACAGATTCTTTAACCCCCACAAATGGAAAAAACATGACTAATAAAAATGCAAGACTTATATATGTATTATTATTATTACATATAAATAAACATAGTAAGAAAGTATATATTTTTTATTTTTGGGGTCTACAGAACAAATTAGTCAAATTCCCATAAAAACCTATTGTAAATGGATAATCGGTTAACAAACAATTTGGATAGAGAACAAAGTCTTGGAACAGATTATGTTCGTTAACCAATCACCTACTGTAAATGAATCTTAAGTAAATATGCTGCATAATCAAATCCGTGGGCAATTTTTAATGGAACTTAATTTTATACATTGGCAAAGTATAAAAATACTATTGGTCCCTGATACCCTGATACTTATCTTAAAAAATGGAACTAATTATACACTTTGCAATTATTCTAACAAAATAATTAATGATTATTAAAATAAAAATCTATGTCTAATTTCCTTCTGTTAATAGTATAAAGTAGTTTTACAATGATACATTAAACAATTTCGTCTTTATATTGTGATTTTTTAATGGAATCATGTAATCTTACTTATATATAGTTTAATGTTAAACATGAACAACTCTCATTAAATTACATTAAAAGTTTAATGCCTAGTACTTGAAGTATCATTCGTAACACTTTTTTTCCTTTAACATTGGAACGAGTTATCAAAATTCCTAATCCTTCGATGAGGATATCAAAGTTTTATTTAAAAAATTGTTTTAATTAAATTAACTTATAATTGGAAGCTTTTCACAAGATTTCCTAAAGTTCAGTTCAATTTATTATTTTATTCAACTGTGTTTTAAAATCTAGTAGTAATGGGTTTTAAAAATAACATGATTTGAAACTGATGGATGTTAATTTAAGAAATCTGATCAATAATTATTTTGTAAAAATGAAAGTAAGGAAAGGAAAAGGAACATAACTAAATACGATACAAAGCTGAATAAAGGATAATGAATTACGGATAAAACTGATAATATTTAAGTAAATAAATCTTGAAAATGTATTTTATTTAAATGATATAAAGAAAATTCCTATAATTATAATCACTAAAATTAAACAATTACATTTTCAATGTTATAAAATGTCTTAATTTTTTCAAATAGCCAATTATAATTATCTGATTATTGTATAGTCAATTTAATGACATAATTTTTATCTGTTTGGAAATGTTTCACTTGTAAATAAAACTATTTAGTTACATTAATATAATGCTTAAAATGTAAGAGTTTTTGGCAACATACAGATAATTCTTGAATGATGTTCACTAGTGTACCTGATATATAATTATCATTAAAATATTCTGATCATGAATGTCCTTAATAATTATTTACTCTATGCTTATCTTCACTAAATTAACAAACATGAAACAAAATCTGTATCATTTAAATAGCATTACAACTGAGTTTTCCATTTATAAACATAAACAGATTAATAAGAAAATGCAAGATCATTATTTGCAAATTATCTTAAACCTGACTGTTTGTTGATGTCATAACATTGCAATTTCATATTCAGTTAATATTTAATTAGTTAATATTAGGCATATTAATTATATATATATTAAATAAAATTATAAAAAATAAACAGGAACATTATTTGCTGAAAGCAGATTTTGTAGTGAGAATGTGACTAGATGCATTCATATCTGCAGATAATTGAAGTGTGAACTGCCATAATTCATCATTGTAAATGCCATTTTTTTCTATGTTTTATTGAAGAATTGATTTCTAAATGCAACACTTTCTGCTACAAAAAATATTTGGCAATATTGGCACTGTAAGTGGCTGTATTTTGAAGTTGAATTTATGTGAAGCCATAACGTTTAAAGTACCAAGGTGTAAGCCATGTGACTTTTGGCACTTAAAATATTACAGCTTATATTTACATCATTTTGATATTCCAGAGAATTTGTAGCTTAGTGAGTTTTTTTTACCATTTTATTGTAAAATTGAAAAGAATTCATTCACTAGAAAAAGTGTTTTTTATCTCACCTGAAAAGTTTGTTTTTTTTGGCATTTACAACAATAAATTATGGCATTGCATGCTTCAATTAAGCAATCTCATAATATAAATGGATAATTCCAAAATACATAAAATCTTTGATACACAGTAGTTGATATACTAAATTCATTTTTTTAAAAATGTGTAGCTTGTAAAAAATTAGTTGTAAATAAAATATAATTTCTATTTAACAAAAATTATATTTAAGTTAAAACTTAAGTTTCACTAGAAATTTTCAATAAACAATAACAAAAAATATAAAATATAGCAACATCAATTAATTCCCTATACTTGTTGCATTTATATGAACATCGGCAGTGACAATATGTTGAACGCCATCATCCTCCTCATCAGAAGAAAAACTATTATAATTTTGACTATTCTGAGATTTTCTTCTCCAGTGGTGAATGGGATTATAAGAAGGATAATCAATGCTTCCAACACTGTCTTTTCTGTCATCTTGAATTTCGGATTCCTCTCTATAAAGAATTTCAGATTCCTCTTCTGATTTAAGTATGGAATCTTGTCTGCAAAAGTCATTTCTTTTATCATCATTTGTTTTAAACTGATCATTCTCTTCTATGTTTTCTTCGTCGGAATTGTATTCAATTGATAAACAGGTTTCGTGATAAGGAACGGAATCTTCAAAAATGGATCCTTTGGATACTTGACGAACAAAGGTATTTGAATGGTCTTGAAGAAAAAACAATTAATATACATTACAAATTTTAATTTTTAGTAGGATGAATAATAATAAAATTAAGTTAAATATCTTATAATGAAACAACAAATTATTTTAATTTTAGGATGCATTTCCTAGTAAAGTTGCTTTACTTAAGCTTCTGGAGGGTGCTTTAAGCAATTTCCACTTTTCTAAGAAACACTTCTACTCAACACCTAAGCTACTCAACATTGTTGTTTGGCTCTTTTTTCTTGTTGTACAAATAGAAATGTTTAGTCGGAAACAATGCAGAATTATTGCTGAGACTATAAAATATCAGAGGCAGCCAATTAAGAAAATTTGTATAAACAAACATCATTAAACCCAATATATTATAAAGCTACACACCAACCAATAGCCGTTTCTAGCCCGATAATATTCGGCATTGGTTGGCGTGTAGCTTTAAGAAAACTTGATATTGTGTAAAAGTGCAATTACCTATATACTGCAATGACAGAATGTGTGCTTTAGTCATTACCAATAAATCTAAAAATGTTTATGTCTGAATAGAAGATTATGTGTAAAATTGCATTTATAATTTTTCTGATAACCAGTTTAAAACAGATTTTGGTGTGCCACAATTTTCATTTCAGGTACAGTGTATAATTTATGGTGGCAGCCATCTTAACTTGTCTTCAGCACTTATGAATCTTGCTGTACCAGCTCTACAGCAGCCAACTTAAAGTGGAAATAGTTTACTGTCTTAACAAAGAGACTTTACTAGGAAATGCACCTTTAATCTTTACCTCTACTTCTTATAATTGAAATTTCATTATCATTGTTCATTAATGAGTTTTATTTCATAGATCCAAAATAAAATATTCATTATTTGATTTCTGAAAACCCTATAACATTATAATCATTCCATGCTATGTAAAAAATAACCTATTTTTAAAGTAACTGTGTTGAAAACACATTAAAATTATGAAATTTTATGATGTAAAGTAATCTATCATTTCTTATTTAATTATTATTTAAATAAACTATTTCCAGTTTTTTTTCATACACTTTATTTATAAAGAGAGTCAAAAAATTTATGTGGTTTATGTATGAAATTTGTTAGCTTTAAAAAAATACACTTTTAGACTATATAAATTATTTAATAAAAAATTAATATATGTTATTAAACCTTGGTCAACATTTTCTGTTATCATTTCATAGATTTCTTCTTCTTTATCAGAACCTGATTTCTCTCTCAGATAGTCTTCATCACTTTCCGATAAATGTTCCTGTTCTACTTCTTTTGGCAAATCTTCTTTTATATCTTCATTTTCACTCAATATTGGTTCCTCTGGGATTTCTTCAACTATCTCCTTATCACTTTCCTAGGAAAAAATGACAACACTCAATAATATAATTGATACAATATGTGTACTAATTATGATTAAAAGGTAGTGATTATTTTACTTGTAAGTTTTCTTTCGTGTCTTTATTAATCTGCTGCTCCAATTTTATATTTTCTGATTTTTCCACAGGTTTTTCGTATGCTTATTAAACAAAATTTATTCACATTTATTATCATTAGTTTTTAAAATATAAATTGTAATTATCATTATACATGTTCAACATATTGTAAATATAATAAAAACTTATTTAATGTTTTTGATTTCTTAATTATTTGAAGACAAAGTCCTTCCCAAAAATAAGGAACCACCATTTATTGTGTCCAGGACATTACATTTTTGGCGACTGACCTTTCCTTTATGGTGGTTCCTTATTTTTGGGAAGGACTTTGTCTTCAAATAATTAATCATAATTATCGCCATCGGACGAAGATTTACAAAAATATTTTTAAAGTATCGTCACCAGGGGGTAGCTTTTCTCATCTACATTTTACCAGCGCCGATTTCGTTGTAGATAAAAGCCGAAACGACCCCAAGAAGGTATGATGGAAGAAGAATAGAAGACGTCCGTATATCACCAGTAACTGCTTTTTAAAAAATGTTTATATTTTTAATTACTTTACATTTGTGTTTTTTAAAGGAATGTTTGGCGACCAGTAGCCTCAAAGGAAAGGTCAGTCGCCAAAAATGTAATGTCCTGGACACAATAAATGGTGGTTCCTTATTTTTGGGAAGGACTTTGTCTTCAAATAATTAAGTATAAATTATCTCACGAATTCCCACGAAGATATCTACAAAAAAAAAAAAAAAAAAAGTTTTTGATTTCTTAAAGATAAAATGATTGTTTTAAGTGCAAATATCCATATTTCCACACATATAAGATTCTCTTATAAATGAGGGAATGATCGACAATATTTATTTATTTTGTTTTATCTAATACATAGGAGATGTTATGAGGACAATATTGGCCTCCTCCATACAACAAACAAGTAATTACATTTTGCATTACAATATTCTGCAATATTCACTATTTTTAAAACATTTTTATAGAATCAGAAGTATATTTTTATTTTGGTCTTTATTTTTAATAATGGTTACCACAGAGTTATATGTAATTTACATTGAGACAGCAGTGTAGTGCTTTTATATGCAAGTTATGCTCTTATAAGTAAAGCAGGATGTGTGTTTCAAAACTGAAAAAACCAGTGATTTTCATATATAAGAGCATACTCTTAGTTGTGCAGAAATAGGATATAAAAGTAAGTAATTAAATTACAAACAAATATAAAATAAGCAAGACAATTTATAACATAACATTCATTATTCAACAAAATTTCTGTAAACATTCAGGGAATGTTTATAGGAATTTTGTTGAATAATGTGCAGAACTAACTTTATTTTGGTAGAATATTATTCGACATGTCTGATGTTCTACCAGCTTCTGAAAACATACTGCCCGAAATCCTGCTAGTTACTGTCAGAGTCATTGCAGTTCATGTTCCCGAACCTCTTCATTGCTTGAGAAACATCTGCCAACTAGACGTTTTTTTCAAAGATCCAAAAAGGCGATAATCACGCAATGCCAGATCCTGGCTATAAGATCTTTTTTCGAGCCTTTAAAAGAATACAGTCAAACCTGTTTTTGTGCGGGGGATAGGGACCGCATAAAAGAAAATGCATAAAAAAAATCGTGCAAAACTTCACGAGTGGCTATAAAAAATAGTTTTCGCAACACAATTAAAGAAATATTTTTTTATGCGGTGAATAGGCACTGCATAAAAAAAAGTCTCACGTAGAAAATAACTCGAAACCGTACGAAATAACTAGGAATTGCTTTTTTAACTCCTTGGGCCTTTTTCTGCAACACCTAATGGGGAAAAAAATCCTCTAAGAATTTTAATTTTTATATTAATTAATTATTTCCACTTAAATACGAATCTAACATTAAAAAGTTAAAAATAATCGTTAAATAATGATTTTATTTGATAAATATAGCTGCAGGAAGTGTTATTTCATTTAACAAGGCATGAAATTTCACACCTGCAGTCTAAAGCTGGAGGGGAGCTAACTTACCGCATCTGTTCAAATATAACATAATATTTATGGTTTTTATGCTATTAAAATAAGAGGGGACCGAAATAAACGTATGAGAAAAAAATTTTACTGAATAAAAAATGAAAAAACCTGCTGATGTCATAGAAAACAACCAATAGAGTTTTTAAAAATTTTACAGGAGTCAATTATATTCTAATTTGATTGAAATTTTCATATACCACACAAAAAAAAAATTGCACAAAACAAATCGCACAGAAAAAGACCGCACAAAAACAGGTTTGACTGTACTTGGCCAGAGAAGGTTTTTGAAGCAATGAAAAGATTCAGATGACCATGACATCAATCAATAGACTTTTATGCAATATGTTTTGAGAAGCCAGTACAACATTAGGACAAATGAATGAATGTTTATAGGGATTTTGTTGAATACTAAATGTTACACATGTTAGAAATTTTCTTGCATGTCATTTGATAAATATTTATTTTCTTCCTAATACTTGTCCCCTTGTGAGCTTATAAAAACATTGTGAAATACATCATCAAAGATAAACATATGAAAACTGTATCATGAAGGTAAAATAAATAACACAGAAAATATCATCAAACATCTCAACCAGAGACAAAAATCATCATTGTCATAGTTTGTGTATGATGATAAAAAGATAACAAGTCTCATTTTTTATTTTCATATCTTATACTTTATATCACAATTTATTTAAATTAAATGTTAGTAAAATAAATATGTAAAAACACAATAAAATTTTTGATATAATCATATTTAAAATTAAAAACAAAATTTTTTTCTCTTACTTTTATCAAAAGAATCTACAGTTATTGATCTCTCCGATTTTTGGCTGCTTCCATTAATGCTATTTTTCAATTTTTTTTGTAAAGTCTTTGTATATTTTGGAGGAGGAGGATGGCGGGGTCTATATATTCCTAAACTTTCTTCAACTTGACATCTATTTATCAAACAGAAGTAAACAAGTAATTAACAGTTTAAATTATGAGATTTTATGAAATTTTATGAATATTCTATTCCACTCATTTGTTCAATTATAGTACTTTATTTTATGATTAAATACCATTACTTTTACTATTTTGTATTAGAAATGTTTGCATTAGGTTGAAGAATACCATATCACTGAATACATATTGTATAAAATTTTTAATTTTATATAAAACAAGTAAAATGCCAAAGCCATTTTTGAGACAAGACTATGTCTCAGGGACTTGTGGCTCAACTGCCCACCATTTTCTAAGGAAAAGAGAAAAATGAGCACTCTCCAATGAGGAAAAGTTGACACCAGTACTCAGGTCCTGGTGTAGATTATGGCGGGCTTTGTTGCCGCCTTGGTTACAACAGGACAACAGGTTGCATTGTCACGGGCTTGTTCTCGGCTATGGTTCATCGAAGTGAGATCACTTCGATGCTCACTCTCCAATCTTCTTTGATATCACTGGTTTTGAGCTCAATTGTTCAAATTCTGCCGGCCATGGCCACAACCATGACCACGAGGCATTTTCGGTGAAATTGGATGGGTTAATATCAAAATTTCTCTCCATTACGTGCTTCCCCAGGTTGAATTTTTGTCAACGCCTAATAAAAGTTCCTGTTTTTAAAAAAATAATCGTGGCTATTGTATCATCCAAAATTATTTTTTTATTTTGCACAAACAAAATAAATGTAAAAACAAAAAAAAATTATATTTCAGAAGTTAGTTTTAATATAAAAAAATTAGAATACTAGCACCATCTAGTTTCAAAAATATTCTGATGCTGAAACGAGATATCTTGGGTCAACCAGTCAAGGTCAGCACATCACGACCAGATATGTCGGGAATACGACAGGACAGGTAAATGGTTTTTTTCAAAGATTCGTTTGTCAAAATTCAATTTCACAATGTTCGCATTTCCAACTTCCCAACAAGCAACACATGTGCAAATCTTGCACTAGTGCCTGTTTATAAAAAGAGTGTTGCCATTTTGTATTTTATTTTGACTCTGTTCCCTGAGTACCTACCTACAAGTCTGATTTTTTTATGTGCACATGATTTGGGCACCTAATACTCTGTGCCAAATTGCAACTCCTGACATGTACAGTACTTCATATCTCTAAGGTATGGGGAACCATTGACAGCACCATGATTTTATAAACAAGACATAATCTTGTCAAAAAATAAGAGTAAAAGGAAAAGTTTTATATAGAAATAAAATAATTCAAAAACTGGCTCATTTTGCTTTTCAAATCTTTTGAACTCCTTTATATGGGTCAATAAAGATATTGACCCATATAAAGGATCCTTATTTAAAGTTTATATTTGGTGACTGAATTGACATTTATAAAATGATCGGTAAGGTCGTATCTACATTCCCCTATTTACATCAATGAGTATTAGCAATGACTTTTCAATTTCAACTTTGTTGTCATTTTAATAAACTGGGTTTAAAAAACCCAGTTTATTAAAATAAACAAGTAGAAGTCAACAACTATTTTCTGTTAGACAAGAATTGATATTTTTCATCTGACCAATGAAATTGTCCCATTCCCTACCATTTAAATATTGCATTCTTAGCAAGCACAAAATGTACTTGTGGTTTTCTGGGTGCTAAGTGTGAATCTTTGGTCCATTTCTTTCGAAACTTGATTGTTCATTTATTTTTATTATGTGAATTTGTGATTTTTTTGTGATGAATGAATGTCATATGAAGATAGAATATTCAAAGTAGATTTTTATTCTGTTTTGTTACTTTTCCCTTTTATAATTCATTTAACACTTTGTAATAAACATGACAATGATGGGCTAAAATAACCAAACTCTTAATATGCCTCCATTAAAAAGTGTATTTAATTTTGTTATTAAAAAATGCTGTTAATTTGACTTAAATTAGCCTAATAAAAATTTGACAAATTGCATGAGAAGATAATTCAAGACAGCCAAATTTTTTTTATAATGTTAACTCTAACATACCAACCACAGCTAAATATGAAATAGTAATTGGCAAATCAATCAAATTTTGCAAAAAAATAGACCAAATATTTAAACTTGGCACCATCACCATCAAAAACCCCTGAAAGCATATTTTGTGCTCACTGGTAACTTAATGTATATTAAGTAATTTTCTTATTTGAATTTTATTTGATTTTGTAAATGGGAGATTTAAAGTTAATTTGGTCAAAAGAAGTCATTGGCCTTCTCCTGAATGAGAGGATGGTCCCTGAAAAGTTTCACTGCATTTGCTCAAACTGTGTCAAAATTCATAAAGAAAAAACTAACAAACTTTCTTTTTTATATATTAGATAAGTTAATTTTAATTTAATTTAGAATTCTCTGGAAGAAAAGAATCTGCCCAAAGCTGGACTCAGACTTCCAACTCCCACTTACCATGCTGTTGTGTTGGCAGTTACTCTATCTGGGGCTCCATCCAATCTTTGCTTCCAGAGCCATTAATTAATTTCAGATATAACCATACTGGTCACTTATGGTGCCAAATGAAGATGACTTAGTGCCCAGAGCCCTTCATGGCAATCAGCTGACTTATCCTTTAAATTTATCACAAGATGGTAGCCTAACTGCCTGCCTCTAGTCAAATAATTTTGCTTCAGATTATTAATGAGACTTAAAATAACCAAGTGAAAGTTTCCTCTAACTTCTGTCTCCTCAGGCCAATTTGTCAATTATACACAGTTTCAGATGTTCAAATTCAGTTTCATTAGAAATACACCTCTACACTTAAGTCAGTTCTGTATATACAACTTATTTACAAGAAATGTATGCAAAGTATCATGTCATTACATACAGGGTTCCTACTCAAATTTTTGTTTTGAATTCCCTGACTTTCCCTGATTTTCCCTGACCAACTTTGTCCAAATTCCCTGACCCTCACATTTCTTACGGTATGGAATATCGACATAATAAAACAGCATTTTATTTACTGCGAACATTGAGTATATCTATCCCTCTTTTTGCCTAGTTGTATGTTTCAAAGACTGCCACATTAAAAAAATACAGTATGCATACATCCTGTAGAAAAATGTATGATAGAATCCACAACTTCAATGTAATGAAAAAATAAGCAATTTACAAATGAAATATGAGCTTTTTATTTTATCATTATTTATCAATATTATTTGTATGTAAATCTAGTAAATACAAGATAGCATATAATCAACAAACAGTATTCTTTGATATACAAATAGTACTGTACTGTACTTAAAATGAACTCTTGACTTAGAAACACATAATTTTAAAATCTTTCAACAAAAAGAGTAACGTTTTTTAAACAGCAACATAATTTTAACAAAAAGTTAAATTTAAAAATTTTCAAATAAAGCATTTGTTCCCTCATAAAAAAATCGATTATGTAAAAAAAGAAATAGTTTTCTTTTGTCAACCACATTATTTCAAAATGGCGTAAAAATAGATTGTATATAAAAAGGGATAGGTGTAAGTTTTTACTATAGCTTCTCTAACAAATCACTAAATCTAGCAAAAAATTAGCTGAATTGGCAACTCATTAAAAGAAAAAAAATGTTTCGTTGCCGCCATTTTGATTTTGGTTTAAAGGCCAGAGTTTTAATAATTATTTTTAATAATTTTTATTTATTATTTAATTTCGCATTAAATTTTGTCTTTGCATAAAATTTTCTTAAGAATGCAGACAAAATTTATCTGTTTTAACCCTTAATTACAAATCTTATAATTATTGCAAATCATATCACAAACCATCTTTCTCACTTTTATAGCAAATTTTAATAAATGAACTAATGTTTTCAGCAATGTTAAATAGCCTTCCTCAGGTTTAACATAATTTCAAACGTCAATTATAACATAAGATTTGAAACTTCACGTTTCACTTGTGAGATTTGATGACTATTTTCCTTTGGGAAAATAAAAGGGATAAAGTTAATTCTCCCAACGTCAGGAAAGTCGAAGGACTAATAAGTTGTGGGAAACATGGTACAGACGGACGAAGACACCTCTTTACCATTTAACCCATTTATTGTAAAAATATGCTTACAATATAGCTAAAGTTGTCTTCGTTTCTTGTCTTAAGTTCATAGTGATGGTAGTGGAATCCGGAGCAATGTTCAGTAAACAATCCGGAAAGGAAAGTTCATTTGATTTCTGTTTGATGTCTAGCACTAACATATATCACTCGTGTTTTTCCTGAGTTAGAAAAGTCCTCCTTTTAAAAGGCAACTGTTAATTTGTGGAAGGAAAAGGTAGTCCTCAATCGTGGGGATGGGGATCTAATGGATTCTCTGATTTACTTACGTCAATCGAAGAATCCGAGTTCACAGAAGTATTCATTGTCTTTTCAAACAATGGAAAATCCAACTCCAATCCAAATGATCGATCTTGAGAGCTGCACTGTCTTTACTACTTCTCAAGTTTTTATAAAAAAATTTTTACTCGTTCCTTTTTTTTCATCCAATAATTTAATTTTTTTATGTTTTTCTATTTTAGTGAGACTTGTATTTCTATGACGTCATAGTATTACGAAAATTAGGATTCTTAAAATGTATAGAATTAAAATAAAATAAATGCACTCAAACCTGTTTTTGTGTGGTGGATAAGGACCACATAAAAGAAAATGCATAAAAAAACGCACGAGTAGCTATAAAAAATAGTTTTCGTAACACAAAAAGTATTTTTTTATGCGGTGAATACAGACCGCATAAAAAAAGTCTCACGTGAAAAATAACTCAAAATCGTACGAAATAACTAGGAATTGCTTCTTTAACTCCTTGGGCCTTTTTCTGCAATCCCTAATGGGGGAAATAATCCTCTAAGAAGTTTAATTTTTATATTAATTGTTTCCACTTAAATACGAATCTAACATTAAAAAAATTTGCCAGGAAATAATTCCTGCGAAATAAACACCCTCCCAAAAAGTGGTTTTACAGAAAAACTATATAAAAAGTTAAAAGTAATTGTTAAAAAATACTTTTATTTGATAAATATAGCTGCAGGAAGTGTTATTCTTTCATTTAACAAGGCATGAAATTTCACACCTGCAGTCTACATTTAACACAATATTTCTGATTTTTATGCTATTAAAATACCAGGGGACCGAAAAAAAGGTAAGAGAAAAAAATTTTACTTAATAGAAAATGAAAAAACTTGATGTCATAGAAAACATCCAATAGAGTTTTAAAAAATTTTACAGAAGTCAATTATGTTCCAATTTGATTGAAATTTTCATATACCGCACAAAAACAGGTTTGAGTGTACAGAAATAAACTTCAAACGAAATTACAATTATATGTTAATAAAATATAGAAGTTCAGCACATAGAATCGTAACTACAAATCTTTTTCTTTTGCAACATAACTATAAAAATTGTTTTGTTGTTGTTTCGCGCAAAAGATAATCAAATTTATTTTAATTTTTTAGTAATTTAATTAATTTTTTAAAAATTTACCAGCTTTTTAAATTTATAATTAATTATAAGCAAGTTAACATTGGTTAAACTATCGGATTACCTAGATGATTTTCAAAACGATAACTACAGTATATCTATTACAAGTATGATGCCTAAATTTGCCAAAATCACTGGATATTTGTTACCCAACATTATTTCTGTTAAACTAATTATTAAACTATGTATCGAAGTTGCGGAAATTAACGGGAGAGGGGGAAAAATACGCTTGCAGTACAGTTCTTTTCAAGGAAAGTCGTAACAACACATGTAAAAAACTACTAGTCGGCACCAGCATTTTACTGTAAATGTCGGGTAGCTATTTATAATTTTTTATGTTGTATAGTAATGTTTTAAATGTGAAAAACAATTAAATCACGGATTTTTACTGATCTATTTAGCTATTTTGAAGTGAACAATCTAATAAATTACGATTTCAAGTTTTAAAAGTTTGTAAACTAATTTTTAATTAGTTATTTTTTATTCTAATTAACAAATTCATCTTTTTATAATCGCTGAATTATTAAAATTAAAAATTAAACACTATTACATAATAGTAGTTTATCCTGTTATTAATCCACAACTGTAAAATTATATGGCTTTAGGACGGTGAAAAAGAGCCATTTCAGATTCAAAACGGATTCTAGTATATTTTCTTATTAAAGATTGCAGCATTACTTCTTGCCGTTTGCAGATGGCTACGCTTAGTCAGCCATATTCAGCAAACGAAATCAACAAGGCAGTTAAGGAGACAAATTCCCTGACTTTTTGACAGTTTTTGACAAATTCCCTGACTTTTTGACAATTTTCGACAAATTCCCTGACTTTCCATGACTTTTTCCAAAACTAATGAAAATCCCTGACTTTCCAGGTGCGTAGGAACCCTGTACATATATCAAGTGACATACTAACAGTCTGGGATGACTTTCAGGGATCAAGTATCTCCTTGAGAATTTCTAGACCATGGATTGGCTGTCTCTGTACCTTTCATTTGATCTCAGACCTCAACCACACCTGTGTCTTTTCCAGAGGAGTATAATCTCTCTCTATCCTCAGCAGGTTTGCTGGATATTTGAGATCCTAGTGCTATCAGTTCTGAGCTTTACCCTCTACTCCTGTTCTCTCCAACCCAATCTCTAATTTCAGTTTTTTTGAGAGGAAACTTCTGACCAAATTAGTCAGAAGCTTTTGGTCACTGGAAGAAGCTTCCTTTTACATCCAACTGACCTGAATGAGAGTGATCATCCTCTCACTTGTTTACTTGTTTGAAATTTTTCTACAGCTGAAAGTAGTTTATGACCAGACCATATTTAAGACAAATTTAACAAAATCACACATCTTCCCTGCTTTTCTCTCAACTCCCAAAATTATACTTTACAAGCCTGAAAAAAATCCAGCAGATCATTTAATTATTCTAGTTGTCATTTGATGTTGAAGCATTTCTTCAATTTCCTTGGGTTACATATTGGAGAATCTAAGCATTTAGTATGTCAAATCCTTCTAAACACTTAGTGATTGTCACAATGCAATGCAGTTTAGCAGCAGCCAAAGAAATGTCATTCTTTTCTTTCACAAGGCATTTAATTTCAAATAACTTTTTAATTATATAACAAAATATTTTTTTTGTTTTGTTTTAAAATAAGTATAAGTGATCAGTAATCAAAATCTTAAATAATAAAAATATTACAAAAAGTTTATGTATTATTACCTCAATTCTTAGTAGAGAAATATTATTATTTCAAAACTACAATTGAAAAATCACAATTAACAAGAGATGCTTATATATATAAAAACAGATATATGGCATAATATAATCTGATCCATAAATTAATTTTTCTAAAAAATGATGCAATGCAAAAACAAACATAACTGGAAGTAGAGAAATAAAAACAGTCTTATTTACTATAGTATTCTAAAATTTCATTTTCACAGTCAACTCCTTGTAATGCATTATTAACTTTTATTGCATAAACAAAATACCAAGTAGAAAAAGCCTGCAAATCAGCATAAACCAAAATTTAAATAAAAATAAGTAATCAAAGAATTGAAAAGGAGAGCATATTGTTATTCAATTAAAAAAGTATACTTTTAACCCTTTCTTTAACCTATTCTCTTTATCTTAGTTTTCTTCAGAATAGAAAGAGAATTAATGAGGAAGAACACAACAAATATATTTACCTGAAACAAGGTTTACTTCCTTGTACATCAATTAATGTAAACTGCCCTCTTTTACCACCAAGTTTTGATCCACGTTGATAACGATATTCACAACATGTGCTCAGTCGAAAATGTCTTATTCCGTCGATAAATATTGTTATACTAAAAGGATATCCTCGATGACGACGAGAAACAAATGTAAATATATCTAAAATTATTTATAATCATATTATTATTAATTAACAAATAAATAAATAAAAGTTTAAATTGTTAAATATATAAGTTACTTAAATATTTCAACAATAAAAAAGTTTTTGTTTTGATTCTGATTCTAATTATAATAAAACTTTTGATTCCTATTATAGCAAATGAGTAATAATTTATCCAATACTTTAATTTAATTCATCACATTGAATAATTCATTTTTCCTAGTCAGACATTTCTCTCACTTTAATGTAATAAATGTCTTCATAATTCTACATTATTTAATTGTAATTTTGTAACTTAAATGATTCATAAAATTACAATTTGTAATTGTAATTTTATAAAATATTTAACGTAGTTTGATCAAATTAAGACAGCATCCAGTGACCTTATCCAGTGACTTTCCTAGTAACCGTCAATTCCTTTAGTAACAAAATTATTTTATTCATGTTTACTGTATTTTAGTTATTTATATAAAATACAAGGGTAAGTCAATAACTATCCAGAATGCATTTATAAAATTTATTAAAACACTAATAGAAATTTATGTTATTTTTCAATATAGTCACCTTGCTTTTTAACATTTCCAAATGATTTTCTTCATGCAATTCTGAAAATTGTTTAAGGATCCATCTTGCACAGACTTTATGAAAACCAAGTATGTCGTGGTCTATTTCATATACAAAACTAAGACTTATGTGCATGTAATTTGCCACTTCATCTATAGTGATGTGTCTGTTTTGAAAAAACATGTAATGGACATGTTTGATATTGTCAGCCCCTTCCCAGTGGATGTGGATGAGTGTTCAGTTCCTTCTTCATATTTGACACTTGTACAACCATTTCTGAGCTTGTTGATTCATTTACAAGTACTGCTTTGCAACAGTACACTATCTTTATATTGTTCTTCCCTATTATACTCCACATCAAATACATCACGGACAAAGCTAAAAAGACGGC
This sequence comes from Centruroides vittatus, assembly GCF_030686945.1. NCBI lineage: Eukaryota > Metazoa > Arthropoda > Arachnida > Scorpiones > Buthidae > Centruroides > Centruroides vittatus. The sequence goes on from NW_027122703.1 coordinate 4,076,983, forward strand.
CAACGCCCTCATTAGTATTGCTAGGAACACATGGGGCCTTGGCACTAACACTATTAAGCTTATTTACAGGGGTGCAATTCAGCCAGCACTCCTCTATGCCATACAGGTCTGGAACCACATGGCCGCCAAAGTCCATAACCACAAAAAACTGTTATCTGTTCAAAGGATTGCAGCTCTCTGCATTTGTAAAGCTTCTAGGACCATACCCACTAGTGCCCTTTTGGTAATGTCAGGATTGACCCCTATTGACTTAGAAATTAAATGCATTATTTGGCAGGAAAATCTCGTCACCTTACCCTGGCGAGATTATAGCGACTCGGATGTCGACAAAATGATTAGAGGAGGTAAGATTCCCCCAGTTTGACCTTGATCAATGATATCAAAAAATTCAGCATCAACAAAAATACCCTCCCGACTTACGATTACCACCACCCTTCCCATCAGCTTGCCCCTGACATTTACTTTGAAGATCCAGGTGATCATCCCATGTTTAGGATTTACACTGACAGTTCCAATATGGGTGACAGTGTGGGTGCTGTTTTTGTAGTTTACTCCAACATGGGCCATGAGGGACTCTTAGCTTGGTTTCCAATTAGGATATGATAGGTTAGATTAAATTAGATTAGAGTTTGTTGTCTTTAGTCCTCTGGTTAGGTTCATCCTAGGTTAGTTTAGTTAGTGAGTAAGTTAATGTTTAAAAAAATAAAATAAAATAAAAAAAAATAAAAAAATTGGGGTCTTGCCTGTTTGTCTCTGTTGGTCTGTTCATCTCGTCTAGTTTGTCATTGTGTTCGTTTCCTTTTTGTGCTGTCTGTGTAGTTGTTAAGTAGTATTAAGATTAGCAACTGCATGCAGTTTTATTAGTATTAAGTAGATATAAGTCTTCCTACTAACAGCCACTTGGCACTAACTTCTGCACATTAGCTATTCATGGCGGGACTCAATTATTGGTGTTTGCTACGCTCAGGTTTTCTTTTAGACCCTTTGGGGGACTACGGCCTTGCAGCATAAAAACTGCATGCTAACATCAAACAGAGGGTACTGTAGCCATATGTATGCCGTTCACAGGGATCCTATCTTTCTCTACTGTCTATCTCCTCTCCCTCTTTCCCCTCCCCTTTCCCTTACCCTCTTTTCTGCTGGCTAAACACTTCGTGTACAGCTGATGTCTTTCTTGTATGTATGTATGTATGTATGTATGTATGTATCCTTATATTGTATTGCAAGTATTCAATGGATTTTGGCTCCTGATACACTTCAACAAAAATCAAATCACAATTTGCTGCTCTTCCTTTGTACAAACTGATAGTATAGTGGTAATGTTAAATGTCATTGAAACTAACAATAGGAGTGAACTAGTGATGCATACAGAGCTTGCAGTATAGTCTCAATAAAATATGATAGTCATATTGTGATAATTATTGACTCACCATCATATTTACTGATTAAATTTTAATATAGTTTCATCTTGCTTGTTATCTAGCATATATTTTAGGAATGAATATAAAATAAAAACTAAAAACATTACGTAATATATCTTTTAGTGTGTTATTTATTTTAAAATCAAATTAAAATTGATTACCTTCAGCTTGTAATTGTTTTTTAAATACACAAATTGAATTTCCTCCACAATGCTGTTGACTTATGTGCACTTCTTGATATATTTGCGGAATTATCCAAGCATATGTTGACATAGCACCATGAAAACAAAGTGTTATTCTACACTGTGACTCGGAAACCTGTAAAACTGGCTAAACAGAAAGTATTTATTTAAAATCTGTTTGTATTAGGTTAAAATAAAAATCACAATGTCTTTAAATATAAAAGTTATATGTTAGATAAAAATAATAATCTTTATTGATATTTCATATGAATATAAACACAAGTACGATCACAATAGAAAAAAAATAAGAAACTTTAATTTTAAAAACTTTTAACTAAACCAATATATCTATAGAATTTTAAAATGACCTGCAATTAAAATGTGAAGTTACCCTACCAAAATGCAGAGGAATTTATACAGCTCAAGGGAAAAAATGCAAATTTTTTATAATATGTATATATATATACAAAAATATTCAATAAAAAGTAAACTTTTTCCCTGTTTGTGACAAAAGAAAAATTATATGTTAACATCCCAAAGCCTGATGTATTGATACATAGCATAATAATAGCTCAATCATTTGGTAGAAAAATTATATTTCAGGTAACAAGGTGAACTGCAAATTCATATTTGTCACTCAAACTGTTAATTATTTATTTGAACTCAGTAAATCAGACTCTCCTGATTGCAACTAAAATGTAGAGATGGTGTTCATAAAGTCTATGTTGAGTTTCAGAAATCTGTTTTTAAAACAATGTGAAACACAGATCCTCCATCAAAAGGTAGGCAAACACAAAAAGTTTTAGTCAGCATATCAGTACATCTCCACAGGTACACTTTTCATCATCTGCAACATATCTAAATGATATTCAATTTCCCATCATGTGTTCATTAGCATGTTTGGTGTCCTGCTGGAAATTGGCATCAGGTTGAATTTTCCAACATACAGCTACATTGGGGAGTAATCTTATGTACTGTACTTTCCTGGACCCACTTTTCCCAACCACTGGATAGGTCAGGAGACCTATTCTGAGCTCTTTTGATAATTCAATGAGAGTGATGCACAGGACATTCAATAAGTCTCCTTGGCGAGAGGCAGTTAACGAACCTTTGACAACTTGCTATTCTCTGCTCCATGTTAAGTGGGTTTTGCTACAGGTAATTGGTTGAGATGCGTATGGGTTCCTTGGTTATTAATATAATTAAATACTACACAAAATAAAAAGTAAAGTATATTTTATTGGTTTGTAAAAAAAAAATTGCAAAATTTGACTTCAAGTTTCTTTTTTGTAGAAATTTTTGAATCCCTTCAAACTTTAGGCCCTAAGCTACAGCTTACAGAGCTTATGTGTAAATCCAGTCCTCTAGCTCTTCTCGTAATTCATTGTATAAATGTAATAGTAATGGCTTCGGAAGACAATAAAGTTCTTTAAAGCATGTATCATTCAGCCGAAAAGCATTATCTCAAAGCCAAAAAACCGAGATTCATGATGTCCAATGCTAATTTTCTCAATCTCCAATTACTCATGAAGTAATATATCATCCGTATATCTAAAGTTGCCATGTTCTTTTTACTTTCATTACATTCCTAATGATACCTCCAGAATGATCGATAAGAAAAGTTTAGTTATCGCAAATGGCTATTGGAACCGAAAACAAAACATACGGCTCAGAATAGCATTTTCACAGTTGATTAAATTCCAATCACGTGGTTCCAATAGAAACTGGTTTTTATTGTATTCATTAGCTTAAAGGTTCTTAAAAAGAATTTTAAAAAAATTATAATATACAGAAGTTATTGTGATAAGTTTGGAAGAAAACAGCACTATTGGGTTGCTGAAATAATAATTTGATACAAATCCAAACAAGAAATTAAATGAAGAATATTAGATATTTATATTTTGAGGCACCACAATTTGTCAGCTCCTGAATTTCTCTCTTTCAACACATAATTTAATCACAACTGAATAAATTTCATATGTCTAGAGATTCAAAATGCAAACCAGTATAAATTTGTTAAATTAATTTTGTTCTTAAAGAAAAATTGGCTCCCTGTTTTCTTCCTTTAATCGTCAGGCTCTTTCTCACAATAAAAAAAAATATGTTTGCATGGATTGAGTTTTGCAGTTCTTAATAACAATAAAAAAACAACTAGTATCATTCCATTACAATCAACTGTGGCTGTATGCCATATTGTCTGTTTTTGTCTTTTGTTCTTACAATTTTCCCTGTTCTTTGTTCTTTCCACCTTCTAGAACTTTCTTCTTAATCTTCTTAATTCTTTTTTCTTGGAGGTGAGGGCCACTTTCTAGAATTCACCAACATAATGTATATGAGATTACCTGAGAGCATATGAGAAGAAGGAAGGTCACTTTTGAGCTGGTGCTCAAAGAAAGAGGATGACAAAAGGAGAGAGACATTAGTGTCCAGTGCCTGAGTAGACAGGTGAAGTCAGAACTTTGGTCTGGGAATTTCAAGGTTCTGCTCAAAGTTAGTGTGTTAGAGTTGGCATTTCAGCTTAATGAGCAACCGGCTATTGGATCAAATATACAAAATCCCTCAAGAACAGAAGAAAAGGAAGATAGAAGTGAGAATTTTGTGTTTAAGAAGCTTCTACATGGCTCCTCCTTGCAGTAATCGAATGTTTGCACTACCCAGGTATTCTTTCCTATCCTATCCACTATCTTCATTATTTCTTGCCCCTACCATCTACTTCTTTTCTAAGTATAAATTAGAATTAAAGATTAGTGTTAAGGAAAACTTTGTAAATATTATTTTCAATTTTCCTTTTTGTACACGTTCCTTTTTGTACAAGTTGTGATAATTTGTGTAATTGCACTACCAATGACTGGATTCTGGGTGAATGTTAATGAAAACCCCATAGAGTTGGTATCCCTTTGTACCTGTATTATTTTTATCATACATAATAAATTCAGTTTTCCATCTTCTACTTTGCATGTGTCCTTTTGTTGGATGGTTGCCCTCATCGGTCAATGAAACCCTTTCTTGATTATCACACAAGATATCTTAACCCAGTATAGGATTCAGAAAAAAATTTAATCTTTCTACCTACTGTATGTATAATAATACATATTTTTTAAATGTAACAAATTATTCAAATGTAAATTACTACAAAGAAATTCTTTGGTATTTGATTTTCTTTTTCAATGAAACCATGTTATCTTATAAATAAAATTGTACACTTGAAAAGGGACATATCATACAAATTAAACAGAAAAATTTGGAAATTATAAAAACAAAATATTTTGTAATGTAAGTATCAAAATTCAGCTTTCCAGTTTGCAAAATGTCACATCATCTGAGTAACTGACAAAATTAAACATCTATTAATTCTTAAGTATTATTCTTTTGTCTTACCATTAATTATTGTTTATTAAATTTTAATTATTTACTTATATATTCAATTTATAATAATTCTTCATAAATAATATTAACTTTGATACAGATGTGGAAAGCATTGCAATGCAATATAAGATTTCTGCCTCCAATTAGAGGCAGAACTCAGTCTATATTTCTAAATTTTAATAAATAATTGTTTATGGTGTTTCTTCAAATACATCAAAAAAATTATTTAAAAATCAATAGAGGAATAATACATTACCTAATAATAAATTTCAGTACATAAAATTATTATTTATTGTAACATATTGTAACAAAATATTTTTATTAAGTGAAATAAACAAGAATTAATCAAAATTAATGTATTAATAAATTCAATGTATTATAACAGGATATTATACAGGATATTAAAATACAGTAGAGTCCCATACAACGTGCAAATAAAGCAAGCAACAACCCTTGAATTTTGTCGATGAGGTATACAATTTTTTTCAACTTACAGGCCAAGGTTTAATCTTTCATAAATTGTGTGATAATGCAGGTTTCAATAACATGATTTCCTATAATGCGTAACGAATTCCCTGCATTGTACGGGATTCTACTCTATTAATAATAATGATAATTTAATATACTGAATTTTATATCATATAAAATACAGTACCCCTCATTATCTCATGCATCTAGAGAGGTGATTCTCAACCATTGTTCCATGGCACTTTATTGTGCCGCAAGATTTTTGAAGTGTACTGCCACTACAAATACCCATATATAAAGCGACATCAGACAAGTAGTTCGATCAGTTCTACCTTTCTAGGGCACGTTTGGAAATCGTAACCGGTTTTACTGGTAACTGCCGGCAGTTACCAAGGCATATAGAAAATGTTACCTAAATAACCAACTGCATTTAAAAATCACTGTTATGATGTCACCAGTTGTCCTGCGGTACTTACTGAAGTAACCGTGTGTGCCGCCAAATTTTTAAATTATTAAAAGTGTAAAGTGATGAAAAAAGGTTGAGAATGACTGATCTAGAGAGACAAACAAAATGAATGATATATCAGATGGCACGACATAACTGATGTATTTGTCCATTATTGGCTAAAGTGCATTTATAATTGATAGATCGAAAATTGCAATGTATTTGAATGAGTGATATGAGGGACTATTACATTTCAGTTAAATTTATATATAGTGAATATACATAAATGTAAATATTTAAATATATATAAAAATATTTATTTAATAAGATATGCAAAATAAATGCAAAAATATATAATTAATAAATTTAAATGTCCAATAAAGAGAAGTTAATGCTAAATATTAATTTAAATAATGCATCTAAAACTTTAAAATTTCAATTCTAACCTTTTTTATTTTAAAATATTCCATATTATTATTATTCTCTGCTTCATACAAATTCACAGCAGTGGGCTCTTCAATGGTTTCCGAGAATTTTTGTTGATTACTGTTTTTTTTACTTTTACATCCTGATTTATTTTTCTTAGTGCTTTTAAATTTAGCAGAGGTATTTCGTTGAATATTTGACATGGATTTTGCTTTCGATAATACTGGTAATAAATATGGCGATATAGGCGATTTCAGTAAAACCTTAAAAGCATCTTTATAAATCTGATTAAGGGAATCTGAATTCTGAAATAAGGAAGTTATTTTAAATAATAAATTTGGATTAATTAATTAAATATAAAATATTCTTACTTTTAATTTTGCACCAGCAGATTTAGATCGCTGATTATCAAAATTTTCATTTTTTCTTTCTTTGTGCAGTTTTGCCGATGATCCTTTTTTCATACTATATTCATTATTCAACAAATATTCTTCCTTCTTAAAAAAGTTTTAATAGAATGTTATTAAAATTATAAAAGTTGCTATTAAAAAGAAACAATATTTAATTTACATTAATTTTACTTACATTAATTTTGTCATCAATCCTATTGTTTTCTAATATATAATTAGGCAAATTGTAATTGAGTGAAAAACTGCTTTTATTCCAATTATAGCCTTTATTTGTTGATAATTGTGGTAAATTTAATGAGTCTGCTGAATAAGAAAGATTGTAAGCAGACTGATATGGTAGTGAAGCCTGTTTCTTCTTGGATTTACTTCTAGCACTCTAAAACAAGACAATATACTTTTATTATTTCTATTAAAATTGGATTAAGAATTCACAAATAAGAAGTATGTATTATTAATTTAATAATAATCTCTAAAAATAATTAATTTTTAAGAAATAAAATTGTTATAAAATTTACTATTAATGAATTCAATTTGTAAATTATAAGTATTGGAATAGCATTAAAATAATAAAAAGATATTTAATATTACATAAATAAATACTGCAACTGTTATTTATTTGGAAAAGGCATACAAGTTAAAATGTAAACCAGATCATGATTTTTTATGAACAGTTTGGTTTAAAACAATATCTATTTCTTATTCTTTCTGCCAAATCTGTTACAAGTCAAGACAACACAGAAGACAAATTAAGACTTGCTATATATGATATGATATGATTAAAAGTATTAGAAGGCCGAACCTTACAGCATAGCCTTTGAAAAGGAAGGATGAAGAGTTTTAGAAGAAGTGAAAGGAGAGAAGAAAAGTAACGAATGATAGGAAAGTGTGAAATGGGAACCATGGTGTCGTCGAATTCCATTTATTGAGTATACATTAATTACAACACATGGGACATAGCCCACAGATAACAGTATGGTCAGAATATATACAGAGAATAAGTCCGCACATGGTACTGCCTCTAGGGAGACAGGGAATGCGAGCAATTAACAACTATGCATGTGGACAACCGACACAATGGCCAAAAAGCTGCTGAAAATAACAACCCAGAATAGGTTGGAGTACAAAAACACAAAGCTAAATGTGAAGGAAAAAATAAAATAAAATAAAACAAATAACTAAAAGTAAACACAAAAAGTCCCCTGACAGCCAACTCAGCCAGGTTACAATGGGGAGCAACAACGTGAAGAACCCCAGATGGCCAACTCGGCCAGAGAATAACCTATTGTATGCTGATTTTTTATGTAAATAATCCAATCAAATCCAAAAATTTTTTAAATGTATAAAACCAATTAAATTAACAGTGTTCCATAATATTCAAAGTAATTGTATAACATTATGATATATTAATAATAATTTATTGTAAATATTTCAACTGCTTTATTCAGATTTAATATTTTATTAGTGAAGCTAAAAAAATTTGAAAAGATTCTAACTTTTTGAAAAAGACAATCAAATGTCTTTGAATGTGACAATATAGAAAAAACTTCCAACAAGAAAATCAATGAAACATTCCACATTATATATTTATAATATTGTAATTACTTTTATCTTATTGTTAAAATATTTTAAAATAAATATTATAATTAATATTCTTACATAACTATATTCTTTTTTATATCGTTTTTAATCATTATAAATTCATCAAATCTTTAACTTTCTTCTAATTTAGTTATTTAATATTTTGGCTTCTAATATATAAATAAAAATGGAGTTTACAAAAGTAAAGTATTTGAATAGTAAAGTTTAAAAATATGATTAATATATAAATCAAAACTGACACAAACTTTTATCAAAAAATAAACTAATAACTACAAAACTCTATTGTTGTAAAAATAAACTCACATTGATTTTTAGTCTGAACTTGAATTATTAGAACTATAATCATAACTGTTCTATAATTTTTTCTCTAAATATTTGGCAATGGATAACTTCTATATCCCTTACTATACAGGATATTAACATAAAAGAAACATACAATATGTTGTTTATTGTATTGAGGATTGCCTATATTTAACAATATGGACAACAATAATGGCAACTAATATAAATGCATATAGGCAACTCAAATGCCAGACATTTGACTTTCAGAAAACTCAGTCTTTTGTACATAATACTATTACATCCTGAAATCAAATATGCCATATTTTTATATGTCAAATTCAGACTTTTATACATATTTAGCTGACAAACAAATCATTTTGAGCTATTGTGCAATAGTGCTTTTTTGGTTTTGGCAATAATGAAATCATTTTTGAAAATTAATTTTTATTGTCTGTTTCTGTTTAATCTGTGTTTTAATCATAAAACATTTGAAATAATGTTTTATCTATTGTAACATTCATTGTAAAAAAAATAAATCTTTCCTATCTTAATAAGAGACTATAATTTTTCTTTTTAGCCCTCAGGGAACAGTACTACTATGTAACAGGCAATTTCACTATTTGTACACAATTTTAGGTATGCATTGTCTGAAAGTTAGGGACTTCTTTTATTAATATTTCAATCACAATATCACTATTTTTCAAATATAGACATCTTAATCACATCGCGACCACTTATTGACAACCCTGCTCTTAAAGAATTAAATCAATCAAAACATTGACAATTCTAGAATTTAAACTATTTTTATATAAAAATTTTACTTGTTTTAAAAATTTTAAATTTAGATTTAAACAAATTGTATAATTAATTATAACAAAAATATTGACAAGTCCTATCAAATAATTAATGTTCATTGTATAAAAAAATTTATCAATGCCATCAACGTTAATAAAGTGTAAGTCATAAGAATAATTATTTACCTTCACTCTTTCTACTAATTCTATCTTATTCATATCATCTAGGTGATGCTTGATCTCTGCTTGTCGAAGACGTTCCAATTCCAATGTCTTTTGAACAATTGCATTAGCAAGTAATTCATGAGCTTCTTTTTGTTGTTGTTGTTTAATTTCTTCTAATTTACGAACAGAATCTGGTATAATATTTTCCTTGTTTATTTATCTGAAATATATATATATATATATATATATATAAAATAATAGAAATATAGAAATTACATTAAAACTTATCTTTAAATATAATTTTTTTTAAATTAAAAACGACATACTCATTATCTATGTGCAGATTATCCATGCATACTTATGTCTCAATAAAAATTTACATCAGGAATATAAATATTAGAATTAAAATTTAAAAAAGTCTGCATTAACTCTTGCTACTAAAAATGGTATATTGAACATCAGAATAACATCCAAAACATCAAGGTATAAATTGACAAACAAGTACAGTATGTACAGTTAATTCTTAAACAATATGGTTTTACTTATGCATATACTACATTCTTTTGTTAAATAAGTTGTTAAATTGTTGAGGAAAATATTTTGAATTATCATCAAAATTAATGATGATTTATGACAATATGTAACTGGCAACCACCTGTCATTCTTGATTAATAATACAAAAAATTGAGTGAACTGCAAGGCACCGGTTCAATAAATTTTTTTGAATTTTCTGTTTATGTCAAAAGTTTTATTCAACTGTGATCACATCAAAGCATATTAATTAATTAATTAGTGTTCTCAAAATGCATTTTATTCATAATACATAAACTATTATATTAAATTTAATATGAAATTTAAAAAATCAATTAGCTTTTATTAAAACAGACTTGCTGATTATCTGTGTTTCTGTGTTATCTGTGCTTCCATTACCAGCGATTAGCTCAAATAATTGGGAGTATACTGTATATATTTATGAATTGCCTTTCTGCATGGATCTGTAAGGTAACTATCTCAATTAAAAGTATTTCTCACTTTCCAGAACACTGAAAATGTAAGCATGGCTTCTATCAGTTACCATCAATTTACTCAATACAGTAAAATTATAAAATCAGCAATAAGTCATGATCATATTTATAAACTATATTTTATATTCATAACAAAAGAAGAGTATTAGCTTCATCCTAGATCACTCAGATGTCATTGGTCACAAAAGAATAAATTTAATGAAGTGAAACAATGTATCGTTAATGTTTTCTCTTTGAACATCTGTTTCTATATATCTATGGAAAGTAGGCAAAATCGACATGTTTCATACTTTTAGTGGCATTTGAATCTAGATAATGGAGTTGTTTATCTATGTTTTTTACACATAGGCATGGAAAGTACACAGGTTTATCTGTAGCTAAAAAAAGGTGAAGTAATAAAGATATAGAAAAGAAAATCTGTTATCACCAAAGAATACAGATTATAGTGTTGGAATGAATATTTGGCAACTATTTGGCTACAAAGTAAGTTTCATATTCAGTCAAATACTAAACACATGAATTTGATATTTGCTTCATCAGAGCTGAACTACTCAGTTGCATAACCTCACTTTATATGAGAGAAAGTAGAAAGAAAGAAAAAAATTAATAAATAAATCCCAAAATAAAATGAATAATTAAATTATTATTTATTTCTTTCCAAACAAATATAACTTTAATAAATGATCATGAGCAATTATTATTTATTAATAATCACAATTAAAAATTGATAAATCGTAATGAAAGAACAATAATGCTTCTGCATTCATAGTAAGTAAGCAATTTTATTGGTCATTATAAATACTTCCAGCTTCACTGATTAGAATATATATTCACTAAATACACTATTTTGTGGAGCTGCCAAAAAACATTGAACCTCAAAGGCATGATTTAATTTTTTACTTTTCTTCACATTATATTTTTGTATTTATTTTTAAAAGTTATTATCTTTATTACTGAATAGAAGATGCTGCTTTCCATCTTACTATAAGCCAGTGATTCCCAAATGATTCCTTTATGTCTTCTGCTCCCTTGAAAGCAGAAGACACAAGGGCTGCTGGAAAGCAAGAGAGATTTAGGAGGTACCAAAAGACAAAGGAAGCACAAGCAATTATTTATTGTGACATTTTCACAATGCCGAGCTGCAATTTTAATCATATTTTTAATTTATTTAATTTAAAATATATACTCTATTCTCTTCACCTCAAATTAGTAGTACTGTAGTGTCTTGCACCCTGTACATCATATTTTTCCTTTAACAATAGAGTCATGCTGGTCTTCTATTAACTGCTTTCAGGGTAAAAGTTTCGAATTGAAATAATGTGACTTCTGGTTTGCATCAAAAGTTCATATAATTGAGGCCTCATGCCCCTAAGGTTTCATATCTGGTCTCATCTTTAATCTATCTAACTCTATTCTTGAGAGTAAGGAAAGACGGACAGACAGACAGGTGAATGGACAACAGTGAGAATGTATAGGTCTACAATTTTTTCAAATTGCAGCCCAATCATGGGACATTGAAAGACAAGGAGATAAATATTCATTATTAAACAAAAACTTTTACAATTGAACTTCGAATAGATAAACTGTGAAGTCAGTTTTTTAAACACAACTTTATGTGTAGATTGCAAAAATTCTCTTCATAAATGTAACAAGCAAATACACAAGTTGAAATGTATGAATTGAGCAAAGGAAACTAGGTAATCACACTTGTGAGAGCCGGACTTGACGAAATTTTTGAGAGAAAATTTTTCATCTTTCAAAAGTTAACTTAGTTTAAATACCAGCAAAAACAAAATTTTTTCAATTTAATTACTGGATAATGATTGCATCTCTCTCCCCAGAGTCACTTCTTTTCTCAGGGAACTCATCAAATGTGTCATCGGGAACTAACTACAAATATTCACCATTGGTCGAAATTAGTAATGTGGCTAAAAAGAGAGCATCGAAACCAAAGGGGGAGGACCCTTGATATAAAAGGATTGAATCAAGGACAAGAAGATCGTCGGGAGTCTGAGAGTTCGCCAACCCTGTTCCCTTCCCAAGAAAGCGTAATGTAACTGTGCTCCATTGCCAATCTCTTCAATCACCCTTTGCTGTAGATGCCTTAGAAACAAACATTTGATAGTGAACTGAACCATCAAGGAGCCTAACTCTACCCAACCTAGTTGAAACCTCTCCACCCTGTCAACAAGAAGTTTTGTGACCTCAAGACTTCGATCAAGGTATTTAGCATCATGCATGTTAATGTAAGCTCTCTCCACTAGGAACATGCTAACTCCATATCTACTAGTATAAAGTCCAATAGATTATGTTACATCGTACCCACATTATCTAATATGTTACACTATTAAAGCTTATCCATATTTTGATGCTATATAAAAGTTAAACAGAATGTTATTGTAAACATATGTCCAAATGGATACAGAAATAAATGGGTATTATTTCATTACAATTAAGTAGTAGTGTACACTTCTTTTGAGTGCATTGTCTCTCAGGCTGTCTCCATCCCAGACTCAAATCGCCTACAAATGCAATTGCTCACACAAAATCTAAACAGTAGCCAACAAGGTTTCTGTATCTGCCTTAAAAGATACAGAGGTGTCAGTCTTGACATAGGCATCACCAGTCTGGTGCTGACCCTTCGGTCACACATTAATGACTGGAGAAATTGATCAATTCATTATGAAATTATTAGAGGAAGTTATAGTTTGCTTCTAAAAACTGTCATTAAATAGTTTACACTTACCATGTAAGTTCTTACAATTTCATATGCTTATCATACAACTTCCAGCATATTGAATATTCAATATGCTGGAAGTTGTATGATAAGCATAAACTAGCTAATGTGTTAAGTTCCAGCTTCTGGACTGTTTCTAAAAACTGTCACTAGCTTTAAACTCTATTATAGCATGACCTTATTGGGTTGCAATTTGAAAAAAATTGTAGACCTATAATTCCCATTGTTGTCTGTCCACCCGTCATTCCTTAATCTCAAGAACAGTTAGATAGATGAAAAATGAGACCAGATATGGAAACTTTAGGGGCAGGAAGCTCCAATTAACTATATATGAACTTCCAATGCAAACCAGAAGTCATGTTATTTCAATTTGAAAATTTCCCTCTGAAAGGAGTTAGATAGATGACCGGCATGACTTGATTGCTAAAGGAAAAGTATGATGTACAGAGGCAAGACAGCTAATTTGAAAGTGGAGAGCATGTATTTTAAATTAAATAAATTAAAAATTGCAGCCCAGCATTATGATGATGTCACAATAAAATAATTGCTCATTAATAATATACATCTCTCTCTCTCTATTTACCAGTCTGTTTTTTTACACAATTTTGAAATAATGGAGTTGACAAAATAAAATTAATCCTCTTTTTACATGGGGGGAAAAAACAGTTTATTTGAAAATTTTTAAATTTAACTTTTTGTTATAATTGTGTTATTATTAAAAAAGTAACTATTAATTTCAGCAAAAAGAGTTAATTTATCTTTTTTAAGCACAGAACAATACATACATTATAGAATACTGTATATTGATTTCATGTTTCCTATGCTATCTTGTATTTACTATATTTATGTACAAATAATGTTAATGATAAATGTTAAACAATTTAGAAAAGAAACACAAGCTTTTCTATTCTATGTTTTTGCTCCATTGAATCCTATCAAGCATTTTTCTACAGAATGCATGTTCTGTACTTTTTACACCATTTTTGTTTTACACAACATTCTTTGGAACATATCTACCATGCAAAAAGAGGGATAGGTGTATAAAAAATACACAGGAGAAAATGGGGTAAGATAGCAAAGTTACACTTTTTTTATTTAAATAAAGCTGGAATACTGGCAGGATAAACCTTATTCTTTCATTTTGACAAGTTTAACTATTACACTACAATATCCACGAAACTTTCATCATAATTTTATTCAAAAGTTTAGCTGTGAAAATGTTGCCAATTACTTGTTCATGTAGTGTTTGAAAGAATCTGGCAACAAACTATTTACAATAAGAGTTCATCTTACCCCAACCAAAGAAGTCAAACAGGCTAATTTAAGGATACTGTGTGAGGCTCCATAAGTGGACCAGAACCACACAAAAAAATTTTTAATTCAAATTTTGTTTACTTGGATATAAAAAAAAAAATAATATTTTGTGAAACTCCTAAAAAAGGGAAAAATAGAAATTTTATGTCCAAAAAAAGGACACGTTCAAAGAAAATTCTTAGAAAAATAAACTTCTCATATAGACAATAGAATAATGTAAGTCCTAAGATCAAACATCTTCGATGGGGATCAAATTGACAGTGTTGACTCATCCACAATCTGGGTTCTGATCTCGTTACATTTTGTAACGAGTGAGGACCAATTGGAAAGTGGAGGTGAGTTTATTTAATTTTCAAAAATGAATAATTTCTCTCTGATGTTTGAATTAAGATTTGACTATATAAATGTTTGTATATATATATACACAGTACATATAAATAAATAAATTATATATATAGCCAAATATAATCTCATTAATTAAAAAAAAAGTTAAATCTATGTCAATAGCATTTTTTAGAAATTTATAATGAAATCCAATGAGGAAAAAAGTTTGTTATTTTTATATATTTACAAAAATTAATTTCATTTATGTACATTCAAATAAAAAGTTCAATCTTATTCAGTACATTCATTAAACCATCTTAAAATTTGTTAATTTATAAATAATTTAATTTAAACTTTAATAAATAAAAGTTAATTTATTTTTACCAATCCAGCTTTTGTTAACTGACGTTTAACTGTTGGCTTTTTAAAATAATGCGTTAAATGCTGATCTGTTAAACTATTATACGTTCCAAGAGGTCTGAAATAAAAATTTTTATAATTATTTTATAAAAAATTTTACAAATATTATAATATAGAGTAATAGATAAAGTATTTTTAAATTTTAATATTAATATTTTAGAATTTGTAGCTTATGTTATAAATTTATTATTATTCATAAAATCAGGACTGCATTGGTATTAAACAGTATTTAAAATAAATTAAAATATTAAAATTGAATACGTAGAAAAAAAATTATGTTAACGGAAAGTTCTTTTTTCACACAAAGAAATTTTAATATTGTAATACACTACTTTATTACAGTTAAAATAAGCTAAATTTAATTTAATTTAGCCTGTTTATCTTTATTTAACCTGAATTTTAATGTTAGCATCTATTTACATAATTTACAATCCAGCTCTGGAAAATACATTGTGTTATTCATTTTAAAATTCACAAAATAATTGAAGAATACAAAAATGTCTTCACATTTCATCCTTGTCACACCTTAGAAACGTAATAGTCTTATGGTGGACTTGAGCTATTACCAAAGACACTTTATATTTTTATAATTGTGTCACCACTGGAGGAAAAAATTGTTAATGTTTAACTTATTGAGGTGGATGAGAGCTCTGACAACATGTTAACTTTATCATAAAATTATTATGTTTCCAAGGTGTGATAAGGATAAAATGTGAAGAATTTTTGTATTCTTCAATTATTTTGTGAATTTTAAAATATATTTAGCTTCTTGTCTATTTTTATTATTTATTATATTATTTACATTTAATTATAATAATAGTATAATAATAATAATCAATTTATTTGACATATAAATGAATACAACATCAAAGGGGAGAAGATAAAACAAAAATTCTTTTAGCTCAAAACATCTAATTTCTTTACCAACTTGTTAAATTTTAACAAATCCAAAAAGTTTGAATAAGAATTGAATAAGAATGTTCAACAACATTCTTATGTACGCACCATACATGTTATTTCAACATTTACAGAACATGTGATAACACCAGTTGCTATAACTACATAATTGATTACAAATAATACACACCAAAGAACCACTTCTTGACATAACACAATTCAGCCTCAACATTGCTATTTGTTTTTTTCACCACAATAGAGAGTGCACCATTCCTTAGATGATCTGCCATGCCAAAATCAGGCTATAATAGCATAACAACCCAGAATTATTCAACACACTCCTCATCTCTTGTAGTTCCAATTCTATATATCTCAAAACTATGGACAGTATTCACTCTTTCCATCTATGAGTTTGTTTCTCAATAACCATATCACCAAATCCCAGTCACTCCAGCCAGTGTTTGAAATCCAACCACTATGAATTACTCCCCGCTTTCATCCACATTCTTTCAATACTGATTCTGGGTAACCTGTCCCTAGGTAATTACAGTATTTTTACATAGTACTTTAAAACTGCTTTTATAAAAAAGATTTTCAATAGTACCCATTCAGTTTCCCATAAAACAGCAACATTCGATGCATGAAATCTGAAGCCCAACATTTTTTTCAAAAAATCTCTATGGACTAACTCGAAATTAATAAAATTGGCCAAACCCTAGACCTGAGTGCCATACGACATAACAGATTTAACTGTTGAATCAAATAGCCTGAAATGTGGAAAATGTGAAGTTGATTCTGAGATATTAAAAATTTTACGTAATTTTGCCAAAGCACCTTTAGCTTTCCTCACAGTAATCTCGAAGTGGTCTTTCATATTAAGATTATATTTAAACCAAATACCTAGATACTTGTATTTTTCAGCTATTTCAATTACTTCTTTATCCAAAAAACATTTAAGTTTGCTTGATATTTTAATACCATTTTGAAAGACCATTATCTTAGTTTTTTTAATATTAATTTGCAAGTCCATATCAATTGAAAATTTCAGCAGACTATCAATTGCCAACTGCAATTCTAGTGGGCTGTCAGCCACAATCACATCATCTGCATACAACACAACCTTAATGTAAGTATTATTTCCTAACCATAAACCATTAAATTTTGAAATTTCATTCAGTCTATTTACCAGACCATCAATATATAAAGAAAACAGTAATGGACTCAATGGACATCCTTGCTGAACTCCTTTGTTACAGTAGAAGGATTCTGAAGAAGTTCCATTAACCAACATAAATGCTGTCGTATTCATGTACAGTACATCGATCTTAGTAGATTTTTGCAACTTAACCTCAAATCAGAAAGTCTCCTCCATATTTTCAGATGATTCACTGAGTCAAATGCAGCCCAAAAATCCACAAAACAAATATACACTTTTCGACATTTTTTGCAAGCCTTTCTTTTAACAAATTCCACAAAACAAATATATAGTCCACTGTAGAATACCCTTTGTGAAAATCCACTTGCATCTCTGACAAGATTTGCTCACTCTACCTATAACAACAGCCTTTTACATAGGATCATTGAGAAGATTTTACTAACAGTGTTCAATAATGCTATTCCTCTGTAATTATTTTTATTGTTTACATCTCCAGATTTAAAAATGGGGAAAATTCTTGCCATTTTCCAGTTGTCAGTAAATTCCAGTTATGAAAACTTCGTTAAAAATGTTCAACAGTTTCTGCTGTAGTCACTTGTCTGCCAACTTCCAACATTTCATTGGAATACCATCCGGGCCAGCTGCTTTATCTGACCTTGTCTCTCTCAAAACAGAATCTCGTTCTTCATGAGAAATATCCATATCTAGATAACTTACAGGTATCATCTCTAAACAAACAATTTCATTAACTAGATTATCACTGAACAATAAACTTTTGAAGTGCATAAACAAATCAGTTTTAATCTCCTCCAAAATGCAGAATTTACTCCCACCTTCCAGTTTACAGATACACTCCCAGAACGCTTGGCTAGACTTACAGTTTGAAAGGAGTTGATTAAAACTAGTCAGATATTCCTGTCTTTTACTTTTACAAAGCGCACTGAAATTTTGCTTAAACAACTGATATTCTTCTAATCTCCAGTCCTTTCCAAGTCTCCTCCATTTCCTCAGCTTATTTTTCAAATTAACCTTTTGTTCCAAACACTCATCGTCAAGCCACCCTGAATTATATCTAGAGAAGCACTTAATTCCTTTTTCACTGTGTCTAAATTTCTCCACTATACTGAACACCATGACAGTAAGTTCATTTAATTCACTTGTTCTATCATCAAATTGCTTGTCCCAACAAATACCTTGTATTTCACTTACAAATGCTTCCTGCCATTCCTTCTTCCAACAACTATTAAACTGGACCGGTTGTCTAGCATAGCCCTTTTTTTCCAGCTCTTTGGCAGAAATTTCTAGATGTAGCATTATATGATCAGATTCAATACAGTCATTTATAGTAAAATTCTTTAAATTCTCAGCTGCCAAACCATTTATACACAAATAATCAATTACACTTTTACCCAAATGTGAGATAAAAGTATATTTTCCCTGTACATCTTCCTTAACTTGACCATTCACAATCATCAGACCTTTTGCTTGGCAAAATTCTACTAACTTCAATCTGATCTTGTTGAAACATTTGTCTTCTGAACTCTGGTAAATAACTATAATCCAACAAGGGAAAACACCTGCTCCCCACTCCATTTCATTCAAAGTTCCAATTCTACTGTTAAAGTCATCCAATAAATCTCCTCATTTTGAAAAGAATCAAACAATGTCTCAAGTAACTTATAACATTTAACATAAACTTCTATTCTAATATAAACAAAAATAAACTTAATATTTTTCCGACAAATTTCAAATAACCAATCTTCAAAGGGACAAACCACCACATCTTTCAGTTCTTTATTAATCATAAATACCATCCCACCTTTTTTTCGCCCTTTATCAAATATTCTAGTAGTGTTAATCTTGTAAAAATCGTATGCATTACTTACATCTGTCAGTGGCTTTCTTGAATCCAATTACCTAACCAGGTTTCCATCCAACATAAAATATGGAACTTTCTCACTATATTCCAATACTCCATTTCATATTCTTGTTTCCATCTATTTGTTCCAGCTAAGAACTTTTAATGTATCATGCTTACTCCTAAAAAAAAAATCACTAACACAACCATCCTCATCTTTATCCCTGGCAACCTTATGAAAATTTTCAGTTATCACCAATTTGAAATATGCAATTTTTCCCTCTTTTCTGGCCTGTCTTAAATTATTCATCTGTTCTTTCCTCTTCTCCCTACATTCAACAGAAAGATCCTCCCTTATACGCACTGCCTTTCTCCAGTCAGAGACATCCAATTTATTACAATTACTCGTCCAACTTTTCAAAATTTCTCTTTTCGCTGCCAAAGAAATGCAGGTAACCAAAACCATCAAAATGTTACTGGTATTTTTTGTAAGTCTAACACAATCAAGAAGGACATTTGATAAACCGACAACTTCCCAAATTAGCTTTGATACTGTATTGAATAAATTTTCTCTATCGTTCGTCTCCTTAAATAATACCAAATTTCTTTTCCTTAGATTACTCTCATGTGTATTGACTCTTTTAGATAGACCAGTAATAACCTGTATATTGTTACAGTCAATTCCACAGTCGTGAACGGACTCTAATTTATTAATTCTCTCTGTCAAGATATTAATCTTATCATTCATTTCCACGAAATTGTCTTTTATTAAATGCAATTCTGTCTTTATTTTTAATTCTATAGCATCCTTCATTTTGCTCAACATGCCTCTTATCTCTTCTAAAAATAATTCTTGATCCAAATTCTTCCTAGTGTCTCTCACTTTAACAGCACTTCTAGTGGAGCAAGAGCACAAATGTTTACCTGGAGGTGTTCTTGATAACATAACACTCTTCTTAAAAACTTCTTCTTTTTCTTTGGCACTATCCTGATTTACAAACTCTTTTGATTTGACAAACTTATCCATAATAAAGGCCAATTTTCAAGGCTTAGCCACGATAAGAGCAACTCCACATCAAAATGCGCCGACAGCCTATTTACATTTAATTATTAATCTTCCTTTCAGTTATTACAATAAAATTTAACAGGAAAGGTTATGATCTTCCATTCATAAATGAGCTATTTTGTCATTGATGATTAAACATTATATCTTCATAGAAAAATTTCCTACTATTTCATAGTTTTTCAATAGAATCATAACTATATAAAAAAATTTAAATATTTTATTTGTTATCTTTTTTGATAATTTATTCTGCTGAATTGGAAATGATAGATTTGACATTTATAATTTTTGGCATTTAATATAGACATATCTATTTATGTCTATTGTAGCAATATGTTATTGATAGACTGGTGCTGACAGCATTTCCTGACTGTATAAACTATAACAAAATACCATTTTAATCAATGTTTATGGATTAAAAGATAAAGATTTCTGCTTATATATATTTTCATTTTTATTTTATAAAAATGAAAATTAAACATACAGATTAAACTGAATCATAATTGATTAAATCCCGTGTAAACTTCTTAATACTTGAAATTTTCTTCTAGCAGAGATTTGTAAAACTTTAACAAACTCCCTTCCTTAGACAGGTTTTTATAAAAATCATTTGTACAAGGTCTATAAATTCTAATTAACTTCTCAAAAGTTTTATACTTTGAACTTGCTCATATCTTGATGACAAAACATGTCAAGAAAAACCTTTTATGCAGGCCAAATAAATATGCTTTGAGCTGTACAAATACAGCTCGAGAGTTTGAACTTTGGCCCATGAGCTGAGCCATAGGTTGGAGGCCTCTAATCTAAACTAAATGTAACAAGAAAATAATAATAAAAATAAGAAAAGATATGGTATAAGATTCCTCACAACTATTTTCTTAGAATAGATCATTTTGCTGAATAATCAATCATTTTATATTATTCGAATGCTCAATAATTCTATTAACATAATATAACTTACAAAAATTTGATGGTGTTATCTACAGCATTTGTAACAACAAATATATATATCATGCTATGTCAAACGGATATTCTATCATTATAAGGAGTCAAAAATTGTGACATACTTATTCAAGTAAATATGATAAAAGTTTTGTACAAAGTGAAAAACTGATTCTGGACTGTTTTTGTAAATAAAAGAAATGATTTAACTTTTACTTATATTTGATGGAAATATTTTGTATTTTTAATAAAAGTTGAAGTCTGTTTATCTGAGGTAATGCGAACAATGCTATCTCAGAGAACCAAAAAGTTGGATAAAATGGATGACCATGACCATTTCAGATAAAAAATTATGAATATAAAAATTTTATAAAGATATATCAGTTTTAAGCCTTTTTTACATCTTATACTGTATATGATTATATTCACTAAGAACAATATTTTTTACATCATTTATTATAAGCTAATATGTACAAGTTTTAAGAATAAAAATGTCTGTTATTGTAGTTAAATTTTAATATCAATTATTTGTCTAAGAATGAAGTTAAATAATAAAAGATAACAGAAACAAATCGTTGTGTAATACATGTTATCATTTATAAAGAATTATCTGCTTTAAAGTTAATAAGAAAAATCAATGTTAAATACCGTATTCAAATCGAACAATTATTAAACAATAGCAGTACATATTTTTCAACAAAGTGAATAAATTAATGTAATCTATTAAATTTTTATATTACTTTTTAGTATGTTAAAATCACCAACTCAAAATTATTTAAATTAATATTTATGCTTGAATGCAAACGATGCCAAGTTGCTACCAATTGCCTGAAAATCTGTTATATCTGAAAGACTTCACTGTTTTAAGGCATTCAAACCTTGGAGTTATACTTTATTTTTAATTTATGTTAATAATCCAAAATTTTTTTCCTCTGTAATTTATATTTATTTTAATTTTTATTATGTTATTTTGGTATTAACTATTTCAAACCTTGTAGTTTAAATCTTGTTTTGGAATATTTCCATTTTTAAATTGGAGTTAATTCTGAAGATAATCTATGAATGACTGAAAATGTTTCAGTTATAATAATAATCTATCATTTGTCTAGAGTTGAGTTTTGAGTTGAATCAATATTCCACATTTTTTCATTTTCTGAATATTTTAAAAATGTATTAATTAATTAAAATATATTCTGTTTGTTTATTCAAATGTTAGAACTGTATATTAAATAATTCAAAGATAGTTTGCAAAATATTTTATTTTGTTTTTTATCTTCTAACAGTAGATTTGTTGATTTTTTTTCCTATTATTAAAACGATCTTAGTAAGTAAATTGTTTTGAGCTGCATTTTCAAAAATTGTAGATCTATAAATTCACACTGGTGTCTGTCCTTCCTTAATCTCAAGAACGGTGTTAGATAGATGAAAGCTGAGATCAGATACAGAAAGTTAAGGGGCATGAGGGTGGTTCAATTAACTATATACAAACTTCCAGTTTGTCCAGAAGTAATGTTATTTCAATTCAAACATTTTCTCCTAAATGGAGTTAGATAGATGACCAGCATGACTCAATTGTTTACAGAAAAAGTATGATGTACAGGGGCAAGGGCATTACTAAAATTGTGTGTTGTGATGAAAAATTGCACCCAGCATTGTGATGTCACAATAAATAAATGTTTATTTTTTAATTAATTAAAATTACCGACATTTACTACATATATTATTATTAATCTGCAATGCTACGTTTTCATATTTTTTTTATGTGTATGTGTGTGTGTTAATAAGAAAAGAAGCAAATTAAAAAAATGATCAATTTCAATTGATACATTAATTAATCAATTTCACTTACCCAGTCAGCTTCTTTTTGGTAGCTGCAACTGTCCACATTCTATAAAAGACATTATCAAAATTCCAAAATCTCTTCCTAACGCACTAATCTTGGCTTATATTAATAATAAAACATGACATTAATTTTTAATTGTCACTACAGAATCAAAGACAAACATGCGGGAATCGCCACCATGTATTTTTGATAAACATATTTACATGGCGAGGCGCCCTCTCGAGGAAAATTCCGATTCTATAGGATTTTTTTTTTTTTAATAAATAAAAATACTAATTATTTCTTAAAAACTTTAAACTTGAGTCTTAGATTAAATAATTGATTTAAAAATAAGAAATGTGATACATACAATTATGTTTCCAAAATTTTATTTTGAAGAATTTCTTCTTATAACTGCATTTTATAGACGGCCGGATGGCCGAGCTGTTAAGGTGGCTGCCTACCGTTTGGAAGACCCGGGATCGGATATTCCAGCGGTCGAAAATCCCAGAAATTATTCGGAAAGTGGTCTCCGAATAATTTCCCGTTCGGTCGCTCCATTGTGAACCTGGCTGAATCCATAATTAGGTCGCTAAAAGAGGCCCTCTTAGTGCCCACAGAGCGGAGAGTTAAATAAAAAAAAACTACGTGGCCGCCCCCATTATGAGCTAGGCCGAACACGCGCTGGGCTGTAAATAAAAAGCCTTCTTAGTGCCCTCAGAACGGAGAGTTAAAAATGGAGAAAAAATAAAACGATACAATAATTAACTTTATAATAAAAGTAGCTGGTACCCGCGACTTCGCCCACGCGGATTTTGCAAGCAAACACCATTTATAGAGGGGGTGTAGTCACGTGATATAACGTCATCGCTCCACCCAACAAAACAATCATCGCCATATTGGTTGCTGATTTCACGTTACCCTTCTTGATCACTTTATTACGTCAACGTGGAAGAAAGGAATTTTACTGGCTTTGCAGCCGATTTAAAAGGTAATGATTTGATCAAATATAAAGAGAAAACTTCTTTTATTGAATTGGATCCATAAGAAATGAAACAAACGGATTTTTCATCCAACGATTTAACCACTTGGCCAACTATAGAACATGGGGTGCGTTCGTTAATAGCGGTCGCTCTGCGACTCCGCTACTACGGGGGTGCGCTGCTGTTTGTAAGCATTTAGGAACGACGGCGATGGAAAGAAAGATGGCGGCGCCCGCATTATCGATAGTATCGTGATGGAGGAATCTTTAATTCTAAAATATGAGCTTTCAAAGGCAAGAAAAGGGTCCCAATTGTAAAATTTAACCATAAAATAGATTATTTGTTGAAAGAGCATCCAAAATAGCCAAAATAATTAGAATGCCGGCTACCATTCGAGAAAAATTCGAAAAGACACATTACCGCGTGCACTAACTTGCGCTTTCACAACTTCTAAATTTTCATTCATAAAACCGCGTAATGGACCCCGAAACGAAACTATCCGAGCCATGGAGGACGCCATGTTGCTTTCCACCATAAACTACTGCTACAAGCGACCGTTTTTGCGCGTTCGACGGCGCGCACTCCGACCGGAATTTAGGAACGCGTTCCGCAGGAATTTTTAAAGGGATGTCGCTCGCGCGGAGTTACGCGGAGGAATAAAAGAACGCACCCATGGAGACACAGTAAATTATTTGGAAACTCCTGATCAGCCAATTCCAGAATGTATTAGTCTGGAATTGTTATTTATGTTATGTTGGTCTTGATAGATATTGGTGTTTATTATACTGTATGGGTGTATGTAAGCTAATGAGTTTTTGTGCCCGAAATGCATTCTACTAAAAATTTGATTGTGGTTAATTAAAGGATAATTTTTGTAAAAATTTAGTCTATTTTGCTCCAGTCAGTTCATGATATAATAAGCCCTCCAACTTATTATAGCCGTATTTATTAGGCTAATTAATTTAATTAATCTTAACAATAGGTTGTTAGAAACTTGCGCAACACAAAACCATAGTGACAAAAGAAAAAATCTAGTGGTAATTATAAATACAACTTAACTTAAAATGTAACTAAATTTATGAAGCCGCGCGCAAATATATTTTACTAAACTGCCTCTCAAATCATCTTTATATTAACGCAGTTATGTTATGAATAATGGAAAGTTTCACATGAAGATACGTATACATTTCCTACAAGCAAAATTAAATCATTACGAATAAAATATCACGATGAATGAATTCGCTTGTCAAATAATCATGAGCATCGAATGATTTGTATGCCTTCATCTGATCCAGTGTGAGAGCGTTAGTTGTTTTAAAACCAAATAATTTACTGCCATATTCTATGGTTAAATCGTTGGATGAAAAATCCGTTTGTTTCGTTTCTTATGGATCCAATTCAATAAAAGAAGTTTTCTCTTTATATTTGATCAAATCATTACCTTTTAAATCGGCTGCAAAGCCAGTAAAATTCCTTTCTTCCACGTTGACGTAATAAAGTGATCAAACAGGGTAACGTGAAATCAACAACCAATATGGCGCCTGTATATGTGAGCGGAGTCATATTGCGTCACGTGCACCCCCTCTATTCGCGAAGGCGACGTTTTCCCGTTAGCAAACAAAACAGGATAGCATAGGTTACATAAGAAAAAATTGTTTTTTGTGCTTCTTTTACAAATCACTTTTAATACTTTTGCAATAAAACACCGAACAAGTAAACGTTTATTATCATTGACGGTTTGCACGTGCCACGTAAAAGGCAAGTTAAATCTTTTACCAGTTCTGGTAAAAGGCTTATCTTACCTTATTTTGAGTATCCATTTCGTGTTATTCTTCAGAATAACACGAAATATTTAATAGCAAAGACAATGTCTAGCTATTAAATTGGTCTTGTTCGATATACTTTTCATCACGCGGTTAACCAGCACGCGAGAAAAATGCATCCGCATACGCAAATCACCAAACTGCCTCTCAGTTCTGTGTAAATATCGCTTCCGTGACAAATGGGAACTCAAAGATAATAGAATTATGCGCGCCGCTTAATGACGGACCACATATATGACGAAAGTCGGCACAATTGCAGATATGAATGAAATTGTTGGGACGTTTAACAGAGCAGTAAAGCATGCCCACAGGAGTAAAAAATCATAGGAACCATACCTCTACATGTGACCCTTCGCGAGCTATAGCTCCCGAAATCAGCCTACTTCCGAGATGCGATAGGGAGCGTCCCGCTAAGACTATCGCGTTTAACTATTCAGTCTGCTCTAAGTTACTGTTGAGTCTGCTACACTTGACTGTTCATGGAGTACTTAATAGCGGGGTTGAGGCCGAAGTTTTAAACGCGAAAACGTGTACGTCGGACGTTGAGCGCCGCTTTCCCGTAAGCCCAGAAGTCTGACAATGGCGTTTGGAATGTCGAGCATAATTCCACTGACTTTCCAAACACCATTGTCAAACTTCTAGGCTTACGGGAAAGCGGCGCTCAACGTCCGACGTACATGTTTTCGCGTTTAAAACTTCGGCCTCAACCTCGCTAATGTTATATAGTTTTAGGGGGTATGGGAGGTCGCCCCTACGCGGGCGCTGAGGTGCGAGCGACAACTACCTACTCCGCGTCAGTCAACGCTTGACCGACGGAGCATGTAAAACAGGTAGTAGTACTGGCTCAAAATAAAAACTGTTTTCAGTGAATAGCATGTTAATAATGCATTTATTATTTATGTAATAGAAATTGGTTGCCGTACCAAAAACATAACTTACAAATATCGCTAGAATGTTTGACACCGTGTCGGTTTAAACACGGCTAGGCAACAATGGTGAATTGCAGTTGTTTTGGAATGCTCCCGTACTGAAGTTACTTTTGTCAAATGGTGCCGTTTAAAACACAACGTTGTTTTCTTTTTAATATTAAAGAGCTTCAAAGATAAATAACTCGCCCTCGCTTGACCTCTGGCAGATAGCCGAACGACTAAGATGTTCAGGTCTCTCGTTCGTGTGGCACATGGGAACGAATCCGATCGGGTCGAAAAAATTTCCCCGTCGCCGTGTAGAATGTAGGGAAAAAGAATTTCCCCGTCGCCGACTTCGCTACCATAGGTAACATTAACCTATTTAAACTTACAAGTAGTTGTTAGTATTCAAGAGTAACTTGTTAGTATTCAAGAAGTTTTTCATTTCGAAAGTGAAAAGCGCGTTGTATTTACTCTGCTTTTTTACAATTTGATTTTATATTATTTCAGAAGCGATTTTAACGCAAGAAGCAATTAAATTTACAAAATAAAAATTTTGAGAGAATAAATAAAATCTATTCTTCCCAAATAACATTACGATAAAGCAGTCTAATTTGTATTAATTCCAACTAAAATAATTCGTAATATAATTAGAATATAAAGGTTAATATTAACGTCTACATTCTAATTGTGAAGTATACGAAGGTTGGTCAAAAATGCCATCGAATGACCTTGTTCGCGAAATCAGTCTGACAAGTATTCAATATGAGGTAATGTAAACACGAGGTGACCCGAAGCTATATTAATGCATTTTTTCTAACAAATATAGCTTGTGCATTTCCTTGAACTAATGCGGTTCGATTTTTTTTCCTCTGCAAACGTCATCATATACGTCATTATATAAATCACGATCGTGATATATAGCGAGCAGTATAAAGAAGCGTAGAGCCGGTGTATACGTTTGTTTCTTGTAGAAAACTACAAATACTATGGGTAATCCGGAAAAAAAAGAAAACTCAGCTGGAGATATTTACCTATTCGGTTACAATGCTTTTCAAACAATAGGGTATGTAATCTACGACTTTTTTATTATCCATTTCTTTAATACAGCAAAGCTTTCAATTACTGTTTAAAGGGCATTAAATTAATGCTAAATTATTGTTTTGAATGAAAACTTTGCAAAAAGTATACAAAAGAATCTAAAGGTTTAAAAATATTGATTATTAAAATATTTCAAAACACTAGTTATGAAAAAAATAGCATTCATAATTAATATTTTGAAACTAATTTTTTTATTAACAAATAATGTAAATGTATTTTATTTTTTAAGTTCGCGTGACTAATATAATGAATTGAATTTATTTTAATATCAAGGAAAAGGTGAGAAAGTCAAGGTCGATAAGACCTTACCTCAAAGAAATGAAATCTAAGAAATATAAGTGGGAAATTTTATATTTCACGTCGAAGTTATTTTTGTGGTGAAAATTTCTTAGGCTCGTTAGTATTAATTTCGAATGACTCTGAATAATAATAAATTAATTTGATCGTTATTATCGCAACCGTTTTTGAGGGAATTATATAAAAATTAAAGTTTATTTTAATTCTAGGTTTTCCCATTTAGTTATATATTTGCATTATTTACAGCTTCATTTTCCTCATTCTGTACATTAAAAGAAATATTTTTTCAGTTTTTATTTTGTCTAAATTCATTTTACTTTTCACTCAAGTAACAATTGATTCTGTTTTTATTTGACAGCATTTTTCTTATTTTAAATGTTTTAATTGAGACGAAATTAAAACATCTGAAAAAGAAAAATACCGTGTGATTGAAATTACAAATTCAGAAGATTAAAATAATTTTTTTAAGATAAATTTTTACTAATTTATTTAATTTTATTTGAAAAATCTATTGTAACTTCTTGTAAAGGGAACACAATAAACGACTTCTAATAACACTGTAGTGCGTAACAAAGAGACACAGACTAAAACCTTTTACGGTGTTGTATACGAAGGGAACGTATTAACCTTATAAATTTATTATGTATGTTTTAGAAAAATAATTAATTTTATGACAAATTACATATTGAATGCTTATAATTGATATTTTAATACAGTGAAGCAAAAATAATAAAAAAATTAAAATAATTAGTTTAATTAGTTACTTAATAATTTAATTTTTGAAAATATCTAGTCAAATTACACTGAGTAATCTATTTCTATGTACGAGACTGTGTCCTGAATCTTCTAATTAGAATGTCTTGATGACAAATTTAATAGACAATGTACTAAATTGAGATCTATTGTAAAATCCAGACATAATTTGCTTTGTGGTACTGTGAAAGAAAATTTCATAATACTCAATTCCATCTTGGTTATTTTTAAATTTCCAGCTATTTTGTCAGGAACTGCTTTTAATGACTTTAATCATCAATGTCCAAAAGAACTTCTGAAAGAATTTAAAATTTGTATGGAGAATGAATGAAAGCATACAGATAATTTATAAGCAGTATGCAGGGAAGTTTTTGTGGCTTCTCTGTAGAGTAGATTGATGTATTTAATGAAGGTCTTCAATGACTTTTAATAGACTGATAAATAATTGATTAGTAAGCTAGTTTTGATTTATATATGTTAACATTTTCAATAATATAGAGATTATTTTACAGATAATTATCTGGACAAATATTAACATAAATTTTCAATGATCCAGGCAGAATCATATTTCTGTTAACTGTGATCTATACATATCTTATTAAATTATATAACTGAGATGATGACGAGAATAAGAATTATTTTTAAAAAGTATTAAAAATAAATCATTACAAAAAAATCAAAATAATAAATGCTAAAACACACATTGTAAATATTGTATATAGATATTTAAATTTAGTTATTGTTCTATGCTTGGCTATGCTATGAGACTTTTTCAATGGTAACTTCTTTTCATAAGAGGTTTGCATTGAAAAATCTTGTTGCTTCTGTAACTTCATTCACTTAATTTATATTTCATTATTAAGTGATCCTGATGGTTGCATTCAGCAGACTCAACTGTTATGGAACAGTTGAGTATTATTCTGCTGAATGCCTTCCATAGTAGTAGTACTTTCAAACATGCTGATTGTTTTCGTGTCATTTACAGTAGTAACCATAAGCTGATTGTTATGTACCAACTACTTACTAAGGTCAGTTGAAATGGTTAAGTCTGACAAATGCAGCCATTAACGTTATAAATTACATTAAATAAGCTATACTCATTCAGTTATTAAAACATAAATTTACTATATCCTAGCCTTTTTAAAGAATCTAAAGAAACAAACTCTTATTCATTATCTAAAATTAATGCATCTTATTATTTAAAGTATAATATCAATAACAAAAGTTATATAATATTTATTTTCTATAGATTTTTAGATGTAATTTTAGAAAGAAAAAAAATTCTTTCTAAAATTCTATCTATATTTAAATTCTTTTTAAATTCTAACTTACATATATATATATATATAAATTTCATTAAATCTATATTTTTACATTTTTTTTTTTCTTTCTTGCGAACACACAATGCAGTGACAGTAGATTTAAAACACTGGGCAAATTTTCATCTTTTATTCGGTTGGAACGCTTTTTACATCGCGTGTTTCGGGCCGATGCCCCTCTTCAGCCAACTTTTGTCTTTTCTTGGTATCCATTATCTTGATGTTGAACCATGTTCTTCTCTCAAATGATGATATTCGCCGTTTCTATATTAATAATTTAATTTTATCTTGAGGAAACAGTGTTTTATGTTTTCTTTCTTGCGAAGACACAATGCAGTGACATGTAGTCTGTACATGTTACAAATACATGTGTACAAACAGCGAAAGCTTAGGAGCAGCAGGCCCAAAACACGCGATGTAAAAAGCGTTCCAACCGAATAAAGGATGAAAATTTGCCCAGTGTTTTAAATCTACTGTCACTGCATTGTGTCTTCGCAAGAAAGAAAACATAAAACACGGTTTCCTCAAGATAAAACTATATTTTTACAATTTAATTATTTAAAATTGTGTGTAATACACACAGATAAAATTTAAAAATTAAATATATTTATCTCTTCCCAGGCAATAAGTTTCCTTAAGGAAACAAAATAATGATTTATTGGTTAATTGGTTCTAATAAATGTCTTTTAGGCTATTTTTTTAATACTGGTTTTTTAAAGCTGATAATAAACCAAAGTTCATTTTAACTTCATGTTTTAATTTATTTTTTTCTGTTTAGTGTTGAAAATTAAAATATGATTTTAAAAAAATGTTATAAGAAAACTAAAATAACAAAATATCAAATCATATGATAATTTATAAAATGTACCATCACTATAAAATTAGTATTAAGAAATACATTAGAAAACACATTTATGCCAACCAGTTTCTAATAATTGTACAACTTTCTTATAAATTTACAACAACACCTGTGCATTTGCCAAGAGAATTTTTTATTAACAAATGTTTTCAGCATATCCCATAGGCCATCATTGGGTTTTAACTCTATTTTTAGAAAATATTCCATAAATAGAACATTACTTCAAAAGTTAAAATTTAAATGGAGTCTAAATACAAATTTAAAGTTAAGTGAATTAAATAAGTAAATTATGAAAAATATAGGAAATAAAAATATATGAAAAGTAAAATTAAACTTAAGAAATATATAAGGTAAAAAAGTACCTTAAGAAGTATATAAGGTATAAAAATACAAATAAAAATGAAATTAAGAAAAATATAAAATAAAAACTATGAAAGTATAACATGAAAGCCAAATATGATTATAGGGGGACACATAGTTCAGGAGTTTTTGTCCTCATCTTTTATCAGTGATGTATTTTCAAGCTGAAGGTAATATGTTTGCATCCCACATGTTTAGGCACTGCTCTTTGATCTTGATTTTGTATATATCTATTTTTTCCATATCCATAGCGATGGTTGGAGAATGAACCTTTTTAATAATTGTTTAATTCTGAACTAACCTTTCTTTAAACCATTCTGTTACGAGGTGTTGATGTCACCGTCCCCGAGGCATTTCTAACGGTCCTTCTTTCAGTTTATTTGTGTTTCTTAAGTCCCTCCGATTATTGTGTTGCTTTTATTGACTAGTCAATAAAAGCAACACAATAAACTTAAACAATGGCATGGAGATAGATGTAGTGTGGGAGGAAATGGGAGGGACTTAAGAAACACAAATAAACTGAAAGAAGGACTGTTAGAAATACCTCGGGGGGACGGTGACATCAACACCTCGTAACAGAATGGTTTAAAAAAAGGTTAGTTCAGAATAATATTAACAATAATACAATTTGAAATAATCTCTTGTAATAATTTGTGTTAAATTAATCTAAATAATTGTAATAATTCCTTATGACTAGTACAAAAAAACTGTAATAATCTTTTATAACTTGTATAAAAAAACCCAACTACAATAATCAATGTAACAAATGTGTTCTCTACCAATTGTAGAAATGTAACACCTGATGAGGGGCACAAAATAGACGGAAAAGATTGCACCCGAAATGCATAGTGGAATAAAGAATGATGAGAATAAAACCCAATAGTCTTTGTCTCTGATAAAATATGGTACAGACAAAATAACAACAGTTAAACTAACTGCAAAGTTAAATCAATTAATTTTTTTTTGAAAAAAGAAAATTTTTTTAAGGGAAATTGATACTTAAACAATATATAAAAAAACTGCACCATTAATATCTAATACTTTTTAATAATGTTTGCTTCATCCCACTTTATAACAGATCCTTCCACCTGTGACGTTGCTGTTAAAATTGTATTACTTTGTCCTTTTTCTACATTGTACTTGTGTTCCTCGATGCAACTCAAGGAACACATGTTGTAGTAAGTTTGTAATTTATCTCTGGACTGTGTTTCAATAACTTTTTATATAAGATTTAAAAAAATAAAAGAAAACTGTATATAGTTAATATGATATGGTTCTTCATTTTTAAATGAGAGAGATATTGTTTTGATAATATAAAAATAAAATTTATGATTTTCCGTATACTTTCACAATATATTTTAACTTCCCTGTTTACAATTTTCCTTTTAAGGAAATATTGAATTGAATTATATATATATAATATAAAATTCTTGAAAATATATTATTTGTTAAAAATTGTTGATATCATTTTGAATTCTATTAGATGGACCTATATTTTTATCAAAGTTATATTGTATGCACTTGCAAATGGAACATATTATGGAATGTGGGATGAAATCAGTACAGCTATCAAGATATTTCAAACTCTTGGTTACATTGAGGTAAGAATTAAAACATGTAAAAATGTTTGTATATTAAAAGAGGATGTTTTTATTTGAAAAGAAAATATAATTATTAAACAATAAAACTTTTCATTTGTTTCAATCATGGATATTATCATTTAATGCTATATATTTTTAGGACATGCTAATTCTGATAAGTTAAAATTTGCTTATTGTAATCAGAAGTTTGATTATATAGGATGTATCAAAACTCATGGTACAAACATTAGGGGATGATAGAACACAACTAGACAAGCACAAATCATACCACAATGCATGTTTTGAATTCAAGCAGTGAAATGCTAGAGAACGTAGTGTTTTCACCGATATATGGTAGTCACTATATCAACAGTGTGAAGCCTGCGTCAGTGTTGATGGCTACACTTTTGAGCAATTACTGTAATAAAATATTTACCTTAAATTCATCGGTTTTCTTTCATTCTTTCTCTGTAGTTCGTTTATCATTTCTTGACACAGCAAGTACTTCCCTCTAGTGCTTCACTGCTTGAGTTCCAATCATGCATTGTGGGGTGATTTGTGCCTGTCTAGTTGTGCTCTATCACTCCTAAGATTTGTACCATGAGTTTTGACACACCCTGTATATATTATCTTCAGGTAGGTAGGAAATTTTAATTGTTTATTTTTGAGGTATTAGCCTCAACATGAGGATGGTAACATGCAATCATCATTAGTGTTAGTGCGTAATCATTTTAATTTTCATTTCCTCATAGTACAGTAATTTAAATTACTGGCATTTCTTACTTCAATTATAAATCAGCTGTCGTTAAAGACAGTTTTGCAAAAACCAGTAGACAAACAACACTGGATAAATGACTAGTAATTAATAATAATAAATAAATTTTTTCAAGTTTATGCATTTTTTTTATTTTAACATGTCCTTTTTAATGTCGATCAATAAAAACAGTTCCATTAATTGCAATTTGATTTACAACTGACTGATTAATGTTATTTAGTAAGTTGTTATCAGTATACACAAGTCCCAAAGTGATTACAATATGCAAATTCTATTATATATAAGCTTCACTTGCAGTTTTTTTTTTTTTTTGGTAATATGAATAAATGTATTTCTTAAAAAAATTTTTAATTTTTATAACAGGTTGCACATTGTATTCTAAAATTAGTACGAAGTTCTCCTATAATAACTTTTCTGCAAATAACTTCAAGAGTTATGGTAGTTTGGGGAATCGTAACATCTGTTCCTGAGGTAAAGCAATTAATATTTAATTTAAAATATTTAATAATAATTTAAAGCATCTTATATGAATAAATCTTTTAATCAATTTTTCTATATATTTAATCCTGTTATTTATAACTTTTGCATTGAAATTATCGAATATTTTTATGTAATTTAATTTGAAACATGATATGATGGTAAGTGATTTAAATTTTCTTTCTATATATTTCTTTCATTATAATTTTTCTTTATAATGCAAAGAAACTTAAATAACTTTTAGCACTTCATTACATTAGTTT
This sequence comes from Centruroides vittatus, assembly GCF_030686945.1. Taxonomy (NCBI): domain Eukaryota; kingdom Metazoa; phylum Arthropoda; class Arachnida; order Scorpiones; family Buthidae; genus Centruroides; species Centruroides vittatus. Next base: position 4,111,597 of record NW_027122703.1, read on the forward strand.
ATATTTTCAGTAATTTATAGCTGTGATAATTTAAGAAATTTTAATAATTAATATATAACAAGATTCATATTTTAGTTATATCATATATTCATTTAGACAAACAAAGCTAAGATATGAAATAACATTGATTTGATCCAAGTGAAATGAATCCATAATCTTTTGGAAATATGTCAGATATTTTAAGCTATAAAACATACTTTTATAATCTAAAAATACTCTCAATTCTGGAAAAAATTTTAACTATTTCAAGTATCTATTAAACAATTTATTGAAGGAAGTATAATGTTTATACAGTATTTATGTGTACTGTACATGCTGTTTGTGTATGTATATGTGTGTGACAATGTCAACAGCACTAACTATGTCAGGTCTGACACCACCTGTGACTTCTGGCTCACAGGAATCTTTCAATAAATGTGTAAGCGGCTATGTATGAGGGAACTGATGGGTAAGGGATGGAAGAAGTTGAGAGACAGAGAACCAGAAGTAATGTATTCTAAACTGGTTAACAACTAAATAACAAACATTTAGTTTGCTAAATCTTACCCTAAAAACAAATAGAAATAAAGGGAGAGTCTAAAATCTCTATAAGTACCTATCTTACAGAGAGAAGAGTGTACAGTTGATTAAGCATGTTTATAAATACTTGGATCCTTTGAAGTTTGTCAGTTGCTGGCTGGCTTAGGCTTCTGAGAGGGAGAAGTGTGTCTCAATTCTACTGAAGAGTCTTGAGTCCAGGTAGTAATATCATATGAACACATGAAACAAAGCCTTTAATTACCAGTAACAAATTAATGAAAACTCCAAACGTTTTCGGCCTTCACCAAGGCCTGCTCTGCATCAGGTTTTTTAATGAATTCCAGCACTGTATTTTTGTGGATTGATTGGCATGTCTCATAACCAGGGGAGACCAGCAATGCCAGTTAAACTACAACTAAAACATAAAATTAATCAGATCTAACAAAACTAACTGTTAAATAAATGTTAAAGAAAACATTCTTCCAAGCAAAATAAAATAATAATATAATTTTGACTTAAAACCAGGAACAGAGTTTTCATTTACAGGATAATAAAATAATTAATGGCTAAATACTACTACTACTACTACTTGACAGTAGTAGTAGTAGTAGTATTTAGCCATTAATTAGTAGTATTAATTAATTAGTAGTATTAGTAGTAATAAGTAGTAGTATTTAGTTAGTGTGGGCTGCACTGACAATCTACCTGCAACCTTAAAAATAACAGTTTCCTCTCAAATTTCACACAAAGTGGATGTTAGTAGTTGTAAGTTGAGATAATTTATAGCCAGTTTTTGAAATTTGATGTTTATTTTTGCATTTTTGGATCCAATTACAATAAAATGAATATAAGAAAAGCACTTTTGGCATTCAATATTTTACATTGTTAGAAAAAAACCAAGTGCAGAAATTAAACATATAATCATAGTTTTTGATGTAATGCTGAGTTTCACAGTTTTAGAATAAAAACTTATTTGTTTTGTGATGTAACTTGTTTTTTTTATCATATGCCCTCTAGAGAGGGATGTGTAACCTCACTTAAACTGGCATGCCAGTTTTTACCATAAGGAAATATCTGATTTCATGGTACCCCAATACTTGGACAATCCACAAAAATATGGCAATATTGTAGTAATATTTAGGATCTCAATCACAAATATTCATATATATGTGGGTTTCCTTAAAAACCCGTGCTGATGCGACCATTACTCAACCTTATATCTATCTCTAAGAAGTGTGCTTCTCTTTGATTGTGTTGTTTGAGGTTGAGAAATAATCCATATGGACTCCTGGTGCCATAAAATTATATTAAAATGATTAATACTGTACAATTATAATATGTCGTATATGAGCATTTTGTTATATTTATTGGAAATTTTATAAAGTAATTTTTTAAAAATTATTTCTGATTTTTTTTCAATAAAAGTAATAAGCTTTCTTTTTAACATTAAATTAAAAGGATTCATAATTATTTTAAAATAAGTAGATAAATTAAAATTTTATTTAAAATGTTTTTATAATTTAATTTTATTAATGCAGGTTGCAAATACAATTGGTATTCCTCTATTACTGGTAGCTTGGTGTATGGCTGAAATAATAAGATATTCATATTATGCGACCACTATTTTAAATTGTTGTCCATACATTTTAGTTTGGTGTCGGTAAGTTATTTTTAAACTTATTGTAATTAAAATATCTCCAGTTTCACGTAAAAATAACAATTTTAAAAGTTAAATTTTAAATAAGATATGATATATTAATCAATTATTTTAAAATCCAATAACAAATCCAGTTAGATCCAAACAATCCATACTTTTCCAGCAGAGGGTTTATTCAGTGAACAAACATTTTTGGATTATTTTATAACTATGTCTCTATTTATCAAAATGATTTTGGAGAGGCACTATTTTTGATATTTTAAGTAAATCTGTTTAACAATAATTAAAGGAATATTAATATTTTAAAAGAAATTCATTACAAACATAGATAAAACAATTAGACCCTTAAAATTTACTAAGAAAAACTGTACCTCAAATCATTTTTTAAAATTTTTAGTAATTTTTCTCCTGTCTGCAGAACAGAAGGGAATGCACGCTGAAGCTGCATTGGACAGGATTGAAACCTCTAACAATGACATCAATTTTCTGAAAAGGCCATAACTGGAGATGGGTATACAGTTATGACCCTGCAACAAAAGCTGTCTTTGCAATAAAAATCGCCCTAACTCCATGTCCAAAAAATGCATAGCAAAGTTAGAGCAATATCAAGGCCGTGTTGACTATCATCATCAATTACAGCAGTGTCATCCACCACAAGTATGCACTTCCAGGCAGACTGAGAGATGCAGTAAGAAGAAAACTGCAGGATCTGTAGGCAATGGCAGCTTCATCACCACAATATTTCTATTTATTCTTCATATCTCATGCAGTGCCATCTTACAGTCCATGTTTAGTTCCAAGCAATTTCTACCTTTTCCCAAAACTTAAAATTACTATTGAAAGGGAGAGATTTCAGACTAGGAAAAATTAAGGCAAATGGATCAAGGCAGCTGATGGCAATTCCAAAAGAAGACTTTGCGCACTGTTTTTTTTTTTCCAGTATCCCTTCCACTTTTGAAATGTGTGAAGTTGAAAAGGGAGTACACTTTGAGAGGGGACTAAAATGTCTATGTCCCAGATGGTGTATTTTCATAAAAAAGTAAGGCCAAATATTTTTAGGATAGACCTCATATGCTTGTAAAATGAAACAAACATATTAAACATTACTTTAGCTTATTGTTTGAAATTGTACTTTATATGATTTTTTAAATATTTCAAATTTATAATAAATTTATTTAAAAAAATAAACAAACTTATTTTAACTTTTTCAGATATACATTTTTCTTTGTATTATATCCTTTAGGAGTTACTGTAAGTATACTTGTTCATTTTAATTTTAATAATATAGAAATCTGAATTCAAGTTACAAAATGGAAATTGTTTTTATAAATATATAAAATATTTACTTAAAAATAAACACAAGAAATATTTGGACAAGAAAAATTAAATTGATTTTTTATAATTAAAATTACTGGTTGTTTGTAACAAATTTATTAATCAATATTATCAGGAACATTAATTACATCAAATAAGGCAGGAAGTTATGTGAAATAATTGTGATGTAATTTCCATACTGTTTGTAATTTTAAAAAATCTTTATATTATTTAATATAAAAATGATTTTTAAAGGAAGTTCTCAGCTAAGGACACATTATAAGTTTTGGGTTTGGATGTTTATATTTGTAAAATCTTATAATATAGAATAAAAAAGTTAATACAGAAGGTTCTCACAGCTTTTGGACATAACATGTTTCTAAAAATATGTATGAGAGTCAAACAATAATATTGCATGTTATGAAGGGTTATAACAAGTTCATTGACAAAACAGTAGAAAGTAAATTGTGCATAAAGAAGGAGAAGAATTGCACAGTTAAGCTAGGATTGTGTTTTGAATATCTTCCCATAGAGCTAAAAAGAAAAACTATATAAAATCTTATTTATAGAGAGAGAGGTTTTTAATTAGTTAGAAAGTTATATTATACATACATTATTTAAAATAGTTTTAGAAAGTAGCTATCGTGCAGGTGATGTATCTCAAAACCTTTATTTGTTATCTAAAAAATACATAAGTACATATTTGGGATATAAAAAGTGAGTTTTAAGGTTTCAAAGTATTGTATATGACACGAGCAAGTTCTGCAAAAACCAAATTTTCAAAAGTTAAGGATTAAATTTACTATAATTCATAAAAACAAATTCCATTTTAAACTTATATTTGTATGAATTATTTGCTTAGATATTATAAAAATACAAAACTTAAAACTTGATTAAAATAGTGTCGACTGTATTAATGGCTTTGTAATTTAAGTTTTGCAAAGAAAAATCTACAGATCATAGTATCTACTGATTTGTGAGTACCATAATTTTGTGCAGCTAACTGCAGAAAATTGCTAGAACAGAAATAAAATCTTTATATAACCTGCACCTCTAGAGTAATTGTTGAAAGCATGATACTATTGGTATGCAATTTAGAAAATACCTCTTCAAACATTAAAATGTTTTTTCTGTTTCACTTCTATTAGAATTCATTGTAGATATATATATAAACAACCAAGCCTAAATAATTTATTTATAATAACTTAATCATATTAAATGCTAGGCTTTTTTATCTTCAAATGGCTGAAAAGTAAGAGATTCACAAAAATTAATCTGAAAACAAATTGCACTTTTACAATGAAATACATAGTGAATTATTATTATTTCTATGCATTATAACTTTAAGGCCAAAACTGCATAATACTTGTTAAGATCAATTGGTTAATGTCAACCCTTAGACATTCCCACAGAGTCACACATAGAATCTATTGTTGATCTCTGAAATGATGACATTATATACAGAGTGGAGGAATTTACTGGAAATCTATCAGCTGTCAAGATAAAAATGCAAGTAGGATTATCTAATAATAATAATAATTATAGCATGGATTGATGCACAGAAAATGAACAGGAGAGAACTAAAAGCAAGGTGTGCCTATAGGTTGATGGTTTCAGGAAAAATTGATTACAGTAATAGATGAATATCTGTAGATTATAAAGGATCGTTCACACTTAAAGACACTCTTGGTCACTTTAGACAAAGAAAAAGCCATTTGAGCTCATAATTGCATGTTTAAAATCGGAAGCTATCCAACGTCATTGCAGCTGCACTCACTCTCAAATTGACTTTCAAACACAGATAACCCATAATTCTACGCACAAAATTATGGTATTATCCATTAGTATGTTACATTCATAACATATATTACTTATTGACATAACATTTGTAATCAGATATGTTAGAACTTCATATGAAAAGGAAGAAATTCAACATTTATCAATAAATTTTAATAATTTTTTAAAGATAACATATATTTTTTTACAATAATGAAGAATTTGTAATAGACTATATGTAAAATCATTAAATATTATTATTTTTAGGATATCAATAAATTAGTAATTATATAAATTTTTCTTCTTTCAGGGTGAACTTTTATCCATGTACAATTCATTACCATACATAAAGCAAAGAAATCTATACTCCATTCTTATGCCCAACAAAGCTAATTTTAGCTTTCATTATTATTATATTGTAATAGCTTCTATGTTAGTTTATATTCCTGGTAAGATGTTATTTTTGTTTTAATCTTTCTATATTATTCTAATCTATATTAAAAATTTATTTAAAAAAAAAATATATCTGCATTTAAAGGTTTTTGTATATTTATCATAAAATTCAAAGAATAGTGTATTTTTTTTTCTGTTAAATTACTAAGAAAATATATAATTTAATTTGAAAGCATTAAGATTTTATAATATTTTAAAAACATTCATTATAAATAATGTTATTTACAAAAATTTATTCTTTAAAATCAATATAATAAATTGTGATAAACCTTTGGAAATTTTTAATTCATTAAACAACCACTCACCACACCGGGATATAGTAACCGATGTATTCTGAACCTATTATGGTGTGTAGATGACGAAAACAAACATTTTTGAACTCCTTCTGAGTCCTTCATCAGGTTTTTTAACAATTCCTTTATGGTTTTTCATTTTAGAATAAATTTCAAACTCTATATTTGAAATTATTACAACCATGTGGTTGTAATAATTTTTGAACTTATATTTGAACTCTTGTTCGAATTTTATTCCAAAACAAAAACCATTGAGGAATCGTTAAAAAACCTGACAAAGGACTCAGAAGGAGTTTGAAAACGTTAGTTTTTGTTTGCTTTCGTCATCTACACACCGTAATTGGTTCAGAATACATCAGTTTTTAATTCATTCTTATACAAGTAATTTTGGTGAGAGAAACGAGGGAGGATATTTAATCCAGAAAAGGTAATATATCAAATTTAAAAAATGGAAAATAAGAATTTTTCTTTTTTAAAGTCAAATTTCTGAATTTGGAAAGATAAAATGTAAAAATTTAAATCAGCTATAGTTCATATATCAATGATGAAGCTAGATGAATAAATTAAAAAAATTTTGAGCTATTTTAAATGTTTAATGGAATTGGAAAAAAATAATCATATAAAATTAGAAAATTTACTTATTTATGAAACCAATAAAATGTTTTGTGGTTGATTACACCTATAACACTATACTTATGGAAGTCAAAATCATGTATAAACACAGTGTTTATGGCACGGTTGACACAAACACTGTTTTTTTTCCATAAGTATAGTGTTAGTGTAGTCTAACCACAAAATACCAAATGACCATTCATTTATAATTAGCAATTAGGGCATTCATGGAAATTGGCTCTGCTCCGCTCGTGCGGAAGTTGAAGTCCATGAATGGAAGTTTGGCACACGAGCAGGAGCTGTGTGCCAAACTTCCATTCATGCCATGTTTTAGTGACTAATGTATGTAAGGAACTTTCTTACATATTCAAATTTCTCTATTCAAAAAATTAATTTTAATTTTAGACATAATATATATTAATATTATGGATTATTTACAATAAAAATCAAATTTATATATTCCTTGTTTTGTTTTCTAGGTTTTCCACATTTATATTTGTATATGATCAGTCAGAGATCAAAGGTATTAAAGGGAGCAAAGAAACATTAAGATTTTGAAAAGAAGCTAAAATTTTGTCTTTATAAAATTAATATTTCATGCAAAACATTTTTATTAAATCATACAAACAAACCAAGATGTAGAAAATAAAATAAAAGTATTATTTTTTCAGGTTAATGCTTATTATTATTGTTGAATTTTAAAAATATGAATGATTTAAAATTAAGAAATATAAACTTTCTAAATTTATTCTCATTCATTTTGTTCAAAGATATGTATAATAAACTGTAGCATAATTAATTAATTAATGCTTAAAAAGTTATTCTGAAAACTGATAAATTATCAATACTACTGTTTCTATTTCCATCTTTTTATGTATTTATTCCCATGTTTGTGAAATATAAACATGAAACCAAATTTTCATTCACTACATTTAATATGTGTAGTTTTTATATCAATGTTATGTTATCCGTAAATAAAGTTGCAGAGTCTCCTTTTTATTTCTCTTCCATCTTATGATAAACTACAATTTCAAAATCATTTATTGTCAAAATTAATAATGGATTGTATGTAGTAATATATTAATATAACAATTGTGCTTTAAATGGTACATTTCATTATAATAATAATAATTGTAATTTTCCAATAGTACTTATGTACAGTACATGTAGAAAAATAATTAAAATAATAATTTTATTTTTCTTTTATATTAATAAAATTAAGAAAAATTTACAAAATATATTATTTTTTTCTCCAACCTAGAATCAGCTTTTTTACAGATTCTATTATGATCCAAGGTTCTTTGAAAGTAATATCATGATCAGCATCAGCAACTGAAATATGATTGCATCCGTTATGAAGATTTCCAATTAAATGATGCTGAGATTTTTCCCAAGCCTAAAAATAGATTAGCAAGATTAAATTAAAAATTCTATAAATGTTATATTTGTTGACTCAATATTCTAATTATTCAAGAAAATTTCAAACATGTACAGTTTTAACAGTTAAGTTCTGCAGTCAACTGATTAACTCAATACTACAAATATTATATGAGATCAGTGTCAAACAATTGTGTAAGCTATCTGATTTCATATCATTTTCAGATATAATAGACTTCTGTATAAATATTGTTTAGATATTGCTTTATACATTTGAATTGCAAATGACAATCATGTTAGTTTAATATGATCTTACTAATAAGTTAAAATTTACTGATCTGGAAAATTTTTTAGATATTTGAGATCTAAAATTAAACTGAGTAAATAGAAAACTCTTGCAAACAGAGATCAAGAGAGAATTAAAGAACAATTTTAATCCTTCATGCTTAGCAAAATTTTGGCTGGAAGTAATTCCTATGTTTACAGATAAAATGCAACAGAACAAATTGAAAATATCCACAACACTAGCAAACCTACATTTTATCTGCAAAGCTGATACTTCAGTTAGTGCATTGTTTAGCCAAACATCTACAAACAATAGCTGAGTTATCAGAGGCATCCAAAGATTGATGCTTCTATTTTAACTTCCTGTTATAAATAATATGGCTAAATAAATAATTCAAATTATGTAATATTTTTATAAACTTAGGAGGCCATCATCTTAAATTTAATAGTGAGTTTGAGGCCGAAGTTTTAAACGCAAAAACGTGTACGTCGGACATTCAGCGCCACTTTCCTGTAAGCATATAAGTTTGACAATGGCGTTTGGAATGTCGAGCATGATTCAATGGTGTTTCCAAACACCATCATCACCATCTAAGCCGAAGTTTGATGATGGTTGGAAACCCATGAATCTGCGCATGTCCATGCAGGAAGAGTGGCGCTGAACGTCCAACGTACACGTTTTCGCGTTTAAAACTTTGGCCTCAACCTCGCTAATGATTAGAAAGATATAAATTAGAATATTCTGGAAGAAAAGATTGATCCAGAATAGGACTCAAACCTAAAACTGCTTGTTATGCAGATGCAGTGCCAATTATGCTATCTGGACCTCCATCTGATCTTTTTTTTCAGATTAATTAATTTAGAAGAGATGGCATAGTGAGTGACTTATTTGGCTAACTGGAGAAAATATAAGTATAAATCTTTAACAAGGTAGTATATAGACTGCTACTTCTACTTTAATCCCTTTCATATGGTAAATTGTGCAAATCTAGATTCTACATAGGTGACTATCTATGAGGCATTCAATTCATTATATTCAAATTTAAATATTGTAATCATGTTCCATCTAGAATGAGCCAATGTTAAAAATTTAGTAACAACGTTCGAACAATATTCTTTTGCCATTCGCCTGATGATGATTTTGAAAAGGTCAAAAGTACTTGCAAAAACATTTCTTTTTGTCATTAAACATGAATAATGTTGAAAAGACAGTGTTCTCAGTGTTAATTTATTTAGTAGTAGTACTGAACTCAGTGGACTTTATCCAGAGGTTAATTTATTTCATGAACATTCAATGTGAAAGAAAAAAATTCTTTATTTTAATAAAATGATCTGAAAAGAACTAACATATAGAACTATTCAGAATTATTGAAAAATTATATAAACTCAATTATATGAATTTTTGTGTTATATATCCATTTAACTAGAAAATGTCACAAACAGAGTGAAGTTTTTCTCTTCTAAGAATTAATTAAAATTTACATGTAATTTTAAATTTATACAACTGAAGTTAAATTTTCAAGCATTTTTATTATGTTTATGAATTTGTATTTTATAAATAAAATATAATCACTATTGAATATTACTTACTTTATTCAAATCAGGTTGCAATGTTTTATCATAAAATTTTCCATTTATAACAGTCACTGATACATTTACTGGAAATGGCTTTAATTTCCATATTGTCCTGAAATAAATTTCCAGAATAAAGACAAATATTAAAATTATAATAATATTATACATATATTTATATGTCAAAACCAACTTGTTTGTTCATTGTTTTTCTATTCTATAAATATTAATGAAAAACATCCAAGAATGAAAAAAAGTCTATTGTAGAGACTGTTCTCTCTATTGGAAGTATGATATTCAAACACATCAAATTAAAAATTTCTTATTTTTCAAAGATTTGAAAATGAGATATTTCAAATTAGGTTTATTTTAATATATTTCAGATGTATTTAAATTTAGCTATAACCCTAAGCAGTTAATCATGGCACCGGCAGGGGACAACTCCTATACCCATGGCCTAAGTACAATTCCACCATGGCCCTCAGCCAGCTAATGTTTTACCCAGAAAGATTTAAATACATCTGGAGCAAAGGATTGATTGGGGTCCAGGTGGTGCAATTGGCAAGGGCACTGCATGGCAAGCAGAGGCTGTGGGTTCAAACCCCACCCCAAGTCAGTTCTTTTCTTATGGATGGTTCTAAATTATTTAATAAATTATTAAAATTAAAAATTATTAATTTAGTTAAAAGATGGCACCTAATGTGTACCTCTAGTAGCAAATTGTATTAATTATTAATTAAATTAGTGGAATTATAGCCTGATTATTTAGGCGATTGTTTGGTGATGTTTCTATTTCGTGTTTTATACAAATCTTTATATATTTATAAATATACTCAAATCCTTTCTTGCTTTATAAAATCTTGTTTAAAATTTAATATAATAATTAATTATAACTTACTTCATTTGAGAAAAACTGTAATTCATGAAATAATGTTCATCTAAAGCAGCTCCCAAATGATGTGGATTACACAGGAAATGTTTCTTAAATATAAAAAAAAAAAAGATTCATAATAAACTACACAAAAACCTTTTGAATTAGCAGATCAAAATACTGTATCCAGATATATAAACAATGTTTTAATCATTTGAGGATGTACAGATACACCCAACATACAGCAGTTCCTCTTGGATGTTAGCTTCAGACCATAAGGGTTTTTATTTTGTCTAGAACAAGGGAGTAATGTATCTGCACACTTTTTGCACATTCTTCTCACTTTTAATCATGGTCAATTTCTGTAGAAAACCAGGGTACACACTGTTATTTATGCTTAATGCCTTCCAAAATCCCATGCAGTTTAGACTAATGGCTTTTAGGACATTAATACAAAGACCCCATATGCACTGTACCACTTTTGTAGACAAACTACAGGAGATTTGACATTCAAGTCAAGGTAAGCAGAAATCTTGGCTATAAACCTAATTTGGTAAAACAGTTGTGTAAAAAAATACAAAAGTTGAGCTGAGAATTCAAATATTGATCACTATAGCTCCAAGAATGATGTAAATTACAAGGTTGTCAATATAGCATTCACATTCAGACTGCATAGTGGAAAATTAGAGTACAAACACAAAAATGTTGTATAGAAGAAATCTCAACATCTACAAGATCCTCAGAAACAATAAGCATAGAGTGGATCCTACAAGAATGCCAACTCACTGATATCAGAGACAATCAAACATGAGTATATTGGTGCAACAGCATACTATTGATATTAAGCAGGCTTAAAGAGCATCATTGCTTTCCAAAAGATTGCCTTCCATGACTTTGGCATTATATGCTATGTATGATGTATCTATAAGATGGGAGATACAAGAAAAATCAAATCATAAGAATGAGACATAGTCTGAAATAATTGGAAGTTAAGAAGACTGGGAGAACTTCAAGTGGTAAACTTCAAAGATGAAGATGGGATGGAGATCCTTGTATTGAAATCCCTACAGGAGTCTAAATTAGGAATGTGGGAGATAGCTGATTATATAATTTAGTTTGACAACAATTTTTACAACGATTATTTTATTTATATCTGTTGTAGAGCTGTTTACAATAGAAAAATGTTTTAACCACCACAATGTTGAGAATAAATCATAACATTGAATTTATATTTAAAATACTGTCCTAATTATATTTATTCTTTTTCAATATTCTGTTGGTTTAAATATATTCTCTTTTATAAACAGCCTGATGTTGACCTTTTAAAAGGGCCAAAAACATTTGTGTTGGTTTATATTAAAGTATTTTTATCTGCTGATTCAAAAGACAATTTTTATGTGATTTATTATTGGTTTAATCAGTTTAGATTTAGAATGTTAAACAATTCATAATCCTATTCCTAGCTTTTTATTATTAAAAATACAAAGATTACCTGTCTGATGATAATATCTTCTACAATATGTTCTCCTTTAATAGGAACATCCATAAATCCTAATAATAAACCCATTCTGGAAATTCCAGCAAAAGCAGACAACTGAAGTTTTAATATAGAAGAAATTAAGTCTGAATACCTAAAATTAAATAAAATTTCAATTTATTCTATTGTGTTAACAGTATTGATTGATACATTATATTTTTGTTTATTTTTTATAGATAAATTTTATATTACTAATGTTATTTATTTAAATCTCTTATCCACTACAAAAATACATCAAAATCTATCTAAAAAGTATTTATCATAGATTTGAAACATAATTAAATCATTTCATAATATAAATGCTTTAATATTTAAGCAACTGAGACATCCTACTTTTGCTTTATGAAAAAAATAGAATGTCTAATTTGCACTTGCAGCTGCAATATCCCAGGAGCAATTTTCAAAAAGTTATAAAAAAATAAAAACTTTAACATTCTAGATTACAGGCAGTAAGATTTTAAAAAAATATTCCTCATAGTGTTAGTTTACCCATAATGGAAGTGACCAGTTAACAAAGAAAATTCCAGCAAATTCAGGTCAAACCATGAAAAATCCTGACCAGTACTCAAAGTCAGATCCCTCAGAATGGAAGACTGACATATTTAATATTTCAAACATCAGTAACTAACTTTACATATAACATGAAAAACCCATTCTCATTTATATTCATTCCTATTGATTTCCAAAATAGAATTTATATTATGGTGAACATATAAAATAAAACATCTTACATTCATTTCAATAAGTTAATGAACTTTTCAGTGTGAGAAGATGTATGAAAATATGCATATAGCTTTATAAAGATTGCTACATGTCTGTGCTTAAGTATTGTTTTCAGATCACTGATAAATATTTATTTAATTATTAAATACCAAAACAACTAATAATTGTATTATGACTATCTACAATAAGATCATGTGTGTGGTGAATATAACAGAAATTTTTGCACTGTATATTACTTTAAGTATGTACTAAAGTTCACTATCACTGTTCTATATATTTATATTTACATTGTTAAAGCTAACAATTAATTTAAACTAGTTTTTTCAATGGGGACAAAAATATATTTCTTTGGGAATGAAAATTAATGTCAGGTGTGAAGAATCTCATATCAGACAAAAGAGAGAATATAAGTAAGGGTTCAACTATGCAGACATGAGTATAGAGCGAGTGAGAGGTTGCGAGTGATTTAATTTTCACAAAGGAAAACCATGCACAAGCAAGAAGCGAGAAATAATACTGGCAAGAGCAAATTTCTGTTTCTCGCACATATCTGACAGGTTTTGATACTTATCGCGTCTAGCCTTTTCTCACCACATATTCTCACTCGCTCAGAAAATTTGTTCGCTTGCATCTGCATAGTCGCACCCTAAGACTATCAGATAAAAGATGAACATATATTGTTTATATATATAATAAAAAGGTAAGTAAAACCTTAATTTCAAATATCATGTACAAGTAAGTATAAAATATGATTTAGTTTTTAAATTTTGTTAGGAAATAGTAAGAAATAATAATGCTTCCTAAATGACTACGTGTTATTTAGGGAGCAATTTTTCAGGAAAAGTAAAGAAAAGCTGATATAAGCAGACAGATAATTATGGAATAAATACAAAAATAATGGACATTCTTGATTTACTACAAAAGACTTTTTCAGATGTAATATTCCATTAAAAAAATATATGTTCAGTGACAAATAAGCTGTAAGAAATCTTTTAGTAATAATAATTGTAAATTTCATTACATTAAAATTTGTGTGATCTTACTCAGAAAAAGCTCCTAAAGACTATTTAATCTGTACAATGATTATTTTTTCTCCCATTTAGATATACTATAAATTCTTCTTTTCTTATGTTTTTTAGTTAATAAAAATATATACACACCTATTGCTTTTTTTATGCAATTTTGAAATAACACAGTTAACCAAAGAAAACATGGAAAAAACAGTTTATTTGAACATTTTAAAATTTAACTTTTTGTTAAAATTGTGTTACTGTTTAAAATATTTACTCTGTTAGTTGAAAGATTGATTTTATTACATAAAATTTCATGTTTCTAAATCAACAGTTTGTTTATCTTTTTTAAGCACAATACAGTATTATTTGCATATCAAAGAATACAGTATGTTGATTTTATGTTTCCTATGCTATCTTATGTTTACATACAAATAATGTTAATGATAAATGATGTTAGAATAAAAAAAAACGTGCATTTTTCTTTTGTAAATTGCTTATTTTTTGTTCCATTGAAGTTGAATACATACATCCTATAGAAAAATGCTTGTTATGCATTTTTCTACAAAATATATGTACTGTACTTTTTACATAGAATCCTTTGGAATGTATCCACCATGCAAAAAAAGGGATAGGTGTAAAAGTATTTTAAATATGGTTTGTCAGACTTTTTCATTCATGTATTAAAAATCTTTCACAAATTCCTTTGTTAAGCTACAACATACAATACAATTCGCGTTTTTCATGAACTATAGAGGGTGCTGCATTTTTACAAAATGGCTACTTTATCTGGGTCGCTTGTAACTAGTAATGTAAAATTAATAATATATTACTGTCTGATATAATGATATATGCTGCTTGTAGCTGTTTATCGAGAAATTTTATAGAAGGAGAATAATTATTGCTAGCAGGACATGTCATTATGTGGTATCAAAACAAATGAGCGAGATCGTTCTATACGTATTTATGCCCTTTGTGTTAAAAAACATCAGCTTTGACATTGTCCTATCAGGGCCGGATTTACAAGTAAAAAGCTAAGTTGTTGCTTAGGGCCTCAACTTTCAAGGAGCCTCAAACATTTCTACAAAAAAAAAAAAAATTGAAGTCAAATTTTGTAATAAACATTTTTTTACAAACCAACAAAATATAGTTTACTTTTTATTTTGTGTAATATTTCATTAATTTTTTTTCTAAGAATTAACATAAGATCTTTTTAAAAAAAATTTGATAAAACCGATTTAAAAAAAAGATTTTTTAATGGAATGGGTATAAAAATTTAATTAAATTCAGTTATAAAACAGAATACTAGTAAAACCTCACATCTTTTTCTTCCAATATCTGTATTAAATCAGAGACATAGTCTGATTTAACTCTTTTCTTTTTATGATTGACTTCTAAAATTGTCAAGGGTTGGTAAGGGGCCTTACAGAGGTCATCTTAGGGCCACAAAATACTTAAATCCGGCCCTGTGTCTCTCACAAAATTACCAACATTTTAAACATAAAAAATCCTTTAAAATTGATGGCATAACTTGTTCATGTAAAGCTGGACAATTGGGAAACTGCCAATTCTTAACAGTCTAATCCACTATTTCAGAATTCAGAGAAGTTCATAAATATAACCGACTGATTTCTGAATAATCATCTGTTTTTCATGTGGGAATAGATGAAAACTTATATTAGACTCTCATAAGGCTTTGAAATTGTAATTTGGAATGCAACAGAAAGCTTTGCTTTTCCTATGAAAAATGCAAATTGCCTGATAGATTGTTTTAGAATATTAATTTGGAAACTGCTTTACAACTTTTATAATTTAAAAAGTTTGGAGCTGAAAAAGACAAAAAATTGCTCAAAGCAGTTGTTTTTCATACAATATGAAAACAAACTTAGGAAAAAATAGTTAAAAATTAGTGTAATGTAGTTTCTTTAATTTTTTCTTCTATCTTATTTTATTTTATTATTTTTTAAAGTAACAAAACTATAAATTATATAATTAAACCATCATTCACAAATAATATAAATTATTTGAACATAGAAATCTCCGATTCATCTAGCATAGAGAATATTATTGAAGATCTTCTCGTAGACTGCATTTCTTAATAACTATACACACTCAGAACACCTTGTGAAATTGCAGCCGAATTTATTACTAGATTCGAATGTTTTCGATCATATTTAATGACCTTTATCAAGAATAATCGAAAAATGAATTCTTAGAGAATTTGTATTAACGATGCATGCATTTTGGAACATTTTTTAAAAAGATATTCTATGGAAGTTTTAGTGCACCATCTCCACTAAGAGGCTATCATTATATAAACATATAAATATTAGAACGTTCGAAAAAATACTATAACAGCTGCAATTTTACAAGGTGTTCTGAGTGTGTATAGATATTATTGAAGAATAATTCAAAATAATTACTAAATAGATCAGTTGTTTATATTTTTCTTTCTTTTCTAACATTACATTAATCTGAATTTTTAATATTTTCTATAATAAAATAATTTTTTAGAAAACTAGGTATGTTAATTAAAGTTTGTATTGTTTTGATGACGAATTTTAAGCTTTAAAAACAAAAAGATATGATATGATATATTTGATTATGTGACACTTATTTCTACATGAAAATGATTTTTATATGAAATGCATGTCATATCTCTTTGTAAATAACAAATTAATTACAACAAAAATAACTATATATTTAACAATATAAAAATATTAAAAAACTTACCAATAATTATGCCATATTCCATCATCTTGATGAAATAAATTTTCTACTAATGGATAAACTAAAACAATGTCTGAAACATCTCTAAACAAAATGAAAAAAAATCAAATTAAAATAATGTGTTAAAAATTATCACCAAATTATTTTATATTAATAAGAAGAATGTAAAATTTTGCCACATTGACAAGTATGTAATAAATTGTTTTCAATAAATAGAAAACCTTTACTTAAACTTAATTCAAGTCTTAAAATGCAACATAATTGATATTTTTGTTCATAGCTATATCTGCTATACATAAAATAACATATATGGATTGTCCCAATCATTTTTTACTCTAGCATATTATAGCTACTAAATATTATCAATGCCAATATTAATAAATATATGAAAATATTTAGGAATATGTTATGTAAACTTCAAAATAACATTTTTCATATTAAAAGATTAATTATAAACTTTATTAATTGTGTTTCCTGTATTTCTAATAGATATTGGTAAAGTTTCATTTCTAGAATAATTTACTGTAATATTAAGTGGATTATCTATTTTTATGATTATCATTATTTCATAAAAACTTGAATTGTTTTTTTCAACTTATAATGATCACGGCTTTGATAGTATATACATATGTGACCAATTGTTATCAAGCACCAATGATTGCAAAAGTAAACATTATTCTCAGATAAACAAAGAATACTTGCGAGCTATGTTAAATGTTCCAAGTTTGAAACTATTATGAATATGCAGCAATTATTCATGAATGTACAAATACAAATAACAACTCTTACCTCTGTATTTATTATATTATCAATAAATCATAATTTAAATGTTTCTATTTTTATAGATAAAATACAAATGACTCATAAAAGACTTTTGAAAGTGATCTTATATAAGTTATATATTACAAAAATTACTCTTCTTTTTATTTCTTTGTTTGTAATTCCTATTCTACAGTTTCCTACATTCAGATGTATATATTTACAATTAAAAAATTTAGTTTTTAACATTTAAAATATTACTATTTGAACAGCCAATCAATAAATTTTATTTAATGTGTATAAAATATAGATAAATATAAAAAAACTATGATAATTATAATCATTACCTTTCATAAAGTTGAGTATAAAATCTAACATTTAATGCACCTAATTCAGATCCAACAAGAATAAATGGACGTGGTAAAGGTTTGCTTACAGTAACAAGATGATGCAAATCATCTACCATTCTAAATATTAAAAAAACACCAACAGCCAAGAAAAATAAAAATGTATGTAAATTAAAGTTAAAAGTTAAATTTTAAGTATCAAAATAATTTCAAATCAAATTATAAGCACTTACCGTTCAACAGTACTTAATTGACCAAACCTTTTTATTACATACGAATCTGATACATTCTATAAAATAAAATTAAACTTTTACTTACTTAATTATAATTATAATTTATTTAAATTATTTCACTTTCATTTTTAATGAAATAATATTACTAATATAAAAGCCGTTGTCTGTGTGTGCATATTCCTTATAACTCCTGCAATTTTTGTCCAATCCAAATGAAATTTTGGTTATGTTCACTTTATGTTCTGATGGAAATTATAAGCAACTTATTTTGTGGAAATATTCACTATAGAATAAATGTTTATTGATTTCAGATTGATGATCGCACTTACGTTGAGCTACTTAGTCACCATGTCACGTTCATGCTTGATGAGGGAATTTCCCTTAGGTTGCATTTTTAAATATTTTGGCAAATGGTGTACTTTAAACTTACTTCATTAAATTAAAAATTTTAGCTTAAATAAAGATAGCCTCATCCTGTCACTTCTACAACAAATTTTTTAAAAATCCTTCCATAATGACCACATAATGTTCTATTATCAAATCGAAAGTAATGATCTAACGAGCCTACTATTTAGAAAGTGTTATCCCTCATCTAACTAACATACAAACAATTTATCTTTGTTTTATCAATGTAGAATTAAGAAATGGCTCTGTCAAGGGCTGCAGAAACAGCATTGCAATGTCAGTCATCAAAGCAATATTGGTGTATCTATTACTAAAAGAAGACAGCAAGGAAATCTTTTAAAAGCCAATACAGTGTTTACTCAGAATGTAGTGTATAAAGAAATTTTATAAAAAAAAATTTTAATAATAATAATGAATATTAAAATCTTTTATTTCAATATAAAGGTCTAAATCTGTTTAAAAAACATAAAACACCACTTATTGGACTGGAATGATATAGTGAATATTTCATTCTAAAGCCTTAAATTATTTTCCAGTAACAGACAATTCGGAACACTTTTTTCGAATTATCTGTTACTGGAAAATAATTTAAGGCTTTAGAATGAAATATTTACTAAATCTGTTTGTGTGTGTGTGTGTAAGTGAATTTTCTATAACTCCTCCTATTTTTGTCCACTTGGGGTGAAATTTTGTTTTGTTGCTTTTTATGTTACAACAGATAGTATAAACTACTTAATTTGTAGAAATAGTAACAACTCTTGAAGTCCTTGAAATCCCTACTCTTCTCAATTCTTCAATCTCTACTTTCTCATAAAAAGTATTCCGTCGTGATTGATGGGGAAATTTCTAGCATATTTATAATTATAAAAGCTGATAGAACTATAAAAAATTGAATATATACATTTAAAATAAAAATATAGGATATATTCTAATTATTAAACATCATATAATTTATAAAAATTTAATTATGTCCTCTGCTATTCATATTTTAAAAATATCAAAGTAAATTAATTTTATACAAATTTTAATACAATGTAAAATATAAATGAGAACAATGACACAGCTAAACAAGAAAATAAGAATAGCTTCAAAAAAAAAAAAAAAAAAAAACTAAATCATGAAACACTTTAAATATAGAAATTTGTACCATATAAAGTATTATTCTATCATAGGATTTTGAAAATTTAACAATTTCATACATGAACCTTTTAACAGAATAATTGAAGTAAATGATTAGAATATATATAAAAACCAATAAAAAAGATCATATACATTTACATTCTGTAAACGTTGTCTGCTAAATCCAAGACCGTGACGATCATAAATGCAAACCTAAATAAAATAAAATCCAAAATGAAACAATGTTTTATCAGAAATAAAACTTTTTAACAAAGAGAATATTTTCCACCAAAATTTTTAAAAATACTTTATTTATTTTTAAGTTAAAGTAATATAACTTTTACAAAATAATATTTAAACTATATAACCTTTGAATATAATACAATATAATCAAATAATTCAATGTAATAAAACAGTTATTCAATTTAGATGACACAATCTATCATTGGTCTTTCATTCACATGTCTCGTATATATAACTGACTTTGACTATTAAGAAATTCAATAAACAATCAAACAATTTAACAGATTTCATTTCCGTCGAAATCTGTTAAATTAATGTAACTTTGCCATACAAAAAGAAGATACTATAACTCCAATCCAGATAGTATTTAAAAACATAATTAAAATTAAAATGTATAATAATTAAAATGCTTTTAGGTACCATCTCTAACGAATATAAAATAAATGAAACTTTAAATCTAACAAAAATGGTAAGAAATATCAAATTATAAGTGAAAAATAACTAGAAATTTTCTTTATGTTTATATTTTCTGAGTTCAAAATAAACACAAGAATATGAAGAGTAGAAACTTCTCTCTCAAACTTATAAAAGATTGTTGGGTTAATGTAACCCTTGGTGCCAAGATGGCGGCTCGTCTCTGATTCCAGCAAGGAAACAGTGGGACGCATGTTCTAACCTAACCTAACCTAACAAATTACCATAATTATTAGCAACCAAATTATTAGAATAGGTTAGGTTAGGTTAGAACCTGCGTCCCACCGTTTCCTTGCTGGAATCAGAGACGAGCCGCCATCTTGGCACCAAGGGTTACATTAACCGATTGTTGGTAATAAAATAATTTTTTAAATAAAAGTAGCTAAATATACCTGTGTTAGTTTTGATAATTCTTTCTGTACAGGTATCCAAATATCAGATGTCGTACCAGTAGATGAATCCATAATAACTATTTTAGAAAAAAAAAGAATTAAAACAATCTTTTTAATATAGCTAAAATTTTTTTTTATATTTTTAAAATAAAACACAACAAATAAAATAAGTATTAAAGTAATTTTATTCTTGAAATTTCAATGTATTCACAATTGCCAAATTACACTATAATGTAGTTTTACTAAAAAACACTTTAGAAGCTGGAAAAGCATATAAATATAGACACAATGTAGTTTTATTTCTTAAATAGTAATAATTTCTATTAACAACTAAAATTATTGATTTTAATAAAAATAAGAAAATGCAAGTATAGCTCAAACAATAAAATGTTTTAATTCTTATATTAATAAGTTCTTTATCAAATTTTTTATTAATATTAATAAATAGTGTTGGACCAAATATTTGGCATTAGTTGGTATTTGGTAATATTTGGACACAAAGTAACTTTCAATATTTGGTATTCAGCCAAATATTAAACACATGCATTTGATTTTTGGACTGAATACTTCCTAAAAGCTGAATTATTCGGCTGAATAATTCACTTTAGTTGGGGGAGAGACAAAGAAGGAAAAAGTAAATACAGTAGAGACTCGTTAATCGGAACCCCGGTAATCGGAATCGCCTGTAATCGGAATGATTTTGTCAGACTGTGTCATGCTGAATCGAACGTTTTTGATACTAAATTTACTTCTAAAGTATAATTTTCATGTTTTTATATTCTTCAATATATTTATTTTGTTTGTACAAAATGCAGAAATAATTTTTAACAATACGATAGCCTCGATTATTATTATAAAAATTTTCGTTAGGCTTAAAATCGACGAAAATTCAACACGAAGCGACACGCAACGGAGAAAAATTCAACACGAAGCAACACGCAACGGAGAAAAATTTGAACATTGGACAGGTTAATATATTTATTCGTACATAATCGGTAATCAGAACAAATCACTAATCTGAACAACCCCAGTCCCCAATTGATTCCGATTTTCGGTTCTCTACTGTAAATAAATAAAACCCAAAATAAAATGAAAAGAAAATTTTAGTTTATTATTTTTAAAACAAATACCAATGTAACTTTAATAAATGATTACAAGCAAATACTATTTATTAATAACAACAATTCAAGAGTGATAAATTGTAATGAAAAAACAATGCTTCTGTATTCATGGGATGTATGTAATTTTGTTGGTTGTCATAAATACATCCAACTTTGTTGAACATACTGTATGTTCACTACATACACTTCTTTGTGGGGCTGCCAAAAAAATGTCAGACCTCAATGGCATGATTTAATTTTTTACTGTTTATCATATAATAATAATAATTTCTTAAAAATAAAAATGTATATACCAGGGATGGCAAACCCTTTTGAGCCTATGTGCCATATACTAAGCATACTTAGTTTTAAAAATGTTTATGCATGCCAAATGTTTATGCGTTTTGAATAACAATATTTAAAGAATTTAAACAAATATGAATAAATAAAACGAATATTAGAATAAATGTAAAGAAGCTGATTGAAAAAAGAAAGATCAGGTGATAAACTGAAAGGATGATTGAAAAACACAAATGATAAATCAAAATCATATATGTTACATGCCAGATGATTTCTCCTTATGTGCCATTTTGGGCACATGTGCCATAGGATCACTGCTCCTGGTATATACTCTTTATTACTAAACAGATGCTTCTTTCCATCTTACTCTAAGTCAGTGATTCCCAAAGTGGACACCCCCTCTTGGAAGTAGGAGATTCAAGGAGGGCACTGAAAATCAACGAGGTGTTAAAGGACGTTTACAGACAAGGGAAATAAAAGTTTTACTGTTGAGCTTCAAACAGATAACTGTAAAGAGCAATTTTTGAGAAATACAACTTTATGCATAAGGCAAAAAAAGTACTTCTCTTCATAAACATAATGAGAAAATAAACAAGTTAGAAATTGTATGAATTGAGAAAAGTAAAGTTTTTGCACTAGCAATTGGAGAAATTGATCAATTCATTATGAAATTATTAGAAAAATTTGTAGTTGCTCTTGAAACTGTCACTGGCTTTAAACTCAGTGATAGTGTCTTATTAATAAAGATAACTAATTACAATTTAAATAAAAATAAAAAACAAAACACAGAAAAAATATACTGAATATTGTGAATATTGCCTTAAAAAATATAAAAAATGCAAAACATACTTAAAACAACTTAAACAAATTAAAATAAGAAATTTAAAAAAAAATGCTGATTGAAATATTCTGATATCCATAACAGTCAAGGAGCATTTTAAGACAAAGTTGTATAAAGTATATGGATAGAGTTTTAAATATTTAAACATGATTAGCCATTATTGAATATAAAATGATCTCAGTCAGCAGAGAATT
Source organism: Centruroides vittatus (assembly GCF_030686945.1). Taxonomy (NCBI): domain Eukaryota; kingdom Metazoa; phylum Arthropoda; class Arachnida; order Scorpiones; family Buthidae; genus Centruroides; species Centruroides vittatus. The sequence goes on from NW_027122703.1 coordinate 4,134,733, forward strand.
GAGATGATTTACTAATGTTTAGGAATTTGTTTTTAAATTGTTTGGCTGGCAGGATGTAGCTTGCATATCAGATATTTATCTATGACCACTGACTACCATAATTTCATTCATACATTTAATAAAAAATACAAAAAATAAATTAATTTATAAACTGGTGCTTTGAAATGATGGAAAGGAAAATGAAAACAAATTTCTGTATACTTGTTTTTTTTTATATTTTTATGTTAATTTATAAAATTAAGCCTTTTAACTTATTTTATTCTTAATTTCTGATTTTATTATATAAAATCTTCCTGTTTTACCTGTTGGAAGTCCTTTTCCCAAACAGCTAATGTACATTGTCTGTTGCCAGTTGAAATCATGAAATTCACCTAAAAATATTCGCATATTTAATAATTATCAATAAATAAATAAATCAAAAGTAGTTACAAAATAATACAGATATAACAGAAAAAAATGCTTAAAATAATAAAGTAATAAATTAAATTAAATTAAAATGTAACTAACTAAATAAAGTGATGAATAATATGCCAAGTGTTTTTGAAAAATCTCATTCCATCGTGTCAACATAAAACAATGAATTAATCCTAGATAACTAATCATTCGTCCACGCGACGACATACCTTCTTTCGAAAGTGAAGTTCACAAACTTCCCCACGCTCCCTGCCAGTCATTCTTTTTCTACCTTAATAATTTGAATAAACAGTGCATTGTGTGATGCAATTGTGTTTACACATCAATTATAAATTGACTTACAGCCATCCTGTAGTCTGCTCGACGAAAGTTTAGTTGCTACGTAACTTTGTTGCAAAGGTATGTACAGTATAGTACATTACATTTCTTTTTATTTTTATTGTTTTATAGATTGATACAGAATGTTTTTTCCATATTCAGGATAAATTATGTGTATTTGAATATATGTCTAATGAAATAATTGAATTGTGGCAACATAATGTGTACTTTTGATACGATTGTCTTTTTTTCGTTTTTGTGATATATATATTTATTATCCTTATATCCTGTATTTCTTATTTTTAGATGGATTTGAGGAGACAAGAGGAGCAGATAAGACAATGGATTAATTCAGAAATGGAAGACAAGTATGGGGAGGAATCTGACAACTCATTTTCAGAAGTTGAGGATAATTTAGAGGAGGAAATACACCGGCACACTTGCAGCGAATCCGATTCTCTGAGTAGCTCTTCGGAGTCTGACGATGATTGCATATGATCCAGTAAGAGGCAAAGAACTCAAATAATGGACTCAGATGACTCTCAAGGTGAGGATATCAGCGCAAATAAGATTCAAACCTCAAATACTCGTAATAGCAATCCACATGTTCTCCAGCCAACTACCCAATTTCTGTACGGAAAAAATAAACATAAGTGGTTGTCTACACCTAGATCAGTTTCCACCCGTACCATGAGGTGGAATATAGTGCACTTTATACCAGGTCCAAAAGGAGGGACTAGAGATTTACACGAACCCATAGATTTATTCTCTCTGTTTTTGACTGATGATAAGTTAAATCAAGTTGTGACATTTACGAACGCTGAGATAATTATTCAGAAAAATAATTTTAAACATGATTCACATACAGTATTATTGACTAATTTGTTAGAGGTAAAAGCTTTGCTCGGCTTATTATATAATTCAGCAGCTTTGAAAAGTAATCACTTGCCAACTTGTCTGCTTTTCAATACCCAACGATCGGGTACAATATTCAAAGCTTGTATGAGCACGGAAAGATTCAATTTTCTTATAAAATGCCTTCGATTTGACGATAAGCAAACAAGAGATGTAAGAAAATTAGTTGATAAGTTTACGCCTATACATGAACTGTGGCAAAAAATGATAGAACATTTTCAAAAATGGTATACACTGGGAGCGTACATTACAGTAGATGAATGAACAGCTGACTGGATTTCATGGTAGATGTCCTTTCAGAATGTACAAACCAAACAAATATGGAATAAAACTTGTTATGGCTGCAGATGTAAACAGTAAGTACGTGATAAATGACATTCCGTATTTGGGAAAAGGTACTGATCCTCAGAAACAACCATTGGCTACATTTTTCGTAAAGAAAATAACATCTATTTTACATGGAACCAACCGTAACATTACTATGGATAACTGGTTCACATCTGTATCTTTGGCGGATGAGCTATTAAAGTCACCTTATAATTTGACCTTAGTTGGCACTCTTAGAAGTAACAAAAGAGAAATTCCTGAAAAATTAAAAAATTCTAAATTATGCGCTTTTGGTACTTCAATATTCTGTTATGATGGCAATAAGACATTAGTTTCGTACAAAGCCAAGTCAAATAAAATTGTTTATGTTTTGTCCACTACTCATGATCAACCTAACATCAATGAAAATACAGGAAAACCACAAATAATACACTTTTATAATAGTACAAAGGGCACAGTAGACACAGTAGATCAAATGTGTTCAAATATGAGTATTAACAGAAAAACCAAAAGGTGGCCACTATGCATGCTTTATAATATATTAAACTTATTGGCAATCAACAGCTATGCTATCTATGTCTCTAATAACCTTAGAAACAAAAAGAAACCAATGTCTCTGCGAGATTTCTTTATGAAGATGGGAGACCAACTCATGGAGCCCTGGCTACGACAGCAGTTACAGACAGTGACTTTGAGGCGTGATATCAGAACCATGATACAGGATATTCTAGGTGATGTGCCTAGTGTAGAAGCTCCTACTCATTCTGCATCGAATCCATGTAAAGTATGCTATTTATGTCCATCGAAAGCTTGACAAATGACAAAACACCATTGCATCAAATGCAAAAATGCAATTTGCAGCCCCCATAATGTGGACATATGTAGCAACTGTGTGTAATCTTATTTCCTAAATATTTTGTTCTTATTTAGTTCCTACTTACCCACACTATTGTGCCATGTACCAACTTCCTATTTTAATTAAACAATTTTGTTGATATTAACGTTTTTTAATGCGTAGTCCGCTTGATGAATGTGTAGTTATAATGTAACTGAGAATTAAGTTTAGTTGTCTAGGGTTAAAATGTGTTATGAGTGACATGTTATGATCATAAATTGTATTGGACAAGAATAAAAAAAATCTGATAAAAATTCTCAGACATATTTTTCTGATCCTGATATTTTTATTAATTCATAAATAATAGAATAATTACTTTAATTTATAATTATTGCATATCATAAAATAAAATTTAACTAATAAGAATTAGTAATTCTTTAACTAAATATTTTCAGAGTATAAACACACTTTTTCTACAGTTCCAGCAATTCTTTTTAAATATTTAAAAAAGAGCATTCTTCAAAACACTTTTAAAAGTTGCATTCCAAGAGAAAAATTTCTAGAACCTTTTTGAAGTTTGTACTGATCATTCTGTTCAAATATCATTTAACTGATGAAGCCTTAAATAAAATAAACAGAAGTGCTTTCTTAACATAAAAATATTATATAATTTTATTATGTTTATATATTGAGTTATACATCTTACTTTCAGAATTCCACTTATACCATACATTGAGAACATTTTAAACAATTTTACACTGGCATTTGATAAGAGACAACTTGTAAGTCATTATTTAGCAGAAAAGAAGATATTAGAGATTCTTGAGATATATAATTAATCCAAGAAGAGTATGTGTATCAATGCCAAGGATGCCATATCAGATGCAAAGAAAACTTTTGCAACTTAATGTGGTCATCTACTCCATGTATATATTTTTAATTTTTGATGTCTAATTTCTAATATTTAATGGATTACTAATTAAAAAACAAAAACCTTAATGTTTCCAGCAATAAAAACTATTTAATAATAACGTTTTCGACTGTTTTAAACAGCCATCATCAGTTAAAATGAACTTAAACAAAAAAAAAAGTTTTTTTTTTTTTTGTTTAAGTTTGTTTTAACTGATGATGGCTGTTTAAAACAGTCGAAAACGTTATTATTAAATAGTTTTTATTGCTGGAAACATTAAGGTTTTTGTTTTTTAATTGTTTATTTTTCCAGTAGCTGATTTAATTATTAATGGATTACTTTTACTTCTATATTCTGTATGAGTTATGTAGATGTGGAACATACTTGAATACTTGAATTTTGTATTTGTTTGAAAATTTGTATGTTCTAAAATTTTCTCTATTCTAATTTTTGTACATTTTTTAAACTCATTTTTTGCTAATGCCTGAAGATGGTCAGTGTAAAATGGCTGAAAATATTTGTAACATATAGTATTAAGTGTAGTTTTTTCTGGAATTGTAGAAAAGATGTGGTGTGCTTATGCTCTGAACTTCCTATTCTAGTTGAATGTATATTATTTTTCATAATTAATATATATATTTTACAATAAAAAAAAATTCATTTTTATGAATTAATTATAAAACTATTGTTCATATTTAATTCATAAATATGAAATTACTTTTTTATAGACATATAAAACTAACTTACCTGATAATTTGAATTCTCGATTTTCATATTTCAAAGCAGCATAATTTAATAATGGTATTATAATCAGTCCTAATAACCAACATTTCAAATCAAAAATATATAAAAAAAACGTTTTTATAAAACTTGGCTTAACTTGAACGTTAACATTAGACTTTATAAAATCTGTTTCATTCTTTTCTTCTTTACTTTGTAAAGATTGCTTATTATTGTTATTAGTATTTGATGAATCTTCATTCTATTTAAAAATTCAATTTAATAATTTTTTAATTTCAAAATATAAGTTTTAATTATTGTTTAATAAAATTTTATAGATTGAAATTTTATTAAACAATAATTTATTAAACAACAATCATTATTTCTAATATGATATTAGTAATCAGTCAAGGTTTTTAAAAATATTATTTAACTATTTCTTCCATTAACTACTGCTTGAATTATTAGTTCAAACTATTTGAAAAGCAGATAACTAAGACAGTTAAGACATGTGCCTATTATTTTGAGGAACCCGGATCCTATTTTGAGGATCTAATTAAACCTCATTCAATTAGATCCTCAAAATTCTTAGATCAGATGACAGATCTCATCTTTGGCAGCTAATGTATATAGGCTAGATAAATGTATCTGCAATTCAGCTTAACTAATTGACCAGGCCTCATTGCAGGCCTGAATAAATCCATTATAGATACGTTAAGTCTTCTTAAAACTCATAGGACAGAGAAAGTTTTTAAAAAGTTACAACTATTAAAAAACTAGAATGGTTGTATTTCAATAAACAGTTTTTACTGGGCTGCAGTTTGAAAAAATTGTAGACCTATAAATTCCCACTGTTATCCGTCTGTCTGTCTTTCCTTAATCTCGAGAATGGAGTTAGATAGATAGTCTCTGGATAAAATTCACTGAGTTCAGCGTTAATAAAGTTCCTCTAGCATTATCACAAGCACTTTCAATGAGTATATAATCACAGTAACACAAAAAACCTTTCACACTTTGTTTCTAGCAATTAAATCACTAAGTACAAACGTTTTCGGCTATTTTGAATGACCTTCTTCAGATACAATAAGGTCGGTTGGAATGTCGATTAGCAGATATTTATGTGATGCCAGTGTTTATGAAGGTTTCTTCTTACAAGTGACGTGAGTTACAAGTCCCTAAATCAAATAGGCCAATCCACCCTCATCAAACCCTTTACAATCTTTTGTGCAGTTTCTAAATTTATCTCGTTTCTTATTTCCACAATTATCATATCATCAACAGTCATTTGCAAATCTCTGTTAAACTCGAAAGATTATTTATAATGTCAATATCATTTAAACTTTCTTAGCAATGGCATCAGTTGTAAGAAGTTTCTTCTTACAAGTGACACCATTGCTAAGAAAGTTTGCTTCATAAACACTGGTGTCACGTAAATATCTGCTAACCGACATTCCAACCGACCTTATTGTACCTGAAGAAGCCCATTCAAAACGGCCGAAAACGTTTGTACTTAGTGATTTAATTGCTAGAAACAAAGTGTGAAAGGTTTTTCGTGTTACTGTTTTTAAGTAGTTCTAGCTTTGTGTGCAGAGAGTATATAATCGTTGTGTATATATAATACTATAATTATATACTCGTCAAAAGTACTTGTGCTAATGTTAGAGGAACTTTATTAACGCTGAACTCAGTGAATTTTATCCAGAGCTATACAGATCTTGGCATGAGTTTTTAAATTTCCTTTTTTGAGTTAGATAGATGAAAGATGATACCAAATATGAAAAGTTTAGGTGCAAGAGGCCCTGATTAACTATATACAAATGTCTGATTTGCACCATAAGTCACATTATTTCAATTAAGAAATTTTCCCCTGAAAGGAGTTAGGTAGATGACTGGCATGACTCATTGCTAACAGAAAAGTATGATGTACAGGGGCAAGACACTACGGTACTAATTTGAGGTGGAGCATACATTTTAAATAAATTTAAATTAAATAAATTAAAAACATGATTAAAAATTGCAGCCTGGCATTGTGATGATGTAACACTAAATAACTGTTCATAATAATTTAACATTACAGTAAACTCTACCTCTAATACCAAATTACTTAATATCTAATTATTAATAGTAGTGAAAAATAGCAATTGAATCATGGCAATTGTTTGGTTTATTACAGTAAAATCTCAATTTAACAGACTAATTTGAGCAAAAAGATGACCATTACAGCTGAAAGTCTGTTATATATCATAATAAAGTAATATAATAAAATAAAATAATTTTCCAAATGCATATGTTAAAAAATTTAAAAATTAGTTTCTGTATTTATTTATGTTAATATATCTGTTTAAAATTAGGTATTTATGAGAAGTTTAATTTCACAGAAAAGTTTTCTATATGTATTTGCTTACATACTCACCATAGTTCTGAGACTGTAATAAACAAGTATGCAATCTAAATCAAGATAAATAAACAAGTATTTTCTGGAAAATACAATTTGATTGTATTTAACTAACCAAATAAATAATGTTCTTAAGAGCAATGACTCTTGGATTTGAAAAAAATAACCTGTTAATTTAATACGTAAAAAAATATAATTTTTACAGAATTTCCTGATAATGAGACTGAAGAACCTGAAATTTATTCCAATTGTTTAGAACAAGAAACATGCAACTTACACATCTAAATATTTGCAAAACAGATTTTCTCCCATTTGAAATTGTTAAAAACCACAATGCTATAATTATAAACTAAATAACATCCTATTTTTACTTTTTTCCAACATAAAAAAACTCAATTTTTAAACAGTTTTAAACACAGAAAAAGTAATATAGTTAAAAATTTCTATTACTATTTTTTAAAGGAAACTTATAAACGGTATTTAGTGTACTATTTTCCCACTATTTTCAACAATTGTGACAAAACATTCTTTGAATGTTAGCTCCATGTATAGGTATTCATTGCAACACTGATTTCTTTGTTTCACTGTGACCAATGTGATTTTCTTTTTGTCAGATTACTGGTATACATAAAAATTTTCTTTTTTAAAAAACATTATATTTTAATATTGCTTAATTTTAATGTCTGTTTAAGACATTGTTCAAAAGTGGTGCAGTTGTGCATTTCAGTATTCTCTATTCATAGGATAGGCTATGTCACTATCTACATGTGAAATGGTTTTTCTGTTTATGTTTTGTTGTTTTTCAGGTTCAAATTAGATGAAATTGTATCTGTGGTGTACTTGCCACTATGTACAGTACCTTCTGATGTAAATATTATTTGTTACTTTTGTTACTGTAGTACTTTTTAATTTAGTTTTTAAATGTATTTGAAAGAGTTGCTTACATTTTGCATATCTACTGCATATACAGTAAGAGCCTGCTTAATGCTGATTTGATATAACGTGGTCTGCTCAAAGTCTAAAAAAAAGCTCAAAATTTACGTTGGTTTAATTATTGCAGCATTTCATTGATTCGTATATAATACGATTATTTACGAACACGAACCAATCAACAAAAAAGGCCAAAAAGGTGTGCTTTCTTTAAATCTGTGGCGATTGTTCGCCATGTTGGTCCCTTATCAATCAATGCCCTTTGTTTGTTGCTTTCCCGAACGTTACATCGTCCATTAGACCTGGAAGGAATGATTAACTCAGCAAGGGAAGGCAGGACGGTATAAATAGCGGTAAGGCCGACGGAACAGAACCTTTTTCGGAACATCTGAGAAGCGAGCGGGAACAACGAGGAATGTCGAGTGAAGCGGATCGATTGAAGGGGAAGAGGAATGAAGTGTGTGAAAATAGCATCTTGACGGTCTCGTCCATATATAAAATTGTATACGGTATTTATATGATAGTTTTTGTGTAAACATACGTGTGTCGGGAAAAAGTAATTTTGTCGCGAAAACTGATATTTTATTGTAATCCTGTTCAAGCCAGATGTTAACTCATTTTTCTGTTGAAAAAATATAACATCATGGATGGCATAGGCAATATCGATTTTGCTTGGCAAGAATTAACTGATAAACGCATGAACGGAGTGAGGAAGAAGTTATGGGTGAATGTATCCAAGAATTCTCAATGAGAAGAGCCTATAACTGTATCGATAGGTTGACTTTGGTCAACCCATCGATACAGCAGGACTAGGAGATATAGACGAGCAGGATATTAAAGAGTTACTACAGGTTTCTGGTGAGAGCTTTACCAACAACAACCTTCAAGACTTGTAGAACAAGGAATTTGTGTAGAACTGGAGAATAGAGATTCTGAAAATGAAGAACCCAAAGAATTTCTCTACAGATTTCCTTAATAAAAGTTTGGTAACCATAACTGAAATCATCGATCAAATTGTAGAAAATGATCAGGATTTCGAAAGGAGTGCAAAAGCAAAACGAGGCATTTCGGATGTGATCTTCTGCTACCGACATTTGCTTCAGGAAAGAAAAAGAATGTGACAAATGACACTAGACAACTTTTTCGCAAAAAACAAGAATTTCAGAAGAGCCAGAACCTTTGTCACAAAAAATGAACTTTACATTTCTGTATGCATATGTTTATGTGTTATTTAACATATATTATTATACAAATTAATATAAAATAACTTAAAATTAAAGTAAAATTTGTTTATTTTTGGTTGTGTGTTCCCCTATCCCTATTTACTCTATGTTAAAATGTCTCAGTTTAACGCTGTTTCACTTAGCACTTTGTTGTCTAGGAACACATCCCCTGCATTAAGTGGGGTCTTACTTTATATCCTTATTTAACAATGTCATAGATTTCAATAAATTTGCAGACTTATATTAGTTTGAAAATATACTAAACAGCTTTTGAGATGGCTAGATTTTCATAACGTTTCTTGCTCTTACACAACTTTGACTCAGAAGGATTGGTTGGTACTTTAAAACATGTCAAAAAACTGATAGAAAAAAAAGGGAAAAGTTATAAAAGATTGATTATGACACTGAATCTGATTCAGAAGATAGGGTAATTATAGAAGATAACCAGGACAGTGAGTCCAAACAATTGCATAATTAGAAAATGACATTTTTGTAGAAGATAAGAATAATAGAACAAAATTCATCTGTCAAGACTGTTATAAAAATATTTGGTAAAAAGTCATATAATTACTAAATGTGCCAGGTTTTACATAAAGGGAAGCAACAGACTGAAATGGAGTGATTTATTTTTAATTATCTAAATGTTTTATGTATTTGTTTAATAAAATGTTTCAAGAACAATTCCCTCTTTTACTTTATCAATATTTAAAAAAAACCACTAACTATTGAAAGTGATATTATGTATGTGGTGTAATAGTCACAACACAGAATCTCGCAAGACTCTAAAAGGTGCACCCCTCATAAAAGGTTGGTTAAAGATAAATATGTAATAAAATTATAAATTAATGATTAAAATACTAGAATATTACATTATTTTAAAGAAATAAAGCTTTTGTTAGCAATGAAAAATTTAGGGGCAATCACTCCTATTGCCCTCTCTAAATATGTCTCTGAATTTAGATAAATACAGTCAAGATCATTTCAAAGTTGACAACTGAAAAAATTGTTTTTCTTTAACATTTTAAGGAAAAAAATGCATTTCTGTTCTGTTAACTACTCTGTACATTGCTATAGCCTTGTTAATTGGCATAAAACAATAGATAACTGATTAGTTTGTTTCACCAATAAACAATTGACTTCATGTTGACTTCTTCATGTAACTCAGGCGAAAGGTGATCCAACAAAGTTCTGATTTGACTCTTTCTGAATGTTTTATTTTGTGTCAACTTTGAAAAGATTTTGCCATACAACACAAATTTACAATTTGTAAAATATACATATTTTCTTCAAAATTTTATGATGGATTTAATAAAATGTCTTTAAAGTAAAATTAAGGTTAATTTAATTTTTAAATATTGATAAGATGACAATAAACTCAAAATTTCAAAAAACAGGCTATGTCAACTTTGGGTTAATGTTACCTATAGTTCCAAGATGGCAGCTCGTCCTGATCCCAGCAAATAGAAGGGAAACAGTGGGGACGCATGTTCTAACCTAACCTAACCTATTCTAATAAATTACCATAATTATTACCAACAAAATTATTAGAATAGGTTAGGTTAGGTTAGGTTAGAACGTGCGTCTCCACTGTTTCTTTGCTGGAATCAGACAAGCCGCCATCTTGGAACCATAGGTAACATTAACCCAACTTTGAAATGATCTTGACTGTATATACCAGACATGGGCAAATGTGGCTCTTTTTGAGTCACATGCGGCTCTTGCTGAAAGTGTTAATTTCTGTTCATTATTATTATTTTTACAATTTTATTTTTATAATTTTGTGAAAATATGTTCATTAAAAAAATTCAATATTTGTTTTATATTATATTTATATTATATAATAAAATCATGCACCTTACCATACTATCCACCACGACAGTACAGAACTGCGGCTCCCATGCATTTTGCAAAACCTACATTTCAGCTCAAACTGAACTCTTGCTTGCCCACCCCTGGTACATACTATAGTGGCACAACATAAGCATCACTATTATAATTTGTTATTTTATAAACATGGAATTATTTAATATGCTTTCTTTCCGTGAAGCTCTCTGTGAACTGGCAGCCAAAGGCTTGCAAACTAGTACCTTTCTTGTTTTGTTTTGTTTGTTTAATAAAAACAAAGTTAGGCAACACAATATTTGGGCGATCTGTCTAGGGGGTGCCTTCCAGGCCTTTTTACGGGTAACTTTCTCCTATTTAGGCATTACAGACATGGAGAAAACCTGGAAAACTCCACATGGCCAGTCCACCCAAGCACAGCGCAAACCCACAACCGAACTCCCAGTATTCAGGGATGGAAACTACTTGGCAACTGGTGGGCCCACAAACCAGTACCACAGATCATTGTGATTAGCTCTATCTTAAATTGCAAAGTTTCAAGAAATGATTGCTTTCTTCTTTACTACAAGGTTTTTCTGTAACTTATTTTTTTCTATTTGTTTACTAGTACTTAATAAAATATTTAGTTTAATGTTTGAAGTTTGCTTTAAAGCCTTTGAATAATTATTTTTGGAAAAGTAAAATGGATTATATAATAAATAATCAGATTAAATATAAAGTAATACCGTTTTATTAGAAGAAGGCTTCGTTCGTTTTCTTTTCATTTTAACACAGAATTATCGTTTAAAAACTACAAAACACGAATTATTTTATTTAACACACAACACCGACACAAATACAAAACAGAAACACGTGTTAAACACGTGATCAAATTTATCATTTTTTTTCCAATTCAATTAAATTGAATGAAAATAACATTTGCAATTATTTTATTAATTTATTAAAATAAATAACAACTTTTATAAATTAAATTTTAAAAATAAATTTCCGAAGTAATCAGTCCATTATAAATGTAAATATATAAAAATAGTTTACTTAGAAAATAATATTTAATGCCTAAAAGTAAGAATTATTATAATTTTAAATTATTTCATATTTAATAGCTAATATCTTTTTAAAAAATGCCGATATATACTTATATATATAATATATATATATATATATATATATATTTTAATAATCTACTTTTGGTATACTATTAATCAAGATATTTAATAATTTAATAATAAATATATTTCAAATTATATTTACTAAATATTAACACCGGCATAGCTTTATAAAAAATTAAATAAACAAATATTTTAATTCGAAAGAGGGCGTGTTACTCTCCAGCACAGATGGTTAATTTTAGTGCAGCGTGAAAACAGATTCCACTTGTTAGGTAAACTTTCAATTAAATTGATAAATAATAGATAAAAATCACTTTTTAGTCACTACTTGCAGTTTAAGAATGAATATATATTAATTGATCATATCAGAATATAACTAAGTGAAATAGCATTTAATAATTCTAATTATTTCCTCTAAAAATGCAATTATTTCAACTTTTCCTGTACCCTTGGTTGGTTCAGTTTTTTCTGTTCTTATATAATTACCGATTAATTATTATTGAATTTTATTGCGATTCCTTTGGGGACTGTGACCCCATCACTGTCCTACATGTTGTTTGATAGAAGTTACATCTGTTTAGATCCGTACTTTCGCAAATACTCGGGTAATATCTAAACGTGCAAAATGATTAAAGATACTATATTAGTACTACTGTCTATTAAGAAATTTTAATTAAAAAATATATTTTCAACAAATACGTTCCTTCCACGATCGACGATAACTAGTCTGTTTCCCCTAGCGGCTAACGTTCGTTCAGAGTTAACCTATTTGAACCTAACACGGTGGAGCTAATATGAGTGAGGTGAAAAGAAAGCATAATTTCGTCGCAAATGAGTGAAACTGCTTGCTACTAAAACGATTTATTTCTTAATCCTTTTTTTCGCCTTTTGTTTTCAGACGCTGTTATCATCGCCATTAATTTTGTTAATTACTTTTTCACCTTCCATTAATTTTTGACTCGTATCTTTGTGTTCACTAAGAACTATTTCATACCCATTGTGAGTTCAGACAGGCTTACTATGGAATGGCGAGGGATTGTGCCCAACTGCCCATGAAATGTTTCTGGAGTTTTTCAGCTCCTTGAGACCCCAGGGCAATAAGCTAGAGTCATTGGCATAGCCAGGGTTTTGTTATGGGGGGCCTAATAGAGGCTGTAATTTCCTGGGGAGGGGCACCAGGTTAACTGGGGGGCCATGCCCACCCATGCCCCTTCCTGACTACGCCCATGGCTAGAGTCTTAATCGCCTCATCTTTAGCTTATCGACATTCTCGCCTACCCAGTATCATGTACCGTACATTCATCCTCATTCAAAATAAAAAAAAACTAAATTCACATTTAATGACTTGATTCACCGGTCCTTGTTAAAATTTAACAGATACACTAAATCTGTTTAACAGCTGAAAGTATTTCATCAAACTTCTTTAATGATAAGGAAGCATTAAATTGACTCATTTTAAAGATCTGACTTCAGAATGTTATAAAGTTTAAAGGCCCGATACATTAAAATCAAAAATTGCAAATTACAATGAGTTTAGTGCAGAATGTATATTGTAGATATTTAAAATATGAAACCATAAAAAAAACAATTATTTACCATTCAGACACAGCAGTTTTGAACTTTTGGATTGATTGATCTGTTAGTGGCACGTATTTGAGTTAGTTTTTTTTAATTTTTTTTTCTTTGAATTGCAACAATATCAGTTCATATATTTACAATTATACTTTTATAGTTTTGAATCAAGTCAATAAAAACACTTTTCTACATTTTTATAATTTGAGGTTTTTACTTCTTTCAATTTTGGCTCGGCCACATTTCGTGTGTTCAACTAGTCATATGATACATTTGATGTCAATAGAGCTATAATGGAATTTTTATTGTCATTACTCTACGACATCATATCTTCTGATATAATAGCAGAGAGATGTTAAGAAACAGTTTGTTACATTGAGTCAAAGAACAATATTAAAATAGAAAACTGTGTTAAAGGCTATTTTAACAAAGATTGGTGAAACTAGCCACAAGTTGTTTTTTTACACATTTGAAGTTTACATTTACTTTCACAGACCATTATAAGCTCGAGTGGAATTGTTATGTTTATTTAAAGGCTTCTAAAAAACCTATTTTTTGTCACAGACCAATGCAAGGCTATTCATAGTAGAGCAGCAAGTAAAGCGACACTTTCTTGACAGTCTAATATGGTCGCTGGAAATGCTTTGATTTTATTATAAACTGGAAAGTGTAATTAGTGAAGTTTTTATTTGTACCTTCCTTGGTAGGACCAAAGGATGGACAACAACATACAGAGCCTTATTTAACTTAGTCAGTTGTTGTTCAGGTTGTGATAAGAAATGGGAAGGGATGTCAAAATAATGGTTGAATATACAATTCAGTTGTGCTGTACTCATGTAAGATTACAGTATTAAATATTAATAAATATAGGTTGTTTGAAAAGTTACTGTGCAATGGAAAAAGTTTAAGCAAAGTTTTATGTATGATATTGCAGTTTTTCCTACAGCAAATGCTGGAAATGTCTCCTAGCGGATCCAGAATCCAAGGGAGTGAGGTCCGGAGACCTAGTATGTAATCAGCAAAGATGTCTTCCAAAAACTAGAACGCCCGTGAGCAAACAGTAACATCGTGTATCGCAGAGTGGAAATGCATGGCATACACTTAGATATCTTATGCAAAGCTGTATAACTTGAATGTCATTACAAATTTCTCACTGCAACAGTAACTTTTCGGACATCCTGTAGTCACCAGTTACAATTTTGTTAATTTACCTTTTGATAATTTCGATTAAATAAATGCAATAAATATTACTAAATTTTCCTGAAATTCTTCTAAATGCAAATTTTTTAAATTAAAAAAATTATTAAATGAAAATACAGTACATTTGAAAGTGGCAAAAAGTTCTAGGGCAGTAATATGTGCGCCTAGATCTTGGAATAGCTCAGCAATTCTATATGTATGAGGTCCTCATGTCTATTGTTCACCTGTTTATTTTTACTTTTCTGACTCTTATATATAATAGGAAAAATATGGCAGTCGGTCAAAAAACAACCTCCAAGATTTCTACATTTTTGGACTTGTGACCTTGAAACATCGAAAAATGCAAAAAATTCAGTCTTTTCTGTATATATAGATGTTAGTATGTCTGTTGGACACAATTTTGTTTGTCCTCTTTGAAGCTTAATATCTCTTGTGCTTTTTGTCGAGAGTTTCTGGAATTTTTCAGGGAGGTTTATTAGGGGGTGTATTAGGTGTACAGGGAGGTGTATTAGGGGAATTGATGCTATTAAATTTTGCTAGTTAAAGGTCTACGGGATGGGGAGATAAAGGGGGTTTTGTGTATCTTTAGTAAGATCTGACTTAACGACGATTCTACTCATTATTAGCATTTAAAACTTTTTATAAAACCCATCTTTACCTTCAGATTAAGCTTTTTTCCATTTTATACTAATTAAAAATTAAAAAGTTTTTTTAAAATAAAATATGATAACAGATAGTGCCACCAAAATTTTAAATGCTGCCGGAAAAGTTGAACACCTTGTTGCTGGATTTTTTATTATAGTACTGTATATTGAAATATATTATGTAATACAAAATTTGACGAAGGTATATTACATACCGAAAATTTGAAATGCCTTGATATTCTTTTTTGATAAATTAGAAGCAATCCATTAAATAATTTTAACTAACTAAAAATAAATGAACTAACTGATATTTTTATAATTATAATTCTTATATTGCTCTTGTGTTCGTCTACATCTCTGTATTATTTTTTGTCATACGGAAGAATAAAAAATTCTACAAATAATTAAATTTAAAGTATTTTTTAAACATATCAATTATGTTTTGCTAATTATTTTTTTCTTTTCCTCCTCTATTATTACATTTATTAATTTTGTCATTTTGAGGAAGTTCTTAATGACTACTAAAACAATATTTATAGTAATTTATAAAAATAAAATTTATCAAGCTAACAATGTAAACAGTAAAAAAAAACAACCATTTGTGACTTGCTTAAATCACAAAAGATATGATATCAAAATATAGAATTTTATTCTGATATCTTTTGTGGATTTATATTAACACTAGCAAATGAGCCTGGTGTTGCTCAGGTAAACAATTTGGATGATTTGGTAAATATTGTACATTTGGAAATTAAGTTATTACTATCAAAAACAAAAAATCGCATCTAAAATAGTGTAGTAGAAGCCATTCTTCAGGTAAAGCCTTAATCCTCTCTTTCTCCCCCACGGGAGAATTTCAAAAAGTCACTTCTTAGTGTGCAGTTTCATGACATACTCTGTGTACCAAATTTCAGCTCTTTAGGTTCAGTGGTTTGCTCTGGGCAATGAGTCAGTCAGGACATGTAATTTTATATATATAGATGAATTAAATTTTATATAAAGTATCTGTTCTTTATCACCTTTACTTAAAGAAAAATATCATCACAAATAAGATAAATAGATAAAAGTTATACAATATGTTAGAGAACTAATTGAATGATTTTGATTTTAGTAACCTGATTAAATTTTATGCTTGTTTTCTATATATAAATATAACCCAGCCTTTCTCATGCCGGAAGATAGTGGTAGGCCTAACTAAGGCACGAGAAAGGCTATAAATATAATTTTTTTGTTTTTTCATATAAAAATTAAAACATTTTGAAGTACTCTAAATATTATGAAAAGATGTATTGAATTAGCCAATTGCTTAATAATATATTTATAATTATTTATTTTTATTGTGGTAATTATGATTAAATTAAAATCTGATTTCATTGACAAAATAATTTTTATAACTAATCTTTAAACAAAATTACTGTATTCCACATGATATAAGACAGACCCCGATTTTACAGCACAGAATATTTAGGAAAAGTATTGTCTATTTAAGCCATCTCACCACCTTTAGCACTTGATCCCAAAATATTTTTAATTACTGTAGTCAGTAATTAAAAATGTAAAATTATAATACAGACTTTATGATGGATGCGTATGATGATTGATTAATTGATAATTGTCTCATGTTATCTAACTTTAATATTTACAATAATTGTTTTCAAATAATTAAAATTAGCATGTTTAATTAAACAATAACATTTTTTGTTCAAGAATTTGGCTAGGTAAAGATTACTTGTAGTAGGATGACCAGATGTCCCCAATTTCTGGGGACTGTTCATGGTTTTGCCTGTTTTTAATACTTGATTATAGAATCTATCTTTGATTAAAGCATTTTTATTAACTTGTCAATATAATATTACCAATTTGTACATAAATAAATAAATAAACTTTTAGAGAATAAGCAAAATTCATTCAGATTTAGATCTTACTATTACTGATTCTGAAATGCATTCTCAGTTGGATTGTAAAGGAAGTGGTCTGTCTTCCTGTACTGGAGACCAATTTAAGGAATTCATTAGTCTATGAGAGATTGCAACTTTGCATAGATATAAGACACAAAATCAAACATATGTTATGTAAAACTTATTAAGGTGTCATTTTTGAAATTTTATTTTATATTGCTATTTTTAAATGATGCTAAATATTTGGTATCATAGTATGACAACATTCAATAATTTGCTATAATTCACTAGTTTTTATAACAAATGACTTTAAATTTAATCTTAAATATATTTACTATTTTATAATAATGTATTTATGCTTTAAAAATATATGTATTCAATCTTAAAAGTTGAGGAAATTCACTATTTTCCTTATTTGTTATAAATAGGTTGATTTCTGAACTCAGAAAAAATTTTATATATGGATCCAGTTGACATTTCTTATTGATGTTAAAGTTTAAAGAAATTGATGACATGTGTCAGTAAGTGTGATGCCTTATTTTAATTATAATAGTGAAAACTTTATACTGTATTTATAAATATATAAATGTTTTTAAAACAATTTATATTATTACTTTTTTTGTATATTTGAAGTGTGTATGATTAAGGAAATTATAGAATTTATGTATACAGAGTGTAACTAATCATTATGCTATTTTAGATAGATTCTAGGATCATAAACAAACTGAAAATCCTCTACAAACATTCAAAATCTCCAAATAGTATTTTCAAATTTCCCACCAAGTACTAATAATAGAGTATTTGACTTTTTGAAAGTAATTTTGTATTTCTTTTTATCCTTCTGTCAACAGATTGAAGTAAGTAAATGCTGTCCAAGTAAGCCCAACTATAATAAATGTAAATATTGCAAAAATTCTATTTTTGCAATATTGATCTGCTTTACAGTAAAGAAAAAAGTTGATGGAAAGCAAGAGTTTTTCAATGTAAATTTACTTTGTTTTATCAGAAAACAAAATATTATTCAAAGACACAGTCGATCCAAAATTATTTGGAAACCACCATTTTATTACGTGTTTGGAATTAAAACTTTTAGACGACTTGGCCTTAAAAGTTTTAATTCCGAACATGTAATAAAATGGTGGTTTCCAAATAATTTTGGATCGACTGTGTCTTTGTTTTATCAAAAAGAAATTTTAATCATCTGACGAAATTTTATAATTTTGTTCTCTACAAAATTAAACGGAATAATTCAATAGAACTGTTTAAACTGTCCTTTGCAGATGTGAATGCATAATTGATTTTTTTTGGCAAGCCTGATCTTGAAAATAAAGCAGAATTTGAAAAACTTTTATAGAAGATTTTAAGCTTATTTTTGACCTTAGAATTTAATTTATCCCTGAAATATTGGCAATGAGTTTTATACTACCTATACATATAAATGCATTTTAAATTTAAGCTAAACATATTGTACATAACCTATTAATATATATTAATTAGATGCCAGTTTCATTTTACATTTTATCAGTTTTCACAAACTGTGAAATTCATATCATAATAAAAATATTGCAAAAGATAAAGATCACATATATTTAACACTACTACAGTTAATTTAAGAAAATGCAACTTTTTAAATTATTTTTACAATTTTACTATCACTTTCCCAGCTATTATAACAGAGGAAAGGTATAATGATCTGGCAAAAAATGACCCCCCCCCAGATTTTAACATTTTTGGATATAGGACACCTTGAAACATTGAAAAAAATTTGGGGGTAATTTTTGTAGGTATGGATGTTAGTGTGTTTGTGGCATGATTTTGTTTATCCTCTTTGAAGCTTAATAACTCCTGTGCTTTTTGTGGAAAATTTCTGAATTTTTCAAAGAGGTTTGCGTATTTGGGGATTGATGCTATTAAATTTTGGTGGTTAAAGGTCAACAGGATGGGGAGATAAAGGGAGTTGTGTGTCATATATTGAGTAGGGTCGGACTTAATGACGATTTTACTTGTTATTAGCATTTACAGTATTTTATAAAATTCATCTTTACCCCAAAATTAAGCTGTTTGCTATTTTATAATAATTAAAAATGTAAACAATTTTTTTTAAAATGACGTATCATAACAGATAGCACCACCAGAATTTTAAATGTTGCCGGAAAAGTTAAGTGATTCCTTGCTGGATTTTTTACATATTAAATAAACCCACATTACATTTCTGGAATCCTCGTCTCAATTAATGGAAAATGGCAAAGTTTTATCAAAGTCAATCCATTAAATTTTGAGAATGAACTTTATTCTATAAGCCCATACAAAGATGTGCTAGTGACTGTGAAACATTACGCAGTATCGTTTTGTCGTACATGCTCATGAAATGACCTTATATCTCAAACAAAGTCATGGACCCCTGATTTTTATTTCATTTTTGGATTCTGCATTGCAATTAATGGAAAATGACGAAGTATAATAAAAATCTATCAAACAGATTTTGAGAACGAACACAATTCTGTAAGCCTCATAAAGAAGCTTCGCTAACATGCCACTTCAAAAAATTTTTGTATTTTGAAATTTTTAATAAATAAAAGTTTTACTGAAATTTACAGACAAGATGATACTTTCCTGGAAAATCTAATATATCAACCTTTAATCATATTATACTTACATGCTTACTTCATCTGTCAAGTAAATCAATACTAACATTGTACATATTGCAGTTTCAGAATTTTTTCAAATCTTGTCTCATGACTTTCTAATGTTGGATAATATGAATATATTTAAAAAATTTTCATTACTTCAGCTTTTTATCAAAATATATGTAAATGTTATATTTGGCAAATAGCTCATTTTGTCATCTTTAGAATAACAAGATAATTAGTCAGCAATTTTCTTGTAGCAAGATCATTTGTGATTATCTGATTCGAATGCTTATAAAAGATTCAAATCATCTATTTAAAAAAATTTATTAAAAAATTTTTGTAGGATACTGAATGGCAGTGGCATGCAGTCCATGGAAGCTGTGGAAGTGCCATTTCCCTTGTATTTTCTAAAATATAAATACATATTGTGTAATTATTTTCATAAACAAGTTCTTATATCTTTGTTTCATGTCAATGTATCAACTTTAGAATTGAAATAAACAAACTGTTTATTTTTGTCATTTCCAGTATTTGTTTATAATTTTTATGGAAACACAGCTGCCCTATCATAAAATGTCACCGCACACCACTGCTGAATGGAGATATTAGCTATATTATCTCCATTCAGTATCTCACTATGAATAATTGACTCTGAAATTAATTTGAAAATAATTTCAGAAATTTCTGAAAATAAAATTTGAAATTAAAAATGTCATAAAAATATTGCTAATATGTATTTATAACTTTCAGACTTTTTTAATAAATTTTTTACTTTGTATTTAAGATCTTTTGTTTACTGTTCTGTAATATGCTTCTTGTCTAGTCTTGTATTCAATTTTACAAGCTCTATGACAGCTTTTCTTTTCTGCTTGACTTATTACACCATCAATTAGAAACAGGAGCTTGTCCTGTTTCTTAATTGATGGTGTAATAAGTCAAGCAGAAAAGAAAAGCCGTCATAGAGCTCATAAAATTGAATCTCTTGTTTATCTACCTTATTAAATCCACCTTATTAAATGAATTTGCTTTGCTTTAAGAATAATGTTTATTTTTCAACTTGAATGAATTTTCATGTATATAATAGACTTTTTTCTATTTTTCTTTTAAAGGTTACTAGAAAGGAATAGTGATATCAAATTGGAGAAACATATTTTTAAAACGAGTAGTCTGTTTAGTATTGTTTTATTTGCTTATTGAACACTAATAGCCATATTTACCATCTCAAGTTAAATTTAGGGTAAGATTTAAATCATGAGTTCAGTTAAAATTAGTGTTCACCATGTATTACAGATTAAACCATGAACTGTTTGAATTCTTCATAATACAACATGGACAGGACATACTCGATTTTTATGACTACTTTAAACACTTACAAGTTGAAAATAAGTAATAATGCTACAGGTGACAAATGAACAATATTTATGTAAATGATACATGACATACATGACCACTAAATTTCCAGTTTAAGAATATTTTATTCCATTCTTTTCTGCTTGATCTTTATTTGCTTTAGTTATTTTTTAAGCTTTTTCAATGAAATAACAATTGCTTACTATTTTGTGGTATTATAATTCCTTGGTAACTGTTATATTCCATCTCAATATTTGTCTGTATATTTATTGCATGTATTTATTTTCTAATATATTTTTATATTTTGTACTAATTCTAACAATACTTCTGTCTCAAAGTTAGCATAGTTTTTTGACCATGGGAATTTGTTGTCTGCTAAACTTTGAAATTACATGTCTAATTTATGCATGGAAATTCACACAGACATATCACGATGCACTTGGACAAATCAAACAGATCATAACATTGTGCTCCATGTCAATTTGAGGATTTTTTTAATTTGGTGTTACTTTCCTTTTCATATTCACTAATTTATCTCTTAATCTAGAGTTAACAGCTCAAAACCTCAGATTACGAAATTCTTGATTTTCTTTTTTAAAAATATTAAAAATAAATCAGCAACTGTACACCGGTTTGTATATAACAAAAAATTAATGTGTTTAATCTTGTAAAAGAAACGTTTTCCTAACCCATTCTGGGTTCTTCAGGTAAATCAGTTGGATTGAAGCCAAATATGAAAATTATTTGAACAAAATCAAATGTTAGAAAATTTCAAATGTGCAGATCGTATGCTTGGCTGTTCACATGACGTGTTTAAATATGTTTGAACTTGACCATCATCATCGAAAACTGTTAGCAATGACAAGTTAGAAATCCAAAATAAACATGCATGTGTGTGAGATGAATTATCCCTGACATATGCGCATGCATTCCCATATTTTTCTTTAATAAATTAAGAGTAGAATGTTAACTCTCCACATGTAGTAAAGCCTCTAATAAATCTGTTAACTTTAAGCCATATTCTTAGTGTTCCCCCCCTATAATAATCTATTGTTAAACTTAAATATTATTTTATTTTAAAAAAAATTATCATAATTCAACAAATTACTCCTTTTAAACTTTTATTTAAATATTATAGTGTAATTGAAAATTTTTAGGCTTCCTTCCTTCTCTTGACTTTCCATTCAAGTGCTTTTGAATACCTGAGTTAAGTGGACAAAGTCTTCAGCTCCAAGTGTCTCCACTAAATCCAGGTTCTGCTGTATATCTACATATATAAGCTATCGTCACGTCGTGTCTGTAACGGTATCCACTC
Source organism: Centruroides vittatus (assembly GCF_030686945.1). Lineage (NCBI taxonomy): Eukaryota > Metazoa > Arthropoda > Arachnida > Scorpiones > Buthidae > Centruroides > Centruroides vittatus. The sequence continues at coordinate 4,157,280 of NW_027122703.1, forward strand.
AACCCCAGATACACAACCTGATTTACACACCTCCTCTCCACCCAGTTGGACCCACCATGTGGCAAAGGGGGTGGCAGAAAAAGACGTAAGGCACAATACATCACCTGTTACAGTAATCTGTATATATATGTCTTAATATTATCACGTACATATATTATCAATATCGTACATATATATATTAATCTTATTTATTAAGATTAGTTTTTAAGATAAATAATTGTATATCTATACAGTCAAACTTGTTTTTATGTGGTCTTTTTTTGTGAGATTTTTTTTATTTGTGCGATTTTTTTATGCGAATTTTTTATTTGTGCGGTATAGTTGGCGACTAGTCTCGTGCGATTCGTCATGTCTCACGTTGACTTATTATAGCTAAATAAACTTATTATAGCATAAATGCACTTATTATAGTAATATTATTGCATGAATATGCGAAAAATGAAATAATTTACTTTTTAAGTCAACAAAACACCACCTGGACAAAAATATGTAAAACAGACGATAGACCAAGCGATGCAGTCAAGTGCTGACATCTGTTGTCAATAAATTCTATTTCGTACGGTTTTGAGTTATTTTCTATGTGAGACTTTTTTTATGCGGTCCCTGTTGACTGCATAAAAAAAATATTTTTTGTGTTGCGAAAACTATTATTTACAGCCATTCGTGAAGTTTCGTGCGATTTTTTTTTTTATGCGTTTTTTTTTTTTTTTTTTTTAATGCGGTCCCTATCCACCGCATAAAAACAGGTTTGACTGTATATATATAATCGAGACGAGTTGATAATAATAATAATCAGTGCAGAGCCCAAACGGTTAGGAGTTGAAAGTGGAAATTTGGTACACAGTTAGGATACATCATTAGGACGCACACTAAGAAGGGATTTTTCGAAATACCTCCCCACAGGGGAGAGGGACAGGATTAAGTCTTAACACTTCCATCAACAATGGAAGTGTCAACAATGGAAGTGTTACGTAACAATGGAGAACAAGAGAAAGCGACGTGCAAGATTTACCGGCGCTGGAGAAAAAAAAAGAAAGAAAGAAAAAGATAATACAGTAGAGAGTCGTTAATCCGAACCCTGGTAATCCGAATCGCTGGTTATCCGAACAATTTTCAGTCGGACTGTGTCATGCTGAATCAAACGTTTTTGATACTAGATTTACTTCTAAAGTATAATTTTCACGTTTTTATATTCTTCAATATATTTATTTTGTTTGTACAAAATAAAGAAATAATTTTTAACGATACAATAGCCTCGATTATTATTATAAAAATTTTCATTAGGCTTAAAATCGACGAAAATTCAACACGAAGCGACATGCAACGGAGAAAAATTTGAACGTCGGACAGGTTAATACAGTCAAACCTGTTTTTATGCGGTGGATAGGGACCGCGTTAAAAAAAAAACGCATAAAAAAAATCGCACGAAACTTCACGAATGGCTGTAAAAAATAGTTTTCGCAACACAAAAAATATTTTTTTTATGCAGTCAACAGGGACCGCATAAAAACACATAGAAAATAACTCAAAACCATACGAAATAGAATTTATTGACAACAGATGTCAGCACTTGACTGCATCGTCTGGTCTATCGTCTGTTTTACATATTTTTGTTCAGGTGGTGTTTTGTTGACTTAAAAAGTAAATTATTTCATTTTTCGCATATTCATGCAATAATATTACTATAATAAGTGCATTTATGCTATAATAAGTTTATTTAGCTATAATAAGTCAACGTGAGACATGACGAATCGCACGAGACTAGTCGCCAACTATACCGCACAAATAAAAAATCGCACAAAAAAAACCGCACAAATTAAAAATTCGCACAAAAACAGACCGCATAAAAACAGGTTTGACTGTATATTTTTTCGTACATAATCGGTTATCCGAACAAATCACTAATCCGAACAACCCCTGTCTCCAGTTGATTCGGATTAACGATTCTCTACTGTATGTTAGAACATATTCAATTTTTAAATTTAAACACATTAGTTCGGTTTTTCTCGACCTTTCTTCTTTAGAACATTCGATGAAAATTGAACGATATAATCAGAACAAGTCGTGAAAATCGAACAATATTAGAACATTCGATTTTTTTTTCAAATTCGACTTTTCTTTAGAAATACTTAGTTTGTTGATGAAATTACTCTTTTTCTTTTGTGACTATAATGTAATAATTTTAATCTTCGCTATCGTTACTTTTGCCTGAGCAACGCCGGGCGTACCTGCTAGTATTTATATATATTAAAAATGTCCACTAGGGGGCATCCCGGGCTACTAATTATTAAATAAGACTTAAAATATAAAACAGAATTATCTATTTATGAAGGAACCATTTTCTTTTTAAAGTTAAGAACAGGTTACAACAAGTGGCACCATCTCTGGACCAACTAGTAATTAAATTTTAATGTTGTAACTCGTTTTTAACGGCATTTGGGTGTGTATTTATCCTATATGATATTATCGGGTTTAGTGGATGTTTATTTGTTCTTTTTAAAGTTTTTTTTTTCAGCTCTAAGTAAGGAAAAAATCATGTAGTTAAATTAAGAGAATAGCATAATTATAGAAGAATAACAATTTTAGCTTTAAAAGGAGTATGGTATAGAAACATCATCATCAATATCATTAAATTAATAGAACTCATACAAGACAAATAGAAAAAATTAGCTTTTGGGAATCACAAAATTTTTTGAAGTGTTTCCTGAATTGGAGAAATTATATTGAAGCTAAGAGTTACAATTTTGAAAAATATTAAATAAATTTCTTTATATCATAATAGATTTTGATTTTTTTTTTATATATATATCTATTCTTGAACATATCTTGTAATTAATTATGTTAAAACATTTATAAGTATAAATTATTAATATACATATAATTTTTATTTAAAATTGTGTGATAAAATAGAGACTAAAATAAAAATGTTTTATTTTCAGAAAATATTGATCCAAAGAATTAAGATTAAAATAGAATGAAGAAAAATTTAATTTAAAAATGGCTCACCAAAAACTTATTTCGTATCAAATAGATGACTATTATGAATTTATCTGTGGATGGGGAGCGGCATTTATCAATATAACTTTAACATTTCCAGTAAATAAAGTTATGTTTAGACAAATGAGAGATGGAGTTGCAACTTCCAAGGCAATTCAACAATTAAAACATGAAGGTTTTCATTATTTATATAGAGGAATTTTACCACCATTGATTCAAAAAACAATTTCAGTTTCTATTATGTTTGGAACTTACAGTCAATATGGATATATGTTAGAAAAAACTTTTCCATCTATTCCTAAACCAATTTGTTTGGGAATTGCAGCAACATTAGCAGGCAATACTGAAGCATTGTTAACTCCATTTGAAAGAATACAAACTTTAATGCAAGACAGAAATTATCATACCAAATTTAGAAATACATTTCATGCTTGCATGGAATTACAGAAGTTTGGAATCAAAGAATTTTATCGAGGTTTAGTGCCAATTTTATTAAGGAATGGTCCCAGTAATGTGATGTTTTTTGGATTACGTAGTTCGGTAAAAGATAATCTTCCAAAGACTTCTTATTGGTGGGGAGAATTGCTGACTGATTTTATAAGTGGTGCTGTTGTCGGTTCTATAATTAGCACTGTTTTTTATCCAGTGAATGTTATAAAAACAAAAATGCAAGTATGTTATGGAACACCTTACATTGGTGTAGTGGAGGCATTTAGATTAACTTATGCCGAGAGAGGATATAGTTTTCGAAAGTTATTCTATGGAGTTCATATAAATTATACTCGTGCCTTGTTGTCTTGGGGTATAATTAATGCCTCTTATGAATTACTTAAAAGGACATTTTTTCCTCATGTATGAAAATTAATAAATACTAAAATATTAATTATTAGTTTGTAAATTTGTTAATTTATGTATAGGAATAAATTTTATAGATATATATATGCATAGAAGAGTATTATAAATTTGATGCTAAACACTATTTTATAATAAGATGATTTCCATTATAACATGAATATTATAGTATGAAATTTTATATCAATTTAAATGAAATATCCTTAAACAATAGAAAAACAGTCATGCTTCTGCTTAATTTAGAAAAATTAGATTATGCAGATCCATTAGTTCATATAAAGTAATTTTTCCCAATCTATTTAATGTTTTGTGGATAAAATTAAATTTTGAAATACTTAATATTAAAATATGTTATGTACTAAATTAACTTCTTGATTTAAACTTATTCAAATTATTTATATAGAAAAATGTCTTTAAAATATTGGATTTAAAACATGTAAATTTTTTTTTGTTTGATTATTTATTATACATAAATTCTAATGATTACTTATTTTTGTGTGTGAATACAGTAAAGCATTGAAAATCCAGAAGAGTCAGAATTCTGGATTCAGCCATTGAAAAATGGATATCAATCCTTTCAGGGGCAACTCTGTTGTTAATGTTCTTTCAGCCCTGTGCTGTTCTAACATTCATTCAAATTCATAAATTTTTCTAATTTTGAAACTGTGATTAGTGTATTTATTGTTTAAATATAATAATTCTGTAAATTATATTTCAAATTTTTGTAAGTATTCTAACATTCCTTAGGAAATACCAGCTTAAATTTAGAATCCCTAAACTTGAATTACAGTGTGTTTGGAATTTACATCTATATTTGAAAATTTGGATAGAGTCTGGATTTTTGATACTTTAGTATTTTATGTATTTAGTTTATATACATATGAACATTTTTTTTTATGTATAAAGAAACAAAAACATTACAGGTAATAAATTGGGATTATTTTGAAGAACTGAAATATATTAAAATTTTATAATTAACTCAAAAAAATAATTATTCAAATTAGCAGATTACAGTGAATAAAAAATACTTTCAGAAGAATTTTCTTCTATTAAATATTGTTAACCTGACTTTGATTGATTAGGATTCTAATCGCATGGAATGATATTTGTTAGAATTTAAATATTATCTTTAGAACAAGACATTCCTGATTTTTATTTGTTTTAAAAGTTAAATATCTATTGCATTTCATTCACTATAAACTGTACTGTTAAGAAGGCAGTGTTTTAACTCCAATGAAATGTTTTTTCAAGACTATTTATATCTCATCTTCAGATGAAAGCATCACCTGTGATCTGAAGATGAGACAAAGTAATCTTGAAAATTGTTTTTTTAGAGTTAAAGTAAAGCATTCCTAACATATAGTGTGCGCTGAATGAAATAAAAAATATGTAGTTGAAGATAAATAAAAGTTAACTAGATATTTAAACTTAAGCAATCTCTGTTATATTTTTGTTAAACATAGTCAGTGAGAAGAAATATCACTATTTGTTTTAGATGTATCTTTTCTTTAAATTATTCTGATATTCTTCAAATGAATATTTTCAATTTATTGAATATACCAAAATTTTTCTTTTATGATGAGTCATTTAACTGTTCTAATTTTTCATAATACAAATTTATTCTAAAAATCTTATTTTTTTTATACTCTTCAAAGATTCCAAATGTAGCATTTATATTATAATGATAAAAATCTTAATATTTTTAAGGTACAGTTTAGTATCAAGTTTGTATTATTCTTTTATTGCTGTAAATGATATATTATAAGTAGTAAAATAATGCCTTGTTTAGGTTTTTCTATAAAGATGGTAATTAAAAACTATATAATTGTTATAATAATAAATGTGTAAATGTTAAAGTTTCAAATTATAATGTAAATTTAAAAATATATATATCATTTCTAAGTTTTGTAACATCAAAACTTAAAAATGCTTTGGTTTTGTTTTATTATAGAATTTATAGAATTTTCTAGAATTATATCTATGTAAATATAATATACTTTATGCTTTTTTTTATAAAGATGTTAATAAATGATAATATAAGTTCATTGCATTTGAAACTCTGTTTAGAAATTTTCTTTAAAGGTGCGCACACTTTTAAAAAAGGGACTTTCAGGAAGAAATTGAATAATAATAATAGTAACTATAGTTTGGAAGAATTTTTATAAGAATAAAAGACATTAATAATGTTTTTAAAAATATAATTAATAAAGAAATACTATAAAATTATCAATATGTATGAATTTTTAAAGAATGGCAAAGTTTATCCCCAAATTTTAAATTTGGAAAAATATGGAGAAAAGTGTATTATATTGAAATTAATAACTTTAGATGTATAAAATGTTTTCACTTCATGTACTTTATTAAAATGTTAATTTATGTTAACAAGCTTATAGTTTAACTTAGTCATTAATGTAATTAATTCACTTAACAGTATTTATTACTCTCCAACTAATAAAATGTACTTTTTAAATTTGTAGTATATGCAAATTTTTTCAAAATGTGTAAAATAATTTTTTTTTAAATTGTTTGAAAATAGAAATTGTGTAAGTGGTAATATATTAAATCATTTCCACTTTAAGAAACATTAAAGTGCCATACTGACATTAAATTTGACCGTTGTTTATGTAATAGAAATTTGAATATAATTTTTGTATGATAAAATGTATTTTAGTATTTTATATTGAAAAAGATCTCGTTTATTTACAATGTTTGAATATTTTTAGTATAATTTCTATTAGCAAATTTTGAAAATAAATTATACTATACAAAATTAATGGACATTTATTTATTTATTTATTTGAGATGCATTTTCATTTGTGAGGTGTAATATTCCCTCTATATCTGCTGCTTGCAAATATTAATTAAAAATTCATAAATTTTGTATATGTTCACTTACTTGGGTAATGTTAGAAATAAATCCCTTCACAAACTGTTTTCCCAATTTACCACACTAGATTATCCATGATGTAAACAATGTCCACACTTGTGGTATTGTTATAAAATATAGTATAGTGCATTACATAACTTATTTTGATTATGACCACAAATTGCAAAAGTAATAACACTGGCAATTCTGCCAAGCCAACAAGAAGCCACGAAGGCCTTCCTTTGAGATTAAAAATCTTGATTTAATATTGAAATAAGAAAAAAGTTGTATGCCGAAGTTACAAGATTGTACACAAGAATAAATCATCTATTCATGAAGTGATAAAGGAAAAGAAATTTGAACTAATGTTGCTAGTAGTGCTCCTAAACTTGTTAAAGTTATGTCCGTAGTGCATGTTAAGTACTTTGTGAAAATAGTAAATGGCCTTCAGTTGAAAGTAACATGTTATGTCAGAAAGCCTACTCAATACAAAGACTTTAGCAAAGAATGCACTGAAAAGAGTGACACTAAGCCATTTATTGCAAATAAGGGATGGTTGCATAGATTCAGAAATCAGCATGAACTAAAAAATATAAAAATTACTGGAGAGGCTGTCTGCGCTGATGGAGCTGCTACTACATTTCCAGCAGAATTGAAGAAATTGATAATTTTTTAAAACGCTTTTACAAATGTTGAGCAACCCTCACCACAATGCATTTACACCAGGGGCGAATTCTTAGCTTAGCATGTGCAGCATTCTTGAGAGTTTTGACTGTCAATATACAGGGTGTTTTTTTTAAACTGACGGTACTCGAAGACATCTGTAGAGCAATCTAATAGCCAGACTGTTGCCAAATTTGGGAGAGTGACTAACATATGGGAAAGAGATTCCACGAAGAAAAAACTAGTACCCAAATTCGCCAGTATGGGTGGATTTGGCGCTGTTGTAGCGAAACAGCTAAGAATTTGTTGAAGGTTCATAGGGGGCCGTTGCTGGTAGTAGCAGCGCCTGGGGAGTGGCACGACAATTGGAAATGACGCCTTTGACGGTATGGCAAGTTCTGCGAAAAGTTCTCAAGTTCTGTCCATACAAGATAAGCCACCTGCAAGAACTAAAACCAAACGACTATGCTACACGGTTGACATTTCTTGCCAGGATAGAGGTGGACGATGCTTGGCCGTGGATAATTCTCTGCGGAGATGATGGCCATTTTTACCTGAATTTAGGTAAAATGTCAGAGCAAATGTCAACCATGTAGCATGGTCGTTTGGTTTTAATTTAAACGATCGTTTGGTGATTTATCACATCTTAAAAGAAAATCATTTTAGAAATTCACTATTTTCAAGTTTATTTATTTTTAAACTTATTAAATTATATAAATTTTATATACTTTAATACTTTAGAAATAATTTTAAAATTTGCCTTTATGTCGAATTGTATCATAATCAAACTTTGTAGAAGATAACGAAAAGAAAATTTTTCTAAATAAATTTTTTAAAGAATTTTATAAAATTTGAAAACGGCTTTATCGAATTTTAAATAATAATTCATGAGGATGATCAAAATGGGATAAATTTAGAAACACGAGGAATATTCTGTATTATAGGTTAAAAGCGATGTTCTAATATTGGCAGATATTTTCGGAAATTTTAGTATTAATAATAATAATAGTGATTTTAAAATATTTTCATTATAATATAATTTAAAATTTTTCAAAACTATTCTATAATGTTTTTATAAATATTTATTTATTTAAAAAATTATAACAACGACATTTCAGTCTTCATTCAGAATTCAAAGTGGTATATTGAATGATTAACGAAATCTTTTGTTTGCGATTTTAAAGTTAATGGAGCGTAAAGCTACTTTAGTAAAGTTATGCCTAGAGGAGATCACGTCGTCTACAGCTTCTAGAACCGACATTTCTCTAGAATCTCGCACGATTTAAAACTTCCATCGCCCGGATTATTCGACAAAATAACGTAATGTACAGATTTGAATCGTAATTAAGATTATTTTGAATTTTGAAACCAGCAAAAAACGTTATCAATTTCTTGCGATTTTGAAATAAACTCACGAGAAATCAAATAAAGCATTTATTAGACAACCAAAATGTTTCCAGACAAAGATTATGATCACATTCACATCAAAACACGATAAAATTAGACTGGATCTAAATTCTTAAATTCTTAAAGCCAATGCAGCCGAGGAAATATTTTCTTGGAGCGTTTTTGAATTGATTGAAATTGCAAATTATTCCAAAAATATTCCTTCCGTCTGTTTTCTCTTTTCTGTATTAACATTTCTTGTATTCATTAGACATTTAATGACTTAGATAGGTGTTCCAGAATTGAAGATACCGAGGATTCAGTTCTAGATCTTCTCAATTTGACGTAATTCGGAGCAAATTTCCGTCCGCATTTGACACAGATCGAAAGAAGACGTTGATCAGGAATGGACACAAAATGAGTGACGTAATGAAGAATGGGCACAACCATGAAGCGTCAAATTCGAGAATGGACACAATTCGGGAGTCGAAATTCGAGTGTGGACACAATTCGGAAGTCGAAATTCGAGAATGGACACAATTTGGAAGTCGAAATTGGAGTGTGGACACAATTCGGGAGTCGAACTTCGAGTGTGAATACGATACAGAAGCCAAAATTAGTGGATAGACACAATTCGGTAGTCAAGTTCGAGAATAGTTACAATTCTGGAGAGTCAAAATGGGTGAAAAGTCAAATTCGGTGAGTGGCATTTAAAAAAAAAAAAAAAAAAAAAAACACAATCTGTCTTCAAATTTCTTGATTTTGGAAGTTTATAATTTTTTTACATTTTTATTTTTAAGTTTCCAAACTGCACAAGGAAGGAAACAGACCGAAGATCTCGGGAAAGACCGGAATCTCTGAATTTCTTCAAAGATCTGTGAAAATAAAATGAAAATTATGAAGATTTTCATCTACAAATTTTAATCATTTAAATAATTTTTTAAATAATAACTTTATTTTTTATTAACAAACCGATTAAATAAAATTGTTGCTTAAATAGGTTTCTTCTGCTTATGTTATTGCCATCTATTTTCATAATAAACACGTGAAGCACAATCAAGTACAGTAGTATAGTTTTTCATAGGGCTTAAGAGAGAAACATTGGTACTATCTCGTTTCACGTGGAAAATAGTGTGTCGGTGCATCGACAATTAAAATAAATTTACTCTTACAGATTCATCAGCTAGCTATTAAGGGACATCTTCATATAAATGTATATAATGTAAAGTTGCAAGATACGCCTTCGTGTACGATCTAAGGTGTATGATCCTTACAAATACAATACTGGATTGCAGTTCTGGACTAATACAGAGTATCGACAATGAAACATATGTATGCCCGAGGCCCTAAAAGCCTAGTTATGTATGCAAAATCGCAATAGCATTAATCTGTTTCTATCTCATTTCTTCTTTCATTTCGTCATTTAATTACCTGTTGTTTGTACAACAGGGTCATCGACTGTGTTATACAGTATTTATAAAGTGAGAGTGTAAAAATTCCTAAATGTTTAATGTAAAATAGAAAAATACTATAATAAATACTTACCCAAGACGAACTCGAATCAAATCAGAAATAAATCTCTTCAGATACTGGCAAAGAGATCTTACTCCAACCGAGCATACTCGGATTCCTCACCCCCTCTCCACTTACGCACGGTTCTGAATATAGAAAAATAGATAACGTTACAGGTGATATTACTCATTGAAAAACGTTTAATTTAATTTGAATTAAATCAAAAGGTATCGAGGTTCAAACACATCTCTATTGATCGACTGCAATAATATACTACATCACAGTGAGAATTTTTCAACTCTCAGTAAGATTTTCAAATCAGTTTACCATTAAAAAGCTTAATTTTTGTTTTACTTTTAACTTATATTTTTATTGAATTGTATATGACACTTGTTTGGAAGAAGAGTATACTGTCAAATTTCGGTACACCGCATTCCAAACAGCGCCAAAGAATACAGGAAAATTATGTGATTCTCATCGAATCAATCAAGTCAGCTTTCAAATTTATGTATAGATTTTAACATTAGACATAATTCTAGGAGTTTGGGGTGCTTCTATTTAGCACCACACTCGATTTACTGCTAATTTGAGAGGCGAACGAGTGGCGGAGCCGAATCAAACTTTGATTGTATGTATATACAAAAACGTACCTCTTAACCGGCTTCCACATTGATTTAAAGAAAGATCCAACCTTCTTCAATGGATTTTTCTCACGATATTCTGTGTTATTTCCACAAGAATCTTCGACCAATCTCTCACTAAACATGGAAAGAATTTGCAACGCAATAAATACACAATTTTGAAACATTTCTTCGAGTTTTTAAATAGAATAAACTAAAATTCATCGAACAATATTTAAAAAACATTATATATCGCATTAATATGTTTATTATTATTATTATTTTGTGGAGGTGTAGAACCTTTTCTAACTCAAATGTAAACGTGTTTGCAAAACTCATTACTACATATAATTCTTATCGGTTTAGCGCTTTATTCGAATTTAAGTCACTCTGGAAGGCGAACCAACCGTGGCATTATATGGAAGTTTGATAACATATATACAGATATACACCCGATCGCATGTAAGTCTCATGAGATTAGAATGGAGCCGAAAAATTCGTAGGCGTTTACGAGCTACCTTTTCTACGTTTACATATATTCAGATACATAAATCCTGTACATATTGTTGTGTTACATATAGCCTACATGCATTGTGTAATATACCTTACTGCAGTGTTTCTCAAACTTTTTGGACCGCGACCCCCCTCCTGCACTTAAAAATTTCAAAGGACCCTCGAAGAATAAGTGTGTGTCAAAAAACATCCCGGAGGGAGGGGGTTAGGCTCGTATTTAAATATTTATATTATTTTTATTATTTATATGTGCAATTTATTTAAGTAAAAATTATTTTATATATTTTTTATTTCTATTATTTCTAAACATGAAGTAAATTTATAAAATATTTGAAAAAATTGATCTGGCATCAATTTTTCAGCGACCCCCCAAATATTTTTCACGACCCCCTTGGGGGTCGCGACCCCCACTTTGAGAATCACTGCCTTACTGCATCATTTTGTGCAAGTATACTCTTAATTAACAAGGTATTTGTCGGAATACATCTTTGTCGTTAAGCCATGTATACCTGTACTATATTACTTCGTATTATATATGTAATCAGTGTTATAATTTACCTCTTCAAACGATCGCACGTTCTCTGATACAAAGGCCGAATCTTATTCAACACCTCTTTACAAGCAGGTCTGATGTTATTGTCAAACATATTAGGACATTCAGAAGTACTTTCTACTGATTCATCCTGCTGTGGGAGGCCTTTCTTCCTCTTGGCACGGAATCTAAAATGATCCATGTTATCTGGATTGACGAATCCGTGCATATCCAATCTTTCCCTAAATATAAACAGAAAATTATTACACTATTAATTAAACATTTTATTTAAAATCTCTGAAAATCTCCCATCAAAGTGTAAACTGAATCGAGCAGGTTTTAGGGCCTTGTACTTTAAATATATCATCATTTAGATTAAAAGAAGGGCTTTTTATAAATTATAATGTAAAGTCTCAATGAGGCTAAGCTTTTAAATTTGTTGTTTCACACTGAGAAAATTAGCGGGGCATACGTTAAGTCCCGTAAATCTACTCTGCGTGGGGCCCTTAACTGTAATCTGTAGAGCGAATAATCAAATCCAAAGAAAAATTTATCGTAATCTTCATCGGCCATTTTGCTAATTATTAAGAATAGTTGGAACAATTTGAATTTAAAGCCGATTAAAATCTACTTCTATAACTCTCCGCCAATCAAAAACCTTTAAATTTATTGAAGAGAATTACTATTAATTACATTTTAATTAATTAATTATAATTTTCACCGAGAAATTTCACTTTAAAGCGTATAATTTTTTCTGTAAATTGTCATTTGAATAAATAAGAATAAAATGTTAAAAATCTCTCACCCGAAGGGATCAACCAAGGGATGATACCCAACAAAATCAAAATTCATTTTCCAAATCTCCGAAATCGCACTCTCGACAACAATAAGAGCAAACCAACAACGGGTCAATTGTTGACTTCATTTGTTACGCTTTAAATTAAGATGAAAGAAAATTTAATGATTAATTTTTAATGTTCTTTTAGTTTGAGAGTCTGAGGCAAATATAATAATGACTGAAGTGTGATAGACCTAAAATAATAGGGTTCTTTATCCCCCACAGAGCAGGAAGAGTTTTTATTTTTGCTCTTTCTGCTCTGTGGGCACTAAGACTGCCTTTTTAATCATAGTGCGTGTTCGTGCGCCCATAATAGAGGTAGATGGGTGGCGAGGAATGCGGCTCGATGTATCCGGGACAGACCACCCCCGAAAAGTTTTTTGAATTTTCTGACCGCTCAAATTTCACTTGGGTCCTACAGAGCAGTAGAATGATTACTTGAACGTCTTGACCATCCAGCCATATGTATGATATTATTAATAATCCGAGGTATATGTGAAAATTGGATTTTAAAAATAAGTATTTCTGTATATAACGAATTTAATTTTATTGGATTCGGAGGATATTAGTTAATACTAAAAATCACAAAAATTTCTTTTAATTTTATTGATTTTAATCCTCACATCATTCGACTCTTCCTAAATGTTATTGGGCGATTCAGAATATTAAATCTGATCAAAACTACAGTTAAACCTCGATATAACGTCTTCCTAAATACAGGGCCGGATTTACCAATCCAGGGGCCCTGGGCACAAATTCGGTGGGGTCCCCCCTTTAAGAGTAGGCAAATTTGATGATTTAGAAAATTTACACAAAATACTGTACTTTCAATTAGATTTGAACTAGGAAGTTGTAAATTTCATTTTAAAATAAGGTTATTGTAAACATACATATATTTTATTGTGTAAAACTAATTATTTTAACTTAACTGAAAAATACCAATGTGAAATTTTTTCCCGAAATTTTCCGATGTTTCATAGGTTTCTTCCCGGGTTTGGTTTTCTCTGCCTGTTGCCCTCATGATTTAGCCACACTAGGCTGTCGCGGTAATAGAAAAAAAAATTATGTTTAAACATAATTTTTTTTTAGTTTTGTGGGGGCCCCTATTTTGTGGGGGCCCTGGGCACAGGCCCCAAATGCCCTTATGTAAATCCGGCCCTGCCTAAATAGCGCCATCCTTGTAGAGTCGACGAATAGTGGAGCAGTTGTTAAATATTTATCTATATTTAACAACTGCTGTGTCTGTCTGTGTCTGTGGACGATTTTACACTACAAATGACATTATCTCACTCCTATATAATATATAATTCGTATTCTTCGATTTAACGCCACTCTGTTTAGTGTCACTTTCTAAGGCGAAGAAATGATGGTAAACAGAGGTTTGACTGTGTTTGTTAGAACTTGAATTTTTTGTAATTTTTTAAAATAAGTTTAGTCATAAAATGAGGATGATGATGCTATTTAGAAGGGTTCTATATCTAGGTTTAACTGTAGTTAAAAATATTAAGTTAATTACTATTATTATTATTTAGATCGACTTATTTATTTAAATTTATTTACTTAATTTTGCAATAGTTAACCTGTAATTGACTTTAATATAAGATGGAGATGAATTGATGTTTATTATCCTCACAAACTGGTTCCTTTTGTTAAAAATAAAGAGGAATAATGACTATTAAACATGGATAACAAAATAATGGTGCATTAAACACGTTGTTTACAGTATTAGTTTCTTGTAAACTCTTTATAAATACGTCTTTTTATTTTTATAATGACTTTAGGTAAAGTTTTAAAAGCAGATTTTTAAATTTTGCCGTGGACTCTCTCTTTACTTCCCTGTACTCTGTCATCAGTCATTATCAAGTGAGTACGCCCAAGTCACTCACAAATGTGCAATATAATCAGGGCTGAACTTAGATTTGTTATGGTCCTGTAGCATATAACGAGTGCTTTCCCTCCACTGAGTTAAATGTGAGACTGGAGGTCCTAAGTTATAGACTCGTAACGCTACGTGAAATGAGGGGTCATCGCAAAATCTTACCGAATAAAATCCTGCCAAGACAGAATCCTTCCATCCTATCATCCAATAGAGTTTAGGCATAGGTTAAGCTTCCGGAGGACCTGAAACAATTTCCGCTTTTAGTGGGAAACACCTGTACATTTCAGTTACTGGTTATTGTTGTTTGGCTCTTTGTATACGTTGTTTAAACGAGTAAAAATATTTATTCGGAAACGATGCATAATTGTCGTCCAGACTGTAAAATATCGTAGGCAGTCAGTCGAAAATACGATATTGCGTAAAATTGTAAACAACAATAGAACACGCGCCTTTACTAATAAATCGGAATATATTATATTAATGCCCGATTCTGTGAAAAACTGCGTTTTTAATTTTTCCGATAACCAGTTTAAAATGGAATTTCGTATGTGACAAGCTACATTTGACACATAGTTCGTAATATGCGTATAATTTATGGTGGCCATCTAAACTTGTCTTCGGCGCTTGTGAACCTCCCTGCTAACCATTTAGCGCTACATCTGCTAACTGAACTTAAATAGTTTAACTATCTTTTAACAAAGAGGCGTTTTTAGTTAATGCCACCACTGTTCGTTGTTCATATACATTTCTAGAATGTTCTGTGGTACTTTTTTGTGTCTTCTCTAATGGCTTTTGTATTGACGATATGTTGCTTAGAGGGACAATAAACGCAGGGGGGGAAGCTGGACAGAAGGATATATACCAGTGGACCGGTAAATACGAGCCACTTGTTGAAAACTATTCTTCGTGTGTAGGACTACGTTCGACGAGAAGATCGCCAACGAAGACTCACCATTTTGAGACAAGAGGTATCAATTCACTTTGTTTCTTCTATATATCTCTTATATCTGCTTTCTTAACTTTAAGATAGGCTAAGGCATGGCGAGTTTCTGAATTAGTTTCTGAATCTGAGTTTCATGTTTTTTGCTGCAGTACGATTTGTAACGTGGATCGCGTATCATAACTGTTGTGAACAGTACCTAGCCAACTCGAAATTAAAGTGTTTTTGACAATAGACTTTCCTGTACTTTCCCTTTGAATAGCGACAGTTTACATAGTTCGGATTCGTAAATAAACGTCGAATTTAGTGCGCAGTAGGCTTTATACGTAAGAAAAAAGTTTAATTTTAAAAATTATGTAGGTAATTGAAATATATTAGACATAAGCAATTTAGATAAGAAATGTTTTGTTGACGATAAGTTAATATTCAATACACTTTTAAATTATAGAATAAAGTTGAAATGAGTTTTGAAAAGTTTCGTGGTACTTGTCCCGGACGGGATCCTTAATGGACAGTTTCAGAAAGTTATTTTCTTTGCGCACAATGAGAACACATCCAGAGGTATGTATTTTAGTTTATTTATAAGATAATAATTAGGGTTTTTCATTTTCCGGTCTTTTGCTTGTCCCGGGATTCCGGGATAAAAGTGAACCGTTTTCCGGGATCTCGGGAAATCCCGGGACAAAATTAATTATTTTTAAGATATACAGAATATCATGAAATCAAATGATATAATTATTTTTCGTTTTTTAAACTAATTTAATACGTTCTGTAACCTCCAAAATCATATTAATAATGCCGTGTAAGATATATTTTAAAAATTACCTTTGAATTACGTAGAAATTTTCACAAATAGAAAAAATTTGTTAAAGTTTGTTGGGAACCAAGGGCGTCGCCAGAGAGAGAGGCAGAGGGGCAGTTGCCCTCCCCTAGAAATTCGAAAAAGTTATTTAAATGCTAAGTTTTAATTTAAATAATCTTCTTAGGCTTCTTGTAAGTTAAAGAAAATGTTTTATTTGAGATATTTCTTTTCCGGTACATAGTAAATGATTAAAACTTTATGAATCGTTTTTATTTTACCTACATACAATTCATATCCTCTATCAATTTACATCATCTTGCCCCCCCTTACCCATTGGCTGGCGTCGTCTTTGTTGGGAACTACTTACAACAAAAAATGCTTGTGAATTGAGTTAATATTTCTACAGTGCATTATGGGTTCGAATTTACGAAACGTTTTAATACCGGTTAAAAGACAAATATTCAAAACGTTACACTGGTTAAGCCTTAAATTATCGGTAATTTTTAAATTTTGGTTGCAAATAGCGCACTATTTGTAGACACTCGAATAAATCGGAAACTAAACAATTACTATTGCGCTATATGCAAATGAATATCCTTTCTTTTATACCGAGAGTGGCGAACCTATGGCACGCGTGCCCAAAGTGGCACGTAAGGAGAAATCATCTGGCACGAAATATATCATACGATTTCTATCTTTTTCAATCATCCTTTCGGTTTATCATCTGATCATCTTTTTTTCAATCAGCTTTGTTACAGTTATTCTAATTAAAGCGTATTCGTTTAATTTCTTTAAATATCGTTATTCGAAGTCTGAAACTTTGGCACGCATCAACATCTTTAAAGCTAAGTATGCTTACAATATGGCACGCGAACACAAAAAGGTTCGCCATCCCTGTTCTGTACTAAAAATCAGCAGTTACCTTAACTGAAAAATAACATACTGCGATTGTTTAGTTGCCGCAATTAAAAAGTTTCCAGTGAAAGCACTTACGCTTAAATAAATGTGTTCAATTCTGTCAGCTAGAATTTCTGTAACATTCTAGGCGTTACGAGTAAAGAAACAAATTTTCAAACTATTAAGCATAGTGCTGTAATGTGATACGGCACTTTAAAAATATGAAGAATTTTAACTAATCACCATTAAGTGATTTAACGATAGTGCACTCCATACACCGAATTGTTGTTTAATACTCTTGAGTCTTATATCCATTTTTTCATCCCTCACTTATGGCCAAATATATATAATCACTGAACATTGTATTCTGAGCGTGGCTAATGGGCTGGCTGCGTGATGTTTTCCGGGATTTTTTATTCACGTGTCTAACAACTGATTAGAGACTGGTTTTCCATATAAGACCTTCGCATCTTTCCCTTAGCAGAAAGCGCATATATATCGTTGCATTAAACTGTCAATTCAGTATTTATTTCTCTCATAGATGATTTATTTATAAAATCTTAATTTACTAGAAGATATTCAACTGTTTATGAAACAATTTTAGCTCAAAACGAAAGACGCTATCATGGTCGATGTGAAAATCTGCAAGCAAATTCTGTACCAAGTAATTAGACAACTAGTAATCGATCAACGTGTTTTCAGTTTCTGAAAGCGATTTTCCTTATTCGGTAAGAATCAATTGCAACCAAGTGACTATGTCTTAGAACATTGTACTCCTGTTCAGGCTTTCATGTTAGGAAGTTGTGAAGGTGACCTTTACCCAGGGCCGGATTTACCAATCCGGCGGCCCTGGGCACAAATTCGGTGGGGGCCTCCTTTAAGAATAGGCAAATTTGATGATTTAGAAAATTTACACGAAATACTGTACAGTACTTTCAACTAGATTTCAACTAGGAAGTTGTAAATTTCATTTAAAAATAAGGTTATTGTAAACATATATATTTTTTATTGTGTAAAACTAATTATTTTAATTTAATTGAAAAATACCTATGTAAAATTTTTTCCCGGGTTTGGTTTTCTTTGCCTGTGGCCCTCATGATTAGGCCACACTAGGCTGTCGCAATAATAGGAAAAAAAAATTATGTTTAAACATTGTTTTGTGGGGCCCTGGGCACAACCCCAAATGTCCCTATGTAAATCCGGCCGTACCTTTACCCCTGTAATCGTCGCACCCTCTCTTCTGCTATGTGAGGGGTGAATTGAGTTATGGGAACTCTGTCAAGGGGAAGTGTCACTGTTACTCTGGTTGTTACTTTAGTTTTAGTTGTAACGTGTGTTGTGCTCTAACGTGATTCCTTTTTAGTTCGCTCTTTCTTTGTCTTACCTCGACACCACCCTTCATCATATCCATATTCTGGGGGGGGGCATTGACAAGAGATTGTGGGTGTTGGTGACTTTTCGGAAGAGCCGTCTGGAATAAGTTCGTTATGGAAGAATTA
This sequence comes from Centruroides vittatus, assembly GCF_030686945.1. Classification (NCBI taxonomy): domain Eukaryota; kingdom Metazoa; phylum Arthropoda; class Arachnida; order Scorpiones; family Buthidae; genus Centruroides; species Centruroides vittatus. Next base: position 4,176,076 of record NW_027122703.1, read on the forward strand.
CGTAAAAAGAATAATTACCAAGTTAAGATAACAATACTTAAAGTGCTATTACTTTTGGAATTAATTATGACCTTATTAATGATTGGTGGAATCGAAATAAATCGCTCTCCTCCTCAGTCAAGTCAACCAGTTATGCAAAAAAGGGGACGAGGAAGATCCCGTAAGGAAAATACTATGGACGTTGAGAAAAATAATCAGCTTGAAGAGATTCTGGGGGAGGAATATTTATTAGAAGTTTATGCGAAAGATACTGTTGGATCTACGAGAAATTCTACGATTAGAGATTTTTTCGAGCCGACTAAGGAACCAGAGTTACAAAGTGGTGATGAGTCCATTTATACTATAAAATCGATCTACAAGTTTAATTCAAGAAAAGTTTACCCTTTTAAATCTGGAAATTCAAACAATAAAATCAGAAATTAACAGTATTAAAGATAATTTTAAGGCAAAAGAAGAGATGAAGAAAATTTGTCAAAAGATACAGATATTAGAAGAAAAGTCCAATTCTAATAACAACCTAAAAGGTAGGTTTGAATTTGAAATTGATAAATTGTTAAATGAAACTACAAAAAAGAAATATAGTCATTTTTAACTACTCATTTAAAACATTGGATCTTTTAGAAGTGAAAAAATTTATTAGTGAAGAGCTAGAACTTAATAATATAGAAATAGAGGGACTGGTCCAATTAAATAACAATAAGAATAATTTAATCGTTAAAATTATGATGGAATCGGTTAACGCCAAAAATCTAATCCTTAAAAAATTCTGGTCAGTGAGACCAAAAATGGTTGATGAAGAGAAGAAAAAAATAGTTATAACACTGAAATTCCGTCGGATGTTAAAAATTTTTTTAAAAGGTTAAAAAAGACACAGTCGTTCCGAAAAAAAATTTTTACACGATCACCATTTTTTCATTCTTGTTCTAGAACAAACTTCCTAGATGACCAGACCTTCCTTTTTAGGCTACTTAGCCATCTAATGTTAAATGTTCCTTAAAACAGAGTTAGTCCAATTAAAATTTTAAAAAATCTTAAAAACTGGAAATGGGATCTTACGACGTCTTTGGTTTACATCCATGTCCTTTCAGGAGTTCGGGTCTTATATCCACTCGAAAACTCTTTTTTAACCTTTTAAAAAGAATTTTAACATCCGACGGAATTTCAAAATTAAATGCGATAAATCGTTGCCAGAAGGAGCCGAGATACAAATCTACATTTTCCAGCGCTTTTTTCGAGTGGATATAAGACCCGAACTCCTAAAAGGACATGGATGTAAACCAAAGACGTCGTAAGATCTCATTTCCAATTTTTAAGAATTTTTTAAAATTTTAATTGGACTAACTCTGTTTTAAGGATCGTTTTAACATTAGATGGCTAAGTAGCCTAAAAAGGAAGGTCTGGTCATCTAAGAAATTTGTTCTAGAACAAGAATGAAAAAATGGTGATCGTGTAGAAGAATTTTTTTCGGAACGACTGTGTCTTTTTTAACCTTTTAAATAGTTATAACACCTGATTTATGCTTAAGATGAAGAATTAGAAGAAAACAGATACTAAATAAGATTAAGTTAGAAAAATCAGATAACAGTAGAATTCTAGTGAGAGATGACTTTTTATAAAGGATAATTTAATGTATACTATTGATATTAACACCGGAGAGACCATACAATTGAACCATTTTTGGATATAGGCAAAAAACAAAATTAGATAAGGTTGTGAAAAACTATAAAACAAAACAGGATTTCTATAAAATGGATAATAGTAATAACATCACTTCGGTTGGGATTGAAGACGAAGTGATAGTTAGTGATAAGATAATGTCAGACAGTGATAATAATAGGCTCCTGGTGAGTTTTTGGAACATCCAGGGTCTTAGTGGAAGATTACATAAAACCCCTGTTAGAAAACTTATAAAATCAAATATCATAATTGGTTTTACAGAAACATGGTTGACATATTTGAGCGATGCGGATAGGAATTTTTTAGAACAAGAAAACAGTATAATTGTTAGTAACGCTCAACGAATAAGCATCTTTGGTCGCCCCTTACGAGGAATACTGTTGTTAATTAAAAAGAGTCTGGGGGACATTTTTTTTTACCATATATCAGATTACTTTATAGCAGTGATAATAAAACTAAACAACAATTTTAAAACAATTTGGTGTAACTCTTATTTGGGATTAATTTTATTTTATCTCGCACCGTCCATAGAGAAGAAATCTGTTCTACACGAAGCTCAAATTTATATAGAAAAATGGTCCACGATAGTTCGGTTATGGCTACTTGGAGGTGACTTTATTGCTCGCATAGGCGAGAATATTGATACTGTGTTTTCACAGATTTTTGATAATATAAGTAATATGAGATCATCTAAAGATAAACTATCAAACATATGAGGTAAAGCTTTTTTAGAATTTGTCCAGAATAATCAATTAATAGTCTTAAATGGTAGGATAAATGGTGACATCCCTGCTGAATATACTTTTGTTTCCCCTAATGGCAAATCAGTCATTGATTATATTATCTGTTCGGAACTTATGGTGGACTACTGCAAATCTCTCACAGTGTTAGAAAACGATATGTCGGATCATTTTCCTGTACAGTTGGAGTTGGAAAATTACAAAGAAAAAAGACAAACAAAGAAGGCTGATGAAACTTCATAAACTAAATATTGATAATAGAACCTCCTACAACAAACAGAAATTTTTAAAAGAAATTGGTGTAATTATTAACGAAATGTTAACTCAAGAGAAAAAGAATATGCCAAACATAACTATTTAAACCTTACAACGAAATTAGAGAAGTTTAGATTTAAAAAGAGCCCAAGATCCTACGAGCGAGTATATAAAAGCGAATGGTTCGATAGTACCTGTTACAGTCATAAGATCAAAAAACAAAAGAGCCTTAAGTTGTTTAGTAAAACGAATTCAGAAGAATCCTTAATGGAGTATTTACAAAATAAAAAAAAATTATAACAAATTAATCCAAGCAAAAAAGAAACTATATTATTCCAACATAAGCAAGAAATTAATAGAATCTAGAGACTCGAGAGTTTTTTTGGTCAACAATTAACTAATTTCGTAAAGCGAAGTCAGGATATGGTACACAAAGGAGAGTAGATTACGAAAATTGGATCAAATACTTTAGCGAATTTTCAAAATATTACTTGGTTGACTACAGACAAACACAAACGGAAGTTAACATAATGCAATCAGTAAGTCATGATCAGATATTTATGGTTGAAGAAGTTCAAGAACGCATTAAAAAATTAAAAGATAAATCAACACCCAGCGCTGATATGATACCTAATTCACTGATAAAAATACTTCCCTTGGAGTTATCTAACTACTTGACTAGGCAATTCAACATATTTTATAATCAAAGTATTATCCCGGATACATGCAATGAAGTAATTTTTACAATGATACACAAACAAGGTGATAGGGATGAGCCGTCTAACTATAGACCAATTGCTCTTCTGTTTGGATTTCGCAAAATATTCACATCTATTTCAGCCGACAAATTTAACATTTGGACTGCCTCAAATAACTATAGGAACGCTACACAATATGCCTTTGTAGAAAACGGTGGTACCCAAACGGCACTGTTCGTTTTACTATCATTAATCCAAATACAATTACTTAAGAAAAGACGAAAAGTTTTTGCTCTATTTTTGGACTTGGAAAAAAGCTTGCGATTTGATTAATATAAATGAGTTACGGAGAATTCTAAAAAATTATAAAGCATGTGACCGCTTGATAAATATGATAGGCATTTTGTTTGGAAGATATGAGACTATAATTAAACAAGGTAATACCTTCTGGTCATCTTTTGTAACTTAGAGGGTCGTTACAGGGAGACCCATTATCTCCATATCTTTTTAATTTCTATCTATTTGATTTAAATGGATGTTTTGTAAGGGAGGAGGATGGTTTTCAAATTAACAACCAAACTATATACTCGATTACCTATGCTGATGACATTGTTTTAATTGCCCCTACAGCAGCTGCACTTCGCAGGAAGATTAAACAGATAACTGACTACTTGGACGATCTAAAAGTAAAAATAAATCCCAAAAAATCAGTTATTATGATATTTAGAAACGGTAGTAATTTACCAAAAAACATATGACGTTCTTTATAAAGAGTGAAGAAGTGAAAATAGTCAATGAAATCAAATTCCTGGGAATTATATTTACGCCTAACTTATCGTTTGACAAGTAATATAAAACAGCAATAAATGAGGCTAATAACTTAATAAGTAACTTAATTATGCTATGTTGTAAAGCCAAATTGAAGAATCTACAAACACATTTTCAACTTTTCAATGCTATTGTTATTCATTAGGATATGCGGCTCCAATTTAGAGTTTAGGTAAATTCAATGATTTCGAAAAAACTCAAAACAGATTTATTTGTAAAATTTTCCGATTGGAATATAATATTTCAAGAAGCGCTTTAAGAATGGAATTGAGTAGACATAAACTAAATAGTATACTAATAAAAAAATATATAAAATTCCTAATAAAAATTATTAATGCAGGAGATCTAACAAAGGAATTATTAAACTTCTTATATCAAAAAGCAAGAGAAAAAGATTTAAATAGGAATTGGATACTACAATTATCAAAAATACTTAACGCATATGGGTTCTCTGTGACGTTATTTATGGAACAAACAAACACTAATGAACAGCAAAGTAAATGTTTAATACAGAGTGTAATGGAAAATTCCTATTCGGCAAGACATCGAAGACATACAAAAACGAATAAACCCACCTTGGTACAAATTAATCTTAAATTACCCATCGAATAATAATTAAATGTTCACGAACCTTGCATATAATGTTAAAAAATTCTTTATACAGCTCAGATTAAACAAAAATGGGATAATGATCAATAATAAATTCATAGAATATGCTCAAGTCATATGCCCATTGTGTAATAAATCATTATCGAAGTTTCATATTTTTGGTGAATGTGATATGGCAACTGAGACCAGTCAAAGATTTGACACAAGTATAACAGCCAACTGCTCAAATGAAACTAATATGTATAAGCTCATTGAAAAAGCTAATACTAACACTATTTTTAAGATATATAACTATGTGAATTATTGTTTTAAAGATTGTTGATAAAATCTGATGCTAGTGTTATCAATATACGTATAACGTATGAACTATCTAGGTTAACTTAATAATACAAAGTGACAATGTTAAAATAGTAATATGTTCTTAAAAAAATTAAAATGCCATTAGTTCTATTGTAAAACTATGTTACAACATACAATGTTGGTACTATACGTTAATTGTTTGTACAATATCACTGATAAGCGATTTCCAAACGAAATTATGTGGTCTAATAGGTTATGCAATCAAATCACGTCCCTTGTAACAGGCGAAAGCCTTCTACGCTCAATAAAATTTTGATTGATTGATTGATATCCACATTCTGACATTTCATAAGGATGAGTCAGAGAACAAAGCACCTGTCAACAACTTTTTCATTTTCTGGAATTTGACAAAAACTTGAAGGAGAAAAATAATAGTTTAGTTGAAACTAATGGATTGATACACAAGAGATAATTAGAGACTTATATAAAAAGTCTCCATTTTGCCCCGAGCATCGCCTAGCTCATCCGCTAGTTTTAAATTACTTGTAAATAAGAAAGTATACTTTAAATAACATATATATTTAAAGCTTCTATGTTTAATCTATATATTATGATGCTCTATAAATGAAATATAATTTATTAATTTTATAGTAATTTTTATTCACCATTTAAAACTAATAACAGTCTTCTAGTGTAACTTTAAATAATTTTGCTAAAAAGCCGATTTAATAATTCATTCAGAAACTACGATTCAAAACATTTAATTTATTAAATACATTTTTTTAACATTATAAAAATACATATTTATTATTTAATTCAAAATTTAAAAAGCAACTAACAAATAAATCCAACAAATGTTGATAAAATTTACAAATTTTTAGATATAAAATAAACATTTTTCAAATATAAATTAACAATAAATACATAGAAAATATACACTTTTTTAAAATGTAAACTAACAACACAAAGTATACACTTTTTTAAAATGTAAACTAACAACACAAAGTATACACTTTTTTAAAATGTAAACTAACAACACAAAGTATACACTTTTTTAAAATGTAAACTAACAACACAAAGTATACACTTTTTTAAAATGTAAACTAACAACACAAAGTATACACTTTTTTAAAATGTAAACTAACAACACAAAGTATACACTTTTTTAAAATGTAAACTAACAACACAAAGTATACACTTTTTTAAAATGTAAACTAACAACACAAAGTATACACTTTTTTAAAATGTAAACTAACAACACAAAGTATACACTTTTTTAAAATGTAAACTAACAACACAAAGTATACACTTTTTTAAAATGTAAACTAACAACACAAAGTATACACTTTTTTAAAATGTAAACTAACAACACAAAGTATACACTTTTTTAAAATGTAAACTAACAACACAAAGTATACACTTTTTTAAAATGTAAACTAACAACACAAAGTATACACTTTTTTAAAATGTAAACTAACAACACAAAGTATACACTTTTTTAAAATGTAAACTAACAACACAAAGTATACACTTTTTTAAAATGTAAACTAACAACACAAAGTATACACTTTTTTAAAATGTAAACTAACAACACAAAGTATACACTTTTTTAAAATGTAAACTAACAACACAAAGTATACACTTTTTTAAAATGTAAACTAACAACACAAAGTATACACTTTTTTAAAATGTAAACTAACAACACAAAGTATACACTTTTTTAAAATGTAAACTAACAACACAAAGTATACACTTTTTTAAAATGTAAACTAACAACACAAAGTATACACTTTTTTAAAATGTAAACTAACAACACAAAGTATACACTTTTTTAAAATGTAAACTAACAACACAAAGTATACACTTTTTTAAAATGTAAACTAACAACACAAAGTATACACTTTTTTAAAATGTAAACTAACAACACAAAGTATACACTTTTTTAAAATGTAAACTAACAACACAAAGTATACACTTTTTTAAAATGTAAACTAACAACACAAAGTATACACTTTTTTAAAATGTAAACTAACAACACAAAGTATACACTTTTTTAAAATGTAAACTAACAACACAAAGTATACACTTTTTTAAAATGTAAACTAACAACACAAAGTATACACTTTTTTAAAATGTAAACTAACAACACAAAGTATACACTTTTTTAAAATGTAAACTAACAACACAAAGTATACACTTTTTTAAAATGTAAACTAACAACACAAAGTATACACTTTTTTAAAATGTAAACTAACAACACAAAGTATACACTTTTTTAAAATGTAAACTAACAACACAAAGTATACACTTTTTTAAAATGTAAACTAACAACACAAAGTATACACTTTTTTAAAATGTAAACTAACAACACAAAGTATACACTTTTTTAAAATGTAAACTAACAACACAAAGTATACACTTTTTTAAAATGTAAACTAACAACACAAAGTATACACTTTTTTAAAATGTAAACTAACAACACAAAGTATACACTTTTTTAAAATGTAAACTAACAACACAAAGTATACACTTTTTTAAAATGTAAACTAACAACACAAAGTATACACTTTTTTAAAATGTAAACTAACAACACAAAGTATACACTTTTTTAAAATGTAAACTAACAAACAAAGTATACATTTTTTTTAAAAAAATACGAATGAAAAAGAAATAAACTTTATTTTAAATTTTAAACTTTTTTTTAAATTTTATATTTTAAATTTTTTTTGTTATTTTAAAATTTTAATGGTTTTTTTCTTTTTTTTCATATTTTAAAATAAAAATAAGAACAAACACGAACACAGTGAAGAAAAATAAAATTGAACGTGAACAAATAAAAATAAACTATAAATAAACAGAAAATATATAATGACGAAACAACAACGTAGAAGAGATGAAATCTTTGAATTCTTTTGTATTCTGTAAAAATAAAATAAAAATAATTAAGATTTTCATCTAAAATATTCAATTATTTAAATAATGTTCAAATCAATAACTTTTAATTTGTTTAAGATAAAAATGTGTGCGATTGAAATGTCATTATATTAAAATAAAGAACTGGCGTATCTACTATGGAACTAACGAAGCTTATCGTTGAAGGTTTCTGATCCCGGATGGCCCCGAAGCAACTACATTTACTGTATTCTGTACCTCGAATTGTTATGGGGACCCGTTCGTTGCTGGTTTTGGAGAGGCCCCTAACAGTTCAAGCTGCAGGGTATCGAAAATGTAAGTAGGCATAAACTCTGAGCATTTAAGCGATACTGCAAAGTGTGATTTATAATGTATCGAATCATATTGCTGTCGATTCATATTCATATCACATTAAGTTACTAAATAATCTTTCTATTTATTCATTCATTCTATTTTCCATTTATGCTATTGCTTTTGTAGTGCTGCAAGACTTCAACTTACAGGTTTTTGTATTAGACGAAACATTGAAACACATACATAACTTAGATCAGTTAACCGACTTATTCACTAAAATTGTAATCCCTGAACACAGATTTAGACTTACAGTATCAACATCAGGATAAAATTACCGAACACTAATAGCTGATCGTGAATTCGACTCGAATGTATACACAAATTAATTGATATATAGAAATTCAATCAATATTTTGTGGTGGCATGTACCCAGTGGTGATATTCGAAATATTTAACAAGGGGTTCGCTAGCAGAAAATTTTTCCCTGACAATCACCGACAAACGAAATGGAAGTTTTGGCTAGAAATAAATACAATTCGCATTTTTCACCGGATGCTCGCCCTCTGGTGTTTAAAAACAAAACTATTCCATCTGGGTCGTTTGATTAATTCTTGTGTATTATCAGCAGTAAATATGAATAACAATAGAAAAAGCAAAACTTTCTGTTGCGTTCCAAATTGCAATTTCAAAGATTTACGGGAGCCTAATATAAGTTTTCGTCTATTCTCACACGAAAAACAGATGATTATTCGGAAATCGGTCGGTTATATTTATGAGCTTCTCCGAATTGTGAAAGAGTGAATTAGACTTAAGATTTGGCAGGTTCCCGATTGTCCAACTTTACACGAACAAGTTATGCTGTCAATTTTAAAAGATATTTTCTTAAGGTTAAAATGCCAGTTATTTTGTATGGGACACAGGGTCGGATTTAAGCATTTCGAAGCCTTAAGCCGAATGTAAGTCCCCTTACCAACCCTTCACAATTTTAGAAGTCAATCATAAAAAGAAAAAAATTAAATCAGACTATCTCTCTGATTCAATACGGTTATTGGAAGAAAAAGATGTGAGGTTTCACTAGTCTTCTGTTTTATAACTGAATTTAATTAAATTTTTATACCCATTCCTTTAAAAATCTTTTTTAAAATTGGTTTTATCATTTTTTTAAAAAAAAAGACCTTACGTTAATTCTTAGAAAAAAAATTAACGAGATACTACACAAAATGAAAAGTAAAGTATGTTTTGTTGGTTTGTAAAAAAATGTTTATTACAAAATTCGACTTTAATTTTTTTTTGTTTGTACAAATGTTTGAGGCCGCTTGAAAGTCGAAGCCTAAGCAACAATTTACATAGCTTTTTACTTGTAAATCTAACCCTGATAGGACAGTGTCAAAGCTAATGTTTTTAACACAAAGGGCACAAATATGCATAGAACGATCTCGCTCACTTGCTTTGATACCACATAATGACGTATCCCGCTAGCAATAATTGTTCTGCTACTATAAAATTTCTCGATAAACAGCTGCAAGTAGCATATATCATTATATCGGGCAGTAATATATGATTAATTTTACATTACTAGTTACAAGCGACCCAGATAAAGTAGCCATTTTGTAAAAATTCAGCGCCCTCTATAGTTCATGAAAAACGCGAATACCTTTTCTTGCAACAATACATCTAACAATCAGTGGCGTATTTAGAACGTAACGAGCCATGGGGGAAGGCCAGGTAACAATAGTATTTTAGAGCTGTCGACCTTTTTTTTTTCAAGGCAGAGAAATTCTTTACCGCAATATGGCGCTTCTAGAAATAGGCACATGTCATCATCTCTCGACATACATTATACTTTTTCTTTCGCTGTCCATAGCCCGACACGTGTTCCACAGCCATCTTGTATTGTCTCGCGCGCGTGGCATTCTGGGATCTCTCTTATGACTGGATCTACTTTCAAGAACACTCTTGAATCGATCGCGATTAAACCTCGATTGAAACGGTCGAGAGAGATCGCGCCAAGACATACTCCCTGACCTTGCTCACAATCTAGATTGAAATGCTCGGTGTAAACGGGGTATAAGGCCCTAGTTTAGTTGTATTACAGAGTATAATACGCATATTTTAATATATTTTTTAAAAAAAAAACAAACCCACTGAGAAATGTTCCGTGTGTTTAACAAGGTTCGGAAAACTGAAAATTTTAACAACGGGTTCGGCCGAACCTGTGCGAACCCACCGAATATCACCACTGGATATATCGCAAGAAAAAGTGTTGTATTTATTTCTAGCCAAAACTTCCATTTTGTTTGTCAGTGATTGTTAGGGAAAAATTTTCTGCTAGCTAACCCTTTGTTAAATATTTCGAATATCGCCACTGAATATAATAATTAAGCGGCCGGATGGCCAAGCGGTCAAGGTTAGCAGCCTGCCACCCTGGAGAACCTGGGAACGAACCTGGGAACGAATCCGGACGGGTCGAAAAATCCCCAGGAATTTTTCGGGGGGTGGTCCGTCCGGATATGTCGGTCCCCGTTTCTCACCACCCGGCCTCCCCATTGTGGGCCTGGCCGAACCCGTAATGGGCTTGCTATAAGAGGCCCTCTTAGTGCCGGTTGGAAAGAGGCGGAAAGAGTTAAAAAAAAAAAAGAATATATTAATATTATTAATATATATACATATTAATAAAAATGCCTTAACATTTTATGTATAAAATAATAACAGATAAACAAAAAGAAAATATACAATCTACATCAATGTCACACCAGAATCCAATTTTGCATTTTCTCACGCTAGAGCGAGGACTATATACTACAGTAAGACCCCGCTTGACGCGGGGGATGCGTTCCTAGACGACAAAGCGCTAAGCGAAACAGCGTTAAACGAGGTCATTTTAACAGAGAGTAAATAGGGATAGGTGAACACGCGACCAAAAATAAACAGATTTTACTTTAATTTTAGGTTATTTTTATATTAATTTGCATAATAATATATGTTAAATAACACATTAACATATGCACACAGAAATGTAAATTTCATTTTTCTTGTTTTTATGAAAAGGTCCTGGCTCTTCTGAAATTCTTAAGATCGCATTCAAAACACCTCGTTTTGCTTTTGCATTCCTTTCAAAATCTGGATCATTCGCTACCAAAGTTTTACTAAGGAAATCGGTAGAGAAATTCTTTGGGTTCTTCGTTTTCAGAATCTCTGTTTTTCAGTTCTACATGAATTCCTTCTTCTGCCAATTCTTGAAGGTCGTCGTTGGCAAGGCTCTGACTAGAAACCTGTGGTAACTCTTCAATATCCTGCTCGTCTGCATCTCCTAGTCTTGCTGTATATATTAGATTGACAATTTGGTCAACCTAATGATACAGCGATAGGCTCTTCTCGTTGAGAATTCTTGGATACCTTCAGCCATAACTTCTTCCACACTCTGTTCACTCATTTATCAGTTAATTCTTGCCATGCCAAGCCGATATTGTCTACGGCATCCATGATGTTATATTTTTTCCAAAATTGCACCAAACAAACGGAGATTTAAAGAAAGGACTCTTTTTTGCTACCTCTTACCGATTGGTTCGTGTTCGTAAATAATTGTATTATGTACGAATCGATGAAATGCCGCGATAATTAAAATCGGCATACATTTTGAGCTTTTTTTAAGGCTTCGAGCAGACCGCGTTATATCGAATCAGCGTTAAGCGAGGCAGCGTTAAGCGGGGTCTTACTGTACAAGGATAGCTAGATCCCTATTCTACAATATTAGCCAGGAATGAGAAGTTAGTGACGTCAGCACGAAACCTGACCTCTTTGTTTATGTATAGCAGCGTGTGCACGTGCTTAGTTTTCGCTTTAATATTCGTCCAATTTTGTTCTTAGCGAATGATTTATTTTAATATTTCTGTAATTGTTTATTTGACTAAGTTGTTTATAAGGTAAGATGATTTAAATTTAAGTCATTAGATATGTAAAGCTATATTTTCATGTTTAGGTGAAGGATAAAATGCCGGGTACTAGGTGTGTTGTGTATGGTTGCAATAATAACCTTCTTATAGTAAAAGCTAAAAAAGAAAATGTAACGTTTCACGTGTTTCCTAGACAAAAAGACTTAATTTCTAAAAGTATTAGGTCTGAATGGATTAATCGTTGCAAAAGGGGCGATAAATTTAATCCAGATACAAGTAGAATATGTTCTGTTCATTTTGTTCAAAGTGATTATGAAAGAGATTTACAAAATGAATTGTTGGGTAAGTCATAAGTACAGTTCATTCATATAAATTACTTGTTTTTGTGCGTGAACGTTTAATTTGCTTGTTTTAGTATAAAACTGCAGAATATTTTCTATTTTAGGTTTACCAGTTAGAAAGATTCTGAAGAAAACAGCTATCCCTACGTTAAATCTTCCCGATAGAATGAACCCAGCAGTTACGGAACGAGAAAGAAGTTCAAAAAGAAATCAAAAAGAAGTTAATGATCTTTTAACAAATAATGGTAATAATAGTAACAATCTTCAAGATGAATATCATTACGAAATTAAATATAAGAAGCTGTTAGAAGAATATAATGTTTTAAAATCAGAATATAAAAAAATGAAAGAAGTATAATCTTCTTTCAATTTTTCATATTCTGATTTTAAAACATTATATTCTTCTAAGAAAAGAATAAAAGTATCAAACGATTTATTACGATATTACAAAAGAAGAAATATCTATCGTCCAAATCTACAAAAATCTAACCAGATAACTACAGATTTGTTGACACGGGTCTTTACAAAAAATCAAATTTCATTACTATCAAAAAAAGAAAAAAACGAGTTAACTGGAACACAGAAAATATGTCTATAGCCTTAACATTAAGATATTACAGCAAAAATTCTACTTATATTTAAAAAATAAAATGCATTATCTTTTGCCATGTGTATCGTCTTTAAAGAAATGGGCATCTCGAGTAAATTTACGACAAGGGATATTAAAAGATGTCTTATTAATGTTGAAATTGGCTGGAGAAAATTGTACACCTTTTGAAAAAACAGTGGTGCTTTCATTTGATGAAGTGAAAATTAAGACAGTTGAAGAGTATGACGTCTCTGCAAATTAAGTTCTAGGACCTTACAATCAAATGCAAGTCGTCATAATAAGAGGTCTTTTTCAAATTGGAAGCAACCCGTTTATATCGGGTTTGATCAAAAAATGACAAGAGAGATACTTTTAAAAATAAGAGCAGAACTTTATTTACTATCGTTTAGTGTAGTAGCTTGCGTCAGTGACTGTAGTTGCAATAACATACGTTTATGGAAAGAATTAAATGTGAATATCAATGAAACGTTTTTCCTTCATCCAAATACAAAAAATCATGTATATATATTTGCAGATGCTTCTCATTTACTGAAATTATTGCGAAACTGGCTCATTGATGTAGGTTTTAAGTTTGAAGACGGTTCTGTAATAAATAAAACTCCATTGCAAGCCCTAACTTCTATTACTGATACCGAAGTGAATTTGTGTAGGAAAATTAATGAAAAACATTTAAACTGTCAAAAAAGCCAACGCCAAATTGGTAGCTCAGATTTTATCAAATACTGTGGCTACAGTTCTTTTATACTACCCAATCTCTCTGCCATTTTCTTGTCAGACAAGAAAATGGCAGAGATTGGGTAATTTTATTAGGGATGTAAATATGTGGTTCGACATTATTAATAGCTATGCACCAGGAGGTTCTGTTTCAAACAAAAATGGATATGGTGTAGACTTGGAATTACAAGAAGAACATTTAAATAAAATGATAAAAATGATCTCAACAATGAGAGCAAGTGGAAAAAATGCCCTCCAAGTTTTCCAGAAAGAAATGATAATCTCAATGAAATCGCTAATTGATCTTTTTCGAGAAATGAAATCGACTTTTGATATAAAATACATCTGCACTCACAAGTTAAATAAAGATTGTCTGGAAAACTTTTTTTTTTCAAATTAGAAGTCGGGGTCCTAATGAACATCTAAGCCCATCAAATGCTATATATAGGATTAGATTGATTATTTTAGGTAAGAATCCTGGTATTTTAGAGTCAAAAGTAAATACTACAGATCAAACACAACAGGAATATACCCAAAGTTTCAGAGAAAGCACATGTAGAAGCATCAAGTGAAAATACAGACCAATATACTGAATGTAAAACTATTTTTTCTTCAAATATATCTTCAGGAAACTCTACATGCAATCCAGACTTTAACATAACGAAAACTTTTATAAACCATAGGAAAGTTTAAAATATCCTAAAACTGTTTCAGAAGCGAAGCAACTAAAGAATTAACCAGGCATTTTGCTTTACAACTCTTTTCGAATAGCTTTATAGACTTTCCATATTTCCACCGAAATATTACAAGACATATTTCATTAACATGCTACCATTAAAGAAAATGCAGTCTTGTAATATTTCGGTGTAAATGATAATTGAATTAGAAATGCCTTGTGTGTTATGCGAAAAATGTATGTACGAATTTTGGGGCTACACTGCTATATAAAGGAATTTATATAAGATTTCAGTACTTAGATGTAACGAATAGAGTAAGGTTCGATAGAATTAAGTGGACGATAATCATTTTTGCATAATTTGGCCACGTAAAATGAAAAAATAGACACATTTATGTCGAATGGAAAATTTAATAAGGTTTCTTACATTTTTTTTTTTTTTTGGTCGTTAAGCAATTGTCATCATTGTTACAAAATACATTGTCGTTTGCATTGTTGAAGGCTAAATGACGAATTTTACAATAAAAATGGGGATTTCAGGGGGTTGGAAAGGGATTACATAGTTGTAAAGCAGAAAAATTGATTGGGAAGTGCAGGAAGCGATTATTTGTGTGTGTGCGTGTAAGAATAAATGAACGGACGCGCGTGAAACGGACTGGAGCAAGGTCCGGTGCAGCGTTCATATTTATATTATTTCTATTTTTGGTTTTTTGGTGGTCCAAGGGGGTTCTTCCAACGGGACAGTGGGCCCCAGGGCCGCCGATAAAGCGAAAATCCCACAGGGGGCCCGTTGGGCGGCTCAAGAACGGGATACGCCCGGAGAGCGGCCCAGCTACAAAAAAGGGGCCTGCAGGGCGGAACCGGAATCCGTATCTTAATCCGGAATCGACCAACTGCGAGTTCAGCGCAGGGCGCCGGATCCGCCCAACAAGCAGGCAGTTGTCCCGGGGAACCCCCCCGGCCGAGCAAAGGAGCTCGGATGCCTGTTGCATTACAGATTGTAAGCAACTGGCAATAATAAGTCTATTGTTGGCGCGCGGAATTGTTAATTAATTTAATAAAAGCCAAACAATTTTTCGCGCTTATTCCTGGTGTTTCACAAGTCTAAACCATTTATTTACAAAACTGCTTCTCAAATTTTAAAAGTTTTATTCGAATTCTCATCTGAAACGGGCTGCATTTGAAAAAATTGTACTGTACACCTATGAATTTCCACTGTCGCCGCCGTCTGTCCGGCTGTCTTCCATCGTAATCCGGAACAGCAGCGCTAGATAGAGAAGAGTCGTGAGCAGATGTGGAAACTATAGGGTCGGAAGGCCCCGATTAAATATATACGAACTTCCGATGCAAACCGATAGTCGCGTTATTTCAATTCAAACGTTTTCACTCAAAGGTGTTAGATAGACGTTAAAGGATAAGTATGATGCACACGGATAAGCCACTGGTAATTTCAGGCGGAGTGCACATATTTTAAATTAATTTCAAATACAATTAAAAATTGCAGTTTACAGTTTTCGCCCATCTGTCTTCAGTCTATAAACAATAAAATTGTTTTCTAGCATACAGTTAATAATTTTGCTTTTTAAACAAAGATGTAAAATATGAAAATAACTTAACAAAGGTACAATCCGCCACAGAGTTTTTGGGCCTGTCGCGATCGCGTAACATTGTTCTTTTATTTTTATATATGACGTCATCTATTAACATTCTGCTATTCAAATTAGTTAAGATATAATTATTTTTAATCGCTACATGTTCTACAAATTCCTGTAGATATACATGGTATTGTAGAAATAAAATTTTAATATTATTTTTACTGCATTGCGATTCGGTATTTTTTAATTTAAACTCCAACGGATCACTGGTGTTCTCTTCCGCACTTAATATTCCGTTAATTAATTAACTCATCTGCCCGTGTATTTCTGTAATCCGAGTACGGGCCACCGTGTAATTTTTTTACAAGATATTCTTCTAAGTAGAATTGCGAAAATGTACTAACGGTCTACATTTTCCCCCCTTCGGGTTTATGAGTTTTGAATGTAATTTCTAATATATGCGTTCTACTGTTTGATAGAATTTCAGTTGTGGAACACTCTTCTAGTTCTATAAAATCGTCATTCTTTCCCATTCGTTAGCAACTGAACTAAGTTATTCTGCTTTATCCGCCAGAAGAACAATTGTATTGTTTTGTTGTAGGCTTAGGGAAACATTTTCAACTCCTTCCTGTCGACCAACTGCCGAAATTTAAATTCGAAGAAACGCGTAATATTTTTTGTAATAAATAATATATTTTGAGACTTGAATATTTGAAAATAGTTTTTCTTTCGTATTCAAATTTCCGTTTTCCGCAGGAAATTCTTCTCCAAATTGCCGCGGGCCAAGTCTAAATGCAGCCTGTCAAATCTTTGGCGACTTGTCGCTGATTTCTGGTGTTTACGATTAGAATAATTTCCATGCGTTTCTTCTTAAGACCGCTCTCGCGCAAGAAAAATCACTACGGAAAAGAAAAGTAATGCGGAAAAAGAATACAGAAAAGTAATTCTATAGTGGTTCTGTGCGAAATATACATCGTGTCCTCGTCAGATCCGGAATAGAATTTACGCAATCGGATATTATTGTAATGACGTCACGGCCGAGATGGAAGAAAACGTTATTGTAGCATTTAGTTGGCATGTATGCGTGTCGATGGATGGAATCTCTTCTATAGACGATTGCATAAAATTCCGATTTCTCTTTTACTTCAAATACTATATTCTTTCGAACCTCTTTATTATGCAGTGGTGATGACGTAAATCTATACTCGATTGCTATCGGTGCAAGAAAGTCCTTTTCCCTATTGCGTAAAAAGAAAGTTAGACACGATTTTCTGCACTGGTTTTGTGGTACGGAAAGTAAAAAATTTCTCTAAATACGTTTTCCGCAATTTTTTCCTTAAGGGGCTTTACTCAAAACCATTATCTGCCTATAAAGAAATAAACAAAAATCGACACAAATCTTACGGTTCTAAGATTTAGTAGACACTCTGATAACACAGTACGATTTAAAATCCATCCGCACTGGGCTTGGAAACGACGGGCGCTTCCAGGAACGAAATAATGACTTGGCGCGTCCAAAGATACAAAGTAAACATGACGTCGGCAAATCAGCCCAGCCACTTAGGGGCGAAGACCCTTTACCATCGCACTATATAATCCATACCTAGCTAACGTGGGAGAGAGGCAGAGAGAGATTTCCTATTCAGAATACAACTAAAATGCGCGGTTATTAGAATCGCAATTGCCGAAACACAGTCTATAAGAAATAGGGGATAGAAGAATCAATATATAAGTTATATTAACATAACGAAAACTTTTATAAACCATAGGAAAGTTTAAAATATCCTAAAACTGTTTCAGAAGCGAAGCAACTAAAGAATTAACCAGGCATTTTGCTTTACAACTCTTTTCGAATAGCTTTATAGACTTTCCATATTTCCACCGAAATATTACAAGACATATTTCATTAACATGCTACCATTAAAGAAAATGCAGTCTTGTAATATTTCGGTGTAAATGATAATTGAATTAGAAATGCCTTGTGTGTTATGCGAAAAATGTATGTACGAATTTTGGGGCTACACTGCTATATAAAGGAATTTATATAAGATTTCAGTACTTAGATGTAACGAATAGAGTAAGGTTCGATAGAATTAAGTGGACGATAATCATTTTTGCATAATTTGGCCACGTAAAATGAAAAAATAGACACATTTATGTCGAATGGAAAATTTAATAAGGTTTCTTACATTTTTTTTTTTTTTTGGTCGTTAAGCAATTGTCATCATTGTTACAAAATACATTGTCGTTTGCATTGTTGAAGGCTAAATGACGAATTTTACAATAAAAATGGGGATTTCAGGGGGTTAGAAAGGGATTACATAGTTGTAAAGCAGAAAAATTGATTGGGAAGTGCAGGAAGCGATTATTTGTGTGTGTGCGTGTAAGAATAAATGAACGGACGCGCGTGAAACGGACTGGAGCAAGGTCCGGTGCAGCGTTCATATTTATATTATTTCTATTTTTGGTTTTTTGGTGGTCCAAGGGGGTTCTTCCAACGGGACAGTGGGCCCCAGGGCCGCCGATAAAGCGAAAATCCCACAGGGGGCCCGTTGGGCGGCTCAAGAACGGGATACGCCCGGAGAGCGGCCCAGCTACAAAAAAGGGGCCTGCAGGGCGGAACCGGAATCCGTATCTTAATCCGGAATCGACCAACTGCGAGTTCAGCGCAGGGCGCCGGATCCGCCCAACAAGCAGGCAGTTGTCCCGGGGAACCCCCCCGGCCGAGCAAAGGAGCTCGGATGCCTGTTGCATTACAGATTGTAAGCAACTGGCAATAATAAGTCTATTGTTGGCGCGCGGAATTGTTAATTAATTTAATAAAAGCCAAACAATTTTTCGCGCTTATTCCTGGTGTTTCACAAGTCTAAACCATTTATTTACAAAACTGCTTCTCAAATTTTAAAAGTTTTATTCGAATTCTTATCTGAAACGGGCTGCATTTGAAAAAATTGTACTGTACACCTATGAATTTCCACTGTCGCCGCCGTCTGTCCGGCTGTCTTCCATCGTATATCCGGAACAGCAGCGCTAGATAGAGAAGAGTCGTGAGCAGATGTGGAAACTATAGGGTCGGAGAGGCCCCGATTAAATATATACGAACTTCCGATGCAAACCGATAGTCGCGTTATTTCAATTCAAACGTTTTCACTCAAAGGTGTTAGATAGACGTTAAAGGATAAGTATGATGCACACGGATAAGCCACTGGTAATTTCAGGCGGAGTGCACATATTTTAAATTAATTTCAAATACAATTAAAAATTGCAGTTTACAGTTTTCGCCCATCTGTCTTCAGTCTATAAACAATAAAATTGTTTTCTAGCATACAGTTAATAATTTTGCTTTTTAAACAAAGATGTAAAATATGAAAATAACTTAACAAAGGTACAATCCGCCACAGAGTTTTTGGGCCTGTCGCGATCGCGTAACATTGTTCTTTTATTTTTATATATGACGTCATCTATTAACATTCTGCTATTCAAATTAGTTAAGATATAATTATTTTTAATCGCTACATGTTCTACAAATTCCTGTAGATATACATGGTATTGTAGAAATAAAATTTTAATATTATTTTTACTGCATTGCGATTCGGTATTTTTTAATTTAAACTCCAACGGATCACTGGTGTTCTCTTCCGCACTTAATATTCCGTTAATTAATTAACTCATCTGCCCGTGTATTTCTGTAATCCGAGTACGGGCCACCGTGTAATTTTTTTACAAGATATTCTTCTAAGTAGAATTGCGAAAATGTACTAACGGTCTACATTTTCCCCCCTTCGGGTTTATGAGTTTTGAATGTAATTTCTAATATATGCGTTCTACTGTTTGATAGAATTTCAGTTGTGGAACACTCTTCTAGTTCTATAAAATCGTCATTCTTTCCCATTCGTTAGCAACTGAACTAAGTTATTCTGCTTTATCCGCCAGAAGAACAATTGTATTGTTTTGTTGTAGGCTTAGGGAAACATTTTCAACTCCTTCCTGTCGACCAACTGCCGAAATTTAAATTCGAAGAAACGCGTAATATTTTTTGTAATAAATAATATATTTTGAGACTTGAATATTTGAAAATAGTTTTTCTTTCGTATTCAAATTTCCGTTTTCCGCAGGAAATTCTTCTCCAAATTGCCGCGGGCCAAGTCTAAATGCAGCCTGTCAAATCTTTGGCGACTTGTCGCTGATTTCTGGTGTTTACGATTAGAATAATTTCCATGCGTTTCTTCTTAAGACCGCTCTCGCGCAAGAAAAATCACTACGGAAAAGAAAAGTAATGCGGAAAAAGAATACAGAAAAGTAATTCTATAGTGGTTCTGTGCGAAATATACATCGTGTCCTCGTCAGATCCGGAATAGAATTTACGCAATCGGATATTATTGTAATGACGTCACGGCCGAGATGGAAGAAAACGTTATTGTAGCATTTAGTTGGCATGTATGCGTGTCGATGGATGGAATCTCTTCTATAGACGATTGCATAAAATTCCGATTTCTCTTTTACTTCAAATACTATATTCTTTCGAACCTCTTTATTATGCAGTGGTGATGACGTAAATCTATACTCGATTGCTATCGGTGCAAGAAAGTCCTTTTCCCTATTGCGTAAAAAGAAAGTTAGACACGATTTTCTGCACTGGTTTTGTGGTACGGAAAGTAAAAAATTTCTCTAAATACGTTTTCCGCAATTTTTTCCTTAAGGGGCTTTACTCAAAACCATTATCTGCCTATAAAGAAATAAACAAAAATCGACACAAATCTTACGGTTCTAAGATTTAGTAGACACTCTGATAACACAGTACGATTTAAAATCCATCCGCACTGGGCTTGGAAACGACGGGCGCTTCCAGGAACGAAATAATGACTTGGCGCGTCCAAAGATACAAAGTAAACATGACGTCGGCAAATCAGCCCAGCCACTTAGGGGCGAAGACCCTTTACCATCGCACTATATAATCCATACCTAGCTAACGTGGGAGAGAGGCAGAGAGAGATTTCCTATTCAGAATACAACTAAAATGCGCGGTTATTAGAATCGCAATTGCCGAAACACAGTCTATAAGAAATAGGGGATAGAAGAATCAATATATAAGTTATATTAACATAACGAAAACTTTTATAAACCATAGGAAAGTTTAAAATATCCTAAAACTGTTTCAGAAGCGAAGCAACTAATCCATTGGGTTGTGGGGAACGTCACTCTCCACATCTTAACAGTCGTAACGAACCCCAGGTGGTAAGAGTTATTACTTCCTGGAACGGGACCGGACTCACCCTGTGGGACCTTTTGGTCAGCCAGTTGCCTTTTGTTAGCCACATCGTCGAGTCATGTAACTGTTACGCGAGCAGAAAATAAACGTAGTTTTGTTACTGTTCGTCTCATTCGTTTTTAATCGCGCGGAGTGACGAGAAGCAAAATTAATAGCAGTAAAAACACTACATTGGTGACCCGAACCCGGACTAATAACGTAATTCAACTAAGAAAACTACCGAATCCACCCATTGGAACCTTCATCAGGTACGTCGTTCTTCCTTGTTCACGACTTCAATCGTCAGATCATGGCCGAGATTGGAGCAGTAAAAATCCCTCCGTACAACTTTTCCGACCCAGCCTTATGGTTCCACATGTGCGAAAGCACATTTGCTCTAGGATCTCCAAAGCCGATCACGGAAAGTGCCACAAAGTTCAACTACGTAGTGGCTCATTTACCACCGGAAGTCGCATCAACGGTTAGAGACATTATTATTTCTCCGGACCGTACAGACCCGTACGGTCACATAAAGGTGGAACTTATTAAACGATCCGGCGAATCGTCTCAACAAGAGTTACGAAAACTATTGGCCGGAGAACAGCTAGGAGACCGCAAACCTTCCGAACTACTACGTGTTCTAAAGCGTCGGGCGGAAAATTTTCAAATCCCGGACGCAGTTATACTAGAGTTATTCATACAACATCTTCCGACTTCCGTCCAATCTATCCTAGCCGCCATTACCCCACTCGACGTAGACAAAGCAGCGGAAGTAGCGGACCGCGTGGTGGAAGTAACCCCTGCAACGATATCTTCAGTGTCGCAACCTGAGAAGCCCGATACCTTAACCAACAAAATACTAGTCGAAATAGATAAACTTAACAAGCGAATCGATAAACTAACGCAGGCACGTCGGGATCGCAGCGACCATTTTTCTCGACGCTCCCGCAGTAGTTCAGGACATCGCAACAATTCCACTCACCGCAGTATCAACAACTACTGCTGGTACCACAACCGTTTTGGCGCAAAGGCACAAAAATGTACTCCGCCGTGTAGTTTTCCAACAAACGAGAGCGGCGAAGCGTAGAGGCGACATGCACTTTGCCGGAGCAATCTCGTCGCCTGTTCATCCTAGACAAGAGAACGAACGTAAACTTTCTCGTCGACACAGGTTCCGACGTATCAATATTTCCAGCCTCCTCGTCACAAAAGAAGCGCGCATCTCAAATGACCTTGATGGCAGCAAACACAACTGCAATTCATGTCTACGACCAACGAACACTCACTCTCGATTTTGGGTTAAAGAAAATTTTTCGTTGGAAATTCCTTATTGGCAACGTGTCAACAGCAATAATAGGCGCAGATTTCTTGTATCACTTCCATTTGGTACCGAATCTTAGACGAAAATGTCTCACAGACGTTCAGACAAAGGTAAACTCTCCAGGCAAATTATTAGAAACCTCCATCCACTCTATCAAGATAACGACCAACGACTCCATATATCATAAGATATTGGAAGAATTTCCTGAGATCACCAGACCTCCACGTCCTAACCAACCCGTAAAACACAACGTTGTACATCACATAGAAACTGTTGGTCAGCCCGTAACTGCGAAACCACGTCGCCTAGCACCCGATAGGCTTAAAATCGCTAAGGCCGAATTCGATAAGATGATAGCTCTCGGCCATATGCGAACATCAAAAAGCAATTACGCATCACCACTCCACATGGTCACCAAGAAAAACAGTTCAGATTGGCGACCCGTGGGAGATTATCGTGCTCTAAACGCACAAACCATAAAGGACAGATACAGCGTTCCAAACATCGCAGATTTCACATCGGAACTGCACGGAACACAAATCTTCTCTCACATAGACTTAATCAAGGCCTATCATCAAATACCCATCTACCCACCGCACGTGCACAAAACAGCTATAACGACACCGTTTGGTCTCTTCGAGAGTACCAGGATGCAATTCGGATTGTGCAACGCATCCGCAACATTTCAACGGTTCATCGACGAAGTAACCAGAGGACTCCCCTTTGCATATGCTTTCGTCGATGACATATTAATAGCGTCACGCTCCCAGGAAGAACACATCTCGCATCTTCGCGACTTATTCCAACGCCTCCAAGAATATGGGTTAACCATAAATCCGTCGAAATGCACCTTCGGCGTACCATTAATCGAATTTCTCGGATTCAAGGTCTCGGGAAAGGGTCTGGAACCACTCCCTGATAGAGTCAGAGCCATCCGAGAATTTCCCAAACCTTCGTCTCTCACTCAACTTAGACGATTCTTAGGCGTAATAAATTTCTACAGGAGATGCATCCCTCGAGCGGCGCACACCCTCGCCCCGCTAGTGCAGCTACTAGAAGGAAAAAAGAACGGGAAACGTACGTCACTCACTCGGAAAGCAGAATCACGATCTCTGCAATGGTCAGAAGCGGCAGAACAATCCTTCGTATCAGCTAAGGAAGCACTGTCCAAAGCCACACTTCTCCACCATCCACTACCCGGAGCTAAACTATGCATATGGGTAGATGCGTCAGACGTAGCGGTTGGAGGAGCACTGATGCAATACAACAGGAAATGGGAACCCATCGCCTTTATCTCAGCGAAACTGGCACCAAATCAACGCAACTGGTCAGCTTACGACAGAGAACTATTGGCAATATACACATCAATAAAACGATTTCGCCACATGCTAGAAGGCCGTGAATTCACGATCTACACGGATCAAAAACCGCTCATATATGCCTTCAAACAAAAACCAGATAAATGTTCACCACGACAAATGCGGCATCTCGATTTTATATCCCAATTCTCTACGGATATACGTCATATTCCGGGCACAGCTAACACGATAGCAGACGCGCTCTCCCGCATCGAGATAGATTCGATCACCTCTGCTTCTCCTGTAGACTTCCGAGAGCTAGCCACAACGCAAGCTACAGATTCGGAACTTCATCAATTGTTAAAGGATCCTATGTCGCTCAAATTAGAGCCGAAATCCTTTCCACCTAACGAAATCGACCTATACTGTGACACATCATCCGGAACACCTCGCCCCTTCGTGCCGCATAATCTCCGACGAACCATTTTCGACCATCTACATGGACTTTCTCATCCAGGAGCAACAGCAACCACTAAGCTAATTTCAAGCCGTTATGTTTGGCCGGGCATGCGGAAGGACATCCGTCAGTGGGCACGACATTGCATCCCCTGCCAGAAATCGAAAATTCACCGCCACGCCTGGACACCGATAGGAAAGTTTACACTTCCGGAAGCAAGATTTTCCCATCTTCACATGGATCTGATAGGACCACTTCCGCCAGCTGACGGGAAACACTACTGCCTTACAGTGATCGACCGTTTTACCAGATGGCCAGAGGTCATCCCAATTGCCGACATATCTGCTGAGACGGTATGCCGAGCCTTTTTCTCAGGTTGGATCGCAAGATTCGGATGCCCTACTACGATCACCACCGATCAAGGACGTCAGTTCGAATCGAACCTCTTCCGAGAACTGACCAGACTTCTCGGCACCAATCGCATCCATTCGGCAGCATACCATCCCCGATCAAACGGTTTAATAGAACGATTACATAGACACCTGAAGGCATCGCTAATGGCACACGAATCCTCCAAATGGACCGACGCCCTTCCGGTAGTCCTCCTGGGAATTCGTTCAGCACTTAAAGCCGATATAGGCGCAACAGTAGCTGAACTGTTATATGGTACCCCGTTAAAATTACCAGCTGACATCATTAGCCCCGACACCCCACGAATTTCTTGCGAATCTTTTGTCAGCCAACTAAAAACCCACATGGCCAATCTGAAACCGTTAGCAACTTCCGCTCATTCCACAGAGAAAATTTTCATTCATCCAGAACTAAAAGAGTGTACACATATTTTCTTAAGATTCGACGCAAACCGACCTCCTCTTCGTCAACCTTACTCAGGCCCATACAAAGTGCTAGAAAAACACGACAAAACACTAGTAATTGACATCCAAGGTCGCAAATCCACCGTCTCAATTGACAGAGTAAAACCAGCGTATATCTTACAGGACGAACCACTTCAGAAATCTAGTATAAAACCCGTCCAATCAAGACCATCACAGACACCATCTTCATCTGCAACAGCGAATAACAAAAAACTGGAAACGACCTCCAAAAAAGATCAAACTGTTACCACGAGATCAGGCCGTCATGTTCATTTTCCTAAAAGACTAGTCACCATAATGTAACGTTAAGCGATTCGTTCGACATCAGTTCTATCGCTCGTCCCTCACTGGGGGATACTCTGTGGGGAACGTCACTCTCCACATCTTAACAGTCGTAACGAACCCCAGGTGGTAAGAGTTATTACTTCCTGGAACGGGACCGGACTCACCCTGTGGGACCTTTTGGTCAGCCAGTTGCCTTTTGTTAGCCACATCGTCGAGTCATGTAACTGTTACGCGAGCAGAAAATAAACGTAGTTTTGTTACTGTTCGTCTCATTCGTTTTTAATCGCGCGGAGTGACGAGAAGCAAAATTAATAGCAGTAAAAACACTACAAGAATTAACCAGGCATTTTGCTTTACAACTCTTTTCGAATAGCTTTATAGACTTTCCATATTTCCACCGAAATATTACAAGACATATTTCATTAACATGCTACCATTAAAGAAAATGCAGTCTTGTAATATTTCGGTGTAAATGATAATTGAATTAGAAATGCCTTGTGTGTTATGCGAAAAATGTATGTACGAATTTTGGGGCTACACTGCTATATAAAGGAATTTATATAAGATTTCAGTACTTAGATGTAACGAATAGAGTAAGGTTCGATAGAATTAAGTGGACGATAATCATTTTTGCATAATTTGGCCACGTAAAATGAAAAAATAGACACATTTATGTCGAATGGAAAATTTAATAAGGTTTCTTACATTTTTTTTTTTTTTTGGTCGTTAAGCAATTGTCATCATTGTTACAAAATACATTGTCGTTTGCATTGTTGAAGGCTAAATGACGAATTTTACAATAAAAATGGGGATTTCAGGGGGTTGGAAAGGGATTACATAGTTGTAAAGCAGAAAAATTGATTGGGAAGTGCAGGAAGCGATTATTTGTGTGTGTGCGTGTAAGAATAAATGAACGGACGCGCGTGAAACGGACTGGAGCAAGGTCCGGTGCAGCGTTCATATTTATATTATTTCTATTTTTGGTTTTTTGGTGGTCCAAGGGGGTTCTTCCAACGGGACAGTGGGCCCCAGGGCCGCCGATAAAGCGAAAATCCCACAGGGGGCCCGTTGGGCGGCTCAAGAACGGGATACGCCCGGAGAGCGGCCCAGCTACAAAAAAGGGGCCTGCAGGGCGGAACCGGAATCCGTATCTTAATCCGGGAATCGACCAACTGCGAGTTCAGCGCAGGGCGCCGGATCCGCCCAACAAGCAGGCAGTTGTCCCGGGGAACCCCCCCGGCCGAGCAAAGGAGCTCGGATGCCTGTTGCATTACAGATTGTAAGCAA
Organism: Centruroides vittatus; assembly: GCF_030686945.1. NCBI lineage: Eukaryota > Metazoa > Arthropoda > Arachnida > Scorpiones > Buthidae > Centruroides > Centruroides vittatus. The sequence continues at coordinate 4,202,990 of NW_027122703.1, forward strand.
CTGGCAATAATAAGTCTATTGTTGGCGCGCGGAATTGTTAATTAATTTAATAAAAGCCAAACAATTTTTCGCGCTTATTCCTGGTGTTTCACAAGTCTAAACCATTTATTTACAAAACTGCTTCTCAAATTTTAAAAGTTTTATTCGAATTCCCATCTGAAACGGGCTGCATTTGAAAAAAATTGTACTGTACACCTATGAATTTCCACTGTCGCCGCCGTCTGTCCGGCTGTCTTCCATCGTAATCCGGAACAGCAGCGCTAGATAGAGAAGAGTCGTGAGCAGATGTGGAAACTATAGGGTCGGAAGGCCCCGATTAAATATATACGAACTTCCGATGCAAACCGAAAGTCGCGTTATTTCAATTCAAACGTTTTCACTCAAAGGTGTTAGATAGACGTTAAAGGATAAGTATGATGCACACGGATAAGCCACTGGTAATTTCAGGCGGAGTGCACATATTTTAAATTAATTTCAAATACAATTAAAAATTGCAGTTTACAGTTTTCGCCCATCTGTCTTCAGTCTATAAACAATAAAATTGTTTTCTAGCATACAGTTAATAATTTTGCTTTTTAAACAAAGATGTAAAATATGAAAATAACTTAACAAAGGTACAATCCGCCACAGAGTTTACACCGAATTTTGGGCCTGTCGCGATCGCGTAACATTGTTCTTTTATTTTTATATATGACGTCATCTATTAACATTCTGCTATTCAAATTAGTTAAGATATAATTATTTTTAATCGCTACATGTTCTACAAATTTCTGTAGATATACATGGTGTTGTAGAAATAAAATTTTAATATTATTTTTACTGCATTGCGATTCGGTATTTTTTAATTTAAACTCCAACGGATCACTGGTGTTCTCTTCCGCACTTAATATTCCGTTAATTAACACAATTTCTGGAGAAACTCCTCGCGATGCTTTCGAGTATATAGCAGGATATCTTGTTTATAAATATAAAGAAAAACTTTCAAACTTGGGTACTTCCACTAGCAAAATTAAAAATTATCACAACTATTGCATTTTATCGTGGGTGCAGCATTTATCTTATAGAGAGCTTGTTAAACTTACTGATGAATGGCTAGCAAAAATTATAGAATGGAATAAATATTTCGAAATATATCATGGTGAATCGTATAAAAAAAGACCCTGGAGTTGTACAGAATTTGTCAGTGGAAATAGCAAAACAAGAAAGCATTTTACCGTTTTTTTTAATAAAAGATTTTTGTAAATTAAGAACTATAATAAGAATTAATTATAGAAATCTTAAACAAGAAAAATGTAAAATATTGAAAAGAATGCCTTCTGAAAATGGTAATTGTCGAAAAAAATTTAAAAAGTTAAGTAAGTTAACTACATAATAAAAAATATAGCTCATTAATTTATTAAAAAACGTATTAGCCAAAAGACTTGTAAATTTATTTGCGTACACTTATTAAATCCGAAAATTGTATAGTAGTTTACAGTTAGTAGTAATTTAGTAATTAATTAAGAAATGATTTAGTATTGTATCGTATTTTGTTATTTGAAAGCATCTGTCATGTTGAAGTAGAGGGCTTGCTGTGACGTCACATAGATCCAAGGTCACGCTAACAAATATACGGGATCTGGCTATCCTTGTAGTATGTAGTATATAGTTTTTGACGCTAGAGACATTAACAATCCTTAGATGTTAACAAAAAAGAAGAAAGAAAGAATCCCAATATGGGTTCAGTCAAACCCACAATGGGACAGCCGGGTAGTGAGGGACGGGTCCGACATATCCAGCCGGAATATGTCGGGCCCCGAAAAATTCCTGGTTATTCGATTCTTGTTCTTGTTCTTGTTTGTGGGTTTATGTTGGAAGGTATGGCCGTTGTCGGCTTTTCTTCCGATGCGCCGCCTGGTGGCTAGGCGAAGCGGCCGGTCTTATATATGTACCGCTCAAGGGCTGAGATGTGGTGGCTCGGGTCTAAACCCGCGTGTGGCCAGTAAAGTTGGCTGAGGTGGCGAGTCTGGTTCAGGTCCAAAGAAAGGGCTTGGCCCAACTCCTGACGGGCCTCGTTGTACGCCGGACACACCAGCCAAAAATGATCGGGGGATTCCTCCTGCCCGCAGTGCTGGCAGTCCGGTGAGCGGCTAAGGTGACGAGAAAAAAGGAAAGATTGAAGAGGCGCCGTATTAGTACGTAGCCTCGCCAAAAGCGATTCCGCACGGCGCGAGGAGGCCAGATGGTAAGGCCAAGGGGAGAACGGCCGGAGGTGCTTCCCTCCCCTTGTGCCGGAGAGCAGCCGACCAATTGTCGGTGAGGGCGAGCACGATCTTGTCCCTGTTGAGCCGACGTAGAGTCTCTCGGGGTAAGGGAATGGCGCCAGGAACCAGTAAGATCGGTGTGACTGGCTGCCCTATCGGCCGCTTCGTTAATCTGAATGCCCGAATGTCCTGGGATCCAAACGAGGTCCAGGGGGGCGGGGAACCTGCTGACAATAGATGCAATGTCTGAGATAATGGCCGTCGATGAGAAAGAGACGTTCGTGATTGCCTGCAGGACAGAGCGGCTGTCTGAAAAAATTACGGTCGGACGATTATATTGGGAGGCGATCATCAGCGCTCGCTGAATCCCGATTGCCTCTGCCGTGAAAACGCTGCAGGCGTCGTGGAGACGCCAAGTCTCCCGGATACCCTCGCTCGGAATGACGATGCCGATCTGCGTCCTGAGAGTAGTTTTCGATGCATCAGTACCGATGCAGAACCTGTCGTACCAAAGTTTAGCGTGGAGCTCAGAGTAAAGGCTTTTCAAGCCCTCGGCGTGATCCGCACCCGCTGCGGACCACTCATTGAGGTGGACCTTGGGCCGGATCTGATCTGCACACGGAGGGTGGAAATTCTGGCGGTAAAGGCTGGCGACCGGGAGACTCTCCTTAGCGAAATGGGTAAAGACCCGGGCGACGTAAGGAGACTGAAAGCGGCGCCAATGGTGAGAGGCCAGACTGGGAGCCGCCTGGAAAAGGTGGAACAGAGGGCTTGATGGACCCCGAGATAAGTGTGTTACCGCATGCATTATCGCTCTGTGGCGAAGACGAAGCTGAAGCGGGATATACCCGGATTCCGTATAGAGAGAGATCAGGGGAGTCGATTTGGGGACCCCCAGCGCGGTACGAAGGGCCTCGTGTAATGGGCGCTCCATACGGCTAATGCTGGAGGGCGGAGCCCCCTCCAGGAGCGGGGCGCCAAATTCCGCCATTGGGCGAAGCACCGAGTAGACAAGGTGCAAGAGGTCGGCGGTCCGAGCCCCATTTCGGCGGGAAGCAAAGTATTTTAAGTAGGAGCAGGACCGCGTTAGTTTGGTCCGGAGAAATTGGGCATGGTTGTCCCAAGTGAAAGTATGTGAGAGTTGGAGGCCCAAAACTCGGACTACCCTTTGCTGGGGGATGGTCCCCGAACTGAGGGTGAAAGATAAAGGTGAGCGATTGGTTTTGGCCGAAAAATCGATGGATGCGCTCTTGGTTGCAGAAAAGGACATGCTCCACCCCGACGCCCAATGTTCCAAGTGGTCTAAAGCTTGTTGGGCGCGGGCGTGGGCCTTGGTAGGGCTCGAGCTAGCAGAGAGAAGAAAGATGTCATCGGCATAAACTATCACCGAAACATCCGGTGGAATAGACCTCCAGAGATCGGCCATATATAAGGTAAACAGGAGGGGGCCAGTACGCTCCCCTGAGGGATACCTTGCCGGAACGGGTGGGGATGGGAGAGGATACCACGCCAGCGAACCTGGAATTGGCGGTCTAGCAGAAATGCTTTTAGCCAAGAAAGAAACCTGCCCCCGATGCCATAAGACCGGATCTTGGCCAGGAGGCCCTGCTGGCTGACCGAGTCGTAGGCCCCCTCCAAGTCGAGGGCCAACAGAAAAACCCACTTCCGTTGGGCCCGAGCCATTGCGACCTGATGGTGAAGGAGGAGCAAAGCTTCCTCGGCGCCCCGATAGGGCAGGAACCCAAAGTGGTGTGGGTGGAAAAAGGTGGAATTAGACGCAGAAATATGGAAACGGTGCAGAACCATACGTTCGAAGAGTTTGGCCATGTGGGAAGTTAGAGAAATTGGCCGGTATGAGGCGCAGTTAGTCGCCGGGCGGCCCGGTTTGCGAATAGGAATTATGTGGGCTAACTTCCACTCCTGGGGGCATGTCCCCGCCAACCATGCACTGTTAAAGGCAGCCAGGAGGGCTGCGAGGCCCGACGGGGGGAGTGCACAAATGGCCTGGGCCTGGATGCGGTCCGGGCCCGGAGTGGTTGGGCGAAGGCCCCGAAGGGCCCGAAGCAACTCCGCTGGACGGAACGGGCCGTCCTCTAGGGTAAGCTGATCGTTGTGGTTCGCTGTGATTGGGGCGAACGCGCCCGATGGGCGGTTCCGACCAAAATAGGCCGCCAGCGCCTCTGCTTGCTGGGCTGGCGAAGTAATCTCTTCCGTCGTACGCAAAATGAGGTGGGACGTTGGCGCTTCCGCGGGCGTGCGGAGGCGACGAAAAATTCTATAGATCGTAGACGGAGAAGGAGGGGAGGAGCAGAGTCGGCCCCACCACTCCCGACGCGCTTGCCGGGATTGCCGGCGGAGTAGGGCGCTGAGACGTTTGTAGTGAGTCCAAAGGGCCAAGGAGGCAGATTGGCGGGCTTTACGAAATGCCCTTCGTTTCTTTGCCCGAAGGAGGCTACACGCCGGAGTCCACCAAGGTGGGGACCCAGGGGGAGGAGGGGCGCGCCACACTGAACAGTCCTCCACAGCCTCCCGAAGCAGGCCGGCAAACTGGGAGTACGAGGGGGGGCGAAGGGCCAGTGAAGAGATGGAGTTCTCGAAACGGGTGGGGAAGCCGGACCAGTCAGTACTACAGCGAAAACGTACCCGAGGCCCCTGTCGGTGTGCTAGAGCGGTAATGGAAAGGGAGACTGGGGCATGATCGCTTGATAGAGTGTCTGAGAGGACGTCCCAAGTAGTCGAGCCGAGCAAGTCCGGAGAGCAAAATGATAAGTCGAGGGCTGAGGCGCTAGAGGCACTGAACCGGGTAGGAACCCCCGAGTTCAGGCAACAAAGATCTGCTGTGGAAAACCAATCGAAGAGCGCGCGTCCCGCCGTGTCGGGGTGGGTGCAGCCATCGTCCCAGTAGGGATGGTGCGCGTTCCAATCGCCGCAGATGATCCGAGGGCGAAAGCCGTCGCGAAGCAAAGAGTCTAGATCCATGTCCGGCTGAACGCCTTGAGGGGCGTAGACGTTCACGAGGGAAAAAGGGCCCCCCGGGAGAAAGATCCTGAGCTCCTGGGTCTCCAGGCCCGCGATTCCCGGGCCGGCCGGGAGGAGGCGCGCGGGAATGGCCGTTGCCACCGCCGCTAAAAGACCGCCGCCGCGGGAATTGGGACGGTCACACCGGAAAATGGTGAACCCAGGGAGGGAGAAGGAGGCTGACGGGACAAGCCACGTCTCCTGGATTAAAAGGACGTCTACCCCGCGGAGCCATGGTTCCGCCAAAAGAAAGTCCTTTTTTGCGCGTAGGCCTTGGGCGTTCCAGTGAACGATGCGAAGGGCCGAATTGAATTGGGCCGGACTAGGCATTATGTGCCGATTGCGCTGACTGACGGTGACGAAGTTTTACCTTTTCCGCCAGGTTGGCAGCGCCAAAGTCTTCCAATGAAACCGTCCGGGTTGGGCCGGGCAGGAAGGAAAGGTCCATGTCCGATGCTGGCCCGTCTGAATCGGAAGTAGCCTTTGGGGCCGCCTTCCTCTGTTTATTCCCTTTTTTCTTTCTAGGCGGGCCAGAGAGCGTAGGGCGTTCCTCCCGCTGTGGCGGACGTTTTTGAGCCTGGGAGGTAGGTAATTGTTGGGGTTGCAACGAGTTGTTCTCGGGGAGAGGGAGTTCCGATTCCCTAGTGGGAGGGGTAGACCGAAATTCTGATCTAATTTGTCGGAGTTCTGCCCGTAGCGAGTCGATAGCCGCTTCCAGCCGGGCGATTCGCCGAGTCAAGGATTGGTGGTCCGGGCCCCGTGCTGAGTCGGCCTGATGGGTAGTCTCTACCCTACCGCTGGAACCACTCTTGGCCTCCGGGACCTGGAGGGGTTTAGGCTTTGCCGCCACCTGGGCATATGATGGTTGCTCCGCAGGCCAGAGACGCTTAGCCTCCACATGAGAGCAGCGGTGGATGACACTCAATTTGAGTAGCCGCGCTTCCGAGAGGTAAGCCGGGCAGTTGGACGAGTCCGCTCGGTGAGGGCCCCCGCAGCGAACGCACTTCTCCGCCGGGCGCGAGCACCCCGTGGGGTCGTGGTCCTCCCCGCAGTTTAGGCAACGACGGCGCCCACGGCAAGAAGCCGGAGCGTGGCCGAAAGTAAGACAGCGCCCACAGAATCTGGGCTTAGGGTAGAAACGCTCACAGCGAAACCGCTGATAGTACAGTTTCACCGACTCGATCGGGTCCGCACTGGCAACGGAGAAGTAAACTGTCGTACTCGGGGTCACCTCTGCCCGGTCGATGAATTTCCGCGTGAAGCGGCGCACCTCGACAACAGGCAACATGGCCTCCGTGAGCATATCGTAAATCTCGGACACGGTTAGCGAGACATCCACTCCTCTCAAGAGATATGCCGTTTGGGAGCATTCCGGGGCCAACCTGCCCCGCACCGACAAGTCCCCAAGAGACGTCAGGGCGAGAGCCGTTTGGGCGGTGGGGAAGTCTCTTGTTTTCAACAGAAGAAGCCCACTTCTGGAATAACGAACGTCCTCGATGAGCTCCGGGCGTGGGAATCGCGTCCGGAGTGCGGCGTGTAGCTCGGCCAGACGTAAACGACGAAGGGGGCCCTGGCCCTCCAGGAAGATTGTGAACAAGAAGTCCGATGGGAGGGACGGCCGAATAGAGCGGAGTTTATCCGCCTCCGCGAAAGGAGCCAAATACCGCAGTCCCGAGGGATCGGGGCCCCCCGGGCCCGACTCCGGGGACCGGAGGCGAATGCGCGGGGGCGAAGACGCCTCCGAAGCCATGGAGCAGTCCACACCGGATAGGCCCGTGAATCCCGCTCCTACCTGGGAGAAAGCTGGGAAATAATTTAATTCCGGAAATCCTTTTCCGCTGCTGAAGTAGCCACTCGGGGCACCAGCCACCAGGAAGTAATCTCTGCCTGGGAAAAGCAAAAACCTGACAGTCGAAAGGCCACCAAAAAACTTTACACTCCCAAAAACCAAAATATGAGAGAAACCAAAAAGCACAAGTCTAGCACTTGAATCTTCTGACAATTCGAACGTCGCGCCAAAACCTGTACGCCATCTTCCGTGTTTTTCTGGTGATTCGATCCCGGTTTTCCATAGCGGTAAACTGCCACCTTCATCGCCCGGCCATCCGGCCGTCAAATGTTAATGTTATTTAAAATTGATTTTAAGTAGAGAATTTCAAGATAAATTATTAATTTTATACCTATAATTTATAGTAAATAATAATTAAATTTTCGTGAAAAAAAATCATATTTCAAATTTTATGATCGACGAAAGTTGGCAACGTTGTTTTGAAAATCGAAGAAAGAGCGTAGATCGTTTGGCCAAGTTATACGGATAAATTCCGACAAATTGATATTTTGCGTAAGTATTAAATTATTTTCTAAGTAAATACGTATCGGAAATATGATTATGGTTAAATAATTATATTAATTTCATCGAAAGCACGTCGATAATTTAAAGTATTCGTTGATTTTGCGATAGAAGCCGTGCTCTTTTGTTAAGTTAAAACTGAATGGATAGCGTACGTCATTTACCAGTAAAAATTTTTATAAAATGAAATATTTAATGTATTTGGCATGCATACAAATTACAACGTCAAGTTATGAGTTTATGGTTAAGTTATTTAGACATTTTATCATCACTTTGTAATTTGTAGCAAAAATTGAGTTTAATAGTGATTTAGTCTTTTAATTAGAATTATTCTGACTTTATTAAGTAAATGATGATAAAATTCAGCTTATTTTCTCGAAGAATTGACTTTTGTATCCAGACAGAAATAATTACATCATTTAGTATAGTTGTTAGTAGGTAAATAAACTTTGAAGTTTATTTACTTTTACTTGCAGTTTTTACGTACACATAAACATTAAAAAAAACTTTAAAAATATACTTAAATATATTTTTATCATCAAGTTTTTGATGATAAGATAAGATCTTATGAAATTTTATCCACTTTAATATGTTTAATGATGATAATACAATAATACCTTGGTTATCATCTGTTTCGGTTTTCGTAGATTTTTCCTGCAAAAAGTTTGTTTTGGTTTTCGTTGGTTGCCTCGGATTTCGATGGCATGCCCACGTAACCTTGCTGCTAATTTTGCAAAAACGAAGGGTGACCCACACATTTTCCTGCCTAATGTGGCATTGTTTCTCATTGTGTGAGCATTACCCCATGTGTCTAGCCCATTGGTTCCCAATTAGTTTTTCCTGCGTACCACTTCAAGAAAGAGCTCAAACTTGCATACCCCTTATAGCAGAAATTCATATTAATCCATACTATTATTATAAATTCAAAGGTAATTCTGTCTGTTAATTTCACGAACACAAATTGTGTTAATTGTCCATTTTATGTTTCTTGCGTAAGAATTTCATATAGGTATTGTCACAAATGCATTTTTTTGATGAAATTTTAGAATATTTTGTTATAAATAAACAAATTTGTGCATTCGACATCATGTTGTAAATTGCCGAATTTTTGATGGTCCACCCATTATTTTTTTGATTGCTTCATCTCATGCATTTAAATTTTAAATCAACTGATTTTAAATCGATTTTAGATTTTCGCGCGTACCCCTTCATGTAATTTCGTGTACCCCTGGAGGTATGCGTACCACTGATTGGGAACCATGGGTCTAGCCAAACAATTCCATTGCTTTCCGTTCCTTTTAGCTCCCTCATGGGACCAAAGAAAGTTTCCAGAGCAAGCAACCCTTCGAATGCCATGTTAAATGTTCATTTATTCTTTACATTAGTCTTTTATATTCATTTTATTTTTATAATATTTATTCTCTAAAAATGTGTTTTTGGTATGTATTTTGGAGTGTCTGTAATAAATTAATTGGATTTGCGTTTATTTGTACAGAAATAATTGCCTCGGTTTTTGTTGGTTTTGGATTTCACCAATTGTTTTCAAAGAAAACTGAGATATCACTGTACAGTTCTTTTTATAGATAGGTTTCAATAAGAAATGTAAACAGTACTTTTAATAATTTAAAAATTTTTCAGTTTAATTAAATTCTATCAATCAACAGATATTTCATTGTAAAATCTTTACATAATGACAAGAAGATTGAAATTGTTATTAGTAATTTAATGCAATGCTTGTCTTGTCAGTTAATTAGAATGAATTGTCGCGTAGCATTGTTCGTAGTTCTTACTAGGGGGATGGTTGATATGATCTTATTTCGTATGACTCTGAAATCTAATTTCTATATTAATTATTGTAGTAAATTTTCATTTATTGTATAGTACTTAAGTTTATAGTACAGTAATGTCATTGATGAGTAATTTTTACTTATTATATTAATAACCAAGACAGCAAAATCTGCAGTTGATCAATATTAGTATAAAAAGTGAAAGTTGAGTTGTACAATTAACCAATTGCATTATGTTGGATAAAAATAGTCAATCAATAATAATGCATTCAAATTTACTTTTCAAGTAAACAAAATTTAACTGTATTTATTTGACTATATGCAAACTAAATACATTAATTAATTAACAATTAAACTTTTTTGAATTAAAGTGTGAAAAAATTTTTAATAGTGCCAAGTGAAAAATTGTTTTATCTTTATTAAATAAAGTATTTATTTAACTCTTTGATTTATCCACTTTTACTGCTTTAGATTCTGTCTTGTATTTGAATTTATTACCTGAAGTTTGGCATGTCTAAAGTAGTTTTAACTAAAATTTTTAATATAGAATGATTTGGTTATAATTTTGTAAGAACACATTATATATATATATAGGTGAAGATTATTGAGTGTGTCTATATCATTTTTAACAATACACTATTGCAGAAAGACTTTTCATGCAAAGTAAATACAGTCAACCACTGTACTCACAAATGATATGTTCCAAAGCTTATTGTGGATAGTTGAAACCATGTTTAGTAGCAAATTGTGTATGAAACCCATACTCATGCATGCATATAACATGATAGGTCAAGAGGGGGGAAAACATAGGCATTGTTACATATGTCTACATAATCTCAGATTTCCTGTTCTGCACATTTTGTATATGAGCTGTTTTCTTTGAAAGTGGTGTAAGTCCATTTTTGACAAAAAGCTAGTTAATGATAACAATGAATGCAATCTACTATGAGCTTTTTATCTATAAACAGTTTTAAAAAAATCCTTCAAAATTTTCATCATTTTGTCAATATAAATTTATGTAGTTAATGAAATTACAAATATAATTACTTTGAAAGTGGTGTAAGTCCATTTTCTGCAAAAATTTACTGTATATTCCTACAGATTATTATACCATCATATAACAATGCTGAAAACATAAAAGTTTATTTTACATGAAATGAAATGAGATGATTTTGTTTCGACAAAACCACTAGAAAATGCAATTCTAAGAAGATGAAAAAATACTACTGGTGAAGAGGTAAATTGGCTGAAGATATGTTGGATAAGTGTTTTAAAAAACAAACCATATATAATGCTGTATAAAACTTCATTTGATGAAAATGCAGAGTTTAAAACACTATATTTATCCCCAGATGAAGAAGACCACAAAAATTTGAAAATATAATACTAGCACCTTTATATCATCATGCAGGCCCATCACATCTGAAAAATTCAACGACATGATGGATCTATTACCTTATATTCCTCCAGTACATCATGACTATTTTCAAAAAGTTCCTCATAATGATAAAAATTAAAAATGGCACATATTAATATAAAATTGTAATTAAAGTAATTTAAATGGCATTACCTGAAGAAATATTGAAATAAAGCCTTTTTATTTTGTTTTTTTGACATATTTAATAAAAATTTCATTAAAAAATTGGTTTGATTCAATTGGAATCTCATATTTAATATTTCATAAATGTATGATTTTCACATTTTGTTGACTTTGAAAATGGTGTAAGTCCATTTGAGGTCATCAAAAGTATAAATTTCTTTTAACTAATACTTTAAAAACAATCACCTTATAAACTTAAATCAATTTAATATTTAAAAAACATAAAATGAGTGTATTAACATATACCAATATTTTTCAAACCATTCAAATACAAACCCTTAAATATCTCCATATAATATAAAATGGATTTATGAGCTGTATTTTAGGTTAAATCTATTTTTGAATTTATATAATCATCCCTTTCTATGACCAAATGTCCTTGTATAGAGAGGTTTTAAGTCGACATCACGAGTGACGTCGTGAGCATACACAATTGCCTGGCACCATCTTTGTGGTTTGTTGTTTTGTGTGTTTATGCGTGCTGTAGCTCTGTAGCTGGAGTTCTTATGTTGTTTATTCATCGTGAATATCACTATGGTGAATTCTGTAATTGGGTGTAATGCTAGTTCACTCAAGAACAAAGGAACATCATTTTTTTAAATTCCCGGCATTATTTGTCATCAAGGACCCCAAACTGAGGAGCTTTCATGACGAAGGCAATCTTCATGACTCAAGAATTAACCGGAAAGATTTTAATATGGATGTCAATACAAGAGTTTGTCAGAAACATTTTATTTCAGATAAACAATAAATCCGATTGCTAGTCAATCAATAAATCTTATATATAAACTTTTGCATGAGTATCATAAGCCAGTTGCATAAATTCTTTTGTTACATAAATAGCAACAAAATAAAGTTAAATCATTTTAACAACTGCAGATTTTAGTTTGAATAGATAATTGTTTTCTAACCCTTTATTTTTAACCTTTCAGTTTGTTTTCTTAGTGCCTGCTTGTAATAAATATATAGTAGAGTTAATATTAAAGTGTTAAGCAAAGATAATCACTTAGCATATGAAGAATTAGAAATGCATTTTGAACCAATTCTCCTTCCAGGCTAATTTACATAAATAAAAGTGTGTGTACTTTTTAAGATATAAACCAATAATTTCCATTGTTCACTTACAAATAGCTAATTTAGGTTATTTTAGTGAGCAACATTAACATCTCTTTAAGAGGCTATTTTTTACAATGATTTTTTTTACATTATTTACAAATAATCATTACATAGTAACCTTCAGGTTGTTTCTGACAAATCCTTATTTATTATTTACATATAACATACCATAATGATAAGTTTGTTTTAATATTAATTGTTTAATATTAATAATATATTATTCAAAAAGTTTTTTACCCGAAAGGAAAACTTTTATCATTGTATAATGAGTCATCACCAGACTGGGTGCCAACATTAAACATGGGATATGAGAGTGGCCACAATCCAACTGCATATCATGAGTGATATGAAAGAGCACATAATCACAAAAGACAAGTAGCCATAGAAGCTGAAACTTTCACAACTGAAGCTTGCACCCAACTGTTACTGTTAAAGATGTAGCAATCCCAACAACTCCAGAAGTGGAAGAAACAGAGCCTTTAAAATTGTTTTTTAATGCATGGGTACAAACTACATCTTTGGTTGAAACTCACTTGCCAGACTGAATTTAAAGCTACAGATATTGAAAGCTTGCAACATGAGTGTGCAAACTTAAAAACTGAAGTTTTATTATTAAAAAAACATGTGTTCTTAATAAAGAGTTTTTTGAAGGTGATGACAACAAGGTTCATTTTTTTACTGGACTCAGTGATTTTAAATTGCTTTCATTGGTGCTGAACCTTTGTTGCAAACAAGGTTGATTATCCAAATTCCAGAAAATTGACTCCATTTCAAGAGCTGATAGTGTGTTTGATGAGACTTTGCTTAAATTTAAGTTTGGAAGATTTGGCTTACAGATTTAATATTTCAAAGGCAATAATATGCCAAATCTTTGACAAGTGGCTACACATTTTATATATCAGGTTAGGTAGATTGATTGATTGGCCTGAGAGAGATGTGCTACAAAAACTATGCCCAAAGAATTTTAAAAAACCATTGGCAACCAGATTGCAATAATAATAGACTGTTTTGAGCTTTTTGTGGCCTTTATCATTAGTTGCTCGCTATTTGACAATGTCCCAATATAAGCACCATAATACAGTAAAGTTTTTAACAGGTGTTACTTCTCAAGGTTCTGTGACATTTATATCAGAATCGTGGAGAGGAAAGGTTAGTGACAAGCACCTAACTGAGCATTCAGGATTGCTTAAATATTTACTGCCTGGAGATTTTGTGCTGGCAGACAGAGGTTTCAACATTGCAGATAGTGTTGAAATTACTGGAGCACAGCTAACAGTTCCTGCATTTACCACAGGTAAACAACAACTTTCTGCATTGGAAGTAGCAGAAAGTTGGCTCATTTGAGGATCCATGTCAAGTGAGTAATCAGTCACATTAAAAGTAATTTTAAAATCCTAGAGTCAACATTTCCAATTGAGCATATGACATTAAAGGGACATGACAGTATAACGTCAATAGAAAAAATTACACATATAAGTTGTGCATTAATAAATTTATGTAATAGTGTTGTGCCATTTGAATAAAATCAAGTTTATACTGTGTAATGTTTAACAAATGTTTATTTACAATTTCAATTTATTGTTTTGAATACCAACATGTTATCAGTTCTGGTAGTGTACAGAATTTGAAAAAAATTACTTGCTTTTTCAATGATACTCTTGCACAGTGTGAAATCTTTATAAATCCTCTCAATATACAAACTTTTTTCTGTCAAAGTTAATATTTAGCATTACATACAATAAGAAAAATATTTTTAATTGAGAAGGAACCACCATATTGAGAATTTTTGCTTTCTTCCAGATACATAGGATGACATTTTCATGTTTGTGCATACTGACACGAAAACTCACCTTTATAATGTTGATTTTCATTATGCTTTTGTATTGGTCCACAGATCCTCTGTACCTGATAATGGAGTCACGAATGAATACATCATGAAGCACCATAAACATGGAACATAAAACACTTTTCAAACATGCATTTATTCCTTATAGCTAGTAATTCATGTCTTTTCCTAGGCTTAAAAGTTATTTAACACTTTAACTGCCATACGACACGCCAGCGGTCGTACTAATTAGGGCCGTACAGAGCCATCCGACGCGCCAGCGGTCGTACTAGTCAAGGCCGTACAGAGCCATACGACCGCCCGTGGTCGCTATAACCAATGTAGTTTCACTCAAGGTTAAATTATCCTGGCTTCGTAAGACGTTGTTTTACATCCTAGTGGTGGCCTCTCGCGGATGTCTATGAAGTTTGTTTCCGACTGCCGGCCGTCGTATGGCCTCAGAAGTGGTCCGACGGCCGGCCGGCGTAGTTTTTTTTAATAAAAAGCTATTTTATATCTAATAGTGAATAGTTAAAAGGAAAAAAATATCGAAAACTAGTTTAATTATTCTCTTTTGTTACATATAAAGTAATTAATATTAAATATTTCATGGTCTTATAGTCTCCGGTTTCAGGCCATACGATGGCCAGTCATCTGTTGTAACCTGATATATTTTTTTTATCTTCACTCTACCGACTGTTATATAATGACCCTTTTATTTATATCATAATAAAATATTAAATATCAAATTTTCTCATTGTGGCCTGAAAAAATGGAAAATATCATATTACAGTTAGCCTGATAAAACGCAAAATATCATATTACAGGTGGCAGTTAATGTGTTAAAAAACTTATTTGAATAAAAATATTTTCAATTTGGTTGAATGAAAAAACTATTTGATTAAACAAATAAAGTAAAACTAAAAACTATGCATTTCATGCAAAAGCTTATGAATCTTGCAATCAAAGTGAGTTTTTACAAATGATGCCTATATGCTGCTTGTGAACTTTGGATAACTGAAACTGTGATTATTGAGACCAGGGCTATGCTGGTCTAACTAATGTAAAAAATCTTCAGATCTAATTTCATCAACCTTAGATTATGTTAACAGAAATATTTTATGATTTAATTGTTATCAATTTAGATCTTAAATAAATAGTGTGACAAATAATCCAGCAGATTATTTGGGATTTGACTGTATTTATATTTTTTAACCAGCTCTGTATTAAAAATTTTAGTCAAATTAAGTTTAATCAGAAAAAATCAGATTTGACACCAAATGATCCACCAGGCTTTTTATTAGACTATATATTAAGGCTAAATAATAATCAGATACAAAACAATATGGCTAGAATTAAGCAATTAAGCTATCTTGTTTGGGTTCTTGTATTTAATGTTATCAAAATTGACAGTTGTCTATTTAATCGGGACAGCTGCTTTATTGGGCCAAATCTCAAAGAACGGAAACCAAACTAATAAATTAATACATAATTTAATCACTTAGTTGGGGAAAGAATTTAGCAAGTTTTAATATATTTTAGGGATCTTCTGAAAATATGTAGACGTTACATACACTAATGTCGTATAGGCCTAATGATTGGCAGAGACAAAGAGATTTTGTCTTTCACTTGGGCAGTTCAGTTTTTCTGGAGGGAGTCACCATAGCGGAATGTATCACACAGGGATCTTGTCTGAGATGGACCTGAATGCGAGCTATTGACCTGCTCTGGATTGGACTGGACAATCCCTTTAAAAGTGAAGGGACAAAGATCCCTGGACAATTTTTCAAGGTCTCTTGACTGAGTTGGAAGATGGCTAGAGTTTCCTTGGAAGGTATTGTGTGCATAATTATATCTAGATTTGAATAGCAGCCATCCGATCGTTGAGACCAGCATCCGGAGCTTGTGGATTCTATGGACACTCCTGCCGAAGTGGCTCATCTCCAAGTAAAGGAAACTGATTAAAGGAAGCATAAGGTGACTTTTGGACAAACCTTTTCCTTTCTCCCTTTTTAGATAGAACATGTTCTAACTAAAATCGTTCAATTCATTCCTGATTGAATGATTTTTCCTATCTTGTGTATGTCACTACTAATACTGTATTTGGCAACACTAGGACGATGTGAATCAGTTATCTATTGTCATGTGTCTGGCAAATTTATAGTACAAATATTTTCTGTATTTTGGTTTAATAAAGCATTAAAATAGGTACCTAATTATTATTAATATTTTTTACCTACTTATTTATTTACCTACATATTACATATTTTATTTTAGAATTTATTATTAGTTTGTTTAATTGGGGCAGCCACTTAATTGGACCAAAATGGATTAGTCCCAATGTGTCCTGATTAAGCAGAATCAACCGTATTATATATACACTATATACAGTAGGTGATCAGTTAACGAACATAATTTGTTCCAAGACTGTGTTTGCTATCCGAATTGTTCATTAATCGATTATTGATTTACCATAGGTTTTTTGGAAATTTGATTAATTCAGCATATAAAGTATATAATTTTTTATTTTTGGGGTCTCCAGAACAAATTAATCAAATTTATATGTAATAATAAAAATACGTATACAGTAGAGCATCGATTATCCGACTTAATTGGGGACTGGAGTTGGTCGGATAACGGAAAAGTATGAAAAAATACATTATTAGTATAGTGTATTAGGCCTGGTTTAAATACTAGCCTCCCTTTCTTGGTCGAGCCAGTGCTGCCAGCTAAAACATGCAAAAATTTAACAAAAATAATATTAAAGTAGCCAAGACATAACTAAATATTGTAGCGCCAAATCACTAGTGGACATTTGAGTTTGCCGACTAGAACGCGGTCGGTTAACCGATAAGTCGGTTAATCGGTTAATCGTTAATAATCGATGCTCTACTGTATACACAGTCATGCATTTTTATCAGTCGTGTTTTTTTCCGTTTGTGTGATTAAAGAATCTGTCCAATGTTGATTGCTTTTCTCTCTTCTTCAGAATTTTTCAGAAGTAATTAGTAGCGATCCCCAAGCCTATTAACCTTAATCAGGTTTGGATGCCATTTGGATCACCGTTGTTTTGACATCCTCTCACTTTTTCAAAAGATCTTTAATAGCAGATGTCAACATTGGTCCTCTTTCAACTTCCTCTTTTTCAGAAGAAAATACATCTGCTGAATTTCTTGGTGTTCTTCATTTAAGAGTTCTTGGAGTTCTTCTATTGTCAGATCGGTTTCAGGTTTCATTATGAGCTCTTCAATATTCTTTATTTCTCAGATGTAATTTTCACTACTCCCTTAGCTGCTTGAGTCTTTCTTAGCTAAGATTGTGCCTACTGTAGATCTGTTCAAGCCACACTGCCTAACAACATCAGATATCTTCTGTTCACTCTACCTTGGATATTATACTCTCGCCTTTTGAAAATAAAAACTGATGCAAAACTTAACAAGTACCCATGTGACAGTCTTGCAAGGACTCTAAAAAAATTCTTTGTCAGAAAGGTAA
Source organism: Centruroides vittatus (assembly GCF_030686945.1). Taxonomy (NCBI): domain Eukaryota; kingdom Metazoa; phylum Arthropoda; class Arachnida; order Scorpiones; family Buthidae; genus Centruroides; species Centruroides vittatus. Next base: position 4,220,424 of record NW_027122703.1, read on the forward strand.
ACAAAAGGCCGGAATTACAAGGGAGAGTTTCAAAATTTAGAAGAATACTATCCAATCAGTATTGGTTGAGTGTTGATGTTGACATGGAGATGAGGGAAGACCAATGGGTATTTATTATTTTACATCTCTGCTTCTTGTGTTTATTCTGTGGGGTGTTTGTTGTCTGAGCATAAAAATCTTTTCTGAAAGTGTTCGTTATCCAATTTGTTTGCAGTCTGAATTGTTCGTTAACTGATCACCCACTGTATATTATATTTAATGAAGGATATGAGATTCTTATATTTAAATTAAAATTTCAGAAATACTCTATGCAAGTATATATATATATACATGCATACTGTATTAGTATACAGTATATAGTGGGTCCCAGGAGGAAAGGTCTTCTGGAAAGTAAAAGGATAGGTTATTTTAAACAAAAAAGTTCATATAAACATATGCTTTATCTTGAATAGTTAGGGATGTACTTTTAGCATGGAAGGTCTCTCTCCATTCTACCAGATATGTGAAGTAATATCTCAACTACATTTTTCTTAATTGGTGGATTAAATGTAGTAGTACCATTTAACTGGCCATCAAGATCTCCAGATCTAACCCTGTTAGATATTTGTTAAGTACTAATTGAAACGGAATGACTAAAGAACTATTGCAAGACGATCGCTAACTTACCGACCGTCAACCCAACGAGTACTTTACGCGGGTTTGCAAGAAAAACTTTATGCCAGGCCTGGACTTTCGTATGCTCCAGAAATTATAACTATAAATAGTCAACTAATAATAAAGAACAAATCAAGTTTTAATGTGAACTAATAAGACTATGTACAAATTAGTAAATTCTAAAACAATTTATTTCACAAAGGACACTTATTTTGAACTGACAAAACAAGATAACTTATCAACTATGATCTAGAACTAGTTCCCTGAGACTTACGACAAAATCAGAATTCAATTTATAACTATGTACAATTCAACCTTAGAATCTATGACTATTCGTCGCCTCAATTACAAGAATCTTCTATCCAATTCCTTTGAATTGCAAAACCTTCCTATTCTTTTTCCCAATCTGGAAATCACCTGCTCGAACCTTGCTTTCGACTTCCTTGGCAGCACACCTCGCTCTCGATCAATTGAAAGCTCACCTCAATCGTCGTCTCTCAGATCTTGTTCTTTTTATATGTCGTGAGGTGACGTTACAAACGTTCTCTGGAACCACTCCCTCATTTACATACTTAGACACTAACAGTGATTAACATCTTTGTCTGGTCAGCATTAATCCGACAAAATCTACTAACGACTTTTACATTACTTTTTCTCAGTTAAATGTTACATATTTGAGATGTCACTTTTAAGTCATTTAGTGAGTTCTGATTCTAGTGTGTTTGTGGTCTCCCCCCCTTTTCGTGTCAGAACTTCCATTCAAACTTCCGAGTATGGGCGCACAGTAGCACGTTAGTTTTTTCCTATGGCGCTTTGTCAGTTTGGTGATTTGGTTCTTTTTTCTTCCTTCTTTTTGTCTTATTTGTTACAGAGGGTGAATGGGGAACTTTCACCCTAACTAAACATAAGCCCCAAAATAAAATATACATAATGAAAACAAAAAATAGAAAATAAAAATACAGCTCGGACTCAGTTCCTTACAGTGTGGTTGGATGAAGAGTGCAATGTACTGAAGAAAAATGGATGGATGAAATGAACTGGTGGTTACATAATGGATGCTATTGCCTGCATAAACAGGGCTTGTGCTAGACCTAAAATATTTTAGTCATTTTGACTTGCAGATCATAGGAATGTGTGTCAATAGCAATGAATTAATAATCAAATTTAAAAAGTTTATTTCCTAGCCACTGATTTTATATGATTAAATACACATTTATGATTGAGTTTGATTCAAATTGCTTATTTACAATAATACAAATCTTAATTTAAAATATAATAGATGAGAATGTTACAAGATAAAAAAAAATTTTTTTTTGTTCTTACAGTTAAATGCTTCAATAGCTTTGCATTTGGAAACTGAAAGACTAAGGGTCATTTAAAGCCACACAAAATTTTTAGACTATCCTCTTTCAAGCAGCTTTATTGAAAGCACTTTATCAAATTGTTTTCAGTAAAATACATTTATTAATCATGGTTTCAAATTCATTTGTTTATTATTTATTTACAGTTTTACAAAACTTTATAATTTACAAGTATTAATTATAAAATGTCTTAAAATATTTTTTCTCTTTGCTATTCATTTTGCTATCAATGTATTAAATTAATCCATTCCTAGAGGTCATTCATTTTAGGTTTTGTTTGTGTTAAATACATTTAAATTACTTAATAAAATTAAAACAATTGACAAAATTGTAAAACTAATATATAATAGTATATTTATTATTAAATTTTATTGAACAACCATAATGCTTAATGATAATTTAATAAATTAATTTATTTTATCAAATTTTTTCAGTAACTTAAAAATTCATTTTGATTCTTTCATAGATGTCATAATGTATCAGCAGCAAGTTCGTCCATCATCTCAGAGTGGTCAGTCAGCAAATAATTCTTTTTCGTATCCAAATTTTTCATATCATCTTGCAGATCATAAATCAAATAAACAAAATTATTCCAATTTTGGTAAAGGAACAGGACAAAAGTTTGTAACTTCAACTGCTAATTCTCCTCCCCCTCCTCCCCCTCCTCCACCTCCACCTCCTCCTCCTCCATCTCTTATTGGTAACACTAAATATATAAATATGATGTCAAATTCATCTGTTGAAAAAAAAACCAATAATAATAATTCAGCCTTGACAGAACCAAGTAATGATAATCAGTTCCAACAAAATTCTTTCAAAAATGAAATGTCTAGAGGTCTACCACCTGGCTTTTCAAAAGCAGAGGCTGAACAAAAAAATTCACGGTATGTATTTGAATATTTAAAATTATTTTTTCAGAAATCACATTTTAGTAACATTGGTAAAATGAAAATATTTATTTAATTACAAGTTGTTAATTCTTTTAAATATGTTGGATGACATAGTTTTCTTTAAAATAAAACAAAGGAAAAATTCTTTTCTATAAAAATTTTCTTAAAATAAGGAAACAATATAAAAGAAAAATGTTTATAAAGAACTTATTGACGGCTAGACTTCCTGTTTATTCTTGTATAATGCTATTGAGAGAACACTTAAATAGTTATTTATTAAGCATAACAGTTTAATGCTCATTTGCCATTAATTGTAAAATTATTAGATCTCTGCTAATGTTTTTAAAAAATTAATAAACACAAAAGACACAGTGTGTCCCAAAAATATAGGTAATCTATATGTTCTTTAGTTTTTTAAATATTAATTATTTCTTAACAATGTGAGTGGTTATTATTATTTATTTATAGCATAATACAATGTTATTTAATTGTTTTTACAATATTTAACAGTTATATAAAGTGTTAAACACAAAATACTTGTTTGTGATGTCCCAAAAATACAGATAAATACTATAAACTTTGAGAAATAGTTTATAACATAAATTGATGAAAATTGTTTTAATATGAAATAGAACTGCCATTATGTTTAATGACTTCAAAAATGTGATTAGGCATTGATTTAATTAAATTGTAAGGTTTCTGGATCCATTTGAAACCAGCACTCAATGATTTCTTGTTTAAGCTCTGAAACTGTCATAAAATGCCTGTTATTAGCATAAATTTTTCAAGTGAGAATGCACCTATAAGTTCTCAATCAGATTTATGTCCAGACTTTTCTTGCTGGCCACTTAGTTGTTGAGTGTGAACAATGAATACTGGCATTGCCCTGTTGGAAAATCCAATCAGGTCTTCCAATTTTTTCTCCAATAGGTATTAAATTATTTTTTAGGATTTCTTGATAACTTTTAGATGTTTGTCTACCAGTTAAAATCACTAAATTTGATAAACCATTAAATCCAAAGCTGCCTCACACCATAACAGAACCATCACTTTTTTGCCTGCTGAAAACTGCACTCTTCTTTCCTAACATCATGCCAGTAATTAGGCTATCCAAATTAAATTTCTTTTTATTACTGAAAAGAACTGAGAACCATTGGTCATTCTACAGCATGTGATCTTTAGCTCACTGCATTCTTGCCAATTTGTGTTGTTCTGTTAGTGGTAGTTTTTTCATCATGGCAGGAATTTTATATGTGGAACTGCTGAACTTCTCTGATGAACAGTGCTTTTTGATATTTTTAATTCACTTTCAAACAAAATTTGATAAACTGATTTATCCTGTTGTGATGCAGGGTGCACAATTCAATTATCATCCCTTTGAGATGTGATTTTGGGTCTTCCTGATCAATGTTTAGAAGGTATTAGTAATGATTCTCCCAAAATTTTATAAATTTCAGGAGTACATCTGTTCATTAAAACAGCAAATTCCTTGACACGGGGCTTAAAGTGGCTCACTTTTTTTTCACAGCACCTCTCTTTTTTAGCTTTATCTGAGGAAAACTTGTTTCTCTTACTTTTTTCAATTTCCATGTAGAAGTTTTGTTTTTGTAAAAGCGCTCGGGTGCAAAATAGCGACCAGCACAACCCCGTAACACGTTATCATGTGACCATGTGCTGCGAAATGATAAGGCACTGTGATATACACATGTACTGTACATGTATATAGGTTAACATAATGAGGAGCTTTCCAAGGCTTGCTACTCTGCACATGCTGTAGGAATTTGCATGTGAGTTCTCCTTGCATATATCCTTGTGAAATACTGATCTCTGTAGTGCTTCGATACAATCACATGGCACTAAGGCATAAGTACATCTATAGTTTGGTGTTAAGAGTAATTTTTGTACAGCATTATTTTTAGTATTTGTATGTGACCCAAATATTTATTTGGTGATTTTATTAATATTTTTTAAATGATTAAAACTAAAATTACAGAATTCATTACTGGCAATACTAGTTGTCAAATCCAAAAGAATACATTCCCCTGAGTACAATAAAACAGTCATTTGACCCCACATCTGACAGAGAAAGGAGTTTATGAAAAAGTAATAAAACGATTAGCAGTTTATTGTTCTTCACAGTGTGAGGGACCAGCAGAGTGTATTACAGTACTTTTGTGGGAGAAAATATACTACCCTGAAGTTTAAAAATAATACAATCCTGCAAAATTTAACAAATGTGAAGTCAATAAGTAAATGATGAAATTATTTATAGAGAGTTGATATTTCATAAGTTTAGTTTTTTGCATTTACAGATCAAATTACAGAAAATATAAATAAAAATCTCAGTTTTTAAAAACTAAAATCATAAAATTTCACTTACAAACAATCGAGATGAAACACATGCTTTTTATTTTTATAATGGCTTTGTTTTATTCAGACACACAAATATTATTCCTATATAGATTTATTAATTATAATAAACATATTTTAATGTAATTTTACACATAATGTAACACTAATTAAATGTCTGAAATGAAAATGTAACTGAATCGAGTCCCACCGCCATATTAATTAATGTTTCACAATAATTAATCGATTCTGTGCATGTCCCGTTGCATCAAATTAAATAATTTATAAAAATTAAAATAATAAATATGTTTATGAAATAATTGACTATATCTGTTTGCAATAATAATGTAAAACACACTATACTTATAGTTCAGCATTGCCAATAATAATTAATTTATATTTGAATTTTAAAATCTAAGAAAAACATATTTTTTAAATTAAGTTTTATGCATTTATATCTGCAACTTCAGATAATACAAAGATATAAGAATCCATCAAAAAAAAGTTAGTTAATAATAATTAAAATCGAAAAAAAATAAAACTTTTAAGGTAAGGAAACTTGTAAAAAGTCAGGTATGCAATCATGTGACGCCCATCCCCACTTTGTGTAACTAAATGGTCGAGGTTGAAATAAAAGTCTAAACTTCGGTAGAAGTAAAAACAAGCATCAGCACGTGTCTAGGTCAATAAATTTGAACAGGAATGATGATGAAACATGACACCATGTAATTTATGCTAATTACCTTCTAGTATTAAAAAATTAAAATCTTCAATAAATTATAATTAAATTAAATATTTTTTTGAATCAGTTCAACTAGAAACATATCAAAAAGCTAGATTAAAGTGAAAATAGCAGTTTTTCGATGTTAAATATTTACAAATTAATTTTTTAATTTGGTGCTGGATTGACTGAAGGTGTGCAATTTATATTCGAATGAGCACATGTGTGATGGGTTTTAACTAGTTGGAACCAAACACTTCATAGCATTTATTTATATGTTTCTCATAGCTTGAATGTTGGAAGATTACATGGAAACCTTTACTAGATACACTGATGTTGGAAACACACAAACTGCAGAAAAGCTCCGAGTTAGATAACCTACATCCCCAAGACAACACCACAAAACCATTTGAGTTAGTTTTAAGAAGCCAACCTTTCCTAAGCGTGCACTTTGCCTTGCTCATGATTTAGTGGTCCACTTTAGGTTATAGTTTCTGTCAAAATGAAAAATGAAAAACACCATTAAAAAGCAGAAACCATGGTGCATGTCAAATATATAAGCACTCACTTAAAACCAAACTTTTGTCTTTGTCTAAAGATTGTCTCTACAGAAGTTAATATTTAGGATACTAGTTTAAAATCTTGTACTTTCTGGCACAAGGTTTGCTCAATCTTTAATTTTGCAGAGTGCTAGAAAGATAGAAGCTTTTAAATGCGTGTCCTACAATGTTTTATTTAATAATAACAGTAGAAATCAAATTTATTATCGCTCAACAATTATTATTTTCACTTTATCTATGGTAGTCAAGAACAAGTGATGTCATCATTTAAGCTAAAGAAAAATAGTAGAAAGACTGTTGGGAAGGAAAATTTTGCTTAGCAACTTACTTCAGAAAATATTGGATTCTATATGATTTTCCATTGCTAAAACATGAGTTTCTACTGTTAGTATTAAATAAAATCTATTTCTTTCTTTTGTCTACTGCACTTAAATACAATTACTAAATGGTATTGCTATGTAATGAACATAAATTTTATTTGTTGCAAAATTGAAAGTGTTAAATTCCTTATCATACAACTGACGGGGAGACAGAGGAATAACACTGAAGTGAGGAAATCAGTGCATTGTCAAAACAGCTGTGATGACTTATTTGAAATGAATTGGGATTGATCCTGTCATTGAAACCAAGAGAAAAAGATAGAATGTATAGCATTATGGTAAAGTTTAAATATTCCACATTGTTATGTGCAACAATTGTGATTTAATAGAATAACAGTTGTGAGATTGTGAGAGTACAGCACTCTCACGTTGCGAGAAAATTTACTGCAGGTGGTGGTAAGATATTGGTTTTTGTAAAATTTCTCTGGAAAACAAGGTCATAAGTTTAAAATTTATTGTAGGAATTGCTTCAGAACATATCAGTTGAGGAATACTCGAAAGCCTGCAGTTCATCTGTTATTTATTTTTGAGAAATTTAATAAAAAACACGTATTTGCTGGATACATACGTGCCTAGATATGAGTTAATAAATGAAAATTCTTTTATATATTACAGTCTGCATTTTTACATTCATAAAATTAAAAAAATACAAAAATTAAATGGGACATGGTGTCATAAAACTATATAACATGATTAATAATACCAATGGAATAAATTAAATTATTTCCAAGTCAAATTAGAATTCTTTAGAAGTTTTATTTGCTTTAAAATAATAGAATTATAAGCACTTATTTGACCTGAAGAATTCTGCTGGGATGTCAAAATACCCAACTGTTGCTAAAGTATTCAAAGGGTTGTTGGCTCTCGGTCATGGCAATGCAGATGTTGAAAGAGGGTTCTCCATTTCTAGATGGATTCTGACAGAAGACAGAGCTTCTGTCAGAACAAATGATGAATTGTTGATGGTAAAAGACGGACTCTGTTTACACAACAATAATGCCTTTTTGGTGCCAATGACAAAGAAGTTACTTGGATTGGCCCACAATGCATATGCTACTTACAAGTCCTTTTTGGACAAGCAAAGTAAACTGAAAGAAGTAGTAAAGCAAAAAAAGAACAAAAAGGAAGGGAGAGAAAAGGAGAAGATAAAATAAAAGCACTTGAACAGTAGAGAGAGAAAATTGATACTCTTGAAGTTGAGCTGAAGGAAAAAAAGAAGAAGAAATGCAAAGGAAAACGAGGTCTAAAATTTTCAAAGAAGCCACTAATAGACTATGAAACGCTGTTGAGAAAAACAACATTGAAGAGATATGTCTTTCCCAAGAGCTATTGGAAGGTGTGAAGAAAATTCAGTGTGATTATGAGGAGAAAACAAGAGAAGTGCAGAAACTGCAGAATGACTTAAACAAAAGAAAATCTTTTTTAATTACAAATTTTTTAAACAAGAAATCAAAAAATGTATCTTGAAATAAATGGCATTTGAAATTTAGCATGTTATTTGGAGACACATTTTGGTAGTTATGTTACTGACATTTCCTTTGCTGTATAATGGGAATTTCGTACAGGGCATATGAAAACTTAATGCAGGCCTGTTCTGGTTTAATGCTTACTTTTCTGGAGTATAAACTCAGCCTAACTATTTTCATATTTAATTTTTTCAGTCCACTTAATAATCTATCTAATATCATATGCAATGTTATTGATACAAAATGTCTGTTTTTGTGAGTTTTATTTAATAACATCTTTTTTAGTTCACTTTAACACTATTAGCTTTTTTTTCAGTGTGAACTCTTCTCACTTTTTCACTGCCATGACTGCTTTAAGCCCTGTTGATACAACAGCCTTCTGCTTTTAATTTCCATATTTTTGCAATTTCATCCATACTAAACTCTCTTCCGTGTAACATTTTGAAAAGTTTTGATTTAATATTCAAATTATTACTTGGCAACAAGGTTAAAGTGTTACTTGATGTTGTTTGTTATTATTTTTGTAATTTTATGTTTCTTATGCTTGAAATTTTATGATTCTGTTTTATTATCTATACTTTTGGGACAGCTAAAAATAAATTTTTGTTGTTAAATTACACTGGCATGCAAAACTTCAGCAATGATATAATTTTTAAAAATACAACTTGAAATTGAAGTAAAGGTTTGTTGCGATCAGTACAATGAACACCCAATTAATGAAATGTGATTCGTATGACAGAAGACATCAGAGATAATGTGAGGGTACATAAAATGTGTGCAGTCAGCGCACAGTGCAAGACTACAATAAAAAGAAGGCTTTGTTCCATACTGTGTGCATTCTATTCATTTTTGCATTAGCATACTTCCTTCATCCTTTAAGTACAAAATACTGTCTTGAATAGGGTTGTACTTAATCATGATTTTACTCATTATTAGCATTTATAGTTTTTTTTTATAAAACCCATCCCTACCCTCAAAATTAAGCTTTTTGCCATTTTATAGTACAGTAGACCCCCTATAACATGGTAGGTATGTTCTGTGTTATATGAATTCTGTGTTGTACAAGTCACTTAGATTTTACAAATACATGAGCCGTTCACAGTCCAGCACTTCTGCAGTTTAGGGGTACGGCTGTTTGAAAGATTTTCTTCCATAAAATTAATCGATTCTAGACTAATTTGACTTAAACATTTCCAAAACACGTATAATTTTTTGGGAATAATCCATATGAAATATGCTATAAACAAAAAATTGTAGGAATACTTACTGAGTGCGCACCATTCGAAGACGCCATTGCTTAAGCTTGTTTTCATCGCAGAGCGGCTCATCGAACGGCGGATGTGTTTCCTGATAAGTTATTCTTTCTGTGAAAAATTTGCTGAACTTTGGAGATATCATTAATAGAAATATAATTTTTATGGCCATTGAGTAATAAATGTTTTTTAGTAGGTCTGCTGCTCATTTAAACTCTACGGTTTGTGCAATGTCCGCTATTGGTCCAGATTCGACCAATCCTGTCAAGACATGAGTCAGCCATGACAATCTGTCTCATTCTTTTACCATGTTATAACATGGAAAAGAATGAGACAGATTGTCGGGTATATGAGCCTCTTTTAGTGTGTTATTTGAACACAATCACAATTTTTCCGCCATGTTATACGAATCCGTCTTATATAAACCTGTGTTATAGGGGGTCTACTGTAATAATTAATAATAATAATATAAAAAATTTTTAAATAAAAAAATATCATAACAGTTTTAAATGTTGCCAAGAAAGTTAAGAAACTTGTTGCTGGATTTTTTGATACTAGATGAATGCAGGAAGTTTGAGTTTTATTATAAAAATGTGAGAACAATTTTATTAATTGAAAATCATTGAAGAAGATGCAAATTCAAAATTATAATTTGTTGGGTTGCAATTTGAAAAAAAATTGTAGACCTATAAATTCCCACTGTCGTCTATCTGTCTTTCCTTGATTTCAAGAATGGAGTTAGATGAAAGACAAGATATGGAAACCTTAGGGACGGGTGGCCCCACTTGACTATAAATGAACTATTTATTACAAACCAGATGTCATGTTATTTCAATTCAAAACATTTTCCCTGAAAGCAGTTATAGATGACTGGCACAACTTTGTTGCTAATGGAAAAGTATGATGTACAGTACATGGGCAACACACTACAGTGTTAATTTGTGGTGGAGGGCATATACTTTAAATGAAATAAATTAAAAATTTGATTAAAAATTGCAGCCTGGCATTGCGACGATGTCACAATAAATAATTGCTTATTTCTTAAACAAGCAATTATTTATTGAATTATTTATTAAGAAAGATTCTGTCAATGACTTGATTCATTTTTTGCTATATTGTTTATTCTTAACATTACCAACTCTTAAATCTTTGATTTTCTTTACTCTGTTAAGAGCAATGTAAGATCCTGCAACAGTTTTCTTTGACTTTATGTTGTTGATATTTTATTTAACTTTAACCTCTGAGATCTGTAGATTGTGAGAACCTAAGCAGTTGATACCAGGAATTGTTTTCTTGAAAAATCTATATCAAATCTTTTCATCTGGATACAGTAAAAAAAAATTGTGAAACCTCCATTTAATGTCAATCCTATATAGTTGTCAACTTTAACCAAGATTGTTATTGTAAATTGAGGGGTTTTCTTCTCTCATCATATGTTATATCTATGACTGTCCTAATGCTCCATTAACCAAACTTCTTTCTGCCCAAAGATTGTGTTTTCATTTGAGGCATTCCTAAGCAACAAAGAACTAAAATATTCTAATTAGAACTAGAAAAAAGTTCACTTACTTGTGCTGGATGAATAGTGCCTGAACAAATTCTGATTTATGGAATTTTGATAGCATGCTTGGATTATCAGCTCTTTCCAGAGGGTGTGGTTACTGGACATTCCGAGTTATAGGGTATAAGATTAACAAACTTCTGCTGTATTTATCTTATTTTTATTGTTATATTTTAAATCTATGGCTTTGAAGTCTATAAATTATAAGTACACTTTTTAATTGTTATGTATGTACAGTACATATATATTTCTCTTATTTTCCTTTTTTACATTATATATAAAAAATAATGTTGAGCTAGAATTATCTTTATAGTATATTTAATTATATAAACCCTATACAAAATGTCATTCCAACTTTTCACGTTTTAATTTCTCTGACTCCAACTCTAACTCTCTCATTAATTATATACATATATTTCATTTATTTCAGAATAATTTATTTATTTTAAAATGGTTGGTGTTACATTATTTAAACAGAAATACTGAAGAAGATCCTGTAACTAAAGCCATGGTTAATAATTTGATGGGAAATGTACCCAACAAAAAAAATAGGGTAAGTTTATCGAAAATTAAATGAATATCAATATTTTCATTATTATGAATATAAAATATTTTTGAACTTTGTAAAACAAAAATTTTTTAAGAATTCTTTACATATTTTGCTTTTATTTATATATCTTTCATTGTGTGTTTTATGTAATTCAGTGGTCCCCAACCCTATGCCCGCGGGCACCATAGCGCCCACCGATCATTTTATGTGTGCCCGCCGCTGTGCGACCACGATAAAAATAAAAATGTTTCAGTCTTCAATAAAATGCTATGTAAAAGTATTTTCGTTTTTAACGATTAACCACTCAAAAGTAGAAATGGCGTCCAACACAGATAAAAACACAAAGCGAAATGCGACCTAACCCATTTTTCCCCTCCGCCAAATCTTCACCAACCAAATTTCCCATACCTGAAATGAAATAAACCGGTCTGTTCTGAATATCATAAAATCAAAGTACAGATCACGACTTACAAATGAACACCTTGACGATTGCTTACGAGTAGGAATATCATCATACTCTCCTAATTACGAAGCAATGGCCAATGAAATGCAATGCCAAAAATCACATTGACTTTCGGATTTATATTTTTTATAAAAAATTTTTATACTTTGTAGATTTTGTATGCATTGTTTAGTAATTACTTGTTTTGTAAAAATTATTGTTAATAGTCTTGTGTATGCTTTTTTACATTTTTGGAATTAAATGTTTTCTGTACATTATGTGTATGTATTATTAACTATGTCCAAGTATAAATTCACCTTGAAAAAATAAATGGTGCCCGCCGTTCGGCCGGTATTCTAGAATGTGCTCTTAGTTACAAAAAGGTTAGGGACCCCTGATGTAATTATTTCAAATGTTAACATATTAAATTATTAATATACAATTATTAATATAACTTTGTAAGAGCCCAAGTTTCTAAAGCCCAAACTTTGTAAAATAATATATATTATTTTACAAAGTTTGGGCTTTAGAAAGACAAAAATATTACACAGTCAGTAATGGATATAGATTTTCATAAGCCATTGTATCAAAATTAATTGGACTGTTTTTAAGTATTGAATGATTAAAATTAAGTTATTTTTGTTCTTTTTTTATTAAACATTTCTAGCAAAGACATTTATTAATAACAAATGTTTTTGCAATTTCAAATGTTATCAAATTGAAGCTAGAGTGTGAAACCTGATGCAGGCTTATGAAATATGCTGAAAATGTTTGTGTTATTAATAAATGTCTTTGCTGGAAATGCAAGAATGGTGTTTGGAGTTAAAGGTTAATTTAGTATTGCCTGCAAACTTTAAACTTAGTACAGTGGGTTGATTGGTTAATGAACACTTTCGCAAAAGATTTTTGTTTGGACAACAAAAACATGTTTGGATAATGAACACTTCACTGAACAAACACAAGAAGCAATGCTGCATTTAAGATTTGTAAAAATATGTTTTACTGGTATCTATGAATGGATTATGGAACCAGGCTTTCACCATTGTATACACAATCTTTTTTGCACTAGTTTATTTCTGTGAATTTTTGTAAGTCCTTTTTTGAACTATCGTGTAAAAAACTGATATAGTAGATCATCAATTATCCGAATACCGATCAACTGAAACATCGGTTAACTGAAAGTGTTCCAGTCGGCAAATTCAAATTTCTGCTAGTGCTGTGGTGCTGCAATATTTCGCTACAATATTATTTTTGTTGGTGTGTGTGTTTTAGCTGGCAACACTGAGAGGGTACTTAAGGATACGCCAGTATTTGAACGAGGCTTGTTTTTCTCATTGTGAGTGGTGAGTTTTGCTTCAGCTCATCGGAGAATATAGCCCAAGTGGCTGACATCTCCAGCTAAACCCAAGAAAAAGAAAGAGTTTTGTGTGGTGTTTTTCTGTGGACTGTGCGTTGTGCTGAATCGGAACATTTTTGATACTAGATTAGCTTCCGAAATGTAACTTTTTTTGTTTTTATATTTTTCAACATACAGTAGAGAGTTGTTAATTGGAATCAATTGGGGACTGGGGTTGTTCAGATTAGTGATTTGTTTCGATTACTGATTATGTACGAAAAAATACATTAACCTGTCCAATGTTCAAATTTTTCTCCGTTGCGTGTCGCTTCGTGTTGAATTTTTGTCGATTTTAAGCCAAACGAAAATTTTTATAATAATAATCGAGGCTATCGTATCGTTAAAAATTATTTCTTCATTTTGTATAAACAAAATAAATATATTGAAGAATATAAAAACATGAAAATTATACTTTAGAAGTAAATCTAGTATCAAAAACGTTTGATTCAGCATGACACAGTCCGACTGAAAATCGTTCCGATTACCAGCGATTCCGATTACCGGGTTCTGATTAACGATTCTCTACTGTATTTATTTTGTTTGTGCAAAATAAAGAAATAATTTTTAACGATACAATAGCCATGATTATTATTTTAAAAAAAAATTTTTGTTAGGCTTAACATCAATGAAAATTCAATGCGAAGTGACACACAATGGAGAAAAATTTCAACATGGGATAGGTTAATATATTTTTTCATACGTGATCAGTTATTTGAACAACCTCAGTCCTGAATTGTTTCAGATAATCGATGCTCTTCTGTAATATTATGGTGCCTAAAAAGAGTGGAGTGCCAAGAAATATGCTCAAACATAGAAACCAAACAAGAAATAATAGCCAAGTTAGAGAGGGGCCAGAAGAGGTCTGATGTTGTAGGCAGTATGGCTTCAACAGGTCTACAGTAGGCACAATCTTAGCTAAGAAAGATATACCATGTTTACTCGCATATAAGACAAAGTTTTTATTCATTTTTCACTGCTTTGAAAACCTAGGTTGTCCTATACGCATAAGTGAAGGATTATTTGTTTTTTTGCAATAATTTCTATGAACTGTGTATACCTCATGCTGTTATTATAGGTCTACAGTCTATTTAGCATAAGTTGGCACCTACTGTAAACAAATTAAGACACACTTTCCTTTGTTTATTGGTTTAATCCTATGTCCATTAATTAGAAACCGCATTGCATCTCATTCGTTCGCAGAAAATAGTTTCTAGTTATTTATAAAAACATTAATGAAATACAGTTCACTTAGCAATAATTATAAATGTAGTTATTTTATATTAGTTAAATTGTTATTTTTAATAAATATTAGCATATTCTGAATCATTAAAAATAAACTTTTTCTGGTCATGCACATTATAATGTTTTGGTTTTGTTTTCCATTCATCAAGTATTAAGGCAAATATGGTTGTTTGGTTAATATGTACATTTTATAATACTTTATTTGTGATAAAACAAAATAAAATTAGAATTGTATTAATAAATCTAATTTTGTTTATTTTGATCTCTAAAGTCACACCTCGTCATATATGCGAGATCGTCTTATATCTGAGTAAATACGATAATCAAAAAGACTCGAGCAGATAAAGGAGTAACGAAAATCACATCTGAGAAACAAAGATTTGCCATCCATAAAAAAATTGTGAGAGATTGTTTTTAGTTTGTGATTACATGTAAATAAACAGTAAGAAATTGTATAATTTTTTATTTATTTTTTGGAGTCTCCAGAACAAATTAATCAAATTCTCATAAAAATCTATGGTATATCAATAATCTGTTAACAGTAGCGAACGTTTTCTTTGAATGGATTATGTTTATTAACCAATCACCCACTATATTAGATTTTCTTTTACTTGCTGTCTCACAAATTATGGTATTATGCACCATTTAGGTATAATCTGTAATGGTAACATTATTTCTGGATAATCTTGTATACATAAATAAATAATTAAGAAAAATATATATCATTTTACACAAGAAGTATTTTTAGTCTGTCTTAGGCCAGTAAGACAGGCTAAAGATATTTCCTGTGTGAAATGAGTTTTACTTTTATCATGATATCAAGATTTTCCCAGTTTGAAGATGAATGACTAAATATAGGCATCTTGTAAAATTTTTTAAGGATTTTTTTTTATATCAAATATATATTATAATAAATAAATCATTGGCCCAGAAACAGAATTTTATAAAATTGATTTTTAAAAAGTCAAATTCTCTGAATTTAAGTTTATATCTGAAAAAATTTATGTTTCAAATTTTGTAGGTTAAGGAGCTTGCACAAGCACATCTATATTTTCTTTTATTTTAAATTATTTCATTTTCACTAATAAAATTTTATTTAAAGTAATACTGATAAAAATAAAACTACATTAAAATTTACATAGAGTTAATGCTTATGCATAGATCACAAAATTGATTGTGCAAATTTTATTTGAGTGTGTTAGATATTTTCTTACTGTAAAGATTAATAAATAATTTATACATTATTATTTATTAATCAATTTTTTCTTTTTCTAGGTATGTATGTATAAAAAAAATTTCCAGACATGATTATATTTGAAATCTAATATTATATAAATGCTGTTATTTTAAAAGTTAATACAGAAAATGTTCTATAAAAAGGTTTAAGGTTAAGTGCTTTAACTTTTGAAGTAAACAATATTTGAGGAAAATTTTTTTATAAAAGAACTTTTCATTGTGTTTACAGGATTTATTTACTTTAAGAAAAATAAACTTAATTGTTTATTTCATAAATTATTATTATTATTTGTACTATAGTTATTTTGAAACTGACATTAAAATAGAATTTTTGAAATCAAATTTTATAGTTTTTAAAGCAGAAATTGCATTTTTTTTTACAGTAATAGGTCTGCTTTTTGATAATAAATAATTGTAATAAAATATGCAATTTCATCATCAAGATTACTTGTGTAAAGATTAACTAGTTAAGATAAATTAAGTGGGGGGTGAATTAAGGGGATTTTTGTTCTAAAATGATAAATCTAGGAATGATGATTTATTATATATATAATTGTATTTCATTTTGTATTTTAGCTTTCTTTTGTTGAAGCTCTATATTATATTATTTTTTGTTCATGTCAAAGTAACAGAGTTAAAAATCAATTACGAGAAATTCCAATAAAAAAATAATAAATATTTTAGTAATTAAAATTTATTTAATTATAATAAATATTCACCATACTCCTTTTTAAAGTTACCAAAATTAATCTTTATTTAATTATGTAATAGTTTTGTGTTATAAAATTGATAATAATAGTGTTGATATTAATAATCAATAATATAATAACTTAATTGGTAATTATTTACATATCAATTTTTATAAAACTATATCTGTACAAAATTAAATTGTTCATATTACAAAAACTTGATTGGAAAAGAAAACTGTTTTTCTAGTATTTTTAATGACAAATAATAATTAACAAAATAACATATGGTAGCATTACTTTAAAAGAAAATATAAAAAGCCAATTTCTGCTTGCTAATTTTTCTGGCAAAATATAAATTTTATACTTACAAGAAAGAGGTTCAGAAATGTATTTCACTGATTTCATTGAGTTTTTGCATGGTTATTCTAGATCACTAAAAGTATCCCCTGTAAAGTCATAGGTTCACTTTTTGCATTTTATTTCAGAAAATTATGATTTAAGGTCATGACAACGGGTTGCTTTTGAACTGGAAGTTGGTAGATACTGAAGTAACAAGTAATTTTTATGTATGTACAGTACATTACATTCAAAATCTGATAGTTTTTGCAAAATGAGCATTTTATAAAAAAATGTTCATTTTGCATCATTTCAATCAATACTTGAAATATCTGAAATGTTTGATAGTTGGCAAGTGGTAGTGGCAATTGCAGGAAACAAGAGTGTTCATTCACAGATTCTATACTTGTATTCATGCCTATCTAATGTTTTTTTTTTTAAATTTGGTTATTTTTTATTTTACACTATAAAGTACGATGATGTTTGAGCTAGTATTTTCAGCCATATAATTTACTTACAAACAAGGAGTATAATTTTATGAAATTTTTCCTTGTACTAAATTCATGAAATGAGCAGAAAAATTCTAGTTTCATGAAATTATAGGCATAATTGGACTGTAAAAGTCATACCTTTTAAGTATACACCTCTGTGTCAATCATATGACTTCTACTTCTTAAGGCAGTTGAAAAATTTTGTAGTTAAACTTAAATTCCAGAACAATTTGACACTTCTTGAAAAAATTGAGTTCCACAACAGGGTATAAGCTATAAAAAATTCTTGCACTGGTATACAGTCAGTTCTCAGCATCTATCTTAAATGATATGTTTTTTCATGTCTGGTATTCCTCACAATTAAAAACAAAAATGTGTTTTTCTAAATGTTAAAGATGTGTTTTAATGGTAGTACAAACAGGAAATATGATTGTGGTATGATTTCTGTGGCTATTTGGTGTACATGATGTAGAAAGACAATGTCCTTTGCATGCTTTTATAATGATGACAACCCAACACTGTATTTTTATGAACAAATAAGGAGAACTATATATAACTATTTATTATTTTTTTAAATTATACTTTTTGCTTGTAAATAAATTATTTGGTTGAAAATAACATTAACTTGAAAATCATTATAGTTTATAGTGAAAAATAAAAAATAACCAAATTAAGAAAGAAAAGAAAGTAGTAACTTTCAGTAAGTGCAAACCACAATTATAGAATCTTGCAGCCTGGCAGATTGCAAAAATTGTAGATTGTGATGATTTCACAATAAATAATTGCTTATCAGTACATGAAATCTCATTAATCACAAAAATTAGCTCAGCAGTTGTCAAAATTATCACCTTTCTAATGTTTTTGGCCTATTCCGAATGTCTTCATCACGAAATTAGAACAATTATTATTATTTTAACATTTTGATATTCATTAACAAAATTTTTATTTGTTTGAAAGTAAATAAAGAACTAAGTTAATCTTTTTATAGGCCAAATTCATTAATATCAAATATTTGTTTTATTGTTTACAAAATATTCTTCTAATTAAAAGTTTGCAATGCTAATACAGCTTTGTGCACCATAATTAAATATAATCACATTTAGGCAATTTACTTTAAAAAATTTATGCATTTAAAATTTTGAATTTGAATTTAAAGATTTGTGATTAAAGAACTTACAATTTGTAAGTTACATGTTTAGGTTATTTAATAAATCATTGTGAATGTAACAAAATTTTGTAGCTATTTGTCTCAAAATGTATATGTTCACAAATTCAGTTAAATATCAAAGAGCCACACACCTAAATAATGAATAATTCTTAAATCAAATAAAAGGAAGAAAAAATAATAATAAATATGAAAAGGAAATATAGATATAGAACAATCAGGGTAGTGGCAAAATTAGAACAGGTAAGGATGGAAATTTGTGTGTGTGTGTTAATTTGAAATTATGTGAAAGGTCTTTATCTTATGTACAATATTATATAATTACAGTTTATATCAGTTAACAATCTTTAATAAAATTTTATGAAATCAAATTTTTATCGCATGTAATGAACTTCCAGAACTGCGGATTTCAAGTTGTTTAAAACTTTGAAGGCTTGATTCATTGCCTTTTCATCATTCTTGAATTCTGGAAAATGGTCTTTTGTGAAATACAGGATTAATAATTGTTTATTATTATTCTGGGAATCTTTCACCTGTTATATCATATGTAATATCCTAGGTGTATAAGCTTAAATCCGCTGTTTTTTAGTCAGAAAAAAACACGTTTTTTTCATAGCAAGCAAAAACAAATTTATTCAAAGTACTTTCCCTGACTAGCGACACATTTTTTCCATCTCTCGGGCAATGTGTGGATACCATGCCAAAAAAATTCTTTTTCTTTCGAGGCAAACCACTCATCAAGCCATTTCTGGACATTTTCGTAAGAATCGAAGTGGCGCTCAGCGAGCGCGTGGCCCATCGACGAAAATAAGTGATAGTCAGAAGGGGCCAGGTCTGGTGAATAAGCGGGATGGGGTAGCACCTCCCAGTCGAGTGTCTTCAAGTAGTTTTGGACCAATGTTGACGAGTGCGATGGTGCATTGTCGTGGAGGAAAATCAGCTTGTTGTGTCTTTGCTGATAATCTGGCCTTTTTTCACGCAGAGCATGATGCAATTTGATCAGTTGTTGGTAGTAGCGGTGGGCATTGACAGTTTCACCAGGTTTCAACAGCTCATAGTAGACGATACCCTGCTGATCCCACCAAACGCACAGCATCGTCTTCCGTCCAAAGCGATTTGGTCTTGGGGAAGATGTTGATGGTTTTCCTGGATCAACCCACGATTTCTTGCGTTTAGGATTCTCAAAATATATCCATTTTTCGTCGCCAGTTAGAATCCGATGAAGAAACGACTTTCTTTTTTGTCTGGCAAGTAAGATTTCGCATGTGTTTTGGCGTCGCTCCATCTGCCTATCGTTCAATTCATGCGGCACCCATTTTCCGATCTTTTGAATCTTTCCCATGGCACGTAGACGCATGGAAATAGCTGGTTGAGTAACACCCAGTTGCTCGGCAAGCATTTTTTGTGATTGGGTATCGTCCTCGTCCAAAAGAGCCTGCAATTGATGGTCTTCAACCTTCCTGGGCCGATTTTCACGCTTCTTGTCGCTCAGGTCAAAATTGCCGTCTTTGAACTGACGAAACCAATCTCTGCACGTGGTTTCCGATAAAGCACTGTCGCCATAGGCCTCCACAAGCATTCGATGAGCTTCGGCAGCCGATTTCTTCAAATTGAAGCAGAAAAGCAGAGCTTCCCGCATATGCTGTTTTTCTGGCACAAAACTAGGCATGATTAACAAAGGAAAAATGTATGATGTCGTATGAAATCGCTGATGATGTGCACAAATTAATGTTGACAAATGTCAAAGTCATCGAAAAAAAAATATGGCGTCTCCACGGTAGCTTAATACGCTTACTAACGCCATCTATTAGCAAACAGCGGATTTAAGCTTATACACCTGGTAATATCCTTTTTATGTTAAAAATTCTTTTGTCTTATTAAGATTTTATTTTTTCATTTTCCTTACGTTTGATTATTCAAATGTGTGTTCTTTTTTAGAATATTTTAATACATTTAAAAAATTTTTTATATCTATGTTCCATATATGTTCTTTGCCTGAAGATAACACTGATATAGTGTCAAAAGTACTTGCATGACCACTTTTATGACGTTATTAAAGTACATAATGTTGAAAGACTGTTTCTTTTATTAGTCATATAATGAATAAATTCACATTTTCATTTACAATAATAATAATAATAATAATAATAATAACATTTTTGTTTTAAAGTTTATTATCAAGTTAATTTTATGTATTTACTAATAAAATGGAGATTATGGTGGAAAAAATAGTATGCTTGTTACAGAATTAGTGTGTGAAAATTATAAATTGAAAGTTTGCATTATCCACATTTTATCTTCATGTTGAATAACACTGTATATTTATATTTTTTGAATTAATAGCAGTTTGGGTTAACATTAGTAATATTAGTGTGAAATTATTTCTTTTTCTTAGAGATATTACAAATTTTTGTCAATAATTCTCAAGTAAAATTATTTTATAATTTCAGCCATTTTCATCCAAAATTACATAAGTAGTGAATTGATTTTTGCAATTATATAAACATTTTTAATGTAAATTCCTGAAGTTGTTTGGTAGTAATTTAGTTATTTCTCTATTTGTTAAATAATATGATTAGTTATTTTTTCTGTACTAAAACTTATAAGATCTTTTTCTGAATGTAAACTGTATTTTTGATAATATTACAAAACAGCTTGATTGTTATCTGCATTTATTTGCTTTCTTGTTTAACATATATTGATATATCATTACATGTTAAGTGAAAATTGAGTTAATTTGGTAAGCACACATTTTAAAATATTTAAGCATTTATATTTTACAATTTACAACAGTATCTTATTTATAATTTTTCTTAATCAGAGCAATAGTTTCTCAATAATCCTTAGAATAGAATTATTATTATATTTAAAACTAAAAGTTTATATAAGAATTATAAAGTATGTTGTTTTATGCAGGTAACTTTGCACTGTGACTTATGTAATTTGGAATTTAGTTCTCAGATTCCATTAGACATGCATCTTAAAGGTGCTAAACATGCCAAAAAACTTCGATCCATGGAAATTTTAAATGTTCTTGAACAAGATGGTAACCATCCCATTATTTCAAGTATTTAATTTTATTTTTAGATATAATAATAAAAGATATTTGAAAGGAATGGATATTTTTTAAAACTGATTAAGAATTATTTTTGTAATCATCATCACCATTATTATTAATATTTTCAAAAGACAAATAATTTTTATAATTAACATTTTGAAAACAAAATGCCGCTTTAATTTAGAAATGCCAGATAAAAGTTTTATTTGATGATATAATTTAAAAATTCTTGTATTTAAATACCTTGCAAATAAAAATAATTTTATAACAATTTATTTTTAAAATTCTTACTTTTTCAGGTAAAGTTGTTCAGCCAAAAGGTGTTAGCAATTCTCTTCGATGTGAAATTTGTGATGTTATTGGAAACAGTTCACAACAGTTGCAGATGCATCTAACTGGTAAAAAATATTCAAAAGTTTTTTTTATAATGGTTTATATTATTCAAAAAAATGTTCAGTTATAAATTGTGGATTTATTAATAGTTCTAGTGAAAAGTACCAAATTATCATAAAATGCCACAAAATATGGCAACATTATAGCAACAACAAAAGAAACTAAATGCTAGAGTTAAGGTTATCAAAAATGTTTAATTAGAAATGTTTTTTACCCTTAATTTAAGTTATCTTTAGGTAAAAGAATATAATTAACAAAACAGAAATGTTTCACATTTAAAAATTACAAATGTTTTTAATTATTTTCCTTTTATTAAAAACAAACATTTTTTTTATTTATAGACTGAACTTTTCAATATTTAGGACTCAAAAACTTTCAAGATACTCTAGCTCATGTTTAGTTTGATTCTTTATTCAAGAAAACAGGAGAATTACACCTAATCTGTACACTCAAACCTGTTTTTGTGCGATATTTCATGTGTGCAGTCTTTTTTTGTGCGATTTTTTATTATATATCCTGCCAACTAGTATTCCAACTAGAAATATCCTGTCAACTAGTATTCACCCTACTTTAGACCCTTCTCCTTCTGAGACTTCTATGACAATGTCCTGGAAAAGATGACACCAGCTGTTCTCAAGGTCTGTAAACACAATAACTCATCGGTGTCAGATTTCAGATTTTGCAGAAAGGTGAGACAAAGGAAATTAAACTTTGAAGCTTTCTCTTCAAAATTAACGCATTTCTTTTGTTTTTTTTTCGTTTTTATGTTTAATTACATTAAAATTAAAAATTCCTGAATCAAATTGGACAAAAAGGAGCTACAGCAAATAAAAAATCGCACAAAAAAAGACCGCACAAAAACAGGTTTGAGTGTATTTTCTACGTGAGACTTTTTTATGCGGTCCCTATCCACCGCACTAAAACAGGTTTGAATGTATGTAAAAAGATAATACATTGAGTAAAACCCCTTGATTATATAAGGAGTTATCAGAAAAATTTACTTCTAAAATCTTATACTAACTACAGTACTGATCTAATCTCATCAATACCTGAATAAATACAATGCAAAAATTTATAAAAAGTATTATTGAATAACAATGATCAGTCTACTAACTTCAAATCCTGTACTAATAAATAATATTATTCTTTATACATAAATTATTAAAGGAATGAGACCAATCCAAATTATTATTATTATTTACCATAAATTTTAAACACACTTTATTTAAACATGATTCATTTAGCCTAGAAGTTCTGATAAGTAATTACTTAATCTTCTAGAAATGAATGATTTTAGAGGGTCAGCAGACTTTTCAAATAAACAAAAGAGCTCAGAGTAAATTAATGCAAACCAAATACTTTTTAGTAAATTCAACTTGTATTTTGTCCTGTCAGTCAGCAGTCAGTTGAAAACTCTAATATTTCTAAGACATATAACAGAGAAGGCAATACCATCAGTTTTATAAATTTAATTTAATAATAAATTTTATCAATTCAATAAATGTAGATAATTGTATAAAGTATGAAGCCTAGCTGCTTTTTCCAATTGAATAACTCTGTTCAAAAGAACTCTAGTTTTCATTTTCTTGTTTAAAAACTGAAAATTAAAACATTCATTGCTGGAAAAAACTCCCAGATATCTATAACTAATTGTAATCTGCCCAGAAAATCCATTAAACTACCATTTAACTGAACAATTCTTACTGCTTACTGTTCCTACAGAAAACCATAACTTTGATTTCTTCAGATTCAATTTCAAATTGTTTTTATATAAATAATTAACCAATAAATCAATAATTCTCTACAAAACAATCACGGAATCTGATAAAATTACATTATCATCATCTGTGTAAGTGAAAATTTTAACCTGAACTTCATTAATTTCAATACTATCTGCTGAATTGTTAATATTTTCAATGCGATCATTCAGAAATACACTAAATAAAACAGGGATTGAAATAGAATCCTGTCTGACTCCAAACTTTGAGTCCATAGCTGATGAATATATTCTTCCATCTCTAATACTTTCATACAATTCAGTCAACATAGAAACAAAGCTATAACTAAAACCATATTGCAATATTCTCAACCATAGTAAATTTCTATTAATTGTAACAAAAGCTGATGATAAAACTGCAAAAAAGGCATATATCTACTGTGTTTTTAAAAACTAAAAACATTTTCTGTATTACAGTGTAAAAGACAAAGATATTATCCACCCTAGTATAGCCAGGATGAAGATCTGCTTAATTCCCATGTAAGCTTTCTTTTCCATCTCACCACCTCTATATAATATACTACAAAACAATTTTGATAAACATGGTATCATTCAGATTTTTCTATAAATTACTTGGAACATCTCTCTGAAGTATACTTAAAAACAGGTGTCTAAACACTTACCTGCCTAACATCAGGAATCTTTTCACATTCAAAAATCCTTCTGAAAAAATGCTGAATGTTTGGCTTTATGTTCTGAATATTCCAAAATTCCAATGAAATTCCATCAGATCCTGAAGCCTTATTTGGCTTAATTTTCTTCAAAGTAAAATCCAATTCAGGCTATGTAATTTTCATATGTAAAAAGTCAAACTAGTTAACACAAAAATTAAAAATGGAATTATTCACTAAATAAGGTTTACTAGACCAAACAAATCATAAAAATGGCTGTATCATTAATCAATTCAGTAGATGTATATCTGATATCATGAGATCCATTTCTTTTGACCCCACAAAAATAGTTTCAAAAAAGTCTATTATTTTTTACAAAACTATTCTATATTTTATGCATAAAAATTATTTTTTTCTACAAATCTGCTTGACCAGACTCCATAACTTAGCATAAAATGCAATCATGCAAATCATTACTTTTTGTAAATAGTCTAAGTTTTATTCATTGTTCTAATTAACTTAGGACAATCAGTATCAAACCAAAAGCATAGTATGTTTCATTCTTGTATTAAAACCTTTTTCACAAGCAGCCCTACCAGAATAAGAATCACTTAAATCATTAATTGAATCTAACTGAAAGGGATCAAAAACATTTTTCAATGTGACAACCAATTCTTCCCTTCTAGATTCATCCCAAAAAATTATTTTAATGAAGTGTTTATCCTTAACTGATATATTTTTCCCTGACACTATCAATCACAAAAGTAAGGACATTGATCAGAATCCAAATGCTGATCCACCACAAAAGAAACCACTCTTTTAAACAGAGGGAGAAACTAAGACTAAATCAATAACAGATCACCCTTGTCTGGAGAGAGAGAGCCTCATTTAGACATCTCCCATTTAAATTGATCAAACTCAAATCCTTGCAAAATTAAAGTAACTTCCTACTGAAAGAATTAACTGTTCCAGTTTTAAATCTATACAGAATACAATTTTAATTAAAATGAATAAAAATGGATTTAGAAAGTTCATTCTCCACTCCAGTTCTTGTATTAAAATCCCCCATAATTGCTGTATCATTATTCTTTACCAATGCCAATCCTAAAAGTGTATCCAAAATATCTTGCCAATTCTGCTCTTGAAAGTAAACAAAACAGACTAATGTATTTTTTAATTTTGGACTGAACTTAATAATGATAGTCATACTGATAAATAACTGCAGACAAAAATGTTGACCTAATTGTCAATAATCAATCAGTACAAAAGTGACTGCTAAAATACATTCTAAATGCTTTACTGAAAAGTAACCTGTAATGCATTACAGTCTGTTACAAAAGTATAGGAACACCATAAATTTTGTGTTTTTTCAAAATTTATTTTGAAAATATTACTGGAAATATTATTATTTTTTATCATTATTTTGATTATTTTATCAGGTTTTTTTACATTTTGTAAAGCAGCATAAATTTTTTTCCACAAATATTTTTTGATGTGTTACAAAAGTATAGATACACTTTCTAAAATTACATAAAAATAATTTTTAAATATATTTTAAACGCTTTTAATATTTGGTTTCAACCCCTTTGACTACAATTACTTGAAAAATTCTGTTAGACATGGAGTTTATTAATTTTTTTTTAATTGTTCATCCTTAATTTCATTCCATGCAGCCATTATTGCAATTTTCAATTGATTTACAGATTCATATTGTTTTCTATTTTGATAAACAATGGCTGCTAACATTCCCTATAAATTTTCAATGGGATTTAAATCTGGATTATGTGAAGGCCAATCAATTATATCAATATTTTTTTTTTTAAACCAATTTTTAGTCGACATTGAGGCATGAATGAGAGCATTATCTTGTTGAAACTTCCATTTATGACTTCCAATTAATGCACCAAATGTAATATTATTATACAATAATTCTTGATACTTTTCTGAGTTCATATTTTTGTCAACAAATACTAAATCAGTTTTACCTCCCCATCCAAACCCCCCATCTCCTTTTTGCCGGCTTATTTTAACTCTGCGTTCTCTTCTTAAATCATGCCAATAATATGAAAACCCATCAGGACAATCTAAATTAAACTTCTTCTCATCACTAAACATTATATCTTGCCATTCTTCAGTCCATCCCATCTTGTCTTTAGCCCAGTTTAAATGCATTGATTTGTTAAAGGTGGTTTCAACTTCATTTTTAAATATTTTACATTGTCATTGTTTTCTAAAATTTTCCAAACAGTTGTGTGAGATACATCTACTGGTAATTCAGCAGCCACTTGCCTTGTTGACATGTTTTTATTAGTTATAAGCTTCAAAACTTGTTTCTCATTCTTGAATGTTAAACATTTAGGCTGTCCTGACTTTCTTTTTTACCTGTAATGTTCACCTTGTTGCAAAATGTTTATAATAGCATTTGTAGATCTATTTACAGCTGCAGCAATTTGCCTCAGAGACTTGCCTGAACCACTCAAATAATAAATTTTACGTATTTCTTGCTCCTGAAGTACAGTTCCACGAAGCATTGTTGAAAATGTTTATATAACATTAAATAAAACATTCAAAAAAGCCACCAAGACAGTTAAAAATGATGACATCTAATGTAGTGGTAATATTTTTAATTATTATTATGATAAATTAATTTTTAAGAGGCTTTTAAGGGGTGTTCCTATATTTTTGTAACAGACTGTAGATATTCCTGCAATTGAGAATTATTTTTAGAAGAACCATACCAAGTCTTGAAAAGAAAAATCATGCTGAACTGCAATAAATAATTCCAAAACTGACTGACTTGTTCAATAAACCTACACAATTCCAAATCAGTGATGATAAATCCATGTTTTAGAATTGCTATGAAGACACACATCCTTGACTTGATTATAAGTTACATCATAAAAATATTTGCACCATTAACACTTTATCATACATTATTTTTACCAACTGTACACCAGAAAGCTTTTGTTCTTCCTCCAAAAGAATGAAGTCTATCGCTAATCTCTCTTAATCTAGATGAGAGATCATCATTTACAAAAATACTCTCCAGTTTTTTTTCTATTACTTGCTTTTTATTAAACTTCTTGTCATAAAGTCTACACTGAATACACAAATGACTAAGCAAGGTGTACTTCCTCTATTTCAAGAATATTGATATGTAATAACTGCATAATTTCTTTAACAAATTTCATTATTTTGTATCTGCAGGTGACTCATCCTGATCCTCAGACATACTAGATCAAAGGAAAATCACTATTGATTTTTCCTTTGATTATCCAAAAAATCTAATTTTCAGTTGATATCCTCAATCTTCTTACAATATCCTTATCAATCAAACTGCACTTTTTGCTGACTACTTTTTCTACTGCTGTTAATCTAACATCATATTTCCTAAATTTCTTCTAAATTTTTAATTCAGTTTACTATATAGTCTAACCTAGAAATAAATTCAACTTCAGGGTTTAATGAAAGGTGTAAATGAAACAGTACTCACACATCCTCTTCCACATTAAAGTTTTCTTCTAATAGATGAGCAAACAATTCTTTGTTCCCTTTTAAAAGCTTCCTTCTATTCAGCTTACCTTCCTTCAAAATTGGAAAGAATGATTTCCTATTTAAGTTAGAAACTGTAATAATCAATTTACCTAAAGAGAAAATCAGAAATTAATATTAATAACACAGCAGACAGATGCTCTCCAAGTTTATTCCAATAAAAAAATAGTTTTGTTATAATTTGATTTTGGATTACCCATTTTAAAAATTTTCTGAAGTTTTATTTTGTTAATCTTGCAGTGTATGCATGCATATTTTTAATAACAGATATTTTCCAACATTACTATAAAAATATATTGTCAGTTTTGAAAAGCTTTTGCAATAAAATATGTTGGAAAAAAAGACTTTTTAATACATTGCTATTTTACTTTTGGTTTTTATATGACATTTTTATTAATTATATACTTTCTTTTCAGGGAACAAGCACAAATCTAAATGTCGTTCTCTTGGTATAGACCCCAGTTGTTTTCAAAAACCACCACCACCCCCTCCACAACCTGTACAAAATGTTGAAGAAGAAAAAAGTCTGAAAAGAACATATGGTAATTTTGTTTTTGTATTTTGATGAAATAAGAAAATATTAAACTTCTTAAATTATAGTTGTGGAAAAATATTTCATTAATTTTTGTTTCTATAGTTGTTGAAGGTTATATTTAATAGTTAGAAAATTTTCTTTGGTAAAAGTTTTAAAATTTCCAGAAATAAAAATAAAATTTATATTTTGACATGTATACAGTAACTGAATCAGTCTAATAACAAAATCAGCCATCATTTATTGCATTTATTTTAGTACTATAGTGTTTGGTATCCAAAATATTTGTGGTAAACCTCATGTAAAAAAAGTGAATAAGGATATTTTATATGGGAAACGTACCAGCACAATCTATAACTGATTTCCAATGAGCTAAAAGTTTATACTGTAAAATCTAGTAGAAATCTTTATCTCTTGAAGTGAAGAAAGCTGTTTTCGTGCTTCTTAGTTTTAGAATTGTTGATTGAATTTATGATTGTTGAAGACAAAGAAAACATGTTACTTGGATGGTGCAATGTCTGGAGAATAATGGGTAGAATTTCCCATCCAAGACTATGGAGCTTGACTTGGGTTATTTACACTTTGCAGGCGTGAGCATTATACTAAAAGAGCACAGAATCTTTGTAATAAACAAGTATAGGCTGTTTTTGAAAAAGTGCATCTATAGTGGGGTAATGACATGAGTGAATCTGTGTGCATTTCCAATAGAATGGGTCAATTGAGTTTTCTTTAATTTTTTTGTGATACAGCCTAATATTTATAAAATTATAAATTATTCATTCATTTTTAAAATAGTAAATTGCATTAGTGCACTGTAGGCCTATTTAAGGTTTATCTAAAAATTCAGAGAAAACTTGGGCTTGTATCAATTGTTTTCACTAGTGACACTTAAGCTGTGTGTGAAATTTTTAATAGAAAATAATGTTAAATCACTTAGTCTCTCTTTGGCCATTGAACACAAAAAATATCCTGAAAATTGAATAAAATTTACATCAGTAGTTTCTCTAGCAGGATTTGAAAATATCACATTTTGTCAAAATATTAAAATGTTGGCTATTTTCAGTTCTTATAATTTTCAACAATAAATGTTGTGACTTAGTAACCATATTTTACTTTCACTCTTCAAATCTCTTATAATGAGAAGTACAGATCTTATAACACAGTAGTTACGTTCTGAAAAGTGCTGTGTTATGTGAATCCATGCTATATGAAACAAAGGACTAATGCAAAGCATGAGGTTAGGTTCCAGAAGTTAGCAAAAGTGTAGTTCTTTTTTGTCACTAAGAGAAATATGTTTGTTAAAGCAATCAATAATTAACAAACAATCACAATTAAAAGTATTGCATAACACATTAATATTAATTTTAGTTAAATGAGGATATTTTCTTTCTACAAAGTGTTGTTGTCATCTGAGCTTTTTTGTTGATCTTGATCAGAAATATCAGCAAGAGCTTCATTTTTAAAAATTTTTATCGTAGTTTTTTTATGGGTGACAAATTAAAATAAAAATTTTGTTTGTGACCGGAGGGTCAGCATCTCTTTGATGTCTTGTCAGGACTGACACCACCATGTCTCATTTGACATGGAAGCTGCAACGGCAAGTTTGTTTTGGGTTAGAAAGTAGGTCATGTAAGCAATTGAATTCTGAGTGGAGGGTGTGTGGGCAATTGGATTCTGGGTGGAGGATGGTGAGAGAGTGCAATGGAAATAGTACACTCAGACTCTAGGGTTAACAACAAATAGCTGTTTATTTGAAAGGAAAAGGTTACATGATACATATATCATAATATCATATTAACCAATGTATTTAATGAAGATGGTCACGAGAGAGATGGTTTACAATCGTTCATGAGTTTATAAATATCTGGAGTTGATGGTGTTCACAAGAGGATGCTCCTGGATTAGGGTTTTGTTGTGACTAGGGCCGTGAAGTTATTGTCTCATTAAGGATTGTTCAGGAAAGCTCTAGATCAGGATCATTTGGGAACATTTGTCTTCAAAGGTACAGTTGACCAAGGGTAGAGTGAAATATCCAAAGTGAAGTAGGATTGGGCACTCTCACAAGAATTTGGCAATGATTTTTACTCTGAGGAACAGACAATGACTGACTCATTCGACCGTTGATTCTGACATTAAAATCAGTAACACACAGCTGAGAGGTCAACAGACCACGGGAAAGCATCGCTTTTACCATCAAGAAAATGTAAATCGAGATGTTCTCAGGTAGTAAAGGATAGTCAACAATGTTAGGTGTCAAAATAGGTATGATGAAATCGAAAAAAGATTTTCGTTATAGTTTGGATTCTCACATGTTATTAAATGAAAATTTGTTCTGGAGGGTCATGTTTGTTCAATTGAGTACAGAGAGATCTTTTCCACTATTTGTGTTCAAATATGGAATTGTTTGTGTTGGGAATTGTTCGAATGTCAAGATACTGCTGTATTTCTTTTGTTGTTTTTACAAATGAAGTAATCGTTCATAAGTAAGTAATAGCTATGGTTAAAAAAAAAGTTTAATAACACTTACCTAAAAATGTTTAACTAAACTTTACTAAATATGAAGATTAATCTATAAAAAGAAAACACAATGACAGTCCTAAGGGCTAAAGTCTGAAAGCAATGATGACGTCTAGTTGATAAGAAAGTTAGTGCAATTTTTTCCTTCCTTGTCCTATCAGTTTTCATTAAAGTAAACCTGACAAAAGTCACAAAACAAATTGAAAATTTCAATATTCTAAAATCCATGGGCAAATTTGAGACAACATGCATGCTTACTTAAATAAAAAACAAAAATATCAAATAACAAAGTTTACACTTAAAAATTGTGAAATTGTATGTAGAATTTCCAACCAAAATAGTGTTAGAGCAAAACTGTTGTAGAAGTAGTACCATGTTGTATGAGGGATGCCTGTCTTTTCTATTAAATCATTAAGAAGAAAATGCAGATTACTAGAAAATGACTTTTATATTAAAAAAAGTAAATGTACCTATGTAAAAATAGAATGCTTATATTATACTGTAAAGAACAGCAAGGAAATATGTAAATTCAAATTTATACAAATTTCATACAGCTGATACCAGTGCCAAGTGATCTGCTATGCATTCTAATATACTAACAAATCTAATGTACCTGTACATCCAATTCATACAACTGTGGAAAGTTAATGTATTCAGACAGCAATAAATGTATTTTTGAAAAGCATTTTATCATATTTATAGTTCTTTGTGATCACATTTATAAATATATTTATGACTCCATTACAGTTACAGATCTGCATACTAACACAAAATTACAATCAATATTACTGTGTAATCAGTGTTTTTACAGTTAAATTTTTCGTCAGTATGAAAAGGAATGGAACTTTCCAGATATCATCACAATAAAATATCTATATATGTGTTTTCCAATGTAGCAGATGACTCTGCTTAAACTTAGCTTCATTAGGAAACCAGTGTGCTGGACATCTTTCACTGTTGACATCATGTTGTAGTTCAAAGTTGCTTACTATCAAACTATTCCAAAACCAAAATTAAAAATGAATTAGTGGGAGAAATGTGTACCATGTCTATTTTGATGATGTAATACATGCAAACCTCCATACAGAATGAGGAGCAAACAATGCAAATGAAACTGCATTAAGTCATTTTTGTGTTTGATTCAAATACACACACCAGTTTTGTACACTAAGAAAGTCCAAAAAAAGGTGCACATCAGAATTGAGAAATCTGCTTATTGTGATTAAATGTATTATGAAAAATAAAGTGATTCACAATGATTATAAATGTTTTGATTTTGTTTTAGGCTGTTTTGAGTTATAAGTCAATGTCAATAAGCATATGCTTAATATTTAAAATGTTAGAATAGTCAACATTGATTTTATTTTTGAATACAGTTTATAAATCTTTTATTGTCAATTTAGGAAAACATAATTGACATAACATTTTTAATAATCCAAATTCTGGAATTTTATATTATGAATGAAAGAAGCTTTCATCTATTTAAAAAGTTATATTATAGAAACCAAAATTTTTTCAAACATATATTTTATAGAAATCAAATTTGCTATTTCAGTTTGAAAGGAATCTTATAATTTCATCTTTTTCCTTTTCTCTTATTAGAAAAGAAATTGATCTTCAATGAAGTAAACTTTCTTGGGAATGATTTTTATACATATAACCAATTAAAATATTTCTAAATAAGTTAAAGAAAATTGGCCCTATATTTTTGCTTCTAAAAATATAAAATAAGAAAGATTTTTTTTTTTACTCTCAGTTTGCCAATGAACTTAAACATAATATCAAAAATTTTTGATATTTCTGAACTATTCTTGATTTCAGATGTATGGCATCAGAAAATAAATTAATCTTAATAATTTAAAATTTGAAAATAGTTCATGATTTTGAAATGATGTGAGCTTTTTATCTAAAGTGGTTATCTGGCATTGATTTATTATTGAGCAGGTTAAGGCTTATTAATTCAAAAATCTGTAGACATTATTAATATAGTATTTTTTCCATGAAATTAAAATAAGACTGTCTTAGAATTTTCCTAGATCCCATTAAATTTCAATGAAACTAATCTGAGGTTCTTGTGATTGTTTATGATTACATTTTGGATTTGATTTGATTTCTAATCCTGAAATAAAACAATTGTCCACCCAACATAAGCTACTTTTTTTAATTCTTAAAAATACTAAATAATATAACTATTTTACAATGATATTGTTCTATTGCTGATATCTAATTGATTTAAAAATTTTTCACCAGTTTCATGTTGTAATAGTTTTCTCTTTTTTTAAAATTAATAAGAATATATGAAAACTTTTCATTTTAGTAATCTGAATTATTAGTTTTTTCTTGTAATATTTAGTTATGCATTTAGTCTTGCAACTAGAAACTTAAAAATTATAAGAATTCAGTTGTATATGAAAAGAATGAGAATACAGGATGTCCCATAAAAATCTGATACATTTTAAACTTAGTAGTTCAGTTTATTATTTATAACATTAGTTCCATCAAAAATAAGTCTTTGTTAGTTACTTTTTAATTTTTTTTAATATTTAAAAATTTTTGAATGTTTAAAAAACTCAAAAATCTAAAAAAATATATATTAAAAATAAAACATTTCAGAATGTTTTATTGGTTAAAGTTTTTAAATATATCAAGCCAACTCAGTTGATTTGTGATAGGAGAAAATATTGTCAACCCTGAATCAGTCATACTTATATACAAACTATTAATTGTTTAATTAAATCTATCCAATTGTTTGAAAGAATTTTTGTCTTGTAATTTCTAATATAAACAAAGTTCAAAAATATATAAACCATTCTTAAAAGATTTCCTTATTTGTAAATTTTATTTCTATAAATATATTTTTACTTTATTTTTATATTTTTATGGTAATATTCTAATAATAATTTTAATATATTTAATGGACCTTATTGAGTTTTATTTAATTATTTGTAAAAAAAGATAAACAGAAAAAAATAAATATAATCAGTAATTAAATTAGATGCAAGAAGTGATCTGAAATTTTTTTTAGTAATGGGAATATTTTTTTATGCATTGAAGAAACATTATCAGTTATTTTGGCATATGGCAAAACAAAATATATACACTACATATATTTTTTAAATGGAAATGGGATTTGAGCATCTGGTTTAAAGCATTAAGGCTTTAGATTCTTTTATTGTTGATATTTCCTTTTTTGTTTCTGTAATGATTGATCTTCAATCTGATCATTAGTTTGATCAGAAGATTGACTATCAATCTGATTCACAGGTGAAGTTGAAGCTGATGATGACAATAAAGTGACTGAAGCTCCACAAGCTGTCCCTGCAAAGTTTGGAAAATTTTTCTGCCAGACGTGTGAAGTTTCACTTAATTCTGAAGTTCAGTTACAACAGGTAATTACTATTTTTGTTATCAATATTATTATGAATTTCTCTTTATTACTATTTAAATTGAAATATTTACTGTAATTGGTATTCAAAGAAATCATTACAATCAATAAATTTAATAGATCATTTAATTTTTTTGTAATAATGTTATTAAATATAAAGAAAGAATGTTAGAAAAAATCAAATCAGAAATTTAATAGAGTAAAACACACTATTAAATATGTGGGAACGCCGAGAGGTAGGACGGAGTCGTATCTCCTTTCTGTTGGCGAACAGGTCGGCAAGACCCACCCCACTGTCAAGGATGGCTAATTTTTCCTGATATCCCGACTTGTCGGGATCGGGTAATTAATTGTCAGGTTGAGTGGAGGAAGTGTGTGGGTCCAAAGATAAGGTCAAGGCGATATTCGAAATAACGGAGTCAGGAAAGAACAAATAAAGATTTATTTAAATAGATAACCTAGTACAGAGAATCTGCGCGTCCCATCCCTAATCGCGGGAGAGAGAGAGTTCACAATTGTTGGGGGGGTTCATACCTCTCGGTTATCGACAACAATCGCAGAATGTTCTTCAGCTCTGGCGGCGGCTCTGGCGGTGGGCGGAAGGATCCGGCGTCTTTGAAATGGCCTTCGTATGGGACTCTGTTTCGTCGGGACGTTCGTCTTCTTCGGACGTTCAGCCACCCCATTCTTAGATATCTCCCCCCTTTATATACTCCCGGTCCCATCCGTTACGATCACCAATTGCGACAGAGGGTGATGACTTGAGCTCCGTGACGCAGCGGTGGGATCCGGAGAGGAGGGAAGCGAGTTTGACGGCGGAAGACTGCACATCCTTTGACTTGTGATTGTTATCTTTGATTTTGATCATTATCTCCCGAGGGGATTTGAAACAAAGAAATTTTAAAATCGGACCTGCTTAATTCGGTCCTCACAAATATATAAACATCACTAAGCCCAATGTATTAATACATACATACAAGAAAGACATCAGCCGTACACGAAGTGTTTAGCTGGCAGAAAAGAGGGTAAGAAGGAGGGAGAGGAGATAGACTGTAGAGAAAGATGGATCCCTCTGAATGGCATACATATGGCTACAGTACCCTCTGTTTGATGTTCGCATGTAGTTTTTATGCTACAAGGCCATAGTCCCCCAAAGGGTCTAAAAGAAAACCTGAGTGTAGCGAACACCAATAATTGAGTGCCGCCATGAATAGCTAAGTGTAGAAGTTAGTGCCAAGTGGCTGTTAGTAGGAAGACATATCTATTTAATACTAATAAAACTGAACACTATTGCAAATCTTAATACTACTTAACAGCTAGACAGACAGCGCAAAAAGGAAATGAACACAATGACAAACTAGACGAGACAAATGGACCAACAGAGACAAACAGGCAAGACTTTTTTTTTTTTTAACATTAACTTACTCGCTAACTAAACTAACCTACCATAACCTAGGACAAACCTAACCAGAGGACTAAAGCTAACAAACCTTAATCTAATTTAACATAACCTATCATATCCTAATTGGAAACCAAGCTAAGAGTCCCTAATCTAACTAACAATTAGGACTAACTGAATTTAGACTGAAAAAAGAATTAAAATAGAAGTTAAAAGGCAGCTAAATGCTGACAGTTGAAAAAAAACAAGGAAAAGCTAATTGCCATCCATGCCCCTGGAATGAGTGCTCTCAAGAGCCCTACTAAGGGATGTAAATGTGAATAGATGATGGAACATTGTACATGTATGAATGAGTTGGTGCAGATTGCGAGGCCAGTTGTACCCTTCAAGAATAGCAGCTCTCATTAAACAATCCCTAATGTGATTGTACAGTACCTATTGCAGCGAAAAACTAAGTTAAGTGGTATTTGATCCTCCTGAATACCACAATCGCATTGTGGATTGTCCCCAAGGAGAAATCTATGCAAGTATTGCTTAAAGTTGCCGTGTCCTGTAAGTAGCCGAGTGAGGATGTAACTAGGGTAAAAGTGGCAAAGAATTGCAGTAGTCTCAACTTGAGGATGAAAGTGTAGGTGAGCCTACCAATGGTGTCACGGTCCCAGC
Source organism: Centruroides vittatus (assembly GCF_030686945.1). Classification (NCBI taxonomy): domain Eukaryota; kingdom Metazoa; phylum Arthropoda; class Arachnida; order Scorpiones; family Buthidae; genus Centruroides; species Centruroides vittatus. The sequence goes on from NW_027122703.1 coordinate 4,257,053, forward strand.
TTTCTTGCCAGAGAATGAAGATTTGCTTCTTGACATGATTGTTGATGTACAAGGTAGGAATGAAACTGAAAGTACTAGTAACTGAAGACACTGCAGCTTGTTTGGCAAGACAGTCAGCGGTCTCGTTGCCAAGAACCCCCGCATGACCCAGGATTCATTGGAAATCTGTTTTTACTTTTTTACTTTTTACTTATTTTTACTTTTTTTAAAATTAATTTTGCTATTGTACTCAAAGCGATGATGATCCTAAGGAGACCAATGATTTAATAGCAAGTAATCTAATAGCACTTTCGTGTTCTTTTAATCTGATTGCAAGTCTCCCTGTCTCTCCTACATATATGGTCTTATGTTCATCCATGCATTGTAGTTGATATATATCACTCTTGTACTTTTTAATATATTATCATCACTTTGTATTTTTCATAGACTGTTTTCACATATAGAAACAATATGTAATTTTGTTTTTGTTTTGGTTTGTTATTAACTTCATATATATAGTCAAACCTGTTTTTATGCGGGGATAGGGACCGCATTAAAAAAAACGCATTAAAAAAATCTCACGAAACTTCACGAATGGCTGTAAAAAATAGTTTTCGCAACACAATTAAAAAATATTTTTTTTATGCGGTCAACAGGGACCGCACAAAAAAAGTCTCACATAGAAAATAACTCAAAACCGTACGAAATAGAATTTATTGACAACAGATGTCAGCACTTGACTGCATCGTCTGGTCTATCGTCTGTTTTACATATTTTTGTCCAGGTGGTGTTTTGTTGACTTAAAAAGTAAATTATTTCATTTTTCGCATATTCATGCAATAATATTACTATAATAAGTGCATTTATGCTATAATAAGTTTATTTAGCTATAATAAGTCAACGTGAGACATGACGAATCGCACGAGACTAGTCGCCAACTATACCGCACAAATTAAAAATTCGCATTAAAAAATCGCACAAATAAAAATCGCACATAAAAAGAGCGCATAAAAACAGGTTTGACTGTATATATTTTAAGTGTTTTAAATACTATTTCTTATTAATCCTCTAATTGATATCCATTTAACATGTATTTTCTATAAAGATTTTTTTTTCCTTCATCTCTCCTATCTTTTTCTTTTGTCATTTAAAAAAAAATTTTTTTAAATTCTGCAACAAATGTATTTTGTTTAATATGAGTACAGACATAAAATTTATAAGTTTATCTACATTACATTTTTTCTTAGAAATTGTATAACTCAAAGTTTCTATATTTCTACTTATAGTAATATCTAAATAATTTATTTCCTTTTTTCTCTTCTATTTCAAATTTTATAACTATTTATAGTATTAGCTGAGGATTTTTTTGTTATTCTGTCATTTTTTAATCATAATTTATAACAAAAATTCTAGTCTAGACATAAATGCAATGTATCCTTCATTAGAATGGGAATTAATAAAAAAAACAGCAATAAAAGATCAAATATGTAATTAGCAACTTAAATTATTAAAATTTGTATTTAATGATGATTATTTTTATAATGATGATGAAAAATAATAAAAACAAATAGAAGGCATAAGAATGGGTAACATAGTTGAATCAAGACTTGCTGAGATATGCATGATAGAAATAGATAAAATGATAAAAAATGAAAAAAGTAAGTTGTTACAAGTTAGGGACATTATGTCAATGATGATATAATTTGTGATTATGAAATGACAGATTTGCAAAAAATCTTAATATCAGCTAATGTTAGATTGTAAGCTGCTGTTCCTTACATGGAATAAGTTTTATTTACATGAAATGTGTTAAAAATCCTTAAGTTGCAGCATTTGTATTAAACCAAGTTGTAATGATGATACGTATTGTTTTTTGAAATGCATTTATAATTAAGAGGTTTACAATAAAGGATATATTGAATATCAAAATATTGTAGAATTTTTGTTGATTAATGCCCCTATAAAAATTGGATTAGGAAAAACTAAATAATTCTGTTTCGATATTTACCAGCTCTTTTAGAATGGAATAGACCCTTTATTCAGCAGGCATCCCAGTGTGTTGGCACAGGAAAACGCCAAGCTTATTTCGTAGGAAAAACTATTGTTTAGATGTTAATTTAGTATACATCTAAACAACTCAAACAAATAATACTTATTTAGTTAAAAAATTGAAAAAGTTTAGTAAGATTTATTTATTGTTTTGTATTATGAGATCATAATACTTTACTTAAAATCAAAGGTTACATAAACAGATTGTATAACATGTATAATGGTTGAGAAAAGATTACATCTTAACTTTGAAGAGTTGGATGCGTATGATGAATGATTATTGATTGATTGATTATCATCTCGTTATCTAACTAATATCTACAATAATTCTGTTTAAATGATTAAAATTAGTGATGATGATGATGAATTAAACAATAACATTTTATTCAAGAGTTGGGATAGGTAGAGGTTACACTGTAGCCTCTTCTGTATGAATTCCTAAACAGCCAGTTGAAGACTGTTTAGGAATTCATTACCTTATAGGAGATTGTAACTTCACTTTTAAGATGCATGATTTTTTTAATTTTGTATACAATGGGTGATTGGTTAATGAACAGTTTGAAAAGATTTTTATGTTCAGACAACAAACACATGTTTGGATAATGAACACCTCACAGAACAAACACAAGAAGAAGCAACATAAAATAATGAATACTGATTGATCTTTCCTTGTCTCCAGGTGACAGTTCGAAACCTTTTGGGGCATGAGAGAGGTTGATATTAATGCTCAACACAATACCGATTGGATAATATTCATCCAAACTTTGAAACTCTCCCTTGTAATTCCAGCCTGTTGCTTACCTTTCTGACAGATATAATTTTTTTTATAGTCTTTGTGAGACTGTCAGGCACTCATTAAGTTTTGCATTGGTTTTTATTTTCAAAAGGTGAGAGTTTAACTGTCCTGTTGGATATTCATTAACATTTTAACACCAAATTTTGAATTCTGTCTGGGACCTCACATTTACATAACTTTTTGTGAACTAGTTGATTTCTGTTCTCTGAATTTTTGTAAGTGTTTTTTCTGAACTTTTAATTTAAAAAAGAAACTAGTAATATTATGGGGCCTAAAAGAATGGAGTATCAAGAACTATGCTTAGCATAGAAACCAAACAAGAATTAATAGCCAAGGTAGAGAGTAGGCAGAAGAGGTCTGATGTTGCTAGGCAAGTATGGCTTGAACAGGTCTATAGTAGGCACAATCTTAGCTAAGAAAGATATAATCAAGAAGACTCAAGCAGCTAAAGGAGTAATAAAAATCACATCTAAGAAACAAAGATGTGCCTTCCATGAAAAAATGGCAAAATTGCTTTTTACTTGGATAAAAGAAAGGGAAATGAAAAGAGATGTAATTAATATAACTATCATTCAAGAGAAAGCTAGAGAAATTTTTGAAGAACTGAAGAAACAAACACCACATTTGTCACATGAAGAGATACAATTCAAGGCTACCACAGGATGGTTTGCAAAGTTTAGAAGGAGATCTGGCATTAAACATGTGGTAATGCATGGTGAGTCTGCTAGTGCAGATAGAGAAGAAGCTAAGTTGTCTCAAATTTCAAGAATTCATTAAAAAAGAAGGATATTGTCCATAACAAATTTTCAATAGTGATGAAACTGGTTTATTTTGGAAGCACATGCACTGTACTGTACCTACAACATGAATGATGAGAAAAATATCTCTGGGCATAAACCCATGAAAGACTGATTGATGTTACTTTTGGGAGCTAATGCTAGTGGTGATATGAAGCTTATCCTGCTTCTTGTCTATCACACTGAGAATCCAAGAGCATTCAAAAAAATTCCATAATTAAAGAAAGACTGCCAGTGATGTAGAGATTGTATAAAAGAGCATGGGTCATGCAAACTCTTTTCAAAGAATGGCTGTTTAAAGTTTGTGCCCCCAAGCATCAAGGATTACCTACAGACCAATGAATTGCCATTGAAAGCACTGTTGCTGGTGGACAGGATACACAAAAGAACTTGAAGATAATTTGCTGGAAGAGTTTCCCTGGCTAACAGTTCAGTTTGCCTCTAAATACTACTATATTGATTCAGCCAATGGATCAGGAGGTTATTGTGGGTTTCAAGAAATTGTATATTTGTGCAGTGTTTTATTGTTGTTTTGAAGCATTCCTGTTCTCCCCAACGATGACATTAAAAACATTTTGGAAAGAAAAATTTGATATTCTTGAAGCTATCCAGCTCATTCAAAAAGCTTGGCCAGAAGTCACTCAGTGATAGTTGAATTCTGCTTGGTGAAAGCTATATCCATCCTGCATTCAGGGAAACAGAGATGATATCCCTGGAATTATGAATGAAATTGTGACAACTGCTAGAGATCTTGAATTGGAGGTCAATGAAGATGACATTGAAGAGCTTATAATAGAACATGAAACTGATCTGACAACAGAACTCCAAGAATTCTTGAATGAAGAATACCAAGAAAGTCAATGAGATGTGTTTTCTTCTGAAAAAGAGGACGATGAAAGAAGACCAATGTCAACATCTGCTATTAAAGATCTTTTGAAGAAATGGGAGGATGTAATTAGAATGGCATCCAAACTAGGTTAATAGGCTAGGGGTTCTCTACAACAACAATGCTATTAATTACTTCCAAAAAATCCTGAAGAGAAAAGCAATTGACATTGGACAGATTTTATAACACCCCACAAACAGAAGGAAACATGACTGATGAAAATAAAAGACTGTATATGTATGTATTATTGTTATTACTTATAAATAAATGCAGTAAGAAATTATATAATTTTTTATTTATGCTTTGGGGCTCCAGAACAAATTAATCAAATTCTCATAAAAATTTATGGTAAATCAATAGTCGGCTAACAAACGATTCAGGTTGCAAACATTGTCTTTGAACAGATTATGTTTATTAACCGATCACCCATTGTACTGTAAAACACAGTAATTAATTTGAATTAAAAGAATGTTTTGTACAAAAATTTTCATTTCTATTATTGCAGCACATGGGCAGTAAGAAACATAAAGATAGACTGGAAGGAAAGAAGACCCCGGGCAAAAAGTATTGGTGGAGAAAGGTAATTTTAACATTGTATGTATGTATATATAATAATCTAATTCACCATTTCTCAAGCTGGGATCTGTAAACCAGTTCAAGAGTGTGCACAAAATGTTCAGAAGTTATCTAGCAACATATTTATCATTTTAAAAATGGAACACCCTGTATATACAGTGAGTGCAAAAAGTATTCATATAGCTTCCATTCTGTATATTTAACAATAGTAATATGAAGGTCAAATGATTTGTCAATGAAATAAAACATTAAGCAAAGTTGACATATAAATGATTTATTTGAAATCAAAAAAGTACCAAAAAAAATATAGTAGTCTTTCTTGTTAGGTAAAACAAAAAATGTCACTTTTTTCCAAGTATAGTAAATATTCATGCACCTGTAAATACGCACGGAAATAGGGTTGTTTCTTAATGATGTCAGTACTACTAGGCGTGTTTCCCTTAGTCATTATGATTGAACAGAGTCTAGTACTCATTGATGTCACCAATTTCACTGTGCAGAAGGTGGTATGGAGTTCCATTCTGCTATTAGAACGTTCTTGAGGGTATTTTTGGAGATTTTTTTTACATTTTTATTATTAATTTTCAATGAATATTCTGTTAGATTAATTAATGTCTAGAGATTGGGGTGAAATATGTAGTTGTGCAGGAGTGTTGTACACTAGCCACATATTGGTATTATGGGCAGTGTGCTTTGGATCATTGTCCTGCATAAAGATATAGTTCTCTTGGAGGCCCTTTTATTTACACTATTAAAAAAGGTAAAGCATAGAATGTTTATGTAATGCTTGTGGTCCATGATTTCCTCAATAATGCCTTGTATGCAAATTTCCAACTCTGCAGCATCATATGAGGACAGATCCACCTCCATGTTTTACTGTAGGAATGAAATGTTTTGATTCATCTCTTTATTCTTCTTTCTCCACATCATCCTTTTGCCACCAAAGCGAAAACATTGAATTTGCTTTTGTCAGTGAATATTTATCCATTTACAGAAGTCTTCATCCTTATTTTGATGTCGTAAAGTGGAATCAAGGCATTTCTTGTTTTGTTTGTTCACCTATAATTTCTTTCTTGTTGCTTAACCATTATAACTTGTGCTTCTTGTGTACACACACTATGCATTGAACTGGCTGATACTCTCACACCTCTTTTACCCAAGTCAGCAGCTATCTAATCTTAGGGTCTTTTTTGATATAATGAATTATTACAAACTTCTCTTTCAGTCAGGATTTTGGGATAGCCACTTCTTGATTTATTCTTCAATGTCTTTCTGTCTTCATATCAATCTGTAATGCCTTGAATAGTTACTGAGCTTGGATATCTCATTCAATAATGTGGTCTGATTGTGAAGCTTAATTATTACTCTTTTGTTCTCTCCTAGTAGTTTTCTTGCTCTTGTAATTCATACTTCTGTAAGTAGTCACTGTTGCTGTTTTAGTCAAATGATCTGATGATGAGAAAGCAGTAAAGACATCATGACACTGTAGCTACATTCAGAAATTAAGTCATGCAGAGATATTAATGCAATCCAATTTATTTCAAAGCTTAAAGTTTAGTAAAAGTTCTATATTCATGTGACTATTTTCATCCATATTCCATTGGGCATCATCAGGCTGAAAAATGGAAAATGGAGCTGCTGCAATGTGATTGTTTGGATCGGAGATGTGCAAAAATGCTCTATGTACCAAAAAGTTAAAAGTAGTCATCTTGTAGGATCATGTGCCTGACTCTTGTATCCTATTGTTTCAATCTCTGATCCAAACAATAGGATGCAAGAATTGTAAACTGTCGCTAACAAGGCAGTACAAAGAGATAGTATGCATCAATAATATCAAGCTGGCCTGCAAAAGGAGCCCACACATCTCTCTCCTCAAAAATGCCAAAGGCCTGCTTGTTTGGTGACACTTCCAGGCATATACTCCATCTCCTTGACAGACTATAGAACCTGAAATGAATTAGATATGTTGGAATTACTGGAAATCAAATCACTTCTGCATAAAAGAACACCAAATGGACATTTCCAGGGATTGGTGTTCTACTGCATTGTTAACTTATGATTCTGACCTGAGCATGGAGGTCCATTTTGATAAGACCGGCATCTTCCACTGAATGTCCAACAGGGGCAACTCTGCTACTGAGAGCTGCTTGGGGAGAATGTGGTCATTTAAGTTCTAAAATGAATTTAAGTTTATAAAATTAGATATAACTCTTAAAAATAATATGTAGATAAATATAATTCATACTTACAAGTCACAAGCAAAATAATTTGAACTTGAGAATCAAAGTAAAAACCCTTTAAGTACTTTTTCTGAGTTAACCCGGGTTGGAGGAAAAGGATGCAAGTACAAATCCTGAATTAACTCGGACAAGTAAGTCAGTCTCCCCCCTCCAGAGAGATAGTAGTAATGACCGAAAAGCATGTATTCTAATTGAGATTATTCCTGGAACTACTGGACACCTTATACTAGAATCCCGATTCCCCTCGAAGTTTACATAAGGTTGTCCTGCGAAGTCCACCAAGCAGCTGGCTAAAGGTCAAATAGTTGTAAATTTTGGAGACCCCAGTGTCTCGTTACAACTTGTTTTTAATGCAATAAAATGACAGATAAAGTATCTCTAACAATATACAGTTTAACCCATTTATAATGTCATCCGTGGGACTGACAATTTTTTGACGTTATAACCGAGTGTCATTATCTGTGGGATCATAATTTCAGTCTGATAAAACATACCAAGTGTGTTTAAGAATCTATTATAAACTCCATTCTAATTTTACATCATATGTTTTACTGTAAAATTATTTCTTAATGGTAATACGGTATACTGTATCTATTATGATAGTAATAATTTATTATCGTATGCATAAAAATGCAAACTACCTGTTTAAATAAACTTTATTTACGTCGATGTAATTAAAAATTTCAAAAATTACAATTTATAAGAAATTTCTGTTTGTCTTAAGTTTCAATAATGGTGGAACTTCCGGTTTTGTGAATAATAATGTTGAATCAAAAGGCAACAAAAGGTTAAATTAATGTATGCCAATTAAAAATAATTCAATTATTTCTTTATAAACTCTTTGATATAATATGTTATATTAAAAATAATAGAATACTTAACAATTTAGCATAAAGTAATTTAAAAATGAGCACGTAATAATCAATCGTGACGTCGTTTAAAATTGGCGAATTTCACCCCACCGAAGTCAGATGGAAGGAGCACCACCCACAGTTGTTCTAGGAAAGTGAACTCTGACCCTAGGACTGAACACGTAGTATTTTTTTTGTTAAATAAAATTTGGGAGTGCTTCAAATATGACGTTAAAACAGGGTTTTATGTCATTACAAGTGGGTTTTTTAACATTATCTAGTATAGTAAAATCGTGGGACTGATAAAAATTTCACGTTATATTAGGGTTGTTGTTATATCTGATGACGTTATAATCGGGTGAAACTATTTATTTTAAATTTCATATTCTAATATTTTTACTATAAAATCGTGTTGGGGTGAAATTTTTCGCAGCTATTTTTACGTTTTTATTTTTCTGTGGAAAACAAAAAGAATGAAGTGCCAGAGTTAGAGTCAACACATTTTTGCTGACTCTGACTCCTCTGACCAGAAATTCCTCCCAACTCTGACTACACAACCTTTCCTTTACCACCCATAAACCATGGGTTCATACAGGAACTGTCTCCTCCAATCAGCGATCACCTAGATCAGAAACATCTCCACCAATCAATGAACAAAAACTCATTACATTTGAATTGTTGAACATCACGGCTCCATTTTCCATTTTTACAGGCTGATGATGTCCAATGGAATGTGGATGAAAACATTCATATGAAGTATTTTTTTTATTTGAGTAGTTATTCTGTTGAGTTTCTTCTTTGAGTATTTATATATTCCAGGTTTATCAGGCAACTAGAAAATGACATCACTTACATTCTGCTTTTTCTTTAACAAACTGTTTTAATTCCTGAATATGCTCCATGGCCTGTGCTGCTGATGGAACTGGTTTTTCAGGAAGTACATCTAGTTGTTCCTCTTCTTCATCTGAAGTTGCCCTATTATTATTTTTCAGTAAATCAGCCAAAATTCCAGTATCTGTTAACATGGATGATGAAACAGTTTGTGGAGAACTTAGTCCTCAAAAGAAATGCACTTGATCCCAAACACTGTTACACATTTAAGCAGATTGTCATGGGTTGATCTTGGCTTTATTGTTTTTGTTGGCGTACGCACATGACAGGATGTTCTGAACCATAAGACATTGACAATAATGATTTAAAGTTTTAATCACTTCCTGATCCATCAGTTACAGTACTGATGTCATATTTGGGGGAAGAAACATGACCTTTACATTTTCCATCAGAGGAATGGTGTTGTGTTGTGTGCTATATAGTTGTCAATAAACAACAGAATTTTTCAGTTTTGTTTTCAAAATTTTTTGTCAAATTTTAAAAGTCATCTTTCAAAAATTTTACATGTCATCCATGCTTTTGTGTTTGATTGATATTTCATTGGCTTAGTTTTAACATTTTTGAGGCATCATGGGTTGTGACTGACTTCACAATCATCAACAAAGATAAGTTTTTGTCTAATTCATGTTTGTTTCAACTGAAAGCATTATCTTTTCCTTGTTATGTTTACTGCCACTGTAACACTCATCTTTGAAAGCCAATGTGTTGTTGGGGTGCACTTACAAAACAGTTTCGGGGGCGCTGTCGAGTAACTGTCGTTGCTGGTGACTTTTTGCCAGAGAAATTCTTAACACTATTTTATAGTAAACTATTGAGTTTTTTTTTTACTTAATTTGGTACCGAAGTTGGTACAGTCCTTGCTTTTGTGTCATTCTGTGCTATTATTAGTTCTACTTTTCTAGAAATGTTTCCATGTACTCCCCCGGGAGTGTTAAATCACACCCAAGAAGAACGGAAAGGAATTACACATCATCATTCACTGAGTGATCCTGGTGCAAAATACCCAAAATTAGAACATTATTTTAAGAGACAATCTCCTTCGGACTCAGATAAAGAAGAAATGTCATCCTTACGGCAATATTTGGAGACTACTTTGAGTGCAATAATGATGCAGTTGAAGTGTATCGAAGAAAGGCTCGCCACTTTGGAAATGGCTAACCAGTCAACAGTGTCTTTGGTAAGGAAACTGGAAACTGACTTTTCAAAAATGTGTTCGCGACTAGACAAAGTGGAACAGCAACGACAATTACCTTCGGACATCATTGGTGAGTTACACTCCTTTGCCTACGATAGACTAAATTGCTTCTGTTGGAAGCATGAACTTATGTTGTTTAATTATAGTATTCCGCACGAGTTAGACATGAAGGATCATATTGTTAATTTATTATCTAAGGAATTGGATGTGGCTGATCTATCGGGGCATAATATTGTCGGTATTTCCTGTTTGCGGGGTAAAGCTCGGGAAATCTATTGTATCCAGTTATCGTCTTGAAAATGTCGAACTTATTTATTGCAAAAATTTCAAATGAAAATTCAACAAGAAGGTAGGGCAAGACCGGTGAAGTTTAGATTGGCGATGGATCTTTCATTTAATTTACGAGTTTGCTGTAAATACCTGGTAACTTTTTTAAAAGACTACCGGAAAGCTGGTTGTCATGTTTTTTGTGAGATGATGTATTCTACAGTATGTTGACGATAAGAGATTTACATATTTCATCTCTGGCCAGCGATTAATAGAAGTTCCTGTCTCTTTTTTATTTTGAATTTTCCTTCCCGTAAGAGTGAAGGTTTGGCGAGACTTTCAACTTTGTTGTGTCTGGTCTAGTCTAGTTGGAATGTTGTTTGGACTCGTTGCTTTTTGGAATTGCTGTGGATTTAGCAACAAGTGCTCACTGTTGGATTATATGATTAAAAGAACCAGATTTAATTTGTTTGGCCCTGGTTGAGACCTGGATGGTTTCTATAGAAGGTGATTTTCTTGCTAAGTCTCTTCCAGTTAACTAGAAGTATTTTATGATTCCAGCTGAAAAACCATTGGGCCCAGGTAGGTCCCACGGTGAAATTTTGTTCTGTTTGATGAAGTTAGAGGGCAATTCGAGTTACTGGAAACTTGCCCTGATTTGATGGTGATTGGTTTATCACACTACTTGGCTTCCGAACCTAGGAGCATCTTGGTGTTGGTAGTAAATACCAGTTCACTAAGGCAGCAAGGCTTATGTCTAGATTTGTTTTCTTCTATTTTGAATTCCTGGTCTTCATATTACCACGGAACTGTGATAATGGGCGATTTTAACGTCCATATTGGTGAGGAAATTGATTCACATTTGAATGTAGCTTCTCCTAACATTTTTGACATCAGACAGTCAAAGGATCTAAAAGTTGATGTGCCCAGGAGACAGTTTCTGCATTGGTTGATTGAACACGATTTCATTCTCCTCAATGGTCGTAGTAAGGGAGATTTTCCAGGTGAATTAACTTTTTTGTCGAAAGTGGGTAGCTCAGTTATAGATTTTATAGTCATTTTCAGAGTCTGGTTAACAAGGTCGAATCCCTTCATATTGGTTCTCTCTGTTATAAAACAGTTTCATCAACATTAAAAATTAAAAATTCCAAAGGTTTCTCTATCTTGAATCATTTCTGCCAAATCATTTTTTCACCTATCAGCTACTTGTATATCAACAGCTCCACTTTCCCCAAAGACAGTTTTGAAAGAAATGCTATTTCTTTTCTTAAATCCATAAGGCCAACCACTCCAGGCCACAAGTTAATTCTTCAGCTTTAGCTCTGAGGGGAGTACACTTATTGAATGTTTTGTCAACATACTCCAACAGTTCCTTTGTTAGTATGTCTTTTAATAAATATTAATAAAATTTAGTTAATAATTACATTAAAAGTATACAAACTCTATATTAAATTTGTAATATTTACTAAAACTATTAATCGGGGTTAATTGCAATCAAATGCCATACTATTTTATATTAGTTTAACACAAATATGCAGATTTTTGTGAAACCGTGTTGTATTATTCTTCGAAGTATCAAACACAAATTCGTGTTAATAACAACCACTTGGCTTTTTTCCACCTTTATTTAGTTGATACGGTACACGTTTCGGGCCTTATGCCCTCATCTAGTCAACAGTTCTTCCCCCAGTATGGCACTTGTACACGGTAAGTTTGGACATTACAAACTCGAGGATAAAAGTTATAAAATTCTCTTTACATTTTGTTGTTCTCTTGTACTTCTTAGTAGATGGTTAATACACAGTACATTTTCAAAGGTCGTTCGAGCACTTTTGGCTCGTTTATGTTGAGACAGAATCCAGAAAATTTTTTAAAAGACAAATTTGTAGACCAACTTTGGGTATAAGTTTTAGTCTGAACTTTCCCCTGTTGAACGTTGTTTAGGTTTTGCGACATTTAAAATTTGCATAACTACATGGGTTGAAACGAAGTGAGCCTCCTAGCGGTATTTTTGGTAAGATATTGAGATTTATTGTATTTTTAACTAATATTAAAATTTATAATATATTTAACCAGTTTTTATTAATATTTATACTTGTATTTTTGTTTATACAATTTTTTGATTTAATTATAGCAAAACTTTCTTTAAACTTTCTATTATATATGTCTTTTTCTTTATACAAAACTTTGGTGTTGTCCTTATCAATATTACAATTATTTATTAAGCAGTGGTCGTGGAAAACGGATTGCATCCTTTGGTGCTTCATATCAGCTATATGTTCTTTTATTCTTATTTTTAGTTTCCGTTTTGTTTCTCCGATGTAGGTATGTGGGTCTTTGCAAGTACATGGTATTTCGTAAACGACGTTTTTGGATTCTTCGATGTTTTCATTAAGTTGTTTTTTTCCTTTATTTATTATCCGTGATTGCAATTTTTGATATTTTGGTGCCAATTTTATATTTATTTTTCTCATTTCTTTGTTTATTTCTTCGTAGAGTCCTTTTATGTATGGGAAACTTTTGTATTTTATATCTTGGTTTTTTATTTCCTGGATTTGTTTTTCATAGGTTGATTTTTCTATTTGTGTTTCCCATGTATTTATCAATCTAATTGGGTATCCGTCTAGTATGAACTTTTTCTTTAAATTATTTACGTGTTTTTGAACATTTTCAGGTTTACTAGTTCTATTTTTAATTTTTTTGTATTCCATGATGAAGACGTTTTGTTTTATATACAGTGGTATTTGGGAGCTGTAGTTTATAGTTTTTGTTATGGCACAAGGTTTCTTAAAGGGTTCAAATTCTAGATTATTTATATTCCTTTTGATTGTAATATCCAAGTAATTTATATTATTGTGTATACTATCTTCTTCTTCGATTTTGAACTTAATATTGTTGTGTATATTGTTTATGAGCGTATTTAAGTTCAAAATCGAAGAAGAAGATAGTATACACAATAATATAAATTACTTGGATATTACAATCAAAAGGAATATAAATAATCTAGAATTTGAACCCTTTAAGAAACCTTGTGCCATAACAAAAACTATAAACTACAGCTCCCAAATACCACTGTATATAAAACAAAACGTCTTCATCATGGAATACAAAAAAATTAAAAATAGAACTAGTAAACCTGAAAATGTTCAAAAACACGTAAATAATTTAAAGAAAAAGTTCATACTAGACGGATACCCAATTAGATTGATAAATACATGGGAAACACAAATAGAAAAATCAACCTATGAAAAACAAATCCAGGAAATAAAAAACCAAGATATAAAATACAAAAGTTTCCCATACATAAAAGGACTCTACGAAGAAATAAACAAAGAAATGAGAAAAATAAATATAAAATTGGCACCAAAATATCAAAAATTGCAATCACGGATAATAAATAAAGGAAAAAAACAACTTAATGAAAACATCGAAGAATCCAAAAACGTCGTTTACGAAATACCATGTACTTGCAAAGACCCACATACCTACATCGGAGAAACAAAACGGAAACTAAAAATAAGAATAAAAGAACATATAGCTGATATGAAGCACCAAAGGATGCAATCCGTTTTCCACGACCACTGCTTAATAAATAATTGTAATATTGATAAGGATAACACCAAAGTTTTGTATAAAGAAAAAGACATATATAATAGAAAGTTTAAAGAAAGTTTTGCTATAATTAAATCAAAAAATTGTATAAACAAAAATACAAGTATAAATATTAATAAAAACTGGTTAAATATATTATAAATTTTAATATTAGTTAAAAATACAATAAATCTCAATATCTTACCAAAAATACCGCTAGGAGGCTCACTTCGTTTCAACCCATGTAGTTATGCAAATTTTAAATGTCGCAAAACCTAAACAACGTTCAACAGGGGAAAGTTCAGACTAAAACTTATACCCAAAGTTGGTCTACAAATTTGTCTTTTAAAAAATTTTCTGGATTCTGTCTCAACATAAACGAGCCAAAAGTGCTCGAACGACCTTTGAAAATGTACTGTGTATTAACCATCTACTAAGAAGTACAAGAGAACAACAAAATGTAAAAGAATTTTATAACTTTTATCCTCGAGTTTGTAATGTCCAAACTTACCGTGTACAAGTGCCATACTGGGGGAAGAACTGTTGACTGATGAGGGGCATAAGGCCCGAAACGTGTACCGTATCAACTAAATAAAGGTGGAAAAAAGCCAAGTGGTTGTTATTAACACGAATTTGTGTTTGATACTTCGACAAATATGCAGGTTTTTAATGGTGAAAGGGTTTTGGAGGAAAATGACAACATCACATTTACAGAGAAGAATAAGGAATAAACTGAAATAAATGTTATATGAGAGATTAGATATATATACTACTTTAACAATAAAATATAATATAAAGAAAATAATTGAAACATAATAAGTAAATACATTTTATTAGATGTATTTAACTGAAAAGTAATTACACTCACAAATTATTAGATGGCAACTGTTTACGTGATATTTTTCAAGAACACAAAGTAAACAAAGAACTTTTTGACATCATGCACATTTAACAAATTGAAGATTTTGGCAATTATTCTCAACACAATTTAAACTGTTAGTGTTTAAAAAAGAAAAACAAACTTGTTTTACATTTAAAAATTCTCATGTTTCATGTATTGAGTCCAGAAGCAAACTATGCATATTTAATCAAATTATTAAATATTGGCACAATTTTATTAATATTTATTAAAAGATACTCCAACAGTTCCCTTGTAAGTTAAATTCCATGCCAAATATTACCCTTGCAATACATCCATACTTGAGCTTCCTTGCATGTGGATCTTGCCTTTTAAGCTTTTCAGTCAGGAATCCATGTGATTGTAGCTGACTCACATAATCATGTATCACAGGCTCATGCAATTAAAAATATTTTGCCAGTTCCATTGTGCTTATCATTTCAAATTGTAACTTTGTTCCTTTTCTTCCATTTGCAAGCCTCAAATTCCATTAAAATGTTAAAATTTTATATTGCATGTAGAAGAATTCTGTTCCAAATTCCACATATTCATTAGTGTGGTGGTGGTGATGATTCTGTATCATTGAAGGTACTTGCATTATTAAAAAGATTTTAATGCCATCTGACACAGTTTTTACTTTATCTGTTCTTACAATGTTTTTGTCTTGTGCCTGTTTGAATCATTTTAACACACAGTTGTCAACATCCCTGTTTTCTGGCATTCCTACTCTCTTTCCATTTTGCCATTCTTTTTAGTCACACTGTTCAAAATTTTGTCCTTATTCTTTGGGCAGGTAGACAGTATACTCAGTGGAATTCCAAAGTATTTTGCATTGTTGCAAAAGATTTTTTTTTAATCCCTTTTTCACTTCTTGTATAATTGCTATCAATATTTTTTTTTTTTTTTTTTTGGCAAAAGTTACTGTCTTGTCTTGCACAAAGTTTGTTTTTGACAAAGACATGACAGTAAAACATGCAGAATACAACAGAAATTACAAAGTAAACTCAGGCATAGCAGTGAAACTTTTCATCTTTATTATACACAAAGAAGTAGCTCAGTAATACTCCGTACAAAAATTGCAAAAAAAAAAAAAAAGGAAAGGAGATTGCAGAAATAACAGACTACTTTCCATGAATACAAGGATAGACTGATCAGTCACAGTAACAAGTGATAAGATGATGTCATAAATTTAAGAATCATAAAATCCTCAGATCTTTCATCCTACTTGCAAAGGGGTCTAGTTCAGATAACAGTCATTGTATGATTTGTAATGATCATTTCGAATTAAACAAAAAAATATCAATTTTCTTTTTTTGCATGTTTTTAATAGAGAGTTCAAGTAACCATTGGAAATATTCAAATTAAATAAGTTCAAATTAGCAAAGTTCACTGTATTATAAGCCAGAAACCTGTCTAATGTGGAAACCGATGTTTTTGTACCAGTTTATGATATAATCTGAGTAAAGCAGAATTTTTTTTATGTAGCAGCAATTAAATTCTAAATTGTAGTTAAAGCTGTAACTTTTAAGGGTTGATCACGAGTAATTTCACAATGATAAAGGTTACTGTCTGTCTTTTTAAGATATTTACTTTCCAGATAATAAAAGTACAGTGACAGCATAATATTGCTGTTTATCTTTAATATTCTAGAAGAGTTATTTATTCCCTGAGAGTAATGAATATTTTTAAAATATGCAGTATTTTGGATAAAAATATTTCTGCAAAATCTTTAAAAACTACCTATTTATTGTCTCATAAATAAAAGTTTCCAATTACAACAAAACTTTTTAGTATGAAATGCTTTCACTCTCATCATATTAGCTAGGTAAAAGAAAGCAATCAGTGCAATCTGACTGCTTCTTTTATCTAGACAAAATTCTTAGAAGTAACCAAGATTCAGTATTGTATTATTGTATTACACCAGTCTGAAGAATAACTGCTTTTAGAAATTAATTTTTATTCTTTATAGTAATAATTTTAAAATAGACATTTATATTAGTCTTTAATTTTTAACTGAAATAGTTAATGAATTGAACCTTGACTAGAAAGTGGTATAGTCTAGAGAATTGGCAGTTAGAACACACAACTTACAAGTTTGTATTATGACTTATCAGCAGGATCAAAGCTGGGAGAATTGATGAGATTTGTCCCATCATTTGAGATTGACAAAGTGTGATTTAGAATAATGTTGATGAATGTGGAACCCTGTTTTAAACTCCCATATATAAAAATTGAGGAAGATTTAAGTTTTTTACAGTTTTTCCCTTTTCATGTTTATTTTTCAAAAATATGTTGGAAACATCAAAGGACTTAACATTGCAGGAGAAATAGTTTAAATATGAATTGTTTAGAACTGTTTATGAAAAGTTGAAAATTTAACTTTTTTTCTCAACTTTTTTCTATATTAATAAAAACATAACCTTTTATAAAATGGAATAATGTCAAACAGATTGCTAGTCATTCATTTGTACTGCTTTGACATTATTTAATGGCCTAATGGCTTATAAATTTTCCCACGAACAAACATCAAGCATTAATATTCTAGTTTTGATATTTATTTATGATGATGTGAAACATCCTAAATGATTATGTTAATTCAATAACATTAATGATGTGACTTGTAAGTTGTCTTAAAAAAATGTCTTGACTATGTGGAAAAAAAGGAATTTGATTACTGAAATTGTTTTCTTTTTAGTTCATGTTTTTCGCCTCTACCTATGGGATAGAGGAAAAGAAACAGTAACTTAAAAGTAATATTCATTTCTATTTTCTAAAAGTTGCACTTTGTAATAGGTGCAATTAAAAATTTGACAAAGTCTAAGACCTAGGCCTTAGACTCGTTCAAATTTTGACGACGGATCCGGATATACCGAGCCCCGTACCGGACCATCTTGCTGCAGCCGTCGTGGGCTCGGTAACGATAGGTACGATTAAAATGGCCCTTTTAGTGTCCACGGGGTGGAAAGAGAAAAATAATGGAAATGAAAATTCAGATTACAATTAGTGGTCCAACTTCTTGCAAGGAAAAAAGGATAAGTAAAAAAACTAGAACTCGTCCATTTTTTTAGCATTTCTGAATCATTTTTAAAAATAACTAAAATTTTGTAAAATTTGGAAAATTCTAAACTGTGCAAACTGTTGACCACATGCTAACATTAAATATCAATAGTGGTTAAAGCTGACAAAATAAAACAATTTTTTGTAGTACAATAGTTTAAATTATGATATTTGTTAAAACAGTTTAACCAGTGTAAAGTTATTTTATTATTATTTATGTAAACAATGTCAAAATCAAGGCAACAATTGGTGGTAATGGCAATGAGTGATTTGGTAATTTTCCTACTGTATATTGCGGTGATAGATGCGTTTCTTTTTAATCAAAATTTTTTCCAGTGATAGTGAAACTGCAATCAGAATTGGCTTGTCTACAATTTGTGATCTATATTCTGCCAATGATAAAAGTCCAGGGATGTCAAGAGGAGGAGGGGCTGTGTACTTTTCCAAACTCATAAAATTAAAAGCTTTAAGGCTGAATTTTATTAATGACTAGCTGAGGTATCTGGATATATTATAAGTGTACACGCTTTTTCCGTAAACTTACAACGTAAAAATTGCTTTCAGTCAGTCGTCTTATTATATTTCTCTCTCTAGCCCGAGAAGGATTTGGCCAACCTAATTGTGATATTCGAACAGATGGCAGACCCGAATTCTAAAGTAGCCTTACCATAGCTACCACATGTACAAACTTTCATAAAAATAAGTTTGGCCATTCTTGTGTGATATTCAAGTAAATGGACAGACACGCAGACCCAATATGATATTTTTATGGTCAATTCTTTGCCACGGTTACAAAAATCACCAAATATTGAAATGTCACCGGCATTACCGGCAACTTTTTGGTAGTGGTAATTGTCACCAGTAGGGAAGTATTGCTAATCACTAGTAAAATGACCTGCAGACAGCTTTAAGGCTAGAAAGAAAATGCTTTATGCTGGCCATACGGACTGCCAAATATACATGTTACTATAATTTTAGCAAACATCTATTAACGGTACATTTGAAATAAATCTTACGACTATTTCACTGAAATGTCAACTGTTGACTTCACCAACCATTTATTTGTTTATTTGCAAATAAGTGATTTTACTGTAATTGTTTAATGTCATAGAACAATGATTTTCAACTGGTGCCATGAAAATTTTTGAAGGTTATTGAACAAATTATTTTTGAAAAAAGCCCAAAGAATAACAGGTGTACATGTCAAAATTAAAACCCCTTTTAAATTGATTATGTACATGTTTATATGAGTTTTTCATAGTTATAATAAATAATGTAGTAAAAAATATAAATTCATAACCCACTGTTATGCATATATAATTTTACTTATTTCATTTAAAATGTAATTTTCTTTTAATCAAAACTTATCTATTTTAACTTAGAAATAACTGGACATTGGGCAGGTTTCTAAGGGCAATCATGGTCACACTTTTAAATGCAAATTAAGCGCAATTAACATTAGTTCTCTTATGTAAATGGAAATTGTTAATTTAAATAACTATTGTAACTTGCTGCTGTTTTGTTTAATTGACAACCTAATTCTTTTTATTGCCACATAAAAATATAGACAATGTCACGATAGAATGTTTACAAACCACAGCTTTAAATCAATGATTTATTCCAAGGAAATTTAATTATAGATTCAAGTGTGCTGCAAGGTAAAAAAGGTCAAAAAACAGTCATACTTATAACAAAAACCAGTTTTGTTCTATAAGTTGGTGGTAGTATTGTATCTTATATATTGTTAACTTACTTTTTATATTTACAGAAAAAGAATCCCAAGAATTCTCCCACTTCGATGAACGTGCCGTCTGCAGACATGCCCATCAACCAAACGTTCGTCAAAGGCGAAACAATGCAGTGAAGACGAGGTAGAAAGAAACTACCGCACGAATAGATAATTTGAGGAAAAAGGACGGCGTCCGACGTAGTTCCGATACTATTTCTTCATCCACACGTTACGTTTAGGTGTATAACTGTTAGTTATACCGTCATACATTTCAACGTGTCGATTTTATTTTTGAAGTAACATCCATTAGTACATCTAAGAATTTATCTAGATGATTATGCTTTATTGTGGTAACGTCGGCCATGTGCTCTACATAATCGATGTAGCTTTAAAAATATATAGACGTCACTTTTAGCATTGTATTCCCATTGCCGTATTCTTTCGTTGTTCATGAATTAATAAAATGTGCTCATTTCTCACTTTAATCTGTGTTAATTTAATGTTTGAAAATAAACAGCATTTAGTATCAAAAACCTTTATTGTTCCAGCAACTGTAAACAAAGCTCTATAGTATTTTTGCAGAGATAGCATTAAAGATAATTTTTTAAACATTTAAAATTCGTCTCCCCTTTGTATATCAAAGGATACTATACATTTGGCTGAAATATTTTCGTTTTTATTCATATCAAGTACATTACTTCTGGAAATTGAAACCGATATGCACAGCAAATCTGTTTTTCATCGTTATACAAAACTCGAGACGGGTGGTGCTAATGTCACGTTCTACGACATGTTTGTTCTGGAAGGCAATTTTTGGCCAAAATTATCCTATGTAATTAAAGAAAATATTTTCTTTTTCGAGATTTTAGCATTGGACTGAAAATTATTTTGGCCGACGACGCTTTTTAAGACTAGTTTTAATTTTTGCTCCCGGCGGCGGGAGCCGGAAGAGCATCGGTACGCACGCACGCACGGTTATCGGATTCGGACATGGAATGTCTTAAGTAACATCTTCGACACGTTGAAATCGACAATAAAAATGTGATTAGTAGTGAGCTAAGCACATCACTCGGAAGAGAATTCTTCCAAAAATTAAAATTAGAAGCTGCCACTTTATAGAGAATTGGTAATGAGTCTTATTATTGATAATTTGTTGACCAAAAATGGAGTTTTTTAAGTGACATTAAATCAATGGATTGTCAAACAAAATTAATGGCATATAGATATATACAAAAACACACTACCTTGGGTTAAGCTCCCCTGAGCCACATTATATTAGACTTTTAACAAAGTTCCAATGTTTTGTTGATAAGCTTGCAGATTGGAAATTGTATATGCCAGCACATCCAAAGCTGCAGCCAACATCTGTAGGTGGAATGTTAGGAAAACAGGGACAATGTATATATATATATACTACATACAGAACTATGTACATAATTTCCTCCATGTCACGCTGACGGTGTCGGAAGGATTAACATGGAAGAACGTTTTGCCCACAGATTATCACACATTCTTGATCTTGGCACTTTACTGAGTAATCCATCACAATGATTCAAAAAAAGTCTTTCTTGGGAGGAACCACTTTTTTCCCTGCCCATAAACTATTATGGATAGTAAAGGCATCGATGGTGACCGTTAAGTGTTTGGTGTGAACTTCCGTGAAACACTTCCCGCCGGAATTGTATCTGCAAGTATCGTTAAATCGTTACCGCTTGGCAAATATCTGCATCGGTAAAAAATTCAACACGGGAGAGAGCAGTTACTTACTTAAAAAATCTATCCATCATATGATCCGTAACTAATTTGGGTCCAATTCCGTTTAATTTGAAAACTTCTTCGGTGTCCGGATTATAGGAATAGATGGCCCTATACTGGCAACCGGCATCTCTGAACAGTATCAGGAAATGTTTGCTATCAGATCGATTTATTTCCTGAAAATAAATAAATACACACACAATCTTAACTAACTGAAGTAATATATTATGAATTTTAAACATTAATTTTACTAAAACTTTTCTCATCCGTTAAGAAATTAACACATTAAAAATTTGTTTTGTTTTTTTTTTTTTTTTGATAAAATAATATATCATCAATAGTTTATACTCAATCCCTAGAAACATTGTTTCAAAGCTTTGCTTTCAAAGATTTAACAGAAAATTTTAAAGCAAAATTCTAATTGAAAAGAACCACGAAGCAAAAGCGTTTTGAAAGTTTACGGACCTCTGGTAAGACATAAGTCGGTGAATTTTCTATCGTTGGAAGTAAGGTAGCTATGAAATATGTCCATTTTACTATCTTGCTAGTACGTTTCAAAAATTAAAGGTAAAAAAAACAAACAAATAGTTTAACAATTATTCAGAAAGGGTTAGATTGCATTCACTATGAGACCAGGAAAAAGAATATGAATTATACATTTCTGATAATATAAACATTGCATAACAAACTAATAAAAATTAAAGACGCATTACAAATTTTAACAAATAAAAAGAAAAAACACATGTTTATATGATTAACAATTTAAAGATAATAAATTTGAAATTATATGATGCTTCCAAGGCCATTAAAAGTGAACAAAAGTATTGTAACTAACACAATGATGACTAACTTTAAAAAAAAAAAAAGCAAGATATTCGATAAATCTAATTTATGAAGTAATTTATTCAAATTGTCTTTCTTGTATTTACATGTAGTAAATATTAATATATCAAGAATATTATATTCTTGTAAATAAATACTGTTTGTAATGCATAATGTACTAAAATTCAAAATAAAAGAGCAGTACTTGGGTAACATTCATTCTTAATGCTACGTGCTACGGTCGTTCGGTTTCCATATTGCATACTACTTTCTCGAAAGTAGAATTTAATGGATTAAAAATGGCTAATTTAAAATGACATAAGATTTATTCAGTGTATAAAATATAGCCTTAATTAAAGAAAATCATTAAATTTATTTTTAAAGACTCTATACAGTAGACTCATGCAAATCCTTTCTTACTGTGTTATATATTTATCTAATTATATAACAAAATAAAATGAAATTACAGTAGAACCTCGATTATCCAGATTGTTCAACATAAACAAAAATTGTACGAATTTGCTGATTTGCAACACTGTTTATGTACGTACGTGATGGAATGAGTGGAACAAAATTTTGAAAAGACCATTAGTAAATTCCAGTAACAGTAGAAAATGGTATAGGAGACATTGCGGAAGCAATAGCACAAATTTCAATATGTGCCGAATGTGACGAAGAAGATGTAACCGAGTGGTTAAATTGCAATGCGAACGATCCTGGATTCCAAATTTTGAATGACGAGAAAATAATTAAAGAATTATCTGCCTCAGATGAACAAGGTCGAGAAGACGAAGAGATTTGCGAAGTAAGAGAATATTGGTCCTATACATTCTGAAGCTTTTCAGTGCTTAGATGTCGCCATGAAGTGGTTTGAGAGCTAAGAAGAGTGTAACTCAGGACAACTTATATGTCTTAAAAGTATTCGCGATTTAGCAGCTTCAAAAAGAACAGCTAGCTTTAAACAAAAATCGTTAATTGAATTTCTTAATAAAAAATAATTTAATATTGAAGCTATATGTAAATCTAGACAAATAAAAATTATTCATACTATATGCACTGTCAATTATTATTTTTTCGATTATCCGGAGTTTTCCTTATCTGGACTACCTTCATCCCCAATTAATCCGGATAATAGAGGTTCTACTGTACTGTTTAATCTGAATCTAGAGTTTACATTAATAGATCTGATGATTAAAAATTAAATGAACAAGAAATTAGATAGATTTTTTAAATTGGCAATTTGAAAATGACAGAACTTTAAATTTATTCTATTGCATTTTGTTTAACTCCTAATACAGTAGGTGTGCTTCATACTGACAGGACACCTGTCAGAAGCAGAGATTATGTCAAATTGTCCAAATATTTCCCAATTTTGGCAGAAATGTGTCCTACAATTTTGTGCCTACGTAAGAAAAATGTTTCAAAACTTAAAAAATTGTCCTTTAAAATTATACTATTACAAGAATTAATTTATAAAACTTTAAAAGAAAAAAATCACTGCAAAAATTAAGCCATATTTTCACTTAAGAGGGGAGTTCGTTTTTACTTCTGCATGTGCTTGTGTCGTTTCGATGTTCGTAAAGTTGCTACCACGACGTTGGCCGTTTAGAGGTACGTCGATAGTAAAATAGCATTATGCTTAAGGGAGATTAGCCAGGATCGTCTATGTTACTCGCTATGGTGAGGGTTGTCTTAAAGTGAGTCTACCGTAACCATACAAATTTAAAATATTTTGGCTTACAAATTAAAATTCTGTTTTTCAATAAACTTTTGTCCTTCATGAGACTAATTCATATATTTATATTATATATATACACGAGTCATTCACAACTGTTTACTCCATTTGTAAATTCTTAATATAATCCTCATTATTTTTACATTTTATTGCGTAACTAAATTTATATATCGTTATATTAAAGCCTAGTTTAATGTAATGATATATAAAAATACATTCTACAATGTTTATTTAAATTTAAAGTTTAAAAGGAATTTAAAAAAAATTTATACAGTAGAGCATTGATTATGCAAATACCAATCAATTGAAACATCTGTTAACCGAAAGCGTTCCAGTCAGCAAATTCAAATTTCCGACAGTGCTGTGGTGCTGAAATATTTGGCTATGTCTTGGGCTACTCCATTATTATTTTTGTTGGTATGCATATTTTAGCTGGTAACACTGGCGCAATGAGATAAAACAACTTGTTGTTGTTGTGTGGGTACATTCGTAAAGTTAAACGAGTTAAACGTGTTAGTAATGAATCAGTCAAAAAGTAGTAGTCTCGCTCAGTGTGCATGCTCTGTAGTGATGACGTTTCGAACAAAACTCTAATGAAGTTCACGAAAGAAAGAGTTAGTTTACTTCGTTAAGAAAATGGCACCTGACAATATCAATACCTGACTGATTTCTAAATCTACTCAAGTGTTTAAATTATGAATTAAAAGGCAAAATGATAGAAATAACTGTCCACCCAAAGCAATCTAAGAAAAATATTTCAGATAAGGCTGCACTAGCAACATTCATATCTATTTTAGAAACAGCATTTAGTTATAAACGAATCGCTTGAAAAGTCTAACAAAATAAGAATAACGATGACATCATTCTCGTTTAACTCGTTCGACTTTACGAACGTACCCTATCTCGTTGACGTATCTGAAAATATAATCTTTTTGTTTTTATATTTATTTTGATTATGCAAAGTAAATAATTTTTAACGATACAATAGCCACGATTATTTTTAAAAATTTTCATTAGGCTTAACATTGACGAAAATTCAGCGTGAAGTGACACGCAACGGAGAAAAATTTCAACATGGGCTAGGTTAATATATTTTTTTTGTACATGATCAGTTACCTGAACATGTTACCATGAATTTGAGACAACCCCAGTCTCAAATTGTTTCAGATAATCAATGCTCTACTGTATTATCAATTTTTATACTTTTTGTTTTTGGAGTTAATTAATTTAGCAAGTCATATATTAACTTGTGCAGAATTATACAGAATACACTGTATAAGAGAATTTTGTAAACTGTAAATATTTTTTTAAATTTTAATATTGTTTACAACTTCATGACAATTCTTAACTTCTAAAATTTTAATTTGGAATGAATTGTGTGCTATCAGTTATTATTTTTCTTCAAAGATCAAAATATAACATAAATGTGAATTAAAAACAAATCTTCTGTACATTTTAGTTAATTACACTATAATTCAATGATTGAGAATAATTTATCATCTCTGTGCTGAAATCTGTATATATCTCTGTATATAGAATAATTTAATCTAATAAAATAAAATTTATACAAACCTCTAATACTCTCTTTTTTGTTTCATTATTAACAGCACCAGCTAATACAGTATTTATTGCATTTACTATAATTCCCCTATTTGATTTAGTTGTTGGTTTGACAAATAGTTTTGGACCTGTGTATTCTGCTGCTGTAACAGATGATGTAGTTGAGTTGGTATCTGATGCACCATCACTTGGAGGTCCAGAACCTTTATATCGTGCACTGAGTAAGTTCAAAGGTAGAGGTGGGTGGCCCGGAAAGTGACCGCCCGACTGCGTAGGTGACAGAAGGTTACGAGAAGTGCCGCCAGCTGATTTACGTGGGGAAGGGATATCCAAACTGTGAACTGAAGCCGTATCGTCATGATAATTATTTCCTATGAAAAATTAGAATAATAAATTCATTCTGCTATATTCAAGATTATAATAAACAAGTGAAAATTAGTATATTTAGTTTTTTTTAATATTAAGTCAAAATTTCATATATTACTGAAATTGGATAGTATTATTTTTGCACATTAATAGAAGAAAATTAAGTTATTTGTTTTGCTTTTTATTTTGTTGTGAAGTTATATTTATATATTCCAAAAGTTAAAATATATTTTAACTTTTAATTTTAAAAAATTTTCTTAATCGACACTTTATTTCAGTTTTTAATAAAATATTTAAATTTCAAATCTTTAGAAATGAGACTGTATTTAAATAGTCTGTCTACAGAAAGAATCAACTTGGATATTAACCAATGAGCATGAAGCCATTGATTGCTTAGTTGTGACAAGTTACTTCCAGTTTTTTCCTCATTTGTTAAACATATCATCACCATTATAAACAGTGTTATGGAAGCTTCACATTCTGGTATTAGAATACGAGGAAGTTTGCTGTAGTAATTGTTAAATATGTGATTCTTTACAGTTAATACATGCTATAAAAAAATTAACACAATTAACAAAAAATTATTCTGCCATCTAGTGAGAGAAAATAAAATAAAATTCACACATTTCCTGATATATTAAGCAAAAAGTGCTGATTGGTTTAACTGAAGCAACATCATGCGTGACGTTGCTTTCAAGTCAGTTCTTTCCATAGACAAATTGTAACACGCTTAATTCTTTTCATTTAAAAATATATTATCAACAAAACAGCCATTGTATCATACTTTAACATTTATATATTTTTTACATTTCCATAAACCGAATCTAATGTCTAAATGCTTTATCCTGAGATAAACAATCCATATGATCAATTGAACTTCTTAGCTTACTTAATTTAAATGGATTCTTATCTCTATTTATTAACTATTAACATTAATTATTACTATTCTGGGCCATTCCTTTGAGTTCTGATTCCCCCCATTCTTTTAGGAAAGTCAATGTCACTATCTTCAAGAATTCTCCTTCTTTGAAGAAATTCATGTAGTAAAATGTTAATATAAACATTGTGACTATGTGATATCAAATACAAAGGTAAGAAATAAATTTGATGAAAATGATAGAGAATTAGAAAAAGAAGAAAAATGTATGAAAAAATCATAATACAAAAATCTTGCATACATACATACAAAATATACACAACATAATAATACTTATTTTACCATGTTTTATATATATATTTACAGGTACTCCTCACTTTACGACCTATCTGCTTAATGACCACTCGAGTTTCGGACCTGCAATTCGGGGAATCCCTTCTCAGCTTGAGTGTCGATCAGTGGCGAATGGTGACATGCACACTAAGCGTACTATAATAAGCTTGTGCGTACTATAACATGCTAATAGCGTACTATAACAGTCTTTTTATGAATAAATTTGAAGTTTGTTGCATAATTTGTATAATTTTATAATGATCCTATATTCCCGGCTCAAGCTCCTCGCTTATTGACCAATTCGCTTAACAACGTAGTCGTCGGAATGGAACTTGGTCATAAAGTGAGGAGTACCTGTATATCAATTTTTTAAAAACAAACTATGTAGGGAAGAAATAATAGAAACTATAATCTAGTATTGATTGGAAGAGATTGTTTCCATCTCCCACATTTCTAACTGTTTCTTTTTTCATATTAGTAATAATATATGTAGTACAATAAGTATATATTTAAATAAAAATGGTTTAATAACATCTTTTGCATCATTATTTAATTAAATATGAAACTGTTGTTTAATTAAATAAGTGACTCAACTCATTTATTAGTGAAGTTTTTTTACAAAGTATCTGCATTAAATAATCAATAATTTCCCAAAAAACAAAATATTGAATCAAACAAACATTTACCTGTTCCTAAGTTGGATGCAAGGGAATCATGACTACCACTACCCACATGGATTGATTTTGGTCTTGGTCTGGTTGCTGATGCTGATCTATATTAATGAAAACAAACTAATTTTAATAATATATTAACTTTTTTCTAATTGTTATTTATAAATATTCAATTATAAAATGTTTGAAAAACAACTAGTAATATATATAACTATTTTAATCCAAACTGATTTAAGCTTGATTATTTGAGCTAATTCTTCTTCTAATCTTCTAATTTTATCTATTGTTTCAGTTAATATAAAGATTATAGTGAAAAAACACATACTGTAAATTTTTTTTACAATTCTTTTATTGGTATGGAGATTTCCTATTGTTATATCTTTTGCAGTTTATTTCAGATTGTTTACATTATCTGCTGCTGCCATTTTTACACTATCGACGTACTATGAAAAGTGATCAAACAGCTATTCCATTCATTGCAGAAAGAAAAATAACACACTACTGGCTTCTAAATATAAATATTATTCTATAATAGTTTCAACCATAGTAATCATGCCTACAGGCAAGATTTCTACAAACATTCCAGGTTCAAGGACATGTATTTAGTTCATTCATATCATCTCAGTGAATAACTCTCCTATTATCCTTGGATATAATTTTAAATCCAACAGAAACAAACAAGAATTGTTTCACTTATACCCCGTTTGCACCGAGCATTTCAATCTAGATTGTGACCAAGGTCAGCGACTATACCTTGGTGCGAACACCCTCGACCGTTTCAATCTCGACTGAAACGACGTTCAATCGCGATTGACTGGAGAGAGTTCTTGAAACTAGATCCAGTCATAAGAGAGATCCCACAATCCCACGTGCGAGAAAATACAAGATGGCTACAGAACACATGTCAGGCTATCGGCAAAGAAATAAAAAAGATGTTTGGAGAGACGATGACATCTGTCTATTATTAAATATATGGCAAGAAAAAGTATTTATTTCTAATCAAAACTTCCATTTTGTGTGTTGGTGTTTGTGACTTACCGAGTAGTTATGCCAGTTTTATCATCGCTTACAATAGCCGGGTTATTCTCAAGCGAGTTACCTGTGCGAACGGCATGACGTTTGAATAGCGACAGTCACAATCCAGATTGTAAATAAATCGAGATCGAAGTTAGTCGAGGATTGTGTGCGAACATAGTATTATGATAGCAAAGACAACAATTAAGTCAACAAAGTAAAATGTCATAGAAAGTGGACAAAAATTCCACTGTTGTCGGTGCATGTCAAAGCACATTAATTTATTTAAAAACATAGTATAAAAATGTTTAAATATGTAATTTTAACAATATCTTCTGTAAGTGCATAGCTTAATGAATCTTTCCATATAAAATACTTTGAACTGCTATAAAATATGGAAATTTCAAATACAAATACAAAATTTCCATATTTTATAGCAGTTGACAAGTATGCAAATAAGATTTGATGTATCAGAAAATATGCTTGCTTTTAATGATTTATATAAAAGTTAATATTAATTGCTAATATAGAAATGATTACTAATAGATAGAAATTTATACAGATTTTCTACATAACTAATTATTTAATTCATAAAAACAGCTTATGTATGTATTATATATACAGTTCTATTTGAAGAAGTAATTTCCATAATATATTGATATTCAAAATATAGTTCTGCACAAAATTTTTATGTTGAATTGTTTTCATTAAATGACAATTTATTTTAAATTTACCTTGTTTTTGGCCTTGTGAGAGTGCCTGTCCTACTATTAGAAACATTATATTCTTTTGAAGCGGAACCTCCACCTTCTTTTTCTTCTGCTTCTTGAGCCTTTCTATGACGATATTGTTCTAAAATCATTTGTCTTCTTAATTTTTCTTCCTCCTTTTTCTTTTCTTGTATTTCTTTCTTCATCCTTTTAAAGCATAAAATATTATTCTTTTAATGTTGTTAACAGTAAATTAAAAATTTTTATTAAAATGATTTAAACTAATTAACAAATTATATAAATTCTTTATAATTATAGAAATTGGAATAAATTTGGTGTTTAATGGAATACCTTTCTTGTTCTCTTTGCCAGGCATATTCTTGTTCTTTTTTGATTCGCTTTGATTCTTGTTCAGCTCTTCGTCGTAGTGACATCATCATAATCATCTCTTTTCTTCTTGCCATTTCAAGCTCAGCATCCTTTGTATTAAATTAATATTTAATTTGAACTAATGTAAATACACTCTTAATATTTTAAATTATATTCAATAATTATGAAAATCACATACATTGAAAAAAATAAACATGCTAAATATTTCTTGTATCACTAAATGTTATTTCATAGTATTCATATTTATAAGATTTAAAAATTTGCAATAGGAAATACACTGTCCTGTTTAAGTATAATTAAGACAAATTGGAGCAATGGTAATTATTCTTTTAATACTGTTTAAAAATTAATATTAGTCCTAAAATAAAAGTTCTGATTATTATAAAAAAATTATTAAATGTCGCACTACTTATCAAAGAATTACAAGTAATTTATTTCAGTTTTGAACAGATGTGTAAATTAACTTTGTCTATTAAACAATAAAAATTAAAACTATTAAGTAACAGGAAAACAAAGTACATCATGTACAAGTTGTACACAGTAAGATATTTGTTTAAAAAAAATAATACAAAGTATATATCTGTTTATTCTAAACTATTCAAAAATGGTCAAATCTTCATTAAAATCTAAAATTTCATTATAGTTATAAACAATCAGACTGTTTATATTTGAACAATGATGCTAAATTACATGATTGAAAGATTTTTGTACACCTTTATAAGAAATTTTTCAAGTAATTTTGTTTAACTTAAAATTTCAAAACTAGATTTTATTTCTTAAAATAAGCAAGCTAACATTTATTTTTGATTTTTTTCTAAATTTCTCCAACAAACTAGACAGTATTTTTTTGCATTCTCATGATCATCTATCTCAACAATATTTAAAAACTGCTTTATATATCCTTATTCAATATATCATTTAAATTATTTGTAACTGTTATACAATAAAATGATTGAAAAAAAATTATTAATTTAAAGAAAATAATACTTCCCCTCCCAAATAATTATCTCATTTCATATTTTCTTTCCGAACATTTTCAAACTTTATAGAATGATTAACAGAACAAAAACTTAAGCGAGAAAAAGAAAAAAAAGCTGTAAGCCAGTCAGTCTATCCCCGTGATTTTTGGACGACATCAATTAAATGCAAATAAAGTTCATTCTGAAATGTCAGAAAAATAGATAACTCAAAAATGGAAATGAAGCAAATACTGATGGAAATAAATACTTAGAAAAAAAAAATCAACAAAATATGTAGTATTTGAAATACTTGTTACAGCTGTATAAAAATTGTAAATTTCAACATAGTCTCATAAATGACCACTTTCAATCATCAAATGAAATCTCCCAAGGTTAACTAAAGGCTAAAAGATACTTAAATAATGGTAATAATACTTAATTTATATTTTTTGGTTAAAAGTAGAATTAAAATGCACATTTTATTTTTTACAGTATACTTTCTAAAAATGTAGCAACTACTTTGAAACAAAATAAAAATGTTAAAGTAACAACTACTTATCAGCAGTAATAGTACAAATTTGCATAGAAGATTTTGAAATGATGAATAAAGATTATTACACAGCATGACTCCCTTCATAAACTGTAAGCTGTATTAAATAAAATGCATAGCATACATTTATATATTTATAGAAGGATCAGAAAATGGAAGCATTTGATTTTTATCATCTGTTCCTTGCAAAAATTTCTCTCTCAATGTTTATATTCTTTACCTATTCTTTTTTCATAAAATTGACATTGTTAATTTTATGAAATAATGAAATTATTAAGATGTAATTTTATGCAAACCATTTCATTTATAATTAGCATGTTTTACATTCCTTCTCATTTAGCTGTTTCTAGTACATTCCTATTCATTGGACTATCTTATTTCCACTGGAATTTATGTAAATGTAATTTTTATTACAGATTAAATTTCCATTAATAATTTACACCAATACACTTTTCATCTATTAGCAATACATTTCCAATCATCTTTAAAATATTCAAAGATTAAACATATTTTAAATTTTAATAATGTAAATTATATATTTGTGTAAAATGAAATACAGTATGTGGAATATTTTTTACTAGAAGTGATTTTGTTCCACAGCCTGTACAAATAGAAATAAATCTATCAAAATTTCAATTACTTCTATGCTTGTCATAATTTTATCTGGATTTAAAAACTGTCAAACTATTTGTAGTCAATTGTTTTAAAATCAAATTACATTTATAAATATTTTTATATAAAATAAAAAATTACTCACTGGATTAGGACTGACAAAATCAGCTCCTATAACAAACCCTACACCAGGTTGATTATTGGCTTCAGCATTTTGTTGTCCTGGAGATGTTTTAACTGATTCAGTTGAAGGTGATGTAGTATCACCTGTACCAGATGAACCCTGAGGCGAATCATAATTTGTAGTTTCTTTATGACCATTTGCTGCTTCTATTTCTGCCCTCCTCTGTTGTTGTCTTGCTTTCACTTGACGTGGCCGAAGTTTTGGTTTTGGCTTACGAGGCTGATTGTCATCAAAGGATATATAAAAACCTTTATCATTTTCTCCTGTATCATTTGATGCCTGAGTAGATGGTTGACTATTTTGATCTGCTTCATTAGGAGGAGGAGGAGGAGGAGACTCTCCTCTATTTGGAGGAGGAGAAGTAATTTTTGGTTTTGATATACGAAAGGTTTTACCTAAAACAGGTTTATTAGGAGGGGATGATGATAATTTTGCAGATCCAACAGGTCTGCCAAATTCATCAGTTACGTTTGGAGCAGCATTATATCATCATCTTGTGCAGATGAATTATTTTCTAAAGCTTTTTCAAACTGTTGCTTAATCATTTCTCCTTGACTTCTTGTAAATGTAGGATAAGACTGATATTGAGAAGTAGGTGGCATAGACATTGGATGTGTTGGTTCTTGCTGAAGGTGAAAAGGATGTGAAGAATTCTGAGGATAGTTGTGAACTGGCTGTGGAATTGAGGGTGTTGTATACATCATACTTTTATATTGATCCTGAGGTATATTTTGTAAACTGCTATAACTATGACTGGGCATATTAGCATATTGACTGTATCCATATTGATTTAAAGAAACATTTTCCATTGGTCCATTATGATACATTGAATGAGGTTGAGAAGGTGGCTGTGACTGCGGTTGCGGTTGAGATAACCTGTAATCATATGTTGAATACATATCTGATCTTGAAGGATGTAAAGTAAATCCTTGGTGACTATTTTCTATAAAAGGAGCAGCAGATGGTGGTCTTTGATCATATTGTTGAGTTTGCATAGGAATCGAATGACCTGTCATCATTTGTGGTTCAACGGAGGAAGGTCGTATTACAGGTGGTGCTGGTTGCCATTGTTGTCTTTGAGGTTGTTCGGGAATATGTGTAACTGCATGACCCCACTGTCCTCTACGTGGAGAAGTAGGGGTATCTGATAAATGAGTATATGGCTGGTTTCTCCATGGACTCTGATTTACAGGTAAAGATTCATCCTGAGTCCTTCCTTGCTGATTATGAAGGAAAAATTTTTCTTCTTGTTGAGATTGTGATGGATAAGTATTCATCATTTTTTGAATCATGTCCTGTTGACTAGAAAGATTAGCAATATCAGTCTGCAGATCTGTCAGGCTATTATTTAATTGCTCTATGGAAGTTTGGAATTCTTCTACATTCATATCCAATTGTCCACTTTTAGAAATATTTTCTTTTTGTAATTTATCACTTGATCCATTTTGTAAAAGCCACTGTTTTTTTACTAAATTTAAATCTTCAGCAATATCTTGAATTGATTCTTGCACTACTGGCACTGCAGCTAAATCAACTTCAGTTTCTGCCACTGGTAATTCTTTTTCTGCATTACTATCAGGTGTGCTAGCTTCTGATACTGTACCTTTTGTTACTGCCTGTAGGAATGCAGCTTTGCCTAGCCTCTGACGCTGATGTCTCCAAATATTTTCAATGCGTTTCTTTTCTTTCTCAATCTTTTTTCTTCTTTCTTCTAATTTTAATCTTATATTGTACATTTGAGATTGTATTGATGCATCACTCTCAGCTACATTGCTCCTGGAATAAGAATTTGATTTATTAGAAGAATCTTGTTCATCTTGATTTTTTTCTGCAGAGTCTGAGCCTAATGGATTTGATTTTGCAGGTGGCTTATTATTACTATTCATATTGTTTGTTTGCATATAAACTATATTAATAGCATTACTTGGACTTTTCTTTAATTTACACAAATCAGCAAAACTAGTAGTTAAACCTTTTAAATTTTTTACTTCTTCATAAAGATTATCATATGGATCTGCAATCTCCAAAACTGCTTTTTCTTTATCATAAACACTATCATTGATATCTGTAATAACTCTCTTATCATGCCAACTTTTCTGATGTGGTATGACTTCATAAATATCATTTTCTTTAGGATATTCAGTACCTAACTGACTATAATAATCTTGCAATCCTGCTTTTACCTGTACATCATCACCATCATCATCTTCACTTCGTTGAATTATTTCTTCATATAAATTCTCATCTTCGTGTTCATCAATTTCTCCTTGATTATTTAATTCTGAATCTTGATGCTTAATATCAGTATTCCTATCATCTGTTCTAAAATCAACTTCAGATGGTCGAATATAATCTTCTCCTCTTTCTTGTCTTTTTGTGTCATGATTATTTTTTTCCTTTAACTTTTTTATATGAGTAGGCAGTAATGGTTCTCGAATCTGATCACTGTCTATGATACAGGTTGATTCTAAATGCAATGTAGATGGAGAAACATATCCTGTGCCATGACCACTTATTTTCTGATCTCTAAATTCGTGTGTTGATGGAAGTTCATCTACAAAATAACCTGCTAATTCTTCATCTTCTTCTAATCTGCAATACCATATATAATACTTAAAATTTACAAACACAAAGATATATTATTTGATTAATATAAACACCTGTCAGTGGCTGGAACATCTTGAGGATCATGTAAAGTCTTCCTGGAATCAGACATTGAATTAATTCGCCTGATTTGGTTACTAGATAATTTTGAACCTGAAGAAAAGAAAATATTACATTTACAAAATTAAAAATGATAAGCCATAATTTAAATCATGCTTAAGCATAAAATAAATACATTCACTACAAAACTTTTCCAGTTTATGGTATTTTATGTAGCTAAACATAAGAATTTATTATTATTATTATTACATACCTACTTTTCAATATACATATCACACATGTAATAATAGCAAACAAAAAATTATAAATAAATAAAATAACAATTCTCTCTTTTGGTGTTAAATTTAATGGTTTACACAAATATCATAATAAAAGTTTGAAAAAATTACAAAGTGCTTTTGACACATTCATTTACTATAAGTGCTTGTAATATTTTACTTACATAATCATAAAAATAATTATATAAAATACAAGCTGAATCAAGAATAAGAACAAAAGGTGTTACAAAATAAAATGGAAATTATTGGAAAATAAAAACATTTATTTATAATACTGTAGTTATGAGTAAAATTTTCTTTGACTTATCAATCTAATCTAAAATAATAATAATAATTATTATTATTATTATACCCCGTGGTCACCACCTGGTCGTAGTGGGAGAGCCTAGTAATTTTATTGATCCATAGGGCAATGCAGGCTGGAGCACAAGCTCCTGGTAGGGACATCCATGCCAGTAAGGTCTATGGGGAGAAATGAATCTAAGAGTATCCACACCCACATTCTGTGGAGATATTTATCATAGTAGTAAACAGGTCTAAGTGTGATACCTGCTCAGACATCACCCATATTAAAAAAGTCTGTGTTTGTGGGTTAGGCAGAGGTTAATGTTTGAA
The DNA here is from genome assembly GCF_030686945.1 of Centruroides vittatus. NCBI lineage: Eukaryota > Metazoa > Arthropoda > Arachnida > Scorpiones > Buthidae > Centruroides > Centruroides vittatus. Next base: position 4,292,950 of record NW_027122703.1, read on the forward strand.
AAATAAGCTACAGTCTCCCTTGGTTACGGGTGGCAAAAGCAGCACTAGCCCAAGCATGGTTACTGCAATGCTCTCAACAAATGTGAGGAACCAACCTAGCCTTGGTGTTTCTCTGGCAATGCATCCACAGACCACAAAGGCTGGAAAATCACACTAACAGATGAAATGGACAAAAGAAATGAACGAGTTTATCATCTGTACTTACTTCACCATCACAAGGCTCGAAACAAACATGACAGCATACAGACAACAACTACACCATAGATTCACACAACAATATCCTCACCTCACTGTCACCGAACAAAGGGTTGTTGATCAAAAAAGAACAATTATACACAACAACCTTATCCCACAATCAACACTTGAACTTATCAAACAACAGGTTGCTGATCAAATACATCAGCAAGACAGAATCATTTAACATTAATGAAGATCACATAACCTGCCAGGATAATCCAGCAACAAGCACTGATAACAGCACACACAACAATTACTACTAATGATACTACAGACACTTCCTCATCCATCACTGATAACATAGACATAGATTTAGTTAATATGCTCTCACTTATATTTCAGGAAACACTCACTAAATATACAGTACATATCCCAAACAAAGACCACATCTAAGGTAGTAGGAAAAACACTAAATTATGTAAATGCTCACCTACTATCACATTACATCCATTTAATTTCTTCTCTCTCAGACATTCATATATTAGTTTATGCTGGAGCAGTTACAGTAGTAACAAACCATGGACTGAAAATACAATTGCAGACAGATACACACAAAACAATTTTGTCACAAGCCTGCTTGGCAGAGAAGAATAGAAACACAAATAAATGACATTAGATAGCAATTAGGCAGGCTGACACTATACACTAAAAACAACATAATATCCAAATCAAAGAAACAGTCAAAAACATTTTCAAGAAAATAAAAACACACATTACAAAATACATTTGATACACTAAAACAAAAACTTTCAGCCAAAGCACATAGACTCAAACAATACAAAACGTGCACACTACGAAAACAATAAAATAAATTATTTACAATGAAAAACTCTTTTACAGACAAATTAGTACCAAAACAAACACTCGGTACACCACAGAAGAACAACTCAACTTATTGGTCTTCTCTTTGATTCAGTGCTGTTGCACACAATGCTGATGCAGGCTGGATCGAGGAGGAGAACAGAAACTTGCACAACATATAAACTATGCCTTGTGCTGAAATAAACATATACAACATTCGCTACACTGTGAACAGAACACACAACTGGAAGACACCTGGTGTAGATAACATTCACAATTTCTGCTACAAAAAATTTACATCACTGCACCAGGAACTAGCTAAATATCTAACATACATCATCATCAATCCACAAGACATGCAAAATTTCTTACTCAAGGAGTCACCTACATGAAACCTAAAAACAACAATACCACAGACCCCACACAATACAGACCAATTACATGTCTTTCAACACTTACAAATTATTGGCATCCTGCATTGCAAACAAAATATAAAAACATGTTCAAGAATGGACATTCTTACGGAACAACAAAAAGGTTGCCATAGAAATCACAGGGGATGCAAAGAACAGTTACTCATAGATTCAGTCATTCTACGGCAAGCACACAAACAACACAGAAACATACACATGGCATATATAGACTACAGAAAAGCATTCGACAGTGTTCCACACATGTACAAAATACATCCACCACTCATTGCATTCTTTCAAAACACTATGCAGCACTGGAGAAACACTGCATCTCAGAGTTAGTAACACTTCCATACAAACAAACCAAATATTCATTAGGCACGGAATTTTTCAAGGAGATTCCTTGAGTCCTCTCTGGTTCTGCTTAGCCCTGAACCCTTTATCCAACATGTTAAACAACACGCAATATGGTTACAATATCAGACACGAAAAAACAACACAGTTTACACTGTCATATCTCATGTACATGGATGACATAAAACTTTATGCATCTACACAAAAACAACTTCATCAACTCCTACAAATCACACATTCATACACCAATGACAACAAATGGAGTTTGGCCTAGATAAATGCAACATACTTCATATAGAAAAAGGAATCCTGAAGAAAGAAGATTTTGCACTTGGAAATGGAGACGTTATTGAATCCATGGAAGAGGGCGAGTTCTACAAGTATTTAGGATTCCAACAGGCCAAACTAACAGAACATGCACAAATAAAGCAAAGATTAATTAAAGAATACCAAAGTAGGTTAAATGCTACTCTCAGAACAGAGTTAAATGCAAAACACAGTTAAAGCAATAAACACGTATGTCATCCCAGTACTCACATATTCCTTTGGAGGTATACATTGGACTCACACAGATCTCAAGCAACTCCAAAGGAAAACAAGAACAACACTTACTAAGCATAAACAACATCATCCTAAATCCACCACAGAAAGATTAACCCTTTCACGTAAAGATGGCGGACGTGGCCTGATTGATATAGTTAACCTTCACTACAAACAAATACAGTCACTGCGAGAGTTTTTCTACAAAAAACAAGAAACATTACAGTTACACAAAGCAGTAACTCTAGCAGACTCAAATAACACACCATTAAATTTACACTCACAACCAACAACATATAAAAAGCATAGACACCGTTAAGCAATCGTGGGCTCAAAAGGCACTCCATGGCAGGCATTCTTATGACCTGGCCCAGGATTTTCTTGACAAAACTGCGTCAAACAACTGGTTAGCTCGGGGATGCCTCTTTGGGGAGACAGAAGGATTTATGATGCCATACAGGATCAGGTCATAAATACTAAAAACTACAGAAATCACATACTCAAAGATGCAACACTCACAAATGACACTTGCAGAAAATGTCACATCATGCCAGAAACTATATAACACATCACTTCCGGTTGCAAGCTCTTGGCACAGACAGATTATTTACACAGACATAATCAAGTAGCAAATATAATACACCAAGAGCTTGCAAAGAAACACAAATTAGTAGACATCCATGAATACTACAAATACGTTCCACAGACAGTATTGGAAAACAACACGCACAAAAAGTACTATGACAGAGCCATAATCACAGATTAACACAATTTACCACAACAGACCAGACATTACACTCATTGACAAACACAATAAAATCACATACATTATAGACATATCCATTCCAAACACTCACAAAATACAAAATACATGCATTGAAAAAGTCAGCAAGTATACTGGAAATAAGGCATCTGTGGAGGATGGTTAGGGTGCTTATTGTACCTGTCGTTCTCTCCTCTACAGGTGTCATACCACACACACTACACAAAAGCCTGGGCATATTACAACTGAATAGAAACACATACATCACACTACAGAAGGCCACTATAATGAATACATGTTATATTGTGAGGAAATTCCTGAATACAGACACACACTGATACACTTCTTTAATTTTTGTTTTGGTTACTATGCCTTGACTTTGGTCTGGCATAGTACACAGCCACCGGTGTTAACTGAGTATATCTCATTTAACCCATCATAATAATAATAATGCGTTTAATCTTTTTAGAGTAAACAATATTTATTATAAATATTTATCACTATTTACGGTCATATATTTTATTTTAATTAGTTTAAAAACTAATTCCCAATGCCATTGTTTCTATTTCTTCCCATGACAGAAAAATATTTGTGGTTATTTAAGCTAAGTAAAGTTTGAGTATCCTTGATATAAACAAACTATCAGACTCATTTGCTACGTAGTTTTAAACTTTTCCAAAATAAATATTAATTTACTAAAATTAAACAAAACTAAAAATTTGTTATTTATACTTTTATAAAGAAAATATTATTATTTATAAAGTATTATAATTATTAATTATTTTATTATTACCTACCTGTCATTTTCTCTCTCTGTTGCCAGTTTCCATTTGACTGGGGACTAGAATAAAACATATATTTTAATTCATTTGAAAGTATAATACATTAAATTTAACACTGAATATTTACCTGGATCTATTAATATCTGGAAGACTAAAATTAGAACCACCAAAGGCACCCGATCTCAAATCTGGAATTGGACTTTTTGTGTGACGAAATGAACGAGGTTTACTAATTACCTGAGGTGACTGTCCATTTTGACTTAAACGCTTTGGAGCTAAAGTTTTCAAGTTTAAAAATACAAATTTTAATAAAAATATATATAGTTTCCATAAATGCCATTTGTATTTTGTTTACCTTCTAAAACAAGACTCTGTTCAATTTCTTCTCTTATACCTGGTCTGTTAACACATTTTGCTGGCCGAATTTCAAATAAATACATTAAATCAGCTATTAGTGCTAATATATTCTGATGCACTGAGGAATGTAAATAGATGAAATCCTCCAAAGTAAGAAAGTGAATATCATGAGGAAGATATTCTTGACAAAATCTCTGGACTAATTGAAGATTATAGACTGAATCTGCAAGACTAGGTGAATCGCTGAGACGAACATCTATTAAAAAAGTTTAAAAAGACTTTTTTAAAATTTATTCTATCTAATTATTTAAAATAATAATGAAAATCCTTCATAATTTCAGAATATAATAATTTTCAAAATTATATTTTACAGTTTGTTTAGGGTGACGTATCTTATAATATAATTGAGATGGGTTGATGATGATGAAGATAATAAGCACAGAGCCCAAACAGTTAGGAGTTGAAAGATGAAATTTGGTACACAGGGTACGTCATGAGAATGTACACTAAGAAGGGATTTTTTGAAATTCCCCCCATGAGGAGAAGAAAAGGATTAAGGCTTAGAACTCAGCTTCTAATTTACAATTTTAGATGCAATTTTTTATTTTTAACTGCATTTTAATAGAGTACCACATGGGGATGAAAGAAGTGTATTCTTTAACAATGGAAGTGTTAAGAGAAAGTGGAATGCAAGATTTACAGGTGCAGATGCGGTTTTTTGCATTTTTGCGGGAAATAGAACATTATTTTAGGCCTATCTAAAAATTCTCTAATTTTAGTCTGGAAACAGGAAACCTAATTCTTGCATTCTGTGAAAATGGGTAAGATTGTGAATGGTTATAATGTAATAACCTTAATCTTCCTATCATTACTTTTTGCATTAGCAACACCAGGCTTATCTGCTAGTTATATGATAATACAGAATTTAAATTATTCTAACTAATAAAGAAAATCATTCGTATAATTCAAATTATACTAAACTGATGACTTAATATAATGCAGTCATTGGGATCCAGAAAATCTGACTGTTGTAGATGAGACTGTGTTGTTTTGTTAAGTTTGTTTTCATCATATGTAAGCAAGAATCAATCAGACTAACAGTTCATAACCATCATATATACACTACAAACTGTTAAACTGTAATGAAACAATGTTCAATGACATCCAGTCCATCTCAGCAGAATTGCTATATTTAACAGGAGTGGACTGGCCTTTAAACAATCCTTCTTGTCTATTTTGTTCTGGCTTTTTTCATAACACTCAAATGTTAAGTTGTGTTTATTCAAGTAGCAAGTACAAAGAACAGACATTGCCAGCAAAATATTGCAAATTGAGCCAATCAATTTTGAACTGTACTATTAACTGCCAGTTTAACTCAGATGACTACAAATAAGATGAAATAAAACAGCAGATCTGAAGAGTTAAACAATAAATTTGAATCCACAGCTGTTAGCATTGAATGTACAGTACATGTGTATGTGTTTCTCTTGAAGTATGTTATATTGAGCCAACATTAATATACAAAAATATATTTTATAATTTATTCATGTCAGAAGCTTCCATTAATAATGAGTTGCATTTACATACACATTTGTATACATATGTAACTTAAATACATCAATTTTTATATTAATTATCACAAATTATGTACACTTTATACTATTAATTGACTTTACTACATTGTTTGTAAAATAGGGTTGGCAGAAATACAGTAAAAACACGTAAACAGATAATGAAAATCTTATTTACTCGCCATGTCCAATCATCAGGAACAAACTATTCTCCACACATTCTGCTGTGGAGAATAGTTTGTTCCTGATGATTGGACATGGCGAGTAAATAAGATTTTCATTATCTGTTTACGTGTTTTTACTGTATTTCTGCCAGCCCTATTTTACAAAGAAATCTTATATTTTTAATTGTGAAGGGATTGTCACCTGTGAACATTTTAGACTGTTTTACATAGTTTGGCAGAGGCGTAGCCTCTAAAGAAAGGTCGTCTCTGCTGTGGAGAATAGTTTGTTCCTGGTGATTGGACATGGCGAGTAAAGAAGATTTTCATTATCTGTTTACGTGTTTTTACTACATTGTGTCAATGAAAATTATTATAATCTTAAATAAAAGTTTTTATATACAATAATCAGACTAATTAAATAAAAAATAAAATATCAGCAAAAAATAATTTACCTTGCCAATTAAGATATCCAGGGCAATAAAAACACAGTAGAGCAGCTAGACAGCATCCATCACTTAGGTCATTCAAGTCTTGGGCAATCGGGATACAGGGCACTACATGTCGGTCAGTCTGAAGGAATGTGTGGTTATGTAGTGTAGGCTTACGACAGATGGCTGTACAGCATAGCCTGTAATCTTCCTACCAAATATAATTTACCCTCTATAAAGTCTAAGTAAAAGTATTACGTTTCTCAACACAACCCATGTCAGAATACGATTAATTCCTGACATTTTTTTGGTTTCTATATCTCCTTCATGTTACTTGCATTGAGTTGAAAATTACAAAACTAATAGGCTATGTGCAGTGAAAGACTACAAAAATATGATAATCCCCATAGAATATTAAAATTTAAATGAAAATAAAACCATACCAGATTAACTTCTGTTTCACCAGGACTCCGATAAGAACCTAATTCTTCTTCAATTCTATGTCTCATCTTTACACATGATTTATTAATCCAAAGTAAGGCTGCATGTTTTGCATCAATAGGTTTATCAATAGGTAACCTTATAACCGAAAACCTACTATTAAAAAAAAATTAAAAAACTAAAATTAATCTATCATAAAATAAAGTTTGTAGGAGAAATTATAAAATTATTAGAAGTTCAAAATTCCAACATTCTGATAAATATATCAAATATTTGTATAGTTGTAAATATATAAATACTTCTAAAATCAAATAAATATTAAGTAGAATAAGGTATTTATAGAAAAATAAAATTTATCTAGAAATACTTTATTTTGTAAGCAATCATAATATAAAATCCAATAATCTAGTACATTTTTGTAATCAATCCATTACATAGTTTTGTTGTCCGTCTTTATTTAATAAATATTCTAACTTTTCTTCACTAAAAATTATATATATATATATATATATATATCATAACCATATGCTGAAATTCACCATTTCAAGAAGTGCCTAATTATTTTTTAGAATGCTAAGACATCCTATAATAGACATTTGTTTCAAAATCTGTCTACTTTTTCTGGTCTCTTCTTGTAAGTCTTGTAATCTAGTTTCTGCAGATGTTGAAATGGGTATATAATTCAGCATCTGTCTAATGAAACTAAGCATTTTTTTGTAATGCCTAATATGGTGGCTCATAGGAGTGCTGTTGAAGGAGAACATGTGGCATGCAACCCTAATATAATCATTTTGATTTTTTATAATGTTTTCATTAGCACTGGCTTTGATAAAACTAATGTTTTTATTGCTTTACTCTGCTATTACATGAATCTCTGAGTCCAGCAATGACTGTCAAAATGCCAAAACTTCTGAATGTGGAATCATGTCACTATTACAAAGTGAAACAATCTTGATAATTCATTGAACTTTATAATTCTTTGATCATCCAAACATAAAATAAAATATAGTACATTATATTTTTTTCAAAAAATTTTAAGGTGAAAATTCATCTAGAGATTGAGTTTTCAATGTGTTAAATTACAAAAATATGCAAAATTGACACTATACACAGAAATATCAATGTTGTAGTTTATGAACATTTGAAGAAACTGACGAAAAATACATTAAACCGGAGAACATTGAATTGAGTCTCTACTGTATTTTGTATGTATCTTTAAAATTTGATATAAAACACTGAAACCATACAGAAAAATAAGTTTTTTTTTTCTAAAAAAATTTTCTTATATATAATTATATATAAGAAATTTTTTTATATTACTATACCAGCTGTCAAACATACAATAAAATTCTTTTACTTCACTATACTTAAATTATTTAGTCACTTCACAATTAATCTTATAGATAACACTATACAACGAATTAATTGCCAATTGCTTAATAAAATTTATTAAGATTTACAAAATTTTATGGAAATATATTTCTCAATTAAATTATTTAAGAAATATACTTTGATTCTAAAATAAACAAACTATAAAAACAAATCTAACCATCAAATAGTTTCAGAAATTTTTTAAAATAAACTCTGGGACCAATAGTAAAAACATTTACAAGCTGAAAATAGCTTGAGTGGCCTCTATAACCAATAAATCCAATTGAGTATGTAAACTTTTGATAAAATTCAATAGTAAAAACATTATAGAAAAATTTAGTTTTGAGATTATTACTATTATTAGTAAAAATTCCTCAATGACTAATATTTTTCATAGTTTCATGTATTAATGTTTTCAGACTTTTAAACTGAATCAATTATTTATTTATTGAAGACATTATCAATTACAATTCATCAACAACTATCTCTAATTTATGTAGAAAAATTTTAATTAAATTTAAATCAAAAGAGGGTTATCTTTTAAGAAATTAAATCTTTAATAAGGAAATTTCCTAATTATTTTTTGATCATTTCATTTTTAAAAATATGTGATGTTAATTTATACAAATAATAAGTTATTAAAATTTAAAAAATGCACACTGAAAATATTTTTTATCCATCTTTATAAATATAGAAAGTGCATAGTTAGGTATAATTGAAATAAACATGCATATTCAAAATTCTTGGACTTTTTCATAACCACAGATAGCAGTTGAAAAGTAAAAATATGCTTAGGACAATAATTCTGATTTTAATTACAGAGCAAAAAATATATTTTCTCAGTTGTAATCATGCTAGAATTATATTTAGGTGTTAAAATTTTACATTAATAACAAATCTTTCAATTTGTTTGAATGTTTGGTTTTCTTATACATATTATTAACTGAATAAAATAAATATTTACCTAATTACTTCCATTACTTTCTCAGGTATTAAAACTTCTTTTATATACAATGCCATTATACTTTCAATAACTGCCATATGTGCACTCTAAAATTTTCAACATTAAAAATGACTATATTAATATAAAATTCATGTTACACATTATTATTATACTTATTTATTTACTAAAAATTAAATAAAATAGACAAAATATTATTTATTCTTAATATGGTTGTATATTTTAATATTATCTCATCAATAATAATCTTATTAATTTAATAGATAAAAAAATTTAATGAATATCTTGAATGGATGAATGATCTAGACATTTTACTATTATTAACTGAATTATACTAACTATATTTGATTCAGCAGATATTTTATTATAATATTTTATTATTATATTACAATATTTCAGCTATCTTCATATGCATTTTAATTTTCAAATATAATAAAACAAAGTTTAGAATGTAAAAAGATTCAAAAGTTTTAAAATTATAAAATACAGGGAAGATATAAAACTAACTACAGCTCATGAAATCAAATTATTAAATAAATTCATATCAAATTTCAATAAAATAATTAAAACAGTATTCAAACTACAGGTAAATAGCAACTTATGACAAGGTTTGGTTTTGACTGACTGGATGTAAGTTGAAATTGCATGAGTAAATATATTCATATTTTTGTAAAAAATAATTAAAATTTTAAAACTACACTTTAAACAAAAATTATCTTCTTAATTTTACTATACAATAACTTAAAAATATATATGTAAAATAAAATAATGTAAATAATTAAGAATAAGTCAATTCTCTACTATTTAAAGAAGTAGTTTAGACTATCAGTCTAAGCTACATACTACACCAACAATTTATTCTATACTAGAAAAAAACATATTTTGACATTCTCTACAGAATATATTTTAATAAATTTGTAAAGATTTCCATATATTTCAAGAAACTTATATTTCCATTTCATTCTAAATGTAGAATATATATTTATTTTTTTTGTAACTTGTTCAATATACAGTGGTGCTGCATACTTTCAATTTAATTCATTCCAGGAAGATGTTTGAAGTCCAAATCAATTTTTCCTATTAGGAAAAATGGAAAGTGAATTAATCCATTTCAAGACCCTGAACAATACCCATTTCGATAAACTTAAAACATCAAACACACATAATTTAAGGTTAAAAAAAACAATTAAATGCTTGCATGTTCTTTGGAACTTAGCATAAAGTTGCTATTGAGAACAAATCATACAGGAACACTCCTTTTGATGGAAAAAGTAGATTTATTTTCTATAATTTATAACTGATATGCATTTTGGGCTCTATGCCCCTCTACAATCCTTATTTTATTATATATATTGGTAAAACTATGTAGTTCAAACTATATAGTTTTACCAAATAAAACTATATATTGGTAAAATTATATATAGTTCAAAAAATTTTCTTTTAATATTTTTTCATTTTTAAGAATTTTGATGCTGTTGAGTGAGATCTCACAATATTTTATTACATTTATTTATATACATGTTTTAAAAATTTATTTTAGTTTTACTTGTTTCAAGAAACTTATATTTTCATTTCATTCTAAATGTAGAATATATATATATATATATATTTTGTAACTTGTTCAATATACAGTAATGCCGCATACTTTCAATTTAATATCAAATGGTTTTAATGATTAATTATTCCAGTTGTCACTATAATTATTTTTAGATAATTATTTATTTTTTAAATTTTGTGAGTTATGCATATATTAAATAAAAATAATTATTAAATACATTCCATAATTTCTTATATAGTTTTACAAATATATGTAATAAAATAAGGATTGTAGAGGGGCATAGAGCCCAAAATGCATATCAGTTATAAATTATAGAAAATAAATCTACTTTTTCCATCAAAAGGAGTGTTCCTGTATGATTTGTTCTCAATAGCAACTTTATGCTAAGTTCCAAAGAACATACAACTAATTGAGAGAACGGCAAGCAATCAAATACTAACAATTAAATGCCCTAATAATAAATTAAAACACAAAAACCATAAATAAAAATATGTAAATACTGTATAATGAAAATTGCACTTACTGGTCACATAATATGGCTTCTGCATCTTAATACAGATGTGTGATTTAATTATAACAATTTTGAAATATAACATATTATAGATAATGTAAGAGTATATTCTTTGTTTAGGAAGCTTACTTTAAGCTCTTTATTACTTCACATTTTGTTTGAATAAAATCAAGTGATGTTTTTGGATAAAAAGCATATCAGAGATATATGCATTATGAGTTCCGGAAAGAATATAATGCCATACAAACAGTAAAAAAAAAAAAAAAATGTGTATGAGGAAGATGTTCCTAAACATGTTAAATGTGCTTAAAAAGTTCTGTTTGAGAAATTTTGAACTAATTAATACAAAATGTATGGGGCACCCAAAAGCTGCTATTGAAAAAAAATTGCAGGAAAAAATTGTTAAAAATAGATGAATAACACACAATAGTATATATAACCAAACAAACCAAAAATAAAGAAGAAAAAAAAACACTGAAAACATGCAAGCATAATGCAAAAGTGAGAGACGAATTGGGCACACAACAGATTGTGTTTACACTTCAAGTGCATTTTTTCATTACATGCACAGTTTGAACTTTGAAGCATCGCTTAACCCTTGAGATGAATTTTCGAAAACTTTTCCATTTGAACTCTGAAGCATTCAAAGTACATGGTACCACTGTATATATATTACCACTGACTTTATAATTACAGTAATAAGGAGTTATATTTTAAATAATTTAATTATAAATATTTATAATTTTTATACCATTTTAATAGGTGCAGTCTGTACAAGAACAGTTTCTGTGAGAGATGCATCTGGTGGTTCAATAACATCTACACCCTTTCTCATTAATAATTGTATTATACCAATGTGGTTGAGATTATGATAGTTGGGATCAGCATAAATATTAGCAAGTGCTAAACAATAAAGTTCAGCATTAGCTAAGGAATGAATAATTTGAGGTTTCAATCTTTCTTCACCCTGAAATTTAAAAATGTATATATTTTAAAATTAAAATCAAATTTAAATTAAATATATATTTAATAAAATAATACAGTTATAATTTCTTAAATATCGAATAAAAATCATTATATAAAAAACACTTCTATATTGTAAACTGGATATGGACTGTTACAACTTATATTTTAAACACAGTATTGATTAACATCACACTCTATTTAAACAATATGCCTAGAATATAAATAACAATATAAGATCTGTCAGGATTTCAGTGGAATAATTCTCTCTCTCTATGAAGATATTAATGTAAATTTTAATCTAATATATATTTATAAACATCACTTGCTCATAGCTTTCACAATAAGAAGTGTCATAGATTTCCTGGATCACTGATAGAATTAGAATAGTTCTTTTGATAGAATTGATCTACTCAGTTCAAAAAAAAAAAAAATTATAAAATCACCAATAAGTCAAATAATTAAAAAAAAAATTAAGTAAAAATATGACAAACTATATTTTCCATACCATACCAGAAGTATCACTTTAGTTTTGTCCACAGATAATTCTGTTGCTGGCCTCCAGAGGTCAGCTTTAGAAATGAATTTATCAAACTTAAAAAATGTTTAACACAAAAAAACCTTTAAAAAAGAACCGAGTAGTAAGAGTATAAAATTAATTAGGTTTAAATTAAATAATGAATTTAATTTATATAGATAATTCTGGAAGAAAAACAAATCAACCCAGAATGGGATTAGAATTTCAATCCCGTTCAAGAGTCTAGATATTTAGCCACAAAAATAATCTGGTAGTTTAAACTGTTTAAGCAATAATTTAGGTTTGGTTATATTGTGTGTGTATGTATATATATATATATACTTTAAACTTTTATGGACAACCTGTCATGTAGGCTGTAACTATTCAACAAGATTTCCTATGTTAGGGGCTGTCCATAAATTATGTTCACTTTTTCTTGAAATTTTTACTCTCCCTTTTGTCCCAGTTTGTCCAAATTTCCATAATCCTCTCCCCTCTTTGGACATCCAACAAAACTCAACCCCTGTTAAAACCTTCATCACTTTATGAATGATAGATACTATAAGTAGAAATGAAACATACAAGAAATTCTGAAATAAATATAATAAAATGCATAAACTGTATAAAATTTAATGACATAATGGATGTCCAATGGATACACTTTTATGTCATAATGACATAATTGGTATTAGAAAACTGTTTTATCTAGAGAACTCTTATGCATGTGGGGTAATACATACTGTTGTGAACAATTCTTTTTGTGCATGAAAAACATCGAAACTGCTGAAATAGGTTGAGAGATTCCCATTTAACTAACATTTTTAGAATTAAGACTAGTATTATAAAAGCAGATATTGACAATATTATAAAAGGAAGGCAATGTCAAAATTTGCATTGAATTTATTATTTTGTTTGAGTATAATTTTTTCTTTTACCAGTCAATAATACAGTATTTTTTGTAATTATATATATTTGTTATTAAAATTTGATATTCACATTTTTAACTTTTTAAAAGCATATATTTATATGAAGTACCTTTGTGGCCTGCTGAATATATCAGGTCAGTCCATAAGTTCATGCGTATTTTTATCTACAACAAAACAGCAAAAAATTTTAATAAATTTTATTTCAATCTGTAATGTATTCGCCATTATTTTGTACAATTTCTTGCCATCTTGATAGTAGCTTTTTAATCCCATCTTCGTAAAATGATTTCAGTTTTGAATCAAAATATTCAGAAATAGCTTTTTTTACACTGTTCTCATCCTCAAAAGTTTTCCCTTTTAAAAAATTCTGCAAACTGCGAAAAAGACGATAATCACTGGGAGCAATATCTGGCGAATATGGTGGATGAGGTAAAATTTCTCAGTTGTAGCTTTCAAGTTTCTGTACAGTTATTTTTGCAGCGTGTGGTCTGGCATTGTTATGCTGCAAGAGAACCTGCTTTCTGTTCACTAACGACGGTCGATTTTTTCTCAATTTTTCATTTAAACGCTCTAATTGCTCACAATACATTTGAGCTGTAATTGTTTGATTAGGTTCTAACAGCTCAAAGTGAATTACACCTGACATATCCCACCAAACAGACAAAAGAATTTTTTTTTGGATGCAACTCACCTTTTGCAGTCGGTTTTGGCTGCTTGTCACGATCCATCGTCTTTTTCTCGTCACATTATTATAGAGGATCCATTTTTCGTCTCCAGTAACCAGCCTACCAAGAAAAGGTTCTAAAGCAATACGGGATAAAAGAGACATGCAAATGTTTACATGTTGTTGTCGGTTAGCTATTGACAGTTCATGTGGTATCCATTTTCCTAGCTTTGAAACTTTTCCGATTTGTTGTAGGTGTCTATGAACAGTTCCGTGGGATGAATTTAAACGTTCCACAATTTCATCAACTGTTAAAGATGGTTCTGCTTCAACTAGTGCAGAGAGAGCATCATCATCAAAGTCAACGGGTCTTCCAGTACGAGCCTTATCCTCCACACTAAAATCATTGTTTCTAAATCTTTCAAACCACTTCTGCGCAGTCCTTGCACTAATTACAATTTGATTATGTACAGTATTTATTTTTTTGGCTGCATTTGTAGCATTCTCACCACTTAAAAATAAAAAGTATAAAACATGTCTTTTATATTCATTGGTTACTTCCATTTTAACTAAAATAAACAACTGAAATGTTCACAATTCTGAACAGTATTATGTGAATGAGATCCAATTTAACACTTCAGTGTAAAAATTATCACATTAGACTGACATTTTTAACAGCAAAACAAGATTTTTCTCAAGGCCATAAAAATGTGCATGGACTTATTGACTGACCTGATACCTAAATTTCTAATTTGGCCCATTACGAAAAAAGATTGAACACCCCTGCCATAACCCCTCCCTCCCTTCAAGTATGGACAGCCTCTTATCACTGAATATACCTACATGCATTAGGGTGCTGCTTAAAATAGAGAAAAAAAATAAATCGCTTACTTTTTTGTGGTCCTACCATCCAGAACTAGTCCAACTGGTCTCAAATTACTACAGAAGAAATTTGAACTTGATATATTAATATTTAGAGGTAGCTCAATGACCACAAAAAAAAATTTATAAAAAAAGCAATTTATGACAAATGAAAACATACAAAATCTGTTTTGGTAAACCAGACTTGTTTCACTTTTGGACAATTACAGACAAATTAAATAGTCATGTAAACTTTACAATATTCAAAAACTTGATGGATTACAAACCAAAATGCAATGAAAAAATTTTTAAACATCACAATTCACAAAATTTGAAATTTTCAGTACTACATTCAATGTAACTTTATCAGTTTATTTTGGTAGAGGCAGAGAGTATCTCTTTCTTGCTGTCTGGAATCTGCCTCCAATTGTTCTCTCACTAGTTACTCTGTCTCCTTTACAGCTTGCATCTTCTTCAGTATCTGTGCTGCTGCTTGAGGATATTAGGTCTGCTATTTCTTCACCACTTCTCTTCCTGTCTTTGTGCAGATCATTTCTCCTTTGCAGCTAATTTTGCATCCACACCTAACCATTGACCCTTTATGTCCTTTCTCACACTGAACTAACAAGAACTCATGATCCTCTGGAATTTTTATCATTTCAACTGCTCTAAGATGAGAAATGTCAAAAAGTTCATCTAGTTTACTAACAAATTCAGCCTCATTTATTTGCTGTGTTACAGATTCTTGCCCCTTGTTTTTCTTTAGCAAATGCCATTCTTCAAATGTTTGTTCTAGTTTAGTTATGCAGTTTCTTGGATCCATCATTGGGATCCTTGCCATTTCATAAAATATTGCCAGCTTTTCGACTGTAACAGCTGATGACTGTCTGATAGTTTGTTTCAGTTGAAGATGGTGATGTAAAAATAAACCAAGAGCCTGACATAAGAATGGCAACTTGTTGCCAGTTAATTCAGTTACTGTTGAACCAAGGAGGTAGACTTCAGTTATAGATCTAGTTGCTGCTGCCACCATATTTATTATTTAACAACTTTGCCCAAAATGAACAAAAATGTATTATGTGATTTGCTTGAACAGTTTCTGGATTATATAGTCTATACATCTGATGATATCAGCAGTCCTTCAGTGATGTGCCAGAACTCAACCAGAAACAGGGAAAAACATTTGCAGCAAGACTTGATGATGTCAGCAAAATAAAGATCACAAATCATGACAGAAATTAATTCTATGAGTATGTCATGTAACTAATGTGTGATTAATTTAATGGCTTATTTATTGAGATGACCAACTACAGTTTTACAAACTGTTCAACTAAAATGGATACTTTGTGATTGAAGCTTGTGATTGCCATAAGCTCATCCTTACTATTTGGAACCTATAAAACTTCAGTGACATTGAGCTACCAGTAAATATTCACCAATGGAGTAGATTTTTGGCATGAATGTTTTCTATATATATTGGAACAGAAATAGAAGGTAGGAGGTTCACGTTTACAAATTGTGAAAATAATCTCCACCCTAACATGCATTGTATATTATATACCATTATCTAGCCATAATGAAATTTTACACAATTACAGCACCTTTCATTACAGTTCTCAGATGATGCCAGTTGTTTAGGCTAGCAGTAATATAATAATCTATATACTGTAGTTTTCCTTTACATACTACAATAAGTAAACAACAGAATATAGTCAAAAATATATTAAACTTACAAAAGAAAAAAATTTGAAAGAATATAAAAGCATCATCTACATTTACATTTCTGAATGTGATAGGATAACTTAAGAATTTTTTAGAAATTTTATCACTAATTAACTTACTGTAATTCACTCTAATACAGAATTATTAAAAGAAAAATAGTTAAATTTTCATTATTTATATCCATTACAATTACCAAAACAAAGTTAACTAGTTCTATAATTTTTTTATTGTAACATTTTTTATTAATGTTTTCATATGCAAAATATTGAATCCAAAAAACTAATAGAAACTTAAATTGTATCATGTTAAATTGATTAATAGAGAATAGAGACACAATAAAAAGCCAAACTAATAAAAAAAATTACTTTACTTGATTAAATTTTCAATCAAAATATAAATCATCAGGTAGTGTGGTTTCAACAACAATTAAATTTATGATCTATTTGTGTTAAAGATTAGACCTGACAATAATCTGTATTTGAATCACAAGTAATAGTTGAGTAAACTTTTTTCTGGTTTACAAGGTTGGCTGTTTTATGACAACTTATATTGTAACTATGTACAGCATGTGAATTCAGTTTCATAAAAATTCTGCAATGATTTATTTATTTTTATTTTTATATATACAGTATATTTTTTAAATTCACAAATATATAAAGTTAAACCCCATTAATACAAAGTCAAAAGGACCTAAAACTCGGCACTTTGTATTAAGTGAATTTTACAAAACACATCAATGGTCATACCAAATAGCAAAAGTCAAATTTTCTTTCAATTATTTTACTGTTTTATCTTGTTTAGATATGGTTAAAAATAAATAAATAAACAAACTTGTCATCTACTCCAAACATGCACTTTATTGAAATACAATGTTAGAAGAAAGAATCAATGCTCATTTTTCAACATTGATTAAAGTTGGTAGAATGACAGTTCAAGCTACTAACAGGTTGATCTAGCCAGAAAATTGAATTTGGAAGCTGATATGCAAAACTTTAATAATTTAAAAATAACTTATCTGCTTGGATTTCCAATAGAAATTGTTTTTAATTTTAAAACTGCAAACTATTGCCTGTACTCAATATTCAGTTGTTCTGTTATTAAAACAATTAAAAATAAGAACTATTTTGTAAAACTACATATTTTTAATCAAAAATTCCCCAATTTTATTAAATTCAGGTTTCCAATGTGCACAAGGACTGTCTTAAATAATTGTTCAGTGCCAACAATAAGAGATAATGTAATTTTTCAAGGAGCGAATGTCATTGGTATGGCCTCACCACCAACAACAATGATAATAATGATGCCATAGGCACCGTGCCCAAAATTAAAGTAAGAAAAAAAATGCCTTTGATCATGATGCAAGTTGTGCATTGCCACTTTGGCTTATGTGACTTCAAGGAAGCTGGAAGGAGTATGCTTTGTATTAAACCATGAAATATAATTGTTACTGAATTTGCAGGACTGTAACATGCTTTATATTGTACAGTAACTGATATTTTGTAATAACCAAACTCATTAACATTGAAATGCCTATCCTCATCCACAAGACCACAAATCTACTTTGCATTAATGCAAAACACATAAATTGATAATAAGGGAATCTGACTATATTTATATTTATAAATCTTTACATTGCTTTCAATATAGACATGTACAGCAAATTTAAATTAAATATTCTTTTACTTCAATCTACAATACTAAAATAAATATAACATTCTAAAACAGGCAGCTATATATTTTCCCCCTCAAAAAAAAAATTAACTGATTTTAATCATTTATCTTTCTTGATAAATGTTTAAAATCTTACCTTACAATTAAAAATAATAAAATTTGAACCTAAAAAAGAGGGGATAAAAATTTTAACCTTTAACTGATCTCAAATAATATGATGACACTAATCTTTTTCCTATAGTACAGTAAGACCACACTTAATGTGGGGTAATGCGTTCCTAGACAACAAAGCGCTAAACGAAACAGTGTTAAACGAAGTCATTTTAACATAGAGCAAATAGGGATAGAGGAACGCGCAACCAAAAATAAACAAATTTTACTTTAATTTTAAGTTAATTTTAAATTAATTTGTATAATAATATATGTTAAATAACACAAACATGCACACAGAAATGTAAAGTTTATTTTTTGTGATAAAAGTCCCGACTTTTCTGAAATTTTTGTTTTTTTGCAATAAAGTCATGAAGTTTCTTCATTTGTCACGTTTTTTTCTTTCCTTAAGCAAATGTCGGTAGCAGAAGATCGCATCCAAAATGCCTCATTTTGCTTTTGCACTCTTCAAAATCTGGATCATTCATTACAATTTGATCAACGATTTTGATTATCGTTACCAAACTTTTACTAAGGAAATCTGTAGAGAAATTCTTTGGGTTCTTTGTTTTCAGAATCACTATTTTCCAGTTCTACATGAATTCTTTGTTCTGCCAGTTCTTGCAGGTCAACATTGGTAAGGCTCTCACCAGAAACCTGTAGTAACTCCTCAATATCCTGCTTGTCTACATCTCCTAGTCCTGCTGTATCGATTAGATTGAGTTTGGTCAACCTAACAATACAGCGATAGACTCTTCTCGTTGAGAATTCTTGGATACCTTCAGCCATAACTTCTTCCACACTCCGTTCATGCATTCATCAGTTAATTCTTGCCAAGCAAAGCCGACATTGCCTATGGCATCCATGATGTTATATTTTTTCCAAAATTGAACCAAACAAACATAGTTTTAAAGAAAGTACACTTTTTTGCCACCTTTTCCTGATTGGTTCGTGTTCATAAATAATCGTATTATATACGAATCAATAAAATGCCACAATGATTTAAATCAGCATAAATTTTGAGCTTTTTTCTAGGTTTCGAGAGGGCCACGTTATATCGAATCAGCAATAAGTGAGGCAGCATTAAGCAGGGTCTTACTGTGTGTGGTGTAATCCATCTGAATATTTAGTTTAAATTTTATTAAAACTTGTTATTTCAAATTAATTTAAGCACAAACTTTCAATGTAAAGTAGCATGATGTAATTCTATAATTTAAGTGCACAAATACCTATAAACTGATTGGTTTTATAGTTATCTTAAGGACTTTGTTTCCAAAAAAATTTCTACATATTTCAAAAATTAATTTTTTAGCCATTTAATGAGATATTGAGCATTCTGAGATAAAGTTTTTACTTCTCTCAAGTTAATAAAATTTTAGTTAAAGTAACTTGTTTATGCAAATCAATAGTCATATTTAAAGTAGAAACAGAACATATTATTTACGTAACTACGAATATTGACTTTGTAGTTTATATTCATTTGATCATTTGAACAAATATCACTCAACTCAATTTTTTGAAATATTGAACAACACAATTTTTCTGAGAAAGTTATAACTAGAGGAAAAAAGATCTTGTAATTATGATACACAACAGTGAAATTAATAAATGCTTGTAATTAGATACTACTAAAAGTTAATTATTAATAAAGCCAAGTAAAATTCTGATAGAAGCAGATTTTAATTTAGAATCAATCCATGAAGCTATAGAATCGGTACTGTCCATTCAAAACATTGATTTTTACAGATTTTATCATTTAAGAGATGTTTTCGGGTAAATAAACTTTCTAAAATATTTATATTTTATTTTTTCTCATATTTAGATCCTTTAGATGAAGAATTTCTGGCATGTATATAATCTACTATTAGCAGAAACATCTTGAAATAAAAACATTATTATTCAATATATATTTTATGATAATATAAGAATTTTCATACTTTGGATGAATAATAATATAGTAATAAACAATACAAATTATGATTATTTGATATATCATTTTTTAACAGGAACTTCCTATTATTTTAAAGCAAAGTACATTGGTATTACTGAACTTGTATGCACTAAACAGGTTCATGCATTTGTTTTGTTTTTGACTTAAGCTAGTACTATAGTCATTTATCAAACTTTTAATTATTAAATTATTTATCTTAAAGACTAATTACAAATTTTAAAATATTTTTCTTTGAAGTAAATTTACTTTGTTTTCCTAATTAAAAATTAAATTAGCATAACAACAAAGTTAATTATATGTTATCAATTAATTATGTATTTATTTAAAAAGAGTTTGATAATTAGAATAATTGCATCTGTTTTCATTCACTACATTTTAATTTACATAATAAATGTAACAATTTAATAATTAAATCATTACAGATAAGCACAGAAACTTTTTCCTAAATAGATTTTAAATTAATTTCTTTTGTTATATTAGAATATTGTAGTGTAGAATTGTTTGATAAGTTTTGAAATAAATTTTACATTTAGCATTTGTATAAAAAGAAAATTCAATATATTTTCAAATAATTTATTACTATATAATTTTTATCAAAATTCTCTCTCTCAAAAAAAAAAAAAAATCTTAACATTTTTCATAAATATCTTAAATAATGCTCTTGGGCAAGTTCTAATAATGCATGCATACAACCTAAATACACTTTAAAATATCTTTTTCAGTTATCCTCAATTTCATTTCCACGTAATATTTTTATGCTATATATCATTTTCAGTTTTAAACTAACAGTATTCTCTTTCTCTCTCTTTTTTGAGAGGGAGAATTTTTAAAAAATTCTTATAGTTAATTTCCATGGTTAATATTTCTTAAAAATAAAATTATAAGATTTCAAAAAGTTTCTTTAACATTAAAATTTATACATAGAAAATCTAAATGAAAATATCTGATTTTGCAGCAGAGTTTTAATTTTCTGATATGCAACACTATCTAAATCAAACAATTGCAAAAAAATCCATTATTATTATTATTATTATTTTCAACTATTTTCATAATTTTATTTCCACACACTATCCACGCTAAATATCAATTTAGCAGGAAAATAAAATTATAAAAAAAAATTAAAATTGATAAAATTATTTTAATCTTTCCAACAAAATGGTAGGAGAGACTGAATGTTGAAAAGATAAACACACAAGTTTATTACACTAGACAAGGACTCTTAGCAGTACTTAATAAAATAATTGATGAAAAGATAAGAATCAAAACATATAATTGATTCTTCTGTTTTCAACTTTAATAAAATTTTAAAATCTTTTTAAATAAAAGTCTATTCTTAATCTATGCTATTTTTATTATAAAAAAGATTTTATCAATTCTAAACAAAAATTTTAACATTCATAGAATTTATCTTAAGACATTCTATACAATGTATAGGGAGCCATACAGCATTTATATAACATATTATAGTCATAACATAACTAAATTGTATAATATAACAATATATTATTTATTATAAATAACTTATTAGTTTATAAAATTCTATAGGAAAAAACGTCACTGAAAAATACTTTTCTATAATTCATAATAAATATATATGTCAATAATTTGTACCAATTCTATCTTTTAAATATAGAATCACTTTGATCAATGACCATAATATATTGTAGAATTAAATATGTTACATTAAAATTTTCCATCTTGCTTGCTTATCATCTGAGATTGTGATGATAAATCAGATTGTTTTCTGTCAAAAATGATGCTAAGTTTCACAACTCATTATCATTTTTGGTTTATAAAGAAAACTACTACATTAAGATTACAAATAAAGTTTATTTTTAAAAATTTTTAACACTGATAAAATTGAACCATTAGGTTATTCTGAACAAATTACAATGAAATTTGAAATTAAAATTTTTTATAACAAATATTTACTTTATTGTTCACTTAAATTCAATAAGTGGATTTCAGTGAAACAGAGTGATTGTTGTTATTTTAAAAATTTGAAGCTATTTTCATAATTCAAATATTTTTAGTTAACAAAAACTTTTACAAATTTTAAGATTAAAACTGAAAACTGAGTCAGCTTCTTTAAACTCTCCCTCCTGTAATTCTTTAATTAAGAATTTAATTAAAACTTTTAATTTAAATTGAAATAAAATAAGAATAAAAATTCAACAAGAATTAAGAAGCTAAAAGATTTTAAAAATTACATGTAAAAGCTAATTAAAAACATATAGTAAACAAAAGCAAAAAATTTACAAATGTATTCAGATAATACATAGGCTATTTTTTTCAACCTCTAATGGTCCATAAAAGAAAGACAAGAGTAAAGAACAAAATAAATTTATTACTAAAAGTTAGGTACAAACATGGTTACTTTTTGACATAATTACTGTGAAGATTGAGGCATTTGTCATAACTGTGGATGAGCTTCAAAATCCCCTTTTCATAGAATGTTGCTGCCAATGACTTGAGATGGGCCCTAACATTGTTTTGAAGATAGTCATTAGTGCCCTCCTAGCCACTTTTTCTGTTCAGGAAAGAGGTGGAAGTCACTTGACGCCAAATTATGGCTATACACTAGGTGTTTAAAGATGGTGAAGACGTCCACCTAGCTTGCAACTTTTTAATGTGTGAAAACTTCCACCTCTTTCCTGAATTGAAAATGTGGCTAGGAGGGCAGAGATTTGAGACTAATGACAATCTTCAAAACAATGTCGTTAAAGCCATCTCAATTCACTGGCGACAACATTTTATGAAGAAGGGATGGAAAAAGCTCGTCCAAAGATATGACAAATGACTCAATCTTCACGGTAATTATGTCAAAAAGTAACCATGTTTGTACCTAACTTTTGGTAATAAATTTGTTTTGTTATTTACACTTGTCTTTGTTTTATGTTCCATCAGAGGTTGAAAAAAAAATTGCCCTCGTATTTATAAATTTTACAAAATTCTAGGAAAATATCTGTTCCTAAAAACAGAAATTAAATTTTACATATCTTTTATTCCAATCTATTTATAAAATATTAATATTGATAAAATTAGACAATGACAACATGATTGTCAAATTCTGAAAACATTTCTTTAAATTAGTTTAATTTAATAACAAATTCAACATTTTCTTATTAACTGCTAAAACGTTTTACTTCCTGAAATAAAACAAATTTAATATTATAGTAGGTTTTCAGATTACGAGTTTGCATTCTAAATTAAGTCATGTATATTGATGCTCAAAATTGTTTCATGTAACACCAAAGTTTAAGATGCCATTCTAAAATAAGTCATGTATAAAATAAGTTAATTTATTTTCATACATAAACAAAATTTTATCATTTAAACTAATAGTAAACATGTTCTGCGTGCATGTAGGAAGAAAGGACTAATAAATTACAAATAAATTTGGCCCTAGAGGAAGGTGTCACGTGCCATCTCATCCCCAAGTTTAGTAAAGTTGTTTATATTTATAGAAAGAACTAATAGTTGGAAACTACAAGAGAAAATCTTTAAAATTAATTTAGCTTTAGTTCAACAGTTGTATATTTAAAACTTATTTCATTAATAGAAATATTGTTGTATATAAGTTATATTCAAATAAAAGTTTGTCAAGGAAAGTTTTGTGTTGACTTGTCAGTGGCTACCTGGATGTTCCCTGAAGTAAGTACACCAAGAGAATAATTGAAGAATAACTATTGTTCAAAGTAATCATTGTAATGAATTTTCTACAATCAGAGACATCCAAACAAAATGACAGATGTAAGCATTACCATTAATGGCCAAAAATCATAACTATGTTATACACAATTTTAAAGTGAGAATGTATTTTTTACAATAGTGTACTGATTTTTCTATTGCATTATTTTAAAATTGCATGTTTTAAACACACTGTAATTTTATTAATTTAGTATCAATAATCCAATATAAAATTATATAGGCTTGAAATCTCAAATATAATTGCATTAAAGCTTATTTTATAAACTGATTTAAATAATATTTAAAATATTAATAAAATTATTACATTTGAGAGACAAAACTTTAATTATTTAAATCCTAATAATTAAAAATAATAATACCTCATGATCCCTATAGCAAGGTTCCCTGAGATCACTTGGAATCCTATGATTGTATGCCTTTGAAACCAGCCATAATATTGAAGCTCGTTGCTTAGCCTTAAAAAAAAAAAATTGTCAATTTAATTATGAAGTTATTCTTTAAAAATGAATAAAGTAATTAACTTGCTATTTAAAATTTCTATTATCAGTAAAGTTTAATAAAATGTTCCATGTTATAAATCAGATATTAATATTACATTTTAAACATGCAATTTTCTCAAATTAATTCTCTTAAATCAACTTTTTTATTTATATATATAACTACTTATCAAATAGCTATCATTGATTATGAATCATCATACCATTCTTATTAAATCTCAATGTTATTTCCTTTCTTCCTTCAGAATATATTTATTTAAATTTAAAGACAGGTTAACTTTGTTAAAAATACTTAAATTAAATTATAAATACATATGAAAAGTTTTAAATAACTCAGGCATTACTAAAAATATATTACTATTGTAAGAGAATCAACTTAATTTACTTAACATAAATAAATAAAATCATCTTTTTTATGCATATTTAATATTTTTATGCATTTTTTATGCTATATATTTAATATTTATAATTACATTATTAGTTTTTTATTCTAATTTAAATTTTTTTTACATTTGAATACATAGTTGTATAATTATACATTTATCAGATTGAAAGTTAAAATGGTGTATATAATATGAAATTATTTTTAAAATATTTAAATACTTCCTTATATAATAAAGTAAAAAAAAAAAAAAGCTTGTTTATTAAGAGCATTCTGTATCTTCATTTATAGCTTATAGGTTATTAGCTCAAAGACAAGAAAAACAAGGTACTTCTTTTTTCTTTATTTAGCCTACATTTAAAACAAATAGCATCAACTGTTTATTTTTAAAGCGTTAGAATGAATATATTTAAGTCATAATAAATATACTTTTTGCAACAGAAATAAAAATAGTTTTTTAACTTAAAATAAATGCATGCAGAAAATTTTCAAAAAACGAATATATTTAAACATACATATCTTTATCTGAAAATGTTTTGATGAACCATTATTTATATTTTGAAAGTTAGCTAGATTAATGCAATGTTTAAAGGGATGTAGACGTGATAGGCATTTATGCTTTAACATTCTTCAACGAAGTAATAAAAATTTATTAGTTAGACTAAAGTATTTGGCCATTTTCCAATACTGTTAAACAATTTTCTCAGATAAAAACAATCCTTTGAATTCTCCATTAGAAACAATCAAATTTAAATTAAAAAGAATCCAAACACTTAAATATTAATGTATAATAATCCTTAAAGAAGCACATGAAAATTTCTTGTTTTTCTAATATATTCGTTTTTATTTTTAAAAGTTCATCTTATTATACAGTATTTCTACTTTAAATAAATAAAATATGACATTAATTTTTTGAGCATATACTTATTCATACGATTGAAATTTACGAATTAAATAATAAAATGCACAATCTTAATTAAAACGTGTTAAAATTCATTTATCCTACAAAAAAACAGAAAGGCAAATTTATTCAGTACTGTAAATATTGAATTAATGTAGTCACGAATGCGAGACAATCTTGTTAAACGGCAGATTTGAAAGATTTAAATGAAGAGTCGCCATTCATCACAGAACAGCAACAACACCGTTCTGGCAAAACTAGGTCTACCTACACACACGTACCACCGTCAAACGAAAACCACATGGTAAAAGAAACCGAATATTAAAGGGGTATTTATCTCGTTACTCACCAGAAATAAATCCTGACCACTTCGTTCTCTCACTAGAAACAACGACTTACTTAAGTGAACCATTTACGTGGAAATAGTCAAACAGAAATCTAATTACAATTCCATCTTAGATGTATGAGTAGCGAGCGACCTCGTTGTAAATGACGCCCGAGATATGGGGCAACCTACACGGCCATGTGGGTGGGGACTACCCCTACAATAGAGACAAGACTCAAAGCCATCTGGTCTAATAAAAAGGTGTGCATTCATGCTTCACGAAGTCGCGATGTCATTGTACGTTATAGGTTGTGAATACACTTTTAAAGTTTTTCACAAAACTTACTTTTTAACAAGAAATTAAATCATCGCGAACTACTTAAAACACCTGTTTACCGTCCTTTAGGGTCGGGCAAATAACCTCAGCGAAGGGCAGTATATAATACTAGACACGAAGCTACTTCAGTCATTAGCATGAAACGTTCACGTATAAAATTTCGAGCTTGTATATCTCTTCTTAATACCTTCCACGACGACACGAACCTGTTAGGTAAGCTTCGACCTTGACGATTATTTTCTTTCAGGAAAAATGGATGTACTTAAGTTATATGCCTTTCTTCGGCTAAATTATTAATTACCACTTTTAAACTTATAAATTTAACAGGGTGGTAATTTGCTGCTTTATTATATATTTATATATATGCAAATGTACTGTATAGTACGTTCTAATCGAAATAAAGAACAAAAACAGAAATTGTATACATCTATTGAAAATATTTTTATCCAACCTTCGCTATCTATTGTATCGCTTTTCTCTACTTAAACAATTGATATATGAATCGATGAATGGTAAAATAGTGAGACTGATAAATCCCTCAGGGGAATCAAAACAAGTAAGGCAGGGGGAAAAAATACCGCCTACGTATAAGAAGCTGGACGAACGAGTCGGCAATTCCCCTTTACTGCTCCGATGGATGGGAAGTATCTGAGCACCTGCAACACGTCACCGGACACGACCCGTCAACAGTCTGTGGAAATTTGTAATAGTTAAGGACGACGAATATTAAAAAGTGCCAGAGTGGGCGCAGACACTGAGGAGGTGACGTTAGTGCTACCTACGAAAGACCGCCCACACCCAAAATTTTGTCGGTGACCACCTGTTCCACTAGACTTAACCACTGTTAAGCAATTGCACAGAACCTCCAAAACTCGACCTTTCTTTCCGGTTCGTTTCCAATACTTCTATAATTACATCAGTAGCACTTTACACTACACTGATTAACGACGCTCCATTATCCATATATAGTTATGTGGATAGTCGAGTATATCCATAAATATTATTAAAAATTTTTATTTTAAAAAAAGGGGGAGATTACAAAGTTTAATGGGTTTACTAAGTAGAACGATAGCAAAGGAGAAATTTGTCCGACGACCAGGAATAAGGCGCCGATACCAGAGTGTTATGACGTCACGTCTCGACACCACAATGGATTTACTCCGGATATTTTTGGGATTGTCGCGTGTACGTCGAGTGCTATCATAATCGCGAATTTAATTGAGATAATACAATTATCACAATTCATTATAACACTACACAATTCAACAGCATATCAAATACAGTATTTGTATCTCGATTCTTTAATCAATATATTTTCCATTATTTTAAAAATAAAATCTAAACTAATGCGTAATTATTAATTTATCTTCAATTAAAAATAATTTAAAAACAATTATGCTGCTTTGAAAAAGTTTAATATATTTTTAAAAAATTAATAAACTTTTCTAAAAGAATCTATTAGTAATTTATATTTTTATTTTAAAACAGTGGAAAATTAATCTAATAATAATATTAACTAGATGTGAAGACAGCCCATAAAGAGTTATTTTGACGGTAGGCAGAGTTGTATGACAACATTCTAAAATATTTATTTCCACCTACACACCAAAATATGATAATCGTTCGATAACGATTCATTGGCTCTTTAGATTCAAGATCCTGTTTGTTTAGTCTATTACTATACTACCATTATAAAAATATTAAATATTCAAGTGAAGTCAATTTAAAAACTAAAACAAAAAATTCTCTCCTTTTTAATATTTTAAAAACCATCAAGATTTATCTTAAAAAAAATGGATGAAAAGACTATTTTAAAAAGGAATAAATGCACTTTTATTAATTTTAAAATACATTTTCAATCACTGTTTTGATGAGCTTTACACTTATATAACTTTAAAATAAATACTATTTTGGTATTTTTTTTATTTTCGAAAAAATAAAAAAAAACTATCAAAATATTTTAAAATGCAAACTAATGCAACGTTATGGATATAAATTAAATATATCATCATATTTCTGTACGTTGGATTTCGAATAAAATAACATTATATAAGCTCTATATAATCATAATTTGTTTATCTAAAGAAATATTTAGTAAATTTTTTATTTGCCTGCACTTATTCATATCATTTAAATATTATTATTTAATATATTTTTTTAAACTTCCAAAAATTGACTAAATAAATGCCTAATAAAATATTTTTTTCGATAACATTTTATTAGAAACACTAGTGCATAAAAAGCACGCTTGAATCGAGTATTAAATTCGATCAAATTTTAGGTAATGTACAGGTACAGTACGTGTATGTATTACTGTATATTATAAACAAACATATTCGATATTATTAATATTGGAATATTAAGTCTATAGATGTAAATACATTTTTTAAAATTTATTTTTAATATAAAATTTTTATTTAATCGTTATTACAACATCCTGATATATTCTTAAGATTATTTAGAATTAGAAATTATAGCAGTATTAAATAATTAAACATTCAAAGCAACGACTACTATATGATCTGTAGGGCACGCTTTTAAAAAATCGATTTCAGATAATAAGATTGTATCTACAAAATTATTTTGTCCTAAATATGTTAGGTCATAGGGTAATTTAGTGTTAAATCACAATATTCTGCTAAATTTAGGCAATGATTAAGAGAAAATCGAATTTAAATATTTTTATTCGTCAATTATTATTTTCGATTCATCCTTATTTTAACATAATTTAATTTATTCGTTATGTATATTATTATTATTATTATTATTCTGATTAAAGTAATATCAAATCTGCTATATTTACAGCTGCTAAACTACTAAAAATAAATTTGAACTATAAAAATATTTTTGAAGCAAAAACGAATAAAATAAAATTGTGAAAACAGCGATAACATAGCACCTAACAGGAAAGCAGATAAACTGATTAGTAAATTCATACAATGCAAATCCAATTGTCGAAATGCACTCTAGAAATACTTAAGAATTAGTAATCTTTTAGAATATAATTGTCTACAATACAATCTGAACTTCCTTTTCAGACAGTAGATTCTATTTGTTTCATTGAATACACCATTACAGTAAAAATGATGTCAGACTAAAGTTTAGAATAATATTACTCGGCTCCAACATTCTACATATTTTAAATTTAAAGTACAATATCTAAAATTTAACACTTTTACAATTGAAATATAATTATTTCCTATCTTTCGGAACATTTTTTCTGTAGTCATAACTTGTACAATCAATGTAATACGAGATCTCAAACAAGCACAATCAAAAACAAATGTAGATAAGGTAAAAGTCATAAATTTTGTTTTAAAAAAAACTGGATATAAAATATTTTCTGAAATAATAATAGATTACAATTAGTTTTACTAAACTTTTAAAACTGTACACCTTAATTGAAAATGTAAAACCGATCCAACAAAATGTTTTATTGTAAGTATTTTTTAAAGTAAAATAATTTTTTTCAAATATAAAATTAATTTAAAGAATAATTTTCAACTTGACTATGAAAAGAATTTAAAAAAAAAAACAAGAATGTGAAATATTTAAACAAAGGGAAAAAGAAAAAGTACTTAATTTTAAAGACACTTAATAAAAATAGCAATAATTGTATTCTTAACAATAAAAAAAAACAGTTTCTATTAAAACTTCAATACCAAAACTAATTTATATCAAATTTCTACAAATATATATCATTATTATGTGAATAAAATGAAGTCAATGAAACTGGTTATAATATCCAATACCATAACGTTCAGCTACCAATTTAAAATTAGATCATACAATGTCGCAACTAAATTGGCTAAAAACTGTTACTAATCATTTCCGTTCTGTATAAATAATTAAATGACATTGAAATAATAATTCTACATATTTAGTAAATTGCCAGATAAAATTTTAAAGTGATTTATCTCAGTCTTCATTCTTTTTCTCTTCACAGCTATATTTTTGAGTGACAAATTTAACGAAAAGTGACTATATTTAGACTGGAAATTTGAGAAAAACTAGATTTGAGATGTTAATTTATAAAATCTCATATTTTTTACTAATTTATTAAATAATATCATTCAACAATGACTTCGGCAAACGAATAATTTCGAAAACACCTATTGCGTTAGTTATATTTTTTTAAAATAATAAAAATATTAATGTAACTTCAAAAATATTTTTCACAAATGTGGAAAAGATAATTTAGCTTTACTGTTTTGTTTTAATACGCTATATTATTAAGCAATTAATTTTTTTAAAAAAATATAAAAACGTAAATGTAGTAGTATGTAACATTTTAAACTGTTTATTTATTTAATTCCTCAAAAGATTCATTAAAATAATTCATCTAGAATAATATCAGTAATGATAATTTAGGCCATTAATAATAATAGATAAAAAAATTTATAGTTCGTACTAATTCATCTTTTGTTCCGTCCAGGAATATATTATATAACATGCAAGACGTTCATTAAAATTTTTCTAATCATTGTTACATTTAATAATTTGAAAATCGCATGCCAATGCCTGCTGTTATTTAGAAATAAAATGGCTAGAAGTACGATATATAATTAATTGAAATAACTAGCACATCCTTGTGGTCCACATTGGACTGAATCTCAGTACAGAGATAAACTACAAATCAGTCTGATGTTTCAGAAATTATTTTATTTACAACTCCATCAGAGGTTAGACCCGTCTAGATCGAGAATCAATATCAAATTTAGAAAATATACATTTTTCAATCGGAGTTTGATCCTCATTTATAATTCGTTTAAAATATGGTTATAGTAAACTAATAAGTTTTAACATATTTTTACGTAAGATTTAATAGTATAATATTTTTCCCCTATGAGAAAAATATCTATCAGAAGTAGAGAAAAACTAAACTAAGAAAATCTTGTATTAATATTAATGCAAAAATATTGGAAAAATATACAGCGGAGAACCGATAAATCCGGTCGTCGATGATCTTTGTCTTCCGTGTTATACTGTCGCAACTATTTTTTGTCATTTTTATTCAGGCATTTTAAAAAATGACTAATCGAAAATGCATCCAGTTTACAACTGTGTGCAAGCATCAAGCGTGTTCTCCCTTCTAAACAGCTATTCGGAAACTTGTTTCTTGAAACCGTATATTAAGAATACTGTCAAAAGCCGAGACTGCGTAAATGCAGATTTTTACTTCGTTAGTGATCCTATTTCCAAACAACTCATATTACACGTGGTTCCTTATTATCAAAATTTGATGCTATCCGATTCACCGTCATACTGTTTAGGCCGGATAATCGAGCCACTGTATTTGGTAAAATTAAATTGAATTTTTGGTTAACTAATTCGGTGAGTTTTTCATGAAATCTTTTCAAAATTGAAAACCAGAAAACATTCTCATATAACAGATTGAAAGCAAATGATATCTCAAAATTTAACATCAATAAACAATTTTTTTTTTAATTTTCAGAGATGATATTTATATTTGCTAGGTGATTTATGATTTTTGATAAAATTAATCGTAACAGATGAGAGAAAGAGTATACAAATTTTAGTTACGTTAGTTTGAAATAGGAACTTCTGTTAACTGTTAACATTGCCATTTAAAATAATTTTTTACATTATTTTTCCCAAAATGTTAATATATATTTTTTTAATTTTCAGTTATTATTTAATTATTAACGTTTACTTTATCTGCGATGTTTTAAAGGAAAATAAGAAATTCGCAAAGTAAATAACTAATTACTCCTCCTATTTTTTGTGTGTGATTTTCTTAACTTAAACACAGAAAACTGAGTTCCAAGTATAATAAAACTTGCTGAAATTATGCATACATGAATACTTTCAAGTTTGTACGACTGTAATTCTGTCCTGATTTAAATCGCGATTGCAGTTAAGCTCACAAAATCAAGCCTTATGTTACGATTAACTTAAATGATTCCAATCATATAACGAAATAAATCTCTCTCTAACATGATTAATACGCTAAAATATTACACAAAATGAAGTAAAATGTACAAAATCTTCTCTTAGAAGATAATTGTCCTATTCATTAATCGAACAATTACGTTTATTATAATATTTTAAAGAAAATAAAAAATTCGCAATGAAAATAATTACTTATTACTTTATTTGTTGTGTAAATCTCATAAAAACAAAAAACCGAGTTTCAATCAAAGCTAATAAAATATATTAATTTGGATTACCAAATTGTTCAACATTATTCTTTATGAGCAAATAGATTAGCGTTTACAGCCTTTAGTACAAAATCAGAGAAATATGAATAATTATGATTTTATTATTTAAATTTAAATAATTAATGAAAGCATCATACTAAATATATATATTAAAGTAACATTTTATTAATTTCCATCATAAATATGTAGGCTTAATAAATTAGAAACATTCCATACCAGCAGTTTAGAAAATCAAAAGTAATTTCTCTAAAATTTTAGTGAAATTGTATATAGTCAATTACAGAATAGTTTACAATTAGTAACTATCATAATTAATCAATATCATTAAAAATACTAATATATTGAAACTTCCATCATAAATCTTGAAACAGTAATAGAATTGACTATTATTATTTTTCTGTATTCAATAACTTAGTAGATTTTTCTTAGTAACTTAGAAATTTTTCACACTTTAAATATATTATACAAATAATAAGTTTTACATTGGATTACAAGGTCAATTCAGTTCTAACTAGGATTTACAGATATGACCATTATTTATATTCTCTGAATTTAGACTAAGATTTATTATATTTACAATCAAATTGGTATTTCATAAAATTGATTCTTTTTTCTTGAATTCACTACTTACAATGAATTATCTTACATGAGATATAGGAAGGAAAAGGTTTTCAAGTTCATAAAAATTATCAGGAGGATATAAATCAAATAAAAATCAAGATTTTTCAAGAAAATAGATGAATCTCTTACTATCTAATCATTTGGCCAAATTTTGTATAAGATTTTATTTAAATTCTAATATCTTTATAAATTATAAAATATTTCTATATTCTTTCAGATCAATAATAGTATGTTTTTGTCTACAATTACTTTCCAAAGTATAGAAATTTATTTTTTAATTAAGGATTACCCTGAAGAACTTGGCTTCTACTGTACTATTTTAGATGTGGTTTTTTTGCATTTTTGCAGGAAATCGAACATATTTTAGACCCCTCTAAACATTCTCTGATTAGCTCAGACGAGGGAAAAACCTAATTCTTGCACCCGGTGAAAACGGGTAAGATCAGCTATGTAACTATAATGGTTATCACATGTAAGGGTTTATCACATCAAGTGATCAATCTAACACATTTTAAAAATTCTTTCTTGGGGTACTGTACACAATTTAAAGAATTTTTAAAATGTATTAGATTGGGCACTTGGTGCGATAAACTCTTACATAAGATAACATTTGTAAATATAAATCAACTACCATAATATAATATAGTGAAGAGTTAAGTACAAAATTATCTAATAATCTTAATCTTTGCTGTTGTTATTTTTTGTCCAAGCAATGCCAGACTCATCTGCTACTTCATAATGAAACAGCTTTATTAGACTATAATAAATAATTAAATGAGGAATCACTTGACATTAAAACTGTTCTAATTTTAAATTTCAATATTTATTCATTAAAATATTACAACTGGAAATCTTGTTTATTTTAATTAAATTTTACTTTATAAAATTATGAAAAATACATTTAATTTGAACTTGTTAAAGCTACACTGTCAGCAACAACAATAAAAACTTATCATTTTTGTCATTTGTCTATATCAACAAAACACTCACTCAAATCATTATCTCTGCATTTTCATTGTAGTCAGTTTATCAATGAATTCGCTGGGAATTGATAGTATTGTAGTGTGAAAACAATCAACTAACTAATCAATAGAAAATTCTTGTAACTCCTAGCAGTATCCAACATAGATGGAAGAATAGTGTATGTAAAATCATTACAGTTTTACAATATGTTAAAAAAAGTATCTACTGAGAGAGATAAAAACAAAATATTTGGAAAAAATAATTTATCAAATATTTACAGAGACATGTTGAAAAACCTTTGTTTTTAATGTTAACAGTTGAATTGAAATTTTTGTTTCTTTTGCAATGTTATTATAATTAATGGATTTAATCTATTACTGCTAACATTTTGATAATTTTCCTAATAATAATAAATTTAATTGTTGATGTCTTAGAATCATATCTTTCACTTTTATGATCACTAAAAAGGGAGTTTTTGGACAAATAAAACAAAATGTTATGTCCTTTGAATCCAATGTTCACCTGAGTTCAAGAATTACTCAGAAGATGAATTTATTCTCAGATATATTATTCAAATGCATTTCAGGGTAGAGTATTCACCAATCTCTCTTTGGAAAGATACAATCTGTGACAGACTTTATACCAATTTTTCGGGTCTCTCCGACATCAATTATGGGAACAATTGATTATTACAGTGATGAATGTCAGAAAGGCAGAAAAAATTAGTATAAACTCTGTCACAGATTGTATCTTTACCAAAGAGAAATTGGTAAAAACTCTGACCTGAAATGCATTTGAATAATATATCTGAAAATAAATTTGTCTTCCGAGTAATTCTTGAACTCTGGTCTTTTTTTTACAGCAAGATATTGCTGTAATAAAAAGACTGCATTTTAAAGGTTTTTAAGGTGTATTTGTATGTTTGTACGTTATATTTATTGTAGTAATTTAATTATCTATTCACAAACTTGCACACTAGACGTTAAGAAAGCTTTAAAGTTTAAAAACATCCCATAATTGGTTTCGTTTGGTAGAAATCAGAATTTTTTCGATTCTTTCCTGAAGATTAACAGATAAAAAAACATTAGATGCTGTAATAAAAACAATTGCATTTTAAACATTTTTAAGGTTTATTTATTGTACTAATCATATCTTTACGTTTAACATTTGTATAAATCCCATTATTTAGCATATTGTATTCCTAAAACAGTAATCTAAAGTACAGTATAGGTGCAGCAGAAATAGAAAAGCATTCTAAAAATTTTAATGACACACTTCATTAGTATATCAGTAAATATAAGTGTTTAAATTCATGGATCACTGCTTTAGTTCAATCAAAATGGTACATTTAGGAGTTAGAGAAATATACATGAACTTTCTATTCAAATGGAATATTCAATGGGATTTAAAATGCCATTTAATATCTCACTTGGAAGACATTTGATCATTTCATTTCTAATTTCGTCCAGACCAGGCGATTTGCGTGCTTTTAGTTTACTTATTGCGTATTCTAATTCTGCCTGAGATATTGGATCATCTAGAAGAGGGATATTTCTGAATGAGAGACTGTTCAAAAGAATAACTGAATGGGGTCCTGAGAAGTGCAATTTCAAAAAATCAGCCCAAATCTCTTTTGGAATGACATTAACTGTATTCTTCTTTGTTCTGAACTTATTTACCAATGACCAAAATTCTTTTGTATTTTTTGTATGTTGTAATTATAGCTGAATTTTGGCTTGAAATAAGTTTCTCTTAGCTTTTCACAATGACTTATAACTTTTGTTTAATTAATTTGCAATACTCTTCTAACAAGTCTCTTGATTTATTTTTACGGAATCTTCTTAATAAACTGTTCTTTTTTCTTTTTAATCTTAAACAGTCCGAGTCGAACCATTGTTTATCAAATAGGTTTAATGAACTAGTCATTCTCAACGTACCACTTTGGATTGCTGAATTCAGTAGCCTTTGTGAGAATTCTAAGTAAAAATCCCACACATCCAATAAAAACCTTGTTTTCAGTGATTTATGTAATAAGGTAACTAACAAAACGTATTTATCAAGCTTATCCTGATTCCATACATATCGAGTTTTCTGTAATTTACATTTCTCTATTTCACCCATGTTGAAATTATATATTGCAGAAGTAGGAAAATGGTCTGAACTGAATTTGTTCAAAATTTTAGTCTTTCAAGTTGTCCAACAAATTGACATTTGATGCCACCAAATCTATTACTGACATACCATTTGAAAACATAAAAGTAAAATTTGCTGGGTAGTCATTTGTACAATGGCCATTTAGTATATATAATACATATGATTTGATCACTGGTATATATTTTTTTTCCTCTAAAATTGCAAACCATATCATTGGATTTACGAGAATTTAAGACTTGAATATTATTACCATGATAAAGGTTATCTAATTCTTCTCCTATTCTTGCATTAGTGTCGCCTATTAAGATTATTTCATTATTGAGAAGAGATTGTATTAAATTTTCTAACTCTGATGATAATTCATTATAATGAAGAATATTTAAATAAACAAGGATAATGACCAAATTAGTCTGTTTCAGTAAGGATTGAGCTTAACTGCTATAAAGTTATCAGATTTCAATAGCACCTCTGGTTGTCTTAGAGCACAAGGTAGCCAGGATTAGTCCTCCTGATGGTCGACCTGGACCTAATGGTTTCTTGCTAGTTGTTCTAGTATAAATAAATTTGGATTTAAAGCTAAGATTTTGTTTTTGTGAGTCAACCAGGTTTCAACTACAGCAATGTCGTAGGTTTGCAGAATCTGAACAAATTTTTGATCTTTTAAAGTCATAGTTAATGTTCCCTGACAATTCCAAGAGAAAATTTTCAGTATAGAAAAATTAACAAAATTATCTTCTTTTTCACTTTTTTAAACTTTCTGGGTGCTGTTTCTTTCTAAAAAAGCTTCTATCTTCTGCAACTCATTAGTTTCTAAATTATATGTGAATTTTTCTCCATCAATTGTCAAATAGTCAGCTCTTAAACATGCAATTTTTTTCAAAGATTTTGCTTTCATAAAATGAGGCAAAAGTTTTTTCCATCTTATCCTAGATCTATAAGTTAAATCGTCAAAAACTTTGACTCTAGAGAAAAATTTCAATTTCTTGAATTTGTTTTAGATTTTTAACATGTTCACGGCATCAGTAGATAAATGTTTAGGTAGCTGCTGGGCATTACAAGTCACCCATGACTTGTAGTTTATTTTAATACAGGGTGGCACAAGTCACCCATGCTTCGTACTATTAAATTAATATATTTTATTGCACATAATAAAATAATATTGATATATCAAGTATGATATTTGTAGAATAATGTTATCAAAACATATGCACTGCCCCACGGAAAAACAAGCAATTATGTCTGTCGCCCTAAGTAGACATGTCCATACGAGTCACATGTGCCTCATAACACCATAAACATGTTAAAAATCGATCTTTTATCATTCAGACCATTTAGTTCTACTAATATCAAACTAGTTTTGGAATTCTATAGCAAGTTTTCAAGGAAATATATTCTCCATTGTTTCTTTTAATCAATTTAAGAAATTCTATAACATTATTTGTCAATTCCTCATTATTGCTTCTTAACCCAGAAATGACTATATTATTCTTTTTTAATTTGTTATGAAATGAATCTAACAAAAAAGACTGCATAGAAAAATTATCTGTACCTGCTGTTTTAAACATTGTTAACTCTTCAATTTTCTCTTCTATTTGAGTCAATCATTCTTCATGCTCTTTATGCAAATTATTTAACCAATTGAATTTTGATGACAATTCATCCAACTTAGACAAAATAGTTTCAAACCATTCTTCAAAAAAAGATAAAAATTTCTCAGGAATCAGAAAACTCACTTCCTGAGACCGAAAATAATCTTCAAGTTATGATGTCATTAACACTGGTTCACTTGGAGAACATCAACACTTGCCGATGAACAATGAACTTTTTCCATGGGGAGAAAGGAGGAGTGTGAGACATTGGTCCAGGATTCTGTTCCACACCTCCCCTCACCAATAGAATAAGAATTAACAGTAACAATAGTAAGTCAATTTTAAACATTTTGAGCCAAAAATTAATTAATTCTTTTAAAAACTGAGTAAATAATACAAAATAGCACCAAGTTCAAACTACACAAAAAATCACGCCCATATTAAGTAATGATAATGAACACATGGTATACTGAATGAATAGTATAAATATTGCTCACAAAATCAAAAATCAAGCTCATAGATTAAAAAAAAAATAAAAGGAAAATAACTTTTCAATTGTATTGAGCAACCATCTTTAGGTTAAAAGAGTGGATTTGAAAACAGAACATAGAATGGGATTACTGCACTAGTTATCCATCTTGATTAATAAAGTTTAATCAACAAACATGTGGAGCAAGACCAAAAAATGGGAATGGTAGATCACAAATTCAAGATCCTGATGGGTATATACTATGTAGTAAGAGGTAACAACCTTCCCCCTGGCCTGCAAAAGGAACCTCACCATCTATGCTCTTCTTAGAAACTCCAAGGACCCTCACAACAAGCTATACCTTCTGGGAGTATATTCCATACCCTTCCAGGAGAACAAAGATGACCAAAAGCTACAGTACTTTGGGGCAACTAAGTATCTATTAAAACAATGTTTACAGGAATATCTCAATACAATTAATGAAAGGCAAACTACAATGGCATTAGCTGCATATTCCTTGGATGAGGATGTACAAGTATACATCAACAATGCAGAACTTATTTACCACACATAGGAGCCTCCACAACTTATAATACTTTAATTGCTATGTTGTGTCTACTTACAGCAGACACAACATAGCAATTAACTACAAGGATAATAACATGTTATCACCAGCAGTTTGGAGGGCATTATTTGAAATTTATTATTTTCCCATCCCAGTAAAACCATGTGATTGCTGACTGCTGATCAAACTTTTCATGTTTTAAATTATAACGTGTTATATTGTGTTTCTTGTTCAGTTTCCAAAACCATTATTGTTTGGAAAAAAAATGAAAGATTTTTCTTTCATTTTTTTTATCTATGAGTTGGATTTTTGGTTTTATGAGTGATATTTATACATCATCTATTTATACAAACTCTACATATCTGCTTCTTAAAGTAAAAGAAAGATACATTTAATGTTTTCCATCAAAATGTGCTAGTAAATTCTGTTACTATGCAACCTGCTCAAGTAAGAAAATTAAATTGAAAGTGGACAAATATTTTAAAATAAACAATCAATTATTTATTGTGACATCATCACAATGCTGGGCTGCAATTTTTAATCATATTTTAAATTTAATTAATTTAAAACATATGCTCTCCACCTCAAATTAGTGGCGGCTTGCCTCTGTATGTCATACTTTTCCTTTAACAATAAGAGTCTAGCCAGTTATCTAGATAACACCTTTCGGGAGAAAATTTTTGAATTGAAATAACACCATAACTTCTGGTTTGCATCGGAAATTCTTATATCAAGACCTTGTGCGCCTAAGGTTTCCATATCTGGTCTCGGCTTTCATCTATCTAACTCCATTCTCAAGATTAAAGAATGATGGATGGACGGTGGGAATTTATAGGTTTACAATTTTTTCAGACTGCAGCCCAATTACAGATAATAATTGTTCACAAATTTAAAGTTGAAATGTTTTCAGGATCAATATTGAGCTTTGGCAATGTAGAAATTTTTAAACCAACATATTATATTGACTTTAAAATCTTCAGTACGTTTATTTTCCTTTCGTTTCTTTATTCATTATTCTAGTGAGTAAACAAATAATATATACAGTCAACTCCCATTAATACCAATTGCTAGTGGAACAGTAATTAGTTTACTTTACTGAAAATTCATATTAACAACTTTCAGGGTCAAGGTCCTGAAAGTTGTTAATATGAATTTAGAGTCATATAATTTAGAGAGTTAAAGATTAATAGGCAATCAAAATTTCTAAACTGTAATGTTTTGAGTTAATTTACAGAATAAAGATAAATAAAAGTAAATTTATTTACAAAAACAAAACAATGTTCTAAATGATTTTCAAATCAAAAACATGAGGAGATTATATTCACCATTTAAGTGTAGAGCAATATATACCAGAGAAATAAAAAAACAAAGCCAAAAGATAACTGTAATTTTTTTCTGTTGAAGGTTGATTAAAAGAGTAGAAAAAATATAAAATTTGTTTCAATTGCAAATGTCATCTTTAGATATTCATACATATCACTTTCAAACTGCAGAGAGTGATGTATTGTGTCTATTGCATCCATTGCATCTTTGAAAGAAGGTTTAGACAGTCAATCATCACTGACAATCTTGCTTTCATTTATGGAATTATCAATTTATTTGAGAACTGTCCTGACACTATTGTACAGAGCATAGTGTATGAGTTTGAGTTATGTTAACAATATTACATTCATAACCAAAAGTATCCAAGGTGCCAACTCTTTTTTTTTTTGGTGCCAAAGGAGTAAAAACGGGACCAAATTCAGTACAAAGCCCAGCAATATGCACTCCCCAATATACAAACTAGCAAATGTTTGCATAGGGCCACATACATTTAAAGAAGTGAGTATCCTTAAATTTTAACCCCTATTTTCTGAATATAGTAGAATAATCTGCTAAAACTAAGCAATTAACAACTCTACAATTGAATGTCAAATCTATCTTTGGTCACTATGAGAAGAAAATTTATTCTACTCAAAATGGAAAATTTATTATAGTATCAAAGCAACTATTATTGAAAACAGGATTATTTCTTGAGGTTATGAAGGTAATTTACAGTTTGATTTAATGAATTCTGGTAAAATCTTCGTTTGCTTTATCGTGTGAAAATTAACACCATGACAATGGCAAAATTCAATTTAATGCAAGAATTCGTTTTATCCATGTTTATTTTAAGGCAAGTCAGCTGTATTATCATTTCTATCTGAAAAATTAAATATTTATAAAATGCAATTTTTAATTATAATTAAGTTATAATAATTTATAACTAGATTTATGTTTATTTTAAAATATTTAATAGCTTTATGAAATATTTTTCATTAAATTATAATTTTCATTCATTAATAAGAACATAAAATATCTTAATTAAAGCATAAAATAAAATATACTATAGTACACACTTATTTTATGCTTGATTGGTTCCCAAAGATAAACTTGATAAATGACATAAATGAAAAACTGAGATGAATTTAGATGCAATGAGTTAGATATATAAAAACAGAGACATTCTTTCATAAAATAATAGGAAAATTTGATTATTAAACATAGAAGTCATATGAATTCATTTATTTTGCATTTATTCTGTAATAAAATATAAACAATAGGTAATACTGCTGAAAGGAAGACTGATTGTCAGTTGTCAAGATTGATTGAATTATCTGTCATCTTTTCTTTAATTTGAGATCCTTTAAATTTAAAAAAAAAACTTTATTCATTTCTTTTAAAATAATAAAGGAGAGTTGTCTGCCTCAATTGATAACACATTTCCTACAGAATGTAATAGTAAGACTTCAGCACTGTTTTGATTTCTCTTTTTATTAAATAACCATATTCCCAATCAGGATTAATATTGCTAACTTCTGCAGATATTTGTCAATCTCAACCAGAATTTTTTGAAGTCATAATTTTTTATAGATTTTATAGTGTATTCAAGCTCTTTGTTATTACAGCTGCTGTTCCTGTCAATTGCATAAGCAAAACTTCCAGCTTCTCAGTTGTAAAGATTA
The DNA here is from genome assembly GCF_030686945.1 of Centruroides vittatus. Lineage (NCBI taxonomy): Eukaryota > Metazoa > Arthropoda > Arachnida > Scorpiones > Buthidae > Centruroides > Centruroides vittatus. The sequence continues at coordinate 4,335,307 of NW_027122703.1, forward strand.
AGAATGACTCCAACAACTCAGTTTTATCATCAGATTTAATAAAATAAAATAATCAACCATTCCAACTTCAGCAAAAATTCTTTAATCCTAAGAACATTTTCAAACGCATTAAGCGTCCATCTTCAGTTACTTCTTTAAATTAAATATGAAATTCGAACAAATATTACGTAAATTAACGGTACGATTACAATAAATAAATAAATACATAAAAAATAAAAATAAAATAAAATAAACAGATAAAAATAAAATAAAAACAAAACAAAAAACCAATGTGCGGTTTAAACCAATCATGGATTATCGCAGTATTTCTTTACAATTACCCTCATCCGTCATTAAAGATTTAAAACAAGACCTATATCAGCTCTAGGATCATCGTACTTCTATGTTTAGTCCAAATCATCACACAAAGATTTCCAAGCTGTGGAAAGCCCATCAGCGTCCCTATAATTAATGCATTGCATACTTCTCTGCGCTCTGTGTATTTCCAATTTTTAGAAAAACTTCATTGCGTGTCTCGATCTAGTAGACCTGATGATAGAGGCTTGGTCCCAAAAGACCGTGATGCCTTGCTGCTTAGCATAACTGGCCAGGACGGTACTATCAACTGATTTTTCCACCGATCGCTTGTGTTCATTAATCCTCTTTTTTAAATTTCTCAAAGTTGCCCCTATATATACTAATTTAGAATCGAACCTATGCTCCCTTAATGGTATCGAATAAATTCCTGTTAGTGAGTTACGCTCATACTTCATCTTATCATTCCTTAAAAGCTTGTATATGGTTGGATTACGTCAATAAATAATTTGCAAATTCCTACTCCTGGAAATTCTTTTAATTAACGGCTTAAGAAAAGGAATGTAATCGAGGATCACTTTTTCTCTTGGTTGGTTTCTATTCCTCCCACGTGTTCGGTTATGGTCCTTCTTGATGAGAGCATCTATTTTTTCTGTTCTGTAGCCATGTTGCAGAGCCGTTGTTCGGATGTATTGTAGTTCTTTAATTGTATCTAAAACATCAGTGCAGTGTGTGTGTGCTCTCTGTATCCACGAGCGAAATACTGCCATCTTAATATGCCCAGGGTCTGCGGAGTTCCTAGGGATAACGATTGGGAATGAGGGTATCATCAGGTCTACTAGATCGAGACACGCAATGAAGTTTTTCGAAAAATTGGAAATACACAGAGCGCAGAGAAGTATGCAATGCATTAATTATAGGGACGCTGATGGGCTTTCCACAGCTTGGAAATCTTTGTGCGATGATTTGGACTAAACATAGAAGTACGATGATCCTAGAGCTGATATAGGTCTTGTTTTAAATCTTTAATGACGGATGAGGGTAATTGTAAAGAAATACTGCGATAATCCATGATTGGTTTAAACCGCACATTGGTTTTTTGTTTTGTTTTTATTTTTATTTTTTGTTTTATTTTTATTTTATTTTTATCTGTTTATTTTATTTTATTTTTATTTTTTATGTATTTATTTATTTATTGTAATCGTACCGTTAATTTACGTAATATTTGTTCGAATTTCATATTTAATTTAAAGAAGTAACTGAAGATGGACGCTTAATGCGTTTGAAAACGTTCTTAGGATTAAAGAATTTTTGCTGAAGTTGGAATGGTTGATTATTTTATTTTATATTGTCTCTTCAGTAAGGAAATATAGTTTTATTTAATCAGATTTAATGTATCCAAAATTCTCAGTTCCTGAACAATTACAATGAATATATACAATAAAACAGTGAAAAATAATATGGACAATAATAAAAATGTATAGTATTCAACTTAACAATAAATTTTAAAATTTGATTTATGAAGTAAAGAACAACAAAATATATACAAATGGCAAATTAAGGTGATAATGAATGTCAATGACTTCTGCCACTAATTGTGTCTTTTGACTTTGAAAATTAAAATGAGCAATTGATTGAATGTCATTAATGTTCAATTGTTGCCCTAATTTTACTGTTTGTATATATCTACCTTAATGCATACAACATTTGGGCATATGTACTATATAAGTACAGAAAAATCATTTAATGTATATACAAAATTAACTTTATCATGAATAAATGTCCAACAACCCTGAAGAAAGACCCTAAACAAGTTGCTTTTTTTAAACATTTCTTTTCAAATTTAAAATGAAATTAACAAGAATTCTCGTTAATTCCATTTTAAATTTGAAAAGAAATGTTTGATGTTCTGAATTCAAACACAATTTATCTGACGAGAGCTCATAAATAGAGCCAAAAAACATTTGTCAAGAAAATTTAAATACCCCAGTGATAAGATGTTTTTATATTTACATAACCCTATGTTTTGCATTAGTTCTTTGTTTCGTATAGCACAGATTTGCACTTTTTCAAAACATAATTACTGTGTTATACAAGGGATACCTGTATGTACATAAATACAACCAATCCAATAAACCCAATTGGCCCACTTCAAGTAGTTCTGTTCTGGACCAATCTTTTCTTCCAAAATATTTGATTCGAACCTTCACATATTTATAATTATTAAATTTAACAAGAGATGGAGGCCTAACTGTTTACCTCCTGCCAAATTAATTAATTATTATTATTCAGCCTTAACAGCTCAATAAAAGGAATCTAGCTGTTCATTTGATATCTGAAATAATTATTGGATTGACTGTATTTATTATGAAGAAACCTATATAATAAATTATAAATCACATTTAATAAACATTGAATTTTGTAGATATAATTATAGGTTAATATATATTTCTATATTATTTTGTAAACAAATCAAAATAAAAGTTTAAAAAAATACTTGGACTAAACCATTAAACTGGATATGAAATGCTGGTCAGATTTATACTTCAAATATAGATATAAAATTTGTTACCTTCACAGACTAAAAAAACTATGAATAATTGTAGACTGTTTCTCAATATTAATTTGAGGATAATTTTTTCTTCTTTAAAACACTCTTAATTTATTAAGAACTTAGTTAATATAATTTGGATTTTCTGTAATTTAAACAGTAATACGAAATATATTTTCATATTACATTTTTAACATGGATTATAATTTTTGTTTTATTTCATTTATTGTAAAGTATATATTTAACAATTTATATAATAATGCAAAAAAAGCAGTGATCTCACACAAGATATATTTTTCCTTAAGAAAAATAATTCATTCATCTGTTGAATGTCATAAACAAGCATAAATATTCAACATATTCTACATTTAAATTTTCTTCTATTATATATAATTTCATGTTATTCAGCTTACTACACACCATAAACAAATTATGTAAATAGTTAAAATTTATAAAATAATAACAATGTTTATAACTTTTAGACTTAATTATGATTTTTTGTTTTAGTTATATGTGTTATTAGCTTAACTAACTAGAAATAAAATCTATTGTTTGAAAATACAACAATTCAGTTGAATCCAGTTACAACTTATGTATAAATAATAATTGAACTTTCATTTCTGTGATCATTAAAGTACTTGAAGATGACCAATAAATATGATCAAAGACATCTATAATACTATAAATATCTGTGTTGTATTTAATATAGTTGTTTTTATTCAGTCCACTTATATGATAACTTCAATTTTCTTCAAAACTAAACCACCATTAATGAGGAGATGGAATGAAACTAAAATTTAATATGAATTAAATTATACTAATTTCCTTCTGTCTCTTCATTAATGGTAATTATCCAAACAGTTTGTGAATAACACACAAAATTATTTATGGATTATACACAAAATAAGATTATATCAACCTATTATAAATATTTTCATTCAGTAGTTGTTACAATAATATAAAATATTGAAAAAAATGAATAATAAATTAATTAAACAAGCAGCAGTAAATTATTTAGTACAAATGTTTTTGATTTTGTTAAATGATCATCAGGCTATACTTAGCAAGACTACTATACTCAATAGAACATAAATGGGAGAATATCTTTTTACAAATTCAAAAAAATAGAACACTGTGAATTTTAAACAAATAGAACAAAAGCTATCAAATAACATTTTTAGAAAATAGTACATGTAAATATAAATAAAAAATTAATTAAAAATCTACTAATGTGAGGTAGATAATAAGGACTTATCACACCAGTGATAATAAGCATACACTCATAATAAGCATCTACCTCACATTAGTAGATTTTTAATTAATTTAATTATACCAAGGGCAAAAAGTAATTTCTTTAAATAAAAAATGTTTACAATAAATTACAGAGTAAAATGCACAACCCATCATAAAAACTTCCCTGCTCTTTCAAGTTAAGGGAATTCGTAGAAGGATTTTCATAGCCTTAGAAATACTTTCTGCATCTCTTGTATTGATAAATTTTGTTTTCCTGGCAGATTATATCTCAAGTACTTTTAATTTCAAAAGATTACAAAAGAATTAATCTCTCTTTGTGAGTCAACATATACCTCAGATACAGAGGCATAAGCAGCTAATCTAGCAGTGGGGAAAAATTTTTCTAACAGCCTAATCGTGTTCATTAATCTTATATATCATTTAATCTTTAAACTAAATGTATCAATGCAAGGGCATTTCATCAAAATCTTTCTATGAATTACAAAGTAAAAACAAAACTAAACTTCAAAACCCATTATATAGGACCTTCCTACTTTTTCAAGTTAGGGAGATTCAATACAATGCATTGTGCAGTTGTTTTGTTTTTACATTGTAATTTGTTGTAAAATTTTACTTATTTATATTTAAACAACATAATACATTCTAAAAATGTTGTTTAAAATTTTTTGTTCTAATGTTTGTTTATAATTTGTAATGTTCTGCTTTTCAAATTTGTAAAAAGTAGTTCAACCATTTATATTCTACTGATGGTTGTAGTACTGTATTCATATTACATACAAGAGACATCTAAAAGTTTTTAGATAAACAAAAATGATAATGCAAAAATATTTATTCCATTTTTTTTCAAAATAATGCCCTTTACACTCTATACAACATTTCATTTGTCTAAACCACTTAACAAAACACTCAGACCAACATTCCATAAATATATCCACCAAAGTGTCTAAAAGCATCATACTCATAGCCTATTCTGAATTCTCAACTTCTGTTCATTGGAGTTAATTTTTAACCTTTGGAAATAAAAAGAAGTCATAAGGTGCCAATCAGGTGAATATGGTGGATGGGGCAATAAGTTTATGTTCTTGCTACCAAAAAAAAAAAAAATCAATTATTTAAGCAGCTCTATGCTGGCGCATTGTCATGTTGACACAAAAGACATTGCTTTCATGATTTTGAATGTTTCTTCTCCAGTTTTCTAACACCTTTGGAACACATTCTTCTGTATACCACTTAGCAGTTAGTTTTTCTAGTTTAATTGTCATTTCTTTCATTGTTGCTGAATTCAGTTTTACAGAAAAATGTGGTCATTGTTTTTTAGTAGCATTTCTTGTTTAGCTTGCTTAATCTCGTTGATGGCTGTTCATCATTGAAGCACTAAACCTTGGATTTACTCTTGGTTTCCAGTTCGTAGCAATATATCAAACTTTCATAGCTTGCCATTGACAGATTTTGAGATCCCATCTGAGAATTTTTGAAACATGAAGTGGCACCAATCACCCCTTGCCTTCATTTTCTCAAAAGTCAACAAATGAGGAACCCATCTGGCACATCTTTTGCTAATCTTCAGATGATCTTTTAAAATGGAATTAATACTAGATGAACTAATCCCAAACTTTGTAGTAATTTCTAGATCTAACCAGTTCTTCCATCTGCTGAACAGTTTCTTAATTGATTGCAGTTAACAGGTAGCCAGAACAATGTTAATCTTTTATGCTTAATTCTTCCACATTTAAATATAAGACATAATTGACATAACATCATTGATCATATTTTCGATATCTCAATTTTAAACATATACATTTTCCATAAAATTAGGACAATATTATTATTATAACTCTTTACTATTAAAAACTAAATGAAAGTTCAACACAAGGTAACAACAATTGCATATTAATATAACAACACAAAATTTCCATCAGGACAAATTTTTTAACATAGTAATTATATATATATAATTTGAAAATTTTAATTTTATTAAGCCAAAGTATTGAGAAAACATATCCAAACTAACATTTCAATAAACAAAGGATTAGAAAGTTCTGAATAATTTTCTCATAATAAAAATCTTTCATTATTAAATAAAATGTAACATTATTCATATTGGTTAATAGTTTAAATTTATTTATTTCATTTCCAGTGTTATGATTTCTCTACCTCAAGGTTAAATCTATTTATATATGTTCTTTTATATTTATATACATGGTTTATATTTAAAAAAACTACATTATTTTTAACTGATGAATATACAAATTTAACATTTATATATAATTTATATATATATATATATATATATGTTCAAATTGATAAATAATCACAGATTAAAATTTAAGTCTGTAGAACAAAGCATTTTTAATGTGAAAATTTACTTTTATCAAAATTATCATTATCAATTCACCTTTATCTTACTAACATGATTTAGTACTATATCAACAATAATAAGATTCAATTTATCAGTAATCCATATATCAATTTTTAATATATTTTCAAACTTCTGAGTATTTGGATGTAATAATCAAATATATACTGTAGTACTTTAACGGAATTTTGCATAAAATTTGATATCTGAATTAAAATTCTAAATACTTTGGTTATGTATTTCTTTTGATTATTATTATAAATAAATTTTAAAAAATTATTTAAAAGTTTTTATGAAAAAATAAAATTTTGAAATAATGAAAAGTTACATAACAAAATATATAGAAGATATTTTCATTTGTAATTTAAAAAAAAAAACATAAAATAAGAAATTTTATAAAAATTATTTTCATATCTTAATATATTTTTAAAGTAATAAATATTATTGTATATGCTTTATTCCCCAAGTGAGATTATTAAAAGTTTATTTTTTATATAATATTAGAAGATTCTTTTAAGTGGAATTACCTTTTTACTTATGGTTTGTAATAATGTATGGATAATCTAATGTGATATATTCATGTTTTATTATAAGTTTGTAATTCCAAATATTAAAACATATTTAAAGAAAATATGCATGGTTTCTAGGGAAGTAGATATATTAATAGTTTTTAATTTATGTGTTTGAAATTTATCTATATTTAATATGTAACATGTTTTATTATTTTCAGATTAAAATATATATGTATTTATAGGTTTATGTATATTTTACATTTGATATATATATAAAAATATAAAAATCTTTATTGCATTACTTTTTACTTTACATGAGTCATATTATTCATGTTTCCTGCAATTTTTATAAAATAATAATAAAAGTCATGCTCAACATATAACATAAATAAATTTAAATCTACCTGTTAAACATCTCTTGAGAATGATCATAATTTATTATATTAATGAAAGAAGCAGAGCAGCAGCAGTTTATAATTATAGAAAAATCATTAGTTCATTGTACAGTACATTTAAAAAAATAAATTTAAAACATTTGTTTTCAATACATCCCAAATATATAAATTATCATTGATTTATAAAATAACAAAATAAAGAATTTTTGTAACTAACAGTAAAATATAACTATACTAAATGATAAAATAATTCAATTAAATATAATAATAGAAAAAATGCAACTAACTTCAAGTGTCAGATTACAATACCACTCATTATGTTCTTGATGACATTAATATTTTCTATATTGCATAATATGATTCATATATGTTATAATTTGCAATATGACTCATAACTTTCAGAAGTGAAATCTAAAAGAAGAAAAATTTGCAAATGCTTATCTCTCCAACAAAATTTATGCTTATAACTAAAAGAAAAATTTGATGAATTCTTTAGCATGTAACTTAAAATAAACGATCTGTTAATTTTTTATGTAAACTAAACTGAAATATTAATTTCTAACTAGGTATTAAAACCCATATTGCTTTATAATAAAATTATAGCTGTTAAGAATATTATTTTATAAACAGTATATAAAATTTCTAGTAAAATTTATTATACAAAATTTCTATTTCATATAATGTAATTTGATCATTTTAATTAAAAATGATTAAAACTTTAATAAGAATTTCTTACAACAATAATTTACATAAACTTGGATTCAATATTTTTCAGTCAAAACAAATATAATCCCATTTATAATCATAAAAAGGTTTTCTTTTACATTAAACACCATTATATTATTTCTCTTATTTAAAAAATTTGACATTTTTTGCATATTAAATTTATATAATAATAGTAATAACTCAAAAAATCAATAATTACATGATCTTTCTTTTTAATGATTTTTATAACTATTCATTGCTCACATATCCTTAAATGTACAATTATACATCTGAGAAAAATTCCAATAAAGATTACAAGTTTAAATATAAATATCTCTCAAAAAAACTTAGTATTGGGATTGTAGAATTGTTTTTTCAAAAAAGTACTAAATTCTAAAAAACAAAGAAACAAAAAATTCATTGAGTATAAAATCAATTATATACTATTATGGAATATTGTATAAATATATTATAATAAATATATATACAGTAGTCCGATTTATTAAGGCATTCGTTTGGCCAAGTATACTATTATGAAATCATATAATATATTCACAGAAAACAAATTCTATCTATCAAAACATATTCAATAAACATTCCCTTTATAATAATCTAAAATTACAACTGGTATAAATTTTTTATTGTGGTTGTATAAAATAATATATTGAAATATTGAAGGTTTTGTTGGCCATCTCTGTGATATTATATAGTTAAAATTTTATTTTGTGAAACAATCTCAATTTGTGATACTGAACTTATGCAAAGAATCATTTAATGATTTTTCCAGAAACCTATTAGATCAGTGGTTCCTAACCCAGGGTACATGTACTCCTAAGGGTACGCGATAGGCTGTTTAGGGGTACAGAAAAAATAATATATTATGTATCACAAATTAATAGTATTAAAAAATGATTAGGTAAAAATGTTCCTTGCAACAATCACAAACTTTATTATACATTTCAAAATGCAAAAATAGAAATAAAAACTTATGCTGCCAATTGTACAATGCAACAGATCAATAAATGTTGTGCAGTCAGTCAATAGTAGTGAGAAAACTATTATGCACGATTAGTGATTATGCTACAGACTTTTGATGGTGGGGTGTGTTACTGTTGTTATTATTATCTCTCAACAATATTCTCACATGCTGTTTGAAAAAGTATTTTTTTGTTTATAAGAAGTATTTTTTATTAGCGAGGTTGAGGCCAAAGTTTTCAATGCGAAAACGTGTACGTCAGATGTTCAGCGCCGCTTTCCTGTAAGCCTAGAAGTTTGACAATGGTGTTTGGAAGGTCAGTGAAATCATGCTCGATATTCCAAACGCCATTGTCAAACTTCTAGGCTTATAGGAAAGCGGCGCTGAACATCTGACGTACACGTTTTCGCATTTAAAACTTCAGCCTCAACCTCACTATTGTTAGCAAGGAAAAGAACATAGCTAGTTTCTCCAGATTTTCTCTACAAGTGGTAATTTTTTTCATTATTTATTCAATATTTTTATTAATTTTTTTATTGACAAGACTATCTTGTTTATAAAATCGTACTGCCTGCTGTGTTCCCAGCTTAGAGGTACGAAGGAGTACATGTCAGAAGTTGCAATTTGGCACAGAGTATTAGGTGCCCAAATCATGTGCGCATAAAAAAAAACCAGACTTGTAGGTACTCAGGGGACTGAGAACCAAGTCAAAATAAAATTCAAAATGGCAACACTCTCTACAAACAGACAGTGCAAGATTTGCACATGTGTTGCTCGTTGGGAAGTTGGAAATGCGAATGTTGTGAAATCAAATTTTAACAAACGCATGTGTTGGGAAGTTCGAAATGAGAAATCAAATTTTGACAAACGAATCTTTGAAAAAAACCCATTTACCTGTCCCATGTTATTCCCTATATATCTCTGATCGCCATGTGCTGACCTTGACCGATTGACCCGAGTTATCTCATTTCAGCATCGGAACATTTTTCAAGGCAGATGGCGTTAGTCATTATAATTTTATATTAAAACTAACTTCCGAAATATAATTTGTTTTTGTTTTACATTTATTAATATATATATATTGTTTGCGCAAAATAAAAAAATAATTTCAGACAATACGATGGCCATGATTATTTTTTTCGAAAACGGGAAATTTTCATTAGGCTTTGACAAAAATTCAACCTGGGGCGACACACAACGGAGAGAAATTTCAAAATTGGATAAGTTAATTTCACCTTTGATTTATCATTAGATATGGATAAGTGGTTGGAACAAGGAACAAAAAAAGAGCTAACACATAATATGGAAAGAGTTCAATTGGCAAATACCTCTCAAGACAACAACATTTTGGATCTAAACACTGGAAAAGTTCAGAAAACAGAGAAAAACAGAAAGTACTGCATTGAATATATTAAATATGGATTTACTTATATAGGAAATGAAAAATGCCCTAAACCACAATGTGTAGTATGTGGAGATGTTTTATCTAATGGCTGCATGAAACCTTCCTTACTCTTACGACATTTACAAATGAAACATCCCAATTATAAAAACAAGGAACATAATTTTTTTAAACACTTGGAGCAAAATATGAGTAAATCAAGTTTGAAGTCTTACATCCTGTCATCTGACAAAAATCTCAAAAATGCTGTTGAAGCTAGTTACCATATTGCTAAATGTGGCAAAAAATCATACCATAGATGAAAATTTGATTCTTCCCTGTATAAAAGATGCTGTTTGCTGTATGCTCGGAGAAGACCAAACACCTAAAATGAACAACGTTCCTCTTTCAAACAATACAATATCGCAAAGAATTCAGGACATGTCTGATGATGTTTAAATGACAATAATAAGCCAAATTAAAAATAGTAAATTTTTCGCTATTCAAGTTGATGAAAACACAGATGTCGCCAATCTTGCTATTTTGCTTGTTATAGCAAGATATTTGGTCGATAATGAAATTGAAGAAAACTATTACTTTGTCATTCTTTGTCAGAACACACAAGAGGTGAAGATATTTTTAATGTTATTGATTCTTACATCAAAGAAAAGGGAATTGATTGGTTAACTGCTGTGGATTATATACTGATGGTGCCAAGTCTATGTAAGGTATTTACTCTGGTCTTCGCAGTCATGTAATGAAAGTAGCCCTGAACGTAAATTGAAACCATTGCTGCATCCATAGACAAAAAGCCTTCCTCGTGAATTGAAACTTGTTCTTGATAAAGTTATCCAAGTGGTTAATTTTATAAAATCGAGACCGACAAACTCAAGAATTTTCAAAGCTCTATGTGATGACATGATAAGTCTTCATTCTACATTGCTCCTTCATACAGAAATGAGATGGCTATCTTGTGAAAAAGTTCTTACCAGACTATTTGAGCTTAGGCATGAGGTACAAGTTTTCTTTGAAAGTAATCCTTTCAAGCTCTCATCCAAATTTCATGATGATAAATGGCTTCAGGCTCTCGCATATTTGTCAGATATTTTTCTGCATATAAATAAGTTAAATTTGGCACTCCAAGATAAAACAACGATATTTAGTTTGTCTAACAAAATTGAATCTATAATTAAAAAATTTGATTTTTGGAAGTCATGTATTAAAAATAGTCAACCTGAAGTATTTGAAATATTGTACAGTTTCTTATCTGAAAACAAATTACGATTTTCTCCAGAATTAAATCAACAAATAATTGAACATTTACAAGGATTAAAATCGGATTTCCAGAATACTTTCCAAAACCTGACAACACAAACTATTGGATTCTAAATCCATTTGAAGAGGAATACTTTCAGGTAGCTAAATTGTCAAGTAAAAAAAAAAAAAAGAGAGAGAGAATTTGATCGAAATTTCAACCGATTCGATTTTAAAATGCTAATTTAAATCAAAATGTCTTTTTAACTTTTCGGCAGACATTAACAAAGAATTTGAAATACTTTCTGATAAAGCAGTTCAGTTTTTATTGCCATTTACAAGTACTGTGCTTGTGGAAAGAGCTTTTTCTTCCTATCTACATATAAAAAATAAGTATCACAATAAGCTGAAGGCAGTTCCAGATTTGAGATTATACCTTGCATCAATCGAACCTGACGTAAAAAAATTATGCGAGAAAAAACAAGGACAAGACTCACACTGAACTCCTTTAATACAAAATTAAACACTTTCAAGTTAGTTTTTTTGTGCAATTTTATTTTCATTATAATTTTTATATTTCTAATGTAAATGTATTGATTTTTACATATATGAACATAAATATATTCTCTTTATCAACATTATAAATTAGCTTTTTTTTTTAATTTAAAGTTACAACTAGTGATGCCACAAATAGTGATTTTGCCGAATACCGAATATTCGGCTATGCTCTTGGCCGAAGCGCTGAATGTTCAACAAAATATGTGTACATTTCGCGGGTGACAAGTTATGACCTGTCTCATTGTGATGGGTGCGGTAGCAACGCCATGGGTGCATTTGTTTTATTTGCTAGTAGATCGTGTCACGACGCGCATAATGTTCATTGTTACATCAAATTGTGTTACTAATAATCCTTATGACTATTAGTAACACAATTTGAGCTTGAAACACGGTTTAACTTTGATGAGAATGACAAATATCTGGTTGCCACTTTTCTTGACCCGCGTTTCAAAACCAGTTTCCTGGGATTAGTTCAAATGCAAAGAGCAAAACAAAAAGATCTTTTAGAAGCTCTGAAAATTAGTTGTGATGAGTCTACTAATACCAATAATGATTCTTCTCCACTTCGTAAGAAAAGAAATATCAATGAAAATGATACAACCACTGAAATACACAACAGTTTCTGGAACTGTTTTGAGGAAATCACTACAGAAAATATGCAAAATGATGAGGATGTGGAGAAGAAAAGTGCTATTGCAAATGAGATTGATTTTTATATGAAAACTGTTCACCTAGATTGGACGACAGACCTTTACAAGTGGTGGTCAGCAAATGCAAAACAGTATCCAAGCCTGACAGAAATCGCTAAGATCTATCTATCGTCTCCTGGCAGTAGTGTATATAAGTGAGAAGCTATTTTCAGAAGCGGGTATAATTTATGAGGAAAAGCGCAATCGTTTGCTATCAACAAATGCTGAAAAAATTGTTTTCATTCATCACAACTTACCACTGATAGATTTTAAGTATTAAATGTAATAATTTGTGATTAAAATAAATACATTTTTGAGTAATATGTGCATTTTTTCCCATGATTTGGTATTCGGTATTTGGCTGAATACCGAATATTAAAAAAAGTAGCCAAATAGGCCGAATACCGAATAGTAGCCGAATATTTGTGGCATCACTAGTTACAACATGTAAAATTAACAATATGGTTACTCACTAAATTTCTTAAATGAGGGGTACAATCTAGAGAAATGACATGTCACGGGGTATGCTAATGAAAAAAGGTTGGAAACCGCTGAATTAGATCATAGTACAAGATCTATAATAGTGATGGCAAACTATGACCCATGAAGCAATTTTAAGGAAATCACATTGAATGTTTACAAAATACTAGGTTCTTATAAATTATAAAAAAAAAATTGAGATTTCAAAATTTTGCATATGTAGTGTAAAAACAGGGTCCTAAATCTGTTGTGTAAAGTCTTAAAGATCACTAATTATGAACTTCAGATAGAAAAATTATTAAATAAACAACAAAATATTTTAAATAATTATTAAACAGAATATGTTTAAACAAATTTCAACCAAAATATTTGTTTTTAGTATATTCACATTAATATACATTCTATTGTTATTTTTGTCATATAAATTAATAACTTAAAATTTGTAAGAAAATTTTATATTTCTCTGTTATTTTATAATTACAGTTGAGCTTATCTATCTCAAACATGTTTATCTCTAAATTTATTTTCTCTTGCATTTTCAGCATAAATTCAATATATATTCCATGTTTATCTCAAATTATGAACTGAAATTCAATTACAAATTCAGAGCTCAGTGAGTACATTTTAATAGCATAAATTGTAGTCAAGAAACATCTCTTGAAATAAGAGTACATACTATAGTTGCAATTAATGTTACTTTTCTCTGATTAACTATGAGTTTGGCTTGAGTATTATTGGTTGAAGAAAGTTGGGCATCAGAAACTATTTGTGTTAAGGTATGTCAAAAAATGTTTTATATTGTTTTATTAATACCTCAAATCAAATGTATTACTGTTTACTATGTAGGAATCTATGTATCTCAATTTTTTTTCACATTTCCATAAGATTCAAGATAGACAAATTAAACATTTGACCCATAATTTGGGTTTGATAAACTTTGAATTCAATTTTGACCCACCTTCAGAAAAGTTTGCCATCACTGATCTGTAACATGCACAAATACATAAGCATGCTTATATATTATATATATATATACACACACACACATTATTTATTTACTTATACTGTACATATTAACATAACAAGAGAATACATTTATATTACATATATATTTTCTATTATTGAGATTTCAAAATTTTGTATTTCTTTAAGGCATAATCCTTTTTTTTTTTATTGTACCCGAAGAAATTATTCTAAAATATTCTAAAAAGTCTTTTCAATTAATAGTTTGAGCATGCCATTCAGGAAGCTAGTTAAGAAAGTTTGGAGAGTCAAAAAAGAACAGTTAAATTGAAAAAACAGATTCCATGTACACAGTAAATGCTCTTCCCATTATCGTTGTCATCCTGTTTGGTATTATATTTTCATCATTTTTATAGAAAGAAGCAATATTAAAATGCTTAAAAGTAAATCACTTGGTCCTTTAATATAAAATGTCAAAACAAAATTTTGATCTAAAATTAAAATCATATTTTTTTCAATCAGTTGGAAGTTAAAATTCTATGTCACTAATGTAAGATGAAACATTGCACATTACAAATATACAATAACCATAATGGTATACCTACAATGTATACTGTTGAATCAGTTGTAATTGCACAAGAAAGAGAAAATACATTCATGATGGCTTTATTGTGACAAAATATAGCAAAAAATTTTATATCACTATATTTCAAACTGAACAAACCATTCCTACAATAAAAACATTATTATTTATCATATTGTCTTAATAACCAGACACGGACAACAATCTATTAATTAAATAGACCTTTACTAAATTAAATTAAAACAACCGATAAAATAAATGTACGAAATACGTGAAAAACTTTCAAAAGATATAGCAGTACCATTTTACTTAATAAATAAAAAATTTTATTACATTAACTATTTGATATTAAACAGGAATAGCAAATACTACCAAAGAGTAATTACAAGATATAATGATTGATCTTAATCTCTATTAATTTGTATAAGTTTATCATCCCACAATTATATTATTTTCAAGTTATTTAAATGGTATCTCATATTTTTTACAGAAATTTTTTACCTCAAGAGATAATTAATTTATCATTATCGTATTAAAGTAAACTTTTAAACCAAAAAGCAAACTACCCCAAAATAATTTTCATTCAAATATTTAAAAGCAGTGCTTTGTTTTCATTAACATTATAAATACATACAGAATCAAATTTGGCAACTTAGGAATTTCAAAGATGACTCAGATGGTTAAAAATGGGATATTATGACCCAAATTTATTTATCTCATAAAATCTTATACCATTTTTTTCAATAGAATACTCAAAAAATATATATCAGAAATTAAATAGTTATTAAATATTTAATAATTATATTCGTACCACATCATAAGAAATCATTAAGTGTTAGACTAAAAAATAATAATAATTACATTGGTTTATTCTCTTGCAACACCATTATATCATAAATAATGATTCATAATAAAGATATTATTCAACAAGCTACACCTTTACCAATTGAAATGGAGAAGAGAAACATTTCAACTTTAATTCTGTTCAATTTATTTATACCTGATTATCCACTTATATATAATTGTGTCGGTAGAAACCTTGTGAATGAGTCTGGTTACTCATTTATAATTTATTTTTACAAATACTTGGAAGAAATAAATGGAATCCGTGTTATTCTGACTTACCTTGATCTCGTTATAAGATTTGAATGGTAATACAGCTGGTATATCTAACTCGCTGTCTTCGAACGATCTTTCATCCATAATCACCCTGTAAAACAGTAGGGCGTAGAAGGGTAAGCAAGAATTGTAATACGAACACTTAAGTATCAGATCATGAATATCCTTTTCGCTCAAACGATCTAAAGTGAGATGATGTTAAGCCTATCAGCAACACTTTAGGCCTAACTGCCGAAAGATAATTCAATCCACTATCGAATTAAATAAATATTTGATTGACTCAGACGTCCATTGATTTCCCGTAGATATATCTATTCATTCCATCTCGTACCCTTTGCATTTAAAACTATCGAATTAATCTTTATTGTGGAGTCGTTCTCGCACGTAAACCGCCGGTCCTTTAGGTTTAATACCGACAAACATCAACAGATGGCGCGACGGATTACCACCGCGTGAGGGCGCGATTTAACGAGGAAGAAAGTTTCGTACGTGATTGGTTATTTTTTGAATATAATAATTACATGAAATGGATGATTTTTTATCACGTGATTTGAATTCGCCAATGATAAGAGTCCGGAATTCCATATGTTTTATTCCGTGACGGAAGTTAGAGTCATTCTTCCGTTCTGTAGAAATTGAAATGTGGCCGTCGTCGGTCTTTCTTTTAACTTTTATTTTTAATATTTTAAAGTTGTCTTATGAATATGGTAGGTATAACAATTAATTACGTTGTACAGTACGTAAGATTAACAAATATTCGGTATAGAATCAAAATATTTCTAATTGTTCAAAATAATAAGTTTTAAAATGATTTCATACAATTATATTAAAATTAATAACAAATTACGGTAAAAGTTGTTAAAGTCTGAAGTATTTAATAGCAGCTGAATATTTACTATGAATTCTTGTCTTTGTTGAAATGAATGAACGAAAGTAAACATTAATATTTACAAAATAACCTAAATTTAGTAAGTGTAAATGAAGAGTGCCAAATGTCTACAATAGTTTTTGCATAAATTTAATATAGGGAACAGTAGATCAGTTTCATTTCTGTTATTTAAATTCATTTGCTTTGTTTGGGTTGATTTAAAATCATAAGGATAATTTATGTATATTTCTACCTTAAAATTTTATTGATTGTGTATTTAATTCTTGTGATTTGTATTTTATGATAATATTTATGTCTTTCATGTAAAAGTCTTTGCTTTTAGTCTGGAATAATAATTCTGACATAAGCCCAAATTTGGCTAATATTACAGACTCGTACAGTAGTTGTGACTATCCTATGGGTGTAATAAGTCTGTGAAATTAGTCAAATTTGGGCTTCTGCCATAACTTGTCTTTATCGATGTCAGTTTCCTCTAAAGTGGGGGTCACCAAACTTATTTTCACAGTGGGCCAGATAACTGAGAGAATGACGAGCACGGACCGTATAACCATTTTGTTCAATACAGCACATTGTATACACAAAAAATAAAGACAACTAACATTTATTTACCAATACACAAACATGATGGCTGCAGCAAGCTGGTAGTCGCTTTCCTTCATTGAAGGTACTTATACAAAAAATACTCTGACATCCAGTTGCCAAATTTTTTATTTCACTGATTTATCTAAAAATTATGTTACTGCCAGATGAAAAAATCAGATTGGACCAGTTTTGGCATTTTTACTTACACTTATTTTAATTTTTTTACATTGTAGTAAGTTTATCTACAATCCATGCTATTTCCATATAAATAGTTACATTTTAGCTCATTTGTGTCACAGTGGGCAACGGGTTGAACTGACCTCACGGGCTGTAGTTTGGTGACCCCTGCTCTAAAGCAGGGATGGGCAACCTTTTTATACGTAAGGGCCGCATTTCAAAACTTTTCAACTGACGCGGGCCGCACACAAAAGAAAAGATGGGGGAACTGTCGGTAAATCACAATTCTTTATTCATATATAATTATAAATTAGCATAGGTATACTTAATATAGCTTCTGGCACCGATCTAAACGTAATATATCGGAAATATTTGGTTAAATATCAGTCACTGCTAGTTTTAAATTAGTTTCGATGTGTCTGTTAGCCGGTTTCTTGTTTTAATTTTTACTAAATTCATTGCGAAAAGACTTTTCACAAATATAAGTTGTAGAAAATAACGTTTGAATTTTTGTCGAATATCTCATTAAGCTGGGAAATTGATATATTTTTTCATATTTTATGCCGCGCGGGCCGCAAAAAATATTACTGCGGGCCGCATGCGGCCCGAGGGCCGCAGGTTGCCCATCCCTGCTCTAAAGGATGCTTGCATCTTGCATCTTTGGAGTTTATATTGCCCAGAAATATATTTATATATATATTATTATTATTATTAATGTTCAATTAACAATTTATAAATCTTCTAAATCAGTGTCAATAATACTACAGTTTTCACCAATTATAGTTTTAATTGTATCTCACTTAATGTTATCAGTCAGTTATCATATTCAGTGTAAGTCAGTACCAATGTCAGTATTTGAGCCTATCCCAAAATGATTGCGTTAGAATCTGCTTATTGTAATCACTTTGAGATAGGTTCAAATACTGACATTGGTACTGACTTACACTGAATATGATAACTGATAACATTAAGTGGGATACAATTAAGACTATAATTGGTGAAAACTAGTTTTATTGACACTGATTTAGAAGATTTAACTATTCTAACAAATTCTTTTCAGCTATGCATTTATGTATTAATAAACCATTCATTGTTGTTTTGCCTGTTGTTTTTGTACAACAGGCAAACAACAATGAATGATTTATACAACAACAGCTAACAGAAGAAAGAAATGCCAGCAATTTTAACAATAATACTGTGAGCAAATAATGATTAAAAGATTTAACTTAAGACTGAGAATGATAACTGATAACAATTAAACATTACTGTCCACAAATTGAGGCTAGTAGTGCAAAAAGACAGCTTAAAAGATTATGTAATTACTCAAAGATAATAGTACTAATGGAAATTTCGTTTACAATAAGTGAAGTTTTATAAATATACAGTATGTTGACTTACATATTTTGGGAACTGCCAATTCTGATACATTAAAAAACTGATAACAATAACTGTAATTATAATAAGCAAATTTTTGTGTTTTTTTTTCCTCTTTAATGCCTTTTACTTTCCCAGCTGTCATGTATTGGGAAAGTATTGGAATTGTGTCATTCTTTGTAAATTTACAGATATTCAGACTTCTTGAACCAAAAAAAGTAAAAAAAAGGAGGGGGAGGGAATTCTGTAGATGTATGTGTTGATATCTATTTCATTTCATATCTCAGGATAGGATAAACATTAAGAAATGAAATATGGCATGGTAGCTTGTGTATAAATGCCCCATAAGGGGCATTGAAGATGTTAAACTTTGATGGTTAAAGGTTGAAAGGGTGGGGAGATAGAGGTGTCATATCTCAGGAGAGATTGGAATTAATGAAGATTTTACTTATTTTGGTAACCACTAAAAAGGGCTTACAAATTTGTATTGGGACCTTGAATAAGTTCTCGCTGTTTTACAGCAGGTGGCGTTACTAGAACTGTGTGCGTGTATTTTTAGATGGTGACGCATCTGTAAGGAAGTACAATAAGCGACCTTGAAAATCAGTATATGTCATTTCGCCGAAGTGTTAACAACTTTTTTTCTCGTGGTGTTAAAAATGTCGCATTTTGTGCCAAAAAAAAGAGTATTTGCGGGGAATTTTATTGCACTATTTTATTCAAAAAAATCTGCAGCTGAGAATTCTTGTTGAGACTTACGGTGACCATGCTCTGTCGGAAACAACATGCAGAGATTGGTTTAGACGCTTCAAAAACAATGATTTTGACATTGAAGATAAAAAACGTTCTGGCGCACCGAAAAAGTTTGAAGACGAGGAATTGGAGGCATTACTTCATGAAGACTCATGTCAGACGCTAGCTGAACTTGCAGAATCATTAGGAGTTGATCATACAACAGTTTCAAAACGTTTGAAAGGATTAGGAATGATTCAAAAGCAAGGACATTGGGTGCCGTACGAATTGAAGCCGAGAGACGTCGAACGGCGTCTTTTCACGTGTGAACAGCTGCTTCAACGGCAGAAAAGGAAAGGTTTTCTGCATCGTATCATGACTGGAGATGAAAAGTGGATTCACTACGATAATCCTAAGCGTAGAAAATCGTGGGGTAAGCCTGGCCATGCATCAACATCATCAGCAAAGCCGAATATCCATGGCTCAAAGCTTCTGCTCTGCATTTGATGGGATCAGCTATGTGTAGTTTATTATGAGCTGCTCAAACCGAATGAAACCATCACAGGAGATCGCTATCGACTACAATTGATGTGTTTGAGCCAAGCATTAAAAGAAAAACGGCCACTGTACGAGCAGAGACATGACAAAGTGATTTTGCAACATGACAATGCTCGGCCACATGTTGCACAACCGGTGAAAACCTACTTGGAAACACTTAAATGGGAAGTCCTACCCCACCCACCGTATTCACCAGACATTGCCCCTTCCGATTATCACTTGTTCCGATCGATGGCACATGGCCTGGCTGAGCAGCACTTCCATTCTTATGAAGATGCCAAA
Source organism: Centruroides vittatus (assembly GCF_030686945.1). NCBI lineage: Eukaryota > Metazoa > Arthropoda > Arachnida > Scorpiones > Buthidae > Centruroides > Centruroides vittatus. The sequence continues at coordinate 4,355,971 of NW_027122703.1, forward strand.
AATTGGGTTGATTCTTGGATAGCCTCAAAAGACGTATCATTTTTCTGACGTGGAATTCAAATGCTGCCAGAACGATGGGAGAAAGTAGTGGCTAGTGATGGACAATACTTTCAGTGACATGTTTTTTTATGATTTTTTTTTTAATAAAGCATTAATTTTTACGAAAAAACAGCGAGAACTTATTCAAGGTCCCAATAAAGAAAAAAATTCTAAAAAATCCAAGACAGTATATATTTTTTAAAACAAATTGTAAAAAATACAAAATATTAAAGACTTATACAAATAATAGTCTTCTTGTAGTCTTCTGTATAAGTGTTTGTTTTTTAAAAAGTGTTACAAATTTATTTTGGTACCACCTTTTTAGTGATACCAAAGTAAGTGATTATATCCAGCAAATATTGCTAATTTTAGCTTTATATTAAAGATTTTACTTGTTATTAGCATTTAAAATTTTGTATAAAAGCCATCACTCAAAATTAAACTTTTTGTCATTTTATAATGAACAAACAATTATTTATTGTGACATCATCACAATGTGGGCTGCAATTTTTTGTCACAATGCTCCCAATTTTAGTAGTGTCTTGCCTCTGTACATCAGACTTTCCCTGTTAACAATGGAATTATACCAGTCATCTATTTAACTCCATTCAGGAGAGTTTTTTGAATTGAAATAATATGACTTCCAGTCCAACAGGAAGCTTGTATATAGTTAATTGGGACCTCTTGCCCCTAAGCTTTCCATATCTGGTCTCAACTTTCATCTAACTCTGTTCTGGAAATTAAGGAAGGATGGACACCAGTTAGAATTTATAGGTCTACAATTTTTGAAAATTGCAGCCCAATAACATAAAAAGTTCATTATAACAGATGCCACCACACACAATTTTATTATTATTAATAATATAAAAGTTATTTTTTACATAAAATCTTATATCAGCCAGGAATGTTGTGCAACTCATTTCTAGTTTTTCTTCTTCCTGGCACCTATTTTCTCCAAAATCACAAATTTTTTTTCTTTTAACATAAATTGGCCTTAATTTTTTTTGTTCATTTTAATTGTAATGTACACTTAAAATTAACTTTATAATAATTGAAATAAACAGCAATAACAATAAAAATATTTTTGCTAAGTGTGCTATTACTTAATTGTAAATTGTATTTACTATATGACCCAATATGTAATTGAGTCCAAACTTAGATTAATTTTACCAAAGTAGTATTTATAGTGCGGAAGTGTTAAACATAATAAAATAATAATTGTTATACTGGATTATTGATTTCATTAAAAGAGAGAAGTTTTATAAAATTTATCAAGTTAACCCTAACAAAACTTTTATCGTGGAATTTGTTGTATTAAAATTTGACCTGTATCCTCTTCTTTTACAATTTCAATTAAAATGTAAAAGCAGGCTGATATAACATGCTACTCTAATATAAAATAAAGATAGAGGTGCCGTATTTGTGGTGTACCTAACAGAGACAATTTATAATCTAGATTGTGTAAATAAAGTTACCCATAATTGCGGAATTTCTAATGTTGGTGCATTACACTGTGTTAAGGTGGCTATGTAAAGGCTCTCCCATATGAATACCTCTCTTCGATCATTGCAATGTTTTAGCAATTTTGTGTCCCCCCCCAAAGTGGAAGAAAATCTTGATTTGATACTTTTTTAGCTAATTCTTTTGTTGGTTTATTGTTTCTGACATCTTCTTGGTGTTCAAGAATGCGGGTGTGTAGCATTCTTGTGGTTGCTCTTATGTAAGTAATTTCTTTCCCTGATAATGTGTGCTTTATTAAGATTTTGTAAACTCCGGATTTCTCATTTAACGTGAGAAAATCTCCATCGTTGCACAACATACGACTTAAGGTTGGTTGAGGGACTATGGGCAAAAGAAAACCCCGTTTTCTAAATATGTGTGCTATTTTTAGGGATAAATGGCCGAAATACGGTATCGGAGGCTGTACTAGAGTGAGTTGTTCTTTGTTGCAGAGGAAGGATTTTGGAAATAATTTATTCTTGACCCAGTTAAGGAGATAAAGAAATCTGGTTTGAATTTTTATGGAGGTAGAATACCCAGCATTACGTACCACCTTGTTGATAAATTGTAATTCTTTATTTATTAATGTTTGGGTGGATGGTAAGAGGAGCGCTCTCCGAATGAGAGAAGTAATGGCAGAATTTACAAAATTTGTAGGTTGGAAGGCGGCTGCAGGGATAATATATGGTAAGTTGTTATTTTTGTGGTACACTGAAAAACTGAGGTCGGGAGATCTATAAATTTCAAGATCTAGAAAAGAGATTTTGGCATTTTGTTCCTCTTCCACAGTGAACCTGATGGTAGGATAAATAGATGTTAACATTTGGATAAACTTGTCTAATTCTTCTGCAGAACCGTCCCATGCAAGTAATATGTCATCTACATACCGTAGATACAAGATAGGATAGTGGATTGTTAAAGGGGCATGGAAAATGTGAAACTCTATGTTCCTCATGACAATCTCTGCTAAAATGGGTGACAGGGGGGAACCGTTGGCACACCTTGGGTTGTTGTATATATTACCATTGAACTGAAAGTAACACAATCTAGATTATAAATTGTCTCTGTTAGGTACACCACAAATACGGCACCTCTATCTTTACAATTTCAATATTTTAGATTGCATAGTTTTGTTTCAAATATTTAATTTCTCTTACCTATTATTTTCTAATTATGATTACTACATTAAATTCTCTATAAACATTTTCTGAATAAGTCTATCTGTTTAATATGCAACATTATTCTTGATGTAGAGGTATAACAACTGATATCATAGTTTCAAATTTCATTCTAGATAGATCATAAGATTTTGTAACTTTTTACAGTATTGTTCCATTTAGGAATGAAACATGATCTTACTTCTAAGATTTCCAAATGTAAAAATAATTATATTGTGGATTCTAGGAATCTATACAGCTTTTCACTTGTCAAGTGTTGCCAAAATTTTAGATATATTAATGCTTAATAGAGTTTTTTACCATCTTGAGATTGATCATAACTAGAGGTCAGATATACTATTTCTGAACATCAAGCAGCTTCCTTCTAGCTTTTATGTTTATTAACTTGGATATTCTAATGCATTTACTTGTGAATAATGTGATATGGTTCTATTCTCTTTGTGCAGCATTGGCTGCCCATATGACTTGGGAATATCACTTACAAAAGAAACTTTTTAAAAAATAATAAAGAAATGTAAAACAGTAAAAATGTCATAACACATTTGTAGAAGTTCATTAGAAAAATTTTAATAAGAAATAACACAATTTCTTGTTAAAATAAGATTTAGGTTAATTTATTATTATATTTCAAATGTCTCAAAAAAGAGAGAGAGCAAAGAAAAATGTTCGATTCCAGATAGGATCTAAACCCATTTCTTTCAATAATATGCCTAATTTAGTCTTATAAGATATCAATATATCATAAACATGTCTTTCAATGGAATTCTTATCCTTAACCTGAAAGCTGTTATTTTTAATCGTATTTTATGCTCAAATATTAAATTACTAATAAACAATTAACATTCAAAATATTGACCTTAAGTATTTCAAATGCCAGTGACTGTATTAACTAAAGTGCTAGCAAAAAAAAGTACATTTTTCTCTCTAAATTTTAAGTTGTTTTTTTTACTTATTGAAGTTTTATAACATCATAAGACAGTTTCCAACAATTAATACTAAATCTGATATATTGTTGTTTTCTGAAAAATGATATAACTGTTTAATAATGTAATTGTATATAAAGTTAACATTATCTATTTTTAACTGAAATTTGTAATTTATTTTAAAATACAATATTCAGTTGTTTAGTTTATATGTTAAATAAGAAATCAACCTAATATAAGATAGCAGTTTTAACATTAAATCTACTGTATATGTTTTTAAATAATAATATAATAGGAGGAACCTGTAAAAATCAATGGCTTTATTCAATTAAAATACACTGAAATCATTTAAAATTTGGAATTCTACACAAAAATCATCAGTACAGCAAGTGTTTTCTGAGTCATTTGCAGGTGCTTAGTGTGTGTGTTCTCTGTACCATGAGGCTCCTCCTACCAGTCCTCTCTCTCAATGGCATCTTTCAATTTTGCATCCAGATCCCAGGCCAACCAACTTCATCTGACAGGGTTTCAGATTAACAGTAAGGGTAGTGTCAGTCCACCTCATAGCAATCTTGTTGGCTGTTATAAAACTCTTAACATACCAACAGTTGTATGTTCAAGTTCATTCTGCATTTAGTTGGTAGATTTATCAAGAAAGCCATCAGTTAGCATTAAGTAACAAATTGGATGGTAACTTAAATTGTTAGATGGTACGTGAGTGTCTGACATGTTTGTCACTTGGCTTCCCCTAGACTTAACATTGTATATCTGCCATTCCATCACTCATGAACAATTGCATATTTCTCAAATCTCTGTTCACTGGCATCATCTACAACATAAGAGCTTTGAAACCTGAACTGTATTTTTAGTCCCAGCTATTTATTCCATATGAGTCAGACAAGGTGAAACCTTTCAATTAATATATAGATGTTTCAAATAAAACATAAAAACCAATCTAAAAATATTTAAAGTATAAATTTTATTGATATAGGTGTAGCAGAAATTTGTTACTTTTATGTAATAATACACATCATATATCATTTTAAAACTAATTTGTAATCTGTTAAATGTTAAACTTTAAGAATAATTTCTTTTTACCATTATAAGATTTATGATTTGAAGAAAAATTAAACAATACATTAACTATGCAAAAAAGTTTTTAAATATATTAGATATGATATTATATAATGTAATCAAAATATTTTAAAGGGAAATGACTTTAATTATCTTTTTCTTTTATAATTAATACAGCCTTTAATAATTTATGAAATTAATGTTTGATTATAATTTAATGTATGGAATTAATATATGAAATAATGTTTTTTTTTTTCATTATAGATTCTGGTGTAAATTATTCAAAAGTAACTTGTGGATCTGTTATTAAGTTATTAAACAATAATTACAAAGCAAGATTACATTCTCATGAAATAAAATATGGTTCAGGGAGTGGACAACAGGTAAATAGTTAAATATTTATTGAATAAAATTACTAAAATTAAGCTCTATATTAATAAGAAAATTTTTATACACACAAAAAATAACAGTCAAATTTTTTTAATATCTAAAAGCCTGATATTTGGTCAAACTGTATAATTAGCCTAAATATAGGTGGTTAGGTTACCAATCACTTAAATAAAAAAGATTTGAATGTTAAAGATGATAAGTGCCATTTTCATTAGTAAATTATAATGTATGCTAATAATTAAATAGCAATATATTTCAATTTAAATATTATATGTATTTTTTAACTATAACATATACTTTGATTAAACAAAGCAGAAAACTTCTTAAGAAGTTTAAACAAATAAACACACATCAAGCCCGATAATATTAATTCATTACATCATCGTTTATAGCCCGAGTATTTACAGCAGTTGATGATGTAATGGATTAAGAAGTTTAAAATAAAAGAAATGAAAAAAAAAACCAAAAACTCCAGCATAAACAAAAAATATTTACTGATAAATGTTTTTGATAACTTTAGGTATCATCATCAGGTTAAATATGTTTGAAAAAGAATGCAGGTGAATCGATCATCATAATTTAAAGGAAGAGTCTTCATGACTTGTGAGCACCAAGATTGGCCTTACTTTACCACTAGACTTATTACACCATCACAGAACATCAAATTAGACTTAGAAGAACACTATTTTATTTTCAGAATGCATTTCAGACCCGGAGTCCCTCATCAGCTTTTTTGCTACAAAATTAAAAAGTTAACAATTTTAAAATACCGTAATTGAAACAAATGAAAAAAGGCTGTAGACTTACATTTAACATGTTGATTCAATGTTTAGAACATTAAAAGATTAAACATGCCATAAAACAAAAAAAATTTTACATAAAAAGAAGGGTAGTGCACACCGAAATGCATTCTGAAAATAAAATAGTGTTTTTCTAAATCTAATTTGATGTCCTGTGGTGGTGTAATAAGTCTGGTGGTAAAGTAAGGCCAATCTTAGTGCTCACAAGTCATTAAGAAGACTAGACAAGAAGCGTATCATAGTATTCATTGGAAGTAGGATTTCTCAAACAGGATCCGATCCCAATAGTTTTTTTAACCTGGTAAATTCTTCTCATTCCGGGAAATCCCATAAATTTCTTAAAAGTTCACTTTCTTCTTATTTTGTGTTAAGGTTGTGGAAATTTTGCAAGTAGAAAGTATAACTAACTCATAAACTGGCAGAATACATTTGTATATATTAATTTTAAACCTACCTATTAGTTTTTCTAATTTTTCCTTCTTGTCGCATGTCACAAATAATCAATAATCAATACATAGCTTATTTATGGCAAGACTGAAAATTCTTTACTTGTCAGAACCTGTAATACCTGTAATTGTGCTTATGCTGTCTTAATTTTTAACCATGCCCAATAGCTTCAATAACTGCATAATGCCAGGTTGTGCAAATTGGGCCAGGTACAAAGTCTGCAACTATGAAGTTTTTTTTCCATAAACCTGATTATTAAAGACAAATGAACTGCTGAATTATTTGTCTATAAGTTTGATGTTTCTATTAAAGCAGCCCAGGTAGACAAATCAAGAATACTAGAGAGCAAAAAAAGTACTACAATCTCGAAAATGAACTAGAAATCTTCCAGGCTACAGGTGAAAAAACACATCTGTCTTCTCTTAAATGCGATTCCACTCACATCAATTGAATTGGAAAGGGCATTCTCGGTAGCAGGACTTTTCATTACTAAAATAAGAATCAGATTAAGTGATCAGAGTATCAACCATCTTAGCTTTTTAAAATCTTATTATAAAAATTTACAATAATATTTTGTATTATGTTTTATTTAAAAAATGAAAATTACCTTTTAGTTAGAAGTTTGATCTAGTTCATTTTTTTTTAATTTTCAACTCAATTTAAAGCATTTTGTTGTTGTTTTTGCTGCTGTTGTATGCAGTTTCCAGCAAACTTTAAAAAATTTTTTCTATTCGTGAAAATTTCTATGTAATTCAAAGATAATTTTTATATATCTTACACAGCATTATTAATATGATTTTGGAGGTTATAGAACATATTAAATTACTTTAAAAAATGAAAAATAATTATATCATTTGATTTCAAGATATTTTGTATATTTTAAAAATAATTAATTATAAACAAATAATAACATCACTATGCCTGATGAGTATATAAAGACGTTAGGAGCCATCTTTTAAGAGATGGCACCTAACGTCTTTATATACATCTAACGTCTACCTCTAGTGACAAATTACTTTGTACCAATCATTTAAGTAGCAGGGCATAAAGCAGTCATGGCAATAAAAAAAAGTGAGAAAAGAGAGTTCACACTGAAAAAAAGCTAAAAAAGCTAATAGTGTTAAAATGAACGAAAACAGGCGTTATTAAAAAAACACACAAACGAACACATATTTTGTATCAATAACATTGCATATGATATTAGATTGATTATTAAGTGGACTGATAAGATTAAATATGAAAATAGTTAGGCTGAGTTTATACTCCAGAAAAGTGACCAGTAAGACTGCATTAAGCCAGAACAGGCCCGCATTAAGTTTTCATGTGCCCCGTACAGAATTCCCACCGTTACACAGCAAAGCAAATGGAATAGTAACATAACTACCAGAATGTGTTTCCATATAACATGCCAAATTTCAAATGCCATTTATTTCAAGGTACATTTTTTGATTTCTTCATAAAAAAAATGTAATTAAAGAAGAAAAAAAACAACTTCTGGCAGAATCAGTGGGTTGCATGTTCATTATATAGCAGGGGTGGGCAAGCAAAAGTTCAGTGGGAGCCGAAATGTAGGTTTTGCAAAATGCATGGGAGCCGCAGTTCTGTACTTTTTTATTCTGTACTGCAGTTCTGTACCTGGATTTTATTATATAATATAGAACAAGTATTGAATTTTTTTAATAAACATATTTTCACAAAATTGTGGAAATAAAACTGTAAAAATAATAATAAAAAGCAGAAATTAACACTTTCAGCAAGAGCCACATAAAATTCAAAAAGAGCCGCATGCGGCTCTCGGAGTCTCATTTGCCCACGTCTGTTATATAGCAATACCACTAGTAATTGTGACCCAATCATTTATTTGGTAATTTTATCAATATTTTTTAAATGATTAAAAATAAAATTACAGCATTCATTACTGGTAATACTAGTCTCCAAATCTATTCCCCTGAATACAATAAAACAATTTGTTAGTCATTCGACCCACAACTGACAGAGAAGAGAGTTTATGAAAACAATGTAATTAAACATTTAGCAGTTTGTTGTCCTTCACAGTGGGGAACCGGCAGAGTCTATTACTTTCACGGGAGAAAATATACAAAGCTTTCTACTACCCTCAAGTTGAAAAATATACAATCCCATGAAATTTAACAAATCTGACGTTAATAAGCAAATGATGAAATTATTTACAGAGAGTTGATATTTGATAAGTTTAGTTTTTTGCTCTTATAGATCAAATTACAGAAATTATAAATAAAAATCTCATTTTTTAAAAATTAAAATCATGAAATTTCGCTCACAAAAGATCGAGATGGAACGCACACTTTTCATTTTTATAATCGCTTTGTTTTATTAGACACAGATATTATTCCTATATAGATTTATTAATTATAATAAACATACATTATGTATAAAATTACATTAAAATAACACTGTAATTAATGTCTGAAATGAAAAAGTAATTGAATCGAGTCTCGCCTCCATATTAATTAACGCGTTGTTATGGGGGGCCTAGTAGAAGCTGTAATTTTCTGGGGAGGGGCACCAGGTTAACTGGGGGGTGTGCCCACCCATGCCCGTTCCTGGCTACGCCCATGTTAACGCGCCACAGTAATTAATTGATTACGTTGCATCAAATTAAATAATTTATAAAAATTGAAATAATAAATATGTTTATAAAATAATTGGCTGTATCTGTTCGCAATGATAATGTAAAACACACTGTACTTATAGTTTAGCATTTCCGATATTTAATTTATTTTTGAATTTTAAAATATAAGAAAAACAATTTTTTAAATAAAGTTTTACGCATTTATATCTGCAACTTTAGATAATACAACGATATAAGAATCCATCAAAAAAGTTAATTAATAATAATTAAAATCAAGAAAAAGTATAAGTTTCTTTCGAGGTAAGGAAACTTGTAAGTCAGGTACGCGATCACATGATGCCCGTCTCCCCGCTTTGCGTAACCAAATGGTCGAGGTTGAAATAAAACCCCAGCAGAAGTAAAAACAAACATTGGCGCATGTATAGGACAATAAACTTGAACGGGAGCGAAGATGAGACATGACACCATGTAATTTATGCTAATTACTTTCTAATATTAAAATATTAAAATCTTCAATAAATTATAATTAAATTAATTTTTTGACTGAGTTCGACTAGAAGCATATCGAAAAGCTAGATTAAAGTGAAAATAGCGGTTTTTCGATGCTAAATATTTACAAATTAATTTTTTAATTTGGTGCCGGATTGACCGCAGCTGTTCGAATGCGCATGTGCATGAAGAGTTTTATAGTTTGTCTAAATGGAAAATGAAGGACACCGTTAGAATGCAGAAAACCATGGTGCATGCCAAATATATAAGCGCCCACTTAAAACCAAACTTTTGTCTTTGTCTAAAGATTGTCTCTACAGAAGTTATTAATATATAGGATATTAGTTTAAAATCTTGTATTTCCTGGCACGAGATTCGCTCGATCTTTAATTTTACAGAGTGCTAGAAAGATACAAGCTTTGAAACGAGTGTCCTACAATGTTTTATTTAATAATAACAGTAGAAATCAAATTTATTATCGCTCAACAATTATTTTTTCGGTTTTTCTACGGTAGTCAAAAACGAGTAAATGTCATCGTTTAAGCTAAAGAATAGCAGGCGGTTGGGAAGAAGTTTGCTTAGCAACTTACTTCAGAAAGTATTGGGTTCTATACGATTTTCCGTTGCTAAAACATGAGTTTCTACTGTTAGTATTAAATAAAATCTATTTCTTTCTTTTGTCCACTGCACTTAAATAAATACAAATGCTAAAAATAATGCTGTATAAAAATCACTCTTAACGCCGAGCTAGAAGTGTACTTGACTTAATGCAGCGTGATTATATTGAAGCGCTGCGAAGATCGGTATTTCACAAGGATACAAGCAAGGAGAACCCACGTGCAAATTCCTACAGCATGTGCAGAGTATCAAGCTTTGGGAAGCTCCTTGTTTTGTTAATCTATATAAATGTAGTACACTACATGTGTGTACGACAGTGCCTTAACATGTTGCACACAGTCCATAAGGCATACGGGGAAGTGCTGGTTGCTATTTCGCTCCTGAGCGCATTTACGAAAAAAAAATTTCACATGGGAAGTGAAAAAAGCTAAAAAAGTGAGTTTTTCTCAAAAAAAGCTAAAAAAGAGAGTCACTTTAAGCCCTGAAGTAGCCACATTGTAGCCTGATATTTAGGTGATCATTTGGTGATTTATAATTAATTATATCCTGGGATTCCAGGAAACAGTTCACTTTTATCCCAGAATCCCGGGACAAGCAAAAGACCGGGAAATGAGAAACTCTAATTGGAAGAGCCTTCATTTGATTGGTTGTTGTTGTTACTTATAGAATTTATTGCTGGACTTCAAATAGTGATCTCCATGCTGGAGGGAGGGTGTTGCTATCTTTGAAATATAAAGCCTTATTTTTCTTACACAGACTTTCTCTAGCTCTTCCAGGTATATGAGAGATGATTACATTCTAGTTGCATTTAGTAGTATGGCTCTATCTATGGGTGCTTTGGTTTTTATAATTTTTTTAATATTATTATTGTAAGACTTCCAGGAGAAAACAGTTAATCACGCATAAGGAAAACCTAGGGTCGAAATCGTATGTGGGTGGTGGCAGTAGGAGACAAAGATGACAAGCGTCTTGCACAAAACCGTTTATTCTAACAACTAAGTTAACTTACATATTATCGAGGTACAACACGATCTAGATCGTTATGGTAACGTTGGTATGGTGACGTTGGGAATGTTCCGGGCTTCTTAGGTCGATTTTGGAGAGACACTTTTCTTGTGGCACCGGTGTATGGATGGATGAGGTCCCGTTGTAGCGGAGGAGGAGTTCTGTCGGCCGCTGTAGGCGGAAGAGTTGGTTTCACGGGATCTTTGAACAGTCTTGACTGGAGCAGACTCTACTGGAGAGGAACCGCCTTTCGACCCTGAGATCCGGGGTTTTATAAGATTTTCCCGAAACCCGAGACCGATCCGGGTCGAGAGGGGTTGACGGAGCCTTTGAAGTACATGCTCGTATTTTACACCATTATGGCCCTCCCTCTGACGTTTTGTCCCCAAGCGGTCTGCCAGATGTCTCTGCGGCTATTTATCCCCCCTTTGTTTCCCAATTCCGACGCTCATAAGCGAGCACCTGTACAAAGCTCCTCTCTTGGTTGACATCCCCCTCGTTTGTTCGTCATTGAGTCACATTTGCTTTAGGATAAGTTTTAGGAAAGTTTCTTTCATGTCTGGTTTACATCACCAACACGTGTTCCTGACCCAAGTTGACCCTCAAAATCCCGATTTTAGAACTTTATAATTATTCACCATTTCTGCGCATTTTTGCGATCCTTACATTATTATCCAGTTGTTGCATTGTGTTATGTAAGATGTTTTATTTTTCCATTTTCTTTAAACTTTTATTATGGTGCTTATCATCTTTTACATCTGAACTTTTCATGTGTACACATACACACATACATACATACATACATACATACATACATACATACATACATACATAAAATAAAAATTAATTTATAATTAATATTAGGATGTTGGCACCATCTTATGTTATCTTTAAATAAAATTGCAGACTTCAATTAAATTATTAGCCTATGATAGATTAATGAAACATATGTACAGTACACTACATGTTAGAAGTAATGTGTAATCTGTGGATTGCTACTAAAAGTAGCTGAGAACTTTTATTTTAATTAAAAATTCCTGCTAGACATTGAAAGTTTAGTTAATAGTTAGTCTTAATAACCTAAAAATCCAATTTAGAAATATCTAGATATTGAAAATTTTAAAATAAGTATACACTATCAATGCATTTTATCAAGTTAATAGATCACATTATTTATTTAATAATTTTTTATTACAAATTTATATATTATAAAATAGTTTAAACAACATACTGTGAGTTGTTTATGTAGTTTAAACTTAGGATAAAATACATCTGTATAGAATGTTTTGATGATGACGTTTAACTTTTATAATTAAATTTATCCTCTAAAAGTTTTATTACATTTATGAATAGTAAGGGAGTTTAAACTCAAATTACAATGTTATTATTTTATTCTATTCGGAAGAATATTTTCTTTAACATTTATTTGACAACTAGTTTTGTTAGATCTGGTTAATTTTATTTTTTAGTTGCAGGTTAACCCTAGTTATATGTAGCATGCCAGTCAATTTGCAAAAATATGGTACTTTGTTGAATTATTATACAAGAAACTGTAAAAAACCAAGATATTTTCTGGGAATTAAGGTTGTGTAAATTAAAAATCCAGAATACGAAAAAATGTATTCTGTAAGTTGTGGAGTTACAAAATAAAGTATGCATAAAATAAAACATATTTGAGCAGTCTATCATGTTAACAAAATCAAATCTACTCCATGGTCTGTTGTCTTTTGGACTTTTACTTTCACACATTTCAATAGATTCTGGAAGTCCTCAGAGGTACAGAATATGTCTGATCAAGTGAATGAGGTTTCGGGAAAATTTTCAGTAGAAAAAAATATTGCACCAATAGCTATAAAAAGTTACTGTAAAATGGAGTAGTGTCTCAGTTAAGTGTATAGACATTAGTTGGGAAAATTTGCCAAAAAATGCAAGGAAACTGTGTTTTAAAAGTGAAATTGGAATGTTGTTTTCTTTGTTTCTGATCAGTTCAGTCAATTGTTTTGTGCAACTTTAAAACTTGTTTGTTCAATAACCTTCAAAAAATTTTGCAGCACACTGGTTGAAAATCATTGGTCTATAACATTTGGGTTGTTTTTAGACCACAGATCTTCTTTATTCGATCATCGAAAGTAACCTTGTTTGATTCTCTAATTGTTTCACATTGTACCATATTTACTCGCATATAAGACGAGGTTTTTATTCATTTATCACAGCTTCAAATTCCTAGGTCATCCTATATGCGCGAGCAAAAGATTCTTTGCGTTTTTGCAAACAATTTTTGTGAACCGTATATTTGCATTTTTTACCAGATACTCATCCTCTTGTATTTAAAAACAAAAGTATTTTATCTGAGTCGTTTGAATCATTCTTGTATATTGTCAGGGGTAAAGATGAATAGTAATAGGAAATCAAAGCTTTTGAATTGAATTCCAGATTGAAATTACAAACTCACACCAGAGCACGATATAAGTTTTAATCCTTTCTCACGTGAAAACAGATGACTATTTGGAAATCAGAATTCAAAGAAATTCATAAGTGAAATCGACGGAGAGGGGATTCAACTGTTATGAATTGGCAAAAAAGGTTCCCGATTGTCCAGCTTTACATGAACAAATTATGTTGTCGATTTTACAAGATTTTTCCTTAAAGTTTAAAATGCCAGTAGTTTTTGCAGGACAATGTGTGCATTTACGTTCATTTGATATTTTACTTGTGATTAAATGGAATAAAATTAGAATTCTATTAATAAATTAATTTTGTTTTTTTATTTTGATCTTTAAATTCACACCTCGTTCTATATGTGAGTAAATACGGTATTTAATCATGGAAATCCTTTTTTCTTGATATTCCATGAAAATGAGGCATTTTGAACTTTTGATCCAACTTGTGGGGAGACTAGTCCACCTTATAAACAGCAGCCTCATTTAGCTGCTTACACTATACTTCAATCATTTTTAACCATTTGTCTTCTTCCTTCAGCTCTAGATGGTGTTTTCATCATTATCCACACTCTTGACTATGTCATGTTCTATGCTTTTTGGAATGCCCATTTATTTAAAATGTGAAAAATTTACTTTCATCAAGTTTCTAGTATAAAAATTTTCAATGATTTTTCTACATTTTTCATTTTTAGGCCTTCCATTTTTAAGTCTAAAAATAAAAAAAAACATTCACAGTTGAATAAACAACAGAAAATCTGCTTATTCAATTTTTCATGCATGCATATACAGGAAAAAATGGAGGAAATTTTTGTTTACCTGTTTACATTATAAACGAACTAATTAATTCTTAGATTAAATTTCTTAATCATTAAAATTGTTTAATGATTATATTTTTAGTCTGTAACAGGTACAGATGTTCAAGAAGATATTAATAGTCATTGGGTAATTAAAGGACCAAATGGAAAACATTGTACAAGAGGGTAAGAAATCTTTTCGATATATCTAATTTTCTTCAAGAATAAATCTTAAGTATTTTGAAAAAAATTTATATATTTATAAATTAAATTTATATATATATATACAAATTTTTTTCCAAAATACTTTTTTAAGGTATATATGTATGTATACACACAACACACACAGTTGAATACCATATACATTTTTCAAAGAAACTGACAAAAACATATAAGTGAAACTACTTTTGAATTGCTTTCAGAGTGAACATAGTCATTACAAAAATATGGTATGGCCCAAATTAACACTGTACAACTGAATTTGTATGTGTAATTCTTAACAAAGACGTTTCAATTTATTATATCATTGTTGAGAATACATAAGAGCATTTCTCATTTCTTTCAACTTTTACAGGAGACTTTATCCCATGGAACTTGCACAATCCGCAGGCGTATAAACTCGCAGCATTCAGAGCACTCGCTGCACGAGCACACATACACTGTAGTAGTACCCAAGGCAAAAACGAAGAGATGAATTACATCATTAAGCTAGCTAAGAAGCACGGGATCAACCCTAAAGCTTTCACTAGCCAGATTATGACACGCAATAAGGGGCAAAACAGAGGAGTTCACGTTGATGGACTACAGAGCGGCACTGGGCAGCATCTATAGACGTATAGGAACCGCTACAAACAAAAGAATAATATATAAACGGAATTCCACTATATACCAGCTGTTAAGAGCGGATAAAGATGCCTTGGACACTAACTCCTGGGGGTTTACAGAATCCCTATTACGGACGCATGGAGGCAGAATAAACTATTTTACATCGGAGCCACCAGAAAATCACTCAAGGAAAGGCTAGCGGAACATCAGAGAAATATAAGAAGCGAACAGCCATGCACAGCGTTGGCGACTTACGTCCTGGCAGATCCCCAGGAAGTCCAAGCTGAATGGGCCCACGCAAGATTAATACAAACAGTTCGCAACATAAAGCACCTCTGTTATACAGAGGCATGGCATATCTGCAAAGCAAGCCAGAAAGGACAATCCATCAACTTCCGAGAGGCTAGTAAAGTATCTGCGGCCTGGCGCTCAGGCGGTATGTAAACGTCAGAAAGGCGGATAAGCAGAAGCTTACTCAAGGACTGAACCCATTTGTTATCGTCTCCACACAGCTCCTCTCCTTCCCTATGTTCTTTGTGCCGTTCGGCTTGCACCGTATTTTATGTTTGTATTTTATTTTTAATGTCTCCATGGAGCATATTATTTTTCATTGTCCGTTATTTATTTTTATTTTATTCTCATGTATTGTGTTATTTAATACTCATCGATGTAGAGATGGCGACGAAATTCTATTTAGAATTTCATTTAAAAACGTTCCAAACGCTTGTTCGTTACTGCAAAGTGTCTTTGTGTATGATTTTTTGATGTTCTTTTCTGAAGAAGGTCATTAAATACGACCGAAAACGTTAGTTAGTATATAATAAACATGGCTGCTTATTTATAAGGTGTTCTGAGTATGTTGGTTTTACAGGAGAACAATTTAAAGAAAAAAGGACTTCTTATTTTCTTCGTAAATAAGAAACTTTGAGTATAAAGCACTTTTTTTTTTCAAGTTTTCATTAACAATACTTGGTAAATACTATAAACACATAAGTTTATCGCTGGCTTCATTATAATCACTATTTTAGATCCTTATTTTGAGATATGCCTTTGTTTTGCTAATAATAAAAAGCTCTTCTGATTTAATGAGATACGCCTTTTAGAATTAAGACATAATTATGATTTAATATTAAAATTTGGCTCAAAGTAACTAAATCAACTGATTGCTATTAAAATAAAATGTTTTGTATGCAATAAAAACCAAATGAAAAGAGGCATTATTTTACTGAATAGTTTTTAATGGCAAACATAAAATCAACAATAAACATAACAAGTAAAATGGCAAAGCCATATTTGGGAGAAGACTATGTGTTGGATACTCACTACTAAATGGGATCAGTTTGATGCTCAAGGCAAGACTCATTCTCATTCTCCAGTCTTCTTTGGTATTGCTGGTTTTGAGCACAATCGTTCAAACTTCACCAACCTCGGCCACAGTCACGACCACGAGGTTGTCCACCATGCATTTTCAGTGAAATTAACCTATCCAATTTCAAAATTTCTCTCCATTGCATGTTACCCCTGGTTGAATTTTTGTCTAACAAAAATTTCTCGTTTTTGAGAAAAATAATCTTGGCTATTGTATCATCCGAAATTATTTTTTTATTTTGCACAAACAACATTATATATTAATATATAATTAATAATATTAATAAATGAAAAAAGAAAACAAATTATATTTTGGAAGTTAATTTTAATTAATATAAATTATAACGACTAGTGCCATCTACTTTCAAAAACGTTTCGATGCTGAAACAAGATATCTTAGGTCAACTAGTCAAGGCCAGTACGTGGTGACCAGAGATATGTTGGGAATAACGCAGGACAGGTAAATGGGTTTTTTTAAAGATTCATTTATCGAAATTCAATTTAGTAACATTCAATTTTCAAACTTCCCAATGCAAGCATTTGTCAAAATTTGATTTCACAACATTTGCATTTCCAACTTCCCAACGAGCAACGCACATGCAAATCTTGCATTACTGCCTGTTTGTAGAGAGTGTCGCCATTTTGTATTTTATTTTGACTTGGTTCTCGGTCCCCTGACTACCTACAAGTCTGGTTTTTTATGCGTGCATGATTTGAACACTTAATACTCTGTGTCAAATTGCAACTCCTGACATGTACTCCTTCATACCTCTAAGCTATGTATCCAGCAGGCAGTACAATTTTATAAACAAGACATAGTCTTGTCAAAAATACAAGTAAATTGACATAAGTATAAACTATTTAAGAAGAAAAAACATACGAGGTACAAAAGTAAATTAAAAAAATACTTTGGAAAAATAAAAATGCAATTCAAAAATTTTGTTTAAACCCATTAATATACATCATAAACTGAAAGATGCTAAGTGATGAAGCAGGCTACCTGCTTACTGGTATATTACTTAAAGTGCAATAATATAATATTTCTTAAATGAAGATGAAAACAAAATAAATGGAACATTTTTGACAAGAGAAGAAACTAAACTGTACGTAACATTTTCCCTTTTTTCTTTTGTTCTACGAAACGAGGCAGTTTTATAAAACTGGACATGTTTAGGCAAATTTATCACTGGTGTTGGTCCAGAGCAAAGAATGATTTAGGTTGTACTTTTCCAATGACAATGGACAAGATCTCTTATTTAAGTTATTAAGTTGTTTTGTCAACAGTAGTGCATTTTGCCATTTTAAAGTCAACAATTAGTGTTGTGATCAATGTGGCTTATTTTAAAAAATATTTTACCTAATTCATTCTTCCTTACATTGAATTCAACATGTTCGTCTATTTAAAAGCTTTTTCCTCATTGTCAATTTGGATAGAATGCACTTTAAGGTTCTCACTAAATTTTTTAAATAAAAAAATCATTAACCTAAACAGTGCTCTATATAAGGCTTTGCCTTTCTTGCAAGACAAAAGATGGTATATGCTGAGAAAGCGTGCACAATTCACCAGCCTTTTTAATCATGTATGAAATTGCACTGGAGTGTAGTCTCCTTCACATTGTCCTTGATTAATGATAGATGAAATGTGTCTTTGTTTCTTTAAGTGTTTCAACTGCAAAACAATGCATATGAGCATTCCTGCCACAATGTAGTTACAATTTTGTCCACCACAACCATTGGCAAATAAATTAGCAGTATGGACCTTCCTTCTATCATATTTCAGCAACTTTCTAAACAGTGCTGTTGATACTTCAGAAGCACCTCGACCACTTTCGCACTCATTCCAAGTAATGCAATAAGTCCTGAGAGGCTGTCATAAAAAGTTAAATTATAAACAGCCAACCTTTTTTTGTAAAATACCACACCGTCATTTGATACAGGCAAATAGATGACCTGTTGAAGATCAAAACATAAACAAAGCAGTCTGGGATCATTTTTAGTGGCAAACTTGCAATAGACATAAATTTAGGTATGCCTTTACAATCATTTAAAAATGTAGTGCTTATAGCATCTTCTGAGAAATGTGCATAAGTTACAATATTTTCATCAGTTATTTGAGAAATGTCCGGTGTGTATCACTCTATAGAATGCAAATGGTGTTACATAGAGATACGCTGCTCCATCACAACACGAAAGACCCAGGCTTATATTTAAAGGCGTATCTAACTCATTTTAGCCAAATTTTGAGATACACCTTTATGTATTTTCACCATCAATATGTACTGTATAATGCATTTGAAAAACATATAAAAAATAAAATAGTGTATTAAAATTTAATATACTTTTATATACTTGTAATAAATTTATGAAGTTTTTTATTTATGCACTTGTCACATACTATACCACCCGTATGTGACATCAGTTGCCTTTTCCTGCCAAAATTCCAGTCGTGAAAGAATGAAGAGTTATTCTAAAGGTTAGCTCATATTGACAGCAAATAGTAAAAACAAGTGAGAAATGGGAAAGTAATTTTTATTCATGTAGCAAAATTGGTTCACACTGAAAATTTTCACATTTTTTAGTGTGATGGACTGACAGAGAGCAATTTGCTAATGGAAAAACAGAAACAGTGTCACATGTTGCATATTATTCACTTTGCATTTTTCATCTGCTGGTGATTTGCTATCAATGTGGACTAATCTAAAGTGAATACATAATTTGCTTTTTTCATAATTGCTTTAAATTTTTTCGTTTCAAAATGAATAATGCAAAAGTGGAGAAAAGTGCTGTAGAGTACTAAAAAATATGACATACAGTATAAGTCAATCTTAAATATACTAATAGGAAAATCAGAAAATTTATTAAAATAGAAGTTAGAAAATTTTAAAATTTTTCTTACATCAAACAATGATTTCATAGTGATTAAGATGTGTCTACATTTTCAAAAAAAACCTGCATAAAATACTTCTGTAATAGGGAAATTCTAAATGTAGTCTCTCTCATTACAGAGAACCTATTTCATGTGGAGACACAATCAGATTAGAACATTTAATAACTCAAAAAAATCTTCATAGTCATTTATTTTCATCACCTCTCTCTGGTAATCAAGAAGTTAGTGCATTTGGTGATAAAGGAGACGGAGATTCAGGTTAGTAACTCAAAAATAATCTAACATTTAAAATTAGTTTAACAGTTTTTAATTGTCTAATTAATAAACATTTCCAATAAAATTCATTTAAGTTTCAGATTTTGTCTCAATTAAAATGATTTAATATAATTAGAATTTTAAACATATGAGTAGCAAAATTGCAAAATTTATCATTAAAAAAAAATTAGTAAATAATTTTTCAGAAAACAGAAAATTTTATTATTTCTAACTTTTTTATTATTGTTATATGCTTTTTATTTACTTATATTAACTAGACATACAGGTAGATTAACTCAATTTTCTCACTTCCCAATTTCCCATCTAGTTGAAACTTTGAATACATATGTATTCCTGATGACAATACACATTTTATTCTTTGCAAAAAATTGTAAATTATAAATAAAATCAGATAACAGCTAGCATTATATATAGTTAAGTTTCCTTTTAGTCTTACTGTATAGATAAAACCTTGTAACTCAATTTTCTTCCATTTCCTAATTAAATATTAAATCAAGAAGAATTTTGATAATTCAGTGTTTCATATATAAAACTAAAAAGTAGAAAATAAAAATTTTAAAAAATTTAAAGAAACAGTTTTTATTCGCATAAATGCACTAAATTTTAGACTAAAATTTAGAGAGATATTTTATCGGTCTAAATGTAACTAAATGTATAGTAGCATTTCAGGACATGCGGAAGACATTTCCATAAAAAAAGAAAGAAAAAAAAAATAGTATCAAAACTCACCACTATAACAATGCAAGTAACAAATGTTTTATTTTTCAAAACACTCAAGCTCTACAGAGACATTAGTGATGCAAGGGGCACTGCCCACGTGGTCCTCAATCCCAAAGATGATGAAAAGTGTTCAATAGCCAATCGTAATTGATTCTCCAATACTTCTCATGTGTGGTGTGATACTGAAAATTTGGAAGCCTTGATAGACATTATGTCCTTGACAAACCACACATTTTAAGCATTCCCACAAATGAAACTGCTTTTTTGTTGCTTACAGTACCAGAAATGACTTAGTGGTAATTTTTTTTTCTACAGAAATGTCTTTTTCTTGTCCTAAAATTTCACTATATCAGATTTGATTGATTCTGACTGCTAAATCTCTTTCTGAACAGCTTTGAATAGGGGTACTTTAATTACAATCACCTGGTACTTTAGAAGCGGACAATAATCTCATTTATATAATTTAATTTTAGCTATTAAAATATATGTATCATCATGAATCAAATTCTGTTTAATATTTCAATTATTCGTTCAATTTATTAAAATTTTTATAACTTAATTTAAGAGTTGATGTACTTGTTATGTGAACTCAGATTTATTTATGAAATACATAAAATTTTATTTTTATAAAATTGTATTTGTGATATTATATTTTATTAGTATAATGATTTATATGTAGTCCATGATTTAGCAAAGAATAATTATAAGTTGTGAATTGTTTGATACTTTATTTATATAGGTGATCACTGGGTTGTAACGTGTAATGGTCAGTACTGGGACAGAAAAGAGGATGTTAGATTAAAGCATGTAGACACGGATGCGTAAGTTAAATTTCAATGTAAAATATAAAATTTTTAATATAATATTTAAATTAGAAATTTATTTAATATTATTATTTAGTATATAAGAATTTTTTTAATTATTATTTTTCTTTCTTTTTAATTTTTGCCAAGTAAAAAATAATATGGTTAATTCTGTCAAATCAATAATATATGATTTCTATTTAAAAAAACCATATTCTTTTAGCTACAATAAATCCTTAATATCCATGTTTAATTCATTTCAAGAATTTCCACACAAATTGAAAAACACGTACATCACATTTAAGTACAATGTGACCTATTTTTAATCAGTGTTTTAGAGTCAAAGTTAGTAAAATTCTTTAGATTCCAGCTTTGACTTTTGCTTTTGGTACAATTTAATTATGAAAAATACTTTCTAATTAGTATCTAAAGAAATTTCTTAGAAAACAGTGTCTGTTTTTTAAGAAACTTTTTCATAATTAACATTTTACACTTTAATCAATTCAGATATCAAAATGATATTCATCTGTAAAGGCCATTACACATACATACATGAAAGACATCAGCCATGCATAAGGTGTTTAGCCAGTGGAAAAGAAGTTGTTGTTGGTAAGGCTCTCACCAGAAACCTTCAGTAACTCCTCAATATCTTGCTCGTTTACATCATCTAGTCCTTCTGTATCAATTAGGTTAACAACTTGTGTCAATCTAACGATACGGCGATAGGCTCTTCTCATTGAGAATTCTTGGATACCTACAGCCATAACTTCTTCCACACTTCGTTCAAGAATTTATTAGTTAATTCTTGAAGTTGATATTGCCTATGGCATCCATGATGATATATTTTTTCCAAAATTGCACCAAACAAACCTAGATTTAAGGAAAGTACAGTGCTGTGATGAATTGCCACCTTTTGCTGATTGGTTCATGTTTGGGAATAATCGTATTATATACAAAACAAGGAAATGAGGCAAAAATTTCAATCGGCTCAGCGTAAATTTTCAGCTTTTTTTTAAGGCTTCGAGCAGACTGTGTTAGGGTATACTATAGGGCAGGGGTGGCCAACTTTTGTGTACATAAGATCTACTTTTTATCTTAAAAATGTGTCGCGATTGACTTGTTGCCATAGGCTTAGTGTAAGTGGGGCAGGGAGATGTGAAATACATACTATGTTTATACACTGTGTTTCAGTACGAGGTGCATCCTGCGAGCTATGGGTAGATAAGCAGAATATATGTTCAAAACTATTTTTTATTTTTTAAATCACTTATTAAGTTTTCGAGATATGGGTTCATAAAAAAATTAATTTCCAGACCCAACTTTTGACATTTGCAGCTACGAGTTCATTCCGCATAGGCGGTACCTAAAAAATCGATTTTTGGACACTTTTTCAAGATAGATTTTCAGTAACTTAAAATATAATTTAATTTTTTTATCAATTGCAATGTGTAAGTTGTGGTACTATTTGTTCGTAAATATGAAAAAGTTGTTATAAAAATGCACAGTATGGCTGATAATTTAATTACAATATTTTACTTTCGCAATTTTTTTGGGGGCCAGGAAAATTTATCATGGAAGAGTGATATAAGATTTTTAGATTTATTTTTTGCTAATCTATCAATAGCTCGCGGGAGTGCATCTCGTACTGAAACGCCCTGTATATCTACCTATGTAAAAAGCAACATAATTGTTTAACGGGCCAAAAAACAACATGAGTAATTATTAACAATACTTATTAATTCAAATTATCTACAGATAAAGACAGATTTAGAATTTATTTTATTACCTTAATATTAATGGGAGGACTGAGTTTACATGTTCTCTAACCAAAAAATCATAATTAGGTGTATATCCTGACAAAGATAATAATAATAAGTCTTCAGTATGGGAACAGTCAGGACAGAACGTTGTTTAGTCTTCGTTAATTTTAAGTATGAAAATGCCGATTCACACAGGTCCGAAACCAGAATAAATATATTCGCTACATTTGGTGATACTGGAATATTTTTATCGGTTGACGTATTTCCAAAAATCCAAAATATAGAGGTCTGTTGCCGAAAAAGCTCACTTATCAAGTAAATAGATAGGTTAGAAAAGCCACAATTTAATTTAAAACATAAAGAAAAGGTACTTACAATTTAAAGAGGAGAAAAATTAAAACTCAACATTGTCACCGTGGATAAATAATATTCATTAATAATTATGTTGTTAATACTAAAGAAAAGAAGTTACCGTATGACAGTACCAAATAGTCAAGCTAAATGACTGTTTTCTACGAGTTCAGTCATAACTGCATGCATATTGTGCTTTTGCGCGTTACGTTCACGCGTTGCGTTCAATTATAAGTGTAACACTTTAAGTCAAGACATCGCGAGCGATCGACCAAAATTGGCTTCGTGATCGACTTGTTGGCCACCCTTGCTATAGGATATACTAGGGTTCACGAAATTCCATAGGGAGTAATCCCCTATGGAATTTCGTGTGTTTGGGTATATATCTGAACTCAGGGGATCGAGACAAGTTCTTCGATACTCTACTTTTGGACCGGAGATGAAAAATAAAAAAGTTATCATACTTTTTTCCGGCGATCGCACGATGATAGGGAGTCACGTCGCTCTCCGCTAAGTTGGCCTTGCTATCGCGATCGGGAGTCGCGTGCTTGCCGTTAAAATTGCCTTTAGTAGACATTTCCCCCTTTTTTTACTTTGTTCAAGAACTACCGTGAATCGATCACTAGTTTAGCACATGGCGGCGTGTGGTGGCTCCCATACGAGAGGTCAGTCGGGCTGCCATGTTCGCTGCCATAAGTAACATTAACCGAAATGGCGATCGTGCGATGATCGGAAGTCGTGTCACTCTCTCTGCTCTCGTATCGCGTGTTTAACGCTCCGAGAGATGACCGTAGTCCAACGTCACGGTTTGCAGACTTTACCGCAAGATGGCAATACTAGCAACTACGGTGCTGTCTGCATGAGAGCATTAAAAAAAGTATGGTAACTTAAAAAGTGTGATAACTTTTTTATTTTTCGTCTCCGGTCCAAAAATAGGGTACCGTTGAACTCATCTCGGTCCCCCGAGTTCAAATATATAATCAAAGTCCTGAAATTCCATAGGGAGTAATCTATAGTACACCCCTGTGTTATATCAAATCAGCATTAAATGAGGCAGCATTAATGGGGTCTTGCTGTATATATATAGTAAAATAATAATAATAATAATACATAACCAAATGATCGCCTTATAATTGGGCTATAAATCCACTACTTTAATAATTAATACTAAGTAATTTGCTACTTAGTATTAATTATTAAAATTAAAATAGTGGATTTATAGCCTGATTATAAGGCGATTGTTTGGTTATGTAATATTATTATTTTACTGCATCATTAGCAAGATTATTACTATTACACAGGTCTGCAAATTTTCAGTGAACAAATATTTTTTGCGAAGTAGCAATTGACGTTTATGTTTTTTGGTATGCTAATTTCAAATATGCCATTCGCTTTTGTCCATCACGTAACAGTTTTTTGAAAATTGCGTTTGAAAATTTAGAAAAATAATGCTTTATATACCATGTAAATACATTTCTAGAAAGTAAAACAAAGTAATAAGTAAGAAGTTTTGTGTGAAAAATTACTTTAATACTCGCATATATATTTAGAATATATCATTACTGAGTCGTATTATTGTCATTAGTACAAAAGCATATGATTCTGGATATTCAGCAATGGCCGCATAAAGTCTAGTTTCTAATGCTTTGTAGTACCTTTTTCTTTTGTGTTGAAAACTCCATGTGGAAGCATATCTTCTGTGTGTAACTTGCGGCTGTTCTCTATGTAGCGACCAGCAGTAATCTGCTATCATGTTCTTGTTCCATCTACCTTGGTATCTGCATTCCATCTGCTTAATGTATTGGTGAAATCTTTTGCCGTGTTCCTCAATGACGGCACCAAGATTTTCAGGAAAATAGTCCAGATGACACATCAGGAAATGAACTTTCAAGCTGACAGAACATCCTAATTTTTTTAAATTTTCAAGCATAATTTGTACAATTTGTTTGAAGTTGGGATCTTTATAATTTCTCAAAAATTTATTAACAACTTCTTTAAAGGAGCTCCAAGCTTCCTTTTCAACGTTTGTCATACATACATCAAATTTTTCATCCTTCATAAGTTTTCGAATATCTGGATCCACAAAGACACCTTCCTTCACTTTGGCTGCAGATAATCCAGGAAATGCATGAAGCAAGTGCTTGAACACCGACCTTCTTTGTCTAGAGCTTTCATGAATTGTTTTATCAAATCAAGTTAATTATGAAGTGAAGGCAGAAGAATCTTTTCTCGGTCAACCAAAGCTTCCTTAATAACATTTTTGCTGCCAATTTCCAACTTCTCTCTTACTGGCAACTCTCTCTTAATCTAATGTTGACTCCTTTCCCTACTGTCCCACTCACACAGGAAGCATGAATATTTTGTATATCACCCCCTTGAAGTCCAAGAAGCATGGCAATTACTTTTAAATCTCCCACAAATGGTCCACATGTGATCCTTGTATTTAAGTTTGTTCAAAATGACAGCTAAATTTTTGTAGCATTCTTTG
The DNA here is from genome assembly GCF_030686945.1 of Centruroides vittatus. Taxonomy (NCBI): domain Eukaryota; kingdom Metazoa; phylum Arthropoda; class Arachnida; order Scorpiones; family Buthidae; genus Centruroides; species Centruroides vittatus. The sequence goes on from NW_027122703.1 coordinate 4,381,758, forward strand.
TAGTGCACGGAATGTCCAACTGGTATTGAAGCATATTTATTTCCATTATGGAGTAACACAGCTTTGAGGCTTCTTTTGCAGAGTCAATAAAGAGCCTCCATTCCTGTGCATCATATTCAATTTGAAACTCTGCCATCAAGCCAGGAATATTGCTGCAATAAACTAAATCAACATCTTTAGAAAAATAAGGAATGTAATCATTTTCTTGTCTTCTAAACCATGAAAAAGAGACACCAGGTGCCAATAAGTTTTTTTCATTTAGCCTAGAACCTTGTAGTTCTGTGGAATTTTTAGGAAGGCACAAGTCTCTCACTGAATCATTTAATTCACTTTGTGAGAAGAGTTGAGGATTGTTACTTCCTGCTGCATTGAAATCATCGTCAGAGCCATAGTCTTCTTTGGAGTCAGAAGATATATCTAAGTTTTTCTGGGGGTTTAGGTATGGGTACTCCAGGACCATGAGATGCGGGACGCACAGCTGATGGAATGTTTGGGTAAACAATTCCTTTCCTATTTTTGGCATTGAATCCATGCACATTTATGGAACAAAAGTAGCAGTCATCACTGTGGTTAGTTGGCTCCCTCCAGATCATCGGGATTCCAAAGCAAAGAGATTTTTGTTTTCCAGAGGTCTTTCCAGTCTGTCTTAAGAGGAAGTGACAGAATGAATGAACTTCACCTCATTGTCTACGCTATTTTATTAATGTCTTTCCTTTTTTTATTTATGTGTATTGAACATTTTTTGATTTTTATTAATTGTTTATTATAAAATAACAAAAATAAATAAGATATATATCTTAGATATATAGAAAAGTCATTAATATATATACGGGGTACGATCCAAAGTTTGGGGAATGCAGTAATCTACAACAACAAAAGCATGTATTTGAAGTTACAGCATATGAAATGGATTCTACCAAACCACCTCTACGTGTTCAGGTTAATTTCACCCATGTCATGTGATTAAACTGCGAGTGCTGCTGTTTTTTTCCAGAGATAGTTACCTTTGTCCTGCGACGTAATCAAAGTGGAATTTCAAGAACAACCTCCAACATTTCGACTTCACCGTGACCTTTCACCGTAGAATCACCGTACACCTTTCTTAGCAAGTTTAAAATCTCTGTAGGTGTTTTACCTAAACGCTGACAAAATTTAATGTTGGAGGTTGTTCTTGAAAGTCCACTTTGATTACGTCGCAGGACAAAAGTAAACTATCTCCGGAAAAAAACAGCAGCACTTGCGGTTTAATCACATGACATGGGTGAAATTGACCTGAACACGTAGAGGTGGTTTGGTAGAATCCATTTCATACACTGTAACTTCAAATACATGCTTTTGTTGTCATAGATTACTGCATTCCCCAAACTTTTGGATCGTACCACGTATATATATATGTCGTATTATTTTGCAGTCGTAGTCGTGGGGTCGAGTGTAGGGTTAGCAAGACAAAAGAAAATTGGAGACCATAAAAACACGTCCGTTCACTTTCAGGTCCTCACTCGAACTCTCCTTTATTCTTTATTGGTGTTGTTAACCTCATTCCAAAAGGGGCGAGATTAACAAAGTAAATTACAGAAAAATATACAAAAATATATACAAAATTTAAAATATGTTAAATGCCCCCCTCCTGAAAAGGCGACATCATGGAGCCTCAGGGAGGTTGGGCTGGGTGTTATACAATTTATCGGCTTGAACTCTAAAGTTGGTTGGATTATAATACGGTATAATTTTATCTACATTTACAATATCAGTTAATTTATTTAATGATTGGACAGGTCTGTCTATTTCTACGTTACAAGGAGATACTATCTTTAATATGGTGAAAGGTCCATGATACTTTGGAGCAAGTTTTCCTTGGTCGGGATGGAAAAAGGTTTGTAGTAGTATTTGGTCTCCTACTTTGAAGTTTGGAGTTTGGTGTTGACTATTATATTTATCTCTGTTTCTTTCATGAGCTATTTCAGTTCTTTCGGTGGCAATCTTACGTGCTTCGCTGAGAGAGGGATAATTCAAGTTGTCAGGTGAATCGGGGATTTCTCCGTACATTAAAAACATTGGAGGGAATCCTGTTATAGTATGAGGCGTTTGATTGTATTCTTTCACAACGTCACGTAACATTTGAGTCCAGGATCGTTTTGGATTCTCTGAATATTTTATTCTTAGTCTAGAGACAAGTGTGGCGTTTAGTCTCTCAACTATCCCGTTGTGCTGAGGTCGCTGAGTACTTGTTAGATGTTGTTTGATTCCATTCTTTTCTAAATATCTTCTGAATCTAGAGGAGGTAAATGAAGGTGCTCTATCTGTTAGTAGACGTTTCGGGCTGCCTGTCTGTAATATTTTGCCTAGACAATCTATGTAGGCGTTTATAGAAGTAGATTTGGATGGAAAACACCAAGCAAACCTAGAAAAGTGATCGATGGCAACATGAAGGTAGCCTTTAGTAGATCCGTATCTTTGCATTCCAGAGACAGTGTCCATAGATAACATGTCAAATGGAGCTTTTGATGAAGGTAAATCACCTAACAAGCCAAACCTTTTATGGTTGTATGTCTTTGCTTTCTGACAAGCATCACAATGTTTAACAAACTCTACAACATCGTTGATGACATTCGGCCAATAGTAACGTGGACTAATTAGTTTCAGCATCTGTGTTATACCTGGGTGACCATAGTGTGCATGTGCCCTGGATAGCACCTTGTATTGAAGCGATGGAGGTATGACTTTCTTTGTAAATCCCTTCTTTCTGATACAGATTACATCTTCACGATCTCGGAAGAATTTGGGTGAGGTGAGTAATGAGGTATCCTGGTTGGAAAGGACTTCCTCAGTGGTAACAAAATGGCTCACGGGGGCTCTGGATAAATAATCAGCTTCTACATTCTGGCTTCCCTTCTGATGTTTAATATCATACTGATACATGCTTAGTTTCAAAGACCATCTAAATAACCTTCCAGATGGGTTTTTTATACCTTTCAGCCACTGTAAAGCCTGATGATCAGTGTGTATGGTGAAATAGATATCATGAAGATAAAAGTGAAACTTTTCAATAGATGCTACAATTGCAAGGCATTCTCTCTCACTAATGGTGTAGCTTTTTTCATATTCACGTAAGGACCTGGAGAAATAGGCAATAGGAAGTAATCCTTTAACAGGGTGTTCCTGTTTCAAGATACTCCCTATACCATCTCCGCTAGCATCTGTATAAAGATGTGTAGGAAGCAAAGGGTTATACATGTTTAAGATGGGTCTGGAGATAAGTGCTCTTTTTAATTTCTCAAAAGATTCTTGACATTTAGTCGTCCAAACCCAGTTTTGATTTTTCTTTAGGAGCTTATTTAGAGGAGCTCTTAAATTTGCATAATTTGGAATAAATCGATGGTAATGGTTTATGGACCCTAAAAAGCCCTGTAATTGTTTGATATTGGTTGGACATTTTAACTTTTGTATTGTTTCTATATTTGGTAATGAGGGGGAGTAACTTTCTGGTTTGATGTTGAACCCAAGATAATTAATTTCAGATCTAACAAACTGACATTTTTTAAGATTTAAGTAGAGACCCTCCCTTGAACATAATTCAAATACTTGTGTTAAATGTTTTAGGTGTTCGTCCACGTTCTGACTAAAAATTAACAAGTCATCAAAATAATTGATGAGAAAAGGAAATCTATATTTATTTAGGATATTTTTTAGAACTAGCTGAAAAATCTGGGGTGAAGTCTTTAGGCCAAATGGTAAACGATTCCACTGGAAATGACCAGAATTCGTTACAAAGGCAGTTAGTTCTTTGTCTTCAGAATGGAGAGGAACCTGCCAATAGGCTGACAGAATATCTACCGTAGAAAATATTTTCGCACCTATAAGTCTATCCAGTAGCTCATCTATTCTGGGAATAGGTTCATTGTTAACTTTAATCCTCTCGTTTAACTTCCTATAGTCCATACATAATCTAGTTTTTCCCTCATCTCTTTTCTTGGCTAATGTGACTGGGGCAGCGTAAGGGGACGACGATGGTTCAATCAATCCCGACTTTAGCAATAGTTCCACCTGTCTATCAATCTCTTCCCTATCACGGTAAGATGCTCTGTAAGGTTTTAAAGTTATGGGTCTTTCGTCTTTAAGTAATATTCTAGGGGAAGCTATTTTTAGGGCTGGCACTGAAAACTTCTCAGCAGAAAAAACTTCCCGAAATCCTAAAACAATGCTCTTTAGCTTCTGCTTCTGATCATCCTTCAGATTAGGGTTAACAACATCCCTAATGTTAAAAATATTTAACAGAGATTCCTTTAAGGAAGTAGAACTATTCCTACCCCTACAAGTTCCTGCTGCATTTTGAGCCAAAGGAGGTGGGAAGACAAGGTTAGGAGCCTGAGGGGTCTCCTTCTGATCTATCTTATATAAGCTATTACTATTTTTACTTATTCTATTACAAAAATGATTAATGTCTCTACTATAGTAACTATTTGTGGAACTAGAGTGATTTGAACGTACTTCAAAAGTATTAGGATCTAATGCTAGGATAGTCTGATTTTGGGAGATCTGATTAAGACTAGAATCTATGACAAGACTAAATTTTCTAATGTCTGGATAAGATAAAATTAAATAAGGGAAATACCTGGATACTACATGTAAAGTAATGTTTTTTGTCAGGTTTCCAATCTTAAGAGGGATTGATACATTAGCCATGCTTGTGGTAGATCCTGCAGCTGTAGTGATAATCTTCACATCCGATTGGTATTGAAAGTATTTGGATAAAGTATCTAATAGTTTTTGGGATATAAGGCTGATGGAACTTCCTGTATCGATGAGCGCAGGCATCGTCTTGTTCTCCATTGAAACAGTTAGTAGTAGTCAAGATGGTGAAGTTGGTTCTGCCTCATTTGCTTCAGATACCTTGTGGACGTCTCTGTGAATAGGAGCTGAATATCTTTGGGGACAGTCTCTTCTCCAGTGCTGTGCTGGTAATCCCTGCTGATAGCAAAAACGGCAAGGGGATGGCGGTCTGCTCATGTGATGTACCAAATTTCTGTACTGGGGTTGACCCCGTGGTGGAATCCAAGATGGCGTCGTTTTCTTTGTGTGCGGCCATGACAGTATCTGGTTTTTGGCAAAGTGTTGGGATCCTGTGTAATTTTCTCGATTCGGTTTAGTTGCCGGATGATTTTCTTTCTGGGTCTTCGGCGGATGATCTGCTTCTTCTTGAATTTTTATTAATTTAGTAGCCTTCTGAAGCCATTCGACAGCGGTGGCTGGCGGTGCGGCTATCATATATTTTCTAATTCCTGCATTTATGCCGGCATTGAGACCTGTAATGGTCTGTTGCATGTTTAACTTAGCTTTTTCCGCCAAGGAGGTTTTGTCCCTATAGTAAGTTAAGACATCTTCATCTCGCTGGTGTTGTCGATTTACAAAATCGGTGAAGTAATCTTCTTCTTCCTGTGGAAAGTACTCGAGTAATTTTTGTTTAATTTTGTTCCAATCCGTTTCCTCTACTAAATTTTCACAAAAATAGTCGAAAGCTTCATGCTGTAAATACTCTGGTATGTAAAAGTGGAGCTCTTGTTCGTCAATCCTTTGTCTCGCCGCTTGCTTCTCAAACAGTCTCATCCACGAAGTTAGACTTAGCTTTCCACGTGGGTTAAACGGAATAAGATTTAGTTTAGGAGGAGAGGTAGAACTACCTGTTTCTGGGATGGATTTGTCTCTAGATTTACTCATTGCTGGATAAGGTAATCCTGTCGACTCTTATAAATTGTCGTATTATTTTGCAGTCGTAGTCGTGGGGTCGAGTGTAGGGTTAGCAAGACAAAAGAAAATTGGAGACCATAAAAACACGTCCGTTCACTTTCAGGTCCTCACTCGAACTCTCCTTTATTCTTTATTGGTGTTGTTAACCTCATTCCAAAAGGGGCGAGATTAACAAAGTAAATTACAGAAAAATATACAAAAATTATACAAAATTTAAAATATGTTATATATATATATATAATATAATATTATGAATTTTAGCGGGCGAACAAAAATAAATTACATGTTAATTGTATACTCGTAAAAACACAAACACTGAAAACCGAAAATTTTATATTGTGGAAAAACTGTATGTGATGGAATTTTTCGGTTATTTTTTCTGAAATCAGCGTCCAAAAATACATCAGAAACAATGCTTAGTTTTCAGGAAATATTTTCATCGCAGACCTGTGTTATTATTCCTTACATATAAAGCTTATAAAACAAGAAATTAAAAATTGCTACATCATTTCCTGTTTAGCAAAAACAAAGTCTCTGTAGATTTATCTCTTATGTTGTTAAATAAAATTTTTATTTCTTCATATCTATTTTCAGATATGGTGGTATTGTGATATTTGAAGTGTAAGAAACATAAGCGCATGAGGAAATTTTCCATAACATTAACAATTAAAAAAAAATTAAATGCTGCTAATATAATACCCTATTTTCATATCACTTGTCTTTTTCATTCATGTGCAGTAACATCTGAAGTTTATTTGCTTGTGAGGACTTAGTATGTAAAATATGTTAAAATGAATGTGAAGAAATATGTCTTATTTAACAATGTAAAAGAGTTAAATATACAGAGGCTTGTTTTCGCTAAACAGGAAATGACATCACAATTTTTAATTTCTTGTTTTATAAGCTTTAAACATGAGAAATAATAATAGCAGTAATAATGTACAAATGATGTACAAATAAAGTACAAATGATGCAGTAGAGTAATAAATAGTAATGTTACACTTTAAAAAAAACTAAACTAAAATTCCAAAGACAATAAAGAAAATATATTTCTCTTGCAGACAATACATACATAATGTGTCTTTAAACAATACATCCTTTCTCATGCAGATGAGGGATAAGACAATTCCATGGCGGAGTCGACCTTTTATTTAAGGCTTCTCGTCCACCTTCAAATGTAAAATAGTCCAATACTTCCCTCTAGCGATGGCAGCACAATTAAAAAATAATTTACAATTTTTAAAATAAGCCATATTTTTTAATTGTGCTGCCACTGCTAGAGAGAAGTATTGGACTATTTTACATTTGAAGGCGGACGAGAAGCCTCAAATAAAAGGTTGACTCTGCCATGGAATTGGACGTATTGTTTAAAGACACATTATGTATGTATTGTCTGCAAGAGAAATATATTTTCTTTATTGTATTACGTTGTCCTGGCTTATTTTAAAATTTCAAAGGTTTGAACCTACATCATCTAGTTCCAGTACCTAGCATCTTATCCAATACTTGGCTTTTGCCACAAAATTTTTGTTTGATCTTTTTTTCAGTAGACTAAAAGTGAAAGAAGTTATCCCAAAAACTTTCCCAAATTTTCTGTCAGTCAATAAAAACTCCACAATCTGGAAATGCCAGGTGGCACTGCACAAAACTGCCTTCAGTTCTCAGTGTCACTTCCTACTTTTCTGCCCACACTTGCTGTCTGACATGAAATTGTTAGGTGTGTGGTACATGGGACTCTCATTGCACAGAAACTAGACAGTCTGCTGTTTCTCCTAAAATGTGATTTGTGATTTAATTTTGCACTGAATGTCGAAACAAGCAGACTATGGTTATCGCCACTTTAATAAAAATGTTGCCAAGTGGCAATTTTGGCACTATGCAATGCAATCTCTGGATTATTAGTTTGAGTAGTGCTACACGAAATAATTGAAACCAAGTAGCGTATGAGTCACTCAAAAAGCAAATGATTTTTTTTCATGTATGAGTGTGATTGAGGTTTTAAATACTAGCATGCAACCGAGTGCAATCTGCCAATTGTAAAATGTGCCTTCTCAGAGGTTTTTAAGTAGGGTTTGGGAAGTCTTGACATTCTCGAAGTCCCGGGACACAAGACAACCCACGATCAAAATCCTGGGACTTCGAGACTTCTCAGAATAAAATTAGAATAGAGTTCATTTTTGGCGAGATGTATCAATAAAAAAGCAATTTTAGTAAAATTCAACATTTATTGAACATAAAATCAAATCCTAATATTTATAACGTTAATTAAAGTCTAAACAATTTGTATGTTTAAATTAATTCTTATAATCATAGATTCATTTTTTGACAGTAAAATCTTATAATTATAATACCAACTTAGTAATCATACTAATCATTAATAATCATCTAGTCTCTATTCATTAGTAATATAAATAATATAATAAACTAGCAATTAGACTTCTTTTCTGATTTAATAAAATAGGCATTTAAAAAAATCGGAGCATTTACAGCTTTGTCCGATAATCTGTTTCTGATTTTTGTAATAATACCTCCAGACAAGAACACACACTCATTTTCAACAGATGTCGGTTTTATTGTGTTTAAAGCTTTATAAAGTAGTTCCAAACATTCAGTACATTTTCCAGTTGTTTCAAATAACTGGAACTCCTTTTTTAATGTTTGTCTTGATCTTTTTGCAAGAATTTCGGGTACATTTTCTTCGATTTTTTTAATTGCCTGTTCCATTTGACTTTGAAATGACTCATCAGGTTCTTTATGTAATGTAGAACTACTGGTACTGGGTTTGGCATCCATTATTTCCAAATCTGGCATTTGGATACGAGGGATATTTTCAAAAAGTCTGCAATACAGATCGTCTCCAAAAGCAATAAGTGCAGTTTTATTCAAATTCGAAGTAAAAAAAATCCATATTTTGCGACTGTGAGCTATAGTGGCCAGTGTGCAAATATTTTAACAAACATAAAACCCATTGTGATCTTTCTTCTAGACAAGCTTTCAATGTTTCAAAGAACCATACTGCCAGATTATCATTTGTCATTGTTGATTGAATTTTTTTTCAGTAAAACATCAATTATTGCTTCGGCTGTGAGTAACGAAGAGTTTTGTCTGCTTAAGGCTTCTACAGCTATCTTGACTGGCTGCAATAAAGTAACGATTGACTGCAAAAGAAGAAGATTGTCTTCATTCCATTTGTCTAACATGTTCAAATCAATCAACGCTTTCTTTATGCAATTTTTGAGCTTCAAAAATTTATAATTTAATTAAGCTAATTAATTTAATAAAGCTAATAACCTTTATTATGACCTTCTGAAAATAAAATTATTACAATACAATTTCGACAAGCGTGTCTCGAGTCTTGGCCCGAAAGTCCCGGGACCCGAGACAATTAAATTTAGAAAAAGTCCCGGGACTTCAAGACACGAGACTCCCGGGACCCAAACCCTATTTTTAAGGGAAACTGGCCCATATTCAAACATTAGGGTTAGGATGGAGTAGACATGCCATAATGTTACATCATTTTTTATTTTTAGATGTTCAAATATTATTTGGAATTGATTGATAGTTGAGATGATATGAAGTTTTATTTGAATTTACTGATTTCTATCATTACAATCAGTATCATGTTTTCTGAATTAACAACTGAAATAATGCACTTCAATTGCATTATTTCAGTTGTTAATTCTAATACTTTATGGAAATTTTGCATTTTGAGATAAATTTTAAAGAAGAAAAAAATTGTTAAGAACTAGATTTTGTTTTTGTTCAATGTTTAAATTGATTTAATGTTTAACACATCTTATTCTGCAAACTTATATGTTACTACACAATATATCTGTGTTTAATCTCTTGTATTTAGTAATTTAGATATGTTTTATATAATAAAGGCAATCCCTGACTTTCAGAGGTAATGCATTTCTAAAAATGTGTACAAAAGTCAAACAATAGAGCTTCATATTATAAAGGAATTTCTGTTCTTGAGACCTAATAAGAAAAAAATTATAAAATATCTTATTTTGGTAGCAAAGTTTTACTTTTTACAATGAAAAGAATATTGTTTAAAATGTTAAACCCTAGATTAAATCAAAAAAAAAAAAAAACAGATAGTAAAATTAATCTTCAATGTTACTGACAAACTTGACAAAAAATGCCACTGCACACTAGACTAAAAATTATTGTTTGTTAGCAGTAAACATATGAAGGTCAGAATTTGGCATATGAAAAGCAACTCAGGGTTATAGAAATACTAGGTACAAAAAAGCAAATTGTCCAAAAATTAAGTATTTCTGTGTATTTTTAGGATAGGTGGAAGGCTTATAATTTAATATTTTTATGCCTTGTTATGTTACATATATTTTTATTTATATAAAAATATCTGAGATGTTGTTTATAGTAAATAGAATAAAACTATAACACTGTCCTACCCTCGAGGCATTGTTCTATTGATATGGTGGAGCGCTATATGTTTTAGCAAAAGAGTTATGTATTATCTGAAGAGGTGTGCAAGTTAAACAAATTTTTACACCCAAAATGCATTGTAATGTAATAAAGGCTAACAGTTGTAATCCTTAGTAGTTTTGTCTCTGATAAAATGCAGGTATAGCTAAAAAACATAGGTTGACTTATGTATTAACCCTTGAAGTTTTTTAATTTTAAGAAGTCTTTTTTTAAAAAATTGATTTTTTTTATATAAAAAAACTGCACCATAAATAAATAAATATATATATATATATATATATATAATATATATATAATGTTACTTATACAAAACTATAATTTTTAATTATATATTAAAATCAATTTTTAGTAAAAGTTATTTCAACAAACTTATTCTTTCAGATGGTTGAGTATATCCGGACACACATATGGAAGGCCAATTAGAAATCAGTTGGAAGTATGTGCCGTCAACTATCCAGACAGTTCTTCATACTGGAGAATTGCCGAAGGAGTATTTATTAAACCCGTTAACTTTCCTAAAATTCATCAACACACTGAACTTTGAATTTAAATAGTTATTAAATTAATATTTGTATTACGTTACAACATTAAAAATTACCTCATTCATAATGAGTATAAATGTATCTTTTTAAATACAACAGTGTGGTCATGTTGTAATTTCCATGTCTTCATTAAATAAATGTAAATTTCCAATTACACTTTCAATGTATTGAATCATAAGTTTGTTAATTATTATTTTCTTAAGTTAATGAATTGATCAAAACAAAAGTTATTACATTGATGAATAACTTTCAAAATATAAATATAAGATACAACTTCTATTGTAATCTTTTATCATAGTTGAATAAATTGTATACAATAGACATAATTTGTTATCAAGAAAATCTCTGTTACAAACTAACCAACGTGGATTTATTTGATTTTTACATTTTCTGACCTTTCATTCAAACATTCTTTTCATTTTTGTTATCTTATTTTTCAAAATGACAATATAGAGAAAAGAGGAAAGATATATTGCATTTTGATGATGATTTATTTATTAGTAGAGGTGGAGAAATACAAACTAATAGAAGAATATATTTGTTTGTGTGTTTATATTTATAATAGTGAGTCAAGTGATCAATGATATTACACTGAATTTTTGGGATTCCAACAAAATTATGTAATTTGGACTTTTCACTATAATACTTAATTTTTGAAGATAGAAAAAATTTATATTACAAACTTATGGAATAAGATCAATTATAACACTACTTTTACATAAGGCAAATCAATTTCAGTTCAGATAACAACTGACAGTCTGCTGCACAAAAGTGGTGCATTATACTTCTATCTGTCCTATAGGAATAATGAAAGCGTTAGATATTGAAGTGCTCTAAAAGATAATTGAGATGAAGAAATAAGGAAATACATAATAAGATTAACACAACTTATCTGAATTTATCTCATTTTATGTAATGATCAAATTAAATCTAGGAAAAGACAAATAATGTTAAACATGATTATTATTTTGGAATTCTACTGTAGTAGTATAATCTTTAGCTTCAGTTTATATAAACTTCTAACATTCAAAAATTATTTTACTTATTAAGAACAAAAGTTACAATATTGTTAACAACAAAATATATTATAAAAATTTATTTCTAAAATGTTATTTACATCAGGGGCTCCCAACTTAGTTGCTAGCAAACGGTCATTAAACTTATTTGAGAGGTCAATAAATTAGTAAGATTGTGTATAGTCTAAATTTTTTATATTTAAAAATAATAAATAATAATAATAATTCACATTAAATTTTATTAAAGTAAAAAATTAAAATTATGTACATACAGTACAGGTAACACCTGTATAACACAGCACTTCTATAGCACGAATTCACTCTAACACGGTTCGAGAATTGGGTAAAACCCTCATACAACATGAAATGTAATAAAAACTATTAAAAGCGAACTTTATCTAATTTGAAAATAGGGAAATCCCCGTATAACAGTTCAATAAACGTGATAAAGCTTTTAAGTGCGAAAGATACCTCATCTGAATTTTTCATTCAAGCACGTACATACTATCAGATTTTCCTGCATAACTTTCATGAATTATTAGTACTTACGTACAGTATGTAAATTTTCTTTTCCCGCCTTCTGTCCGTACATGTGATCCATCTCAAAACTTGTTTCGGTGTTGCCAATCTCAACACTTCTGCTTTTGAAGTTGCCAGATGTTTTTCCCTTATTCCATACTTGCTTTATTCAGTCACCGGTTCTTAGGCATTGAACCACGCCTCCGACTGTTGGGACAATCCACACTTTTACAAGTATACTTTAAGACTTTAATTGTGTGTCATTTTTGGCTACGTAGATTAAAAATTTTCAGTTAATAGTGCTTAGTGATGATGAAGAAAACATTATTTAATTTATATTAATATGTATCACTTAAGAAAATTTTAATAAAGATATATATCTTATTTATGAAAATATAATAGCATGTTTTTTAATTTTTGAAACATAACTCCCCTTTTCGTACTAGTTCTTTGTTTCATATAAAACAGCAATTTTTTGGAACATAACTCCTGTGTTATACGGGGGTTACCTGTATATATGTTTGAGAGTAAAAAAAATTACAAATTCGTATTTGATTACTATGTTTCATTTTATTTGTAATTTATAATAATAGAAAAGGGTCAATAATTAAAAAAGGTTGGAAACCTCCAATTTATATCATCATATACCGGTAAGTTATACATTATGTAAATATAGTAATATAATATAATAAATTCAAATAACTATTATTACAAATATATTTTACCATTAATTTATCTTGAAATTCAGATATGTTAATAATTAAAAGTCAACACTATACATAATAACGTTTTGCATACAGTTATTTTTTTTCATTTTAAGTATATATGAACTTTGTCATTCTAAGTGGAATTACAAAAATATATTGAACAAATTGATAAAACTATATATTCTTTAAATACGTAACATTTATGCATTGATATGAAATATATATATAATATGAAACTGTATATTTTTTTTTTTATGAATTACAGCTTTATCTTATTAATAATAATCATATTAATACATACAATTATTAAAAACCTATTCTACAAGTTAATTCCATTTTGTATTTTTACTAATCTTCATTGCCATACTTTTCACATGCATAAAAACTTATTTAATTGCATATGGAAATCACTCCTACATTATGGTTGTTTCAAGATTATTAAAACATTAACAAGATATTTGCTAGAATATATAATGATTATTCCATTCAAAATTTCATATTTATTATTTGAATTTATATTGAATAAAAATATTCAAAATTCTTTAGGAACTTGATATTTTAAATATGAATATAAGATGTTTTAAATTTTCTTCATTAAACAATTTCAATTTTTTACTATTTATTCAATAATACAACATAATGTTCATAATCTATAAAAGTAGAATTTGATATACTGTACTTCTACTTATAAATTTTATATTCTTAACATGTCTCTAAAACTGGTTTATGTAATTCAAAAATACAATTACAGTACTGTATTTGACTGCCTATACACAAAATTATGATAATGAATAGCTAAAAGCATTTATTTCAATTTACATAATTAAAAAATTATGTACCCAGAACCTTGTAAGGTGCGATAATGCAAATGTCGACAAACAAATGTTTTCGAACCCCTTCTGGGCTCTGCTTCGGGTTCCAAATCGTTTCTAGATGGATGTTCGATTGCCGTTAAATATATTTTTATAACAATAATATATTTAATGGCAATCGAACATCCATCTAGAAATGATTTGGAACCCGAAGCAGAGCCCAGAAGGGGTTCGAAAATGTGTTTGTTTGTCGATATTTGCATTATCGCACTGTAAAAGGGTCTGGGTATTTAATTTTTTGAAGTAATTCCAGTGTGGTGAGTAGTGAGTTATTTACATAATTAAATACATAAGTTTTGAGATTTAATTCTTATACTTTATTTCAGAACAGCACAAACAACTATATGTAAGATGTATTTATTAAATATGGAAGCTCAGAATTAAGTTTTAATATGTGTATTTTATTTCATTACATTAATATATAAAAATAGCAATTTGTATTCTTATAAACTTTAAAAATGTAGCATATTAATAATTTTCTTTTGTATAGATTTTATTTAAAAGATCAAATACTAATTTATTAGATAAGAATATCTAAATACATTGTTTAATTCATCTCATCATCTGACAAAATCTTTTTTCAATAAATTTAAAGGCAAATAATTATTTTCTTCTCATTATTCTTAATAATACAAATTTAGTATTTAAAATTCAAAAAATACAAATACTGTGATTCTAATCAATTAAATATTTGAAAAACAAAAACAAGGCTTTAAAATAAACTGGGTTAGGTTGTCTCTATGAACAAAATATTCAATATTCTAGAATGTTAAACTCTTTAAATATAATTTATACAAAATGTTAGCGCACAAAAGATTCATAACATAAGCATTAAAAAAAACTATTGTATTAACACAACATTAATCCTTTACTACATTAACTTTGTATTTTAAGTTAAAAGAAGCTTTAAATATTGAATTCACATTCATTGTAAGTTTGATAATAAATCTACAAAAATGCCAAGAAGTTAAAAAATTTTGATATAAGCTCACAAAATAGTCATCTGCAATTATTAGTGTATAATAGGAATTAAAATTTAGTATTGTAACAGATTTTCAAAATATTTTATAAATATATTTAGAGACAAAAAAAATTCAAATATGTAAATTCTGATTTAAACATAATTTACAAACTAATAATTCTTTAGAAAATGTAATCTTTTATTCATATTCTAAATAATAATTTTTATATTTACAATGATTACTTTAAACATATATCTTTATAAATTTATTCACAATAATAATATTTAACAATAAATATACTTTTACAATTTTTTCTATTCAATTTTCATTTAAATGTACAGTACATATATGTTTTGATCTGGAAAAGTCACATAAATTACACGCTATTCTCGGCTTCTTGTTCTTTCTTTATATTTTCCAACTGCTCTTTCTTCTCTTTCTCCACCATCTTCAGCACACCCTCCGGAATCCTTCCCTCATCCAATTCTCTACACCACTGTCTATACTGAAACAACAGAAAAATAATTATCCGAGCCTGGCGCAAACAGGTGACACGACAGAAAACCACGATACCATTTCCAATTCCTTCCTCAGTAACAGAACCGCCCTCTCCCTGTTGGCCACCAGTTCCTCCAGATACTGATAACGGAGCTTTTTCCGAGCCCTGCACTCCCTGGCGCTCCGACGGCTTCTCTCCGGCTTCGCCTTCATGTCGACCTTTGCCGATTTTCTCCCCGGCTTTCGTCCTTTCCTTCCGTTACCCTTGCGGTCCTCTCGGTCGGGACTCTCCTGAAACGACACGCAAGACCAGTGTTTATTTTTCCACCGCCGATTCATTTATGACAAAATCAGACACCGTCAACTCCGAAGAAAACCCGAACACGGATTCATTTGACATCACCTCCATTACTACTTATTCAAATCACTATTTTGTTTTTTTACCCCCAAAATTATACCACTATAAAATTTTACGGATAAAAATAGCAAAGACATCGCGATATTTAAATTGCCCAAACTTACAAACGGCGAAAATTGGCCTCACAATATCGTTTTATCGCTCTTTAAGTACGTACGTGGTACCAACGCAGATGCACGGAAACACGTAGTTCGATCGCTTATTAAACCGGGTACACGTCCCGACAATATACGTTTCGTGCGCGTTTTTGCCCGTGTGTGTGGCTGATGGCAGACAGACTTGGGTCGGGCCACACATTTCGGCGGGGTTCGGCACGAAATAAGTCGAGAAAGTTGAAAATAAATGGGCGTAAGGAGTACGTACCCTTAACCAAGCCGTCCGATCGAATCCTCACCCGCTAAGAACACGGATCGTCTACTACGCATTTCGGTCGGTCCCGTAGGACGCTTCGTTGAGCGTTCTCATTGGTTATCCTAGTTTCGACGCACATTCCGGCTCGGTCAGAGTTGCGGTTTTTTATTCTTCTTTTTTATCGATCTTTACCGTTCGAAATATCTCATTCGTCGAAAAACCTTTACGGAATTCGAATCCTTCAATGGCCGCTCGTTTGTCGTAATTACCAATCTGGTACGATGGCTATAATACACGTTATACGACTTTTTAAACATAAAAACGAGTTATCGTTTTAAATTCGATTCAAATCTTTCATTTTCTTGTTTGTATGACACAGTTTTTTTATATAAAAAAACTAAAACATAACGGCAATATTTTATAAAAGCTTAACAAGTTTGAAAAAATTAAATCATCGTTGTAGTGGAAATAACGTCGTCACAAAAATTTATAAGAAATTTTAATAAAATAGTAATCAATTGACTAAATACTCGACACACTATTATAAAATATGAATTAACACGAGATCAATGGCACGCTTTATTACTTAAATAGAAAAAAAAATCGTATTGATGAGATAAATTGTGTAAGTTTACATATTTCTTAAACAAAGGAATAATATTTTAATTTTAACTTATTCTAAAAGGATCCAGGAGTAGAGGAATGGGATACCATTGGCAACTTGAATAACATTATTGATGAATACCATTTTTATAATTTGTAAAAACTGATACTGATACTTAGTTTAGGTTCATAAAAGTATTTAAGTAAATGTTAAGAGTGCAACTGCTTTGACATCAGTGTAGTTCCATTTGTGCTGCTTGTTTTGGGATGCTTCTGAACCACATTTTCAGAGAATGATGTTTACATCATCATCCATTGAAAAAATAATTTTGGAGAAAATTTTTGCCAGGAACATATACAAGAACTTCATATCAGTCATCATTTATACTCTAAATCAGCTCAACATAATAAAGAAAAAGTTTTTTTTAATTGAATATTTAACAACATTCACTCGTGCTTGGTAGATCATCATTACAAAATGATTGTTCATTTTCTTCTTTGGAGAAAGTTGTTTAGCTCAATGACATCATCAGATTTGTCCTTAAACTGTTTTAGAAGATAAATTATTAGCCTGGACATAAGTATAAACTTAAAAAAAATTCACAAATGAACTTTTCACTGGACAAACTGTATAAGTGTCCTGTTTTGTTGTCCTTTTTTTAATGTTTTATATATATTTTCAATGTAACTGCAAGTAAATTTTCAATATATAATTTTTGTATTTAAAACTATATATATTTGTTTGAGATTTGTTTTAATATTTAATGAATTAATAATTCCAGAAAAATTTCTTTGAATAATATGCTTAATCATTAAACTTTCAAGATTATTTTTCAAATATATTGATATTACTTTTTAACATGTTTAAAATTTTCAAATTTTAAATATTTAGATAAGATAATTATTTAATCTTCAGCATTTTACCTTTTGTTTGTTAATTTTTATTCATATGCCCATTTTAAGTCAGTCAGTTTGATTTTGATTTATGCTAATTCACAACAACATTAATTTTCAAATTTTCCCCAAAAATTTCTCAAAAAAAAATTTTTTTTAATGTAGAATATTTTTTTAATGCTAAATGCAAATATTTATGTAAAAGAATTAGCAAATTTGGTAGAATATTTAGATGCACAAAGAAAAGAGGAGACAATGATGAGCTAGTGTGTGATGTAAAGAAAATATTGTGCCCTTAAACAATTTCTTGTTAATGCCAAACTCATTGATTGAAGAGTGTTGTGAAATGGACTCTTATTAGGAATGAAATGACTTCTTTGTAAGATGGAGTTTAAATGAAGCCTTAGTACCTTATTATGAAATTCTCGAGGAGAGGAAAAGGCATGGCAAACGGCTTTTGACAAGCAATTATTTATTGTGACATGGTCACAACGCTGGGCTGCAATTTTTAATCATATTCTTAATTTATTCAATTTAAAATATTCTCCATCTCAAATTTATTCAATTTATATTCTCCATCTCAAATTTGTAGCGTCTTGCTCCTGTACATCATACTTTCTGATAACAACAAAATCATGCTGGTCATTTTTGAATTGAATTCACATGACTTCCGGTCTAGACTGAAAGTTCATATATAGTAAACCAGGGCCTCCTACCCCTAAGCTTATCATATCTTCATCTATCTAACACCATTCTTGAAACTAATGAAGGACAAACAGATGGATGGACAACAGGGGAAATTTATAGATCTACAATTTTTTCAAATTGCAGCTCAATAAATATTTTACAAAAGTGAACAAACTCAACCATCACTGATAGATGACCCTGAAACAGGAGCTGAATCTACATCCAATGGCACTGCTGTATGAGATCAATATAGTGGCAGTATAAAAATTGAATCATTGATTTTGGTTATAAATAAATAAGTTATGATTTCTGTATTATTATTATTTTGTATTAGTAAAAATTTTGATACTAAACATGTTTTTATTAATTATGTGTATATGTATTGTACATACTGTATTTATTCAATTATAAGCTGACACTGATTGTAAGCAAACCCAAGAAAATAAAAAATAAAACTTTATTAATCAAGTGTAAAGAATAAATTTTATACCATTTAATTGTTCAGTTCCTGTCATCAGATGACTCAAGATTCATCATTGCTATCTTTGTACAGAGCATCATCTTCGGTGCCTTCAAGTGAATTCGAGATTGAAAACTTTTTGAATGTACCAATGACGACTTCTCTAGAAATACTTTTCCACATGTACAGTACATGGGAACTTCTGGTGATATTTTTCCAAACTTTCAACTATATCAGTAAAGAGTATTGCCTACTTTACCAACCTTATTAATGATACTGATTCTAAGCAGAGTGACATTTTTTGAACCATAAAAAAAATTAAAAAAGGGTTGGCTTGCAATCAGGTAGATATGGTACATCATATATATTAATTTGTGGATGCTCAAATACATTCCTATTTATTCCATAATAAAAAATGATTTTTTGTTGTTTAAGCACCATAAAATGCAATTAGTTGAAACTAAATAAAAATAAAAAAACAAGGATAAAAGGATGCCTAGTGGTCGATTAATTGCACTTTATAGTGCTTAAACAACAAAAAGTATAGTGACACAGTTTCCAATTGGCAAAAGAAAGAAAAAAAAAAAAAGATTTATTTTGTGCTTATTTTGTTTATACTGCCTCCTTCAGAAATTCATCATCTGCTACATAAAATTAGGATAGCCTGTATTTTTATGTTTAAATTATAAAAATACTATTGTTACAATTTAGAATGAATTATAAATGAGAACATGCAGACTACATGACAACAAAAAAGCAAAACAGAGAAATAATTTTCAGTTTTAAATTGAGTCCAAAATGACAAAATGAATCCTTTTACACACACTCATTTCATCATAAATCCAATTTAAGACACTCCTAAAAAATGAAGTCTAAAGCTAAGTTGTCATATGAACCACTACAAACACTCAAACACTAACCAAAATGAGATGATGCTTGCACTGTATTATATAGCACAAACTGAATTAGAAAATAATTGGTTGAACACGTGTTGTGAAAAGTTTATTGGTCAAATTAACCAAAATTTGGCAAAAGTTGAGATGCCTTCAACTGGTCAAACAGATGCCAAAAGTGGATCAACTGGCAGTTCATATATACTTTGTAATGGTTCATACACCAATGTGAACCTAGCTTTAGATATCCATATTAGATGGAAAGTTGTAATAAAGAATTTTATTGATAAATACTCAGAAGTGGATGGAAGTAATTTGAAAAACAACTCTGCAATAGTATTAAATACGATTAGATTTACTAACTAGGGTTTCTCTAATGGGATCCTGGGATCCAGCTGTTTATTAACCCGGAATATCCTGCAAATTTCTTAAAAGTTCACTTTTTTTCTTATTTTGTGTTAAGGTTGAGGAAATTTTGCAAATAGAAAGTATAATTAACTCATAAATAAACTGTCAGAATGCATTTGTATTTATTCATTTTAAGCCTGCTTATTAGTTTTTTAAATTTTTGCTTATTATGGAATGTCACAGATTGTTAATAATCAATACATAGTTTGTTTGTGACAGAACTCTAAAAATTCTTTACTTGTCAGAATCTGTAATATCTTGAATAATTGTGCTGATGCTACTTAATTTTTAATCATCTCCAGTAACTTCGATAACTGCATTATGCCAGGTTGTGCAAATTGGGCAAGGATACAAATGAGTATGAAATTTTTCTTCATAAACCTGATTATTAAATCCAAACAAACTGACAAATTATTGGGCTATAAGCTTGATGCTGCTATTAAAGCAGCTGAGGTAGACAAATCAAGAATACTAGACAGCAAAAGAAGATCCAACACATCTCAAAATCTTTGAGGCTACAGGTGAAAAAACACACATCTGTCTTCTCTTAAATGCATTAAAGACAATTCCACCCACATCAATTGAATGGGAAAGGACATTCTTAGTAGCAGGACTTTTCATTACTAAAACAAGAAGCAGATTGAGTGATCTGAGTATTGAATGACCATCTTTGCTTTTTAAAATCTTATTATAAAAATTTACAATAATATTTGTATTAAGTTTTATTTAAAACATGAAAATTACTTTCTAAGTTAGAAGTTTGATCAAAGTTCATTTTTTCTTTAAATTTTCAACTAATTCAAAGGGATTTTTGTTTGTTGTAAGCAGTTTGCAACTTTAATGAATTTTTTCTATTTGTGAACACTTCTACATAATTCAAAGGTAATTTTTAATACATATTTTACACAGCATTATTATTATTATTATTTTGGAGGTTGCAAGACATAATTAATTTTCAATTTTTAAGTAATTTAATACATCATTTGATTTCAAGATTTATTTTATATCTTAAATATAATTAACTATATCCCTGGATTTCCCAGGATCCCTGGAAACATCACTTTTTTCTCAAAATCCTGGGACAAGCAAAGGACCAGGAATGAGAAACCCTATTACTAATTAATAAACAGGCTAATGTATTTCAAGAGATTATGAATTACATTTTTATTTTTCTTGATTATGAACTGATAACATTTGTAATTTAAAAATCAAACTGCTAAATTCAGGAAACCAAAAGTTTTCAGCCACTCTATAATCCTCCCCAGTTCTTACAACAAATACAAATAAATGTAATACATAAACAGTTTGGAATTTTAAATTACAATATGATGCTAAGTTTCACATATATGTTTTCATGGTAACATTTGTATTTAAATGTATTGTAACAAACTAAAAAATAACTAAGAAGTAACAATTAATGCTTCTCAATAATAAAGAAAAAATAGTTTTATGGAATCAGTTTAAGTACAAATGATTATGTCAAATAAAATGTAAAACCCAATGAGCAATTATTTACTGTGGCATGTCAAAAGCTAAACTGCAATTTTTTGTCACAATGCTCTCGATTTTAGTAGTGTCCTGTCTCCATATAGCATACTTTTCCTGTTAACAATACTGTCGTGCCAATAATCTAACTCCATTCTGGAGAAAATTTTTGAATTGAAATAACATGACTTACAGTCCAAACCAGAAGTTTGTATATAGTTAATTGAATCACCTGCCCTAAGCTTTCCATATCTGGTCTTGACTTTCATCTCTCTAACTCTGTTCTTGAGATTAAGAAAGAACAGACAGTAGACATTAGTGGGAATTTATAGATATGTAATTTGAAAAATGCAGCCTAAAATAACTGCTTGATAGATTAGAGGAGTCAAAAGTATTTACAGATTGAAAAACTTTTTGATATCGTTCATCACGACATTAAATCCCCAACTCTGAAACTGAGACAAAAAGTCTTGAAAGTTTTATTCGTACATATTTTGAGCTACACTAAACCTATCAAGCATTTTATTAGAACCCACTTTATATTTAAATATATCAAATGTTCAGATCCCACAGATCCATTTTCAGAAAAATATTTGCAACAATAAATTAGTAATTTTTGTCAGCATAACAAAATATGACAATTTCAACAATGTTTTGTATATTCTTAATTGTTAACAACTGGGGGACTTGGTAAAAAAATGGCATATTACACATTAGAAAGTTTTTTGAGGAAAATGAGGATTTGTGTTTCAATTCAACAGCACTTTAATATGCAATGTTTTATTAATATGTCTGTACAACCCATATGGAGCCATGAAAGTTTCTTAGAAAATACATTGATGATGCACAAATTCAAATTTATTAACAACTTCTTTTTAGTAGTTTTGCAAAATACATTGTTTTTCCACCAAATCCCTCAAATTCACAGTGGTCCTAGTTTGTAAATTGTTTTTATGCATGTTTGTTTATTTTAGTTGCACTGGTTCTCTTGAACAAGCAACTACCTGTTAGCAAAACTTGTGGACAAGCAACTGCTGATTAGTTAGATTTGTTAGGCTGGTAGGAAGGTTTTGGGCTATAGTAAAGTGTTTTGAAATTTGAAATAAATAAAAAAAAATATATATTTCAAAAGGTAAATTTCTTAACAAATGTAAGAAAATAATTTATGTATTTTGTAACATATCTATGATATGATAATATAATGATAATATTTGCTATCACTGTATGACATTTTAACCAAAATTTTATAAATATTTATATACAGGGAGTGCAAAAGTAGGTATACAGTTTTTATTATTAAAAAAAAAAATGCTAGGAAAACATTGAAAACAAAAATTCATTCCTATACTTAAATCACAGATGAGAAATGCAAAATAATAAAATAAATAACAAACAATTGATATTCCCATACTTCACACTCTATTGTATGAATTAAAAAAAAAAAGAATTATAATCTTTCCCATCAAATCTCAATCATCTAGCTTCATATAAAACAATAATATACAAGAATCAAAATAACACTAACTATACTGTAGTTAGCAGGGGCCAACCTAGCATTTATGCCTCTGTGGGCAAGATAGTTATTTGCCACTTATTTTAAATATAGGCACAGTGTAATTTTAATTGAAAGATCTGATGCTCAGACCTTACACATTTAATTACTTAACTATTTTTAAAAAGTAAAATAATCAATTATTTGAAATTAAGAATGTTTATTATTATTTTTATTTTCTTTGGCCAATTTTGCTGCCCCTAACAATCTGCCTCCCTGGGCAGCCACCCACCTTGTCTACCTCTGTATCAGCCTCTGGTAGTTAGCATTATTTTGGTTTTATTTGGAACATGAGTGTGGTATAATGTACAATGTTTATTTATTTTATACTATATTTTGCTTACTGTTTTGGTTTCTGTTGTGAAGATTCCTGTACAAAACACTAGTAAAAGAAAAAAAAACAGCTAATTAAAAAAACCAAGGATATAATTCTTAAGAGTAACATTTTCAAGTCTTTATTTTGACTAGTTTCAGATCTGCTCTTTCAATAAGAATGCAGAATAGATGTGATGTTCCATGTTCCTATATAGTAAAAGTTTTCTTGTTCCATAAGAAGTTAGACTATGTTAGACCCCAGCTTTGTCTTCTATTCCATGAGCTTCTTTATCACTTCTCAATAGAATGCATAACAGAAGACATGCATTTCATTACCAGTTGATATGTATTTTTGGTGTACCTCTGGAACAATGTACGTAGGAAGCAACCAGTGATATTTAATAGTTGCAGTAATATTTTAATGCAACCACCACCAGTCAATAGTTAGTATTAAGATTCTTGTATATTATTGTTTTAAATGGAGTTAGATCATTTTAATTATGATTTTCTTTTTTTAATTTAACATCTATTGTAATTATTTATAATGCCACTTGAAAATTTGAAATGGGAACGGTACGGGAATACCATCCGAACACTCTCAAAAACAGAAACCATTAATTACAAACACTTCACACTACTTATACTTATTCCAGCACATAAAATATAATGAACACACAAATGTTTTAGCTACTTTAACGGAAGCTGGATAAAAGCTGTTTTGTATGTCGAACAAGATACAAAGTTTTTAAATACAGTACCTAGTATCTTGTTTGATGTACAAAATAGCGCTCTCATCTGACGAAGGTTCCTTAAGGTGGCCAAAAATGTCTGTGCGTTCATTAAATTTTATGTGCCGGAATAAGTATAAGTGGTGTGAAGTGTTTTTAATAGGAATACTTCTCAGACTTACTTTCTATGTGGGCAAAATACCTACACAAATTAACAACAACAAAGAACTCTCTGCCAAACATTTGCATTTCTCAGATTCATAACCGTGCACCTATCTTTTGCACTCCTGTATATTATACATCCGTGTTCATTTGTGGTATATTTAGGAACCATTTTTAAAAATCTAAAATTCATGCTCAACAATTAATTAAATTAAAAATTCCATTATATTATTTGCATAGTTTGAAAATTTCTCAAAATTAACTCATTTTTGACGGATTATTATTATTTATAGAAGTTCTAAACTGTTAGCATTATGAAGGTAGTAATTGTAATTGTTTACTGAACATAGATTTAGTAATCATGTTAGTCAATAATGTTTTTAAATTATTTAAAAATAAAAAAAAACAAAGTAAAACCTTCCATTTTTTGCTGACGCATCTCGAGCGTGTAGCAGAGATGAAATAAAATACCAAAGCACTAATTAAGCACGAATAGAACGTACCTTATCTCTTCCTTCGTATAGCTTATAATGTATATCTTCTGTCTGCATTATATATTTAAAGTAAAGAAAGGAAATTTCGACAAACTTTCCTCAGCAACATCATCCAATAACAACGTGTCAATGTTTACTTCTTCATGGAAGCCATTGACGATGACGCAATCGACGATTAGTCAATTTCAATGACGTCAATTTCAATAATAAAAATTAATTTAAACATTTTTATAAGTAATATTATTTTATTTTTAAATGTAATTTAAATTATTTTACATTCAGACTAGAACAATTGAGTAAAGTAGTCATTATTAATTAATTAGCTAGTGCCGTAAAATGTACGTATAAATTCATTTTAATATTTTAATGTACATTTAATATATTTTTAAATATATTAAAAGTAATTATGTAAGGTTTTTAATCGATTTCCTATAATTGTACACGTCACAATTCCGAGTCAGTCTAGAATATGGCAATGGTGATGTCGGTTGCTTGACGTCGTCGATTTTTATTTCTGTAAATATTGGTTTATGAAAGTGAATGAGATGGATGTATTGTATCGTAAGACGAAATCTTTAATAGATGAATTAAATCGAACCTTTGTTCGGCTAGAAAGATGCAGTCCAGATGAATGTAAATCTATAGAAGAAGAAATACAAATCAGGATAGATAGGATAACCAGCAATAACGAACAGTTGGAATTGCTAACTAATAAAGAACCACCGAGTAGAAAACAGAATGCTAAATTGCGTGTAGATCAACTGAAATACGATTGTCAGCACTATCAAGCAGCATTGAGGAATTTCCAATTGAAACGCCTGAATGTTGAACAGCAGCAACGAGATCGAGAAGAATTATTATCGAGAAGATTCACCCCAAATGATCAGGCTACTTCCATCATGATCGATCATGCCTTACAGCATAACAATTCGCTCAATAATGCTCACCGAGGTGTCGACGAATTGATTATGAGCGGAAGTAATGTCTTGAATAATCTACGAGATCAGAGGGGATCTTTAAAGGGTATACATAAGAAGATCTTGGACATTGCGAATACTCTCGGTATGTCGAATACGGTGATGAGATTGATCGAGAAACGTACTTATCAAGATAAATTTATTTTATTCGGCGGAATGTTTCTGACTTGTGTCGTTATGTTCCTGGTTGTAAAGTATCTGACATGATAAATTTAAAATATTTGAGCGTCGGTAAAAATATTACTTGTATCGATCCGACGAGATACAAACGGCTATAATAATTGTACGGCTCGCGACACTAATAATCCATTTCTCTGTATCTGCTAAAAAGCATAGATATATAAAAACTTGCAAATTCGACAGAAAAAGAACAAATCTGTAATGATCAAATTCTTATTATAGCAGTTTGCATCTTATTATATCAATACGAGTGGTTTATTTACTGGTGGTATGTTTATATTTGATGCTATTATTGATCACATATTCAGCTATTTGTCTTACAATATGCAATGGCTGTCACAAAACTATCTTTCGTTTCTTTTTATTTTATCAGGTATGTATATCTGAAAATTATATTTTTGAATGGTAATTAAAAAATATACATTTGAAAGTTATTTACATTTCCATTTTTATAATTCAGAATTGAAGTACTGAATATAATAATAATAGTTAGGATGATGATGTACTGTTATATTGATAGAATTTATTATAAATCTTGTATATTACACAATTTAAAAAAAAAATACCTTATGATCTTATAACTTTTTGTTGAAGACAAGTCATTTTCACATTTAAATTTATATCAAACTCGAATCTAAATGTTCTAAATTAAAAATTTATAACTGACGACACATAAAGCATTATTAAAATAAATTAAAAGGATTTGTTTGAAACAATATATTCTATATCTTATATTGACTGACGAATGCTAAAGTACTTGAAGAAAAACTTTTTAATATTTTGTCTATTTTGAAATTAAGAATAAATGTTCAAAATAAAATCCAGAATTGTTTATACTGTTTTAAGTAAGAAATTATAATTTTTTCTAATGCAAGATATGCTTAAAGAATTCACATACCAGAGGTAGCTGGTGATAATTCCTAAAAAAAAAAAACAAATACTGTATTTACAAGAAGTGTATTTTAAAGAATTTAGCACATTGAAAAATTTATCAATGAAAATATATTGCTCACAAATGTTACCGAAAAGTTCATTAAAATTTAAAAACTCTATACTATGATATTTTTATGTGAATATTTGAAAACTGTAAAGTTTATACTTTGTTAGTTGTAAAAGAAAAGTTTATCAGAAAATATTTCTTTTTATTATTAATATTTGATCTAAAGCAACATTAATGATATTGATATATATACATATTAATATATATATAATTTTGTATATTAAAAATCAATAAATGTTCAAAAAATTTAAAATTATTTAAAGATTAAATATTTCTTGCTTGTATATTTTTAAAACTAAAAGTTTGATATGTTTAAAGTTTTGTATTGTCGTCTCAGTATTAATTTGACAAAAAATTATTATAAAATAATCATTTATGAATAAAATTAAGAATAACTTTATAAATTTGGTGATAATATAAAAATATAATTATATGATAGAAATTTGTTTATAATTTAAACAAGCAGAAAATTCACTTATGTTGGATGATATAAATTATCAGAGTTGATTATGTTTTTGCTGAATCTATGAAGTATACATTATTTTTCTTGACAACTACTTTTTTAAATTATAGTTGTCATTGATTGAAAAATAGTACTTTGTACCCTTTGACTAGTACCTTTGAGATTTGTCAAGTAAACAAATATTGGATTTATCATATAGAAAAAATCATGGAAGTGTAAAATTAATCACTTTGAATTGTCTTTTTGGTTAATGTTACATTAACCAAAAAGACAATTCAAAGTGATTAATTAGTTGGTCATCTTGGTTACCTTAGGTTGCCAAGATGGTGGCTCGTCTCTAATTCCAGCAAGGAAACAGTGGAATGCACGTTCTAACCTAACCTAACCTATTCTAATAATTTGATTGCTAATAATTATGGTATTTTATTTGAATAAGTTAGGTTAGAACATGCGTCCCACTGTTTCCTTGCTGGAATTAGAGACGAGCCACCATCTTGGCTACCTAAGGTAACATTAACTGTCTTTTTTTTTTTTTTTTTGATGCATTTTGAGTCTGAACTCTTCAGCAGTTGACAATTCTTAAAAAGGTTCTGAGTAAACTCTGTGACTTAAAATCTTATAAAAAGGTCCTGTTTTCCTTGTGACTTTACTCAGGACTAAGTCTAATATTTGTTAGTTTGAAAAAATTTAAGTACAGTCATTCCAATCAAATTGCTTTAAGTGAATGAGAGTGAATAACTCATATTTTGATCTATTAAAAATTTTATTGGAATTATTGTTTTTTTACCTATATGTTACAAACAATATTACATATGTCAGTTTGCATTTCTGATGCAAGGTATAAGATTAATTTATAAAGTAAAAATAAAAAATAATAATAGTAATAATCTGAACAAATTGGATATAAACATCTCAGCCCAGTGGTTGTATAAAAGCTAAATGATCTATTTTGTATAACAAATTGGGAGTGAAAGAGATTCCATTCCAATTTGATATTTATTTAGATAACATTAAAAATGCAATTATAAATTTTAATAAACTGATTATCAAATTATCAATAATAATTCTTCAAATAAATTCTTATTTAGTAACCCAAATTCAACACACATTCAATGTCGAAGTGGTGCATAATATGGTGTCAGTTTTTTACAATAAGAGTAATGACAAATAGATTAATATCTTTGGATTTTTCAAATACAAAAATTACAACAGTAGTTTTGTCATATTATTGTATTAATGTAGTGGCAAACTATGTGTCATTAGTTGTCATTTACTATTGAAAATTATAGGATAAACTTGATCATAGTGTTTGTTTAAGCTGTTACATTGGATTCAATGATGAGGACAGTCCTACAGTCCTACTTAAGAGGGAAATCCTGGTAGTCTTGTAGAATCGAAAGGTTCTATGAGACTACTTAAAGGTAGATTTTACCAAGATACAAGTAGTAATTGTTTTATTTATAAATGGCTGAACCTTCCACCAGATGCATTATGGCCATTAGTTTATGTTTCAGAAGTTATTAATCATAAGATAAAGTGACCATCCAGCCCCAATTTTCAGACAGAATCCTAGAACCACAATTAATGTCCTGGATTTTGCCAACATTTTAAAATTTTATTTTAAATTAATCCACCATTTTTCAAGAGCAGTGTCAAATGTACTGTAAAATGTCCATATTGAGACAGATTTCAAATTTGAAGTTACATTTTAAAAAATGTAACTTCAAACTCATTGAGCATTCCAGCATTTTGAATTTCGTCATTATGTTCTCAACTAAGTTGATACTCTCTGGGCTACGATTGTTTCCCAGGAAGTTTTGAACCACACACTTAAAGGCAGTCCAGGCTTCTCACTCCCCGGCATTCATTGAAGGAAGGAAATCATCTAGCATTACTTTCCGAATATCGGGACCAGTGAACATGCCCTCTTTCAACTTAGAATCTGACAGGTTGGGGAACTTGTAACATAGATATTTGAAACAGTTGCCACACTTATCTAATGCCTTGACAAACTGGTTCATTATGCCCAGTTTGATGAGCAGAGATGGTAAGAGTATTCTGTCTCTTTCCACTAGAGGGTCACAATATTTTTGTCCCCTGGAACCAATTCTAACCTTCGGGGCCACTGTTTTTGCTCCCAATATTTGTCATGACCCCAACTGTCCAATTCATAGATGAAACAGAGGAACTTAGTATATCCTGATTGCTGTCCTAGAAGCATACCCAACATTTTCAAATCACCATACACCATCCAATTGTGATCCTTATAATGAATGGTAGTAAGAAGCATTTTAATAAAATACTAAAAAAGATTATTCTCAGTTTTAAAACAAGTAAAAACTACTTTGACTTAATCTAACTTCGAGGAACAATACGAGTTTAAATGGACAAATCAATGTTACCATTGTGCAGCAGAACTGCCTTCGGGCTTTTTTTAGATAGTCAATAAACAGTCTGCAGTCAGCTGGTGCATACGGAATGTTGAACTGACCCATCAAAACCCTATACATCAATGCAGTACACTAACAAGTCCTTTTGAGCAAAATATTGTGTGAATATCAAGTCATTTTTTCTGTAAAATGTAATGGACATACCAGCTGCTAACAAATGTCTTTCATGAAGTCTTGACCCTAAGAGCTCTGCTTTATCCTTTCAGTCCCAGATCACAGACTAAATCATTTAGATCTGGCTGAGTGAACAGAAGAGGACCCTCATCTGTGACTACTTCAAATTCAGTATCTTCCGTCTCCTGCATGGTATCTGTTTCATCACTGTCGTCCATATTTAATGTCTGCAGAGGCTGTCATATAGGTATATCTGGGCCATGTGAAACAGGATGAATCGCTGAGCGAATGTTGTTCAGATACTCAATACTCTTCTTGTTTTTCTTGTTGAAACCTGTACCCTTACAAGAGCAGAGGTAGCAGTTGTCGGTATGATTCTGTTGCTCTCGCCAGACCTTAGGGATGCCAAATTGTAATGACTTCTTTTTTCCTGTTGCTCATTGTCGTAGATCTTCTATACACACAACACACGACCTGTGGAGCCCATGCTTTGTTGATGTCACCTAGTTTCATTCCAAAATAGGCATGATAGACCTTTTTCACGAAGGCAGTAATGTTTCTTCGGTCTTATTTCACCATAAGTTTACCACAAATATAACAAAAACAATTAGGAGAGTTTACACAGCCTTAGGTAGATATTGCACACCAACACGTACTTCCTTGCACAAACACAACATAGTGATGGACAGGCAGTGCCATTTGCAGCGTGACAGTTTGCTGTGTGCCGCTAGGGGTACAAGTGTTGAACAGTTGAAAGCAATGTGCTGCTACAGAACTTCATATGGTGTTTTCGTGTGTATTATCATTATTGCAAAATATGTGATTTGTGCAAAAACTGTGGAGGATACGATGTTTTGAGTACCATTTTCAAATTCATGAGGTCAAAATACATAAAGAACGCCTACATTTTCGAAAAAAGTTTTTGTGACCTTGCAATTTGTCGCATTGTGTAATAATTCTACCAGAAACTCTTATTATACAATGAAAACTATATAAAAAGATATACAATTATAGTCATTGATCAGTCTTTAAAGGTTTAAATTTTTTGTTTTTGGATTTTCATTTCAGAAAATTGATCAATAATATCTTTTTCTATAGCAAGCATTGCTAAAGACCTTAGCTTTTCCTGTCTTATTGAATTTCTTAAATAAGTTTTAACTTGTATTAAAACAGAAAGATTTCTCTCCTGTTGCATTACTTAAGGCATAATTAAGTAAATTCTTAATATTTCAGTATTAGGAAAAGAAGATGCAATGTTTTTTTTTATGAACTGGTACATATTGTACTGTATTATTAAAAATTTATTTTAAAAATATTTCTTTATTTTTCCAATTTATTATTTATTTATTTATTTTTATTTTTTCTGTACTTAAGCTGGGCCCCTTCAAATTACACATTTGTCTTATTTGTGTATTGGCTCATCTGACACTGAGCCTACTATTTGGTTTCATAAATATAAACAAATTTTCATATAAAAAGCAATAGAATGCTAATTACAAAATACCACAGACAACGTCACTATAGTGTTTTTATCTTCTGCATGATATGAAGATCTTGCTTTGTCTAAACGACTGAACGAGATCCACAAACTAAGTAACCTAGTGAATTCTAAGATTCTTAGATAAGTTACTAAGATAGCAGTCTAGAATATTACCTGATTCATCAATAGTGTGAGCTGTATTCAAAATAGATGGACAAAATCTCTTCTTGAGCAATTTACAGACAAAAATGATTTTTTTGGAGGATTGGAAACATTGAATATAGTTGGAAGTGTATTTGATTTCGACTTTCTTTTGTACCTGTTCTTTGTTGTTCAAAGTGTATCTATTGTAAATTCAGCAGAATATGGAAGCATTCAATAACAAACATGCCTATTCTTTATATTGCCTGTGACATCATCTCGTACATCACAGAATAATTGGTTGGTGTCTACTTGTCTCTGCAACAATTAATAAACCACTTTTTATGTCTTTTTAGATCCATAGAAATCAAACACAAATATCATTCTTAGATGACTAATTTGTGCAGTTTGAACCACCAACCACCAATTCTAATATTTCTAAAAAAAAAGACTTCAAAATTTCTATGCTTGACACACGCAGCTACTAAATGTAAGGTTCCAGATGAGGTCCAAACCCCCCACTAAAATTTTATTTTAAAGCTTTCCACTAGGAAAAGGAACTTTGTAAGATAAACACAATGTGAAGAAAAAGAAATAATAGATGTAAGTGTCAGATGACCTGAGTTCATGTGTTGAACTGGGAAGATAAACTTTGGCTTGGGTGCTCATGAATAGGACAAAATTACAGCAAACTCGTAGTGCTATAAAATATTTTGATCCATAAATAATTATTGCAAGATGCTTAATAAAAATTTTTGACAGGAGAGAAAACAAAACTTTTAGAAATACAATCAAAAGTTCCAAGATTTGTTTAATTAAACATCCTGTTGTGGTGTTTTATAAGAGTGTGGCAGTACGGCCCGCGAATGAAACGTACAGAAAAGGAGACTGCAACGATTACAATAATAAACAATGTTCCTTTATTCCACTTAGAACAAATAAGATTCTTGTTGTTAAGGAATCCCAACTGATTTACAATCGGTTCCTCGTAAACGCGTGACTAACCTAACTTAAATCTAGCTTAAATCTAACTTAATATTAAGGAAAAATAAGAAAGATAGGACAGCAGAAAGGTAGAAGAAATGAAGGGACGATTCACCCGGGGTTTTCTCTTTTTCGGCGGATACGTATTGATACTTTGTGTAGAACCTGGATCCAACAATAGTGGCTTTCTTCACTATCCTTTCTTCTCTCAATTATCGGGGTTCTCCAATATGCCAGTCTCTATATTTCGGCTCTTCACTCGACTATCGCACTTCTTTCCTCTCTCGGAAATCATGATCAAGCCTCGCTCTTGCTGTCCGTCTCTCTTCCTATCTAATCGAAAAGTGACCCCTCTCTTAGCCACTTTTTCCCCAGGCCACACTACCTGCTATTGTCCCTACCAATTCTCAGAACTGCTAATCCAGCCCCACGGCGATAACGGTCATGGAAAGTTTAAGAAAGAATAGACAAAGGAAGGAGGAAATAGCAAAAATAAGATAGGATTACAACTATATACAATAAAATATATATATATACAATATGGCCGACGGTCACACTGTCATCCAAGATCGAGATGTCAGGTTAACATCGAGATTTGACCTTTTTTGTGCCCTGATCAGGTCTAGTTCTACCTAGAGACAAAAAAGGAACCAATCGGGGAAGAAAGAGAGGATCAGGACCAAATAAATTGTTCTGTCCATTGATAAATTCTACATAAACTCGCATCTCAAGGTCATAGCATGCTTCTCCAACCTTTCATCTCAAACCATTCTTCTCTCGTTGATATTGTTGTATTTACACAGGAGGTGCATGTGAATTGACAAAGGAAATGTGACAAAATAATTAGCAACAATATTTATTTCATATGTTTGGATTCCAAATCTGCAATCAGCAATTACAACACAGCCTGATAAAAACAATTGGCGAGAATAACAAAGGGAACACCATCCGTGTCAAAATAAGTACAAACAATACCCGAAAAACTATAACTAGTGCTTATATACTAACTTAAAAACTACAGGAAGAAGGGAAAAGATAGGGAGGGAAGATTTCAGGAGAATAGAGGATAGTGAGAAGCAAAATACCCAGGGTTTTCTCTGGCCTTCACAGTTTTGGTTGGGATATCACGCTGAACTTTTCTCTGGAAAGTCACTCATCATCTTTTATGGTTTCTCTTGCACTCAGTTGCTATACCTTCTATCGTAATTACAATAAAATTCTCTTTTCTCTTTTTCTCAGACACTCAAAGCCTCCAGTTGTTCCTACTTGCTGCACCACTTTTTACATCTACTCTCTTCAAGAGCTCAACCCAGAATGTCTCTCCTTTTGTCTCACCAGCCCCAGAGCCTCTTTTCTTCTATTTGTTCTTGTGGTTCTCCAAATTGGTCATCCCACCCAAGAGAAAAGAATTAGAAAGGAAAGTTCTAGGAGGAAGAAGAAACACAGAACAAAGGAGAAGACTAAAACTAACTAAAATTAATATTTACAATAAATAAGGCATACAGCCACAATATATTTCTATTTGCTCACATCAGTCTATCAGCTCCAGCCAGACTTTATTGCTGAGGGACTCTGAAGTTAAAATAAAGAACCACCATGCAGTGAAGTGTTTGATATTCCAAGGACAAAGTGACTCTTTCATCCACATCATCCTGGGCCCAGTGTCGTCCAAACCTCACAGTGAACTTATAAACTGTTGACCTCAAGACTAAGAATGTCTTTGTGGGACGATCGCAAGAGTTGAGGAATTAAACTTAACTATGTAAGTCACAATTTTTGTAACAATAAACAGGGATTTGTAAAGGTGTTTTGAGTCTAAATCCATCAGCACCCACAAATGTGGTTTATATCCACAGACCATTCCTAGGTTCGGTTACCTGACAAATTAGGTATTGGGTGGTGACAATAATGAATGTCATACAACCTTACAAAAGAATTAGACACAAGTAAAATGGCAAAGCTATTCTTGGGATGAGACTATGTCTAGGAGAGCATGAACAATGTGATGTGCAAATCTCACACTCGTGCCCATTTATAGAAACAGTCTCAGCATTTTATATTTCATTTTGACCCGGTTCTTGGTCCCCTGACTACTTACAAGTCTGGTTTATTTTATGCGTGTATGATTTAGACACCAAATACTCTGTGCCAAATTGCAACTCCTGACACGTACTCCTTCATACCTCTAAGGTGTGCAGCTGTTGACAGCAGCACGATTTTAATGATGATATATAGTCTCGTCAAAAATAAGATGCTTTGTATGGAGAATTATAAGTGTCTCTCTCAATCTTCCCCTAGTAACCAATTCCATGGCAATATGTAAATTTTTCCCATCTCTCCCAAATGCAAAAATAGTGGAAGGAAATTATTTTATGATGATTTAGCATAATTGAAAAGTATCTTTTTTTTTCTTGAGGTTTTAGGCACTTGCGTAAATAAATCTTTTCTGTAATGCCGAAAGACAGTTATGTTGTTAATTTTAACTTTGTAATTATTTAACTTTTAAAAATACAAACTGAATATTTTTAATTTTTCAAATTAAATTTTCAAATTTAAAATATTCCAAAGATGCAGAAGAATGGTTGAATAGAACACAGTGATTTTTTACTCTAAAAGATGGACTTAAAAGTCTAAAAGCACTGATCCTGTAAGGAAAACTATGTTTGTATGACTCCAATAAGCAGAAAATTAGAATGTGTTAGTGATTAAATTTTATAAATAAAATATAAAATAATTATTAAGATTTGAATTTTTAATTACATTTTAAAAGAAATATAAATTAAAAACAAAGTTTAGAGAGAAAACAGTAGTAGACAAACATTTATTAAGTATTGTTGTACAGAGATACTGATTTTTATATTAAAAAATACCTTCAAAGTTTACAGAACAATAAATTTGAAATTTTAAGGAAAATCATATTTATTCAAATATTTTATATTGTAAAAAAAGGATTCGTTGCAACACATTTACAATAAGATGGATTATCATTAATTTTAAAATGCAAACTTTGTATCAAGAGAACAATTCTATATCATATTTTAACACATTATGTAATTTTAGTATATAGATTCTCAATACATAATTTTATCCTTTTAACATTTAAGAACACAATTTTAAATGTTTTTAATTTGTTGAATTTAATAAAATTATTAGCCGTTTATAAGGATATCTTCAAATGGTATACTACAAATTTTTTTCTATTTATTTCATACAATTTTGATCAAAGAAAACAATTCCAAAGTTGTTTGCCTGCAAATTGAATTATTCAAAGTTGCAAATAGAGTTATCATTCAATTTGGTGAAGAAGTAATTTAGTGAAATTTTTGGAACATTTCTATGTTATTTTATCTATTTTATATATTTCAACTTTTTTGCTGATTATCATCATCAAATTGAATTTTTATTTTTGTTTTAATTTCAATTATTAACTGAACAATTAACAGTATCAAATCTTTGAAGTTTGCACAAGCTCATGGATATTTTTATATACAGTAAAACCTGTCCAAAATGGAACCTGAATAAAATGGAAAACTACCAAACCAGAAAAAATTTGGTACTGTATGATTCCAGTTTACACAGACTTACTATATTTGCCAGTTTCAAAATATATTTATATTTACTGTATGAATGACTACATGAATAATAATCTATATTTAAGTCTGTCCTTAGCAAATGTGAAACTTGATTAGGATCATTAAAAACAAATAAACAATACATTGTGCACAATATTGCTAATTCTGAAATCTGTAGTACTCACAAAATAGAACAAAAGTTTCCTCTTTACAATGAATATTTCCTCCCTTTGTGGAGTTCTTCTAGAGTGTGAGACCCAACCGGATCAAATTTATCCCATTGGCTTAAGACCAACTTTGTCTACATCCATAAAATAAAAACACATATACAACACTATATTATAAGATCATTAAAAATATGAGATATCAGTATATGAAAACATGAGTTAAACTGTTTTTAGGAATTACATATTTAACATTTGTAATGCTTGAAAATGTTACATTCTTTACACATTAAAAGTGTAATGCCTGCAGATAGTAAAATTAGATTATAGTATTTGTTTAGTTTTAAATAAAGACAGAAAAATGTACATGGTAGTTAATACAGAACAAATTCCATCTTTATTAAAACAGGTATCTAAGAACTAAATGAAAAATTTCCTGAGAAATTTATACTTTAACCATGTTATACAAAACAATAGTCATTTTATGTAAAAACAATATCATAAATGAACATATTACAAAAAAAAATTACTAGATATTCACAAATAATTAGCTTTCACATTGCCAACAACTAATCAGTTACAATACTTAAAGTTCCAATATTTTACTTATCTTATTGTACATGAATATTTGTGTAATTTTTCAAGATAATTACTGTTTTAAATTGTAATTTTCAAACAATTTAATTTACAAGCAAATTGCTTCGAGGAATTATTTTCTATGATTTTAAATTATTAAAATATTAGATTTTTTAAAGTACATTTACACTGGTTAACATTTTATTGAAATATATTCATTATATTTCTTAATGTGACTTGTTAAATATCAATTTTGTCAAAAGACTTCTAGTTCTTCTGCTTTAGTGAAATTTTCATTTGGAGTAAATTCATTTTATTGGAGATTTATTCATTTGTAAGAGTAATTTTACTTATATTTAATACAACTCAAGGCCCGATGATATATATATATTAATAAACTAACAAACGCCTAAATATTATTTAGACGTTTGTTGGTTTATTACTTATATTTAAATTGAAAACTTAAATATAACTTGAAAACATTAGGTAGGAGAACTAATGGACTTAAGAAACTGCTAGAGAAAGAGTGAAAGGTTTTTTTGTGAAACTTATTTTAAAGAAGCTCTAGCTTTCCATGCATGGATTTGATAAAAATAGATATTTTTATTGCTAATGCTAAGCAAGGGAATCATTTAGCTGCTAGTTTTGTTTTACCTTTCGGTTCTAGCAATTACACTGACTGCTCATTATTTGCACTTAATATTACATATATTAATTTATTTAAAGAATTCTATTTTTGATTTCAGTAAATAAATTCAATGTGATAAATTTGACTCTACCTTAATAAATTCACTAAAATCATTGCACTTACCAGGTTTTTGACTCCTAAAAGCTGCTAAGCATGATTTAGTGAATTAGATTTTGTATTAACTTGGTTTATTTTGATAATTATATGTAAACAGTATATTATTATTATACCAGGTCCTGGTAAAAAATCTGGAAAATTAAACAGTGCAATATGTTTTGTGCTAAGAACCACCAAAGTAAACTATAGTTACAGAACAAATAAAGGCATAACTATATATATCATCATATAGTGTAAATCTCAATGTAAATGCACTTTAAAATATCAGGAATGCTACATTTAGTTGAGATGTCATGATTATATTATAAAATTTTTTATAAAAATTGCTAGATATTTAATAAGAAATTGATAAATTTAATTTTTGCAGATGAACAGTAATAGAATGAAGATGGATAAAATTTACAACATTAGTTAAACATGGTATAGAAACTGTACACTATGCATTACATATACACATTGAAGTTAGGAGAAACTCAATAGAAAGTACTTGTATAAGTACTTTTAAAAGATGAGATCACAGTAAAAACATTGCAGTTATAAGTGCATATTTAGATTGTATAATACTTTATATTCATTATAAAAATAGTAAAGAAACAAATTAATAATTCTGTTTTTATACTTTAAACGTTGATGTATATATACCCTTTGTCAGAAAAGTGTGATTTTTTTCTTGTTTTCGGACAGGACATTTCGTCAAAATATCTTAGACATCCAACAAACTATGTATGACAAATGAGCTAAGAAGCATCACTCTTGAAACTTTCTCTGCTTGCTTCCAAGACCTCCAGCAACATTGGCAATTGCATATAGATAGCTGAGAGAACTACTTTAACAGGAGGATCATTATTTAGTAATTGCAATGTTGCAATTTTCTATTTTTTACAAGCTTTGTCCTGGAACTTTTCTGACAAAGGGTGTTTGTATATATACAGGGTGGGCCAGCGAAAACGAAACGGCAGAGTGTTCGTGTTCGTCCAAGCAAAGCGCTCGGACAGGTCGATCTTTTGCTCGAGGGGACATCTTTTGCAATAAAGTTTTTGCGATTCTGAATACAACAGACAACAAAAAATTTTAAAAACTCATTTATTTTGTATTTACTAAACAAACATTTTTTTCGAAATAAATGTTTGTTTAGTTAATATTCAGAATCGCAAAAACTTTATTGCAAAAGATGTCCCCTCGAAAGTAAAATCGACCTGTCCGAGCGCTTTGCTTGGACGAACACGAACACTCTGCCGTTTCGTTTTCGCTGGCCCACCCTGTATATACACACACACACACACCTATGTAGGTACAGTACATACTACAGTAATCTACTATCATTACTTTCTGGAAAATATTTTCCAGTAATAGTAAAGCAAATTCATTTGTTATGATCAGTAATGATACTAGGATTTAAATTCTGGGAGGGTGAGCATTATTTGTACATTTTATCATTAAAATATAGCAATCAATTTTCAGTAAGACATAAGTGGAAAAAGTCTAAGAAGACCATGTAATTACTTAGCAAACAATCAATTTAATATTTAAAGAAATCCCAATAAAAATAGTTAGTATAGGTAGACTTGAATAAATTATTTCCGGGTTCCTCAACCTAGTGCCATCCATGGTTATGATATACAGTATGTTTAATTCTTACA
Source organism: Centruroides vittatus (assembly GCF_030686945.1). Taxonomy (NCBI): domain Eukaryota; kingdom Metazoa; phylum Arthropoda; class Arachnida; order Scorpiones; family Buthidae; genus Centruroides; species Centruroides vittatus. The sequence goes on from NW_027122703.1 coordinate 4,421,070, forward strand.
AGTAACTCCATGTATGCTTTTTCTCAAAAAACATTTTATCTGAACTGCCAATAGCATACATTATGAAAATATATTTAAATTATACTTTATAGTAAAATTAATAAAAATATATTTCTTTTTATTAATTCATCAATAAGATAAAATCATGCAAGAGATGGAAATCTTTACTCTCAATTAGACTTTTGCTAATGTAGCTAAAATAAAAACAACTTCTTGCAAGCAACTTAAAAACGTCAAACACATTCATTATTATTTATTTGATGGAAGCTAATGTTATTTAGTTCATGTATACATATATAAAACGTTATTCAAAAGGATTTTAAAATTCTATATGCTTTCAAAGCTGTAAAGTTCTTTTTGAATCACTGTACTACACTAATTTTATATAATACAATATTTTTTGTGCATTATAAAATTTGTAATTTACTAATCTCATGTGTAAAAAATTATAGAAATATACTGTATACATGATATTGCATATTAAACACTATACTTTGATATGAAATAGAAAAAATAAATATGAGAGATAAATTAAACTGAATGTGTAAGAACATATATTTGAAGTCTAATAATTATTTGAGAAACTCATTTAAAGGCATTAATTAAGTTTAATTAATAACAAATGTTTTCAGCATGTGCAAACTCTTTTCAGACAATCAGTAACAAGAAGAATGTAAAATATTTAGAACAAACTGTAGAACAGTTTTTAAAATGTAGTCGTATGCAAAGCAAAACCTAATTAACGTCTTTTCTTACATAAAATCGAGAAAGAAATATGTAACAAAGACAAAATAAGATAATATAAGTAGATATTAACAGAAAGGATAAAAATTTTTAGACTTAATTCTTTTAATCAATAACACTATTAAAACTGCTGGTAAGGTGTGAAATTTTAAGAATTTGTATAAAAATTACGGTTGTATATAGATAGTCAATTGACCAGTAGATAAAATGGAGTTGGTTAATAGTGTTAAATTCAGTAATTAATAAGGTTACCCATATAAAAACTTGTTTTGGATCAAATACACATTTTAACAAGGAGACATCTTTCCAGTGTGGTATGTATGTGTTGTAATATATTATTGACAAGCTCCATATCAATGTCTTTTAGTACACTAATAGCATTTTTATGTTCTAGTATATGAACACATAATTGTCTAGTTGTTGCCCCCTATGTATTGCAGAATTGAATTATTGGTGGGGTGTGTATACATCTGAGTGCTCTAATAAAGTGAAAGGTGTTCTGTCCATGACTGACAACCTGAAATTCAAAGGAGTAATTGGCAGGATGTACCCATATTTTTTAAACAAATGAGTTTTACAGATAATTATTTATGTAAGAGAGGGCTGACGTGCAGGATTGAAATTCATGTTTGGCATATAGATTAGATAGCAGAAACAAATAAACTTTTGCCATTTATTTTTGAACAAATGAAATACATAGAATGTTTCTTTATTATTAAAAAAAAAGCAATCTTAAAAATTAATTTTCGTTTGTAAATATTAATTTATAAAGATAGAATCCATAAGTTTTCTCTGAGCTCAGGAAGCAATCCCAGGTCCCTCCCCTCTTGACAGCCCTCTGCATATATATATATATTATACACACACACACTAATCTATTTTTGACTACTTATATTGAAAATTAAAATTATTCAGTTACATACCAATTTCAAGAAATACACAAGTGATTAGAATAAAATATTTAATTATCTGATTACAAATAATTGTAATCAGATAATTTAAAAATATATTTCAACTTATAACTAAAACGTCAAAATTCTGAATATCAGCTGTCAGGATTCCACATAAATTTATAGGATAAATACAGTAGAGCATCAATTATCCGAAACAATTAGAGAGTGGGGTTGTTCGGATAACTGATCATTTACAAAAAAAAAATTAAACACAAAACTGTACTGTATATATTTTGAACCACATGTCTTACAAATTCATACCTTACATAAAGTAGTACATTAAAAAATACACTTACGTAAAAACCAGATAACCAGAGTGGTTAGTATTCGGCAACCCGAATACTAACCACTCTGGTTATCTGGTTTTTACGTAAGTGTATTTTTTGTATGAATTTCCGGTGTGTAAAGAAGATTGAGTAGTACATTAAAGTAGGCCTACAGTTTAGGTTGGCCTGGAGGGAGAGAGTACTGCAATGCCACAGCACTAAAGGAAATTTGAATTTGCCGACTGGAATGCTTTTGGTTAACCGATGTTTCGGTTGAACGGTATTTGGATAATCGATGCTCTACTGTGACACATAATGCTATCTTTTACCTATACATTTAAAAAAATTAATAATGGATAATTTAAATATTTTTATGATTTTCATAAACTTACTATTCCATCTTGATATTTAGATATCAACTTGCACTATAAGTTTTTCTGTTTGTTCTAGTGAGGAAACATTTCCTTGAACAAGGTACAAATTATTCAGATTGAAATTATGCACTAAAGAATGTCTATTGTGTAAGTTTATTAAGATATTTTAGTTTGCAATTATTATAAACAGGATAACTTGATCTAGATTCAATTTTATAAATGTTCCGAAAGATAAAAATACTAAAAAGCTTATAAGAACAATTATAAAGCTTTTTTAGGCTCAGTTATGGAAGTATTGTTTATATATAGTTCCTACTTATGTTCTAATATTTTTAACAGAGTCATTTATTCAAATTGTACTTCTTGTAAATGCTTTTGATGTCTGACGTCGAAAACAAATTTCTACAAAGATTTAAGATTAAAATATTTTGATAACATATGATAAATTTATTTAATCCTTTTTAACTTTGACAAAATAGTATTATTTGGTAACTTAATAATTAAGATGCTAACTTCAAATTTAAATAATACAATTTTATTTGTGAAGTGAAAAGTATATTAATAAAAAATTTATTAGATATAAATGTGACAACTTTAAAAAAAATCTATTTATTTATTGTAAAATTATATCCATATACACCTTCTATATTATAAGTAGAAATATAACAAAATGAAATTTTATCTTCTTGATAAATTCCTGTTAATATTTTGAGAAAATTGTAGGAGTTGCAATAGAACATTCAAAATTTTAAAAAATCTCTAATATTAATCAAATATCTAAATTTTTTGTATAAAAATATCATTTTAAATCATCCCTAATAGTAAATGGTTGCAGATGACTTGTCTTCTATAAAAAAACTAAAATAAATAATAAAAAAATAATGCCAATGGAAATTCATATTTCATTTTTAAATTTGAACGAAATTTTAAATGTTTAAATTGATATTATTGACAAGTGAATAAAATATCAATTGTTATATAATAATTGGCCTCAACTGCTTTCATTTCATATCATTTGAAACTAACCAAAAATAATTTCAGAAATGATATTTGAAAATAACAGAAACATTTTAAACTAGGGTTCAAAAGCTTGCATATACTTTTAGGAAATTTTAATAAGAATACATTATTAGAATGTAGCTAAAATATCTAAAAAGTTATTCTAAAGAAAATGAATTTTCTATTGTTAATGTAATATTGGTTCTGAGTTTTTAATATCTACATACAAATTTTACAAATTCTGAAAAAATGAGTAATGATTTTGATGAGATTTTACTTCAATCTCAGAGTATGTAAAAATATATCAAAGATATAAGGCGCATTGCCAGGTAAAGCGAGTTTAATGGCTAAATAAGCAAACCAATGATGTAGTTTGTTTCACTTGAAATGGACTATGCCATTGGTTTACTTATCAAGCCATATTAAAGTTGCTTTACTAGACAATGCACCCATAGTTCAATGAGAAATAAGAAAAAGTTTTTCATTACAGTTCCTCTTTTCAAAATGTTTAATAATAATGAATTTATATTTTTTAAAATTTCATCAAAACATTTAATAAACTAACATTTTACAACTTCTAAAAGGAAGTTTAATCAAATGCACTGTTTGAAGTGAAAAACATAAAAGCAGTTAACATAACAAAAATCCAATTTGTATGGAATCACAAATGAGCAAATTTACACATTTTAAAATATTAAGATAATTAGCCTATTGTTATCTTTCATTTACATCTGTTGACATTCATTTTTCAGACAAACATGTTAAATACATTAGCATTGTATATGTTATTAAACTGTCTAACTTTATAAGAGTATATCTTCTATCAAAAGAAATTAATGTATTTAAGTAATATTTTAAATAATAAAATTAACATTTTTTAATGTTGTTTGCATAGTTTTGATTGATACAAGTGTAATAGTAAATACTGTAAATAAATTTTTATATGGAAAATTAAAAATGATTAAATTTCTATTGTATAAAAATGAATTATTTCTAACTTAAGTCTCAAAATTACTAAGTAATTTAGGATTACAGTAGTATCCTGATTTCCAAGTTCCAATTCACTGAAACTCTCCATTATCCAAGGTAAACCTGTAAGTGTAATACCCTACTTTTCTTATAATTCAAAAAAGGCTTGTTGTGACTGTACCAAGCACATAAACACTGAGCAAGAAAATTAACATACAGGCATTAAACTAGTTTAACACCCATATGTTAATTTTCTGGTCTTTTGCTTATCCAATGATCAGCTGAAGTCCAACCATCATTACAGTTAACTTATAAGATGAATTCTCTGGACAACAGACATCCTTTTTTAACATAAATGCTGTCCTATTTTTAATCTCAGTGTGCTAGTGACAGTTGGGAACGTGGATATTCTTCACTTGCTTCTCCCCAACTGCACACCTGCTGTCTATTTGACTATTGTTAATATCACTAGCATTGATTGTGTCAGTGTGTCATCAAATATGTTAAAACAACTTAAAAACATTACAAATATTTTTGACAGTATTTATATCTTGTCCTCTAGTGAAGAATTTGAAAGCTAAATGGTATGTTACAAATCCAAAGCTGTTGAAATTGAATACAAATCAAATTCTTAGATTTGATTACAAGTTTGAATAAATAGAAAACTAAATAAATAAAAATTGATATTTATTTAATTTTAAACAAAATAATAATTGTTTTATTTTAACTTTTTGTTTAAAATATATAGGGAAAAATAATTGAGAATTACTTGGAAGATGTCAGTAACACAGAAGAGATGGTAGTATTTTTAGTACAATTAGACAAAATTATTGGAAATGAAAACTTAAATTTGCAACAAGTCTACAATTGCAATGAAATCAAATTGAATTATAAAATGCTGTCAAAAACAGTTGCTTCTAAAGAAGAAAAGTCAGTTCCTGATTATAGTAGTCACTAGCAAAATAAAAAAGAAAAAAACCAAAAAACACTCAAGAGCATTTAAAAATATTAATAAACAAAATTATCTTATGGATGGATTCATTTTTATTTACAAAATGGTTCAATCAAGATTTTGTTCTAAGCATTAAACAATTTTTGAATGTAAACAATCTTCCACATAAGACACTCAATTTTGGATAAGCATCTGAATCAGTCAAACATTTCGACCCAACTCATTCAGATGAAAGTGAGCTAGTTAGTGAAGTATTCATGCTCTTTTATTATGCACAATGTAATACCTCTTCTCCAGTCAGTTGTCATCAAGGTGTTCAGAACATGAAGTACAATTAATGGCAACAACTTCTGAAACATCTAGAAAATTTAGAAAAAGCATAGTCTAAAAAAATTTACTAGTTGGCAGAATCTTGGAATAATGTTAAGAAATTAACGCTTGTTAAAAGCTAGAGGAATATTTCTGTCAACCATGAAAAAAGTGTGTGCCAATATTGAAATACCTGTCTTAGACCTGGCAAACTCTACTAGTTATCAAGGATGTAACTGAATAAGGCATTGGTGAATGGATGAATGAGGATGAACATATTGATGACATTATTGTTAATTGATTCTAGTAATGCAATGAAAAGATGAGTGATGACTGCATAGAAAATCCACAAAAGATTTCTCATACAAACAGTCTAAATGTCATCAGGACAGTACTTCATATATTAAACAGCAGCCATAAATATTATGGCTGATGTTTAATACATCATCACATGTGTCAGTATTTTGATGCTGAGGTGGCTGTAGAACATTGCAGCAAGAAGTGAGGAACTGCTATAAAACAAAAAACTCTAAAGGACTTTTTAAAGAAAGTTTAAAACAATAACATGTGTTGCAAAATTATTTATTTTTATTACTGTTTATCATTTTCTTTTAACTTCAATGTCAGAAAAAATTGTAACTAAAATACACATTTTTATCCTTAAAACTATTGTACTTATTAGCTGTATAATAAATGATGTAAAAAAAAAACACTTTCATATATTGTTATTCTATGATTAAATTGATTAAAGTATAAAAAAGAGGCTGAAAAATGATAGTTAATAAACAAACAACATTGCTAAACCCGATATACTATAAAGCCAGACACCAACCAAAGCCGAATGCTATCGAGCAATGCATCTGTACGGTAAAGCAGGAGTTGTGGGTTTGAGTCCTGCTCTGGGCCAATTTTTTCTTCCAGTACTTCTAAATTATTTAAAATTAATTAATTAAAAATTATAATTATTAAAGTTATTAAGAGATGGTGCCTAATGCCTCTCTCTAGTGCCAAATTATTTGATTAATTTATTTAGAAATATAGCCATTTCTAACCAGATAGCATTCGGCTTTGGTTGGTGTCTAGCGTGGTAGTTAATCTTTTATATCCATAATTTTTAATCTGAAATGATCACAGCTGTCTCTTTATCCAATTTTTCAGTTATCCAAGCTAGCATCAGTCCACATTACCTTAAATAAGTGATGGTGAACCTTATTGAGTGCACATGCCATATAGCTTAAAGGTAAGTATGCTTACTTACCTTCAAAATGCTTGTGTGTGCCAAAGTTTGACTTCAAATAAAGATATTTAAAGAAATTAAACAAATATGTTTTAATTAGAATAAATGTAAAATAACTGATTGCTAAAAAGGATGACCAAGTGTGAAATTGATAGAATGATTGAAAATGACAGATGATAAACTCAAATCATATGATACATTTCACGTCAGATAATTTCTCTCTATGTACCACTTTGAACACACAAGTCATAGGTTTACCACCCCTGCCTTGGATAATTGGGTTTTGCTAGCAATTGCATGAATAACCAAAGAAATTACAATCAACCTTAAAACAAAATAAGAATTCAAAAATATTGTATATGTAATGTGTATGTATAGTTTGTTAATTTCTAATATTTAAAAAAAAATTCAATCTATCAACTATGATAGATTCATTATAAAACTGTACATAACATTAATATAATATAATATATTACTATGTAATGTCAATATATACATAACCACTATGTATTATATTAATAATTATATTTTATGTTTGTTTATTTAAATATAATTATGATGAATGCATTTCATCACAATTATGCAATAGAAAAATACAACTACAATCATGTCTACTGAATATGAATGAATAAATGCAAGATTATTAAAACTATTCTTATCTATTGAGCATATAAAGTTGGATTTAAATAGAATATTACATAATTATGATTTATCATGAACGAATATTAAAATACAATAAAAGTAACTTAATCAAAGTAATCATCAAACTTCTAAAAACAATTTATGCATTTATAAGAAAAACACTTAAATATTCTAAATTTAAATATACTTTTAATACAGTTAAAGTAAATTTCATGTAATAAATTCAGTAAATTTTCATTAGTTTCAAAAATATTTTCTGGATTTTATAACTTTTTATTTTTAACCAATACATGATCAATATGAAAAATGCATTAAAAGTGTTTACAAAATATTTTAACCAAAGGTAATTTAAATATTAAATAATTCTTTAATATTGTTCTTAAAAAAGTGATTTGGTAAATAATATGTAGAAGTGCTTTGCTAAATCCTGAATTTGTAAGATCACAGTATTGATTATTTTTTTATATTTTTTTTAGTTCAGCTGCAATTATTTTCCTAAAGAAAATTTCATTATTTCTTCATTTCCTTCTCCAAATTTTCAGCAATAGCTTCTAGAAAATCCATAGTATATAGATAATCACCATCTTTAACACTAAAACAAAAAAATAATAATAATAAATAAAAATTAGCAATAAATTTTATCCCAAAAATTATAAACACAAATTAATTACAATAAAAAAATTAAAATTATTATAAAATTTTAAAATCAGCCCCAGTACATAAACCTAAATCTTATTTAGTATTTATTATTATAAAATTTTATCATCATCATAAGAAAAGTTCTATTAATAGTACTAAAACTTTTACTAAAAATTATAAAAATCTTCATCATTTTGTTTGTAATTTCTCTGCTAGAAAAAGTTGAGCATTATAAAACGAAACAAGAATATAACACAAAATTCAACTTTTTAATATTAAAAACAAATGTAATTTTTACATTTAAACACCTCTAAAAATGAAATGAAATGACTGCTTTAAAAGTTTCATAAAATTTTAAATTATATTTCTAAGTAATTATTTAAACTATACCTATGATTTTTCAAAAGTTTTAATGACGATTTATTTGATAAAATAAAGGTACTCGTGCTGCTCTTTGAAACTGTTTGACACAACTCAACAGCAAGGAACAGCAAGTCTCTATTCAAACTTCATAATGTTTTCAGCCTAATTTATATTCTCATTATATGAATTAGAATTAGTTTGTATTATGTAATTTTATATTTCAAATTTGTTCTAATAAGTTTGTTCTATTCTTTACATACTTCAAAAAATTTAATTAAACAAGTTCAAGCAAAAAGATTATTTATAATTGAAGTATTTATTTTTATAACATTGATAAAATACATAGTAATTTCATTTTCATAAAAAAGGAAGATATCTGATATACCTCAAGTTTATTCTATTTTTTATCTTGATTTTTGAAATAAATTTTTTCTTAAACAAGTGATGGAATTTCTTTTTCTATATTTGTTATCTAACTACAATATAATCAAAAATTTCTGTTCATAGGTATTGAAAAGTGTAATAATTAACAATATAGTTTTATAATTAAATAATGTAAACTTAGTCACATTACTATTATATTGCAAGCAAATAAGTAATTTTGAATAATATTCTTAATCAGTTTTTCTTGCAAAATTTATCACAGCTTGGCACAAATATATTCAGATAAAAGATACAATCTGGCAAAAACACATTTTTGAACTTGAAGTTGTTTATAGTTATTTAACAAATCTAGAAATTTATAACATTTCAGAAAAAATTCAAGTAAGTCTTAAATTATGAAAAGAATAGAAAATTATACATTTACTTCTGAAAACTTAATTGATGCCAATGATTCTATTTTCATAAGAAAGAGACTCGTTTTTCATATTAATATTCACACTTATTTAACTAACAATAAATAAAATAATTATTTATATTATTATTAACAAAGTTCCAAGGATTAATTTTGTTGATTAAATTAAAATCAATATCGGTGTCAATTGTATTGTATGTATTTTTTTTTAATGTCATTTGTCGGTTTTAAGTTGTTACCATCTGTCTCTGATTGGACAATTAAAAATTATAATTCTGCAAAGACCTAAAATTATTTGTATGGTCATAATATTGATTTTAATTTAATCAATAATTATTTATTTATTTATTATTTAATTAATGTTTATGCTTACTTTTTAATTCCATGAATACATCCAGCTAAATCTTTTGTCATTTTTCCTGATTCAACTGTATCAACACATGCTTTTTCTAAACTTGTGCAAAATCTAATTATAAAAAATTTAAATTAATTTTAAATAATTTTATAATTAAGTTTACCTATAAACATTAATACTTAATATTACATTAACATAAGGAGAACATAGAAATATAATTTTTCTTTATTGTGGTGTTTTTGTTAGTATCTTTAATATATTAATTTACATTTATAAATAATGTCAAAAGTAGAAATTAAAAAAATACTAACTTCTTTAAATCATTATTTCCATCTAATTTTGCCCTATGCTCCAAACCTCTTGTCCAAGCAAATATGCTTGCAATCGGATTTGTGCTTGTTGGATTACCCTGAAAATTTAAATTTTATGAACAAAATCTTAATATTCAACAATAAATGTAGTTTTTATATTTAATTTATTAAAAACTATATAAATGCCTGTTTTTAAATCTGATATTTGAGTATAAAACTATTATAATTATAGATATAATACTATTATAATAAACTATTAACAGAAAAATCTATCTATTTTTGAAATATTTGTCAGCATACCTTATATGAAACTATTATGTAAGTTAGTCATCAGTATAAATATGAAGCTAACTTCATAAGTAACAGAACATCTTTTTTTACCAATTTTTATTTTTTATTTAAGGCCGATTCTTACTTTTTGATGTTCTCTGTAGTGCCTTGTCACTGTACCATGAGCTGCTTCTGATTCTATTGTTTTGCCATCCGGACAGATTAAAACACTGGTCATTAATCCTAATGAACCATAACCTAAATTAAAAATAAAAGCATAAATATCATTACTAAAATAATTTTTATAAAAGATTATTATTTTAATTAAATATTAATTTTATAGTAAATAAAGATTTATTTATATCTAATCTATATATACATGGTGAGTCAAAAGTCTCTTGCACTCTTTTTTTCCAAAAGCACTGAAGCTATATTAATTATGTTAATATAGTTACATAGGAAGTCATGCATAGGGAAGTGGATGGAACCTTTCTTGTTGATCTTGAAGATGATTTAAAGGTCACCTATGTTGTAACTTTTTAGTGACCAGAGGTAATATAAAAGTTCCAATAACAAAGTTAAAAAGCACAATTTAATTAATCTAAAACCAAACTGGATTCTTAATTAATTTAATCAACATCGTGTAAACTGATGTTCAAGGCATTAATCCTTTCAAAAAAGGAACTTGATGAATCATCATGAAATATTTGTTGTGAATAGTCTGTAATGGGAACAAGTTGGCAAAGCCCATGAGTGAGTAACGCAACAAGAGGTTGGGCCACCACAGATAATAAAGTAAGAAGTAAATAAGTTTTAAAAAAGATCACTGTTAAAACTAATTATATTTTGATATAATCATGAAGCAAATTTAAAGAATTTTAGTAAATTTCATATTACAATTTTAAATATACAGTTTTGATTCATCATAACATTTTCATTTGATCATTAATATTTCACAGCAGATTATAAAACTGCTTTGAAATATTAGTGATAATTTAGCAATAGATATATTAAAGTTACAAACATATTAAGCATTGAATATATAATAATTGACGTAAATTTATTGGCTCCTTTATTTTTGTTTTTTTTTTTTAAATATTAGGTACAGTAAGTATAATTAATTAATGAGATTTTAATCTTTATCTATGCATTATAAAAATTTTTATACTGTAAATGTAAATTCATCTATGTTTTGTTTATTACAAATATGAAAACATTGGAAATGTTAATATTCTGCATTGTGAGTCATGTAGATAAGTTTAATGCAATAGTGCCTCTATCAAAGGAAGCAATACAGCAATTAATATACAACAGTTGAACCTATCTATCTTGAATCTTACGGGAATAAGGAAAAAAAATTTGAGAGACACAGGTTTTGAGATATAGAGGTAACAGTAATACATTTGATTGGAGGTATGGAATTTTATTAATATGATAGCAAGTACAATACATACCTATATTAAGTATAAATAAAATATTTTTGATATGTCTTAAATGAAATACTTTGTCAATAGTTTCTGATGGCTGACTTTCATCAGACAGTAAGACACAAACTAAACTCATAGCCAATCAGAGAAAAGCATCAATAATTGAACTTACATACTGATTGCAAGAGATGTTTCTCGACTACAATTTATGCTTTGAAAGTGTAGTTGTTGAGCTTTGAAACTGTAATTGACACTCCAGTTCATAATTTGAGATAGAGGTTTGGGAGAAAATTATTTAAAATAAACAAGGAAAATTTATCGAATTTAGACTAAAAATGCAGAAATAAAAATAAATTTTGAGATAAATATATTTGAGATAGACAGGTTCAACTGTATTTCATGATTCAACAATGAAACTACATTAAAAAAAATACTCTAAATGTTTCCATAATGTAAATAATATACTATAAAAACTATTATGAAAAGAATTTTGTCTACTTAGAAACAATTTCTTGAACAGTATTTGCTATCATCTGGCAACAGAACTGTAGTGGTTCCATATAGCTATGGAATAAATCTAACCCATTATAGAATAAATCTAAAATTATAAATCTAATTATATATAATTTTATCTGATTACAACTCTTCACGAATAATGAATATTTGAAAAAGTGAAAAATTTTGTCAAACAGTAAAAGAAATGAATGCTTGCCATAATCGTGTAATATCATTTTTTTGCTATATACAGAAAAAAATTTAAATACCTTCTAAAACCGATAACCGGTGCGAACTATTTTTCTAAATGGCGAACGTTTTCATTGCCCCTCCTGGGCTCTTCCTCAGGCCAATTCTGGATTTGATAATCGAACAGCATAAATAAATGGAACGTGTTCCGTAATTTAAACGATCGAGTACGTTGGGCAACCGCGTGCCGTTCCAAATATTTAAATTTTCTTTTATTCCGTTTGGGAACGATGTGCGCCTCCTATGATAAATACGCGTGACGTCAACTGATTTACGGCCTTTCTTCTAATAAAAACTGCCAAGCAGTGGAGAGTTTCCTTTCTTCCTTGAAATTAATACATGTTGTTGTGCGATCGGCTTTATAAATTTCAATTTCCTCCAGAGTTCTCAGATGTTCTTGATGTTGGGTGGTGCGGATCACCTTTGCCTCGTTAAAATTCGGTGTTATATCCGGGTTTGCTGCATACGTTGACAATGCCGTTGTGTATTTATGGCGGGTAATGTCGGATTTATGCTCCTTTATTCTAGTGCATAGTGGGCGTTTAGTGGACCCTATGTACAGTAATTGTTTCTGCCATCTGTCGTCCTGTAGAGGGATACTGTACACTCCCGGAAGCCTATACGGGTTAGGTGCGTCTTTTCCGTTTCTCAATAGGCTGTATATGGAAGGGTTTCTCCGATAAGCGATTTTAATTCCCCTTTTTTTCGCAATTGTGTTGTATATTGTTTTAAGGTGCAGGGTTGTATGTCATCGGGGTCCTTTCTGTGTTTTCTTCTCTGGTAACTTTTTTCACTACGCTTTCTTGGTTTGTTATACTGCTTGTATGGAGGTGCCGGTTATATAACTTTTTTACGATGTTAGTGTAACCGTGCTCTCTTGCTATTCTATTAATAAACGTTAATTCCTGTTGTAGAGCATCGTTTGTGGAAGAGTGCGTGTAGGCTCTTTCTATTAAAGCCCTAAAGGCAGCCATTTTATAGGAGTAGGGGTCACAGGAATCGAAGGGGATGTACGATGGTATGGTTGTAGGTTTTCTGTAGACCCTCGTTTGTAGTATCCTTTTTTCGATCCTTATTTCTATATCCAAGAAGTGGATTATTTCAGGACTGTGTTGCTCCATTTCCAGTTGTAGGCCATAGGGGTTGTCGTTCATGGCCGTTTTAAACTGCTTTAGGTCCGGCATCGATTTCCAGAGGATAATGATGTCATCTATGTATCTTCCGTATAAAATTATGTTTGAGAGAAACGGTGACAGTGTTTTGGCTTCCAATGCTCTAATTACCATTTCACATAGGTCCCCGGATAGCAGACTCCCCATGGGTACACCCCTCTCCTGTGCATAAGCCTTTCCTTTGAATTGGAATACTGAACTATAACACGCCAAATGGGCTAACTCTAAAACTTGATGGTGCAGGCTGTCATCATTTACTTTCTCCATGAGGAAATCTCTCAGTGCACAAAAACAAGGAACGGCACGCGGTTGCCCAACGTACTCGATCGTTTAAATTACGGAACACGTTCCATTTATTTATGCTGTTCGATTATCAAATCCAGAATTGGCCTGAGGAAGAGCCCAGGAGGGGCAATGAAAACGTTCGCCATTTAGAAAAATAGTTCGCACCGGTTATCGGTTTTAGAAGGTATTTAAATTTTTTTCTGTTTATACAACCCGGTGTGGGAGAAGTGTTAGTTTTTTTGCTATATCTGAATTTAATACTGATAGAAAATATTAACAGTAAAATTATTTGGAATGCCATGTCTAAAGATGTAATCTTGGTACTTTCCAAAAATTAAAATATGGTGTTAGTATGAAATAATAAATATTTCAGGAGAACTATATCTATTGGTATGATCCTTAAAGTTTTCAAATCACTATCATTACTGCAAAATATAGGCTGATGACTGACTAGCCACATTGTGTTTATCAAAGAAAAAATTTTATCTACAACACATCTGATAACAATTTGAATTATTAAGAATTATTATATTTCAAACTAGTCATTGTTATATCAATATAATCAAGATTATGAAATGCTACAATTTTCTAAATCAGTACATACACATTTTATAGTATAGAAAAAGAAAGAAATAGTAAATTCATATGATTAACATTATGAAATGAAATAGTATAACAGTAAGTCGTTTTAAATATATATTCATAAATATTTATCAGAAATTGCAACTTTATAAAAATACACAAAATTTTTATATAAAAGTAATGCCTGATTATCAATTATGCCCAAAAATGCCCACTTATGCCCAAAAATATTCACTAAAAATTTAAAGTTTGTTGTATTGTTTTCTTTGTAATGCTAATAAAAGTACTTTATCCTAATTATTTCTCCTCAATCATTAGCTATAGTAAAAATGTGGGAAAAAAAAAAATTATTTCAATAGTAATATCATTTATTCCAGTATATGAAATGAAAATTTTATTATCTATTTTCAATTTTGGAATGTCAATAGAAAATTTTTAGTTATGTAAGTTATTAAAAAACTTTTAAATAAGTTTTGCATATAAAATTAAATTTTAGATTTATGTAATTTATTATGAACGGTCTCCAAGTGTAATTTTACCTTGAGCTACAACATCAGATTGAACATCACCATCATAGTTTTTACATGCCCATACAAATCCTCCTGATGATTTCAAAGCTTGC
Organism: Centruroides vittatus; assembly: GCF_030686945.1. Lineage (NCBI taxonomy): Eukaryota > Metazoa > Arthropoda > Arachnida > Scorpiones > Buthidae > Centruroides > Centruroides vittatus. The sequence goes on from NW_027122703.1 coordinate 4,436,081, forward strand.
GCAACCATATCATCAATTAACCTATGTTCATACCAAATGCCTGCATCTTCATATTTTTTCCTGTAACTCCTGCAAAATAATAATTATATCTCAAATATAAATAAAATAAAATAAAAAGACATAAATATAAATAAAAAATATAATTGATAAAACCAACTACACATATACAATTTTAGTCAAAAAGACTAAATTAATGTATCATAAATGTACTGATTAAAATTTTAACATTTGACTGAAATAACTAAACTGAACTAAACAAATGTATCCCATAATGTTAATTGTAAAAACTGAATTCATTCTAAATACAATGAGAAACCTGTTTATTAAAGTAGTTCTGCAATAATGTTCCTTGGAAGTTAATGCAAAAAGTTAAAAAAACTTTAGTTTTATAATTATATAATATAAAATTTTTTAAAGTAGTTCTGCAAAATTAAACGAACGTAATATAATATCAGTAATTATCAAATAATTTATATTAAGTAAAAAAATTTTCATTTCAATTAAATTTTAGTAACAACTATATTAAACAACTCGATGCCCGATAATATATAGATACATAGCCAAATGATCACCTTAAATAGTCTGGCTATAAATCCGCTATTTTTAATAATTAATACTAAGTAATTTGCCATTAGAGGTAGACATTAGGTGCCATCTCTTATGTAAATTAGTAATTATAATTTAAATTTTATTAGATAATTTAGAATCATCTGAAAGAAAAGAACTGGCCCAGAGCAGGGCTTGAACCAACAACCTCCACTTGCAAGTTGCATCACCCAGTTTCTTCCAGATGATTCTAAATTATTTAATAAAATTATTTAAATTATAATTATTAGTTTAAATAAGAGATGATGCCTAAGGTCTACCTCTAGCAGCAAATTACTTAGTATTAATTATTATAAATAGCAGATTTATAGCCTGAGTATTTAAGGTTTTGGCTATATATTTAACAACATTAAAACATGCATAAATAATAATGCAGCTGATTATTCTGATTTACAGTAGAAACTTTGTTATCTGAAATGGTTTGGACAAGAAATAAAAATAAATATATGAAAACAGAACCTGTAGCACTGTATATACCAGGGATGGGCAACCTTTTTCTATGTAAGGGCCGCATTCCAAAACTTTTTGAACTAACGCAGGCTGCATACAAGAGAAAAGAAAAAACAAAATGCCAATAAATCATAATTATTTATTCATAAATAATTATAAATTAGCATAGGTATACTTAATTTAGCTTCTGGAACTGATGTAAACGTAATATATCGGAAATATCTCAAAATAGTCACTGCTAGTTTTAAATTAGTTTTGATGTGTCTGTTAGCCGGTTTGTTTTAATTTTTACTAAATTCATTGCAGAAAAACTATTCATATACATAAGTTGTAGAAAATAATGTTTGAATTTTTGCTGCATACTTCCTTAAGCTGGGAAATTGATGTATTTATTCACATTTTATGCAACACAGGCTGCAAAAAATATTAATGCGGGCTGCATGCTGCCCATTCCTGGTATATACTATAGCATATATTATGAGTTCATAGAGACAAAATTCTCCATGTAACTAGAAATCACTAAATCATCTGTCAATTATAGCTCCATGAAACTAAGTAACATATATAACATTACATTAGATTCTAAGCAAATTAATTTACCTTCAAATGCAGTAACTGCATTACAATATTTACAGTTCATAAAACTTTAAATTCACAGTGCTTGATATAACCAAAACACAAAAGCAAACAAGTTTCTTGATTATCCAAATTTAATTTATCTGAAAAACCCCTGGTCCTATCAAGTTCAGATAATCAAGTTTCCACTGTATTTTCATAACTATTTCAGTTATATTAGTTAAAAAATCCATAAGCTTATGTTTTATTTTTATCATATAAACACTAAGATATCTGCTGTGTAATAAGTTTAATATTTCAATTTAATGCAATACTATAATCTAAACACAACTTAATAAATATTTTCAAGATCAAAAGGTAAACTGTCTATTAATCGTTGCATAAACATCTAAAATTTAAATTAATTTAACATATTTTCTTACTTTTCATATATATCTTGGAATATATCTTTAAATCGCCCATCATATCTCTTAAGTATTGTATTTTTGGTACTCAGGTAGAGAGGCCATTTCTTCATTAGTGCATATTCAAAACAACTAAGAGCAAATCCTTTAATTGACTGAAATAAATATTGTGTAATATTTATAAATATAATTAGTGTATAATTAAGAACAAAAAATATCTTTTTATAATGAAGTGGCATCCATATTATTGGCAACAATGACAAAAATTTCTTTTTTTTTTTATTCATCTTCATCTACATCATTCATATTTGTCATTATCTTTACATTTTTGTAATAATTGTCATATAAATGTTAATCAAGATTCATCATTTGGTCACTGTTTCTATGATATTAATTAGCTAAAATAAGTGTCTCACAATTGCTATAATAAAAATCACATGCAAGAATCAATGGCATGTATGATATGTTTAAGAAATATAATTACGTGGATTAAAAATAAAAATAATAATAATAATTTTAAAAATTATTAATGTTTTCACAAACATTCAGAAAAAATTTTTTATATATATCTTACTTGTTTTTGAGAAAAATATGAAAAATTACCATACATTTCTCTTCTAATATTAATCAAATAGATTTATTTCTGACGTTTTGATATTTTTCTTAATAAATTTAATTGTAGATGCTACAAAGTCATAATTTTTCATTTAACATTTAACTCAAGTCCATTTTATAGTATATTTTGTGCATTTAAGATCTAATGTCATTGTTGCTAATATACTGTATTTACTCGCATATAAGATGAGGTTTTTATTCATTTTTCACTGCTTCAAAAACCTAGGTCATCCTATACGCACAAACAAAAAATTCTTTGCATTTTTGCAATAATTTTTGTGAACCGTGTATTCGCATTTTTTACTGGATGCTTACCCTCTGGTGTTTAAAAACAAAAGTATTTTATTTGGGTCATTTGAATCATTCTTGTGTATTGTTAGGAGTAAAGATGAATAACAATAGGATTGAATAGGATTCAATTGAATTCCAAATTAAAATTCCAAAATCACATGGGAGCCTGATATAAGTTTTAATCCATTCCCATATAAAAACAGATGAAATCAGAATTTGGAGAAACTCATAAGTGTAATCAACAGAGAGCGGAATCGACTTAAGAATTTGGCCAAAAAAGGTTCCAATTTGTCCAGCTTTTACAAGAACAAATTATGTTGTTAATTTTACAAAATTTTTCCTTAAAGTTTAAAATGCCAGTAATTTTTGAGGGACAATGTGTGCATTTATATGCATTTGATATTTTATTTGTGATTAAACAAAATAAAATTAGAATTGTATTAATAAATCTAATTTTCTTTATTTTGATCTTTAAAGTCACACCTCATCCTTACATGTGAGATCGTCTTATATGCGAGTAAATATGGTAAATGTAGACTTAATTTATAAAATAATGAACTATTCAAAATTCTATCACAAAAAAATTACTGTCAAATTTAATTATTAAATTTAATAAATATAGAAACAATGTTAGATTAATAAGTAAACAAGTAAAATGCCAAAGTCATTTTTGGGACAAGACTATGTCTCAGAGACTCAGGACTCAACTGCACACCATTTTCTAAGGAAAAGAGAAAAATGAGCACTCTCCAATGAGGAAAAGCTGACACCAGTAATCGGCGTCCTGGCATAGATTACAGCGGACTTTGTTGCTGTTGTGGTTATGATGAGTTGCGTTGTCATGAGCCTGTTCTTGGCTACAGTAAGCAGGATCATTTCGATGCTAAGGGGCCGTCCATAAATTACGTAAGGGTGATTTCAGCCATTCTAGACCCCCACCCACCCTGTGTAAGAAACTAATATTTTCTTTGATCCCCCCTTCCCTTTTCCTATCTTATGTAATATTTAGGTATGATTTAAAAAAAAGATTTTAACAAAAAAAATTTTTTTTATGAAACCCTAAAAATCTTAGGTCCAAAATATATAATTATTAATTAGTTAATTAATATGTACTATTATTTATAAAGACTTTATGTGAACAAATTTAAAAATATAAAAATTTAATGAATTCGAATGAACAATTTATTTTAAGAACTTTATTTTTTAATTATTAACAATCTTTTCATTATTATTATCATTAATCAATGTCATAATATTCATTTTTATATTAATTTTAATTTTCACAAAAGGATGCAAAAAACTTTGACAGATCAACTAGCTACTACACATGTAAACAGAAACGTCATACAAAACAAAACAAGAGAGAAACACCAGACTGCCTTTCTCCCATTATAAAAAATGTGTAGAGCATGAATCTGCTATCACGTCACATGAGATGGCATTGGTACAATGAGCGTTCTTAATAAAAACCGCCAAATTCAAAACTCCACCACTCAACGAGATCAAAAAATAAAAATAAAATATTACGTAAGACAAAATCTATTACCCCCCTACCCCTGAATAAGAAATCCTTGACCCCCACTCACCCCAAAATATCTTACATAATTTATGGATGGCTCCTAACAGTGAGTCTCATACTCATTCTACAATCTTCTTTGGTATCGCTGGTTTTGAGTGCAATTGTTCAAACTTCACTGGCCACGGCCATGACATCGTCCACAAGGCATTTTTGGTGAAATTAACCTATGCAATGTCAAAATTTCTCTCCATTGCATGTCACCCTGGGTTAAATTTTTGTTGACGCCTAACAAAAATTTCCTGTTTTTGAAAAAAATAATCATGGCTATTGTATCGTCCGAAATTTTTTTTTTTTTTATTTTGCACAAACAAAATAAATATATTAATAAATGTAAACAGAAAAAAATTATATTTCGGAAGTTACTTTTAATATAAAATTATAATGACTAGCACCATCTAGTTTCAAAAATGTTCCAATGCTGAAACAAGATATCTTGGGTTAACCGGTCAAGGTCAGCATGTTGCAACCAGAGAGGTAAATGGGTTTTTTTCAGCTTCGTTTGTCAACATTCGCATTTTCAACTTCCCAATGATATATGCACATGTGCAAATCTTGTACTCTTGCCTGTTTGTAAAAAGATGTCGCCATTTTGTATTTTATTTTGACTCGGTTCTTGGTCTGCCGAGTACCTACAAGTCTGGGTTTTTTTATGTGGGCACCAGATACTCTGTGCCAAATTGCAACTCCTGACATGTACTCCTTCATACCTCTAAGGTGTCGAGCCGAGATGGCACTGTGATTTTATAGTCTTTTTGAAAATATGAAGTCTCCTCGATGGGTTAATCAAATAAAATTTTTCTAATGAAGCCAGCTATCTGTAATTTAAATCACAAGTGTAGTCCAACTATAACTAAATCAAATAAAAATCATAATTTTGATGAACTGCTGAATATGATTAATTTTTCAATTTTGCACATCATGCAAAATTTCTTGTTCATCTTGATGAAATTGTAACACGTTTTACGTAAAGTTTGTTATTTAGTATTGTATTAGAATTAAGATTTGAGATCAAAGTAAGTCTGAAAGTAATAAAATACCAGGAAATACAGGAAAATTTCAAAAATATAAAATAAGACAGGAGAACAAACAAAAGTCCTATAATGGATTTGAGGAAATCTTCCAAAATAAACATAGAACAGATTACTATTTAAATCAGAAATTTAACCAATTAAGTAATTTGGAAAATTGAATTTGATTGGAATTTAAATTCTAACTCATCTGCCAAAGCAAATGAACTATCATTTGCAGAATATAAGAAAATGAGCTCTTGTAGAAATAACTTACGTCAAATCGGAATCTTAATATGCAAATCTAGAGCTTTTGATCATTAGTTGACCATTGGCCAATATCGCTAAAGTATACAGTTTTCAAAAATTCAATGTATGAAGGTCACATCCATACAATACAGTCTTCAAGTAGAAACTGAAAGTGTCCCTGGTAATATGGATGATCTTTTTATACTTTATCTATGCTAAAACTTTGGTGTTGAGTATCTTTTGTATATATGATAATACCAGTGTATATTTGTAAGATTTTAATTAGTTATGATGAGTAGTAAACATTTTAAAATAGTATTATTATTATTATTTTTTAATCAAGAAATAGAATGTTTAGATGCATTTTTGAACTGATAAATGACTGACGCAACATATATTTCAAATTTATGTTTTGTTCTGACTTTTTGGTAGCATGTTATTTTAAAACTTTAAATGTTTTCCTTTTTTAGAATTTATGTTTATCACTTTGGGCATTATGTTTAAAGATCTTTGTGAATTTTACATTCTGTTTTGGAATTTAACTTGTGAGTTTCTATGTAAAGGTTGTCTGATGATGGATGTTAAAGACAATTGAAAATATTAGTGAGAAAAATAAACTGCTGGTGTAAAAAAAAAGTTTGAAAGTGGTTCATTATTAAGATTTCTAAAAAAAATGTTATTTTATAAAACTTTTGTAATACTATTCTAATTCCATGCAAGGAAAGCTAGAACTTCTTTAAATAAGTTTCACAAAACCTATAATCTGTTATCCATTTACATATCTATTTGTTAATTTTATTTCAATTTTATTCATGTCGGTATTTTTTTAAACTTTTGTGAAAAAATAATGACATCATAAGAAAGAAGAAACTTTTGTAAATCCTTCGAATATTTGTTAACTGACATTCCAATGTTATAGAACCTGAAGAAGGCCATTTAAAATGGCTGAAAACATTTGTTCTCCTATCTTATTAATTAAAGAAACTGCTAGAAAAAGAGTGAAAGGTTTTGTGAAACTTATTTAATACTATTCTATTTAATATTAAAATTTAATATTTGAAATATTATGATAAATTAAAATAAATATGAATAATGAATAAGGATGATTTGAAAATGTTTCCAATGATAAAAAATATGGACTTCTGAACCTGATTATTTGTTATGATTAAATAAATCAGGCCATTCAAAATGAAATATGAATATAGTATATAAACACAATTTTAATATTAAATAAAATTTTTTGATAGTAAATGAAAGAAAAGAAGGCAAATATCTGTTAAATAAAATATTTGAATAAACTTTACTGCTTTATTAATTAATACTAACCTCATCTGTATTGTACATTGCCATTGATACTCCTCCTGTCTTTGTGAAGTTAAATACTTCTAATGATTCTTTAGGTCCACCATCATTTGGTGTAAAAATTAATTCTACTTTTCCTAGTTTAGTTATAACAGTATCAGTTGCTTTATACTGTAAATTTAAAAACAATTAATTAAACTAAATTTATAAATTCAAACATTATAACATATTAAAACATTAACAATTTTGTTGCCTTTTATTAAAAGCAGATTAAATAATTCTATATTTGTGTATATTTTATTATATCTAATATTACAGAATTACTCAATTAATATAAATTATATCTAGAATATAATTTTTAATAATTACATTAACAGAAAAATTGGAGGCTGCTTGCTCCAAAACTGCTGCCACATTTCTTTCAGACTTTAGTAATATGAAGAAATTCTTTATGTTTGTACAACTTAAATGTATTCAACCAAGAAAAGGCAATATTATTAATCTAACACAAATTTTTATCTACTACTAAACTAGTAACTGATTTCAACTCATTGATGGATAAAGATCCATAGAAGTTGTTTCACAGATGGATAAAAATCTAAGTCCACAAAAATTGTCAGATAAGTCAAATGAATTAAGTTCCACACTATTAAAAAATTCAGATCAAACATCAAACACCTCAATAATAGATTTATATAATAGAATTTCAAATTTAATTAATACATCTAATAAGAGACAAGTTATAATAATAATATTGTCATAACATAAAGTTAGTAAACAGCAAAGTCTAAAGTTATTCAATAAAAATTCAAATAACCAAAATCATCTTAATTATAAAAAAGTTAAAAAAAAAACGCTATTATAATTTACTTAAAGCTAAGAAAAAACAATACTTTATAAATTTGGTTTTCTATATGTTCAGTAATTTTGATTAAAGATAGAGAGAATAATAAATTCTTTTGGTCAACAATTTGTAAAGTTCATTTCAATATTAATTCCAGCAGTAATCGTCTAGAAAAAATTTTGATATACAGTTAAATTTTCATAGTTGTATTTTTCCTAGAATTTCATTCATTCAATTAACTTTCAGGTCAGTCAATAATGAATATCTGGATTCAAACTTTACAATACAAGAATTAGACAACTCAATAACATGCATATTAATTTATCACTGATTAATGATCACATTCTGACTCAATTTCTCAAACTATTACCCCCATTCAGCAACAATTAAGTTAATTAATTTATTCAACTCAATGTAAAATGCTCTATCTTATTCAAGTTCATGAGATTCTGTTTCGTTTTATATGAGATTTAATAACAGAGATATTCATCTCCCAAAAATTATTGATCAACAGCTCTCCTTTCAACTATAAGAAAATGTTTGATGACAATTTTAGCTAAAAAATTTCAACAAAAAAACTAATCTAAATTTCAATATGCATATGTAAGAAATAGAAAAACAAAACAGACTATTTTTCTGTTGTTGTTATTAATTCAACTTCATTAAGCATGAGAAACATGAGCACGGTTTTCATATATATTGAAAAAGCTTTTGATACAATATATATGTACCACTTTTAATTGAATCTTACCAATCTTGGTATCTAAAAATTATGAACACACTTTTATCTCAACCAAATATAAAGAAATCTATAGGAATCATTGTAAAAGATTAGTTTCTCAACTGCAAATGAACAAAAATTCAGTATTTATGAGAAATGTACTTTTTTACACATATTGCTATTGATGAAATTCTAGTGATATCTTGATAATACATATACTAAAGCTTGTAAGAAACTTATAGAAATAAGAGAATTAAATATCACACAGAATTCAGCAAAACCCAATGTATGATTTTAGAGAAAACCTAAATAAGCTATCAAAGATAGAACTATATAATTTGTATAACTGTTTATATTAAAATTATTAAAGGAAAATTGTAATTGAGAAATTACCAACTAAATTTAATAATTTGTTAGAATATAACAAATAAAAAGTATGTTGAAATTAACAGACTAATGTTTGTACAATAAATAATTTACTGTTATATTTGTACTTGCCTTGCTCCTGGACAACAGGATACTTTCTTTTTGCTAATAAAGTTTTGTTATTATTATTATTAACATTATTATTTTTCTCATCCAGCGAAAAAACTAAAATTTAAAAAGTCTTAAAAGAAATCGCCGCCAGAGGGAGGAGATAATCTACATTAAACAGCGCAACTTTTCACGTGGATATAAGGATCCAGAACTCCCGACTGGAAGTCAAGGATGAATTCAAAGGCGTCGTAAGGTCACCAATTCCAATTTTTACAAATTTTATATTTTTAATTGGATTATTTCTATGTTTTAAAGGAATTGTTTCTGGGCGATCATGTAGCCTAAAAAGGAAGGTCGGATCGTCCGAATCTTTATTCTGGAACATGTTAACGAAATAAACGGTGATCGACCAAGTTTTTGGAAACGACTACGTCTTTTTTATTTATACACAAAAAATTATTATTTATTATTATGTTGGGTTTAGTGGGTTATACTGTTGACACTGGTAGCTGTGTGACTATGCCAGACTAGAGTCAAGGCATAGCAACCAAAACAAAACTAAAATAAAATAAGTGTGTCAGTGTCAGCGTCTGTATTCAGGAATTTCCTAACAATGTGGCATGTATTCAATATAGTGGCCTTCTGTAGTGTGATGTATGTATTTCTATTCAATTGTAATGCTCCCAGGCTTTTGTGTAGTGTGTGTGGTATCACACCTGTAGAGGAGAGAACAACAAATACAATAAGCACCCTAACCATCCTCCACAGATGCCTTATTTCCAGTATACTTGCTGACTTTTTCAATGCATGTATTTTGTATTTTGTGAGTGTTTGGAATGGATATGTCTATAATGTATGTGATTTTATTGTGTTTGTCAATGAGTGTAATGTCTGGTCTGTTGTGGTAAATTGTTTTATCTGTGATTATGGCTCTGTCGTAGTACATTTTGTGTGTGTTGTTTTCCAATACTGTCTGTTGAATGTATTTGTAGTAGGTGTCATGGATGTCTACTAATTTGCATTTCTTTGCAAGCTCTTGGTGTATTATATTTGCTACTTGATTATGTCTGTGTAAATAATCTGTCTGTGCCAAGAGCTTGCAACCAGAAGTGATGTGTTGTATAGTTTTTGGCATGATGTGACATTTTCTGCATGTGTCATTTGTGAGTGTTGTAACTTTGAGTATGTGTTTTCTGTAGTTTTTAGTATTTATGACCTGATCCTGTATGGCATCATGAATCCTTCTGTCTCCCCAAAAAGGCATCCCCGAGCTAACCAGCTGTTTGACGCAGTTTTGTCAACAAAATCCTGGGCCAGATCATAAGGATGCCTGCCATGGAGTGCCTTTCAAGCCCACGATTGCTTAATGGTGTCTATGCTTTTTATATGTTGTGTTGTGTCCATATGATGTGAGTGTAAGTTTAATGGTGTGTTATTTGAGTCTGCTAGAGTTACTGCTTTATGTAATTGTGATGTTTCTTGTTTTTTGTAGAAAAACTCTCGCAGTGACTGTATTTGTTTGTAGTGAAGGTTAACTATGTCAATCAGGCCATGTCCGCCATCTTTCGTGGAAGGGTTAATCTTTCTGTGACAGATTTAGGATGATGTTGTTTATGCTTAGTAAGTGTTGTTCTTGTTTTCCTTTGGAGTTGCTCAAGATCTGTGTGAGTCCAATGTATAACTCCAAAAGAATATGTGAGTACTGGGATGACATATGTGTTTATTGCTTTAACTGTGTGTTTTGCATTTAACTCTGTTCTGAGAATAGCATTTAACCTACTTTGGTATTCTTTAATTAATCTTTGCTTTATTTGTGCATGTTCTGTTAGTTTGGCCTGTTGGAATCCTAAATACTTGTAGAACTCGCCCTCTTCCATGGATTCAATAACGTCCCCATTTCCAAGTGTAAAATCTTCTTTCTTCAGGATTCCTTTTTCTATATGAAGTGTTTTGCATTTATCTAGGCCAAATTCCATTTGTATGTCCTTGGTGTATGAATGTGTGATTTGTAGGAGTTGATGAAGTTGTTTTTGTGTGGATGCATAAAGTTTTATGTCGATCCATGTACATGAGATATGACAGTGTAAACTGTGTTGTTTTTTCATGTCTGATATTGTAACCATATTGCGTGTTGTTTAACATGTTGGATAATGGGTTCAGGGCTAAGCAGAACCAGAGAGGACTCAAGGAATCTCCTTGAAAAATTCCATCGCCTAATAAAATTTGGTTTGTTTGTATGGAAGTGTTACTAACCCTGAGATGTAGTGTTGTTCTCCAGTGCTGCATAGTGTTTTGAAAGAATGCAATAAGTGATGGATGTATTTTGTACATGTGTAGGATATGTAGCAGCCAACTGTGTGGAACACTGTCAAATGCTTTTCTGTAGTCTATATATGCCATGTGTATGTTTTTGTGTTGTTTGTGTACTTGCTGTAGAATGACCGAATCTATGATTAACTGTTCTTTGCATCCCTGTGATTTCTACGGCAACCTTTTTGTTGTTCCATAAGAATGTCATGTTCTTCAACATGTTTGTATATTTTGTTTGCAATGCAGGATGCCAATAATTTGTAGAGTGTTGAAAGACATGTAATTGGTCTGTATTGTGTGGGGTCTGTGGTATTGTTGTTTTTAGGTTTCATGTAGGTGACTCCTTGAGTAAGAAATTTTGCATGTCTTGTGGATTGATGATGATGTATGTTAGATATTTAGCTAGTTCCTGGTGCAGTGATGTAATTTTTTTGTACCAGAAATTGTGAATGTTGTCTACACCAGGTGTCTTCCATTTGTGTGTTCTGTTCACAGTGTAGCGAATGTCGTGTATGTTTATTTCAGCGCAAGGCATAGTTTATATGTTGTGCAAGTTTCTGTTCTCCTCCTCGATCCAGCCTGCATCAGCGTTGTGTGCAACAGCACTGAATCAAAGAGAAGACCAATAAGTTGAGTTCTTCTTCTGTGGTGTACCAAGTGTTTGTTTTGGTACTAATTTGTCTGTAAAAGAGTTTTTCATCATAAATAATTTATTTTATTGTTTTCGTAGCATACACGTTTTGTATCATTTGAGTCTATGTACTTTGGCTGAAAGTTTTTGTTTTAGTGTATCAATGTATTCTGTAATGTGTGTGTTTGATGTTCATGTTTTGTGTGTGTTTTTATTTTCTTGAAAATGTTTTTGAGCTGTTTCTTTGATTTGGGTATTATGTTGTTTTTAGTGTATAGTGTCAGCCTGCCTAATTGCTGTCTAATGTCATTTATTTGTGTTTCTATTCTTCTCTGCCAGGCAGATTTGTGACAAAATTGTTTTCTGTGTATCTGTCTGCAATTGTATTTTCAGTCCATGGTGTGTCACTACTGTGACTGCCCCAGCATAAACTAATGTATGAATGTCTGAGAGTGTAGAAATTGAATGAATGTAGTGTGGTAGTAAGTGAGTGTTTACATAATTTAGTGTTTTTCCTACTGCCTTTGACGTATTGATTTTTGGTGTTTGTGGTCGTTGTGTGGGATCTGTGCCTGTATATTTAGTGAGTGTTTCCTGAAATATAAATGAGAGCGTATTAACTAAATTTATGTCTATGTTATCAGTGGTGGATGAGGAAGTGTCTGTAGTATCAATAGTAGTAGTTGTTGTGTATGTGCTGTAATCAGTGCTTGTTGCTGGATTATCCTGACAGATTACATGATCTTCGTTAATGTTAAATAAAGAATCATCACACACCAGAGTAAGGTTTTTGAATTTCGCAATTTGAAATATCATGTCAAACGGCTGTTCTTCGTTCTGATTAATTGTTACAAACGATTCGTAGCTTGAAGAAGGACCCAGGAGGGATCCGAAAAAGTTTGCTCATTCAGTTATTTGTACTTCACACCAATTAAAGGTTTATGAGAGATTAATTAATGTTAAATGTTTCTGTCTGTTGATGTATTTGATCAGCAACCTGTTGTTTGATAAGTTCAAGTGTTGTTTGTGGGATAAGGTTGTTGTTGTGTAATTGTTCTTTTTTGAACAACCCTTTCTTCGCTGACAGTGAGGTGAAGATATTGTTGTGTGAATCTATGGTGTAGTTGTTGTCTGTATGCTGTCATGTTTGTTTTGAGTTTTGTGATGATGAAGTAAGTATGGATGATAAACTCGTTCATTTCTTTTGTCCATTTCATCCGTTGGTGTGATTTTCCAGCCTTTGTGGTCTGTGGATGCATTGCCACAGAAACACCAAGGCTAGGTTGGTTCCTCACATCTGTTGAGAGCATTACAGTAGCTATGCTTGGGCTGGTGCTGCTTTCACCACTGGTAATCAAGGGCGACTGTGGTCTATTTTTCAAACGTGAGCCTCTGCCTAACCCACAAATGCGGACCTTGTTAACCCAGGTGACGTCCGAGCCAGTATCATATTTAGACCTGGTTACTACCATGATAAATATCTCCACAGAATGTGGATGTGGTCATTCTTAGCTTCATTTCTCCCCATAGACCTTACTGGCATGGGTGTCCCTATCAGGAGCTGTGCTCCAGCCTGCATTGCTCTATGGTTCAGTAAAATTACTAGGCTCTCCCACCACAACCAGGTGGTGACCATGAGAGAGTTATTATTATTATATTATTATTAAAAATTAATAACGTTTTAAAGTAATTATGTTATATTAACAAAAAATTGTTCATTATGGATTTGTAAAATTTAAAATGTTTTTTACCTGATCTCCATGAGCATGTCTGCCTATAACAATTGGTTTTGTCCATCCAGGAACTAATCGAGGTATTGATTTACAAATTATTGGTTCTCTAAAAACAGTGCCACCAAGAATGTTTCTTATGGAACCATTTGGACTTGGCCACATCTTCTTTAATTTAAATTCTAAAATTGATTGTATGAATAAATATTGAAAAGTTTTAAAATAATAAAATTAAATAGTAAACAAGAGCAAATGTAATTAACAAAAATTAAACTTTTTATTACTCATTTTGATAAAAAGATTTTTTCTAAAAAGAAATTGTAATTAAATATTGAAAATTTTCAATATTTTATTAGTTTCTTTCCATAAAAATTCATCAAAATAAATATTAAAAAGTTTAAGTTGTCTATTAAATGCAAATTGGAATTATTTTAATATTTTTGTAATAATAAAAAAAATACTTATTTCATATCATTCTAGAAAAATTTATTATAAAACAATGTAATTGTTTTGTTACAAAATTATTAACAAAGATTTTTAAACTGAACAAAAAGAATGATTCCACTATATTAAAAATGCAAAATCTTCTAACATTTTAAACATCAAATAAATTAGTTTTTACTAGTATAAAATAACTTAATTGATTAAAAAATTTTAAAAAATAATCTAAAGTGAAAAATAATTTTATTTCTATATAACAATTAAAAATATGTTTCTGAAAATGCTACAAATTTTGTAAAAACAAAACAGGTAATTGGAGAATAGCAGCTGAACCTCATATTATAATTTTATTTTAACAATGATTATTTTAAATAAACATTGTTAAAATAAAACTAAAGTTAATTTGAGAAGTTTAATTTTTCACATTTTAAACAAGAATACCTCTGCATTAATTATAATTGATACTATGCATATTTAAGTTTTCCATCATCCAATAAAACTGGATGAAAACTCTAAACCTGCAATAATACAGAAGTTATAATCAATATACTGTTATAAAAATGATCTTCCAATCTTTTACTTAAATCTATCATTACTCTAATAAAAATATTTCTCTTTCAGAATTAATAATGAAGTAACGAAATTAAAATATTAATTTAATACAATAACCAATACCAAAATATTTGAAAACTAAAAATAAATAATTGAATAAAAGCTTGACAGTTATATCATTATATTATGCTGTTTTGATACAATTAATGATATTAACTTTGTATAAAATAAGAGTTGTATAACGACAACTGAAATCTATAAAAAAGTTATTAGTTCTTTGTTTATTACTTTAGTAACAAATGACTCCATCTTAAGATTAACTAAATGCCGAAGTTTAAAAGAAGCCTGGAGATTTATTCAGTGCAGAAATTGCTGGAACAAAAAAAATCTTTGTATAACTCACACCATCATCTATCACACACATCTATGAAAGTAGTCATTGCTCCATAGGTGTGAGTTTTTAATTGCAATTTTAAAAATAGCACATAGCCTGCCCCATTATATAACCCACAAATTCTTCAAATCGTCTCTTAAACACATAACTCGCGGGTTTTATACACAGAAATATGGTATATAAAGTTTAATTTTCTTCCATCTTAAACATTAAATGATACATTGAATACTTTGTATAATAAAGTTTCTAATTTGTAATATCTTCTATCTCCTCCAGTCATACATTATATATCATGTCATTAAGTTTTCAGCATTTTCATATCAATGTAATATATGCAACATTATTAAAAAAAGATAATATAGAGAAACATTATGCATTTATAAAATCTTTCCAACTAGATTTTAAACAAATCTGTTTGTATCTTAAATTATTACTTTAGAATAATTATTTTCTTTTAAAAATGAGAAATTTACAATTTTTATTATCTTAGTGAAAGTGTTAAAAATAATATAAAAATAATAAAATATGAAATAAAAAGTAACAAAAGTAAAAAAAAAAAATGCTATTTTTATGTTTTTATAGGAAAAATATTTTAAATATTTGCTAATTTTTTATTTTGTTTTTTTTAATTTTTAATTACTGTATATATAATATTATAATCATTAATATTATATTTTAAAAAGCATTTATTTCATATTGTAAAAAAATAATAAATCATAAAATAGTATTATAAAAAAAATTGCAAAATATCATTTCAGTTTAATAATTAAAAATAGTTTAATACAAAATATTTTGCAATTTGGTATCAATAATACTTTTCATGTCTTCTTAATTTGCAAATATTTAATAATTGAAATTATTGTATATAAAAAAATAATTAATTTACCTTCCACTCTGGCTTCATCTGGGGTAATTGTGGCACATTTAATTCCAACATTATGCTTTAAGATAGCATAAGCAGCATCAAATGTCACTTGATCATTGGTTTGATCACGATAAGGTAAACCAAGATCAAAGTAAAGGCATTCTAATTTCAAATAAGGAAAAATTAACTGGAAAAAACAAAAACAAAAAGTCAATATTGAGATATTTTTAAGAAACTTCTTTATTTAGATATTAATTAGCAAAATTTTTCTGAATTTTAAAATATTAAAAACTTAATAAAAATCTTAATAAACTTACATAAAATTATTTAAAAAAGTCTAGAAAGTCAAAGTCTTAACTTTGACTTTCTAGACTTTTATAAACATAAAAAAATTTAAAGTTCATTTCTCATTTAATAGTCTATATTTATAAAGTCCTTGACTATAATCAACTTGGCAAAGATGAATATTTAAAATGTCATGCATGTGCTATTTAAAAAGCTATATTTTATATCATAAATATAGTAACCATTTGTTACTATATTTATAAAAACAAATCCGGAAATATTTGTGTAAGGAACTGAGTAGTTGATGTATAAATCCTAATAAACGAGTGGATGACCCAGTGCAAAAATTTTAGTGCTTCACTATAATTACTAAGATTTACAATTTAAGTATTGTTTATTAAATTTTAGCAATTTTTCACAATTTTAAAAATTGTGAAAAATTGCTTTAAAATATTGATATAAATGAAGAAAATAAATAATAACCAGAATTTAGAAATATATACTACTATAGTTATTACTTTTTCATAAATCAATTTCCATTAAATTTTTAGAAAAAATATAAATTAATTAAAATGTTAAATTAGTATCTTTTATTAGTTACAATATACTTTTGATAGTTTGAATCACCAATAACTGAAATTATTGGTGGTGATTCAGACTATCTAATATTAATATAATATAGGCAACCACAGATGAAATGCTGCCATACAAAACTACTACTATTTTGATTGAGAAGCAAACAAATCAGATAAAAAAATAATTTATTTTCTTTTAAAAATGACATTGTTTTCATTCTACATAGTAAATTATTTTCAATTTTCACAGAAAATGCAAAAATTTATTTTATTTTCAGCAAATTTGAAATTATTCTTTATATTTTGATTAATTTGAATTCATTTCATTACTTTGATATTTTTTGAAATTGAAAACTTACATTAGCATAATTGAAATATCAGCTTAAATAAGCCATCAAATTATTTTATTGCTCAAGGTTAATTCATTACAAATATATCAAGTCAAGAGACCTAGTTTCCATTCTTTCTTTCTCTGATTTAACTATATTTACTCTTTTTTTACACATTAAGTTCAGTTCTAGTACTAAAAACTGATCTAAATTATATGAAACTGACAAGAAGACTTCCCAAATAACTTGAAATCATTAATTGTCATTTACTATCTGTTCTGATTCTAATGAAAAGTTGCTCAAATTTTTGAAACATGGAGATGGATAACATCAGGAACTATAAGAAAGAAACTGAGATTAAATGTAGCTGCCCAGGAACAGGACATTCAAACAAATGAAAATTGTAAAATCAACAGATTATGCAAAGAATCTGAAGAAACTATATATATACATACATACATACATATATATAGTTTGTTATGTAAAGTAGTACTGTTACTCAGCACCCCCATATTAATAAGTGATGACAGCTCATGGCTGTCTATTTAATCTATATTTATTATTATTATTTTTATGAAATGTAAATGTGTTAATTTTATGGCTAAAAATTTATCTAACATCTGCCAATTTAAAATTTTTATTTTAGAAAAACTGAATGTATTTAGGATCACTTCTCAATGTAATTTCTAAGTATTATGATTTTTAAATGAATCTTACTTTATGACTAATTTTTACAATCTCTGTTTATGTATATTTGTTAATTATAAAAAAAATATAAATGTATTTTCTTATAAAAATCCTTAAGTACTTTAAATGAACAATTAATATTTTAATGGTTTAAATATATTAAGTTTTGAGGGGAAAATAAGCTTTTCAGTAGTTTATTGTTCATTAATTTTATTTAAAACTTTTTTAATAGTGATAAACAATATGTTCCATTTAAAGCATATGTACACTTATAAGTAGAGGAACATTTACAAGATAGCTTTTTCAAAGAATTAAATATAACATTTTATTGCTGATATTAAGATTTAATAATAATTAGAATTTTTTTTATTATTGAGTCATAAATGAATAAAAAGATGAGTTTAGACCTATTGCTAGATTCTCTTCACTTTCCAGGTTCATTAATAAATCTATTAATCAAATTACATATACAAATTTAACAATTATCAGATAATAATTACTGTAAACACATAAAAAACATGTGTTTCTAAATCATGTAGTACATTTATAATTTCAGGACTTATAATACAGGAACATACTTCACTCAGATGGAAAATCAAATCTTTGTGATAGTCATTCTGCATGATGCATTTTGGGTCTAGATCCCTCTATAGTTGCAGAATGCACAAAAGACAGACATTGGTTCATATTTAAAAAATTTTTAACATAATTTTTATTATAAAAATGGCTAAAAGATCTAGATAGTAAAAAATTTAAGTTTAAGGTATCACTTATTCTACACTTTTCAACAAGTAAGAAAAAAGTAGAATAAGTGACACTTTTAACTTACATTTTTACTATTTTAATTATTTTTTTTATTTGTAATAAATATTTATTAATTATCAACAATTATAAAATAGTAAACAAATTAATATAAATCAAGAGATAGTGACAATAATAATGTCTTCTATAACCATCTGTGTTATCCCAAACACACGGTTATTGTGACCTCTTTCTAATGATTGTGTCATGTTCTCTTGCTTTATTATTTAGCTTATGTGTTAATTATTATGTTATGCATCTCAAATATCTAGTTAAATATTGAACCAGTTTGTTGAGCAAAGAACAGTATTTAAATTTTCAAAAATCAATACAATATTTCAACTTTTGTTTTAATTATTTAAATTATACATTTTATTTTTCAAATGATTTAAAAATTAAAGTTTAATGTCAATAATAAATACTATTATATTTTATTGTTGGACTGAAATATGTTTTTCAGTAACATAATCTGTTCATTTATTTAGAAATAAATAAATACATTAATCATTAGCATTTAAGATTTAAAAAAAAAAATTTTTTTGGAATGGTCCTTATTTTTCATCAATCTACATACATTTTTTAAAGAAAAAAGTAATGCATATACTAAATCAGGATAAATCTAATATTTTAACATTTAAGTTAATCGATATTCTTTTATTTTTTTATTTTATAAAGAAAGACAGTGTGGCCAGTATCTTTAATATGATCCTATATTAAAAAAAAAAGCAGTAAAATAATTTCAGCATGTTTTGTTAAATTGTTTATTTGAATATAAAATATACACATAAATAGATAAAGCAGGTTTTTTGTGGTTAATGACTATTTTTAGAAACCAATTGAAAATTTTATAATTCCTGTAAAGATAAACTTTACATATACCTTTTCTTTAATTTTCTCCCAGATCACTCTTGTCATCTCGTCACCATCAAGCTCCACAACAGGCTTTTCCACAGGAATTCGTTTATCCGCCCCGTCTAATGAAAAAGAATGACATGGCATTAATATTTCCTAAAGTAAAAAACAATCTAATTTTATTAATGTAAAATATTTTCATTATTGTGTATGATAACATCATAAAAATGAAAAATTGTTCTCAAGTATTATTTTGTTAAAAACATACCAAAATATGCCTTTAATTCATAACACTGTACGATAAACCTTCGAAAATAAATTGTCGACCTTTAATACGTTATTACATAATTTTGTGGTTCCTTTAATATATTTAATAATCATAATTCAATAAAGATTTTATATAATATAATTGAAAATTTCAAATTTAATCACATAGTTATCTCTGAAAGAGGTAAGTAAAAATAGGCATCTTCACGTCAATGTAAGATGGGAATTTTGCCAAAATTCTTTATTCGAGAAGCCAAAGCATATAAAACAAAGAGATAAGTATAGGGTTATATTAGGGTTCACACATCTCAAATTTCCAATTGAATGCATTTTACTAGTTTTAGAAATTTAAGGAATAAACCACTACAAGAGTGAAATGTTTTAACAATAAATTTATAATCATTTAAGTTTTTTTTCAATTAAATTTTTTAAACAATTTTGTTTTTAACAGCTGTCCTTGAGTAACAGAAAAAATGAAATGTTTTAATTAAAAAGATAAAAATAATTTTCCTTTCTATATTATAAATTTATTTTTTTGTTTTTGAATGGAAAAAATTTTAGTAAAATAAATTTTATAATAAATAATCAAAATTATTAATTATTTATTTAAAATGAGGAATAATAAATCTTTTCATATTTTAAACAAATTTATTAATTAAATAACTTGAATTTTTAAATATTAAACTGAAAGATTTGAATATTAATTTCCACATAAAAATAACATAGTAAGTTTTGTTTCTGTGTGAGGATAATTAATAGACAATCAGTGAAAATGATTCAAAAATGGGGATGAATGTGGCATAAATAAATTATTCACGTGACAAAAATATATTTAAAAAAATAATTATTATTTTTGTTTTTTAATAATTTAATAATAATTTTAATTTAATTAACACATTTAATAATTTAATATATCTTCTTTTATTTATCCAAACCATCACTTCGGCGCTCCAATAGAAACCATGCGAATGCAAAGTACTATTTTCCTCTAAGATTTTCCTGTGCGTCACATTCCGACGAGAGTTACTCTATTATTAAAAAATAATAATATGTACGGCAGAAATCTGCACACTTTATGTATAATGATTAAAAGAAATAATTCAAAGTCCAACTTTGCTGTTTTGATATGTAATCACCTTAACAGCACTTGACGATGTTACATATTTTTAGTAAGTTCTCGTTGTTTATTATTATTATTTTTATTTTTATTTTTGACAAGTAAATTAGAATTTAAAGCTTGTAATGTATGGTATATTGTATTTCGATAATCTGTACTATTAACGCGGGAAATTTCCGTTAAAAATTATTCGCTATTGTCTATTTCCAATACGAAATTTTGCCGATAGGGGCGCTATTTCTACATTTCTATTAGATATTAGATAATGTTCATGTTAATAAAAAAAATACCTTTTAAATTTCTTATAATTATTATTAAATATTTTCTTATTACTTGACTTTATTACGGAAATAAAGTTTAATTTTTTTGATAAAATAAATAATGCCGTGTACCACTTTATCATTGTTACCGATAATTCTTGAGAGCTAGCAATTTCTAGAACGTTTTAATGGCCTCTTTTATTTTTATCTACGAATTATAACATTTATTGTGGATTTAATTTTAAAGAATTTATTAAAATTCAAATAAATACTGCATTAATTATGACGAATAATAAACTTGGCTCGCTATTTTGCCGTATTAAAGTACTGTTTAATGGAACGGTTTATGTTCCTAAGACAAAAGATTAAAAACAAAATTCTGTCTCAATCGTATTGATAAAATGTATTCAACGTGAATGATTTTTATATTTTCCGCATAAAATTCTCTAATAATAAAGGCTTATTATTACATGAATTATTTTCAAAAATGTATTTAAAAATAGTATAATAACTATTGACGCCAAACCGACTGTAATATATAACACAGCATTGTTAATTATTTCGTATTTTATTCGATATTTTTCACGCGTTATATAAAAATGTTTAAATTATAATTATTACTATTTTAAACTAAAATTATAATTATATTTGTTTAAACGACACGGATGCTATTGTGGAAACATTAAAAAGAAACTGAAATATTTATGTCAATAGGTCTGGGTCAAGGACAAGCAATAGTACATATCGATCTCTTGGGCAATTTTCTTTTCTTTCGAGTGATTTACAATATCACGATAACGATTACAAAATTATGTGAACAAAGATAGTATTATGTAATCAAATATTCACTAAATAACAGCTTAATTACGGGTATCGTATTCTTTATACAAATACAACAATACTTATTACAACGGACAATAAAAATACGATGGAAAGATGTTTAAAGTAGATCAAGCAAGTCATTCCACTCGTTTTTAGGTCAAGTCGCGATATTGTAATTCAAACCAAAACGGTTATAAATGCTGTTCAGCGTTTCCTGTTAACGTGTTAACTAGCAACCTTTCAATGTCGTATATATGTATGACCTGAGGAACTAACAAATTAGTCTGTCATTCTCATAATAATACATAAACACTGTCATTGTATGCCATTCAAATGTTTGTATCGTAAAGTAAAACGTACTGATAAACAGAATTTAATAAATATTATTTATGTAATGTTTAAACAATAATTTCAGATAATGTTCATTGGGTAAGCAGGATGTTATCAATTTTATCAATTTAATAATCTTTTTAACATTTGTTTACAATTCATAAAGATATTAGTTTAAAGAGTTTCGATTTTAAATAAATACCGTGTTTTTAGAAGTACAGGCTATATGTAATATTATAAAGTACTGTACATTTCATAACATTAAACAGATTTTGCTGTTATGAATTCTGTAGTATCATTATCAGAGGCTAAAGATCTATTATAGTTTCAAAATACTAATTTAAAAAGTTAGTTTTAATATTTTTTATATTTTAATATTAAAGTGATAAATAGAACTGTTACAGTATAAAACCTGTACAGTACATGTAAAAAAGTGATAAAATTTAGATAGTGGAACAATAAAAACTTATTCATTATCATCTTTTATCATTAAAACTTTTGAATGGAATTAAATATATTGTGCAATATTTTAAATAATTATAAAACATTTTGAAAGATAATAAGACGATAATAAGAATGAAAACTTTTTACACAGATAAAAAAAAAATGAGTTTAGAAGTATTAAGAATTGAAAATAAAATCTTTAGAATTAAAATATTTACAAAAATAATTTGAATTATAAAAATTGTTCAGAATAGGCTATGTGCTTATAATTCTTGATAAGCAACTTAAAAGCTACAATTTAAATTATAATTTAGAAAATCCCATATGGTCACGTTTAATTTTTCTCGTATAAAAAAATATCTTTTCATCAAACTGAATTGTTTTAAAGAAAATCTGGGCATATTTATTCTACGTTAAAGGTTAATATATTATCTTATGGTGTTATAATATAGGAAAAAAAATTCATTTTAGTGAATTTCCATATTCTATATTTAAAAACGTCCTGTTATTTCTCAAGTGTGTGTTATCACAGGATATCCTGATTTGCCTAGTTCAAAATGCACTTTAAAAAAAATCGATTTTTTAAGATTCATCTAACATATCTTACGTATGAAAATACATTTGTATCAAATTTTGCGATAAGAATTATTAAGTGTATAATTTTTAAGTAACGTAGATAATATAACATTGATCTAATTAAATTTAAATTTCTATATTTAAACAATAAGTATATGGAATAATACAACAAAGGGAATGTCGAAAATACATAACTAAAGAAGGCGCGCATCCCGATACAAAGGAGTGAAGGATAAGCTTTTTAATTTCTTTATTCTAGATACCACCACGTGTCTATAGCTGTCATATGCTATTCTAATGTGCTGAATGAAATCGACTATTTTTAGTTATTTTTTTCTAATAGCGTCTATCAGCAAACTATTTAAATGTATATTTAAGAAAAAAAGGAAATAGCAGCGATTTTTAAATTACTTCATACGGCATTGATGCATTTTAAAAAGCGAATATATATACTGTATATGTTTTTTAATACACGTTTACTTACATTTTCGGTTTTGAAATAGGTTTAAAGCCGTAGCAGACGGGGCCGTAATTGAAATTTGGTTTCCCGAAGAAAAAATAAAACGTCCAATTCTAACCAACGATACCGCCATGGTCGAAAAGCACAAAACGCAAAATGAACGAAAACCTTAAGCCTGTGAATAGCCACGCCGGTAATGAATGCAAACGTAATCGTATAGTAACCAATACGTTACTCCGTATCACCGAATAATTAGATGCGTATAAATATTACGTAACGCGTCATTGGTCGGTACGGCATTAGATTTTTAGCTAATGATAGATCGCGTTTTAGAAACGAAACGTGTCTTAACAAAATGTATAACGATTGGCAATTGGTCGAGGGTTTTCGTGAAAGCGGGGTTCGCCGGCCGGATGTCTTCTGCTGGCAAATGCGAGAGAAAGAAGTTTAAGAGAAAATTTTATCATCATATAAGTCGATTAGTTCGGTAAGATATTCCGTTTTGCGAGATTAAAATTTACGAATGTGTATATTAAACGTTTTACTCCGGTGTAAACACGATAGTCTTTATCTCAGTTAGCATATTGGCATTTCGGCGGATCCTTTTTTATCTTTCGATTTTATCTCTAGCAAACGTTGATGAAAACGATCAGTTTATCGTCTCTTTCAAATAAACACGTGTCCTTTTACTAACTTATTATACAGTATGTCAATTTCAAACAATGATGAATGAACGTGTGTTTGCTTTCCTATTGAGATTTAAATATGTTCGCTTTACTCTGTTTAATTTTTCCTTATTTCATTTTTGACTGTTGTTTAAAATTCATTTACCTTTCTCTTTGCAGTGTTATAATTGTTTTCTTGTACAAAATATAATCAAAATGAACTTGATCCGTTTTAAAACATATTGCTTATTATTAAAGGTGCAAAAAATAATAGATATATTTAACCTACATAATTTAAATTTATGTAATGCATGCATCACATTTGTCTACTAATTTTATGTAATCATCTAAAATAAATTATTAAGATTAAATTACAATTACATGTATAATATGTATTAAAAAAAATTTGTGCATGTTTTTAAAAATATTTTTAAGTGCATTTAAATTTTGTCGTTTTTATAATTTTAATTGTTTTCACTTATAAATGTGAAAAATAATTTTTATGAAATTGCAATAAATATTGTTTTTATAAATAGTTAAGAGAGAAAGAATTTTATTTATTTTTAACAATGTTTGAATTCCAAGAGAAATTATATTAAAATAATATCTACTTCCTGTTTTATAAGTTAAATAAATTCAATATTCTAACTTAACATCTATCGTATTTCAAGGTTTCAGTTTTTACTAACAACATCATCTAATAGAAATTGGTAAATAGAAAAAAAAATTTAAATAAATTTTCCTTACTAGTTTTTTACTATTGATTTTAAAGAATTAAAAGCTACGGGCTTTTTTTTTCTTCAGTAACACATCACACAAATGCTCCTTGTGTGATGTGTTACTGAAGAAAAAAAAACCCATAGCTTTTAATTCTTTAAAATCAACAAGAGAAAAAATTGTTAGGAAAATCTTAGATGGTTGTATATAATCTATAAAACATTTTCCTGATATTTATTTAAGTTCAAAACTCAACATCCATTTTACCAATTAAAAATAGTATTACTTTCGTATACAAATTTACGTAACCGCCTAACAATATAAACCTATTAGACTTCTAGATGTTGTCGTGATGCTCCTTTTAATCTTATGATTCTCATAGTCACCCTGATGAGTATAGGTTGTGTACAATTCATGATTCATAGAAATTAATCCTTTCCAAAATTTGTATACAACCTATACTATGTCGGGACAACTATGAGATTGCCAAATATAAACCTATATAAGATTTTTTTATAAAATTTAACTAAGCTGAAAGAGATAACTATTTGATCAAATAAAAACTTTTTATAAAAATAAAATATGTTAATTTCATTAAGAAATTGATTTTTCTTTTAAAATTTAAATATTAAAAAAAAACTATATGACTTTAGTAAAATCAAAAAATATAATTAGTATTTGTGAATTAAATATTATAATTATAGAACATTGGTTCGCAAAACTAACTTTTATATTGAGTAATGTTTTTTGATTTGTTCAGTTGCTGGATGATATTCTAATTCAGAAAGGAAGGTTGTAATATTTGTTGTATTATTGAATGTTTATTTTTTTTTGTAGATATTAAATATACAGTATGATGTTTTAGGAAGAATTATTGGCAGATACCATATAAAACAAAATTCCATATGAATTTGTGTTTCACTTCGAGTATTCCCATTTATGCAATTATTTACAATTAACAGAAAAATGTTAAAATGTATTTGATGCAACTGTCCCGTTGAAGTTTTCGTTTTGTTACTGGTGATAAAATTTTTGTTTTAATTTTACACAACTGGCATACCTAGGCATAGAATTTTTTTTGGCTTTCTTTATGTCTACATAAGAATCTTCTATTTTCTTCATCTTCATAATTTTTTCTTCTCAATGTTGGCTGTAGAAAAAATTATTTCTAATTTTTATATCATTACTTTTGTTTCATAATGAATTTCATAATAAAAATAATCAACATCCATATATATATTAAAAGCAAAATGTTCTGTCTCCATCGAAACTGAAACCAACTCTTTACAAACAAGGAGTGTGTGAGTTGGTCATATTTGGTCACAGGTGGGGTCTACAATTTGTTCTTCAAAAGGATTGCCTGTTAACTTCCTCTGTAGATTCGGCATAAATTTGTGGAAAGGAAGGAATATATATATATATTACTTCCTTTATATATATGTATATATTATATATTAAAAGCAAAATGTTCTGTCACAGCTACACACAAATAATGCAAATTTAAAGATTAATTTAATTTGATTTTAATTAGTTTTGATTTGGTATCAGTGTAAAGGTCAGAGTTTTAATTTATTTAGTATTAATTTAGTTTTAGTTTTTATAACTGTGTTTAATAACTATTAATTTATTATTATTTTTTAAATTTTGCCTGCATTTTTTGAACCCTTAATCAATGCCGTAACTAGCCATTCCTGTGCCCTGTGCAAGAACTTATATTTAGGCCCCTTAATTAATTAGGTTTGGGAAAAAAATAAAACAAATACATGCATTTTGGGCTCCCCTTCCAAGTGGGCCCTGCGCTGGTGCACCTATTGCCCCTGCCTAGTTACGGCACTGCCCTTAATTACAATTTTTTTAATTAATTGCAACTCTTTTTCTTTTGCAACATAACTATTGAAATTGTTTTAGCTTTGTTTTGCACAAAAAATGATTAAGTTTACTAAAAAAATTAAAATAAATTTAATTTCATTAATTTTTGTTTTAAATTTGCTTGCTTTTTAAAAATTTTTTTAAACTTAATTTTGAGTGAGTTAACATTAATTGAACTATTGAGCTACCTAGTATACATTAATAGTCAGAATTACCCCTGAGCATTTAAGGATTAACTTAACCATTTAGTATCTGTAAAAACACGAGTCTGCATATATCAATCCCATATAAAACAAGACTTTATTGTACTATGTTTGAATTTTTGTTTTATCATTGAACAATTTTTATACCTTAAGTGGTTGAATGATTGTGATAACTAAAGTTGGGAAGTTGAAGTGCTCCATCTATTTGTTATTTGTGCAGGGGTTTGTTTTAAAGCATCACAGGATGGTTCTTTATTAAGTTTACAATTGATTAGAGGGAATATTAATTTCCCCTTTCCCTTTTCTTTTTAATGCTGAGCATTTTTTGATAGTTTCCTCTTTTTGCACTTAAATTGGGTATTTTGTGTATTTTTCTATTTATAAGTCTGTTTTAAATTAAAAATTATTAAGTTTTTAATCAATAATTTTGTTTTATATTTTGATATTTAAATACCTTCTTAAAAATTCTTAAAAATCTGACTGGATGAGTGTAATACTAAATATATAATCTCTAGTCTACTAAATAATGTAATTTTGATTCCCGCTGGACTAATCTTGAAGTTGGTAGAGATTATACATTTAGTATATTTTCTTAAAAAGTTTAATGGCCCAATGTTAACAAAATTTGAAATTGAAATTATCAACAAGTTTCACAGGCAATTTTAAGTTTGATTCCAGTATCAACAGTTAAATGATTTCTAACTGATCTTATTGGATTCCTGCCTATTTAATATTCAGAAATTGAGATTGTGCTTTTAATTGGTTGACAAATTTCACCTTTAAACAGATTTGAATTTGAAAATTAACCCTTCCCAAAATTTCAAACTTCTTGAAGTGATTGGTTAAGAAGAAATCAGTTGACTAACAGTGATTTTAAAAACAGTATAAATAGGTAGTATCTATTTGGTATCTCTACTTTCTAACAAAGTTCTGTGCTGTTTTATCATATAAATGCAGGGTGTCATAAAGTAACTTGACCAACTAGCAGTGATGTCAGATGCATGGAAAGCAAGGAGTCCATTGAAACTTTTACAGATAAGTACAGGATGTCATGCACTCACGATATATGAAAATTGGGGTAGAACACACATTGTGGTTACAGTTAATGTAATTGTATATTGAAAATTTCCAATACAAATACTAGGAATTCACAATGTCATGAAATTCAACATCACGGAAAGCAGTGTAAAGGTGTTTGAACAGTGTATGTAGAATGAAAAACAACAGAGATATCAGTGTTTGAACATTGAAGTGAGCAAACCATAACTCACAAGAGAAGACCTGTACAGGTTCACAGATGTGGTGACAGAGTTGTAGCTGATGCTTACTGTGACATAAGCTGTGGGGTGTAAAAAGCATCTGTCGAGCAAAATCAGACTAAACGTGCATTTTCCCATTTTCTGTGTTTATGCCATGAAATTTATGTTGCCTAAGCAAAAAACAGGCTTATGCATGCTTTGTCTGAATATCTTTCAAGTCACCCTGTACTTATTTGCAAAAGTTTCAATGAATTCCTTGCTTTCCACACTCTTGAGATTGCTACTAGTTGATCAAGTTACTTTTTGATCACCCTGTATATTTATATTTTTTATATACCGTATTGGCCTGAATATTAGTTGATAGCTTTTTAAAATCTTGAATTAATAAAATTTGTAAGATTTTTAGCTCTTAGAAACAGAGTAATATATTAATATTGAAATAATGCTGTTTTAAATACTGTAATTTATTGCAGTTGTTATTGATGTAGAATTTTATTGATTAATTGATATTTTGATGATATTGATTACCTGTTATCGATTATTGCACAAAAATTAAATTGTTTATGTTGATTACAGATTTCATGATATCAAACAGTACAATATGGATGATTCAATTATTCACAAAGGTGAGGAAGGGATATGGTGGCATGACAACTTACCAGTTTAAAAAATTACAAAGATATCAGTGTCAAAACTGAAGGTGTCAGTAAATAATTTTAAAGAGGAAGGAATTATGACTGACAAGAGTATTTTGAGATGTGAACTATGTGATGTTACCATAAATTTAGATGAAAAGTATCTCTCTTCATCGATTAAGCAGCACATTAAACTATGCAGATCACATTACCAGCAGGAAAGAAAGAACAAAAAAGGAACAGTTTTATTTTGGCAACATTAAATTCTGTAAAGGACAATGTGAGCAAAAAGAATGAATTTTTATGTGAACTGGCTACAGCTTTAATACAGTCAGGGATTGCTCTTAACAAGGTAATTCATTCAGCATGCAAAAATTTTCTAGAAAAATATTACAAGCACTCAATCTCTGACCAAAGTACACTAAGGAAAAGCTATTTACAGCTTGCATATGAAGCAATTTTCAAAAAAAATACAGGAAATAGTAGGAAGCAATCCAGTTCTTTTTATTTTGGATGAAATCATGGATGTGCTAAAAAGGTACATGTACATCCTGAACATTCTCATTGGTCTGTTAACAGGAGCCAGTACAAGCCATGCTGTTAGAGTTTACAAATTAGAAAAGAATTCTATAACTGTTATTCAGACCTTCCATAATTTGACACATGCATCATTGAACTCTGTCATTCTGTATGAAAATGTTTAGTTACTTGTAACAGATCTAGCACCAAATGTGTTAAGTGCATGCTCAAACATAAAGTTAATGTATCCAAATCTGTGACATATTGCTTGCTGATTACCTTAACAGGATATGTGAAGCAATTAGGACAGAATTTTATTGGGCTAACAATTTCATTTTAGAGCCTTTGATTAAATGTCCTGTGAATATATATCTATATAAAGAGATAATTGGCTTGCCACTCTTAAAACACCCTGTAATAACAAGGTGGGGTACATGGATTCAAAGGCACATGGCTTGTTTTTATGCTGACACTTTTTTATCCATGGAAGCATTCATTCATAAACTGGACAATATGTTTTTTAAACATGCCAAAAACTAATAGGATGGATTTGTATTAGAGAAACTGTAATACTCCATATTCCTTCAGCAAAAATCCAGATATTTAAAATATAATCAAGACTTTGGATATTTTATGACTGAATTGACTCAGGATAATAAAAATAGCCTAAGTCTCTTCAGTCACAAAATCTGGAGTTTTTAGTGAAAACCAAATATGCTGCTATCACATCTTTAGATGTCAAGAGATCATTTTTGCAGTTCAAAGACTTATTTCCCTCACACCATCTGCGGCTGACCATAGCGAGTGTAAGAACAATTGTGTTTACAAATATATTGCTGTTTTGTTTGTAAATTATGAAACTGAAGGATCAGATTCTGAAAATGACTGATTCAAGTTTTCTGTCATTTTCTTGAGTTTTACATCTATTTATATTTATGCACAATAAAATTAGTTTTATTCTTATATATTCTTTTTATATATTCTATTTATTCTTTAAAAAAGGAACTAAAATAAAGTGATGGATTTTAGTCCCTTTTTTAAAGAAAATGTGCACCTCAATTTTCCAAGTATGGTAATAACAAACAAAACAATTTACCTCAGAAATGAACAAAATTTGGCATCGTATTTAAATTAAAATGAAACACAAACTGCTTGTTAAGGAAGCCAAAAATCAGGATTTATTAAAAACATTTTTGGCTTACTATTCAGCCAGCTTTAGCTAACTATACCAAACTAAAGTGAAGAACATCTTTTCCAGACTCGGCAGTGACATTGGTCTAATTCACATGAGATGCTCTTCATTTTAGTTTAATGTAGTTAGTTGAAGCTGCCAGACTACAGGCCAAAAGTGTTATAAATCCTCATTTTTGGTCTTCTTAACAAGCAGTTTGTGTTTAATTTTTACTCAACAACTCATAATATAATTAATAGTGTTGATAATAAATGGAATATATTACAGTTATTTTATTAAGGAATTATTTTCCTTGTATGTAATGTTATAGGTGCTATTTCATGCAGTTTAGCATTTTAATTATAAAAATAAAAATGGTATATTTCAATACTAATAAGAAAAATTTAAATATATCTGTTTTTAATAATATCTAAATTATTATAATGTGTTTGATTTTAAAAATATATGCTTGAATTACTTTTTCAAAAAAGAAAAAAAACAACTAATTAATGAGCTTGCTTTTATTTGTAAGTTATCAAGAATATTGTCTTTTGTTTTTATTTGTAGTGTTAAAGCAAATGGAGATGCTTAAAATAGTGTGTGTTTCATAATATAATGAGCAAATGAATGTTTTAATGCAGTTTGAGATACTGAAGAAATCTTAAAATATTTATAGTCATAGTTTCAAAATAAAATTGTAGTAGATAAAGTTTTATACTGAATGCAATGCAATTAATAAGTTATTCAGATACATTGAATTTACAAGTGTTGCTAAATGGTGGCCACATTCATTAGTGAAAGACCCACCAGTGGCCAAGCGGTTCTGTTCTCTGAGCACTGGGAGTTCAGTCATGGGTTTGCACCTTGTCGGGATGGGCTGGCCATATGGAGTTTTCCAGGTTTTCTCCATGTCTGTATAATGCCTGAATAGGTGTCAGTTACCCTTAAAAAGACCTCCTGGATGCATTCCCCTAGGCAGATTGCCCAAGTGTTGTGTTTCCATAACTTAATAAACAAACAAACAAACAGCCAAAGCAATCAAGTTGCAACCATAAGCTTAAGGAATTAAAATGCAATCGTGTTGTTAAACTAAGTGCTGCTGTTAATGGCATTGCTAAACTCGTTTTCTTGAAACACTGCATGCAGCAGTCTTCACAGCAGTCTCACCAGTTCAAGGTTAAATTTGTAGTGCTCGTTTCAGTTGCTTTTCTTACTGCAACAGAGATGGCTTTCTCCACAAATGTGTCAAGTAGAATTCTTATATGGTATGACAGTAAAGTTATAAAGTTTCTATCACCATGAATTGATATTCTGTTTGTACTAATTTTTCTTTTAAAATAATTCTTAGTAAAATTTTATAATTATGAACGATATATTAATTATATTTTTTTTACAATTAGATAGGTAGAAAGCAGCTGTATGTATGAGAATCTGTGATGTGAATTTTTCATCTATAGTTTCTTCAATTAATCTGTGATTTAGTATATACATCAGTAAGTATATGCATAAATTTATTTTTAGTATTAAAATGTAAATTCAATATTTAAATCAACATTGCTATCTGCAGTATGTAAGTGATAAATATATCTGTCTTTTTATAATATAAAAATACAATTAAATGTAACAATTTCTGAATTAACTAAATGGTATAAATTCAAAAGATAATCTTTGTATTAAGGAATTTTTTTTTCATGTGATGATTAAAAAATTTATATAATAAAAAAATATGCTTACATAATATAAGATTCACTCTATTAAAATATAATTAAAAATGGAAACTATTATAAAAATATAAAATAAATATATTTTTTTGAAATTGTAAAATAGCTTTTTATGCACATTTCAAATAACTATTGATACTGATTACAACTATTAATACTATAATAAAAAATTTTTTGATTATAGTATTCATTTTCTTCATTACATCAGTTTCATTTTTTTACATATCATCAATACTTTTTAGCAAATATATGAGGGTGATTTTTTTTTCAACCTCCAATGGTTCATTAAAAAAAAACAAGTGTAAATAACAAAATGAATTTATTACCAAAAGTTAGGTATGAACATGGTTACTTTTTGACATAATCATTGTAAAGATTGAGGCATTTGTCATATCTTTGGACTAGCTTTTCTGTTTTCCTTCATAAAATGTTGTCACCAGTGAATTGAGATGGCTTTAACAAAATTGTTTTGAAGATTGTCATTAGTCTCAAATCTCTGCCCTCCTAGCCACGTTTTCAATTCAGGAAAGAGGTGGAAGTTTTCACACATTAAAAGTTTCAAGCTGGGTGGATGTCTTCACCACCTTAAAAATCCCAGCATATAGCCCTGATTTGGTGCCAAGCAACTTCCACCTCTTTTCCTGAACAGAAAAAGTGGCTAGGAGGGCAGAGGTTCGAAAGTAATGACGATCTTCAAAATGTTGGGGTCCATCTCAAGTCATTGGCAGCAACATTCTATGAAGAGGAGATGGAAAAGCTTGTCCACAGATATGAAAAATGCCTCAATCTTCACAGTGATTATGTCAAAAAGTAACCATGTTTGTACCTAACTTTTGTTAATAAATTCGTTTTATTACCAAAAGTTAGGTACAAACATTGTTATTTACACTTGTCTTTTTTTATGAACCATCGGATGTTGAAAAAAACAGCCTATGTATATTAATTTTTATTTAAAATTAGTGGGAAAAATTAATGAAGCTATCAAAAAATGATGTTTTATGCACCAAATAACAAAAGAAATTCTTTTTTGAAATGATTCTATATTAAAGTTTTTAAAAATGTACTGCAAGCAGTATATAAATAATCAAACAGTCATAATTTGCATTTTATTTTTGCATTATTAATGAATTTTCTACTAAGGCTATAATTTTTTTAAACAAATTTGTTATAAATGTACTGTCAATATAATTTTTAAAAATAATATTAAACAATGAAAAAGCTTTCAATAAACTATTGTATTATTGAAACATTGATTCAAATATTAATAAATAAAAAATTGTATAAATATTAATGTCTAAATTATAATGAATTTTTATAGATAAGGAAATTATAAATCATCAAAATATAACATACTTTAGATTGGTCAATTAACAAATATATTAACTGAGAGTAAATTTATATTTTTTAATGGTTTTGTAATAATTATAATTATTACAAAACCATAATTAATAAAATTATTAAAGATACATCATTACAAGAGATAATTTGTTGTTATCCTTTAAAATAATTTACAAAAATATTATAAAAATGTGAAAAGAATATAATATGAAAAGTTATATAAAGATAATTATTTATTTATTTTTTAAATTATAGCTAGTAATGATTAATGATGTTACATTATTTTTCAGAATGATTGATTTTATCATGCTT
This sequence comes from Centruroides vittatus, assembly GCF_030686945.1. Lineage (NCBI taxonomy): Eukaryota > Metazoa > Arthropoda > Arachnida > Scorpiones > Buthidae > Centruroides > Centruroides vittatus. Next base: position 4,470,339 of record NW_027122703.1, read on the forward strand.
GTTATAAACCAATTATTTTCGTTATTAGCCTATTCACTTTCTATTATCATAAAAAAATCAGCATACTGTATTTCAAGTTCAAAAAGAAAGTCACTAAACATATGAGAAATTTCTATAAGATTGTAGTGCTTATCAGTAAATTTTATATTATGACACAGATTATCACATACTTTAATATTTCACAACATTTAAAAAAATTTAGTTTTATTATGAAGCTAAAATTATTTCTACATAATTCTTATGCTGTAAAATATTTTAGTTATAATATCATAATTGTGATTAAAACATAGATATTTTTTTAAAAAATGAGCTTTTTCTTTTATAAATTTACTCAATATGAAAACTACTATTACTGGTGAAAAATCCACAAATCTGCCATTAAAGGGCATAAAAATTAAACTGTAAAATAATTATCCAATGTATTTTCACACAAACAAAATAATTAAAAAATTAACTAAATCAACACATTTTCATTTTCTATATGTATTCGGGAAATGAAAATGTGATCAAGGGTAATTCATGTTTTCATAAAAACAGGTGGCAGGAAGAGATACATTTGTTTGCACAACTGTCCTGGAGTCTGCCATTTTGTAAAAGTATGCAGCAAGCTTTTTGTCAATTTTTTTCAATTTTGCTATATTAGATGGGTGTAATGGGCAATCTTCACCAACCAGTGACTTGCTGGTATGCTCCTGTGAATAGTTATTGTGTGCTTTAATTTGAAAAAATTGTAGACCTGTGAATTCACCACTGTTGTCTGTCCTTCCTTAATCTCAAGAACAGAGTTAGATAGATGAATATCAAGATCAGATATGGAAAGCTTAGTGACAGGAAGCCCTGATTAACTATATAAGAACTGCTTTTCACCAGCAGTCACATTATTTCAATTCAAAAATTTTTCTTTCAAAAGTAATTAGATAGATGACCAGCACTATTCTAATGTTAACAGGAAAAGTATAACATACAGAAGCATGACAGTACTAATTTCAGATGGAGAACATATATTTTAAATTAAATAAATTGAAAATATGATTAAAAATTGCAGCCCGGCATTGTGATGATGTCAATAAAATAATTACTCAAGAAAATCAATTTACATATGTTGGAAGTGTCTTTGGCCTTTCAGATAGACCCCATGTCCTGACTTTTTTTGATACATAAAAATTTGTTTTAATTAATTTAATAAATCCAATGATGATATTTATATTTAATTATAAAAAATTAAATGAAAAAGCAAGACATTCTGCTGATGTAAAATTTAGGAATATGATTTTTTAGTTTGATGATTTAAACTGTTTTGAAAAGTACAATAATTTACATTTGTATCAAATTTGATATATAACATTAATATTAAGAAATTATGGATTATTCCTACTATTAGTTCACACTCTCCCTATATATATATATATATATATATATATATATCTTGTTCAAATTTTCAATTGTTAATAAAATACTTTTTCTTCATCCACTCAAGTTCAAATACATTTTTTTAAACTTGTAGTGGATGACACTTGATGTTAATACAGTTTTTTCAAATATTAATTCATTAATTTTATAAACTGTGGTGCCCGTCAGCAATATGCCGATTCGGACCGATAGAGGGCGCGAGGAGAAAAAAAGGGAACTTTGTAATTATTTAATAAAAAGTAACTGAAATAAAATTTTTCTTTGTTGACCTAAGTAGGAATTGACTTAAAAAAATTTTTTTTTAATATTATTATTATTTAACTAGCTGCAAGTACTGCTTTGCTGGGTTTTTTTTTGTTTGTACATTTATATGTAATATAGGTTTTTTTAATATAAAAGACATGCATTAAAAGACTTTTCTTTTCCTAGCAAATAAGTCCAGCATTGCTTGGGCAAAAAGTAACAATAGCAAAGATTAAGATTATTATGTTATAGCCAACCTTACCTGTTTTCACAGAATGCACGAATTAGGTCCCCCTGTTACCAGAGACTAATTAGAGAATTTTTAGATGGGTCTAAAAATATGTTCGATTTCCTGCAAAAATGCATAAAACTGCATCTGTGCCTGTAAGTCTTATGTGTCGCTTTCTCTTAACACTTCCATTGTTAACACTCCCATTCTTAACACTTTTATTGTTAACACTTCCATTCTTAACACTTTCAACCCACATATCTTTCAGCTGTTATCTGCGACTTCATTCGCGCAGATTTTGCAAGGAAACCCTATTTACATTCAATATTTCAACAATCATAGTAAATTGTTATATAACACCTATTGCTGAGAATGATGAGGATTGCTGAGAATCAAACAAATTGTTTTCAATTTGATTAATTTTCTGGAACGTTTACAATCATTCTATAATCAAACCAACATAAAAAAACAAATTTGAATTTAAAACGGTTCGAACATTTGGTTAAAAAATCAAAATATATAAAAATATTTATAACAATGTCTGAAATTTTATCAATTTAATAATCCTAAATACTCAATGAAGACTAATCGTAGTTAAATATGAAAAATCGCATACAAAATAGTACAGTAGAAGCCGTTCTTCCAGTTAAGACTTAATGCTTTCCCTCTCCCCCACGGGGGAACTTTGAAAAATCCTTTTTTAGTGTGTGTTTTCATGGCATACCCTAACTGTGTACCAAATTTCACCTCTTTAGGTGGTTGCATTAGTTAATCTGTTATCAGAAACATCCAAAAGTCTTTCTGAAATAATATAGAATATTATGGAACATTCTTGAAAGATCTAAAAATTATTAAAGTAATCCAAAACTTTCCAGAATATTTGTTGTTTGTTTTTATCATTTAATTTTTTTTAATTATTTGATTATTAAAAAAATGTACTATAATGTAATATTAATTTAAAAAGAAATGAGAGGGGGTAGGTTGTAGGGGTGAAGAATGAGAGTGAGGACAGAGAATATGTGTGAGAATTCTACGATATTCCAAAAAATTCTGGAACTTTCTAGAAAAAACTGGAACATTTTCATTGAAGTATCACACATTTTCGAAGTCAACTACTTTCAACTCCCATATCTCCCACACCCTTATAGCTATTGAGACACAACCACCATAGTGCACGATGGGAGACTTGGGGCTACTACCACACACAAACACCATTCATGTGCGATGTGTAGTTTTGGCTGCAGAGTGAGATATAGGCACAAACATGTCCATTTATATATATGTATATATAGATTAATTAAATTTAGACAAGATAATGACACTACCTTAACTTTAGTTCTAAATTATTTAACAAATTAAAGTTATAGTATCAGAATAATCCATAATTTCTGGTTGATTTGGTTGAGTTAATTTAAAAAAATATTTTTTGAGAATAAGAATTAAATACTATTTAAACCATTGTAAATTACTTTTAATATTTCTTAAATACATAGGTAATATTTAAGAGTAGTAGTAATATATAATCATATAAATATCTAAAATCATAATCTATTCCTATTAATTATGATTTTCTTCTATACAAAATATAGTGTGTGTTTTCTAAGTATTAACTTTTAGTATTTTAATTTCAGTTATGTTTCATTTACTACAAACTACATCTGTCTCCACTGCTCAAAAAATTGGCAATATATATGTGAAAGTTACATGGAGGTCATCAGTACGAAATTTTCAGACATTTCCTAAGTTTCAGTGTAAAGCTGGAACACCAGAAAAGGTTGAACAAATAATTTCAGGAATACCTTATTCGAAATTGAAAATTGGAGTACCAAAAGAAATATGGCAAAATGAAAGAAGAGTTGCTTTGACACCGGCAGCTGCATCCACGCTTATTAAGAAAGGTTTTACTGTAAATGTAGAAGAAAATGCTGGACAAGAAGCTAAATTTTATAATGCTGAATATGAAGCCGCAGGTGCAAAAATTACAGATTTGAAATCAACATTTGAATCTGATATAATTTTGAAAGTTCGAGCACCTCTTGATGCAGAACTTGGACAATTTAGAGAAAAAAGTAATTTAATAAGCTTTCTATATCCTGCTCAAAATAGGCCATTAGTTGATAAGCTTGCTAAACTGAATATGAATGTTTTTGCTATGGATGCAATTCCAAGGATTAGTCGTGCTCAAGTATTTGATGCCTTAAGTTCTATGGCAAATATTGCTGGTTATAAAGCAGTTGTAGAAGCAGCTAATAATTTTGGAAGATTTTTTACAGGTATTACTATTTTATTTTTTAAAAATTAATTTAATTTAATTAATTATTTTAAAGTTTGTTATTTTTATAAAAGAAAATAATTTTCTATTTTGTTTTGATGAATAATGATTTTGCTGAAAGATCTGATGATCTAAAATGAAACTGAGGTTGCTGATTTTAATATTTCTTATAAATGGCTTTAATTTTTTTTATCGATAATGTTTTCTTATATGCCATAAAGCCACAAAATTTTTTCCATACTTTTCAATAAACTTTTCTCCATATTGTTGTAAAACAATCACAACCAAACAATCTGCTGAATTATCAGGCTGTTAAGTTAGAAGGCTAATTTATAGCCTTTTCAGTAATGCATTCTGAACGTTAAGACTAATTTATAGCCTTAACGTTCAGAATGTATTATGGCTTTTCTTAATCACCACAACGTGTAGTGGTTAAATATCATGAAAGCCACAACACGAATTTTGCTTTTTGTCGTTTTGAATTAGCCACAACACATTGTGGCCGTTTTTACAAATGCCACAAAGCAAAATTTGCGTCGTGGCCATTTTGAATTAGCCACAATGCGTTGTAGTCATTTTTTCGCTCAATGAGTGATTTCTGTCTTTGAGCCTAACATATATAAAAGCACACACACATACATAAAAAATGTCATTTTTAAAAATTAATTAAAGAAAAAAATATTTATTAATTGACCACTATCAGATGTAAGAAAGAAGGAAATGCAGTGATATAAAAAGTGGTAGAAAATTTTTAATTTCTAAATTAAATTTATATTTTAATAGGTCAGATTACAGCGGCAGGAAAAGTACCACCAGCAAAAATATTAGTCATCGGAGGTGGTGTTGCTGGTTTGGCAGCAATTGGCACAGCTAAAAATATGGGAGCAATTGTACGAGCTTTTGATACAAGAGAAGCTGTTAAGGAGCAAGTAGAATCAATGGGAGCAGAATTTTTAGAACTTCACCTAAAGGTATAAAAGTCTGTTGTATTATGCTAGATGTTTTAACAAAGCAGTTAATCAGAACTTTTGCTGTTTCATGCTATTTTTTAAAAATGATTTAAAAATACAGTATTTAATAATGTAAAATCTTTGAAGATACAAAATTTAATAAAAAAAATCCCTAATAAAACAGTAGAAAATTTAAAATATCAAATAAACTGATAAGAAATAACAATTTTGAATATGTTGAAAAATAAATGTATTTTAAATTATATTCATCATCATCAAACTTTTAAAAATATTTTAATCATAGTTTCTTTAGGAAAATATTTTTGAATACAAAATAACTAGAATCACAATTTTAATAGAAATTTTACTTAGAGGTAAGAATAATCCTATACTAGTCAAAATATGCTTTAAATATTATTACTGTTATGTGAAAAAAAAATTGGATTATTGCTTAAAATGAATCTTTTAAAATTTTTTTTTATTCCTCAAGTGATTTTTTTTCTTTACATTTTAAACAAACTTAACCATTAAATATGCAGTAACTAACATTTACTAATCATCTAACATTTTTTGTTCTTTTGATTGACCTCCTTCAGTTTTGGATCATTTCTGTTACTGAATATTTAATGGTTAAGTGTTTGTTATTGTGATAGTGGAGTTAAGGAAAGAATTAAGGATTTTAATTAAAATATGATTTGATGGCTTATACATAAAATTGAATTACAGGGAAATTGAATTTATTCCACTTTGCTTACTACTGTAACATCATCAGCATTTTGAAATCTCAGAAGTATTTATATTCTGAAAATAAATGAAAATTAGATTGATTCTTTAATCAGTTTATATTATTAAGTATTTTTCAGATACATTGTTGTATTCATTGATCTGGAGCATGAATGAAACTTCTATTTAGCTTACAAAATTGCATTCACACTCAAAATTTGATTGATTGATTTTGATAAAACTTTGCCATTTTCCATTAATTGTGATGAGGACTCTAAAAATGTAATGAGGGTCCGTTTAAATAAAAGTAAGGGTTCATGACTTCATTTTTGATGTACAACACAGTGGAGTCAAGGTGACAATGTCTGTGCTCCCTGGTACGATTGAGCATGCTTATTGGAATGTAGGGAGCAAATAAAAAAACAGCATTGCTTGCACTTAACAGAAAATAGGTGCAAACAAAACACAAGAATAAAACAATTGATAGCAATTGCTTTGTTCTTAGATTGCCTCTCCTGTGGCTGGTAGGTACAAGCAAGTCATGGAAAGGCAGAAGCGGAGGGGGTATGTGCCCAGGGCACCAAGATGATGGGCACTGAAATTCCAAAATTGTTACATGGGCAAACTAATAACTAAAAACTAAAACTCTCACACATAAGTATGAAAAATTATTATATTATAAAATATAATACACATTAAATTAATGAAAAGTGATTTTATAATTTTAAATTTGTAACAGACTAATGAAAAACTTATCCAAAAGGTGCCATATTTAAGTTTGCTCCTGCTGCCAAATGCTCTAGCCACATATATAGGATAGCCTCTTTTGTTGTTGCAAGTGCAAGATCCTCCTGTCTGAAAATGTCAGGTATGAGGATTACCTATTCTGTGCCTAACAAGTGCAAAGATTGCTTCTTTCTGGGTGTGGTGAGTCAGAGCCAGAAAGAAGCAATCCTTGCACTTGTTAGGCCTTCTATCACAATACAACAAGGTTGTGCAATGCCTAGTTGTTAAGATACAATTATTATTAAAGATTCTTGAATAGATTATAACATTAATTAGGAATGATGTAGTTAAAAAATTCATACTCTTTTGAAATTAATTACACCACCAAAAAGGTGTAAATCAATATAATGTTTTATACATAAATTGATCTGAATTCTAAAGTCTTCGTTTTTTGTTTTATTTTGTTTTAAAAGTTTTTATTAATTTAATAGTGCATTGTCAAAAACAGACTTGTATTTTTTCTTAGAATAAGAGTTTTTATTTATAATTAATTATCATCATTATGATATAAAGAAGAAACAGCAAAAAAATTATTCTTCTGTAATGAATATTAGTTTGTATATTTGTACTCATACAGACACAATTTAGATATAAAACAATTATTGAATTTAAAATATAACAATATATATATTGTTTTATTGTATAAATAAATGTGTATCAATTTCATTTTTTAAAGTCATTCAAACATTGAATATTATGTACAAATGTATATTTAATTATTGATGAATAGTTCAAAATACTTTTTGAGATGAGAAATAATTTAATAAATTAAACCATAAACTGAATTATATGTATTAAACCAAAGAGTTAGAGTACTTTATATGCTATTTTCATATTTTAAAAGTAGTCTATAAATATTCTAGCTCTTTTGCTTAATATATATGAACAATTCTACACATGGCGATTAGAAATTAAATTTTCAAATCATCATCAAATTGTAATATTTTATCATGATAGTAAATTTGAATTTTATTAAATATGTATTTTGTAGAGGGATTTGAACTGAAAAAACTATTCAGCTCCTGTTTGTAGATCCCTTTAAAGTTTCTTTACAGCTCTCTTTATCAAATCTGCAAAGGACTGGTAACTGGTTTAATGGATAGCAGTTCAATTTGAAGTTTAGTTACCATGTTGGTATGAAATCTAAATTTGAAAATAACAACATTAAATCAGCAATAAATCTTTTTAGAAAAACAATAAAATTATAAATTGGAAATAATCACATTATATTAAGAGATTCAAATGTAACATTTAACAAATAAAAAGTTCAATCAAATATATATTATATAACCTAAAATTATTGTTGTTCAAATTACAAAAGAATGACTAAACAAAATAAAAGTTTACTGACATCTTTTTATTTGTTAAATTTTAAATTGTATTGATTAACAAAAAAATATCATTTTGTAAATTTTTCAAAACATCTTATTAACATTACATTATCTAGTACTTCAAATTTCATATTTGTACACAAAGATAATAGAATATATTTCAGACTAGAAAATACCTTTCTACACTCATTTGTATTACAGGAACTGCTAAAGCAAATTTCAGAGAGAGGATGTAAAGGATGATTTTTTTTCTATTCCAATATTGTAATATACAGGGTCATTATAATTAAAGTTCCACTTTGAAATGGCCATAAAAGGAAAACTACTGGACAGAATGTTATCAAACTTAGTAATAGTTTACAGGAAGTCATGGGATTTTATTTTCTGCCAAAAAAAATAGTTCAAAAACTCACCACCAGCAGAAATGGTGCTGTATACAATATTGTTAAACAATATAAGACATGAAGACATTGGTTGAAAATGTTTTAATTGTTTCTAAAACATGTTACAAAGCTCATTCAATGTGGCATCCACCATTTTCTGAAAGCAAGTTAAATTGCATTACTGTGTTCTCAACAGTAGCTCTTAGCATATCAGAAGGAATTTAACTTGCTTTCTTCTAAAGTCTTCTCAAAAAGCATTAATTTATTATCTGACAGATTACTATGATGTAATGATGTTCAGTAAAAGAAGTTTTGAAATATGACAAAAATAATAATGAATGATATACTGCTATCATCTTATTAATTCAGTGGTCTTTTGAGGTGACTATAGATAATTAGTTTCTTGACATTTTAATTATTTGATATTTTTATTATTGAATATTACTCTATCAGAATTTCAAAGTATAACAAATTATACATTATAGATTGCATATTTTTACTGTACTACATTTATATATAGAATTAAACTATAGAAATTTGTACTTCTAATTATCATCCAACAATTTTCAAAAGAAATTGTCACTCACTGCATGAAAAATGTTACCAATTAGGCAATTTACTATAAAGTATGCATTTTGAAATGACAATTGCAGCTTGAGTCTACCTTTCAGTTAACAGTAACTTGAATGAATTTTGAACCAATATACAATGCTCTCCACATCTGTAAGTTTCATACCAATAGTTAATCTCACTACTTTAAAAACATTTTGGTTAACTGTAAGGACCAGTGAAAAACAACTTGTTCAGTTCCTGGTTTCATCAGTGAAAATGATGCAGGCTTTTTTTGGTTTCAGTTCTGTTCAATTAGTACAGTGTACCCCTGATATAACATGCATGTCAGGTGGGAAACAACACTCGCGTTATAAGGTGAACCACGTTATACTGAGCGGCACAGTGGTGACACAATAAATTTACTCAGAACGATTTGAACTATATACTGAAACCTCCCATCAACTACATACATGTTATGTATTTTAATAAAAAACCCAATTTATTTATTAAATGTTTTATTAAAATTCACATAACATAGTTATACATCTTAATAAGTACATACTGTACATACTGTAGCTTGTCTGTTCTTTTACTCATCATGCATACAATAATTAAACACTATTCAAAATACATGCAAGAACTCAATACATACACAATTACTCAATACGCAGTAACAATAAAATGTGCTATTCATTAACGCCGCACGGACCTGTATATACGTGTTTGAGCTTATTGCGTCACAAACATTGCCCGCGCTATAACCAAGTGTGCAGTATAGCGAGCAGCGCTATAATGAAGGTCCACTGTATGTAATTTTTAGTTGAACATAAAAACAGGTTGGCTTCAGTTTCATTTATGGATACATAATAAGATGTAAAATAATATACCAGTGATTTTAATTTATTATTTTTAAATTAATAAATTTTAATATAATTGTAAAGATTATTAAATGAAAAATATGATTTTTAACAGGAATCTGGAGAAGGTGTAGGTGGTTATGCTAAAGAAATGTCAAAAGAATTTATAGAAGCAGAAATGGCATTATTTGCAAAGCAGTGTAAAGAAGTTGATATTGTAATAACAACAGCATTGATTCCAGGAAAACCAGCACCACGACTTATAACCAAAGTATTAAATTTGTTTTTGTAAATTTTTATATTTCTGTAAAATTTAAATACTTTTTAATCATTTATTTAATATTTTATATATATACAATAAACAGTTAAAAATTATTAAATTTATTAAAAATTAAGACAAATATCACTATAATTTTTATTAAAATCTTATATATCTTTTAAAATATTGTTTTTAGATATACTGAAATTCAAATAAAAAGTTTAATATTTTTAAATATTAAAACATTTTAATAAAAAATGTTTTAACATTTAATTCATTTGGAGTATTCATAATTCATCATTAAAATAATTAGTCATCTCTTTCATTTATCCTCTAAGTCTCTAAAGCATGAATGAACCATGTTATGATCAGATCTTCCTATCTTTTCCTATTGTGTCTTTGAAACTTTATTTTGGTCTTGCCAATTGTCTCTTTCTTTTTGGTTTTCATTTATAAGTCAGTTTTATTTAACTCTTCATCACCTCTTCTCTGTACATATTGTTTTCATTTGAGTTTTCTGTGTGCTCATTTGAGTCTTCTGTGTTCATTGTTCTATAGATTGAATGTTATATCTTTTTCTTACTTTATTGTTTATTATTTTATCTATCCTTGTAATTACTATATTGATATTGTGAACCCAGAGGAGTTCACTAAATCATTCACTACATCAAGAATTCACTGGATAATTATAATTTAAAATAGTTATAATTTAAATAAGCTAAAAAATACAGGTACAACTGTTTAGATATTTCTAAGCAGATGTTACTATTCCAATTTTTTGTAGCAGATGTTGAACTTCTTTACTTTGTGATAAATCATCTTGTAATTATTTTTATTAATGATGAAAAATTACTTTTTATGGTATTTTCCAGCATGCCAGGAACTCTGGGGGGGATTACTGGCATGCCGGTTAAACTGTGACTAAAAATAAAATTAATCAGATCTAACAAAACTAGTTGTTAAATAAATATTAAAGAAAACATTCTTCTGAATAGAATAAAATAAAAAATATTATAATTTGACTGACTTAAAATCAGGAAGTAAAAGCTTTTGTTTACAGTGCAATAAAACAATTAACAGCTCATTAACAACATTAGTTGTAGTAGTAGTTAGTTACTGCAGCTTATATTCCAAAAGTAATACAGTATATACATAAGTGGAAACAGAAAAATTTTAAATTATTACATTAAGATTTGAATCTTTAAATGATTTCCAAAAGTTAAGTTAAATGTTTTTTTTAGGTTAATTTTCATAAAGCATTTTTTAAAATTTTTACATAGGAAATGGTTGAGTCTATGCGACCAGGTTCTATAATAGTTGATTTGGCAGCAGAAGCTGGTGGTAATGTTGAAACAACAAAACCAGGTCAACTTAGTGTTCATAAAGGAGTTATTCATATTGGTTATACAGATTTACCAAGCAGGCTCCCAACACAATCATCTACACTTTATGCAAATAATATATCTAAATTTCTATTATCATTAGGTAAGTCTTAAATTATCTTGAAATGACAGTTATAAAAGTTTTACTGTTACTTAATTTTTTCATAATAAATTTCAAAAAATTATTATGTAACTGTGTATTTGTTTCAATATTAAAGCTTATGTGTGTTTAATTTTTTATATGATGAAGTATAGAAAAATAATTACAGTAAAACTTTAATTTAACAGACAAAATTTCTGGCCTATTTGTATTGTAGCTAGAATTAAAAAAAAAGAACAAATACTATAAAGTTAGGTTTTGGAAGAGTCATAAAACAAAAATGTAGTCAGTTATTAAATAGCAAGTGCCTGTTCAGAACTGTCATATGCAAAAATTAATACCCTGTTAATTTTAAAATGCTTTTTATATTTAATTAAGTTAACAGTTTATTTATTTTTTCAAATCCAAGATTTCCCAAAAAATATTTATTTTAATTTAGATTGCATACTTGTTTATTACAGTTTCAGAACTACTGTGAGTACATAAGCAATAATACATATAGGAAACTTTTTTGTAAAATCAAACTTCTCATATTTTATTTTAATTACAGAAATGTATCTACATAAGTAAAAATATTAACTAATGTGTCAGTTTTACTTTCTCAGCTGTAGAGGAAAAGTATGGCAATTCAGCAAAAAATGATCCCTTGCAGATTTTTACATTTTTGTACTTAGGACACTTTGAAACAATAAGAAATACAACAAAATTCAGTGGTTTTTTCTGTTTGTTTGTATGTATGGTTTTGTGTAGGGGCACAATTTTGTTTACCCTATTTGAAGCTTAATAACTCCTGTGCCTTGTGTCAAAAATTTCTGAAATTTTGCAAGGAGGTTTGTTTATTAGGGGGATTGATGCTATTAAATTTTGGTGGTTAAAGATCGAGGGAGTGGGGTGATAAAAGAGATCGTGTGTATCTCCAGTAGGGTTAGACTTAATGATGATTTTACTCATTATTAGCATTTACAATTTTATAAAACTCATCCCTATCCTAAAAATTAAGCTTTTTGCCATTTTATTATAGTTAAAGTATAAAAAGTTGTTTCAATAAAATATGATAACAGATGGCACGACCAAAATTTTAAATGTTGCCAGGAAAGTTGAGCAACTCACTGCTGGTTTATTTTAACACATACATTCAGAAAATATACTTAATTATATAACAAACTTTCAGCATTAATGGACACCTCTCACCCAAATTAGTCTGTTAAATTGAGGTTTTACTGTATTAGGAATGTTAATTAACATCATAGTTAATGTTTAACTAGGAGATGAGTTGTCTAAATTATCTCACTACATTACTGAAAAGCAATTATAATGAGATAATTCAGAGAATTCTTGTAAAATTTAAATGAATGTTTAATGTTTAATAGTAATAAAAATATTCAATGAATAGCATATTTACTTAAGAAATCTATAATGAAATTTTTTATAATTTTATATATAAAAAAAAATTCTAAGTTTTTATTTTTCTTAAAAATTAATCAGAATCATTGTCTTAGGAAAAAATTATTTTGTATTTACTTTTTGTCAGATTTATTATTATGTTAAGATTTATACAAAAACTTGTTCATTAATTTTCATTATGAAATTTTTCATATCTTTATTTAATTTTCTTTTTTTTAACATATTAAGAAAAAACTTTAAAAGAAATATTAATGAACTAAATGAAATAATATCAAAATAATAAACAATAAAATGCAACAAAAACTGCTAATTTACAAGTGGTTAACTTAGAATTAACAAACAACTACAAAAACCTAAAAACTAGCAAATTTTTTTAAAATGCAAACATTTTCACCCGTGCTGATGGGTATCATCAGGCAAACAACTGCTGAGTTAAATGGGGGATTGCTGAATGTGTATAGTGGGAGGTGACATATGACATAAGATGACAGAACAGAGGGGAAGGACAGAGAATTTATATTTCGTAGAAAGACTTCCATGCCATGGGGAAGGAGTGCCTGTTCAGAACTGGTGAAAATGTTCGCATTTTTAAAACTTTGCTGATTTTTAGGTTTTTGTAGTTATTTGTTAAAATATAGCAAATATTTTTTCTTTAAGTATATATGAAAATTATATATAATTGTTTGTTAGCATCAAAAAATTAATGCTTGTTTTGTTGGTTTAAACAAAGCTATTAACCACTCAGCAGTGAGGGACGTATATATATATGTTGAGGGCGATCGTGTGGCAGTGGTGACGGATGTATATATCCGCTAAATTCTTTTGGGGGTATCGCCAAAAACTACCACGAAAAAAATTCACATAAAAATGAATTATGTAACAATAAAAAAAGACTTTTTTTACTAGACATAACTGTTTACAAAATCTTTTTCCAAAACAGTAATGAGAAAAATCGCATGAAAAAATACTTTAAAAATTTCCCAGGTTTATTCTCCACTACTAAGGGATAGCACCATACCTGACTATCCCACTGCTGAAAGGTTAATAAAAGGAACATTTATAAACATATATTTAAAATTTTTTAAGAAATAAAATTTTAAAGGAAGTATTTGAAATTTCCAAGAGAACTTCAAAAATCTGTTTCAAGATTTAATTTCTTGTATGTTTTTTAATTATTTATATATTAGATGCTTTCTTAAGTAATAAAGTTGTTTAGATCCCATTATTTTCCTAATGTATTTTTCAGCTTGTTTGTATTGTAGCTAGAATTAAAAAAAAAAACAAATACTATAAAGTTAGGTTTTGGAAAAGTCATAAAACAAAAATGTAGTCAGTTATTAAATAGCATGATGTAATCCACAATTATTAGAATCATTCAGTTATTACTAAATTGTACTTTCTAAAATAAGTTCAACAGCCAGCTTTTATGTCTTAATTTCTTTGATGAAAGCATTGTTAAGCAAACTGCCATAAATCAGATTCCATTTTCCAATAGGCTGTATTATAAATTGAAATTCTTTTCCTGAAACACTAGTTTAAACTATATAGCACTACACTGAGATGTCTAACAAGAAAATATATTTATATACGTTAGGCTCAAAGACCAAAATTGCTCATTGAGTGAAAAAAATGGCACAACTCATTATGGTCGCTTCAAAATAGCCACAATGCAAATTTCACTTTGTGGCCATTTGTAAAACCCGACCACAAAGCAAAATTCGCGTCGTGGCTTTCATGATATTTGACCACGACGCATTGTGGTGATTAAGAAAAGCCATAATGCATTCTGTACGTTAGCTGATGCAACCACAATACGAAGGATAGGTTGTAACTTGTCAATGGGCACATTGCAAACACTTGTGGAGTTTGTATTGTATTCATTCTTAACCAGTGCTGCCATTTCTAGGGTAATTACCCTTTTCTAGAGTAATTTCAACCTTTCAGAGTAATGTTTCAGATAGTCTTATATTTAGGGTAAATCTAGGGTAAAACTACCTTGTGTTCTGTGGTCTTATTACTCATCGTGCCACAAGTTTCGCTGGAAAAAGTTTTAGCCTAAAACCATTCTGTTTTTCCCTATAACTGGAGGTTTTAGGATAGGACAACAGAAGCTAAAGAAATAATGCAGATTGATGCTAGGTACATGGGTGTACACTGTACAGTGACACCTCGGTTTTCGTCAATAATCCGTTCAAAAACAATTGGCGAAAATAACTCTGCAACATTCTCAATTCTCATAAAAATGACAAAGTAATTATTTTTAGTAAATTAGTTGTTAGAAAACGTTGACATTTTGAGCACCGTGACAGATATTCCATTTGTAAAAGTGAAGTTATAAATGAGAATCTACTGTAATATTAGGAAGTCTTTCTAGTCATTACGATTTCAATAATAAATACTCTCATTATTGTGAAATTTATTAATATTTTTAATTTTTCTGAATTATATAGTTATAAACATAATGCAATGCAATGATTCATAATCTTCATTGTGTTATTTCAGATATAAGATAATTTTAGTCTCAACTTTGATTTACATTTTAAATTAAATACTTTATCTAAATGATTTTGTTTGTTATGCAATTATGTACCACAAAATTATTGTCAGTTTTTTGAAAGATGACAAAAACATTGAGAGAAGATCAAATATTCAAAGTATGTTTTAAACAAATATTTCTCATTACTTGTTTGTTAGAAAATACTGACTTAGTGTTTAAATACAGATTTTACTATATTAACCAAAGTTCTGTTAAAGATGTATTGAAGTTTAGAAATTTTGAAAAATAAAGATTAGTATAAAAATTCAAAAACTATTCATTTGTAATTATCATATTTACAATGTTTTTTTTAATATTCA
Source organism: Centruroides vittatus (assembly GCF_030686945.1). Taxonomy (NCBI): domain Eukaryota; kingdom Metazoa; phylum Arthropoda; class Arachnida; order Scorpiones; family Buthidae; genus Centruroides; species Centruroides vittatus. Next base: position 4,486,076 of record NW_027122703.1, read on the forward strand.
ATGTTACAGTACTTTAAAATATTTAAAAATATACATATTATTAAATGAATAATCTTTTAATTAATCTACAATAATATTAAAATAGTTAATCAAATAGTTACAAAATTATTTTTCTCATTATTCTAATATTAGTCATTAGTCTTTATATTATAGAAGTTATATCAGGAATTAGTTAAAACTTTATTGTAACTATCAGGTCAGTCCATAAGTTCATGCGTATTTTTATCTACAAAAAAAAGCAGCAAAAAATTTTAATTAAATTTTATTTCAATCTATAATGTATTCACCATTATTTTGTACAATTTCTTGCCATTTTGATAGTAGCTTTTTGATCCCGTCTTCATAAAATGATTTCAATTTTGAATCAAAATATTCAGAAATAGCCTTTTTTACATTGTTCTCATCCTCAAAAGTTTTCCCTTTTAAAAAATTCTGCAAACTGCGAAAAAGATGATAATCACTGGGAGCAATATCTGGCGAATATGGTGGATGAGGTAAAATTTCCCAGTTGTAGCTTTCAAGTTTCTGTACAGTTATTTTTGCAGCGTGTGGTCTAGCATTGTTATGCTGCAAGAGAATCTGCTTTCTGTTCACTAACGACGGTTGATTTTTTTTTTCAATTTTTCATTTAAATGCTCTAATTGCTCACAATACATTTGAGCTGTAATTGTTTGATTAGGTTCTAACAGCTCAAAGTGAATTACATCTGACATATCCCACCAAACAGACAAAAGAATTTTTTTTTGGATGCAACTCACCTTTTGCAGTTGGTTTTGGCTGCTTGTCACGATCCATCGTCTTTTTCTCGTCACATTATTATAGAGGATCCGTTTTTCTTCTCCAGTAACCAGCCTACCAAGAAAAGGTTCTAAAGCAATACGGGATAAAAGAGACGTGCAAATGTTTACATGTTGTTGTCGGTTAGCTATTGACAGTTCATGTGGTATCCATTTTCCTAGCTTTGAAACTTTTCCGATTTGTTGTAGGTGTCTATGAACAGTTCCGTGGGATGAATTTAAACGTTCCACAATTTCATCAACTGTTAAAGATGGTTCTGCTTCAACTAGTGCAGAGAGAGCATCATCATCAAAGTCAACGGGTCTTCCAGTACGAGCCTTATCCTCCACACTAAAATCATTGTTTCTAAATCTTTCAAACCACTTCTGCACAGTCCTTGCACTAATTACAATTTGATTATGTACAGTATTTATTTTGTTGGCTGCATTTGTAGCATTCTCACCACTTAAAAATAAAAAGTATAAAACATGTCTTTTATATTCTTGGTTACTTCCATTTTAACGAAAATAAACAACCTGAAATATTCACAATTCTGAACAGTATTATGTGAATGAGATCTAATTTAACACTTCAGTGTAAAAATTATCACATTAGACTGACATGTTTAACAGCAAAACAAGATTTTTCTCAAGGTCATAAAAATGCGCATGGTCTTATGGACTGACTTGATATTTATTTAGTTAATACAGCTGTAGCTAAATTCTTGATATAATTTACAATTTTGTTACACTATAGGCCTAAATGGAAATATCTTTTTAAATCAGAAATGAATGTAAATAATACTGTTATTATTTATTAAATTGAAATACTGTTTATGAAATAAGTGTTATTTGATTGGAAAATATATTAATTTTGAGTTATTAAGTGTTTTCTGTAATCTTTCAAAAGTATTCAAATATTTTTGTTTTCAGTTTATTTTTCACACAAAATTTATAATATTGAAATATCTCACTAACTCATTGAAACTTGTATTGAAAATGATCAGTTGATTATGAAAGTTTATTATATTGATTTTATTATATTTTAGTTATAAAATAGCTATGCCATTTAAAATTAACATATTGCTGATTTGTAACTTTACAAAAATGTTTTAACAGGCACTAAAGACCATTATCATATTGATTTAAATGATGAAGTTACACGAGGATCAATTGTATTACATGAAGGAAAATTGATGTGGCCTCCTCCACCTCCAAAAGAAGTGCCTGCAGCTCCTGTTGCAAAACCTATTGCTGCTAAACCTGTTCCACCCGAACCAAATTATTTTAATGAGACATTGAAAGATTCCTTATTATATACAACAGGTAAAATTCTTATATCATAATTTGTATATAAAAGTTACTAATATATAATTAATATATACAGTATAAGCTCCATATTTGTGCATTCATTGTTCATGCATTTTGCATACCTGCAGTTATGTATTTGCAACCATCCTTCATGTTCATGAAACCAAATGATGAATAAAAGTGAATAATTTATGTTAATCTGAGACAATTAAATGATTAAAAAACTTTTTTAATCTATTGAATTTTATTGACAAGTACATTGTTGATGCTATCTTGTCTTGTGTTATTTTAGCAAATGCTATTATAAGGATAGTAAAAGTTGTTTCATGTTAGTATATGTTGTGAATGTTGTCATTGTTTTGCTTGTGGATTTTAGTTGTATTTTTATCCTTACAAATCAGCAGTGTCATTTATAGGATAGGATGTTAAAGGAAGGCCTGACTCAATGGTATAGCCTTGGGGAAAAAAGGGGGATAAGTATGGGTAGTAGAGAGTGGGGTGGAGGTGAGGAGAAAAAGAGGGAGGAAAGGAGGGTTGTAGTGCGTCTGCCAGGAACTAAGGGGATGCAATTGAAACAGAAGGGACTGCAAGTAGAAAATAAACAAAAAGGAGGGTAAGACGCGACGGTAACTGATTAGGGGGGAGCACACTACAGGAACAACCATAGCAGCAGGGGACTGGAGAGAGGTGGTAAAGGGCAGTAAGGGATAGATGTCGGAAAATAATGCACCAGGATACAGGGTAAGGCAAGGAAGTTACGTAGAACAGATGTTGAACATGAAACAGCAGAAATACAAAGACCAGTGGGGATATATGTAACAGAGGGTGAACGGGATACGGAGATTGTACATAATATGGGGGGAGACGAAAAACAATGGTTATACAATAAGCAATGAATGTACAGTACATTATACAATGGTAGCCTTATAATAATGGATAAATAAGCTACAATGGTTGAACATGATAAGAAAGAGCTCGATGATGCCTTAGATAAACAGGATACAACACACTAGGCTGAATAGGAGTAGGGTAACACTGCAAAGAGGATGTGGAGTTCTAAGTTGCATAAGAAGGTCTGCTGGTGGTTCATAAGATTAAGGTTGTGAACAAAGTTCGTAAAGGCACGGTCGATTTTCCTGTTGTCAATGAAGGTGTTTAGTTTACAGGGCCAGTGGTGCCTGTCTTTTTCCACCAGATGCCTCAGATGAGAGCGGTGAGTAATGTACTTAGTGCAAGTAAAGATAAGGTGATGGGGGGGTCATCACTTTCTACACTGCAATCACACAGACCGTTGCCTTTCTTTAAGAAACGACAAAGGTAGGCCTTAAAGTTACCATGTGCCGTCATAATCTGTGTGAGAGCATGCGAGGTTTCTAGGTGTTTGTTAAACATCCTATTGCTAACTTTAGTGATGCGACTGGTGTTGCTTTTATCCCACTCATCCTGCCACCTGTCCATGATGATATTATTAAGTTTGCTACAGAGATAGGACATTGGGAGTGACGAGTGGTTGCAATTCGTTGCAATATCCTTAGCTTTTTTGGCCAAGTGGTCAGCTTTATCATTCCCGACATTTCTGGAGTGACCTCTTATCCAGTAGAAGTTTATTTTGGTGGAGTCTTCGAGTGCATATATTAGCTTGAGGCTTGTTTGACATTTTCATTTTTAATTTGATGGAGGGCATTCCGGCTATCACTGATAATATTGATTGTTCTCTGTTGTGGCCATTGGATATTAGTATAAATATACTTTAATGAGTTGAAGATTGCTAGTGATTCTGCCTGGTTAATAGAGCAGTTTTTATGCAGTTTGTATACTGCTTGCCAAAAGTTCCTTTTTGAAGAATCTTCGAGGCATACTGAGGCACCTATATCATCTGACGTTTTAGAGCCGTCGGTAAAGAAGTTGAGGCCATTTGGGGTAGAGGTTTCTTTGAGGTAAAAGTTGCTAGAGATATTATTGGCTGGGTGTTTGTTTTCCATATTTGTGTTAAGGTCAACATCATTCTCAGCGATTTCATTGACAAGAGAGTGTGTAAGATCCGGAAGCTTTAAGTTGGAGATGATTTTATGGAGTTGATCTTAATTGATGTCTGTTGTGACCAGCTTTATGAAGAGGTTCTTAATATACCTGTATAAGATAGTCAGGTGAATAGGAAGTAGCCCTGCGATAACCGATAGGGCATCCGTGGGGGCTGTTCTATAGGATTTGGTAATTGCAATGGCTGAGGTCCGTTGTGCTGAGAGGAGTTTACGGCATACGTGGGTCTTGGCAACAGCATGGCCCCAGACCTCACAGCCATACGTGAGAATTGGCTCCATGGCCCCCTTGTAGATTGTTCTACTGTTTTGATGATTTAAGCCCCAGTAATTACGGGCGATGCACCTAAGTGCATGATTAACTCTAACAGCCTTGTCGTAAGTGTAGTGGATGTGGTCCCTCCAAGTCAGTTTTGGGTCTAGGATCAGACCTAGATACTTGATATTGTTTGTCCACTGGATTTTCTGATTGTTAATTTTAATAGAAGGATGCTTCTGAAGGGGATTCCCTTTAGGGAAAACCATACAGTTACATTTATTGTAATTGATAATGAGCTTGTTTTCCTCACTCCACTGTGCACCAACTTCAGCAGATTGTTAGTATAAGTCTGTAAGGTTTCATGATTATGATGGCTAAGCAGGATGGCTGTGTCGTCTGCATAGCCTTGAATATATGGGTCTCCATTTAGATTTGTTCCTTTAGTGATGTTCAATAGACCATTATATAGGATATTCCAAAAGAGAGGTCCTGATTTTGAGCCCTGAGGACACCCTCTGGAGATAAGCAGTGTCATTTATACAAGAAGATTTTAATAGTTTGATATTTTATCAAAAAAGGTGAAAGAAAGCTCTCAGAAATAAAATTAAAATGTAGCTTGTTTGCAGGGATGAAATTCAGCAGCCATTGTTGTTTTATATATGAACAACAATGGCTGCTTGGAAATAGGATTGAAAAAAATATTTTTTTTCAATGCATTACTCCTTTTCATATTTGCATCAATTTTGCAGAATGTAACTGCTGCAAATGTAGTATATCTATTGTATATAATTTTTACACTCATATGATTATAATATAAAATTATAAATGTAAGTTGTAGTTATAATTATATTCTAAAACTTGTATCATCCACAATAAAACTTATTTTTGTTATATATAGATTATTGCATTTAGGCTTACGTAGAACTTTTACATTGATTATTTGCTAGTTTAAATTATATTTACTGCTTATGTTTTATAGATTTATATTTAGATTATTGTACATAAGAAATTGTGAGGGCTAGAGAAAGTTATTCAATAGCATCATTTTTAAAAAATTATACAGATATTGAATATACATTTTTTAAATTCATTTTTTTTAATAAAATTCATAATATAGGAGTGATGATAAAAACTATCAGTATACAATTGATGACTTTCAGCATTTAAAACTTAGTTTTTTAAAATTAGGTTTTAAAGTGCTTTGTTTGTTTTACAAATTTTTTTCTTTTTTTTTAATTTATATTTGCTTTGAATTTTATTTTTAATAGTACATTGATTTTATTATGAGTCATTTTGAATATCAATAAACATTTTAACATTTGACTTTTACACATTGTGTAGTGCCTAGTTTTCAGCCTTGTTGAATCTATATTTAATATAAAGAGTATCATGTGGTGTAAAAATGTTATAAATGATGATATAGTTATAAATAAATGAATTATATATATTTACAGGATTAGGTTCTCTAATTGGACTTGGAATAGTGTCACCAAATCAGTCTATAACTACAATGACAACTATATTTGGGTTGTCTGGAATAGTTGGTAAGAAATCTTAAGCTTGATCATTATGAATTTGTTCTTTATCAATTCAAAATTGATTTTTATGATTATATTTTAGGTTATCATACCGTATGGGGTGTAACTCCAGCACTTCATTCTCCACTAATGTCAGTTACTAATGCAATATCTGGTATAACTGCAGTTGGAGGCTTATTATTAATGAGTGGTGGATTGTATCCTACTACAGTTTCACAAGGATTAGGTGCAGCTGCTGCATTTATTTCTACTATTAATATTTGTGGTGGTTTTCTTGTTACAAAAAGAATGTTAGATATGTTTAGGAGACCTACTGATCCACCAGAATATAATTATTTATATGGAATACCAGGTAAGAAAGTTTTTTAATAATTGTTAAATTTAAAGCTCTCTATAATTGTTTTTTAAGAAAATGTTAGTTTATTGAATTCTTTTAATCTAAGTAGATGATAAAATCAATTTTATGTTTTTACTGTTAAAGAAATTTTAAAGTAGATTTTTATTTGTATATACTACAAAAAATATGAGAAAATATTCAGGCTTTTTCTACATGCTTAATAAAAAGTTTTTAAGTAATTGTATAATTTTTATGAAAACAAGATTATTATGTTTATATTCATTTAATAATGCACTATACTGAAAACTATTATTATACAAGTAGTTGCTGCATTTTGTTTCAATTGTATATTCAGTTATATATCATTTATATCTGAAATTACAATGACATACATCATTATAGTAAAGGAATAAGACAAACTCAGTTTAATACTGTTAATATTCATAGTATTAATCAAACACTTTTTACTAAACTCTGACATGTAAGTCATAAACATGTATGCATTGTAAATTTAGAAATTACAACATATATGCCTTATAATTTATGTAAAATATTCATTTTTTAAAATCAATATTTATATTTATTTATTTTAAAATTTTAATGAAAATAAAACAAAAAATTTTTAATAATTTATGCTATAATAATAATACTTATTTACGTATTTTTAGCCGTTGCATTTACGGGAGGTTATGCCTTAGTAGCATCAGCTGGCTATCCAGAAATCCATCAGATGGCATATCTTGGAGCATCTCTTTGTTGTGTAGGTGCTTTGGCTGGACTTGCTTCACAAAAAACATCACGTCTGGGTAATGCATTAGGAATGGTGGGTGTTTCTGGGGGTTTAGCAGCTACATTAGGTATAATGGATATATCTCCAGCACTTGCTGCTCAAATTTCTGCATGTATGCTAGGAGGTAAATATTGTTTACATAAATTAATTTTCTATGTTGTTTATTGTCAAATAGTTATGAAATTATATTCTGTATATTTAAAATATGAATTATATTTTATTATTTGTTTTATCATTTATTTATTGTAATAAAAAATACTTTCATATTTTTCTTTATAATAATTGCTATAAATTAATACTAAAATTATCTTGTTATTTTAGGTGGCAGCATTGGATTATATATTGCCAAGAAAATTGAAATTACTGATTTACCTCAATTAGTTGCTGCTTTTCATAGTTTGGTAGGATTGGCTGCTGTATTGACATGCTTTGCAACTTATATTGTTGATTTTCCCACATTTGCCACAGATCCAGCAGCAAATGCTATTAAAACTGCTCTATTTTTGGGAACTTTCATTGGAGGAATCACATTTAGTGGTTCTTTAGTAGCATATGGAAAACTCCAAGGTTAATTAAGTTTTAATTATTTATAAATGTTTTTTATTTAAAACACTAAATGCTTTGACCATCAATGAAAATTGCTTTTAAAAGCAATCAAAAACTTATATTTGATGATTATTTTATTTATAAAACAGATATTTAAATATTTATGAAAAACTGATATTTTGGTTTTCTTTTAAATAAGTATTAATGTATATATTAAATTTTTTTAAATAGGACTTTTAGACTCTTCTCCACTTCTTCTACCTGGAAGACACATGCTTAACAGTGCCTTATTAGCTGGAAATGTTGGTGCAATGGCATACTATATGATGTCTGGAAGTAATGCTGTTGGTTTAAGCTGTCTTGGTACAACTACTGTTCTTTCTACTATAATGGGAGTTACTCTGACAGCAGCAATTGGAGGTAAAATATTTTAGACTTTTTAACTAATATTAATAGCCTTCTTCTGTATTTATTTTTATTTAAAACTTTTAATTTTGAATATATACTAATTTTTATCGTATTTCATTATGATAGAAATATATTCATACATGCATGTACAGTACATATTCATATACTTTTCATATAATGTTATTGTTTATCAATAATTTTGAATTTTTATATTTATATAATAAATATTTATTACTGATATTTTCATTGTAATGTTTTATAGTAAACATAATGTTTTTGTGTCATGTCTCCAGATCTTTTCATGTTTTTCTTTGGATATTTTGACTTTAATTGAATTAAAATGTAGTCTTAAATGTAAATTTTCTTGCCATTAACTAAACAAGTCAATGTTATTTTTATGATTTTTTTAACTCAATTGAGATTTTAATCTAGAAATTATATTAAATAAAATTACAATGTATTATGTGTATACAGTATATAATATTTTATGATGTCTATTAGAAAGAATTATAAAAGAAAAACACATCTAACTTCAGAAATGTTTTAATAGAGTAAAAATATTTTGATTTCAGTTAATAGGTCTTCCTCAGTTAGAACACAAGTAACTTTAAGTGAAAATGTATAGAGCATTCCAAAAATAAATACGATATATAGAAATTTTTAAAATCAATGGAAATTTTTGGTGAATGAATAATAAACAAAAATAAAGAAACAAAAAAACTTAAAAATAACAAAACTAAAAGCAAAACAAATTAAAACAACAATATTCAAGTGGTACGGTATAAAACAAATAGAGTAAGTTTGATTTCATAAATAGATCTTCAAGTGGATGATATGACGTCTGTGTCTTTTTAGTTGATACACTGTTGACTATAGATTTCTAATGTCTACAAGTACTTGAGGGTATATAACTCCTGACAGGTCTAATTACCTTAGCATCTTTCCATTTGGCCTGTACAGTACATCTTGTTGGCTGGCATAGGCCACTAGGATTGTATTTCAACTGATATCTAAACTCTACTAAAGTTAGTTTCAGTGCAATTACTTGTATAACTTATCTACAACTAATTGCTATTTTGGCTTATTTTAATATTTCATGTTGCACTGGTATAAGGATATTTCAACATGTTGATACATTTGAACCATTTTTTACCAGGAAACAATTTGTCAAATACATTACAATAAAGAATTTTTCCCTCTGGTTTAAATTTCTTGGATCCTAACTCCTGTAAATACTTTAACAATTCAGAATTAGATTTTTGCTGTTTTATATAATTGGTTGACCAAACACATTATAATGGAATCTTTTTTTGTACATACTCCATATACCAAAGTTTGACTCTGGAGAACTATTCCCCTTATATTTAAGTAAACATTATATTTACACAACTTTTTGAAAAAAATTAAATATGACATTATTAAATAAATAAATATAACATTTTACAATAATTTTAATTCAATTAACTAAAAGAATTTTGAGAATTTGAAAAAAAAGATTTCCATGGCAACACAAAAAGTATTCATTTAGGGGACTTTAAAAAAATGTGAGTTCAAATTTAAAATATATGAAGTTTGTGTGTTTATCTTGTAATTCATTGGACGAGTGATATTTCTTAAATGAATTATACATACACAAAAAATTTCACTTTTGCAGACAGCAGATCATTTGAAAAAATTGGTGCTTGCAATCATGAGAAACAAGCTATGAAGTTATAAAGCACTTATTTAGTTCTAAAATGGTTATATCTGCAAAGTATACAGTAAAAATCATGAATTGAACACCTTAGTTTGACCTGCTTGGACCAAAATTGCATTTATATTGAAGTTTCAACATCATAACATTTAAAAAAACATGCATGGGCATATAAATCTGGGGTGTATTGATAAGGGTTGAAATGGATTCACTATTCAATTACACAATACATCAAATTAGATTAATCTTTCTTGGAACATAGCAATGAGAGGAAACAAAAAAACAAAAATATAGCTGTTACTTATTAACATACTTTATTTCTTTTTGATTTGGAAATCATTATATATATATGTATAGTTTATATATATATATATGTATAGTTCTGTCTAATTGATTATGAACTATTAAAACATTTGCATAATTATAACATTTATTAATTATACTTTGTATATATTTTGAATTATATTTTTTAAATTAAATCTAAATAAATATGTTGTTATTAAATGAATCTAAATTGTAATTTAGGAGCTGACATGCCTGTAGTGATAACAGTTCTCAACAGTTATTCTGGATGGGCTCTCTGTGCTGAAGGATTTATGCTTAATAATAATTTAATGACAATTGTAGGAGCTTTAATTGGTTCATCAGGTGCCATTTTATCATATATTATGTGTAAGGTAAATAAATTTTACTTTATAAAACTTTAAGCATTATTTTAGTCTAAGATAAAATCTGTTTTTAAAAAAATTATGAATAAATTAATATTTTATCTGGAAATTTGCAAATTTTAATAGTAGTTGGATTTTGTGACAAACAAAACTTCAAATTAGTTTAACTTAACTTTATTTTGAAAGAATAAACTTTAAAATAAAATTAATAATTTGACTGAGTATTGAGGTTTATTGTTAGGAATAGAAAATGAAATAGCCGTAGCTAAAATCTTTGAAAGCTATAAATTCAAAATTCTGTAAAAATGATGAAAATGAATTCATAGCTTTACAGTTTTAAAATTTATTTTTGACTTTAAATCAAGATATTATAATAGGATAGCTATAACCAGTTTTTTACTGTAAAAAATATATGAAGATGTAAATAAATCCTTATATTTTATAAACAAATGGAAGCATTTTCCCTAGTTTACCGATAAAAAGTAGTTAGTAGATGCTGTTCTGAAATGGTTTCAGATTCTAATTCTTATACAATAATTATAAAATTTTAATAATAAAAATAATAAATTTTTTTAACAGATTCATATTATTAGTATATAATTTCAGTCAAAAACGCAAAAAACCACATCTAATAATAATATACTGAATTTATTGTTAATTTATATAATAGCTAGAGCCCTAGTGGCCATTCTAGGCATTCTGTTACAGATTACAGATATACAAACATGCAATCTATGGCTTATATTATTAGATTATTATATATAATATATGTTGTTGATTTTCAGTTAATTAAATTAACTTTTACTGTCCATTTTTCTAATACATGTCAATGCATTATTATAAACTTTCTGAATTGATATGAGTTTTTTAGAGGTTCATTTTTTTTCCTGTTCTAAAAGATTTAATATTCGTTTACTTTATTTTGAAGACATAGTCATTTTACTCATAGTGTCTAGTCTTTTTTTTTTTTTTTAACAGCAAAAGTGGAAAAAAATTTCAGTTCTTTGTATTTCTCGCATAAAAACAGTTTGACTGTATAGCAGAATTGAATTCTGCTATAATGTTTCATATGTAGTGACATATATAACATAGAAAGATTTCTTACCAGTTTTATATGCCAAAAAATTTGTTATAATTTTTTAGATTTTATTAATTATATATATATATATATGATGTCTATAGATGGCTGGGCTGGGCTGGGCGTTAAGAAGCGTATGCAGAACACAGTTTAAGAAAGAATATGAAGAGCTTCTTATCACATATAACTAAACAAATCATCTTGATACTGATTATAAAAACGGATATTAATCGTCTTGAATCAGACACGTCATTCGTGCTACGTCGTTGCTTCTTTTTTTCCCCCTCTCTAATGGTCCATTTTTTTCCCCGCCTGTGCACGACATCGGACTCGACCAAGTCATATCAGTGTGGGGAACGAGCACCACATATATATATATATATATATCACTTGATTGAAAACAGTTAATAAGCTCATTAGGAGTTTATTAGAAGTACATAATTAGATCTATGTAAATATAAATTTTTTTAAGTTGATTTATTTGCATGTTTTACTCACTTATTTTACTTTTTTTTTTTTTTTTCTTCTAAATTATATAGATAATTTCTTTTATTTTTAATTGTAATCTGAATATTTTATTTTTGAAATAATATTAGTAATAATGTCTAGAGTTTCTCTAATGAGATCCTGGCTGTTTTTTAACCTGGGAAATTCTTCTCATCCCAGGAAATTCCTACAAATTTCTTAAAAAGTTCACTTTTTTCTTATTTTATGTTAAGATTGAGGAAGTTTTGCAAATAGAACTATAATTAATTCATAAACTGTCAGAATATGTTTGTATTTATTAATTTTAAACCTACTTATTAGTTTTTGAAATTTTTGCTCATATGGCATGTCACAAATGGTCAATAATTAATACATAGCTTACTTGTGGCAGGACTCTGAAAATTCTTTACTTGTCAGAACCTGTAATATCTTGAATAATTGCACTTATACTGTTTTAATTTTTAACCATGCCCAGTAGCTTCACTAACTGCATTATGCCAGGTTGTGCAAGGATAAAATGAGTATGAAATTTTTCTTCATAAATTTGATTAGTAAAGCCAAACAAACTGATGAATTATCAGGCTATAAGCTTGATGCCGCTATTAAAGCAGCCAAGGTAGACAAATCAAGAATATTAGAGAGCAAAAGAAGTATGCAAAGGTAGAGAGTGGGCAGATGTCTGATGTTGCTGGGCAGTATGGCTTGAACAGGTCTGCAGTAAGCTGCAGTTCAATCTTATCTAAGAAAGATACAGTATAATCAAAAAGACTCAAGCAGCTAAAGGAGTAACAAAAATCACATCTGAGAAATAAAGAACATTGAATAGCTCATGATGGAACCTGAAACTGATGCGACGACAGAAGAATGCCAAAAACTCTTGAATGAAGAACACCAAGAAACTTGGCGAGATATGTTTTCTTCTGAAAAAGAGGATTAATGCCAATATCTGCTATTAAAGATCTTTTAAAGAAGTGGGAGAATGTCAGAACAATGGTCTTAGAATGGCATCCAAACCAGGTTGAGGTTAATAGGCTTGGCGATCTTTACAATTACAATGCTATTAATTAATTCTGAAAAATCCTAAAGAAGAGAGAAAAGTAATCGACATTATACAGATTCTTTAACCCACACAAACGGAAAAACTTGCAAAATGCAAGTTTTTCTGTTTGTGTGGGTTAAAGATGCAAGAGTATATTTCCACAGATAAGACGATAGTTGAATCATAAAAAAAGGTCCCCAAAATCCGGGGTCGTCTTATAAGACAGATACAAAAAAATTAGATTGAGATTTACATAAACTAAAAGCATTATAAAAAAAACGGACAAACCGTAATTATTTATTAGTAGAGAGTAGGGCATATCTACAAAATAGAATAACCCATATGGTGTTTTTGTGAATAGTCAAGGTCGTTACCCAAATGCCCGAATAAGTGCAAACATTTGCAGCAATAGCACGGTAGAAAATAAAATTTGTTCATTCGAAAAATTACAAATAGGACATAATTCTGTATATGCTATACAGCATTATTATCCAGATGATATCGCTGATCTAAACTAAATTCATAGGCCATTGATAGTTTGGGGGTCATCTTATAGGACAGATATATGCTAAAACTATAAAACTTTGACGAAAATTTATACTTCATCTTATCTGAAGGTTGTCTTATCTGCGGAAATATACGGTATTTTTATTATTACATATAAATAAATGTAAGAAGTTATATATATTTTTATTTCTGGAGTTTCCAGAATGAATTAATCAAATTTCCATAAAAATCTATGGTAAATCGATAATCAGTTAACGAACAATTCGGATAGCGAACATAGTCTCAGAACAGATTATGTTCGTTAACCGATCACACACTGTATTTTTTCTTAGTCACAGATAGTAAGCTTCTATAAAATTAGTAGATTACTTATGGTTTCTCTTTGGGTGTCTGCTTTCTTTCAGGAAAACATTGTTTCAGAATAGATTTTGTGAGATTATGAAATCTACTAAATTTGTTGTTAAGTCAGCTAGAAAAATCTGACTCAGTAGAGAGGGCATTTTTTTGTTATATATATCAGAATAGATTATTTCTGTTGGTAAGCAAATGTTTCCTATTTAAGTGCAAATTTATTAAATATATTGTTAATAAATTTTGGAAATTTAATTTTGACTTGCTGTTCATATATATTTCAATAACAAATAACTTTTCAGAGGCTATTTTACATTTTAGAAAAATACATAAATGGAAATAATGTCATAAAATAACATTATTTTATGATAGTATATAATACTGTACATAGTATTATGTATAAAATATATAACAGCAGCTTAATTTGAAGTATTTATACTTTTTAAAATTATTATTGCTATTTAACTAAAGTTAATTTAGGGGTTAATATTTTCAAAAAAGAGACGTTTGTATTAGTTTTTATAAAATGCTAATGAGAATTAGTCAAAATGAAATGACTGGAAGTGGCAGTTCTGTTTAGTATACAATAGAAAATTGTTCTATTGTTAAAAATAAATACTATATATAAATATATATAAGACCCCATGTTAAGCGGGTGAACATTCCTAGATGACAAAGCACTAAATGAAGCGGCATTAAACGAGGTCATTTTAACACAGAAAAAATAGGGAAAGGGGAACATGCAACCAAAAATAAACAGATTTTACTTTAATTTTAAGTTATTTTTATATTAATTTACATTATAATGTATATTAAATAACACAAACAGAAATGTAATTTTTGTGATGAAGGTCCTGGCTTTTCTGAAATTCTTGTTTTTTGCAATAAAGTCATGTAATTTCATTTGTTGCTTTTTTTTCTTTCCTTAAGCAAATGTTGGTAGCAGGAGATCGCATTTAAAATGCGTCATCTTGCTTTTGCATTCCTTTCAAAATCTGGATCATTTGCTACAATTTGTTCAACGATTTTGGTTATCATTACCAAACTTTTACTAAGGAAATAAGTAGAGAAATTCTTTGTGTTCTTTGTTTTCAGAATCACTATTTTTCAGTTCTACACAAATTCCTTGTTCTGCCAGTTCTTGAAGGTTGTCATTGGTAAGGCTCTCACTAGAAACCTGCAGTAACTCCTCAATATCCTGTTCATTTACTTCTCCTAGTCCTGCTGTATCGATTAGGTTGCGTTTGGTCAATGTAATGATAGTGATAGGCTCTTCTCGTTGAGAATTTTTGGATACCTTCAGCCATAACTTCTTCCACACTTCGTTCATGCATTCATCAGTTAATTCTTGCCAAGCAAAGTCGATATTGCCTATGGCATTCATGATGTTATATTTTTTCCAAAATTGCATCAAACAAACATAGATTTAAGGAAAGTATAGCACTATGACGAATTGTCACCTTTTGCTGATTGGTTCGTGTTTGGGAATAATCATATTATATACGAATCAATGAAATGCCGTGATAATTTGAATTCATATAAATTTTGAGCTTTTTTTAGGCCTTGAGCAGACCATGTTATATTGAATCAGCATTAATCAAGGCAGCGTTAAGCGGGATCTTACTGTGTATATATATATATAATGATTTTTGTAATATTTGATTTTTTAATTATTTTTTATAGGCAATGAACAGATCTCTTCCTAATGTTATATTTGGTGGATATGGGACATCAAGTACGGGAGGTGGAAAACCAATGGCAATTACTGGAACTCATACTGAGACAAATGTTGAACAAGTTGTACAGATGATTGAAGATGCCAAAAATATTATAATTACTCCAGGATATGGTCTTTGTGTGGCAAAAGCTCAATATCCTCTCTCTGAAATGGTTAAGATTTTAAAGAAAAAAGGAAAGAATGTAAGATTTGGAATTCATCCAGTTGCAGGTATGTTACATATAATACCTAAGTAATAAAATGTGCAATGATTTGTTTTTATAAATTTTTATATTGCTTTGGTCATATCTATTGTTATTTTCATTTATATTCAGTTTATATTAGCAATGGATTTATTTGAATCTATTACTAATTAACAGAATATATATAAATGGTTAGTAATTGAATGATTTTATCAGTTTAAACCCACAATTTGCCTGAATTGGCCTTATCAGCTTAAAACAAAATTGCCGATGGAAAAGTTGTTTGACTGGTTTTACTATACAAGTTCCCCTTGTAGCCTGAGGGGTAAAAACAATCCAGTCTCTAGGACATAGATAGAAATGATTTTCCAAGCTTAGAGTTAACACATTAAATGCCATATCGTTGCAGAAATGCAACACACTATATGTTGAAATCTGTGTTGTGTTACTTTGGAGCAATGTGTTTAGCTTACCATATAAACACAATGGAAATGGCTAGAGCATGGCTTATGGAAATGAGCACTTTGCCCAGTAATTTTTTTATAATAGAATACTAAATGTAATTTAATTTTTTTCTTTACAAAATATGAAATATAAGCAAAATTTGCTTTTTTTAATTTTTTTCTTGCACAATAAATGTGAAAAATACAATATCATGAAAATATATAAAACAAACAAATATTCAAGAAAAAATTTTAATCTCTCAGTAAACATAAACAGTAAAAATACCAGTAGCAATATTATTTTAGCTATTATTCTATTTCTCTTCAGTTTGTATTTGTCCATTTATGCAATCTTGATTATGGTGAAGTTATTTTCAATTAAAAACCTGAGGATTAGCACAAGGTGGCATAACATAATCAGAAAAAAATCATTCAGGCCAAATGTTGCAATTCTGCAACATGCCTAAAAATTAAGAAAGAAATGTTTTTTAACATGCAGACTAAATTGCGTCAAATGACCATCATATTCATATTCACCCCATTTTGTCCATAAAAATAAGGATGGCCCAGGGTGATATTTTATGCCCCTCTATTGTGATGCTTAATATGTTAATAATAGTTTTTGCTCCTAGAAAGCTAAAATGATTTATTTATCAAATAAGATGCATTTAAGTCATTCAGTATTTCTTTCATGCTCATCTAGCACTTTAAGGAAACAGACAATAACATTAATATGTTTCAGGAAAATGTTAATAATAGTCCAGGGATTGCCAAAATGGTCATATAACATTATTGGGGGGTCAATGGGAAAAATTGAAACTAAACATCATAAATATAACTATACATATTATTATGTTTTTGAATATTGCTTCAATGAATTTAATAGTACAGCGTTTTGCAGTTTTAGAAAATATTGATATCCCAGAATGGATTATGGCTCCATTTTCAGCTCAAATTGAAAACATCAACTTGCAAAATGAATTTATTGAATTATTAGTTGACCTTGAAGCAAAAATGCTTTGTAAAAATTTAAATTTGAGCAATTTCTGGACAAATAGAAATATAATGCAAAAATACACAAAACTTTTTGATATGGTAAATCCTTTTTTGCTGGCATTTCCAAACTCGTATATGGTCGAAGCTGGTTTCAGCCATGATAATTTCATCTTATACATAATTACTATACAGCTATTTTTGGATAATAACTTTTAGATATGAAATAATCAGTTTGATTTATTTTCCTAATTACATTAACTTAAATTTGATTACTTCAATAAAAGGAATATAATGACTAAATAATACAGATTCTGATTGAATGGTATCTTGATAATGTAATAGCATCTTGATTCCACAATATAATGACTTTAAACAATTTTTTCTTGTAGAAAAAAGTATATAAACTGTCAATTAATGCACATTATCAAATCACATTACTAATGAAATTTAATTCAAATATTGCTTTCACACACTTTAGCAATAAATAGTTTATAGTGAATTTGAATTAAGTCATATTAGATTGTGAATATATCAATAATAATAAAAAATAGTTCTCTGAATTGATATTACAAGGAAAAACATTCTGAAACTTGAAAACATTTTTACTCGATCTTTTCAAAGTTTAAACAGACATGTATATGTAAAGTGGAACAGAATTCATTTAAATTATTTCTAATATATAAAACAGGTAAGTTATATAATAGAATAAATAAATGTTTATTCTTATAATCAATATTACTTATGCATAATGTGATACATAACTTTAATTTTGACATTCATATAAAATTTATCATGTTTATCTTTACTTTAAGTGTTTATGTATATCCATAAGGAGTAAAACTGTCAAGCTGTGTTTATAATTCAGATTTATTAGTTGAAAAAACAATTCTAAACAAGTTTATTTATTTATATTTTAAAAAAATTTTAATATATGAGGATAGATTGATAAATAAGATCTCCACTTTTATAAAATTAGTTTGGGAAGAGGTAGACTAATATGATCAGTTTTAAAAATAGTAAAAATAATTAATTTCAATTATATTATTTTTCAACATAATCACTATTTAGAGTAACACATTTTTCCAATTGTTCAGTCTATTTTTGCATATCTATTCTGTACATGGAAAAACTTTCTCATTTCTCTTTGATTGTTCATTTTTTACAGCAACATGAACATTAGCATCTGAAAAAAGAACATTTGTCTTTCAATGCCACCTTTTAATTTCAGGAACCAGAAAGTTGGGCTGTAAGGAAGGTACAGAATAATCTATAACTTCAGATTCTTAAGTGTCTTTACTGTTTCTGTACTATAATGTGCATTTTCTTGCATTATGATTCAAGAAAGCATTTTTTTGTTTTTAAATCCTTACAGATACCAAAAAGATATACTTGCAGAGTAAGGTTATACAATATTTCACATCAATTATTTCTTCCTTTTTTTTTTTTTTTACAAAACTTTTCAGAGCTAAAAATTTAGTCACTTATCATTGCTTTGAATGGAATAAGGAAGATACATTTATGGTTAAAATTGACAATTACACAATTACACAATGCAACAAATAGAGACTGAACGCAAACATACTAGATACTTGTGGCTACTAGACAATAGTCATATGCTTCTGTTTTCACACTTTGCAGAATTCTGTAGAGGGAGACCTTATACAAATTAACTCTCATTTTTATTTTTGTAATTACTAATACATTAAAATATTTAAATAATTAGAGTGTAAGTTGTTGTCTTTATTAGAATTGATACATGGATTAAAAATAAAAAAGTTTTTTTTTTTCATTTTGATATCTTCTCTCTCAGATAAGCAATGTTGATGTATAAATTTAAAAGACAAATTTAAAGGGTCATTTTAATTATTAATATTCATGGTTTTACTAATAAGCAGTTTTTGAAGTATGACAATTTTTAAATTTATATATTTTGTCAGAAGAATCTTTATAATAATATAAAAAATTTTTTAGGTCGGATGCCGGGTCAGTTAAATGTACTTTTGGCAGAAGCTGGTGTTCCTTACGATATTGTTTTAGAAATGGATGAAATCAATCATGATTTCAATGAAACAGATTTAGTTTTAGTAATTGGTGCTAATGACACAGTGAATTCTTCTGCAGAAGAAGATCCAAATTCAATTATTGCTGGAATGCCTGTATTGAGAGTTTGGCTTGCCAAACAGGTATTTTGATTTGAGTTCTAAAATGTTACCCTTTTATTTCAACACAAATTTATTTAATGTAATTTAATATTTATAGGTTATTGTGATGAAGAGAAGTTTAGGGGTTGGCTATGCTGCTGTAGATAATCCTATTTTTTATAAAGAAAATACTGCAATGTTATTAGGAGATGCTAAGAAAACCTGTGATGCTCTTTTGAACAAAGTTACAGAAACATATGCATCGTAGGATGGACAAAGTAATCATTTATATCATGACGTCTGATTACATTACTATCATGAAAAAACGGTGTTATCACAATGTTAGGTGAACTTTTTTTTTGTTTATTTATCATGTAAAAGAACAGCATTATGCAACTGTAACAAATCTCAAAAAATAAATGAATGAAGATGGAAATAAAATTTTCAAAATTTTGTAAATATGTATTTAATTATTATTATAATTACTCTATTAAATCTTATACTAAATACTGTTATTGATACCTTTAACCATAGAAATAGATATTTGTCTTCTTACTAATTAATTTCTTATATATAATAGAAATCCTCTTTTTAAAAAATGAAATAAAATGAATAATTTCCACAAAATAACCAATATCTTCTAATTATTCAAATTATGTAATTTAATATAAAAATTTACTAAACTTAACAAGTTCCCTTATTGATGAACAGTTTCTAAAATAATGAAAATGCACAAACTCACAACAAACCTTTACTTGTAGTCTACGCTGGAGTCTACAAGTAAGGCTGAAAGTTAAGAATTAAATTACAAAACTTTAATTTCTAAGTTGTTATAACAATTATTTGAAATGCAGATATGGTTTTTGAGTACTTCGAGTGTCATTAATAATAAACAAGTTGATTGAAATATTTATTTGATCTGGAATAATAATTACATATTAATATCTTGTGATAAACCACAATAAATTAATTATGATAAACTATCTGATATGCACCATAATTTTTTTCTTCCTATTTTGATTCTTGACAAATTCCACTTGTTTTACATTGACCATTTTATTAACTTACTTAATAATATGTACTATGCATAAACTCTAGAAATCTTAGAAAAATTTGATATAAAGTTATATTTTTCATACATTTGAAATATATAATGGCATTAAGATAATTTTTAATATCTGTTTCCATGCTTCTATTTGTATACTGGTAAAATTATTTTAAATTGTAAAATATTACTTAGTAAATAGAGAGATTTATGGATGAAGACTAATTTTAGAATTTTATTTTAATTTTTAAAATGTATTCTATGATTAACTATTTTTTTAAATTTCATTTATCATTCATTTTGGATTTCAACTGGATAAAAATGTTTTCAAGTAAAAAATTTGAAACAATTTTTGTCAGTAATGCACTTGAATGATATAATTATTTTTTATTGTTATTTATAAACAGTGATGATAATCCTGTGCATACAATACTACCATTAACAGGAGATGCATTAGTATGATGAACTGGGGATTAAGAAATGTTATCTACATTCAGGATTTTAAGTCTTTAAAATAAACAAAATAAACACAAGTTTAAAATTACATATATTCACCAGACTAAATTATGTAACAAGTTTTGAAAGACAGTGAATGAGATAAAATGGTTATGATGGTAGTGATGGTTAACTGAAGAAACAATTTGATGATTTCAGTTTAATCTTGCATGTTTTTTGAAATTCTTTGCTCTCAGGTTACTGTCTTCTTTCTCCTGTACCTTACAAAAATTTATTTACATTTTGTTTAAGATCATTCAGACTTTGAAAAGTCTTTTTTGTTAACTCTCTTGATTATTTGTACTGTCTGTGCAGGTTAATGATTACCATGGTAATCTAAATAGTTGATATATATATATATATATTACATATATTATAGAAACAGTGAAAATAGTTATCTTGCAGGCAGGCACTTGTACATTCATCACAATAGATGACAGGAGAGTGCAGCAAGCTTTTAAATCAAAATAATGTGGCAAGTGTATGTAGATGACTCCAATGAAAAATGGGACACAATTTATGGCCAAACAGAACAAACACTTTGAAGAGCAAACTTTTATCTTCTTCAGTTTTGGAACACTGAGAGATTTTTGCTTCAGATCATTGATCTTTGTTGTATAAAACATTAAAAAAAAAGAAAAACTTGTATATTCACATCTCCAGTAGAGAAGAAAACTGAAGGCACATAACCTGCCAGTGTTCCTTTTATAAGACCAGTACATCAGTTTTGATATGATCAGTATGATAGAATTATTAGTACAGTTTCATCATACAGATGTAAATGTACAAAAAGATATTTAGCACAGATTTTTGGCAGTCAAAGATAAATGTGCAAAAGGAAGGCAATTGTGACTAATTTATCATCATTCTGTGCATGTTTGTTGACAGTCTGTAAGCATAGGAAAACTTAAAATTGGAAAAGTAAATTTTGGCACCAAAACACAAAGTGATAGGAAGAAATAGAAATACCATGGTTGCATATTATACATCATTATTTAATCCATGTTGTAATTGCCTGCACTCTCACTGCAGTAAATGTGTACCAGTGCTTAAGTCAAGCGTTCTCTGCAATTATTTAAATTATATTAATCCAAGTAAATTTCTCATTTGTTTTATCATTTAACACAAAATATCTAATGTACTAACTATTATATTATGACAAGTCTAATATTTAAAGTTTCGAATATATTAAGAATAACAAATAAAAATAATTATTGATTCCTAGTCTAATTATGATTAATGATATTGATACAAATCAAATGATTAATAAAACATGCAGTTTAATATTTGCCCACTTTGACTTCAAAACTAATATGCAAATATCCTGTTCTTGGTCCCATCCATCAGGTTTCTTTTACAGTTATCACATAAAATTTAGTTTTCATTCTTATTAGTATACCTAGTTTATTTACTGTATATAATTAATATAGTATACTTTTCTAAAATGCATTTTAATAATAATAATAATAATAACTTCTATTTTGGATAAAATTGCACATCATCAGGACAGATCAATAAAATTTGTGCTGAATAATTTAAAAAATTGCAATAAATAATAATTAGAAACAAAATTTCTTGGTTGAAATGTCATTAAATATGCATAACACAAAACTATTTTCCTTATTAACTTTAAGCCTTTTTTTGCATTTGCTATTCTATGTAATTCAACATTATCACACTTATTATTATACACTTGTCATTAAAATCATTTCTAATAACAAGTCTTTTTTAATCCCATTTCTTCATTATAAAAGTAAATTTGTAGACTAGATATATCCAGCATTGAAATCTTTGAAGAACCATCTAACATGCTTGCCCATTCTTGCAGCATTGGCTATATCTAGAAACCAGCAAGTGTGCGTTTCGTAAGCCTGTCATTATTCTATATGTGCATTCAGTATAGATATTTGCAATATACATTGATAATGCATGGAAGTTGGCAACAATGTAAAACAGTGGAGCCACTAATACTGTCACTAGCAGAATTGACCATACATGCATTAGTCTGACGGAAGCTATTTGGTCCCATTCGCGCGATATAAAACTTCGTTCATTTTCTGCAATATGTAGAAAAAGTACTTTTCTCAATATTATATTATTCAATAAATTTTTGCCATCGTGTTGGCAATATTGTAATTGCAATGACGTGTTACATTTTACTATAACTTGGTCTTTTGTATAGTTTGAGGATTTGATTTTTAAAGTTACAGTTAATTAAATTTTTATGCATCCACTTTTGCTACTGTTGGAGACATTTTTCCTGGCATAGATTTTGATGGAGCTATGTCACTAAACTGAATCAGATTGGCAGTTGCTGTTTGTCCATGGTTGTTATCTATTCCATTAACATCAGGCCCTGTTACACCTGTAATAAAATACATATAATTAATAATTAAATATAAATTATATATATATATATATTTTTATCAATATCTATTATTTTTATTTGTTAAAAATTTTATTAAAATTACAATAAATCAAAATAAATTAGCAGATTAGTTATAGAAATCAGCATTCAGTTACTTGATAACATTTTTGAAGCTGAAAGCTCACATTTCTAAAACATCAAGTAGCTAAATACAATGCATTCTCACCAAACTGAACTAATTATTGTACTGTACAGAGTTATTTAAATTGGTGGTATTGTATATGAAGAAGAGCAAGTCAAAAAGTACAACAAATTTACCATGTTTTAAAAATTGGTCTACAATTTCATTTTTGGCCGGAACATTTAGCAGACCACCTAAATTGATTTGGATTAACTAGTCAGGACCATGGAAAGACTGGTAAGGGGGCATGTGTCCAGAACAACAAAATTCCAAAATTGTTAAATAGGCAAACTAAGAAATTTATAGAAAACTGTCATATACAAATATAATATGCATTATATTAATAAAAAGTGTTTTTTTTATGATTTTTAAATTTGTAACGTTAATGAAAGACATATCCAAAAGGTGCCATATTTAAGTTTGCCCCTAGTGCCAAATGCTCCAGCCATGACCCTGACTACAGGCACTGTATTTACTTCTACAACTAACATGTAAGTTTACTTTGATTAATTTCATCTAACAAGGAATCCAAAAAAGGAGTTCAGAATTAAAATTGTGATATTTAGAAAAAAATAATTTATATTATAGTTTCCAAATGGATATTTAGAATTTTGACAAATTACACATGTAAAAATTAATTCATCAGATAGTAGTGGTATTTTTTTAGTTTTTTACACTATAAACTCATTCTATAAAAATAATTCTTAAATATTTATCTAAACCTCACACTATCCTATAATTGAATGTAGTTATATTTTAAATAGGTTGAATTTAATGAAAATATAGAATTTTTGTAAATATAATATTTTTTCATTTTCAATATTCAATTATAAAATTTTGATTTGTATTTTGACAAGCATTAAATTGTTATAAAATAATTTTAATTATCCAAAACAAGAATAAAATATTAATATGTTATAATTTTATTAATATTTTAAATCAATAAATTAAATTTATTTTAATTTAGATGATTGAATTTTATACTGTGTGTTCAGTGTTTGTGTAACAACTATTCTGCAGTCTTGAATTTGTTTTTGTTTACCATTCTATTACTAAATTATGAATAATCGTGAAAATTCAGATAATTTTTTTTATGTTTCTGAATTTAAAACATTATTCTGTTAATCACAGTAATTTCACAATTTTGCTATTTTAAAAATATTTGAGTCCCTAAAAATAAAAATAATTAAAATTATAAATATATATATAAATTATTATTAATATAAGTAATGCACTTATTGTACCTATACATAATATGTTAGGTATAGGACCCTATCGAAACAATCAGTCAAAAAAGTACAATGTTGAAATATCAGGTCAGTCCATAAGTTCATGTGTATTTTTATCTACAAAAAAAGCAGCAAAAGATTTTAATTAAATTTTATTTCAATCTATAATGTATTCACCATTATTTTGTACAATTTTTTGCCATCTCGATGGTAGCTTTTTAATCCCGTCTTCGTAAAATGATTTCGGTTTTGAATCAAAATATTCAGAAATAGCCTTTTTTTACAGTGCAGACTAGTGCAGAGAGAGCATCGTCGTCGAAGTCGACGGATCTTTCCGTACGAGCCTTATCCTCCACACTAAAATCGTTGTTTCTAAATCTTTCAAACCACTTCTGCGCAGTCCTTGAACTAATTACGATTTGATTATGTACAGTATTTATTTTTTTGGCTGCATTTGTAGCATTCTCACCAAATAAAAAGTATAAAACGTGTCTTTTATATTCGTCGGTTACTTCCATTTTAACGAAAATAAACAACTGAAATGTTCACAATTCTGAACAGTATTATACCAATGAGATCCAATTTAACACTTCGGTGTAAAAATTATCACATTAGACTGACATTTTTAACAGCAAAACAAGATTTTTCTCAAGGTCATAAAAATGCCCACGGACTTATGGACTGACCTGATATTTAGTAGTCTGTTTAATCTTGTTTAAAACATTTTATCGTGATTAAAATATTCAAATTCTGAAATATTTTAGCATTGTAATTTTTAATGACCATGATATACCAGTTTATTACAAAAAAATTCAATAGTAATACTTGCATTATTATTCAAATTAAAGGGATTGTTTAAAATTTTTTTACAGTCTTGTTTTAAAAAAAATAGATGAGAAAAAAATACTAAATTTTAGATATACAGTTGACCCTAATAAGACAAACTCTTGACTCAAATCTTTTATTAAGTCAAATTTTTGCTTTCTTTTTCAATGTAACTTCCATAAACTTAATCCATTTTGTGTGTTGAAATACTTAAAACAGTTTTTACATACAATTCTGACAAATTTATTCCTTGTTTAATATTGTGTGTTTTCTGTTCCATTAGACAAGCTTGAAATAAATTCAAATATTTAGTTATGTATTTACATTTGATAAGTCATGGCATTCTCATATTTTAATCTCACAAACTAAGATTTTTTATAAAGAAAAAAATCTTATAAGAAGAATAAAGTTATTACAAAAGTCAGTTTTGAACTCATCTCAAAAATGAAATTAGTTTGAAACTGATATGAGCAACAATAATGTCAGCTGAGATATATTGTGAGAACTGCCTGGATTTTTGAGTCTGAGAATGTCATCTCATTTGGAATAGTGAAGACATCTTAAACATAGATTAACTGAAACAGTATCATGAGGAACTAGTAGAAGCTGAAGGCAATAATGTTCTCCTATATTGAATAGTTCAAAGTGAAAGATATCAAATGGTGGACAAACAATACATTGGTCATCCACTAACAAAAGATAACAATTTGTCA
The DNA here is from genome assembly GCF_030686945.1 of Centruroides vittatus. Classification (NCBI taxonomy): domain Eukaryota; kingdom Metazoa; phylum Arthropoda; class Arachnida; order Scorpiones; family Buthidae; genus Centruroides; species Centruroides vittatus. Next base: position 4,512,258 of record NW_027122703.1, read on the forward strand.
ATTGCAATTGTGCCTTGCCTTGAGATTGATCAGCAGTGAAGCTGTGTTAATTTAGCAGCAGAGACTGATCTTATTGTCTACAGTCATGAGTAAGGGTTGCATGTGTCTGTGGGACATGCAGCCCTTGAGGTGCTAATTTGCAGCCTTTGGGGTTTTATTATTATAAATTTATTTTTTTGTTTTCTGCCCCATGCCATTATGCACTCCTAATTAAGCTGATGTTTGTAACAAAGAACATTCAAACTCAACTAGTGAAAAGATGAACATAAAGTATATATTGTTTGCATAGTATTAGCATGTGTTATTTTAGCCTGCAAATTCTGTAAGAAAAATGCATGCCATCTTCCAGAAGTCTATGAAGTGCACTTGCAGCCCACATCCAGAATAGGTTTGTCATCACTGATCTATACAGTCCATCACATTCCTATAAAAATATGGCATTAAAGAAAAATTCATTCTCAGTGGATACCTCATGTCTTGGCAGATGTATCTTGACAGAGAATCAATTTTTAATGTCAAAATAATGACAATGATGACTTTTTGCATTGAATTGCTATAATGGATGAAACTGATAGCCACATGTAAGAGCAGTTAAGATGCAGCCTACAACTTTGGTAAATTGGAATCAAATCCAGATTAGTCAAAAACCCCAGCCATTTTCTGGAGTGCCCACAACAGAAAGAGTTAAAAAGAATAGATGAAACTTAGTTACATGCTTCTTAGTATTGCTCATTTCTACCAAATTATCATCATTCCAGTATTTGCAGAAAGCATTTTCCTTTGCATTTGATTGTCCTGCACAACAATAACCTCATACTCCCAAGCCTGTTTGGTCATGCATCCATAGATGGGATTGGGAGATTTTGGAATATCCTCTATTCACCAGACCTCAGTTCATATGATTTTGACCTTTTTTCCCAACGATCAAAGAAGAATTGCAAGGTTCAGAGGTTTACTACCAGAGATGATATGATGAATGCTTGGCAGTATCCTGATTTTTCCTGATTGACATATTGACCAGGAAAAAACAACCCAAGGAATCATGGCACTACCATTTTGCTGGAGAAATGCATGGAATACATGGAACACTACTTTAACACTAAATGAACAATGTTGATAAGGCAAGTCAATAATTTATCATATTATAATCCACGAAAGTTTGGTCTAAACTTCTTTTTGGTTTCTTAGTCCTTACATTTTTGTCATTTCTGGCTGAGTGTCTATGCTGCATCAATTTCATGAATGGTTATACTGCAACATATCTATGATATTGTAACTACATTTGTCAGATTTATCCAAAATTAAAATGATATTTTAATTGAATTTAGCTGAAAATTCTTCAATGAATCTAACCTTGCAGAATAGTAATTCATTAATCAATGCAGTAGTACTACATAGCCTATATCATTGATGGTAAAATGTCCAAGGTGATCAAAGCATCAATTTACCACTCTGAGAATTTGGAATCAAATTAGAGAGCAACCACAAATATGTTTTTTTGGGTGATCTATTCCAGATATGATTGGGACCTATCCCTCACCATCTAGTTTGATGGATATGAAGGGAAAAGGTCCTCTTAGTGCCCTTAAGATGGAAAGAATCAAAGATGGAAAAAAAAGCGGTATCATTATCTTCATTGGAATTATCTCAAAGGTAATGCTTAATTTTATATTGTATTCTTATTAAAAAATGTTTCTATTCATTTATTTATATGCAACTTTTATCATTTAAGATATACATATATGAAAATTAATGAGAATTTTTAATGTTTTTCAGTGTTCTTAAAAGTATCTTTGTTTAATAACCTATAATTATAAAAGATCTTTACAGGAATAAATACCTATAGAAATTATCTGATGATCAGCATTCTCTCTCTCTTGATTCATCTTTCTATTTTTAACATCAAAGATTATTTTATTTTTTATATTAGAGTAAAAATAATATAATCTTTATAGTCAGAATTACTATTATATTCCATAACATATGTGATATGTAGTTGATAAATTTTACAAAATAATTGATGCAGATAAATACATATTATTAGAAGAAATTTGTTTTGACAAAAATATTAAGTTGGGATTTTTAAGAAAATAATTATAGTTATTGTAATTTTAATCTGTATTTATTTAATAAACACGAATAAATTACATCGTTGTTTGATAAACACTTATACATGTAATCAGAGATTTAAAAAATATATATTCTTCCTCAAACTAAGCAAAACATAAAGATTAAAGATTTAATTATTCACTGTCACTCGATTTTAACTTTCATAATCCATTATTAGAACAACATTTACAATTATTAAGCTAAAAGTCTAAGTAATATATGGAATATCCTTATATAAAAAAATTATGTTATCGAATGAAAGTAGGTAATGTATGCTTATAAGAATTCTTGAAAACAGCTGAAGTTATTTAGAAAAATCTCTTTTTATTAATTTTTTCTGCTATTTTGTTATTTAATCCTGTTTCAGTTGCTGAAGTTCAAATAGAATTTTGAAAATTAACTTCAGTAGCAAAATTATATAAATAAATTTCACAGCAATATTATAAAGAAAATATTAAACTAATAATTAAATAGTAATTAAAAGATTTGTTTTGAAATTTAGAATATGTTAGTTTAACTGAAGAATGTCTAAAATATAAATTTATCATGTTATTGAAGTTATTGAATATGAATTTAAATTGTATATAAAAGGTATATGCTTAAATCTTTAAATGCTTTGCAGTTTTATTTAATGATCAATAACTGTTCAAAATTAGTTTATTATACTTAAAATATAGATACGTTCATTTCTTAATTACAGTTTAATCCTACAATAAATCAGTTTACAGATAAATTTCGAATAACATTATAATAATACCTAAATAGATTTAAATTTAACCTTATTCCTTTTTATGTATTAATACAAGCTAATACAAATAAATGCCTTATGGTGTTCAATTTAATGGTATACACAAATATAATTATGGTTTTTATTATTTCTTAATATTTATGAAAAGTCAACTTATCTTCTTTAGGTAAGAATGAAGTAGAATGCACATATATATATAATTTTAATGAATTTAAAATATAATACTCTCTTCAAATATTATTAAGTTATAAAATTTGTAAAAATTTTCAACTTTAAAATTAGAAATTATAAATGTTTTAATATTCAAACTCTTTTAGAAGAAAAAATAAAACTGATATTAGTTTTGGAATATTATATAAATAAAGTCATAAACAATAACAAAAAATATTTTGAATAACTATGTTGAAATTTGAACAACACAATTACAGTCATATTTCTTAAACTTAGTGAAATCCTGCTATAGCTATTTGGAAATATTTCTTACATTTTAAATAAAAACAAAAAGATATAATGTCAAAATTTATTTTATTATTATTATTTGATAGGGAAAATTACATATGTATAATCCTAGATTATGTGTTTAAAAGACAACTTAAAAGGGGATTGAGTTATTCAATGTGTAGGTTATATGCCGATTTTAAATTAGAATTACAAACTCATATCTATGGAACAATGGCTGCTCCTATGGGTGCAGGATATACAATGGGTGTGTTGTGTGAAGGCTTTAATATTGTTCTAGTAATTTTCTGCAAGTTACAAGCACAAAAACATGTTTAGCAATAACTATTCATTATTGAGGTAACTTTTATTTCTAACCTTTACATTTTATTATATATTGTGGGATAACTGCAATGCATTCTAATTAAATTTCTTTCGTTAACTTTAATCTATTTTTTTTCATTAAGACACCAATAAAATTATACTAACTAGCACTAAAGTAATTTTTGTAAACATTTTAATGTTATTTCATAAATAATTATCATATATAATATTCTAAAATAATTTATGTATGAAATAATATAATGTTTACAAATTTAAGTGTATAATAATAATTAATGGTAGTAATGACATTTTAACATATCATTATAAGAATAGACTTTTGGCATTTCTTGTATGTTTTTATGTTACCAGTACGAGGTCTGTTCAAAAAATACGCAGACTGACGTCATAAAACAAAATGTACTTTACGTAGAAGTTACATGTCTGGGTTCCCTTCAAAGTACCCTCCTTCCCAACACACATACTTATCCCAACAGTGTTTCCACTTGTTGACAACAGTCCTGGTATGCTTCTTTTGTAATGTCCTTCAACACTTTCGTCGCATTTGCCTTAATCTCGGGAATCCTCTCAAATCTTCTTCCTTTCAAGGGCCTTGTGACTTTTTCTTGTTTCCAAACTCAAAAGGAGCAAGATCAAGTAAGTGAGGGTGGGGGAAGAACAGTGATCGAGTGTTTGGCCAAAAACTCAAGAGTTCTGAGGGCTGAATGGCCTGGAGCATTGTTGTGATGGAGAAACCAGTTGCCACTCCTTCACATTTCTGGCCTTTTGCGACGGATGGCATCCCTCAGATGTTTCAGAACATCAATGTAGTAAGTCTGGTTCACTGTGGAGCCTTGGGGAGGTACTCGTGATGAACAACACCCTTAACATCAAAGAAAACTGTCACCTTGACATTGGATCGAACTTGGCAAGCTTTTTTGAGTCTGGGGGACGTTTCACCACCCACTGGGATGATTAGACCTTCGTTTCAATGTCACTGGGACGATTGGACATTCATTTCCAAGTTTAACACAAATTTCACAGCAAGTCGTTGCTCCTTCATGTCATTCATTCTGAAATCCGACAAACGAAAAAATCGCACTTTCCTAAAAACCGCGTAGCTAATCAACAAATAAAGATATCTGTAATCAGGAAACAGCTTTATCACCAGGAGATCTGTACAAACCTAGCAACACCAATCGGATTCCCCTGGAACCAACTGGAGCTGCGCAATTCAAACAGTCCACGTATTTTTTGAACAGACCTTGTGTTTACATATTTTTTTAAAATAATTTTTTGGTATGCATCATATTCCTTACAATGATTGAATATAAAGTTATATCAAACCAATAATTCCTAATAAATAAATAAAAACTACTCTTGCTGATTGCTTGTAAATATAAATATAATATAAAAATATAATATAATATAAAAATTAAGATGCACAGATCCTTCAGTTAGCAGACAGCACAAATGTATTTAAAAAAAATTAAAAGATTAATTTCTACATCTTGCTGTGAAGAAAGCTAACAATATATGATATATTGTAAGATAACAAGATAAATAAGAAGCAGACAAGCAACATAAGATTGAATTCAATGATCTTAATAGGCAAAGATTATATATATAATAAATACTGAAAGAAATGAAATGTTCAAAGCAAAAAGAAACGTTAAAAAATACAAATCTGATGTTTCTAGCAGAGAGCAACTATGTTAGATTTATGTTTTCACTATATTAGTGGAATTAAATAAAAATATTGAAGCTATTGAACCAGTATTGATTTTGGAAAGAGTAGGAAAAAAATAGATGTGTTTTGCCAAAGAAAATAAACATGTAGAATAAGTTTCACAATATTATAAACAAACTGATTTACTTCAAACAAAATTTAAATGATTTATTGATAAAAATAAACACTCTTAAATGTACCATTATTAATAGAAAATAATGAGGCCTGACAATTTTAATCAATACATAATCAAAATGCATTTTTTTAAACTTTTGGATTTTAACAACTTTTATTATTATTATTTTTTAATAACAGTTCATTAGAAGAAGTAGATATACAGTTATATTAAATTTTTTATATATGGTATAATTTTTTTTGCTGGTAATTTCAGAAAAATTTTGATTTTATTTGAGATATAATTTAAAGCAATTATAAATTTGAACTTATATAAATTATAAAAATTTTACAGAAGATTTAAAAAGTTATATGCTTTTAATTCAGTATTCTAAATGAATGTGTATGTAATAAAATAAATTTAAAAATGATTTATATTTATATATTCATTTATTCTAATTTTGGTGAAAATAATTTAACTTAGCAAAAGCAGTCAAGAAAATAGATTATAGATTAAAAAGAAAAGAACGAGAAAAACAATCAACACATTAAATTCATTAAATGTTTCTTTTTTTTAGCTTTATTATATGAAAAAGTCAAATGAGGTGATGCTAAGATAATACAGGTTACAAGACACTGGTTCTCAACAACTATAGAGATTTAAGGATAGCTATGGAAATGAAAAAAAGGAAGGAATATTGTTAATGTTAAAAAGAAAAGATGATGATGATATCTTGACTCACAAAGATAGGCAGTAATGAAAAAATAATTAAGAATTAATGATATTTTAGTCTAATACTGTTATCTTTTATTTGGCATCTTTGTCAAAAAATACTGTTTAAAATTAAAAACAAATTTAAGCTTTGTTTGGATTTTAAATTATGTTTTAACATAAACTTAATACTATAACAATCTTAATGAAAGATAATTAAATATTTTGAAAACTTAAAATGTGATTGCAGGATTTATCATAGATTTTTTTTTCTTGTACTTTTCTATCTTTATTAAGAAGCAGATCTGATTTGACAGAATTTAACAACAAACTTTTTATGCATTGAGAAATAAATGAAGTTATGAAAATGAATACAATAATTGAAAGGTACTAAATTTATTTATATTTTTACTTTGTACATGTAATGCAACACATGCTGCAAATAAAGCAGTCTCCAAATGCAATGAAAAAGACATAAAGCTCATATAATTGAAAACAAAATTCTGATTAAACAATGCAAATTTATTGAATGAAAAGCAAATAAAATAATTTGAATTCACTTTAGTTCATTGTAAATGGATTTGGAGCACTGCGAGGTTTCATCTTCAGATACATGCGATAAACATCATTTACCTTGGTAATAGGGAACATATGGTAACAATTAATTGTTAAATGGTGTATATTAAACATTGTTTTGAATTCAATTCAATGTTCAAATTACATATTTGTATTAAAGATATCTTAAGATGAGACATAAGAAGATCTTAAACATTTATAATGAATTAAATGTGTAATGTTCATTCAGAGCTAAGTTAATTCCTATAAGAATGTTTTGTTTTTTATTTATAGTGTGTTATAAAGGATCAAATTACTTACTTAGAAGGAAATTGTAAAACAAAATAGAATGTTAATATATTTATTGTGATTGCTTGCTTTATTTTCTCTTTAAATTAATATAATGAAAAATATATATACCTATGTCTTATTAATAATAAGATTAATAATAAACATTGCAAATAGTTTAAATAATGGAGAAGATAATGAATGCTTTCAATTAATGTAAAATCTATTTATATGCAAATTGATAGAAAATATAATAAGTAAATTAACAAATTTTAATATTTCAAATAGAATTTTATTAACAAATAATTGAAATATATTAATTATTATCATCTGTTTTACTATTTTCAGAAAATATAAATAAAAATACAAATGGAGTTGCAGTTTTTTAATACCTATTTTTATAATTGATAAAAATAAATAAATAAATAAATAGCAAATTCTTATTATTGTAAAATTTAAAATTTAAATTCATTATTTTTAGTGAAACAAATGAAAAACTAATAATATAAAATATTATTAAATTTATTCGAAAATCATTTTAAAAAAGAAAATTGCTGTTATAAATTTTTGGCATTTTCTCAAATCAAACTGTTCTAATCTAATAAAATAAAATTATTTTTAGTTATAAGTTTTACTTTAGAAAGATTTAAATCTTTATTGGAAAGGGAATGAAAGTTTATTTTATTAAATTAAAAACAATCATATTAATGATTTAAATATATTTTTGAAAGCAAAAACAAATATTAATAATATATTTTACTTTTCTTTATTTGAATATTATTACTGATTAAAGTTTTTTACTAAGTAGAAATCTTTTTCTTTCGGATAATTAAATAATAAAGTTAAATTTATTTACCGATTTATTTTTAAATAATTCTTGCTTATTAAAATTTTATTTCTGATTTTAAAATGAATTTTTAATATTGGCAATTTTATTAAGTTAAAAGTATAAAATTGTTGTATATGTAAATACATATATTTTAAAATATATTTATACGGATAATTTGTTTAAATATAAAGTAAATTAGCTGAATTTGAAAGGAGTTTCTCTAAATATTGTACATGTATAAAATATTATTCAATACAAAGAAATTTTATGAAATTGATTATAATATTAATATCATGAATAATATATATTTATTTTATGATTTAAAATAATGCAAATATATGATAAAATATATCTTAATAAAATCAGCATTGGAACAGTAACTAGATCAATATTGACTAAGTAATGCACGACAACTTGTGAATTTTTAAAATTGTTCAGAACTTATCCTGTTATCCTGTTTAAAAAATAATCTAAATAATTTGAAATATTGAAACATTTAAAAAATATTTTTAAAATAATATGAAATGCTATTTCTTTACTGATGTGCATTCTGAATGCTCATTTAGTTATTTCTTAATGTTAAGCTTTGATAATGCTGTTGAAAATATGGAAGATATATCTTCACTTTGAAAATATTGTAGGTATGTTTAATGTAGGTACTAATTATTGATCTGATACTCTTATTAATATTGCCTTTCTATAGTCTGCAGATTTGTTATAAAAAAAATTTTGGCAATAATTTACTAGCTCTACTGAATAACTTGCTACTTGGCTGTTTTTTTAAAAGCACCCCCATTACCACAAAATGGGCTAGTCTAACTTTATAACCCTGCATAATGCATGCATGATTGGAACTAGCTACCAGTACATCCTAAAATTCCTTGGTGAGTGAATGGAAAATGAACCATTCACTCTCTGATTTGAGGTAAAATATTAGTATATTATGTATAAATAAATACCATAATTCAGTTATTCATTTGTTCATTTTATCCAGTAACCTTTCCTTTAAAAAAATTTCACCAAATATCTATAAATTTAAAAACTATATTTGGGAGCAGCAACCCCTAGACATCTGATATCCTGGGGTAGCTGCCTCAGACCCATGACCTACAAATAGAGAAATTCCTGTTCTTGTTTCTTGATCCTCTAGATCAGCATTTCTCAAACTTTTTGTTAATGCTATCCAATATATTTGTTTGTAATGATTCCACGATTCAAATATTTATAATATAAAATTTTAAAAACCTGGTAAACTGGAGTCACTATATATTATATAACAAAATTAAACTACGCATCATTGTTAATAACTTCTACATGTAAAATGTAACATCCAATACATTTCTATTAAGAGCAGTTCAGGCCAATTTTGATTTGTAACTAATAACTTACTTCAATTCCAGTTTTTAGTATTGAAATTTAAATATTAAAAAAAATATAAGACTGATGATTGTAAATAAAACACCATTTCGAAATTATTCAGGAGTCTATTTTACTTTGAAAAATATTACACGTTTTTTTTATAAACTTCATAAACATTTTTATGGAATGTACTTTTTAAACTGAAAGAAGATTTTGTCAATTTCATTTTGTATATATAAAAAGAAATTCTGTAAAAATTATTTCTTAATCCACTTGTGCCAAAATTTGTTTATTTATTTTTTTATAATTTATTATGTACAACAGTAAATCTAACAGTTTAAATAAACAAGGAAATATTTTCAAAACCATTGCAACTTAAATGGCTGTATGACTGTGACTTTCCATAAAATATCTATTTGGTGTTTGAATTATTCAAAATAGAAAAAGAGAAATCAATTTCATATACACACAATCTATAATCTTAATTTTATTACTAAATGACAATACTAATTATAAGAGAAAACAAGCTTGGTCAAGCCAATCTGATAGCATACTCCACAAAAGCAAATTAAATATCAATTTTGTTTAAAATAAAATTTTATAAATTCTTGGAATCAAGTAGTTGTGCATGTATGTGGACATGTGCAATAAATGAATTGAATGGAGCATGTGTGTGCACATCTGACATACACACAAGTCCTAACATAAGCACTTCACTACTATAGTGGAGTGTGCTAAAAAGGCATTAATAAATTTTCGGCATTTAACAGATGCCTTTATTGTTCCTAGTTGTTAGAAAATATTTCAGTATTTCTGCAAATGATAGTATCATTTTGCAACTCATTTAAAATTTTTGTTAGTTTGAGAAACGCTGCTCTAGATCTTCATTCTCATGAAAAATGTCGTTATGCCGAAGATGCTTATATTTAGATCACTCTAATATTTTCAATGATTTTAATTAGATTAAGCAAAAGATGAGTATTATTAATTTTAAAATTAATCAGTGAATTTATAATAAAGTTCTGAAAAATTTGTGTTTTACATAAAAATAAACTTTTAATATTTTTATTCTTGGATAATTCATTAAAAATATTGATACTTTGTGTGTCTTCTAAAATATACTTCAATGAAAGACATTTTTTCATTGCAATATCAGGCTAGATATTTTTAAAGAAATCAAAAAAGTAAATTTTAAATGAAATACAATATTTAAAATAAAAAATTTTTTGATGTAAATTGGAACCAGTGTCTTTAGGAGGTAATCAGTAAAACTGATTTAAAGCATTTTCAGTTATCTATCGTACAAATATAAAATAGTCAACAATTTGTAATTAGACAACAACATTTCAAACATCTGAACACATTAAAAAATAGATATCAATGTAACCATTAAAAATAAGTCTGTCAACATTTTCCAGTTAAAACAAAACACTTTATAATAAACTTAAAATATAATTATAATAATAAACAGCTTTTATAAGTGGTTTAAGACCAAATATTATTCATTAATTCTTTGCAAATGGTGCATTTATTTTACAATAAAATTTTTAAATCCAAAATAGTATGTCATTGGCAACCTAATTAATTTAAAACAGTATATTAAAATGCATCTATAGTATACATTATATGAGACTTGGGATAACTATATGATGTATATTATTTTAAATAAATATTTAAATAACAGACACCATAAATAAATGATAACAAAGTCATTTTATTTCCCTGAAACAATAACAACGATAAATAAAAAAGAATCATGTTAATGTATATTTGTAATACAACTTCTGGAAACCATCTACACAAGATATCTTTTAAAGTTTTACTACATTTCTGTACTACACAGCTTTTGCAGAATCTGTGTGGTTAAGACACGTTTTCATAGATAAAATTAGCAATATTAAAATTAGCGTAGACAGCACTTAATTTTTAATGTTATATACCCATTTTTCCCAACTTTCCTTTCAATACGGACTATTGTAGAGTTATTACTTCCTGTCTGTTATATAACAAAGGAAAGTATGGTAATCAGTCAAAAAATGGCCCCTCAAGATTTTTACATTTTTAGATTTTGGACCTTGAAACATTGAGAAATGCAAAAAAAATTTGAGGTTTTCCTGTATGTACACGCAAACATATGGGAAAACCCCCAAATTTTTTGTGTGGGGACATGATTTTGTTCCCCTACTTTGAGGCTTAATAAATCCTGTGTCTTTTGTCAAAAATTTCTGAAATTTTGGAGGGAGACTTGTGTATTAGAGGGATTTATGCTATTAAATTTTGGTGGTTAAAGGTTAAGGGGGTGGGGCGATAAAGGGGATTGTGTGTATCTCCAGTAGGGTTTGACTTAATTAATGACAATTTTACTCATTATTAATATTTACAATTTTTCATGAAATTTGTATCTACCCTCAAATTAAGCTTTTTGCCATTTTATAATAATTAATTATATAAAAAGTTGTTTTGATAAAATATCATTACAGATGGTACTTCATGCAGTTTTAATTGCTGTTGCTGGAAAAATTATGCAACTGGATTTTTTTGATAATTGTGAATTGGAGTTGTAGATCTAATTTCAAGTATCCATGTTTTCATATATCCTAGTGTATTAAGCTGTATTGTAATTTAAAAACAACTATTGGCTAGTATCTTTTAATATTTAGTTCATCTTTGTCAATTATTCTCATCAAAAATGTTGTTTTTCATTACTTATTTTATTGTACAATATTTCCTACAAAGAATTATCTTGTTCTCTGTCTTCTAATGCTAGTGAGAATATGCAGATGAAATCTGTTAACACATGTTGTAATTATTAAATTTACTCATAAAATATTTTATTATGCATATGCAATATGTTCAATATGTTGATCTTTTGTAAACTGATGAAATGTACAACTGAATCATTATATGACATTGCAAATTTTAAAATGCAAAATGTAAATTAGATTTGTATTTTTTTCATAGAAAATAAGCTAAAAGTGTTTGAATTTCATTGATAAGTCAAGAAAAATGCTTTATATGCTTGCTAAATTGAAAGATTCATGGTATGAGCTTTTTTCATTTAAAAGCTCTTATAATATAGAAAAGGAGCTTGCTCTAATGACAACTAAAGCAAAATTATTCAGATAGTAACACACTGTTCTTCAATATTATAAAAATGATCAAGGTCAATTTGAAAAGAGAAAGATGAAAGACTACCTTATCCATGTTTAAACAAAGAGGAAAGCTGACATACACCTGAAATCTGTGAAAATAAGCCATTGTATATTAAAATAATAAAACTGAGTGCTGCCAAGATTTTTCAAGTTCGTGTTGTCTGGCTTCCTGAGGATTACTTCCTTGAGAAATTCTGTTGTGGACTGTTTCTGTTAAAAATATAAAGGAGTTTGTTTCATATGTTGAGAAGTCAAGTATTTATAAATTATTGATTCATTATAGATCTCAAAGTAAAGATAGTTTTTATATAGAAAACATGTACAAAGTTCTAGATGGCAAAAGTAAGAACACAGCTTGGATGTCATCACAGGTAAAAAGAGCTATAGTGCTTTAGGATAGACTTTAGACAAAAATATGGAAGTTATGTGGAATGAAATATTGTAACTATTATAATGCAGAACCATATTGAGATAAACATGCTTGGCCGTGGCCAAGATCCCTTCCTTTGTAGCAACATTATCTCACTTCTCATTACTAATATATATTTTTCTTTTATATCTGTATTTGTATACTGCCTATAAAGAAATTAGACTGGGGCCTCAAAAGTGCTTAAAATGATTCTACTGACATGTAAGACTGTTTCTCTCAGAGGGGCAGAAAAGCTGATTAATGTGCATTAATGAGCCTTTTGTATTAATCAGTTCTTATTCTAAAATTGTATTAAGAATATAATTGAAATCAAAAGAGAAATGAACTGTACACATAATTGTTGCGTAATTTTCAATGCTCCACACATAATTGATCAAATAAAAATTAATAAATGTATATATATAAATAAACAACAACTAACCCGTTACTTATAAAGATCTACTATAGCCATTTGCTAGCCCGATAATTCGGCAGTTGTTGATCTTAATAAATGTATAATTATAAAATTAAAATTCTGACTAGTATTGAAAACTCAAAACTTTTAACAACCTATTCTCTCACTCTAAAGCTAAAGAATAGCTTACCCGTTGATGTTTTTTATTTAACTTCTCAAAATGAACGAAATTTTCAGTATTAATGAAAATATATAGTTTCTTATAGTCAACAAACATATTATGTCATCCTGAAATTCTTCAGTCTGTCTCATGGATCAACAATCACAAAATTGCATCAATTGTTAGATATCAATCCGAATTTTCATTTAATTTTGAGATTTTGTTTTTTTTTTTTAAATAATTACTGTCTCTTTATTTTTAGATTAAATAGAGAAACTTTATTATATTTAATTAAACGATATTTATTGGAAATTTATAAGTCTCACAAGGAAAACAATAAATCAATCAACTTTAGATATTTCAACTTTAAACAAGACAGTTACTAAAAATTTGTATATTCTTTTGTCTTTGCATCTCAAATCAAACTCTCTTTTTTCCTCTTTTCCTGATCAAGGAAAGCTGTGGAAAGTTGAAGATTGAACCTGTCATCTGTTTTGATCTTTGACACAGTCCAAAGACTTTTCTGTATCTGCAGTTATACTGTACAATTTGTAAACTTTATTATTGACAAAACCAGATATCTTTCTAGTCAATATTATCAGAAAACTCTGCGTAATTATCAAACCATTAGAAGGTTGCTGAATCTTTATTGGTGATTAGACGACAAGAAAAAAAAACACCTTTAAAAATCCAGCAAAGAAATTTACTAATAAAAACGTTTTCGATCGGTTTAACCAATCTTCCTCAGTTACGATGAAATAGATTTATTCTATTTCATCTTAAAGGTGTGTTTTTCTTGTTGTCTAATTATCCAGTTGATAGAAAATATATTGGTGATTAGAAATTTTGTATTTTTCTTTCTTTGCTGGCTCTTTGCAAGCAAGAGCCACCGTGCTACAAACTTGTATTTAGTGAAAAGGAATTAAAGACTGGAAACATTTATCTGAGAGGTCGTGTACACGAAAATCTCAAGGTCATTTGTCATGCATGATCACTTGTAAATTATATTGACATTCACTGTAGATAAAGAAATACTATGGCAGATAAAAAAATGAAAAAAATGGAAATTAGTATTGAAATGATTTATTAATAAAATTTTTTGCTTGATTTTTGTTTGTTAAATAATTTGAGCCCATGACAAAAAACCAAAAAAGTAGAATTCTGGAAAACTTTTGTCAACAGTGTTTTTTGACTTATTATGATCATGTCTTGAAGTCACATATACAGTACATAGGAATTAAAGGAAGAAATACGTGTTGCCAGATGTACAAAATGAAATAATTCAAAATGCTACAGGAAATCATAAATACAAAGTATTTTTCAATAGTTTGTGACATTGTGACTGACAATACTCATGTTGACCAAATATCTTATTCCTGAGATGTGTGTTTGTTAATCAGAAGTAAATAAATCTTTTTTGGGATTTATGGAAGTGTCAGATGGATCATCTTCTGCAACTGTCTCAAAATTCATATACATAAAATATATAAATGTCTCAAAGCCAAATGATTGGCATAATGAATCAGGCTACTATTAATAATTAGCCTGATTCATTATGGCAATCATTAGGTTTAGACCAGTTGCATGCTGTCTGTGGAAGCTCTGCTACCCTTGTATTTTCTAAAATATAAATACATATTGTGCAATTATTTTCATATTTTAATGTACTTTGAATTAATTAAAATTAATATTTTATTATAACCGCATTATGTATCTTATTACAAATTTCTATACTACATGTTAAAAAAAACGGTAAGATTGCCATTGTATATTCGAATAAAAATTCATATATGCATATTCCCAATGGAAGTGCTGTATTGTTGAATACAGGATACCTTCCATGGTGAAAATATTTGAATTGTGTAAAGCAGCCAGATTATTCACATGCATTTTACAGAGCACCAATCTCACTCAGTTTAGCTCAAGGATGCTACACACCAAAATATTGTATAATGCTTCAAATGATTCTATCCAGGGCTGGCACAGCTTCCCTATCATCAAATGTCACTGCACGCCACTGGTTTTGACATAAAATTCATATCAGATGAAACTGTCAAGTTTGAATTGCCAATAACCAATTGTAGAAGTCAGGCTTTTGATGGAGACAATGTTATGAGCAAAACTTCTAATGCAGTTCAGAAGTATATTTTAGATATGAACAGGCAAGTGTCTTATATTCATTATTCAGTTTCCTCACTACTTGGTTTTGTGCAATTTTGGTAAAACTTTTTTGGCATTTTAAAAAACATTGTACAACTTTTTTTTAAACAATAATGGTATTGTATGATTTTCTTGATGAATTGAATAATAATAATGAACAATGTCAAATGCTTTGCATCAGTAAAATGACAGTGTGATACTAGATAAAAAAATAAGAAACAGTGGGTTCATTTCTTAAAAATCTTTCAAAAGTTATTAGGGCAATGGAATTAATATCCCTTTGCAATTATTTGATGAATTTGCGGAATATCAGTCAATGCTAAAAGCAGCTTCTAAATTTCAGTTATTTATTATATTACTAGTAAAATAACAAAGTAAATATAACAAGCAAGTACTTGCAGTCTAAAACATGCAATTTTGTTTTAGCTGGAGATCAAATAAAAAATGTTTTACAAATGATGACAATAAGGAGGAATAAAGATTTTTCCAGTTTTTTAGACACGAATTCAAAAACTGTCAAATTAACAAAGAATTTTAAGATTCAAAAAAAATGATGTCAGGAGAAATTGCTTCAGGTAAACAATTTTCTTGCCCCGTCAAACATTTTGAAATAAATATAATACAATGATGGATTCAAAAGAATTAAAGGTATAATCAAAAACTCATCACTAAAGATTATTTTAAATATAGATAATATGGAATTAAGAGAGAGAGAGAAAGGCTTACACAAATGACATACATGACAATATCATTGGTGAAATGTCTACATTAAAAGCATTTATTCCTTCAGTTAAAGATTTGTTAATGCCACAGTTTATACAGCTGCATGTATAATGAATAAAAATGATAATTGTTTTCAAAGCAGTAGTCTGTAAGTTGGGAAAGACATTTTTGATGGAGGTTTGAAAAATTTTACTATGTCAATAAATGTAAGTTTAAAGAACTGTTTCTGTTTCTTTCTAGCCAATTCAAATTTAATTTCCAGACATGTTACATATTTTCATGATGTTTGAAAGTTTAATAGTATAGTAATCCTAGGAGTGTTTTCTCTTGGACAATACTCTAAGCTACTCCAGTTTAAATTCATAATTTTACCTTGATGATAATATCCGAACAATATTTAATGTTTGTGAAATCAACTAACAAGTGAATATTAACTGAGGATTAGTAAAATAGATAATAGGGAGGGAAAAAAAGAAGAGGGACAAATGACAGTGGTATGGGAAAGTTGGTAACACAATAATCTTTGTATTAGGTTCAGCACCTATATAATGTTGAAACTTAACAAAATAACTTTGGTTTTCCTGATTATTTCAGAAATCACTTCGTAAGATAAGTTAAAATCTACTCATGGTATGCACTCACTATATCAAAACCAATGTTTGGGACTCACAATTGTAGCTTTCTCACAAAGATACAATCCTCCTCATTTTTGGTCATTTCCCAGACTGATCCATTTTGCAAGTTTTAGCCCCATCACCATCCTGTCCAATCAGTTTTCAGATTAGAAAAGATCGTCAGCCTATACCTAGGAACATGTAGGGAGTCTGGAAATAGGGACTTTGAGATCTACAGCAAAGAGTAAGAAGAAAAATTCTAAAT
Organism: Centruroides vittatus; assembly: GCF_030686945.1. Lineage (NCBI taxonomy): Eukaryota > Metazoa > Arthropoda > Arachnida > Scorpiones > Buthidae > Centruroides > Centruroides vittatus. Next base: position 4,529,358 of record NW_027122703.1, read on the forward strand.
TAAATTACAAATGAGCAGTTATTTGTTGTGATATTGTCACAATGCTAGGCTACTATTTTTTAGATCTTGATACACAATGCTATTGATTTTAATAGTATCATGCCCCTGTGCATCAAACTTTTCCTGTTAACAAGAGAGTCATGCCAGTCATCTATCTAACCCTGTTCTGGAGAAAATTTTTGAAATTAAATAATACGACTTTGGTACAAACCAGAAGTTTGTATTATTTAAGCTGCATTTTAGATCAATTGATCCATATCTATAATAAATAAAACTTTTATAAGCTAATTTTAATGTTTAAATATATGAAATTAATGCAAAATTATAATAAACTAGTTTTTTATATTGAAAATTATAATCATAAAAATCAAAGAATTATAATTGAAACATTTTGAATTTATGATTTGGCTATTTTCTTTTCTTAATAGGTAGTGATGAATTTTAATTTTGAGTTGGCAATGTTAGAACTGTAACTTAGGATAAAGACTAGGCTATTTAGTGTAAGTTTCCGTGGAAAGATTTTGTATGATTTTCGTTTATTTAGATCATTTTTTGAGCTTGTGAGTAATAGAAATGAGTATTGAGAAAAAACTGTCAACAATTCTCAAAAGAAAATATAGAAGTTTGTGTAGTTAGCCATTGCTTTAATTGAAATTATTGTCGACCTACACAGAATAGTAATTACATGTAATGCAATGAATAGCTTTCAAATAAATGAATATACATTATACAGTGTAATGTTTTAATTCCTTTACACATGTTTTTATTGTTGACTAAAAATATTAAAAAGGATATTTTGTCAGTTTTAATGGAATATTACGATGCATGTTCTATATTTTCCTATGACCTAAAATTCCTCCCTTACATATAATAGTAATAAAAATAAAATTTTATCTCTTCATAATTAGTAAAAAGTAGTAATTAAATTGTAATATCATAAAAACTTCATAAAAATATGTTAATTATCACACACGAAATTAGAATAGCTAAACATAACACCTTTATTCAACATGTCTGCTAGACGAACAAAAGGTAAAAAGTAGGTCAGCAAGTAATGGTCACACAATAAATAGAATCTGTCACTACCCCAGCGCCCCATCATGGTCAAACATGACAGTGAGATGTAGTTAAACCCATTAACAAAATATTTGATTTGAAACATCAAGATCAATTTCAGCTAGTGTGGTTTGAAGAACTACTACTGTATATAAAATGAAACTTGATAGAGACTTGTCAAAGTACATTTTACATTACAGTAATATGTATTTAATGCAAAATTTATTAGTATAATTATACAATTAATGAAACTATATTTACATACACAATATTGATGAGATGCACATATAAGAATTAAAATATTTATATAATTCACTTATTTTAAATCAATTAAATCTGTTGGATGTTTGTCTGTACATTATAAACAAAATTTTTTTTTGAAGTTACTGGTAAATATAAATTTATAAATATGTTATGCCAAATCAGGAATTTTGCTCATTTTGTGAAATAGACAAACATCTGCATAGCTTGTTAAATCAGCATATCAACTGCCATTTTCATGAGTTAAGCAAATTTTCTGTTTGTTGTTTTATATTTTCCAATAAGATACCAACTTTTGTTATACCAATTGTTAAATCACTAAGATACCAATCTTATTGGAAAATAAGATACCTCTTATAAAAGAACTTAAATATGTGTAATAGAAAAGTACCCACAGAAAAATCTTAAAAATTAGAAACTCCAAAATGAAAGCTCTCTGAAGTATAGGTCAACTATCACAAAACTGATTCCATCAATCCAGCACTTAACTTCAGCTAGTGTAGTTTCAAATTTCCTTGGTTTCTCACTAACCTGCTGATGTGGTTTTCAATCTTTTCATTTTTACAAATCTTGTAAATTTACTGTATTTTCATGCATATCACCTAGAATAGTATATCCCAGTGTTTTTCAACCTTTTTTTCATCATGGGCTGGTAAAATTATGGATAATTTTGTGTTAACCAAGTAATTATATGCAGCACTGAATTATGTTTGTTTATTAACCTTATATTTGCTTATCTAGAGTTACTGTACATAATAAAGTATGTACAGTAATTCTAGATTACTATTTAAGTGTTATCCATAATCAACTGCTCCAGGGTCAGTATGGTGAAATACTTTGTGAACCAGTGAAATTTTTTCATGGACTAGCATTGGTCTGTGGACTGGCAATCAAAAAACACTGGTATATACAATGCAGAAAATTTCTAGAATGAAAATATAACCTTTGCATAACCTGCCCATAATATACCTTATGCCTGTGGATTAGCTATTCTATAGGCACACATTTATAACAGCAGTTTAAAACTGACATTTTAACTTAACCATAATCCACACCCCTTTCAAAGTTATCTTTCAAACAGCACAGTAAATAGCATATATCTAAACATATAAAATTACAATATATATGTATACACAAACACACACACACACACCCACACACCCAAACTTAATCATATTTTTATATGCTCACAAATAAACCTTAGAATACAATAGTATTTTCAAAATCTTGTTATACATCTTCAACTTCTGCTATTGCTAGCACATACAGTTCTGTTTCTAATAACACAGTTACTTAACATAACAAAATGAAAATAAAATAAAATTTACATATAATCAGTTTAATACTGCACATATCATTCAAAAAGTCTGACATTATAATGAAAGTGTTTCATGGCATGTGACATACTCTCAATAATAGTTATATGCAGTTTATTACGATAGATTGAGTTATATCAGTCTGAATATATCAGAAGCTTTAATCATCGTAAACTTTAATTTATAACTTTTGTATAATTTAAAATTGTACTTTAAACTAGTTGGTTTTGACATCTGCTAAATGCCTAGCAGATAACTATAAATGCAAAAACATTTAAATTAATGTACTATATTTTATATACTGCTCACATGGAAATTTATGCAATTAATTCTCAACTTTTTATATTTATAAAAAGTGTCTGATTATGATATTTATAATTATTATTGTGATGATAAATATTATCAAATATTTTACTAAGATAAGAAAAATCTAAAATGTTTTTGGAACAAAACAACAAAAAATATATTTAAACATTATAGCTTAAAAAAAATTTTAAAGTAAGGCACTTTGATTTTAAGTTTCCCTCTTGTCAGTATTAGAATTACTATAATAAAAAGGTGTATAATTAATGTAAATGTTGTCATGATAAAATAATAAATAATTACTTTTAATGTATCAATTTCATTATAATGTATCTACTTTTTTCATAAAATGTGATATTTTCATTTACTTGCATTTGCCTAAGAGATCTTTAAAAATTTAATCTTTTTATGTAATAACTTTTAATTTGTTACTATATTTTGTTTTTATAGATTAATCTTTCAGGTTCATTTAGAGCACTATCACCAATGACAGTGACACATGGTTTATAGGAAAGCTGGAATCAAAGCTAGGACAAAGAAGAAAAACTTTGCACAATCAATTCTCACAAAAGAAAACTGGGCTAAAGGCACAAAACAACATTGAAAATTCTAATATTCTAAAATCTATGGGACAATATGAGATAACATGAATGCTTGTTTGAATAAAAAAAATATTGAATGATGGTTTTGTCCTTAAAAATTGTGACGTTTCTTTACAGGAATGTCTCCAATTCTTGAATCTTGTTAGAACAAAACCATGTTGTAGGGGATTTTCCCAATTCACAAACTGTTAATTGAATTTTAAAATTAAAATTTTATCTATAAATAAAAATGTAAATGTTTGTTTGTTCAAAATCTTAAATCTCTGAAAGTTCTTCACTGATTGCTTTGAAATTTTGACACAATGTTGCATTTGAATATGCGCATGTTTTTATATACCTACTATATATATAGATATCGAAATTCTTCCCCGTGGGGAAGAGGGACAAAATTAAGGCTTACCGTGAAGAACTCGGCTTCTATTATATCATTTTAGTTGTGGTTTTTTTGCATCTTTGATTGTGTTTTAGTAGGATACGTCGAGAGAATGTACACTAAGAAAGGAATTTTCAAAATTTCCCCCATGGGGGAGAGATTGTTAACACTTCACCTGTGGGGAAGTGTTAACAATGGAAAGTGTTAAAAGAAAGCAATGTGCAAGATTTGCAGGTGCAGATGCAGTTTTTTTGCATTTTTGTGGAAAATTGAACATACTTTTAGATCCATTACAAATTTTCTAATTAGTTGGAAATAGGGGGACCTAATTCTTGCATTCTGTGAAAACGGGTAAGATTGGCTATAATGTAATAATCTTAATCTTCACTATCGTTACTTTTTGCCCGAGCAACACCAGGCTTATCTGCTAGTATATAAATATAGAATTAAAAATTCAGTCAAACAAATTCAATCTTTATTATTAAAATATTTTTTAATTTCATCAATCTAACCAATAAAAATATTTTTGATTTCTATTTGTTTGTGATTCTAATCAATGATGGTGCCAGGTTATTTTGCACCCTAGTCAAAGTTTACAACTGCATCCCTTAATTCACAAGTTGGATATCTTTTAAAATGAAATTTTAAATATAAAAATAAAAATTATTTTGGCATGCTTTATTAATAATATACAAAGTAATATAAAATATATAATCCTTATAAAAACACAGCCTTTTTTTATTTCCTTTTTTAATTAATTTGAAAATTCTCTATACCTAAATCATATATCACTATTTAATTTAATATTTTAGTGAAGTATGAATAAAGCATAGCTTGAAATTTTGCACTCCTTCATGGCTTGCGCCCTAGGTGATTGTCTAGTTTGCCTAAATGGTAGCACCAGCCCTGATAATAATAGAAATCATAATCATCTATACAAAATTATTGGAATGTATTAGTTTTTATTAAAATGGTAAATTTTTATTGCTTCTATTAATTTTTAATGGAATAATTAAACTAGTCTATTTTTTAAAAATTAAAACCAATGAAAACTTCTATTGATATATTATTTTCCATAAAAAATTTTCAAGTAGATCTGTTTGTCCAATAGAACTTATTAGTCTAAATCTTTTTTGTAGTGCCAATAGATCTGTTGATATATTTTTCAATTCATCTATTGTTTTTAGTTGGAAATTTAGAATTAAAATCTAACAAGCCCTGTTCAGTTAACATCACCATTTAAAACCAATAGATCTATTGGTTGGATTATTATTTCCATTAATTTCTTATTAGAACCAATAAACCATTGGCTCTAGTTCAAATACTGATTTCAAGTACAAGTGAAAAGCAAAGCCAGAAGCATCTCAACTTAAAAGATCTATTGTGCTAATCTATTTAACATCAATAGGTTTGATTTATAAAAAGCAAAAACAAAATTTGTTAAAGAGATATACTTCTGATTTTCGTTATTAGTAATACTGATTAATATATGAATATATTGTAAATTAACTTATAAATAATATAAATGCATGAAAACTACCATTAGCAAACTGATAAAATTTATTATCGTTTCAATTCATCATTCCATTAGAAACTAGTAACACAGCAATAAAAATTATATATATATATATATATACACATTCTCTAAATTAAAATTAAAAAGTTTATTTGCTTATAATTATTAAATTTAACAAGAAATTTCAGCCTATCTGCCTATTTCATTACTGTTTGTCTAATTATTATAATTAGCCTTAAAATGACCTGATAATTCAGTAGATTGTTTGGCTTTAATAAAAATTTTTTGTTATTAGTTTTTATTGGTTTCTATTTTTTACTTTTTAACAAGATTGGTAGGCATTTATATTCAAATTCAATAGCAAATCTTTATTGGCATGTACTGTTAAAAAAGCAATAAAACCAATAGCAAACTTTCATTTGTATTGTACTGATTTCTGCTGATAAACAAAATCAATTAAAACCAACAGCAATTTCTTTGATGTTGCAGGTTTTCTAATTGAATAATCAATTGAAATCAATCAAAATTCAGTTAGTTTGCTATTGATATACATACATTTTCAGTAACAAATTTTTATTGCATAGCCATAAATAGAAAATAAAATCAATTTTTACAATAATAGATAAGAATATATTGGATTTTGAGATATAAATTTAACTTAAATTGAATTAAAACAATATATTATCTTTGTTGGATCATTATTACTAAAAATGAAATTACTGATTTCAACAGTTGTATGTATCATTATCATAATTACTGTATTTGGATAGTAAATCATTTTACCCATCTAGAGATGTAGCTTAACATAATTTTAATTAATATAAACATTTTTAGAAATTCGACATTCAGTCTTCAGATTCATCATGAATAGAAATCTTTTAAAGTTAAAAAGGAAATACACACACCAAGAAATTTTTACACTACCCATGATCAGATGGGTATCAACCTTTATATGGTTATGTAGAGAACATTTTATTCTCTAACCTTCCCTCACTTATCTGCCACCAGCTATTACAATGTATCTGTTATATAAACAAAGTAAATTATATGGTAAACAAAAGATATCATCTTGGAACCAAGTATTTAAATCAATGTCTATGATGTTTACAAATGGTGGTCTCAATAGCCTGTCACACCACCTCTGGAGTTTCTCAACTTTGCAACTCTCCATGACATGCTGTCAATCAGTTTATCCAGATCATCTGGTCCATATTGTTCTTTTCATCAATAGTAACCTCCTAGAGTTATTAGAGTACATGGTGGGTACTATATATGGTATCTTATGGCCTGCTTCAAGCATGCTTGTTGGAGTTCATATCTGGGAATAGTGCTGATCCTTCAATTGTGTGATTTGGACCTTTTGCAGTATTCATTTACAAAGTGGCTCTAATGATAACAAACATTGTCATCTTGAAACATGAATCATGATCCATATGCTTGATGCAATGGCTCTACAAACTATTCCAGGATGTTTTCTCAATAAGGTCTGCTAGTCATCATGCCCTGACAATGCCCATAATAGATGAGAGGTGTTCTGTAACTATGATTAATGCACATCCAGAATATGATTGAACAACCACTAAGCTGAATATGAGGAATAGAATGCTGAAGACATGCAGTATGTCCAGATTTGCCACCACAAGCATCTTCAGTCGTCATCAAGTACCAGGCAAATTCTCATCTAATCAGTGAATAACATATTGTGTCATTGCTGTAAGGTCCATCCATACTGTGACTTACTGACTCTCTGTACTGGGCCATCTGCATGATTTCATTGGGTGAACTGTGGTCTTCACCAAGATCATTACATCATCAACTGCCGTAAATGTAATGGTTTAATAGTATCGGGTTTGATGAGTGTTTATTTCACCAAGATCATCTGGCTCTCAGGGATATATCACATAATCAGTTGCAGATGGTCTGGGTAGACACAGGGACTCCAGTGATATTCAGGTATTTCTTTATAAAGATCTTGCATGTGGAATATCTTGCTTCCATATGCAAGATCTTTGAATATTTCTTGGAAGGTTATATCAGCAGGACAATTACTCAAAAAAAGTGTAGCAGTGATTCAGAAAAAACAAGTGTAAGTGATGGAGTGGCCATCTCAAAATCCTAACCTAAACCCTATTGAACATCTGTGGGACAATTCCAAGAGACATGTTAGAGACATCCCTGAAAACAATGCTGAAGAAAAGTTCAAAATTCTGCAATGTGAATGGAACAAAATTGAACAGTGTACTATTAACCGCCTTATTAATTCAGTGCCAGCAAGATGTGAAGTAATTTAAGTCAAAGGGTTTAGTGACAAATACTAAGAATTTCTGTAGTCCTGACATATTTTTTTTTTATTCTATTAGTTGTTTTTGTTGTTAATTTAGTAATTTTCCTCTTGTTTCATTAATTTGTTGCAATATTTTCTTGAATTTAGTTAAATTATTTTTGTATTTAAAGAAGGGATAGATGAATCATTATGTGTAATTTTTCATAAGCTTTCGTATAAATAAAGTTTATAAGGATCTATCCATTCAATTAAAAGTTATGAAGAAAAATCTGACGGCACCATTACTTTTGTCTGCCACTGTATATTATGTCCATACAGTATGTATTAATATAATGATTATTAAAAGAATCTATATATATTTATAGTTTTTTATAGATTACCATGTGGAATAAATTTTGCATCTTTAATAAATTGGAACAAGTTAATCTCTTTTCTCTAATTTAACAGACCACAATCAAAAATTGGATTTAGTTCAGAAAAAGTTAATCAACATTTTGCAGAAAGCAATCATCAGTAAATATCTTCATAATCCATCTGCATTTAATGAACTGATGAGAAAGAATGCAGATCTGCATACTTAAACTTGAATAAACTATTGTCCTAATAACCAGCAGAAAGGAAAAAACTTCACATTAGCAAATGTTTTCCTCCATATTAAATGAACACATTGAAAACAAGTCCAGCCATGCTCAGTTTGTCTCCTGCTCTCACTCCAAAAGCATTCTTGAATAACTTGTTTTTTTACTTGCTGTTTTTTCTGTTTTTTTTTTAATAACACCCCTCTGCATCTACCATGATGCCTAAAAAGAGTATTGAGGCTATGAAACCTCAGAGAAAGATTGAAAGAGCAGAAGGATGCATTGGAATGCAGAACATTTGGTAGGTTGGCTTTACGTATGAATGGTTGAGATAAATAAGGAACTCATCACTAAGCATGAGAGTTGTGTGCCTGTGTCTGATCTCACTATCATATTTGAGATGCCGAAGTTGACTGTGTGTATGATTACATTATTTTTTCATTGTTTTTAATATATTCTTATTTTTATTATTGTTTAGCTACACACCAACCAATGCCAAATATTATTGGGCTAGAAATGGCTATAATATTAATCATTTATAAATTTGTCTTATAAATTTTTAATATTATAGCCATTTCTAGCCTGATAATATTCAGCATTGGTTGGTGTGTAACTTTATAATATATTGGGTTTAGTGATGATGTTTGTTTATTATTATTGTTGTTTTTATGCCTTAATTAGGGCATTTATTTGTGTTATTTTACCTTAAATTACAATTTTTTAGTTAAAATGGGCACTTCTGGGGTTTGGGAACAGATTAATTCACTATACATTATTCCTTATAGGAAAAATTATTTTAGAACTCGAACATCCTCTAGGAAGGAATTGAATTTGAGTTCCGAGGTACCACTGTATATGCATGGAAATACAATAACTTAAAAACAAATTGTGGTACACCAAGTGTTGTTAGAGCACCCATCTGGAAACCACTGATTTAATTTCTCAATTTAAAAAATTTATAATGCATTCTGTAGAGATTATTTTAAATTCTGAACAAGAGCATGGAAAGCAATAAACAAAGACAGACATACAATATGCCTTTATAATAAATAGTGTTATGAATTCTCGTAATATCAAACAGTAAATTATTACAAAAAACTTTTAACAGAAAATTAAATATTGTTAATACTGAAATGTTAAAAATTGCTTTTTTTTATTCCTTATGATTAGTATTGCTATATGTTCAAAACCAGAAATTGGGTCATAGTGGTAAAATTTGATGGATTCCCAGCATTACATACGCACTAGCTTCTGTGAAAAATAAATGAAAAATTCTAATTAAACCGATTTTTATTGAATTAGCAAACCTTTTTTATTTGTTTGACTTACATATTTCAACTGAGATTTTTGTTAAAAAATATTATTTTTAATTACATCTGTTATGGGATGGACATGATTAAAAATAAAGATCCTCTTAGTCTCACAGAGCAGAAAGAATCAAAAAAGAAATAAGTAAATAAAAAATAAAAGCTAGAAACAATGCTTAATTTAACTTTGTTAGCCTCAATAAAGCAGTTTGGGCTTTATTTTTTATTATACATGTTTTTTATTTAGTCAAAAATTATCCTCAAAAAGTCTAAATAAATGAAGAACAAGGATTATTAATGGAAATAAAAAATATCTAGATATGATTGAAAATGATTCAGTGGAAATAATGTAAAATGAAAAATACGTCTTGGAAACAATCAATGCATTTTTAACACTGAGTGAATTTGAAGAAACACTAATGTTTTTAATCCCATTATTGGGTCATCTTTAGGCATAGACTGATAAAAGTGGAATGCCAATGTCAGTTAAAAAGGAACATGTGATAGAGTAAACAAGCAAGGTGAAGTATATGACAATAGTGACTGTTGATATAAAAGACAAGATATCGTCAGATAAGGGAAAGGAATTCTTTTTCCTTTTCTTGTTTCCCTTCCATTTAAACAAGTATCAGTAATAGTGTTTTTATAAATTTCACACTTTTTTACAATGCTGGCATGGGAGGGGTAGAGATAGTTATATTGGCAAACAGCCAAAATCATCAGAACTAAGTACTGGGAAGTTGTGTGAAGGAAGATAAAACTGTAGCATGCTCCACTATAGTAGTGAAGTGCTTATGTACGACTTTTGTGTGTCTGTCAGACATTGTGTTCCATTCAATCCATTCATTACGCATGTCCACATGATTGCCAAAAGGGAACTGAACATTTTCGTTTACAGTCACTGTAAACTATAGTAAAAAATTCTGAACAACTACTTGATTCCAAGAATTTATAAAATTTATTTTAAACAAAATTAATATTTGATTTGCTTTTGTGGGGGGTGCTATCAGATTGGCTTGACCAAGATTGTTTTAATATCATGTTTATATTCACTGAGCTGGGTTGCCCCCTCTGATTGAGGGATTTTGAGATGTATCTGACTTATGCTGTTTGATGCCAATCTCCTGGTTTATGGGTGAGATGACATACTGTACATTCTATTGCTCAATTTGCCAACCAAGAAATCTTTATCATTCCTTAGGAGATGGTATAGAATTAGATTGCAGGTCAGAATGCTATATTTTATTATTATATTAGCAATGGAACTGAAGATAGCTCATTGAGTTTTGGAGTATATGAATGTGGAGAAGGTAGAGCCCTGCTTACATTTAGACATATTTTTGCTGATATTTGGAATGTTCTTTACAAAGCAACTTCTTGATGATATGTAGATAGAGGTAATTGTAGGAGATTGTTTTATAATACATGATTAATATTCTTGTTTACCTCCATATTCAGATTTATGAGTTTATTGCAGTGTGTGTAGATGCACTTGATTAGCATACAGAAGGCCACATTTTATAGAGGAAGAGGTCAAAGGATGAATTGGAATGCAGAACATTTGGAAGGTTGGCTTTACGTATGAATATGCTCTTCTAAAAGTGAAAAATTAATGTTGAGAAAGTTTGTTGTCCATGCTTACCCAGTTCATTTGTAAGGTAAGATTGTAGGGTTTCATTCATTAGCAGAAGGAAAATATGTAAATAAGGTTTATTTTTAATGTGATCAGGACATTATCCATGTAGCATTTCTAGAAAGCAAGGCTGTGTGTGAGGGTTGGATACATTGCAAATTCTTTTAATGACGAGCTCACAAAATGAGCCTAATGCTGGGCTTTCCATGAGTACATTTTTATTCTGCTTGTAGTTCTTGTTGTTAAAGGAAATAAAGGATGAGTAACATATTACAGCTCTACAGTAAGATAATGGAAAGATGATAAAAAGTTTCTAAGGGTGCAGAAACAAGATTCAAGTTTAACAGAGGTATATAGGCTTACAAAGTCAAGTGTGGATGCAACTCTGTCTTCTAGTAATATTATCAGTGCTTATTTTGGTTGAGCTGACAGTGGAAAGGGTGCATTCCTCAAGATAAAGAAAGATAAAAATTAGTGGCTTTCCAGAAAGTACATGCTCCTGTTCCAAGGTAAAAGGTAGGAAGTATATGACTTCTTCAAATTTTGTTCACCAATGCACATATTTATCTCATGTCCTGGGTTTTGGAGTTCTCAATGATGGGTAACCCAATGGTGCCTTGTTTTTTGATGTACAATGCAGATGTCACACAAGATATCTTACAATCAATAAATGGTCTTTTTGCCATGATGAGGTCTTCAGGTCTTATGAACAAAATGGACAAAGGGCATTGCATAGACTCTTTTGTGAAATAACTTAAATATAGGTTTTACCATTTTATCCAGTTACCATAAACTGTTAACAAGAGATATTTCATGGCTTCTTGCCATGTCAGCATAAAATCATTGCTAGGGAGTTCAATTTATTCTGCGCTGAATATATATCTTTACATGCAAATTGGAAAACATATGTTGTTACGTCATGTGTAGCACGAATGTTAATAGCTGGTTGCATATAATGCATTTTTGGCATTTATCTTGATTTAGATCCCTAAATATGTCCTTTTATCATCATGATGTATGTATTTAAATATAGAATCATGCTTTGACATTTGACAAACAGTGCATATACTGCCTTTTTACTTTGGGATGGGAGCATGGAACATAGTACTTATCAATCTAAATAGTAACTTCTTGATTTAGGCCAACCAGTGGCCAAGTGGATTAAAATCACTGAACACTGGTAGTTAATTGGTCATGAGTTCATGCTCACCAATGGGTTGGTGTTGTTTCTTCATGTGTCTAACACCTGAATAGTGGCCAGTTTTCCCATAGAAAGTCGTCTTGGAAGGCATTGACCTTGACAGATTGTCCAAGTGTTGTATTGCCTTATCCCAATAAACCAAATTCTTACCTTCTTTGTGCACTTTTAGTGAATGTGAAGAGCCTTGCAAAGGCTGGAGCTAAAATATTTATATTTCTTAGGAAGAGCAATGTTTTCCTAAGGGATATTTAGCTAGCTTCTTAAAATGATTGGCAATTAAGGTAAAATAGTAGTTATCTACTTCCTTGCATTTAGTTTCCTTGATATAATTGGTTTAATCCTTCCTGATATATAGCTTTTTTCATCAAAATGAAGTGCTTGCTTCTATAAACACTAGTGAGTACCATGCCCTTAGTCTTTCCACCATCACAGTCCATCTCCCTCTTGCTTGTTCACTCTATCACATCTTTCTTTCTAACCAATACTGGCATTTTACTTTCATCTGCATTAACTAGATTAAAAATGTTAGCATTCCTTCAAATTCATCCACTGTTAAAGATGCATTGATTAATTCAGTAGATTAACCGTAGTGGTCAGTTCATCCTTGCACTATTTTTAACTAATTGGAGTAAACCTGTTATAAAAATATATTAGTAGACTACACTTTCTGTTTTAATTTTATCTAAATTCAGACTTCAGTATAATCTAATACAAATAAACTTATTTATAATAATTTGTGATTAATATAGGAAAGTTATTTGCAATATAAATTACAATAATTTCAAAAAATTATTACATGTGCACCTTATTCTCAAGTAATTAAGTATACATTAAATTACATACTATTAATTATGTATATTATAATGTACTGTATATTTAAGCTCGGTAAACAATACCTTAAACAAGAATTTGTAATTTAAGTTTCATTATATAACAATTATTTTTGTTTATTTTATTTCTAGAAATTACATAGCGTGTGCAAAATTATGTCTTGTAAAATACAGTATATAATGTAGAATAATCAAAAAAATCATTAAAATATTTTTCCAGTTTTTATATTTTGATTTTATGAAATGTTTATGTAATTAGTTAATAATAATGATAATCTTATGTTAAATATCTCAAAATTTTGAACACTAGAATTCTTTTTTATAAAAATTTTTTAGTAGTATTAATGTTAGTTAGAAAGTTTTAGCACAATAATTATTAATCAATTATACTTATTTAAACATCAAAAGGTCACGTAAATAGAAAAAAGTTGTAATGACAACATAATTACAATTTCTATAAACTCTATGAATATTATATGCCCTTCATATCTATTTATTACTATAGAGTTATCAATTATTTGCAAATATTGTGCAGTAAAATTAGAATTAGAAGCAATTTTTATTTCATGATTTTATTTAGCCAATAAATTCTAAATCTTCCTGATAAATTCCCTCAATCTCTGAGTTTAAGGTTAACCCAGCTTTATTCCTTATATAAGAAACCCTCAAAAATAAATAATAAATACAGTAACAATTATTATTACATGAACAAGAAAGTAAACAATTTAAAATATTAATGAGAATAAATAATGCAGCATAGAAAAGATAAATTTACTATGAAATTTTTAATAAGAAAAAATTATACATTTACACAAAGTTCATTTCTTTCCTTTTTTTTCCTCAATTAAATTATCAATAAAATGATAATTTTTGACAAAATTCTAAGATCATTACAGTAAATAAATCAATGAGTTTTTTTTATATTTTTAATTTAAAAATTTAATTTAATTGTAATTTTCATTTTAAATTAAATATACGTTAATATTAAAAACTGAGTTTCATTAAATTATTTTGAAAATTTTTTCAATAGAAAAGTGTATGCTTTCTTGTAGCAGAATAGCATTCTAAATTAGGTGATTTGTATTTCATTTATAAACTTTCCTCTTTTGAAATCTCTTACATAAAGAAAGCAATTTGCATTTAAATGTATTAGTCTCTTCCTTAGTTTGGAGTTTTTTCAACAACTGCTACTGTTTGAATAGATCATGACATACTCAAGTTATATTGAAAAGGAAAATTTTGAAATTTTTAAAAAATTTAGATAATTGTGTAGATTTCTATTAATGATCATATTATTTTTATTTTTTATTATAATTTCTATGTAATATTTATATATACAGAAATATAAACATGCCAGTAAACTATAATTGCTTTGCATAAACTATCAATATTGGAATATAATCTCAATTATTTGTATTTAAAAATTTTTATATTTTTTTTCAAAATTTGGAAAATCTTATGAATTATTTCACATATTTCATATATACTTATGCATAAAAATTAATTAAAGTGTTATTTTAAAAATGTGAACATTGTGTAAATGTCATTGTTTTTGCTAGGTTTCCTTACACTTAAAATAATTACTTCAGAAACCATTATCTAACATCTCTATTAAATAGCTTAACTTGCTTATCATCAGAGATAAAAGTTATGAAAAAGTTAATTACTTTTTAAAAGCAGAATTTCACTTATAAAATTCAATTTAGAAGAAAAGATGTGGTAAAAATAATACAATTTTTTTTTTAAGAAGTTTCAATATAATATGTATATTTTATATTTGAATTCTGTCGCAATTAATTATGTTAATTGTGAATTTGTAAATAACTCATTATAATTTAAAGAATTTTTAATTACTATAAAAATTCATAAATGATTTATTTTAAAAATTAATACCAATGTTTCAGAACACCTTAAACAGAAACACCAAATCTAATTTAGTATCAGAATTTTGTAAATACATTCTTCTACAATATATTGAATTATATAACTATAACAATTAAAAAAACAAGAGATAATGCCATGTAAATTCTTCATTATATTGTATCTAATTAAGTTAACAAAGAAGTAAACCACTGGAACAAAATCGGAACTGTAATTAAGAATAAGCTTCTCACGAAATTTAAAGAATTGCAACTGAATATTCTCAAGTCTATTTTGCCAAAATTGTAAAAGAAAATAATCAAATGGTAATAGATGTTTGATCTTATTGATAGTAGGCATACGTTAAAAAATAAATAAAACTTATTTTTAATAAACTTCGTCCTTTTTTTAAGCGTTGTATTAATGAATCTTCTCGAAAGATACTGGGATGCTTCAATTCCAGGACATGCAGGATATGTATTTCTACTCTGCCAGTGACAGAAATACATTTAAAATTTGGAAAAAGAAAGAAAGAAAGACTTTATTATAGGAACAGCTTTTAGAATAAGGCCTATGGCAGTCGGAAAAAATCTGGGACAGTCCCGGAAGACTGATACATTTAGCAACCGGGCTAAATGTCTCTTTCTTAATAAGTATAGTATAGGGCCGTTGAGTTTGTAGGGGTCCGGGAATAAGCGGGCTCCTTTAGCTATCTTTATTTTTGGTTTTTTAACAAATGAAATACATAGAATGTTTAGTAATAAAAAGAAATATTAAAGATATTTTTTATTAGTAAAAGTAACAGTAATTTTATAGGAGTAGAAATCATGACAGCCCCTAAGTTTCCTCGGGTCCCCGGAAAAAATCCCCCCTCCACAGCCTTGGTAAAGTGCTACCAAAGTAAGTATCTAAGTTAGGATTATTTATATATTTAAATATCATTAGTAGAAAATCATAAAAAGTTATCTTGCTTTGTTTTTCGTATACATTTTCCTTATGGATTATGAGAATATTTTATTATTCCTCGTTTCTTAATTAGTCTATTTCTTGTATGTTTTAAAATTAAATTATATGAAATCCATCATACACATTATTGAATTTAGGTTGTTGTTATTATTAATTGAAATGTATATTTTTTTAAATTTCCTCTCACTATGAAATATATTAAAATGAAAAGAATGTGGAACAAAAAAGTCCCTATTCTATATTTTGCATTTTATTATATTTCATATATTAATATTTTAATATTTTATATTTCAAAAGTTTCTATTGTGTTACATTTATTTCAATTCGGTATCCAAATATCTCTAGTTTCATTAATATGAATAGAAGAATTGCAAGCAGTTTAATTGACTTAATACTATGTAAATAGCTTTTGCTTTAAATATATAAAGGTTAGCATTAATTTGATTGAGTATTTCGGGCGGAGATTTCATAAATAATGTTACAAAAATCATTAATAGTTTTGAAAAAAAAAATTTTATAAGAAAATTTATAATGGTTTGTTTTGAACTTTCAGTTTCTGAGAGTGGTTTTCCCAATTTCAATTAGTTTCAACGAATAAATATTTAAAAGTACTGTACTGTATTTTCATTTTAAAGATATTGATTTCTATAGTTTATTCGTTTCCTTTCTATAGTATGACTTAATATATTCTCATTTCCATTATTTAAATATATTCTTTTATGTACAGTTGGGATTGTACGAATTGAAAATTTATATACGTTTCAAGACGTAAAAATTTTGTAATAAATAAAAAAAAATTGCAAACTTTGAGTTGTTATTACAAATTCATTAATTTTAAATCTAATGTAGAAAATAGGATTTTTTAAAATACAAATTAGTGTTGATGTTGTTATTTCTATGATCAAATACAATTAATACACAGTGTATATTTTCTATATGTTACAGATTACATACATTTTTTAATCTTATTATATACAGGGTGTATCAGAAAATTTGCATACACTAAAATAAATAAAACATTTCTAGTAATTATGGGTCCTAAAACGTGGTGATTTCCTATAACCGCGAACGAGTCAAAAACAGGGCGAGGCAAAGGCAACAAGAACATTTATTAACTCGCATACATCCGACTTGGATCTTACACGAAAAGGACGCCTCCTATCGTGAACAATTGACAAACGGAAGTGTACATTGACCAGACAATAAATAAAGACTTAGCTTGTATATACGTAACTCGATCCCGAGTGGTTCTTTGACGGTCGGACACACAAAATAAGCGAATAGCGACTGACTAAAGCGCGGTTTACAATGACTATTATAATTAACATTAACATAAAAGCAATCAAAAGTCTGCAGGCTTTTTTGTTAACAGGTCAGCCTGTGTACAGGGTGTGTCAGTAGATGCATCTACTGACATCCTGCATACAGCTTCGCCCGCAGAGTATAAAAAAGGGAGGCACAAACTATAAAAAAAAAAAGACTCGTACGTACATTATGCAAGAAGATACCCCTTGATTAACGCAGTTAATTAATCTCTGGATGCTACCGCGTATATAAAATCGTGTTAATCAAATACAGTGGTACCGGTACGACCCGCTAGAACAAATTTTCGATTAATAACAAATAGTTTTATTTTAATTTTGTCATCAGTAAAAAAGATTTCTGTGATAAAAATGACGTAACTAATTTTAAAATAAAATGGAACCTTAGAGCTCCCTTGGGGATTAAGAAAAAGGCAACACGAGGACAAAGGGGGACACGTGGCCCAAGTGTCCCAATGTACGGGCGCCCGTGTCTGCATATATATAAATTTATAGCCTATATAATGCATATTATAATAATGTATCAATCGAATAAAATATATATTTTAGATACATTTATACACATACGTATAAAATGCTTATTATTGTCACAAAAAGAAAAATAAATGCTTTATCTTTTATGATTCTTTACTTAAATTTTTACACCTTTACATAATAAGTTTACTCTTAAAAAATAAATATATTATGAAAATGGATTTAACCATTAAATAGCCTAAATTATTTTTGTTACTAAATTCTATTTTATTTCTCTCTAACTACTAATTATCAAATTGCAAATAATAGATCGGGTATTGATAGTAATCCTAAAATTGATTTTATCATCATCAATATATCATCTATTCTTACAGTAACAGTATTAGTTAGACTCAATACCTAAACATTTGCCTAGGAGCGTTATTTATGAGCCTAAAACCTACACAAATACTCTAATGTCTAAAAATAAGTATAATCATCCAATTCTTAGATAGGAGTCCAAGTAATAATAGTATTACAGGATGATTCTCATCGGATTAGAATCAGGTGAGAACGGGAACCTGATACAGTGCCACGAACGTCGTAGAAACTGCAGTATTATGGTCTAGAATGGTATTATTTTTAATGGCTGCACTGATCTCCATGTTTCTGCAAGGAGTGCCATTACAGAGAAGATATTCGTCGCATAGCACGGCTAGCAAAATCTCCGGACCTAACTCCCATAGAACGTATGGGATACTTTAGGGCAGTGGTTCCCAACCGGTGTTCCGCGGAACATTGGTGTTCCGTAAGCATCTCCCAAGTGTTCCGCAGATTAAGTCGCAAATCGGAAAGTGTACAATCGTATTCGAGCCGCCGAATATCAGAAAATTAAAATCATAAAATTTTCATAAACTTAAATATATATGTATGACTCGTACTTATGGAGTGTACTACTGTTTCGAATAAGATAAAGGCAATGATAAAAACTGAATGAAATATGTAAAAAACATCAGGCACAAGTTTCCCATTAAAGTTATTTAGGTATATTTTTTCCTGTCTTAGAATTGGCATCAATAATATGAGTAGAGATTTTGAATTATAACTGCTCAATTCTAATAAAATAACTGATGACAAGCTTATGTATTTCATATTAACTTAAGTAAGTGTTCCGCTAAAGAAAATTGCTCACAAAAGTGTTCCGCATCCTAGAAAAGGTTGGGAACCACTGCTTTAGGGAGACGAGTTGTATCTCGTCAGTCTCCACCAAGAACACTCCAGAAACTTCAAGATTCTCCCGACAGCTGATAAACAATATTATAACCAGCACGAACGATCATTGTGCAGCATGCGTGCGTGCAAGTGGCAGCCACCCGCCATATTAATCGTTTTCTGTACAAAAAGATTTAGTAGTTTTTCTTGTTGTTTTTGGTTTGACGTAATTTAGATTAAATTTTTGCTTTTCAATTTTTATACAAAAACAAAAAAAAGAGTGCTTGCATGTTAAATTTTATGATGATCTGATCAGTAGTTCCTGAGATAATGATGTTCCTGGAGTCAAATTGGTGTTGGGCCCACCAGTGCGAGTGGATAAAACACTAAACACTGGTGGTCGATCGCGGTTTCGCGCTTTATCAACGGACTGGCCACATAGAGTTTTTATTTATTTATTTATTTATTGCATGTCTAACACCTTAATACGGGTCAGTTTCCCGTGGAAAGTCTTCCCGGGAGGTATTGCCACTTGGCAGATCGCCCATGTGTTGCATTTCCTTATATCAATGTTCCCAAGCCGTGTGCCAGAGAATGCCCACCGGTGACCGAGTGGACTCCATTGCCGCTCATAGCGGTGGTAACCAGACCCTAAACACTGGGAAGTTCGTGGGTCGCGCCCGGGTCGGACAGACTGGCAGCTTGGAGTTTTCCGGGTTTTCTCCTTGCAGATAATGCCTAAATAGAGGCCAGCTCCCCATCAAAGTCCTCCCGGAAGGCATTCTATCTTTCCCCGCGCTCCGTTCGGCCGTCTTCTATAAGGCTAGCTCTTCGGTCGCTTAGCGATCAACTACCGTCTCTCGGAGTAAAAGCGAAAAGCAATAAACTCCAATCGTCAGGTTCCAGGTAGAAGAAAAGAAAAAAAGTGTGCCAGAGAATGCCTCGGAAATATTAAAAATTTTGAATAATAGAATTTTGAATAGGTTTTTTTAAAACTTCATTTATCTTTCATCACCGAAGGAAGAAGGAGGCATTTATTAAAATGCCGATTGTTGCAAAAATTTGCGGCATCATCACAAAGAATTCCTTATATCAATATATTATTGATATAAGGAATTAAATTCAGTTTGTCGTTAATCCAAGAAGGGAAACGCTGCCTTATACCATCAAACCAAATGGAACAAATTGATGGTTACGCCTACTTTTTGGACACGATTGTACGTAGTCGTGACCGTATCTGACGCTACTCTGATCTCGATCTAGTATTAGGAATCCGATACTAGCTATGATCGAGACTTTGTATATCAAGTATCGTGTGATACGCTTCACACTATGTAAACTTTGTATATAAGAGCCTGGCAAATCCATTCTTGCAAAGGACATCTCACAGCCTAAAACTACTATGGCATTCTTCTAGTTTTCAGATACGAAATAAATAATTTGTTGCGTCTATCATATATGGAAAACATTTGAACAGTCGAAAATTCGCTACATTCATATTAAGACAATGAATTTCATAGGATCTTAAGCTGAAAATGAAAATAAGTAAAGATTAATTATTTATATTTACTTAAAGCACTTTCAGAGATTCAAATAAAAAACTACTATTCACCTGATTTACGGTAACAATTATATATCAATACGATTATTTACTAATAAGGTAGGCCTAAATGTTTTCTTATCACTTTTGAATTACTCATTTTTATTCCTTAATAGTTGATAATCCAACAATTTGGATATTAATTAATTATAAAATTTTATAGTAAATAAAGTTTCTGTCAATAAAATAAATTATTTTTATTTTATGTAAACGTTTTCAATAACAAAAGCTCTTATTTGGTGACTCCTGGATTGAAGTACATGGATGAATTAAATGATATTAATACCAAATCATTTTGTACAAAAGCAAAAAGTACAAGCAAACGATCAATTAATTCAACCGAATGTTCTTTTCCTTAATGTTTCATTTTTTGTGTTCTGAACTTTCACGTGTTCTACAAGCTCGTGTTTAAAAAATTATAGTGGGCCCTGTCATAAGGTGCAAAGGCACTTGGTCACATTTACGGGAGCCTCACAAACATTTGCTACAACAAATTATTCATTCTATTGTTTCTAGCGTATCAAGAATCTTTTATTTTTTGACAAATTTTATTATTTAGAAAAATAATGAAATTTTTAATTCTGTTTTTCTTTTTCTTTTTAGTATCTAGCGTCAAAAAAGGTAACTGACCTTCTATTGATCTGTAAGAGAACTTGCTTATTTTATAAAAATTCGAAAAAATATTTAAAATTAATACAAATACGAAAACTTAATGGTTATGCCGTATTCGAAAATTAATAAAAACGCTTGTTTTATGTAAAAAAAAAAAAAAAAAAATTTTCAAAATTAGTCGAGTCGTCATTTATTATTACCCCAGAATATTTGTCTTTTTTTTCAATGTGGATTTTAATATTTTTCTAAAATATAGTATAAAAATAAATATGATTCGTTGATTGAAATTCTTTATAAAGAATAAATAAATAAGCATGTATGTGATTTATGCAAAAATCTTAGCATGATAAATGCTTCAACCAGAATGTTGTACGTGAGTACATGAAAAATAAGTTAAAAAGTTTTAAATTAAATATTTTGTTCGCTCACTGCCAGCAAAAAAAAAAAAAAATAAAATAAAAATAAATCTGATATTAAAACACATCACTTAAATTAAAATTCTTCACATCTTAGTTACTGAAATATAAAAATTAACTATTAAGAGAAATTACTCTCCAATTTGAAATGATTGAGAACCAACTTATTGAAGAAAAGAAAGGCGGAAATTTCCTAAATAGATAAACATATCTTCATTCTATCCGACTTAAAAGCGGACATCCTCAACAGTTTCGAAAAGGTAGTAAGGATATTAATTTTCACAATACCATATGACGAAGACTGCTTTAGATACTGAGCAGATGCAATTTTGCAAATGATTTTGAAGACGTGTACTGTATTTATTTTTTATATTCGAATAAATAAAAATATAAAAAAAATAGTAGTTCAGAAAAAACATATTTGACCAAAGTCCACGTACGGAACTAAATATAAAATATCGTGCACAGGATTTTTAAAAAGGCGGTGTTTAAAAAAAGCAAATTATCTTTTTACAACGTAGTCTATATATTTTCATAATACGGTATATAGAGTGGTACAATACACTAGACTAGTGAACGGTTAGAAAATAAATATGAGTTATATAGAACATACTATTTTTATTTTATTAAACTTTTTAATCATTTTCTAACGAAGTAGTTAAAGCCACAAAACCCCTCCGTGTGTACTGCCTTGTTGGGCTGTAATTTTCAAATTGCAGACGTATACATTCCCACTGGCGTCCGTCTGGCTGTCTGTCCTTCTTTAACCTCGGGTTAGATAGATGAAAGTCGAGACCAGAAATAGAAAGCTTAGAGGCAGTATGCCCGGATTAACTGTCTACTAACTTCCGGTTTGGACCGGAAGTCACGTTATTTCAATTCAAAAATTTTCTCCAGAACGAGTTAGATAGATGGCCGACATGACTCTATTGTTAACAGAAAAGTATGATGTACTGTACAGTACAGGGGCAAGGCAGTACTAAAATCGAGATTATATATTTTAAATTAAATAAATTAAAAATATGATTAAAAATTGCAGCCAGGCATTGTGATGATGTCACTCACATAAATAATTGCGTGTAAAATATTGAGATTTGAAGATTCTATGAGGAAAATTAACTTGTAAAATAGGAATTGGAATCAATCATCAAGAGCAAATTATATAAAAATTATGTAATTTTTACGCGTAATTCTCGTACTGTATATTTTAATTGTGGATGAAGTTTATCGGAAATAAAAGCGTTAATTTAGCCTTTATTTTCACAATTTTTAAATAAAATTTTCTAGAAATTTCAGGATAGTTTAGTCGAATGATTTTCTAAATTTAATTTTTGAGATATTGTTTTATTAATTAAATATTTCCCATTAATTGAGATAATTATTTGAATTAATAGAATTAAACCATTCAGAGTCTGTTCGGTGGGATCAATACTTATAATCAGCAACAGCATCTTTATAAAATTTCTTCTATTTAAATACAAAAATTTCTAATATCGATAACATTTTAATATGCGCATAATAAGCAAAAATACTTCATATAAAATAAAATTCATCATTAATATTTTTTTAAAACAATGAGTTAACTTTATCATTTTTAATGATGTACTGATTTAATCTATAGATATAAACTTAAAATCAGATAACTTTAATTACCTAACAGCATTTAAATTACAAACCTCAGAAGAAAAAACAAACTAGATAAAACAAATTTATGGATAAATTTTAATTATTGCTGCAATATTCATAAAAATTATTATTCTAGCTAATTTGGCTTTTTAAAACTTGAGAATACCAAAGGTGGATATATTTTTAATATGGTGGTTTTATGTTTTATTATGTCAATAAGCATTTCAGGCCTCAGTACTGGGTGACTTTTCCTACATAATTTACAATGTTTTAGTACGTTTGAATAGTCAAACTATGGCATATTTGAATTTAATAAATATCTGATAATTTTAAAATAAATGGAAAAGTTTTTAGTTTTTATAATTATAAATAATTCTGACATATTAAATGCAATAACAATGCAATCTGTATTAAAAATTATCTAAGAAATGTTACAGTAGTAACTCTAGAATTAAATATGAAAATTATTTGCTAAATTGTTAGAAAAAAGACTAAGGAATTTTCATACAAATGTAAATAAAATCTTAATTCTTGAACTTTTTCTTGCTAACTGTGCTTCCAGCAACAATTTGCAATATATAAACATTTTACGCAATTTAAATGCAATCATAAATGTAATAAAATAGAAAATTTTAAATAAAATAGTTGTTTAATTCGAATCTACTATAAATATACTATGTAATTATTTCTTTGAATTAAAAAGTTGAACTCTAATTAGATTTCATAATTGGATCTATCAAATTTTTCAGAAGGTTAAAATCACCCAAAGATGTAAAAGCTATAACGTGGAGCTTGGATTCTTTTAAAAACTATGCAAATTATGCAAATATATTAAATTATTATAAAAAATATATTAATTTTATAATAATTTTCAATTTTTTAAGGTCTGATTAATACAACTGTCGATCGAGTCTAATTAGTTTCGCTTTATTTCTTTTATACATAAAAAAAAAACAATGTAAGGTTTGGATTCAGAACGAAAAAGAAAATCCATGCAAATCTCCACCGATGGAAATTTGAATGGCTTTCATCTCGTCCTGCCACGAGTAACGAATTGATTGATTAGTTAACGCGAATACACGTTAAAGCTACCCCAATTGCATTCATTGCGAGAGGATTTGACACACAATGGAATTGGTCGGCATGTCTCAACTCGAATTATTCATGATAAATTATAAGGATATGAGTCGAATTCGAACCGAGAGCCTCCTTTTTTAAAACTCTTTTCACTTTGTGGGCACTCTTTCGATTCCTTATAGTAGTAAATTGATATATTGCGCAGCCATTTGGACGACCTAGGAGTATAAAAGAACTATATATTTTTGTAAAAAGCTGGCATGTTTTATTTATCTCAAATATTTTTAGCGTTAGATCAAAGCGAATTACCGTTTCAGATAAATAAATATATTTTATTAAAATCAGTTATTTATTTTATTTTAAAATTATGGTGATGAATCCCAAAAACATTTATCAAAATCCAATTTTAATGTTTAAGTCTACAATAAATTTAAACCTAACTGTTATTTTTCTACAGACTTCATTATCATCTATTTTATATACCTAAATATACCCTAAACAATAAATTTAAAGTAACATTGCAACAGTTTATAAATTGTCATTTGGAAATAGTTAATTAGTGATTAATAAATTCACAGAATGGGATTTAATTCTAATCTGTGATTAGACTTGTCTCTTAAATTAGTGGTATAGAATATATTTTATTTTTCTTTGATGCAATTCTATTTTTTTTTTATAGTCTATAAATGTGATTAATTTATTAGATTTATTTATAGATTACATTCTAATTTAAATTACTATTTTTTTTCAACTAATTTTTAAGAATTGGCTGGAAGTAAAGATTAAAATTACTTGGAGCATGTTTTCTTTTGTCTAAATTGGAAATAATATTTTAAAATTTGCTATATAAACAAAGTTCAGTATTTGTTTTATTATTTGTTTACAACTTAAATTATAATACTGTACTTTAATTATTATTTATCAAAATAATTTAAAAGTTTATATAAAATTGGCCATTATTTACAGAAGGACAAATCCATAAAGTTCAACATAAAAAGTTTATAAGATTACATAAAGGAATAGTTTTTTGGGAAAAGAAGCATTTTTTTTAAGTTATGGCTAAGTGAAGGATTATTAGGGGATTCATAAAGAAATTTTGAAAAAGAATTAAATTTAAATTAATTCTATGACTAATAATTGAAATAATTAATTTTTCCAACTTTTATCAATATTTTATTCTCATTAAAACTTTTATAAGCAACTTAAATCAGTGAAAATTGAGGAGGAGATGTTATTATATTATAAGAAAATTAATTAAATGCAAATTTTATTATTTTATATTTTATTGATCATTGTTCATTACCTGTTTAAATTTTTAAAATTAAAATCGGATATGGATAGATCTGTGTTTCACAAAGAATAATTTTAATTTTAAGCCTATAAACTTCTTCTTTGATTAAAACACTGAATTAAAATTATTTGCTTGTTTATAAAATAAGTATTTTATAAATCATAATAGATTTGGCTGAGATTTTATTCACCTGATATAGAATTCATTTCATAAAACAAACATATCCAAAAGTCTGGTCTAAATATAAACCAATATCTAACTGAGAAGAATATGCTTTATTTTTATTTTTCCTATTTTTCCATTGATAAATAATCTATATAAATAACATTTTTAATAAAACAAAAGTTATATGAAAGTTTCTTTTATCAAATGTGTCAATATGTGGAGGTGTTAGTTGATATGATTTGATTTACAAACTGAAAGAAAATCTATAAATTAATCTTTTAAAAGCCTATTTTTATGTGTATTATATTAAACTTATTACTCAGGTAAAATGCTGTAAATTGCTGTAAATATATGCACAAAGCTAATACTTTGTCATGCTTATTAGCACCTAACCTAACCTAAAATCTAAAAATGTTATATTTGTTTTTAATTTATCTCCTTTAAAACCTCTCTCATTAAAACTAATACCTTACATCTTTAAATATTTTTTACGTAATTCTATAAACAACAGAAATAACTAAAACTTTTGCTATCGGATAATAAAATATCTGAAATTTTATTTATGAAGTACCTTATAAATAAAATACCTATTTTCCCTATGTTAATCATTCAATCATTTTTCCTTCTTTTTTATTTTAAAATTAAATTGCTTATATAAACATGTGTAGTGAAATTCTACAAACAAAAAACCTTGGAGACTACCTGCCATAATCCAATTATGTTAATTATTCCATATATTATTCTGTAAGAGCAAATGTATGTATGAATAAATGAAACAGAGATGATGACTGCTATCATTTCTGATCAAATTTCTTTTATCACCTTGGCTACACATTCCCTGATATTATTCTATATGAAAGAAATAACTCTCATAATTTAGATTTATCATGGTACAGTACTATTTATCATTTTAAAAAATGGTAATCTGAATTATTTATTATATATTCATAATGCAGTCTGTATATAATATTCTATAATATTAAATTTAGTTTATATTTTATTTATGAATAATAACGTTATCCTTTTCTTATAAAAAAATAATAAATTAAATATTTTGTCATTTATCATAATAAATATTAGTAGTTTAGAGTATTACCTGATAAATGTTATTTGGCAGTAACTCAAATTTTTATTTTTTCTTTTATAGAAAACACCATGAAAATAAAATAATCATGAATTATTAATTTAAAAATTAAATATATAATTTATTAATTTTTATTCAAATTATTTTTACTAGAAAAAAATTCAATCTCTAATTAAACACTAAATAATAACAAAGAAAAATAAGATAAATTAAATTTTATTATTATTATTATTATTAATTATTATTATTATTATTAAGTTTTATGATTATTTTTTGTTATAGCATTTATACTTTATAACTATGTGTATTTTAAAAACGTTTTATTTAACTTATATCAAAATTATGAGCTGGAAGGTTATTCAGTTATTTTTACGGTGTATGTTAAATTGCTTTATAGCAGTGTAATTCCGCTTTTATAAACTTTGCTTTATAAACAGGATAGATATTTCGCTACGCTTTACTTAAGAATGTGCTTTTATTCGATTTTATAATAAGAAAAATTCAAGAAATTAAAGATTTTAGATTATATTTTTAATATATTACCGGTATTATCACTTCCAATCCTGGCAGGAGTACCAAGATCTATAAGTTTCGGTGGCGATTTGTCAGCAGTACTCAATCTTCGGCTCCTTGGTAGAGTGGGTTCATCTTTAGTCTCCGAGTGGTTCAACATAAGCATCGGAATCGTCTCTTCGCGGTTTCCTGTTAAAGAGGCAGATTCTTAAGCGAACGCGTAAAACTCGTTTATAACACCCCCATCAATGGTATCACTTTTTAAGTAAATTTTATCACAAGTCGCTCCAATTACGCGCTTGATCCGTGTTCGATCATTATCATTTTCTAATTTGATTTTGAATTTAAAAACATTTTTATTATTATTAATTTTAATTTTATCCTCGTCTAAACTTAACACGGGTTTATTTAATTTATAGAAAATGCTGATTAAGAGTGAATTAGCCATGAATTTTATCTTCATCATACGAGATGGAAAAAAAAAAAAAAAAAAAAAATTGAGCAGAAGGTCATAAGGGATAGTAAAATTGATATAATACTTTTTCGACAATGAAACTTCAACTTGTAATAATGAATAGGAAAAAATCCCCTCTACTGAGTAGATTACGTAAATGATGTTTGACCTTTGGGAGCCATAAACTGATGCCTTTCTTAGCAATAAAAACAAGTTTACGTTTTGAAAAAGTTCGGTTATGACTCAGTAATGCCAGGAACGACGACGTCCTTCCTAAACAATAATAATTACGTATTTTAATTATTTATTTTTTAAGTCTATAATAGGTTTTTCGGTTTGATTTTTTCTCCTTCAAATTTAAACTTTGGGTTAGAGACGAATGCCGATCTTTTATCACATTTTCGAATAAAAGTTTCAGTCGACAACCATCTAGAAAAGTTTGAAAGTAGAGTCTTAGAATTCCATTCTTAAATCATGCCGTGATATAAAGCATTCCACATGGCGACATTAATCTTGTGCACGCAAACCCTCTAAGGATAATCGATATTGTTTTAAAAAATTCATCAGGTTATTTAATGTATTAAAATAATATTTCATTAATAACGAATGAAAAAATAAATTATTTTCTTCGCTTTTTTTTATTGCCTAGTTTATTCTATTGTAGTGTAAAGAATGAAAATTAAATTTTGCAACACAGGTTTTTTTTAATATGTATATATTTTTTTTGATATAATCCCAGAACTATTATCCATAAAAAGGAGACATTCGGACCAAGAAGTGTGATAAAGCGACCAATCCCTTCTATATCAGTGTCACGTCCAGAGAGCTATTTGTAGAAAGGCTTAGAAGTGACATGGCTGCGAGAATCGATAGACTTAGAATCTGTCTTTCACGGCCAGCTGGTCACATATCGTAGAATTCACACTCTCCCAGCTAAACTTTCCTGTATATCCTAAGCTACGAATTATATTCTCTCCTAAATCCAATTTATCAAAACTAGAAAATGATTTTAGTATGTATCTCGCTTAACAGATGGCGTTACTAGTTACGAGACTTCGGAAACTAATCGATGCTATTCAAAAAATATACATTGGCATCCGACCGTAACGTACGGTTGATAATAATAAAAACCGGAAAAACCCAAGAATGACTGACACACAACAGCTGTCGTGGAATCGAGTTCAAGCTGATTATTGATTTATCTCGTTTAAGATGTTTCTTCAAAGTGCCAAAAGGTGTCAAGATTAAGTACACCAACAGTCCGGACCATTCTTCAAATTTCAATAATAGAAGCCATTCTGTTAGCTTATTCACTACAAGAATAGAATATATATATATATATAATAGAAGCTGTTGCCTGTAAACAGAAAAATAAAAAAATCGTACGAGTGGGTAATAGCGAAAAGAGACTATATTTTTCCTTTCTTGCTTGCGACATATACGATATTTTGAGTTGTTAAACGGAATAAAATGTTAATAGGATGTTTTTAGATTTTCTAGAAGTGAAACAAAAATAAAAACGAAGAGAAAGACAATTAAAACCAAACGCAGACGTTTCTCGTGTTTATACAAAGAATGGCTCGCAGCTAAAACAGCCTGACATTTCTTTTAAATCAAGTAAATACTTTTAAATATTGTTTCCTAATTTATTGCAAGATGTTGAATAACTAAAACATTTTTATCTCGATATATTTTTGTTTAATTTTTATATATTCGTATTTGTTTTTGTTTGAAGCTAAGCAAAAATATAGCGAAAAGGATGGCTTTATCGATGCACTTTGCAAACAAACTTGTTCTCCTAATCGGGGGATTAAAATGAGATGTTAAGGCAATTTTGGGGATTAGAATAATGGAACCAAGATTTAATTCTAACCTAACTACGAAATACAACAACAATAAATTTGCGAAAGTGTTGATTTACGAACAATCCCCCAAACAACAAATATAGATTACGTGCTAAATTTATTCTAGAAATTTTATTTCTTCCATAATTTTTCTTTTGCGTCATTAAAATTAAAATAGTTTAGTTAAAATAAATATCGCGAATTTCTCCTAATGTGGCATGCTTTAATTTCGATTTGCTGCTAAACGATCTCATTTATATTCATCTTCATCACATTCAACCTTAGGAATTCTCATTAATACAAACGTGCGTTTCGTGAGTCAATGGTCCATTTTGCATTCTTGCATTATGTAGGAAATTCGATGCATAGATAAGTTCGTTCAAATATAATATTTCAGAAGTAATTTCATTATTTAATACGCAGAAAATGTAACAAAACATTCATCTAAACCATGATATATATATAAATTAATTCTAATTTTTTTTGTTTGTTAAATATGATCTGTATTCGTAATAAGATTAGCATCTACTATTATTAAAGCTTAAATTCGCCCTGTCATACATATATCTTTTTCGTAAATTTTCCATTTGAAGTTTTCGAAAATTCATTTAAAATTTATCAAACTTGCACCTGTCTCTCGTTTAAGAGATTAATGCCAGTAGACAATTTTCATATAATATTCTTTCGAGTTATTAAGAATAGGAAGCAAAGCTTCGATTCCACTTGACTTTAGATTTTAAAATGTTGAAAAGAATTAGTTTTTTTTTTGTAAGTAGAGTGTTATTCACTGTTGATAAAAATTGTTTTGATGATTATGGTTTTGTGTTGGTTAATAATTAGTATATACCTGTACGTCATTTTGAAAATAAAAACAATTATTGTTGAGAAAGATAGAATAGAAACTTTAAATAAGAATACAAAATCAAAGCAAAGAAAATGTAAAAATGATCGAACTTACAAAGCTTATCTTTGTTAAGTTTAATAGAAAAAAAATCAACCCTTTGAAAGTAAAATATATATATGAAAAGATAACTTAAAAAGAAAAAAAAGCTTATTAATTACAAGCATTATGTTTTAGCCATTATTAAAAAAACCAAAGAAAATAATGAAAATAATATATACTATAGGCCTATATTGTAATTTAAATAAACATCGACAGGTTTGCCTTAGATGAAACAATTCAAATATGGAGCCTAGTTTTATAAAAACTGTATACGTTTTCGAGCTTGTTCTCTATTGGCTCTCAAGAATTGAACTGCTTTAAGTAAGGCTGTCCTGGAATGTTGAGTATAAGCATATGTCTTTCCAGCGCGTCGCGAAATACTCTATGGATGACAGACATATTCTACATATATGTATATGTACTTTTATTTTGAAATTCAACAGTTTCCAAGATGGTAAGAGACAACAAAATTGAAACATTTCACAACTTCACTCACCCATTTTCGGTCCCAAGATATCCTTTGGGTGATTCTGTTTGAGGGCATTCACTCTTCTTCCCTGTGGATTATCCGCATTGGGATTAGGAGGTCTAACCACCCGTGGACCACGGGGTTGTTCGACTGGCAAAACTCTCCTCCTCTTCTTGGGCAACTTGGCGCGCGCTTGGGTGTGGGAATAGAACATGGCAAAATTTGATACGATAACTGGAACAGGTAGGGCTATTGTCAAAACACCTGCCAATGCACATAAGGCACCGACGAACATCCCAGCATAAGTTTTAGGCGCCATGTCTCCGTATCCTACAGTTGTCATCGTGACTAAGGCCCACCATAATCCTAAAGGAATACTATTGAAGTCGTTGTTAGGATTTGACTGTATTCTCTCGGCGTAGTATACCAAACTAGCGAAGATAACTATACCCAATACCAAGAAGAAAACTAATAAAATCAGTTCACCAGCGCTGGCTTTAAATGTCTGTATGAGTATTTTAAGTCCCGCAGAATGTCTTGTCAACTTAAACAACCTCATTATTCTTATTATACTAAAGAATTCCAAAATGTCAGCATTTTCTAGATGGGAAGCAAATCTCTGCAGTGCCAAGTCAATGTAGAACGATAGCGTTGCTGTAAAATCTATGATATTTACAGCTCCTCTGGCAAATTCTAATTTTCTGGGACAAGCAATAAATCTTATGGAAATTTCAAAGGTAAACCAAGCATTACATATACACTCGATGTAGAAAAAAGCCTCGTGTGGATTAGTTTGCGTTTTATCAAGTGTCCAAGCTTCAGTGTGCTCTGTTGTTTTCACCGTAATGTTACGTATAAGAGGAACTCTCATGTTTGGATGGGTCTTGAGACAAAACGACAGAATTGATACACAGATGAAAAATACCGATATTACTCCAATAATCTGAAAAAGAAAATTATCATATTTTGAAAATGGCATTATAATTCTGAAGAATTGCCTCCAATGTTAGGTTTATCGTTTCCTAGATTAGGCGATTTATTTTAATATGGCCTACGGTATATTAAAATACTACATTATAGATTAGTGCACCGATGTAACTGCCAATAAACACCTTAAAAGCTACCAAAATATTTATAAATAAATAAAAGATAAAATGAAGTACAAAGTAATGAAAATGATTGGTTGTTATAATTGAGGTGCGAGTTAATATTATTTAACCTACATTTGCTGAATTTTCCAAAACTTTATTACAAAATTCAATGAATATCAAAAAGCATATTAAATTATGCAATGAATTGAATTAGCGTAAATATTATTTTGCAAAATTTAAACTTAGTTAAACCAACCTCACCTTTGCAGCAGTGGAAGAATAAGGCTCATCGAATAAAGACCACATTTTTGGTTGAAGCTTTTGCCACCAGGACATCCTGCCAGCAAAATAGTCTTCTTCCATTCCAAATTTTTTAGCTATTTCCTCGTCGCTCGGTTTGTCTGTATCCAAATCGAGTCGATCCAAAACAGCTAAAGTCTCCTGAGTGTCCCTATGTTGAGTATAAGTCATCCAACAACAAGGTTCCACCTGATTAGAATCTAAGCCCCAAAATTCCAGTTCTTCTTCGAACAAAGGGCCGCACACATCAGTAGGATAGTGTAATTTGCCCGTACGATAGTAATTCAACACTTGGGCAAATACACCCGGATGCCTATCAAAAAAGTACTCATTGAGTACGGGATCATAGTTCGCCAGAGCTTCTGTCAGTCTGGACAAGCGAGTAGCTGGAATTTTCTTCAAAGTTGCTTTGTATGTTTCGTGTCTAATACCACCAACATTCAGCACCACTCGATTCTCTGCATCCAAGTTCATGATGAACCTTCAGAGCTCTTCAGTTTGGCGATGGTTGGAGGACCTGTTTGCAGCCCTTGACATCCGCTTTACGACAACTCATTGTGTCTTTTCGCTACATTATTATCTGTAAATAAATATATATACAGTATATGTTTATGTAATTTATATAAAATAAGCATTACAATATTAGGATAACATTTTGACTTAGAGTGTATGATATTTTAGAGTTTGATGAAATAAATATCGATAAAAATTATGCTTATATGCTTCATTATTATTCTGTTCTGTGAGACTAATTAACAATAAGAGATTATCTGGAAATTGAGAGAGGCAAATGTTCTTTCGGTAGAACTCTTCCATATTACCTATTATGATGTGCTACGATTGTCATTTTTAGGGTCTCAGAGCCAAAGCTTTGAACAAAATAGAACAAAAGCTTTTTCATATTAAAATAAATAAATTTGGAGTCAACAATGAGCAGGCAACATAGAAATAAGTCATACAAAACATACTTTAATATATCTAATAACAGATTTAAAAAATATTTAACAAATTATTGTAATGTAACTTACTATTGATTCAAAGAAAGATCAGTTTCTAATTAAAGATTTCGATTTCTGTGACTATAACCTTTGCGGTTCTGTTTCTAACCTTAATTCGACTATTACATTAAGCTAAGTAGAAGAAAATACAGTAACCATTCGGCTTTAACAATGATTAAGAATTATACGATAAAATTTGCCGGTACGTATTTTTACAATCTGGGAACATGTGTCCATGCATCACTAACAGGTTGTAACAGTATATAATGCAACGATGTAAGAAGCAGTTGAGGGAAAAAAAAATCAAAGCAGTGTAATAGCTACATCTTCGACGTTTGTATCGAACCGACTCCGTCTACTAATGGCTTTATTTCCCCTCAATTCATCTAACAAGTTCTAGCAAGACTTAAGCACAAAAACTATGGATTAGATATAGAAGAGAATACGGAAGCGAAGAAAGTACTTAGACCTGCTCGCTAACAGGAAAATTCTTCTTTTTCATTGTTTACAAGAAACTTTGAAAGCGTAAGACGAATTCTCTTAAATACCCTTTTAATTTTTAATATTTTATTCCGCTTAATCAGCCTGAAATGCTAATTACAAGCTGTCGACAAAAGCCTCCGTTAAACAATTCGTAAATTAAAAGTATTTTTCTGGAATATTTCGATCGAACCGGGATGAAATATTATCTTCGGGAATCATTTTTTATGGAATCGAAAGAATAAAAATCAAAAAAGAATC
This sequence comes from Centruroides vittatus, assembly GCF_030686945.1. Lineage (NCBI taxonomy): Eukaryota > Metazoa > Arthropoda > Arachnida > Scorpiones > Buthidae > Centruroides > Centruroides vittatus. The sequence continues at coordinate 4,563,655 of NW_027122703.1, forward strand.
GAGTTAAAGGATGTTGTTGTGACTGTTGTCAGAAGAAGAATCACACCTCTGTGGTCATTCCTGGCGGACTCGATCGAATATCTAGGAGAAAGTCTCCAAGGAATTCTTATTTCTTAATATAACATCTTATCATAACCAGGTTCTGGAACGAACAAGCATAATCAAATCCAAAAACTCAATTAAAATCATTGACAAGTTATTTTTTCGTAATCGTTTGTTATTTTATTAATTGTAAAAAGTAATAAAAATATGAAATAAAACCTTATTTTTAATTATATTATTAATATTCGATTAATAAATTTATTTAGTTTTTGAATCTTTTCACCCTTTGGGCACTCTTAAGGCAATTAATAAATTTAATTATTTTGATAAATGAATTGATTATTTTTAAGTATAAACTAAATCGTGTTTATAGTCTGATGATTATATCTTTATGTTATAGGCTAATTGCTTCATCCAGAGTCAGAGTAACATGCAAGTTAAACAAGCTACAGCTCGGGTTTGACGATATGAAGGTACTCGTGCTTTTTAATTTATTATTTGGCGCAGAGGAAAGACCTCTTATATACCACAGCTTAAGACTATAACAAGTATTAGTCCTGTCCTTAATAAATTTTTAGGAACTTTGATAATCATTGTTAATGAAAGATATTTTGTATAAAATTGTATAATAAGAAATTGTGTAATTGAATCATTCTATTTCTTTCTTTCTTATGAAATTTTATTACTTTTCTATTTATACGAATGGAGTTTATATTTGATAATTTATAGAAATAAATTTACTTCTCGCTATTAAAATATAGAATATCAATAAAACAACACTTATTAAAGTACATTTATGTTAATCAGTTCGATTAACCTTGTAATCTGATCTGAATAATTTAAAGTACAAGCTACTAATTTATATATTTAAATGAAAAATTTTAATTATTTATCGCAATGAATTGCTGTTTCTTTTGACGTATTGAAAACGTAATTATTTTCGATGTTTGTAATAAAAACAAATAAATAATAAATTAATTATTTATAAAAACTTATCTAACTTAAAATTTTGTCAGTTTTTTATGCATGAAAAAGGATATGAAAAATTTTAATTTATATTTATCATATCTACATTAAAATTGAAGTAAAGTAGACCCCTGTATGAGAATATCATCAATATTTTCTATTAGATCTAGTCAAATATCTATATACTTATTATAATTCTCTCTTATGAATGTTAAGCGCCAATCTAAATTATATTCAGGTGCATATCTTGTCAAAGGAACATGGAGAATTCCATGATAACACACCTTTTAATCAAACTAATTTCCATTAAGCTTCCTCATTATTATAAATTTTGTCATAGTAATCATTTTGTAAGTTTGTCTAATTAAAATTTAATATTATTCTCCTTAAATCGCTGTACTAGTTACTGGCATTACTATTTATACTTACTCTACTAAGTGAACACAATACTCTTATTAGATTATTTATTGGTTTTTTTAAAAGTAAAACAATAAATTTAAAAAGATAATCACTTTGAAATTGGAGTATTCTTTAATCTCATTACTCAAGTATTTATTCAGACTTAAAGTAAATTATTTTATTTGTTTCTGTCATCTTAAGAGATTTTTTGGAGCAAACCCACTTAAATCAGGATATCCAGCCTTGTCGCTTGTTCCATATAAAACATTACCGCTTATCCTCTTAGTGGTTGTTTACTACTCATAAACATTGGCACAAATATCCAACCTACGAGATCTTTTTGTTTAATCTGTATATAAACGATTGCTCATTCAGAAAGACTATGTTAGTTTTATGTGAAGAAATCCGTCAGTACGAAGCTATGGAAAAAATGACTAAAGAAAATAACTCACTACAAAATGGCGATAAAAAATAATAAAAACTAATAATAGTAATAAAAAGCAAAGAGATAACATTACAACCTAGTCATTTTATCAACACATTTTTTCCTGAAGAATAATATTTAAAAGATTATTCTAGATGCAATATTGAAAATACTTTCTCGACTGATTCCATGAAAAAAATTAAGTAATGAAAAGTATTGATCGAGTAAAAAAAATTTACAACTTGTCTGCATGGGGATTATAGCTGCTAAGATCGCAGTTTTCTTTTCCTATCGTTTAGATATTTAAAGATAAATCTGTTAGAAAAATTTGATTATGCTCTCTATTTTTCAATATATCTTTATTTGCAGCATTTCTTGAATTTCGAAATTTCTTCGATTTAATTGAAGAAATTTTCAATTGAGGAAATTTCATAAACATATTCGCACTATTCAATTTCATGGCCTACTTTTAATTATATTTAATAACGAGAGGAATAAAGTGAATAAAAATACAAAGCGTTATCATCGTAGATAAGAAAATGTCAGAGTAGTTTGTGTGATGACAGTAAGCAATTTGATTATGGAGACGAAGGAAATTGTATTAGTGATGAAAGATAGAACTTTATTCGCCTTCCATTGGCTTGACGATAAACATATTTTTCTTCGGCTGCATCGAGAAAGCTTGACAATTGTTTCTTGGCAGTTTACTCTTTAAAAAAAGACTTTATCCGATTGAGGTTTAAATTGTTCTAAACCTGATTATTACGCGCGATATTAATTCCAAGATAAAATTTAATCCGATTTTTGCACAACACAAATCATCCTTGATAACGATATAGGCTATACTATAGAGTTAGGACCATTGGTGATAATTGAATATCGTTCATATCTCGATGATTTAAGGGATGAAGCGAGTAAATAACTCTTTTATAAGTCACCTGTAGATATTTATATATAAGAGATTTCTAGTAGCTTGGTTCCAAGACATGCATTTTTGGAGGCAGTTAATATTTGATAGAATAGCGCCATCAAGGCTGCATCACTATGAAAAAGAAAGTGATGAATTGAAGCTACTGTATATAAGCTAAATATAACTTTATGATCTATGTATGACGATATATACAGTTGTTATTTGAAACCTATCTGTTCTACTCTCCTACGTCTCCAATAGCTCTTTGTGTAAAGCCACAGTCATTCTTCAACAATCTTGTCATCTTCTGTTCTGCTCGGTGAAAAATGCATAATGCTTGTCTACAAGTCATGCATAGTCCTCGCAAAATGTTATATAAAGATATTCTCAAAGATGCCTTTTTATTATTTTCGCTTACTTTAAAATGTAAACTAATTATTTGAACTTATTGCGGAAAGGCAGCTTTAAGTCTCAAATAACTAAATATAAATTTCATGAGTTATAAAGATATTTTGCCACATTTTTATGGAGTTTCTTTTTTGTCATTTCCACCTATGTTCACAGTTTCGTTTTCTCAAAAATGCTTCCACAATTTCAGTTTTTAAAAAATTCAATCGAAATTTTTAACACAAGTTAATAATGATAATGATATACAGTTTATATTTTCAGTAACGTGTGAAAATATTTTTTCAATATCTAATCAAAACTTTATGTTTATTACAAACATGGCGGCACAAAAATCAATTAACAGTTTCAAAGTTAAATTGCCGTCTTATTCAAATACTGCATTACGTACAAACTATAAAAATTGCTCAAAATGAAATCGTTTTTTGTTCTGTACCCAAATTACATGCTTTAACCCACTTTCACAAATTGTTTGGCATAAATATGTATCATTAATCAATGCTTTAAAAGCACGGTTTTTGGACCACCCCTGTAGGGGTGTGGGTATGTATATGTGTGCATATGTATTTACTCTTTCTATCTTGAGGGCACTAAAACGATTTTTTAATCAAGCCCATGAAGGACATGACCCGACATATTCAAGATGGACCATCCTCAAAAAATTCCTAGAGTTTTTCGATCCGTCTGGATTCGTTTTCTTGTCTCCCGATACTTTAAAACTCGGCTATCGGGCCGTCACACACGTAGCCTATATATTGGAAACGTTCGGAACAAACTATTTGTGTTTACTAAATACATATTGTATTCACTATATATATATATATATATATATATATATATATGAGAAACTAGAATAGATTTGTGTTTGCTATTTATAATAAGCATCAAGTGATTCATTTGAAAATAAATTATAGTTACTAGATGAATCTCATTACACATTAATACTAAAGTTTGCCGATTAAGATCTATTCTAAACTCTTCTTGAAATATTTATTTAGTATATTAAGATTTATATACGAGGATTTAAATGTTTATATAATATAAGTTATAAATATTTTAGAAAGATTAAAACCACAGTCGCGAGATTTTTAGGATTAGAATTTATATCGAATCCTTATAAATATCGGTTTCAATTAGAATTAAATTTTCTTATTAAGTAAGTATTTTCTCACTTTACCTAATATAATTTGCTAGCTTTAAACTCGTTCCTTTTCATAATTCTTTTATGAGGTCGAATATGATAACTACTACCACAAAGAATTTTTTAAATCCGAGATCAATAAATGTTACATTTGCAAGCTATTTTTCCTCACTAATTTTATTTTAACTAAAATAATAAAACATAATATTGATTTGTTTATAAAAGAATGGCTTCTTTTGATGGCCTTTATGCATTGTTTCTACTTCGCTGACTTTGCATTATTCCAAGTACCAACAAGTATGTCAATTAGTAAAATAAATGTTACGATCCACTATTTATGTTCTTTGAACTATCCGTTCCGACAGTTATGTGAAAAATAAGAAACGTTTTTATAGCCTTTAGCTACAACTGGAAGAATAAAATAAGTCGGATTTCAAGATGGCACCAGACATTAAATTTTAGCCTGGTATCGTTTACATTAGATAAAGTTTTGGATTTTTGGATCGATGTATAAATATAAAAAAATGATGAAGAGAAAGGTCTAATTTAGTTATTTAACTGGAATGAAGTAGTAAGAAAAATTATTTTAAATATTTAAAAAAAGCAAATTTAAACTATTTATCCAAATATTTACATTGTTTAATGTTGATCAATTTAATTGTTTGATGGCAATTCTCAGTCTTTTTAAATGATTCTACCGGATTATTCGACTTTTTGGTACCAATAGAAATTCAATTAATTTTTAAATTCTGCCAATCAACAGAAGTGAAAATAGTCTTAAAGAAATTCCAATGAAATATTTCTAGTTGAAGTAGTCAGATTTTTAGAATTAGAAAGCCATTCCTTGACTTTTGGCTGACGTCAGCTGACAAGTCTTGACGTCAGTCTTTCATCAACACTTATTTCTGATTTCTAAGCAGGAAATAAGAAATTTTGACATGCTATGTAATCTTATTAAATGGAGATTAATGAAATGGTTAATGATTATCGACGCAAGGCAGAAAGAGATAAAAGAAAAATTGATTTCTTACGTTGTTAAAAAAAGAAGAAAAAAAGTACTTTTCATGGCAAATCGTGCTTGACTTTTTCTTTGAAATAATCATAGATTGGGTAACAGTTTTTTTTTTTAATTTTGGGCTTAAATGCAATTTATTCCACTGCTGTATCAATGAGATTGTCATTTTATCATAAAAATATTAACACAGAATATTTTTAATAATGTAGAAATATTTAATATTTTTAAAATTCTGACCGATGACAAAAAGCTGATATATATTTAATCGGAAAAATAAGAAAAATCATAAATATTTGATAAATTCACTTGTAATTTTTATTTTTATTCGTGTTAATATAAAGTATTTATCATGCAGTTATTAATAGTTAATAGCAAAGATTATTTTAAATATTTCAAATACACTTTCTTTAAATTTAGAAAAATAATTCTGAGATTATTTTATAATAATTTATACAAATTTATATCGATTTATAACATTATTAGCTCTTATAGGGCTCTGCAGAGATTAGCTTGAGCCTCACATTTACCAGAACCTTAAAAACATTTGTTATAAATTATTCACTCCTTTACATTTCTTGTGTGTTAAGATAAAGCCGTCATTTTTTTAAGATCAAATTTTGTTGTTTAAAAATATAATACAATATTTAACGCTAGTTTTTAATATACCGGTTACCTAAAAAGGTAAGTGACCCGGGTCCTTACCTTTTTAAAGTTCTTTTGAAGTATTTTACAGATACAAAACAAAAATATTAGTTATGAGAAATAAGATGAAGCCCATAAGAAGGAAAGACCCCATCCACGCTTGGGTATGCCTATGCGTTAATGGTGTCCTGGACTACAATATAGTATAAATTTTTGAAAATTAAATAATATAAAAATGTGTAAAAATCTCTTTATAATATAAATTTCCCTTATCTAAAAGAATATATAATATTTTTATGAAAGTTTAGATAAAGAAATCTTATATTTAAAAATCAATCAGAGATAATAGATAATTTATAAAACAAAACTTTATTAAAGTTTTAGAAGCCTTCGTTTGCAATGTCGTTTCCTTTATTTATAATGCTGTGAAACATTTATTATCGCCTATAAACAATTCAAGGGGAATTAAATAATGCTAAAACAAATAATTATAAATTCGTTTCTCTTCAGATATAAATTATTTAAGCGTAAAAATAATTTGTATTAGCAACAGTTCTATAATTTTAAAAGGGGGAAAATGATTGTTCGTGTAAGAGCAAAACTAATCAAAGAAATGATGGATTAAATGAAAAATAAGATAAAATAAATGATATTTTTTACAATGTCAATACTGTTCTTCATGCTCTTCTGAAGCAATTATCATCAATTATTAATAATTCATGAAGAATTAAATCATATATATATAAAAAGAATTATTATAAATCGATTTTTCTGATGCTAGAGAAATTATTGTTGTTTTTGAAATATAAACAACCAATTGACGAAAAATATAATTGAAATCTGCCCATAAAAATCAATCAAAAAAGCGATAAGTAAGTTGTAAAACGTAAAAGTTTAATAGATAAAATAAAAACGGATTTCTTCATTCGGCCATCAAAAATAGTTTTTGGGCTGCAACTTGAAAAAAATGTAGACCTATAAATTCCCACTGTCCGTCTGCTGTCTGTCCTTCCTTAATCTCGAGAACGGAGTTAATATATGAAAGCCGAGGCAGATATCATTGCTAACACGAAAAGTATGATGTACAAAGGGCAAGACACTACCAATTTCAGGTGGAGAGCATATATTTTAAATTAAATAAATTAAAAATTGCAGCCGGGCACCGTGACGATATCACAATAAATAATTGCTGTTTTTTTTTTATAACTTTAAATAATTACAAACGGAGCTAAATCACATAAAAACAAACCATTTTCGAATACTTTCAGTCGATATGCTCTTAGAACAGAAAACAACCATCAGAGTCCGATGCCTATCTTGAAAAATCTCGTCCTTTCTCTAACCATTAAGCAATAAGCCTTATCAAGCTCTTAGAGTTAAGACTTCCCTACTCAGAGACTCATCACTCTATTCTTTGTCAGAAAGCTTCACACTCCATTTGAAACCATCGAGTTTTAAAAGCCGCAGAACATATTTAATGCATACTCATTTAAGAATTGAACAAAGTAAACTTTTAAAAATGATTTTTTTTTAAAGGTAATAATTCGAATAAAAGTATTATTAATGTTTTTAAATGGAAATTTCGTACGATGAGATGATAAATTATCATTTGACTTTTACTCGTTTATAAAGTAATAATAATTATGACGATAATTAGAACGTTATACATTTAAAATGATAAAAATATCTTAATTAAAAATTCAAAACGATAATTAGAAAATTATTAATTTTTGTTTAATTATGCTTTAATTAAGTTTTAGTTTAGTCTTATATTTAAAAATTGATTACGTTGATAGTTTACTTGTGACGATTTAATAACTTTGATAATTAATAATGATTTATTATTGAATTTTCTCCAAATTATTGCTTAAAGATTTCAATTTTTAAATAAAAATAAATTCATACATAATTTTAATTTTAGAAAAGGTAAAGTATTTTAAGAAAAACTCTAATCATTTTACAGTTAAAATGCTAAGAATTCTTTTAAAAATATATAATAATTTTTATATACTCTCAAGAGAGGTAAAAGTAGCTTATAATTGTATTTGTCAGGTTCATTTTAATATAAGTTTACATTTTAGACTATATAAATAAATTATATGTTTTCATTTTAATAAATTTTAAATTCTGCACTTGTGTATTTGCAAACCTCTCATAAATTAAATTTCACAAAAAAAAATAAATAAATAAAAAAGTGGTAGAAATCCTAAAAATGAAAGTTTAAAATATTCATAAATGTTATCCCTCTTCTCTCGTCAGTAAATATAAAAAAATAAACCATCAGGTTTATCAGATTAAATTTCTTAATTTGAAAATTCAGTTATAGGAAAATACTAAAAAACAAATTAAATAATGTTATGTACAGATTGAAAAGTCGTAAATTTGGCGTCCTTGAAACGGGAAATTATGTGTTTGTACGCGTTATGTACTATGTACCACAATCTGTTTACTTCAATTGTCATTAAATATTCTATATAACTCTTCTTTCATGAATATATATCGATGGCAATAATGCATTTATGTCACGAAGAAATTGGTGTTGTCGTGGTAACTAGGGTTTTACGACTTGAACTGCAAATAGATGCATCGAACTACAATGAACTGCAGAATAATGCCAATATTTTCTCACTAAGTCATAAAAATGTTCGATTATCTAATTAAAAGTTATAAAAATCGCTGGTAATAATAATTATCAATTTAATTCTGGAGATTAAGATACTCGGATGCCGGTGATTTAAACGTAACTAACACAATTAATGCGATAATTAATCCTAAAAGTAAACTTAGATATGATTCGTATTTAAAAAGGAGTATTTTAATATTATAATCTTTTGTTTACGAAAAATTAAAATTAAAAAATACAAAATTTTTTATTACTGTAATAAATCCCTACAAATTATTCCTCTGTAATATCCCTACAAACTATTCTTCTGTAATATCCCTACAAATTATTTTTTTAAAATTCCTTTAAACTGTCAAAAATTCTTCTCTGCTAATTAAATTGGATTATTTTTAAGTGAATAAATTTCTTATTGGATAGTAAAAGGGCAAATCGATTTTTTTTTCCAATTAAATTCTTGTCTTTTCGTAAATCGCACAATAAAACTTCCCTTAACGCAGGGACTTTTTTTAATTTGCAGAAATTTCCCTAATGAGATGAAAGAAATGACCGTTTTAAAAAATAAACGTCATATATATGTCAACACATTCAAACTTAAATCTGATTAACGAATGAATGATTTTTAATAATAAAAAAATATTTACTGATCTATAAAAATAATAATTTTCTTATAATTTACAAGGAAAACTGTTTTTTTTTTTTTTTTATTTTACCTAATTCGCTTAAACTAATGATATTATTATCAAAATCAAATTTATCGGAGGCAATCAACGATAATGTTTTTAAAATTATTTTTTAAAAAAAAATATAACAATTGTAATTTTTATTGTAGAATTTAAAAAGAAAAAAAATTCTATAATAACCAATTAATTTTATTGTTTTTTCTCCTTTAAAAATTCAAATTTAAAATAGACAAGATCACGTGCAGTTAAAATTCTCATAAACAAACAGAAATTTCACGAGCTTTCTGTAATCATTTCCAATGAAAATTTTAAATTTGATAATTATAAAGAATTTTTAATCATTAGAAATAACACGCAATAAAATTGTTTTAATAAAATAAATTATAATTATAAAAGATTTTTTTATTAAGTAAAAAAAATTTCTTCATGTCATGAATTTAATCGGCCGATTACGATTTCATTTTGTTTATTACCAAAGCATAACGGCTTTTTAAAATGAAATCATTAATTTAAATTAATATTTATGTAAATATAGAATAATTTTACATTTTTATTAATTTATTTTTCAGTTAAAAAAAAATTGTAGATGGCGTTCGTCGAGTGTTATGTAGATTGATTATCGTCTGTTTCACGTAAGTTAAAACTATCAAAAAATATATATATATATATATGTATACATTATATCTGTGTTTTATATGCATATAAGATAAATATTAAGTAAAATGCGTAAAGTTTTATATTCAAATATCTAATCAATTGTTTTAAAACAGGAAATATCAATTGTGAACTTCTATCGGGCTTTATCTAGTGTGTCTTGACGAAAATGAGTAATGGCTTCAGTATAATTGGAGGGCACGGACTCGGCATCAACCATTCATATCGACGATTCCAAATGAAATCTTTCGCATTGATCCTTGTTATTATCAATCGTTCACTTCCTTTGATGTTCTCCTTTATTTTTTCATACTCTACATTACGAAATTACATAATAACAGTATAGAAAGGTTTCTCTCCTTCATTATCACGAATTATATGCAAAGCACTTTTTAATTCTATTCGATTAGTATTTGCTTGTCTACAAAATACTAACTTAGAAACGATCTTACATTGGAAGATTGGCATTACTTAATATGTAATTTAGTGGTGCCCAAAACTTTTCAATTGGTGGGCGGTATTGAGCATAAGTCGTAGGTAGACGGCCGCAAATAGTTTTTACATTCGAAGAAGTTTTTTCTGTTTATTCAGGTTTCCGCTTTGGACCGGTTTTACTGTACTTATTTATTTGTTTTTGTGCTTAAATTTGTATTCCTGTATGTATATGTATGCTTGCATTTATATACGAATGACTTTACGGGAACTACAGATGAATTTTTAAATAAATTCATCAAATTTAACTGTGGTAAATTATTATTAGCGCTTCTAGAACAGTTAGAGAACTTTTTCAGTAGAAATTTGAGTGGTAAATAGTTTTTCTCCTTACTTTGTTTCTTTCTGATCGGATATTCGGTGAAATAAATATATAATTATGTACGGTAAGCTCATATGTACAGTACAATATCTATTTTCTCGATACTAGCAATATTGATTAATTGTTTGATTGGTGCTATACAAAGCTTGTAGATGTACTGTACGTTGGGTACGGCAAATTGTGATTTTTTTAAAATTGCACTTTGTGATTTTAATATTTAAGTGAAATTTTCAATTTTTTTTTTCGAAATAATGAGTTCACAGATCTTTAAAGTAGAAGTGATGATTTTTGTTTGTTATTGATGGTTATGTTGCTTTGTTATTTAGGTTTTGACGGGATTTTCTGGATCATGCTTGGATTCTGCCAACTATGATTTTTTTCTGAATTATGATAGATGCTTTCACGAGTGTGCATTTTGTTAGAGATTGAAGAAAGTATTATGTTTTTGTTTATTTTATTTCTTGAGCTATAAAAATAGAAAGTTTTAAGAGAAAAAGCGACAGAAAGCTATTTTTCCCAAAATATAATTTCGCTCAATAAAGTATTGCTAAAAGAGAAAGCAGGAATCTAGAAAGTTTATCTGAAATCATAACCAACTTATTTATAAATTATACAATTAAATTGTTCAGAAATTTGTTTTCCATTAAAAACGTACTTAAGAATATTTTAACTTTAAACATGTTTGACTTTACACTAGATAGCTTGAAATTCTAATTTGTAGAGTTTATTTGATTACTATTTGTTTCCATATCAGTTTATCTCAAGAATTTTCTTTTAATGTATGATATTTACCACAATTGAAATCAATAAAGCCCAAAATTTCGATAATTGTTTATTAACTTTCTATCTAAACCATCACTTGTCCACACCAAAACATCGTGTTTCATAAAATGGTAATCAAATCATTTTTTCAGGATAATGACTTGCTATCTGATTCTCCCAAATTTTTTAATCTAGTAATTAGAAAATTTGGGGAACAGATTGCTGTAAAGAAGTAAAAGAAATAAAAATAATTCATCTGAAAACTATTTTTCTTATCATATAACGGCATCAAAAACCAATGGACAAACACAGTTACAACTTACACACTCTTCATAAATGATTCCTATCTTAGATCCCACACTGCATACTCATCTATCCTATTTCTAAAAGTCCGCACCTTGCAAGGCTTTTTTTTATCGCCTAGTCTTTCTGACTTTACCATACATTTTTTCATTAAGAACATTTCAAGGAGTCAATTGATTACAGGGCTGTCACAAGTAGGCGTTCAGGGCGTGCACTACACGTGGGCGCCAAAACACATTCCTAATTAGGTGTCTCATCTGAATTACGAAATGACAGAAAAATGGAACAAAAAATTGCGTTTAAAAGATAAAGTGCGAGCTCCAACGGTCCAAGTGTTAACGTCGGCATTATATATTTATATGGATTTGTAGTATTGCACGATCAAAGCGTGTGCTATGGTGGTGAGTTTCTCGTCCCGCGAGGAATAAACTTGTACGGACCAGCATGTAACAACGTTGTTAAACGTTCGTGTCATCCAAAGTCAATTCAAAGGAATATTGATGGTGATCAAAAGATTCACGATTTATTTCCACTAATTTGTAACGGGGTAAAAGTAGGACTTGCACGCGGAGGGAGATATCCTAGCTGCCTTATAGTTATTAAATCCAAATTTATACTTTATTAATAAAGCAAAATTACAAAATGCGTAAGTACTCTTATATGATCTTACCCTAATGTGTGTGTGTGTACATATATATATATATTTATGTTCAAAATATGATTTACTGACATATAGCTTTGATGACATATTTGATTTCCTATGAAATATTTTTACAGTTTTTTGCTTATTTCAGTTTCTTTTTTCGGACGAGTCCACTTATAATTTATTCAAATTAGTTTAAAATAAAATATTTTATATACCTTAAATCAGGGATACGAATTACAGTATATTTTTAGTTCGTTCTATCAGTGAATATTGCTTGTTCAAAAATATTTTAGTACGAATTTATAACTTAAAATTCAATTTTCTTACAGAAAATATATAAATATTGTATATTATATTTTAAATATTCATTTGTCTTAATTATTTCAAAAGGTCAGCTTTCATCGCTATGTTATGTGGAATGCTATAGGACTATTTGAGATTAACTTAGCCTATAAATTTTTGTAATAATTCGGATTTCTCGTTTCATTTTATTTTTGTATCAGTGATTCAATATTTTATTTCTGCATTTATATTATATAGACTATAAGGTTATTATTGTACTGTACGTGACTTTTATTACCATTCATTTCTATGTTAGAATTCGTGCGAAACTGAACATTTCCGTTATTAGTTTTGATAAAACTAGAAAGTGAATTTCCGAGCTTCGAATATGGAATTGTGTAGGGACTGATTAACTAAATATAGCTAATTATATTAGTATTGTGATTAAAATGAAATATTCTAACTTATATTACAATTAAAATTAGACTAATAATTTAACAATTTTAAATTGATAAATACCTTCCGATTACTTATCATAAATAAAATATATGCTACTATTCGAATATTTTAAATGTTTTTATCAAGTTTATTTAATTATATTTTTTAGAAAAAAGTTAACTGTTAGATAATAACTAAAAGACAATTGTAAAGATCTGAAAATATCATTAAGAAAACATCTCTAAACAAACCAATTTTATTCCAATGTAAACATTAATATGAATTGCGATTTTTGTGTGAAAATCCAATCAGCAGAAAGTTTACATAATTGATAAATCAGAGTCTATATGAATTACATGTCCAGTCAAAGAAAGAAATCAAAGCTCAGGATATAAAACTACATAGCTCTAAATAGGAACTGAAACCAAAATTTTCATTGATATTCAAAAGAAAGATACTCTCTCTATTAAAAAGACTGCAGTACTTTCCATAAATGAAGTTAATAATTTTGAAGAGTTCTCAAATGTAGTAATATTTTAAGCATAAAAATAATAAATGTATATGATTCAATATATTTTTAAGAATAACGGTGAAATTATTTTAAAATTATTTATAACAGTAAACGAGAAATTATCAAATATAAAAATCTTTCGTGTTTAAAGTGACATTACATAAATGAATCAAAAGAAATTTAGGTTTCTCTGAGAGCAATATATGCCCAATAGCGATGTTTTATGTTGTTTTACGAGATTGTCAGAAATTCTATTGGCAATAATGCTCACTGTTCCACCAAAGTATTTTTAAACTCCTATAGGTCTTAGGAAGGGAATTGGGAAGTGAAACGAACTAGCCATTCTATTGTAGCTGATGTTGTTCTCATCAAGATATTGTTCAGCATCTCTGATTCTATGAGAACAACCCTTATCATTTTGTAGACTAATTTTCTTATGGTACTCACACAAGATTACCGGGCTGCTACAAGTAGGCGTTCAGGGTGTGCACTACACATGGGCGCCAAAACACATTCCTAATTAGGTGTCTCATCTGAATTACGAAATGACAGAAAAATGGAACAAAAAATTGCGTTTAAAAGATAAAGTGCGAGCTCCAACGGTCCAAGTGTTGACGCCGGCATTATATATTTATATGGATTTGTAGTATTGCACGATCAATGCTCATAGATATCGGAATAAGATATCTATGAGCATTCATAAAGCCAGTAGAAAATAATAGAAATCTCTGGGTACGTCAAAGAAAAGTTTGATCAAACTCGTATATTATTATCACCGCCAAAATTTCTGATAAACTGTCTTCTAGAATTGTTTCAGAGAATAAATATAGATTCATCTGTAAAGATGATAGAACTCCATCATTCATGAATTCATTTAACTTGAAGTCTATATTAAATGGAATAATCCATGTTTTATGAAGAGGCTAAAAGAAAATATATTGCTGGACTAATAGCATAAAGCTGTTTCCATGAAGCCTTTAACATACTGTCAAAGAATCCGAAGAATGCAGCTAACTCTAGGTTAATGTTCCTTGAATAGTTAATTAAGTCTAACCACTATCTTTTGAAAGTCTTTGTTCACTATCTCTACTTATTTGAACTGTTAACAAAATCCGTATATCATTGGAACAACTTATTCCAAATTTTTCGGTCACTTGAGATAAGATGAGAGGGAAGCCATTTTAGAGTATTTTTCTTCAATTTTTTAAAATGCTACTTCAAAAATGAATTCATAAATTTTTATCTTATTATTTTTTAATCAAATAAAAAGTAAGTACTATTAAAATTGTTTTTTAAGGATAGGTAATTCGTATATCCAAGATTATTATATTTACTTGTCTTTGGTAATGGAATCAATAACTAGCAATTATTAATAATGCCGCAATCTTTAATAATCTTTTAATTTTAAAAAAATCAGGCTACTTTTAGTCGGAGTGGAAGTTCGTATACAGTTAACCATGGTCTCTGGCTCCTAAGCTTTCCATATCTGGTCGCGATTTTAGTAGTCTTGCCCCTGTACATAATACTTCTCCTGATAACAATCGAGTCATGCCGGTCATCTATTAACTCCAATCTCAAGAAGGTTTTTAAATTGAAATCATGTGACTCTCCGGTCCAAACCGGAAGTTAATATATAGTTAATTGGGTCCTCTGCTATGCTTTTCATATTTGGTCTCGATTTCCATTTATCAAACTCTTCTCGAGATTAACGAAGGACAGTAGACAGACGGACGACAGTGGAAATGTATGTCTGCAATTTGAAAATTGCAGCCCAATAATATTTATGGTACTCATTTATTGAATTCATTTTGTTTTTTACTGTAGGTATTTGGAAATATTTGAAACTTTACCGTATTTCATTGCTTATTTTATGGAAATATTCATGTGAAAAGTTTATTTATAATTTTCCATCTGATAATTATCTTTAATTGATTTTTGTATTATATCAAGAATTACTTCTAATATTTTCTACGTATCTGTATAACTTCACTATTTGATTTAAAATAAAATATCATAATTAAATCAATTTACTATACTGCCAATAGTACTATAAAATGCAATCGTAGCGTATTAATGTTGATTTTAATAAAGACTTTTTTACATTATACTCTCCTTAGAGAGTTTTTTTAAGTATAAAATTGAAAACTGATCGTTATACAGTAAATGCATGTAGTAGACTGGCATATTTCTTTTGGAGAAAATTCAGAAGTATTGATTTTGTGATTGTAGTAAAATGGTTGTATGAATAAAAGGGTTAATAATTGTTTTTTTTTCTAGTTTTAATATTTGATATTGCAAAGCAATTAAGAAGTTAATTTTGTTTGTTCAGTTATAATTATTTAAAAAGAAATTCAATTTTGTTTTCTCAAAGAAAATTATTTTATAAATAAATGATAACTAATTAGGAAATTCTAAAATATTATTATTTATGTACAATATAGAATATGGATAATAACTTGTTTATGGGGCATTATAAAACTGCATGATATAACATGAAATTTTATAGTTTATATGACTATAAAATTTTTTATTTATTGAAAATTTTATGATTTAATTAAAGATATTTCATTTTTAGTACAATGCATTCATTAAAACATCACTATTTTCAATTTTTAATATTTAATATTTATTACCAATTCATGCTTTGCCAGGTTACTACAATTATGCTTGTACTGTACATACAATAAAACTCCAATTATCCGAATTAATTGGGACCTCGGGCCGTTCGGATATGTGGAATATCCAGATAATTGGATTTTTGCTTAAAATAGTATTTTTTTTTCCTGTTCAAACACCCTGTTAAGTATGCGTTTATATAATTATGTTCAAATAAAATATTAAATGTGAAAATGTACAATACCTACAAATGAACATAGTTTTATTTTCTTAATTAGAAAAAAAATTATTTTTTATATATACAATACATATACATACAATACATAACTATTTACTGTATTTTTAACAAAGTCGGAGAACAGTCCGGATAATCAGTGTCTGGTTAATTGGAGTTTTACTGTCTATGTATTAAAATAATGTTTATCCTATTTATATATAAAATATACACATGCATACATTATTAATATAATTGTAGGAAAAATTATAAAGAATTAGCAAACGTAGAAGCTACAGTATATTAAAATGTAATCTAGGTAGTTCTAAGTTTTAGTAAGAAGATAATTTTATTTATAGAAGCAATTATAACGCTAAATTGAGTACATATAAAGAAAATAAACATAAAAACTTGAGTTCTTGAAGCTAATAAATGTAAATATACCGTATATATGTGACAAATTTTTAATATATTTTATACATGTGTTATATTTTATGCGATGATCATTTCCGTTATTATATTACTTAAAATATTAATTATATAAGTACAAAAATGTTAATATTTAAGTATAAAATATAATATAATAAGTATAAAATATTAATATTTATTGTATCATATTATATAATACATCCATAATATTTCAATATATTTTGAAATTTAATATTATTGAATAAAAATTCGATTTTTTAAAAAATTTACATGTAATTCTTTCATGAAATTTGATAAATCTATGTACTTAACTTTTAATTCCGTTCGATAAATATTATAAATATTAATTATCAAAGAAAGAAAACATTTGGTGATATTGTAATGAAAAAAATAACCTGTTTAATTAAAAAGTTATACATTATGTAAAAAATATAAAAGCTTTGTAAAGTCATTCTAGATAAACTAATAATAAAGCTATTATTGAATCTAGCTTACAAATCTAGCTTAGATATATTGAATTAGTCAAACTAGACTAAGAGATGGAATAGATAAATAATGAAGTAATTTTAAATATATATAAATACTTATTCTTTCATAATATATATTGTTGAATAATAATAATAAAATATTCCCTTAAATATTAAAACGAATTGCATTTAATTAAAGTATATGTAGTACTTATAACACATTTATTATATAACATAGGACTTATATATATATATAATATTATTTCAATAACAGTTACGTTTTATATTATAGGAAAGCCAAAACGAAAGCACATCGAAATCCAATAGATATTACTGGAAAGTATTCCACATGGTTAACCTAGCGAGTTTAGTTTGAAGATTGCCAATAGAATATAGAAACACATTCGTTATTTAAACATTCTTGCAGACATATTAGTTTAATTGTGCTCATATGTAACAACGGTACAATAATTTACATTTAAAAACAAAAAATTTTTATATAAATTACAGAGTAGTAAACGATTTAAATATCAAAACAAACATCTTTTAGAGTTTTACGATATGGTTAGGAAGCAATAAATGTTTGTTTGTATATGTTGGATATATTTGAACCTATAATTGGTCCCAGCGGGGCTAATCAAAGAGTGACGTTTGTCCTACAAATATTTACCACAAAAAATTATTGCCACAGTAGATGGTTATTTTCAGCATACAATATTTTAAGTGTCATATATTGACTAGACATCTTGTTTTTTTTCTTTCGTTTTATATATAAAATTTTGATGATTTAATATAGGAAATACTCGTTTGTTCTTATGGAAAACTATTTATGTTAGATAATAGATAACTGTAAATACAGATTGAGAAACAAAATCATTTTGTCATATCCCATCCGAAATAAATATTTTTGTGTCTTTGGTTCTTGGATTTAACATCAATTTTCTTAATATTTGAAGTTTGATATATATATCCCTATATCCCTTTTTATATCTGGAAAATTTTATTAAGAAAATGATATATGTATCAGATTGGATATTACATTATAAATGTGACCAAATGAAAAAATATTTTGAAATCTGGCTGTAATTTATGAAAGATTTTAACCTATTAATATTTCTTATAGATTATTGCAAAAGAAACCGAAACCTTACATTAAAGCAATCATCGTGATTGTGGGGATTGTTGAAAAATTGAAGATTTCGTTTTATTATATAAATGTCTTTATTTAATATCTTACAATGTGGATTCTGAGATTTATATTCTATTTTAGGAATTTCTTCCAAATCAATATAATAATAATAAGAGAAAAGGAGGAAATAATTCTTTTAATTTTGTAATATTATGTCTAAATTAAATGAGCATTATATTTAAGTAACTCATTTACTGAGAATTCTATACAGGAATTTCTTTTTTTAATAATTCATATTATTTGATAATAGAACAGTTATAAAACAAAACTATTCTTTATGATTTAATTCTGTCGTGTTAAACACTTCTTAATAGAATTTTGAAGTATCTTGATATATATACAACTAAGTAGGATAATTTAGTGTGTATAAATAATATATATATATATATATATATATATATAATATATAATCTTTCTATAAAGAATTCTTATAAAAGTTATATCGAGACCTTTTTTTATACTTTCATCTTATTAGACTCTATTTTTAACCAAAATTCGAAAATTTAATTTTCTCATTTTTTTCGTAGATTTCACATTGTAAAACAATACCCATAAAGCTAAAAAATGCGAATCTGCACGCAATTACATAGTTAAAACATGATAAATGAAGGATTGTCCTAGATAATGATAATTATTAATACAGGCATTTATAGTTTATATGGTTTATATCGCTATTTCACTTTCCTGGAAAACCTAGATTTTTTTATTATTATTATTTAAAAATTTAGTATATGATATGAGAGTTACTTAAAGCAAAAATCGGGAAGGAAAAAACAAAGATGATATTCTAATCACATGTAAGCAATATCGAATAATACGAAAGATTCTTATCGTTGTTTGAGTCGTCAAATTTTTGAAACTACTGTACATATCTCAGAATTTTCTTTATATCTGCTTGTAATAATTATTTGCTATTGTAGTTGATACTAAATTATTAAATTATTTCAAATGAAACATTATTTTAATAATTATTAGTATATGTATTATTAATGTTTAAAATATTATTTTTGATCAAAGACGAATTTATAATCTTTATTTTATATTTAAGTAGATTAATGTTTCATTAAAAAAGTAAAATAAAATTATTTCTCAATCAATAAAAAAATGAACTTAAGTTCTTTCATAATTACTCGAAGTATAAAAGTGCAAGACAAATTTTAAAAAAATCAATAATTTTTAATATAAAAAAAATCAAAAGAATCCATTTAGTAATGATACTTTGTGGTATTCTTAATTAGGAATGAAATCAGTGTTTGAATTTTTAAAAAAAATCCTTCGGAGTAGTTCTAATATTAGCAAGATCTGTTCCAAAACTAGCGAATATTATATGATGGAGTTCTTTAATTAGCTTATAATACAAGTACTTTTGAAATGTTGATGAATCTGAGAGAAAGAGAGTTTGTCTGTCCGGGATGAATGCCAAAATATCCAGTTTTTAAAATGTGATTACAAATTGAAGTTCACAAATGTATTCTGACAGTTTTTCATTAAAATAATAATATGTAAATAATTTTGAAATGAAAAAATAACTATAATTATAACGTGATTGAATAAGTTTTGTATTTATTAACATTTTAAAATTTTTTCATGGATTATCCTATATGCATATTTAAGTTAATTTTACAGCATTATAGAGAAATTACAATTGAACTAAAACTTAACATAATATTAAATGATTTCAGTTAGAATTTGATCAGTTTCCTCAAAGAAAAAATTATTTCATGGTGTAATATCCTGTTGTGTCGTTTCATTGCAACATTAATACTTTTTATCTTTAATCTTCCTTACTGTTTACTAGCAGAAATCACGAGCCAAAGTTTACCTCTCTTAAGTAGAAATAATTAAATGTTACCAAATTTATATAATGTTTTATCTTGACAAAGTACAAAGAAATGTTAAATAGTATATCAGCTAACAATTGAGATCAAATGAAAGATATTGTGTTACAAGATACTGTTGAATAAAAGCTTAATTTTTCAATATGTTCTGAAATAATTTAACAGATATAAAAGAAAACGTAAATAAAAATGGTTTCAATAGCAATTTAAGTTATTAAACCAAATATAATTTGTTATTAATAGATAATTAAAAATGAGTATTGCATAAGAAAGTTGAAGTGTTTTCGAGAACTATAATCGTTGGAATTTTGCTGAGGTAATAGTAAAAAGAATAATGAAAGGTCAACATTTTCATTTTAAAATATTTCACAATTTTAGATAATTATTTTAAATATCAAATTTTGATCATCATTCTTCGTCACAATTGTCTGGAACGCAGTATTTGGTCATAATATGTATATTTCATCTATATGAATAAGTTAAATCGGAACTTGATGACAAGGAAATATTTAATTAAACGTAAACCGAAAGAAAAGCAGCAATTTATTCATTAAAATCAGAACTGAAGAAAAATATTCGAGGAAATATTGAAAAAATCTGCAGCTTTCACAACAGCTGACAGGAGACAATGCATCTGCCATGCTTCTGTTCTGTACCAATCTCGGATTGTATTAATGGAATGTTCTGGATGAGAAGGGAGGATCGCATGTCAGCAGCTAACCACACATAGGATCGTGTTTAAAGTAAAACGAACACATTTTCTAGAGTCTCCATTAGATAAACATGTGGCTCGGAATGTTGTCTTAGCTCTTACAGTTTCCTTTCGTCTCCTATCATATTTCTCATTTCATTTTCAGTAAAACCTTGTCTAGATTCATCATTTAATATATGAATATTTAATATAGAGTTTTCGTAGTGTATATATATATATTAAATCGTTGAAAATTTATGCCATTGCAACTAGTAAAGTTTAAATCTCGTGTCTATTTAAAGGATTTGGAGTAATTTTCTTTAGTCAAACTGATTATTTTGAAGAATTGAATCTATTTACGAAATTGATATCAAATCTTAACAGACAGTGCTTGCTTCTTTTCAAGTGACAAAAACAGATATGTCAAGAAAGGATTTTGTTTTTCAATCTTTTCCAAATGGAAATGAAAGAAGAATTCTTCAACATAAACTCTCACTCGCTGCTCGTAAAATTATGATGTTCTCATCATTTTTGATAAATTTGTCACGACGTCATCTGTCTCTCTGCTCATTCTTTTACTGTTTTCATCTGTTTCCACACAGAATCTAAAGCTATTTCTTATTCTACAAAATATTTTATACGATTTACCGCTCACCTAAAACACTTTTACAGTGAAAACGTTTTTATATGAGGAACTAGATATTAATAAACGTGGGTTATTGGCCTTTTAGCCGAATGGGCCAACAACTAAAATAGAACTTGGATGTATGTAATATTAGAGTGTAAGCAATTTTGTACAAAAATTTTCGTTATTGAATTGTGGTGCAATATGCTACCACAACAATCTGAAAGATTTACTAGTTTGTCCTTTAAAGATTAGATATGGAAATGATGTCATTTTACACCACTCCGGAAAGCCGGAGTTATCACTCAAATATTCAATATCGTGATCGATGATTTTGATACTTAGACAGACGCCATCCGAATTTTTCATAATATAAAAATATCTCGATATATTTAACTTCCTTTTAATGGAAAAAAGCATTTAAAATGAAAACTATTTTTCATTTCGGCATTGAAAATATTACATTCGCCATGACCTTTTCAATGTCGAGTACGAAGCTAACATCAAATAATATTAATTCTGTATCTGCTTCGGGCAACGGTTGGATACATTTAGGTGGCACAACATAAGGCTCGTGTCTTGGCAGACAATCGCTGTTTACATGTGTTTCTGACAGCTTGACAAGTCTGCAATCAGATAATTTGAACGCCATATACACTTGTTTAACTTAAATCTCTGGTTTGTTATGCGGATACCCTCGATGTTATCACTATTATTGTCTGCAGAATACATTGATGAAGCATAACGATTATTACAAAATTCATTCGCTTTATTGCATCGATGCTCCTGCACAATGATGTCAGATTTTTATATTAAGAAATATTAACTGAAATATTATTCGTTTAAAATATATATAAAACATATATTCAATGAATTTTATTTTTATATTTAAAAAATAAACTGCCACATTTTAAATTTATACAATACAATTAAATAAGACTTTTATAAGACAAATGACATTATTCTTTAGTAGAAGAAAAAATTAGTCACAGAAGTGTTCCATTAAGTGGAGAAAGTGTTCGAACTTCAGATATAGCTATTCCAGTGCATTCCAGTAAGATTTTATGGCTTAAGCAGCAATTTTATGGCTTCCATCAGGTATACAAAGTGATCAGTTTGATTCAGTTCAATGGTCGGATTAGTAATGATTCTGCAAAGAACTTCAGAAATTCTGACTGTAACAAGTGCTAGATATGATTAGCCGGAAACATGATGGAACCTTTCCATGCTGTCTCTAGAGTGTAATTTGTCAAGCTGACCTACATATGGTGTTCTAGAGCATTGAAGGAAGTATTCATTAGCATGACAAAGCGTATCGAAATCCATTTACTTAATGGTAATAGCAATGGAAGAGATCAAGATTTGCGAATCTCTTATGTTCAACTTAAATATTTTACTTAAAATATTCAAATATTTAATAATAAATAGAGTAGGAATTTATCTAAATTTATCAGTATCATTTCTTGAATGTTTTCTCTTAGATTAAAAAAATATATATATTATTTTTCCTAAAGGAGAAAGTAAAATTAGAAGTTCAAAGAGACCGCGAGACAATATTCTTTGTTAATTTTTATTGCGATTTTCGGCACATCCATCAGCATTTTATTTTACTTAGATTATTTGTAAAGAGGAAATTCATGTGCCGTCCAGATGGTCAAATCGCATTTGGAAACCTATACACGAGTAACATAAAAGACAACAACGTTATATTGTAATAAATCTGGATTTAGGTCTATAAGAGAAAATAAATACAGTATAAAATTCGTCTGAAGTTCACCCAGTGACGTGTCGAGTTAACGTCAAAACATAAGTGACTGTTGGATATTTTTAACACCACAAATTTATGATTTATAGTTTGTGGCTCATTCTTTGCTTGGCCAAATGCCATTTTTGTCATCAACCGTATTAATGTTTACAATATCTTTAAAATACGTCAAGGCACGTTTGAAGTAACAACGTTTAAATTATAATTATAAACCAATTGAAAATGTTAGGAAATAGTTTCGAGTCTATCAACGTGTGGTACTTTACCAGAATATCAAGTAGATAGACTCCTTCATGCATTCTGCATATAGCATCTTTCAGAAACTTCCAATGGCAACATCAAGTCTCATGAAAAGATGAAAATCAAATTCAACTCGCCATTCTACGAAAGAATATTTTTGTTTTCCCATTTTATCAATTTTTCCCTTTTCCTCACGGTTACAAAATCGATTTTTTGTTATGAGAAGGTTTCTTTCCTGATACAAAAAAAGAAAGGAAAAAAAGGAAAGAAATTTTAGAAATTCTTTCATAATATGCCAGTGGGTGAATGAGGTCGTAAAAGTTTAGTACAGAATATATAAATAGTAACAATGTTAATGGGTTTTAGACATTTTTAAGAAAAAGTAATTCAATGAAGCATTACGTGTATGTGAATTGGCAGTTAAGATTTAAATTAAATATTTTGATTATGCAGGCTTAGACGTGCCTAACTGCATAGGATATTATTGCTTGACGTCGCTAAGATATTTATTGAGTAGGAGTTTACAGAGTTGTGACAGAGGTACGATCAAAGTAAGATTTGAAACGAATGAAAAATATTGAAGAACAGAGGAAATATCATTGTCAAGATTCTCCAGAGTGGCGTACAAGAAAAGATCATTTTTCTCTAAAAAATTTGACCTGTTTTCTATAAAAGATTTATACTATTAGATCGTTCAAATAAAGATTTGGAAATTATTTAAAGAAAAGATTTCAATGTTTAAACATAAATAACGACCTGCTAAAATTTGAAAGAATAAATCATGCAGTTTAATAGTTTATATGAATCACTAATATTCAAACTAAGCTTTTATTTTTGTTTCTAATCTTAAAAACTATATCATATATTTTAGGAAATAAAGAAAAATATTAAAAACACATCTTTTGGTAAAAATTCATTTTCAATAAAAATGTTAAAATATATAAAATTACACGGTTAAATAAAAAAAATAATCGATATATAATTAATGAAATTAAAAAAATTTTTGCATATCTAATTTTTAAAAAATCGATTCTCATTACTTCTTTGTATCTTAATTTAGGTAGATTTGTTTAACGAAAGTCTCTAACATTAATAGAAAGAAGTACATAGATGAAAAGAGAAAAGAAAACGGAAAAATAATTTTTAAACATAAAAGTAATGGAGTTTGAAAGACAATAAAAAAAAATTAAGTAAGTACTTTGAGTTTATGCATTTTTGATGTAATTTTCAATGTGCGATATCAAAAGGTATTAAGATGGTAGGTCTTTCAATTAAGTATGAGGTGATACATCACTTTTGCACATAACGTGAGATCTCGACACCGTTGAACACGCCAGAAATACAGATAATCATAATAATTTCTTATAAGAATAATCTATTTGTAGATATTGTTTACCATGAAAGTTCATCATTCCTTACGCTGTTTTTTTTGTGTTTAAATACATATAATTGAAAATCGATACAATGTTTTGTTACGATTGACCTATTTTTGGAAATGAAATATTTCTACACGGGAGAAATAAAATTAGATACTGTATTTCTTTCATTTTCCTGGTAAAATTTCAAATATTTCTATATAGTTTTACCTTTAAACAAAATAAATTTAGCACCGGAATAATGATTTGGCTGTTTGAATGCTCTCGTAGTATTTCTAAGAAAGTAAATAATATTTTTCGTGTATCTAACTTACAATTCCCTTATCATATGTAAAGTGAATTTATAAAATCGTGACGAAATTCTAGCCATCCATATTTATATCCGAAAATTTGATATCAGATTGTACGCGATAATTTATAGTCAGAGGATATCTATTTTATTATGATAATATAACAAGAGAGAAATTTGACTGGAAAACTAAATAGTATTTTACTTCCGTTATTATTATTATATATTTTTTTTATTCCCATCCAAATTATTACGTCTGGTCACCATAGCAACAGAATAACATTGATAAATCGAAATATCCATTTGTGTTTCTAACAATAATATATATGCTTACAAATAGATAAAATTGATAAAGAAACAGAATTTTTTTTAAATAAATAAAAATTCTGCTTATAAATCGTAAAATAATCCACTTTATAGTTTTCTTTTTGCTGGGATTTTCTTGATTTATCATGTTTTAAACTGTCTTTCACCCTTGGGCACAAGTCGTCTTAACTTCATAATACACCCTGATGTTGCCTTCATTTTGCTTGCACATCTCGTCTCCCCAAGAGATCGAAAACAACTAATGATTCCAGTTAAGTAACAACTGCTATCCTAATTATTCCAAAACTTGTCCTATTCAACCTCTTTCCCTATTTTTATTTACCTCATTAATTACGCCTGTCTTCTTTAATATAAACATTATACTGAGGTTACGAACCGAATTAAATTTATCCACATATTTAATGAATTAATTGTTTCTTAACTTGAATTAAACCGGATTATTTTAATAATATTCGCAGGATCTTCTATGGGTTATTTTATTTTTACAGATATTTTTTTCATGTTCTAAAAGAATTCTAATGTAAAACAACATATCGTAATTATCTTATTGTAGTCCACAGTTCTTTATGAGTGTGAGAGTTTATCAGTATCTTCTATGATTTCTTCTACAGATTATATACAATAACTTAATGGGCACTGTTCCTTATTTAATCATCGTCTGTTATATTAACATTTATTATTAACAATCTGGTGCACTGACTAACTTGAGTTATTAAAATTATAATCATTTTTATTCTTAGATATATATTATTGTAAATTAATAGCCAGTTTACTTTTCATGGATACTTGAGACATAATTACTCATCTTAAAATGATTTATATAGATGAAGTTGAGAAAATTTAGGAAAGTAAATTATGAGCAGTTTTTAAAACTTCACATCTTATTTAGCCTTATAAATTTTATATTTGTAATTAAAATCTGTTTACCAGTGTATACAAAAATATAATTTACACGAACATCTATTTATTTAAATTCTATATATAAGCAGATTTTAAATAAAAGTTATCACTAATAACATTTTTAGATATTCATACTAGAAAAATTTATATACAGTCTACGAACATGAACGTAGTATTTAAATTTAATGTATATATTAATAACTAGAGTATACATATTCAATTATTATAAACACTTGTCACTTATAATTAACAAAATATATGTAAATTAAGATGAAATTATTTTTAAGAACTTGATTAAATGGTTAAGCGGAAATAGATTATTCTAAATCCGTGTGAGGTTTGCATTCGATCTGAATTCTTGTGATATTTTTAGTGGGTAAATCTATTCGCACTTATTTGATGATCTGACATGCCTGTAGTGAGTAAAATTGAGGCTGGTTACATATTTAATTAGCACCTCTCTAGAAAAAGAAATTGTTTTGTTTTTTATTTAAGCACCTCTTCTTTCTAATTGTGTAAACAGGGGCAACTATAAATCATACAACATAATACTATATCATAGACCTATTATAGATGAATAACATTGTATTTATAGATAGACAGATACATGCATACATAAAGATATAAACAATATAAATAAATGAAAAATATTTATCCAACGCTGTAGCATTGGATTAATATTAAATTTTCTTACTTATCTACAAGTAGTTTTACTATGGTTAAGAAAGTGTTCGAGCATTTTCCAAAAAAAATAAATAAATAAAGTAATAACTTTTTCAATATTTTAAATTTGAAAATCCCTAATAGCTTTAAATCAATTTAGTCCGTTTAAAAAAAAAATTGTTTTGAAAACTTCACATCAGTAAATGCGCGATGAGAGAGTTATTATTATAGATCTTGTTGAAAATTTCCGAGAAAATACTATTCTAGATATCAAAATCATATTTCAGCAATAGGAAAACAAAGATTGTTTGGTAAAAATTGACACAGTACGTGTTTCTTCCATAACAATTTTATTTTATAAAATATATCATCTTATATGAATAAAGTAATATATTCTGAATCTACTAAACGTGAATTCAGGAACTAAAACTTCAAAAGAAAAAAAACCATTTTTAAGCTAAACTGAATTTTGAAAAATAAAATATGAAAAACGAAGTCGATAAACTCTTTTGCTTACAGGAAATAATTTCATAGAAGTTATCAATAAAAATTCTATATCCTTGAAAATTTATTGTTTAGAGATGAATGTATATCTTCTTTTTGACCTATTTAAGAGTGGAGTTCACGTGCGGGTACCAGGATAGGAAACGTGTCCAATTCCTTCATATCAATAAAAGTAATGGTAACCAACATGTAACAATTAATCAATTATCCATCTAAACATTTGGACAAACAAATGTTGTTTGTCGATAATTATTTTAAAATAATTTTAGTTTGTAAATACTCCGAATTTTACTCCACTTTTGTAAATCATGCGTATCTTTTATCGAAAACTTTATTAATACCTCAGACAAGGAAGCGCATTAACAGAAAACTTCAAAATGAGTTTAGCTCGTATGTATACACTTCAAAACTGATCAATCATAAAGTAATTACTCCATTAATGCAGATGTAAATTCTTAGGTTTTTTCCGTTCTTTTTAAAAGTTTATTACGTCTCTGAAAATATTCGTCAAGAAAGCAAAAAATCATATTTTTATAGTAAAGATGAGAGAAAGTTGTAAGCTATATTATATAATGCTTGAAAAAAGATATATTTAGAACAGGAAAAGGTTTCTGGTTCTTTGCTGAAGATTTCTTTAGTCTACTTACGGATTCACCTGCAGCTATTTGCTGTGACTGACACGACTAGCTATTTAACAGGAAGAAAAGATCTCAGGGGTATGAAGATTACTTCTAAATCCTGATGTCGATAGTGAAGATTTATTGATTTCCATTGGATATTTAATCGCTTGGGATTTTCAACGATACCAATAATTGTTTTTAATATAAAAATATAGATCTATCAGGAAGCTTAATAACATATTTTATCCTTTCCGGTTTGCCGTATAAATAAATAAATATATATATATATATATATATATATATATATATATATATATATAGATGGAATCTATTGGTGGACATTCGACTCTAATTTACTGATAACCAGTGCTTAGTGGTCAATTAAGAGATCTTTCTCTGCTTCTAAAATATTCAAGCGTAAAATAATTAAAATATCAGAATTTTTTTAAAAAAAGAAAAAAAGTAACTTAGTTGATGGGATTAGAATATCTTACTAATTAAAGTAAAATGTAATTAGAAATTATTGGTTCATGAAACAACTATGCAGATAGATTTTTGGGGAAAGGGAAAAAAAATCGTTTTATTATCTGCTTAGTGGATTACACTGAAAGAGTTGTTGACTGCAGATGTCAGTTTTTTCATCATTTAAATTGATTGAGGCACGGACTTAGGAGGAGGTTCGAAATAAAATTCGAGAAAGGGAGCCGAACGATACTAGACGAGAGCAGTCAATCAGCCACAGCTGCCCGACATCACTCCACTGTATTGCAGCGACCTTGGGTACAGGGTCGATAATTGATCTATTAGTTAGTTTTATTAAGATTTATTCCCTTCCTGTCAGATAAAAATTATCTGAACTTGTTTTAATTATTTTAGGCAATCCAACACCATTATCATTATCTCTTAGGGTTTCTCTCTGTACAAGAATTGCAATCTACTTTTAAAGTGTAAGCAATGCTAATTTCATTTCAGAGTGAGAGAAATGAAAGGCGAGCTTCTGTTTCAATCGGAACAGCTTCTTGCCTAATCACATTCCGGTAATGACGTCAGTGAAAGTGTGTTTTCTACCTCATTGTGATAGAAACGTGCGAAATTTGGAGTATTTCCAAACAAGGGATAAAAAGTTTAATTTCTTCTTAATTTCGAATTCCTCTTCAAAAAACCACTTCAAAAAATTAAATAAATAGAATAAAGTATTACTGTGAAGCATTCATTAAAACATTTCTAGAATTAGAATTTACAAAAAATAAAAAATAAAATAAGCATTATTAGTCAGAGCGTAGATTCGTACTGACGTGATAATTACTGACTTCTAGATTTTTTTTAACTAACAAAATACAGATTTAGAGTTCAATTTAAGAATGTAAAATTTAAACAAAACAAAAATTTATTGGAGTGTAGAATTTAACGACATTCTTCATTTAAACATTTTCCTGAAAACGTTTAAATGTTTAAAAGTTTCTAAAATTCCGATCTACGAACGAGCGTTTTTGAACATCGATTAACGTCCACTGTTTTTATTCTATTAATGCAAATTCAGTTCACATCAAACTCGCATTATTATTATTTAATAAAGAGAATTTGGTGTGATCTGTTGTTATAACAAAATAGAAAATAAATTTGAACGTTTTAATTACATATATTAAAAGTAAGAATTAAACAAAGTACTAAAGAAATGTATTATGATTAGTTTTAAACAGTGTGAATTGTTTATAGTTACTAATATAGCAGATAAAACTTAATGTAGTTCTGTACTTAAAATACTTTTATTGTGTTGCAATTTGAAAAAAATCGTAGACCTATAAATTCCCTGTCGCCCGTATGTCCGTTTGTCTGTCCTTCCTTAATCTCGAAAACGGAATTAGATGGATTAAGGCTGAGAGATATGGAAAGGTAAGGGGCAAGAGGCCCCGAACTATATACGAATTTCCGATCCATGCCGGAAGTCACGTTATTTCAAATATTTTCTCATGAAAGGAGTTAGATGACCGGCACGACTCTATTGCTTACAGGAAAAGTATGATGTACAGAGGCAGGGACAAGACACTATAGTACTAATTTGAGGTGGAGAGCATAATTGCAGCCCGGCATTGTATTGATGATAATTTTTAACAATAATGTAAAATAAAGTCTGCTGACGAAATCAGTTAATATCTCGATTATAGTAAACAGATGTTTCTTAAAACCGTTTTCTTATTATAAACAAGTAATGATAGAAAAATAAAGTATCTCGAGACTTTTAGATAAGATCAAATATTTATTTTTGAAAATATTGTAAACCAAAAAGCTATATATTTACTTTGAAGATAATACGAGCATGTTATACAAAACTTAACACAATACATTTACTTAAAAATAACCGAAAAAGGAAAACACCGTCTAAAGAGACATTAAACATCGAAATGTATTTCTAAAATAGTCTTTAAGTGTTGATTAATATAAACTACGTAATGTTTAAATTATAATAAACTTTAGTAATAATTGTATTACGTTAACAAAGGCCAAATAAATCATTTAACCGTAGAAGTGGAAAAATGTCATCGCCATCTGTCAGAGAAGTTCTCATAAATCTCTTCTCTGGATGATAGAAGCAATCATACCAAGCTGTACGTGGACGAAAGCAATTTTATTAGTCATAGCTAGTCTTTACTATTAGAATAATGTAGTCATTAGACTGATTATCACAAGATTCAATTTTCTCTTAAAATGTACAAAGTAAAATTAACCAAAGACCTCAACTGTTAATTATGTTTAACACAACAGTTGGTATCTTGCGTTAGTTCAGTAGTTCAATATATTGTAGTTTTATTTTCTTTATTTACTCTTTTACCGAATTACAATTAAATTTGTTTAACTTTTTAAAAGAATTCTGTAAACGTTTTAAAAAGGCTAAAACTAAATTTTGGTAATCCCAATACTATAATTAATGCCAGGAAAAAAGAAAAGCAAAGTGAAAATAAAATCAAGAGAAGTTAATTCTCGTTTATCACATTTAGACAGACTTGTTCAAAATAAATCTAGATTTGCTGAGAATAATTCTCTCATCGATTTTTGTTTTATCATTAAATTTCAGAAGGTCGGATATTTCGTAAATGCTTTGTCGTACATCTCTTGTACATTTTTTCTTATTATTTTTAACGTAAACAATTCAAGTTACGGAGATTTTATTTGTTAGAATTACGGGAAATGCCGAGGGAGGAATGAATTACATAATGTAAAAAAATTATATTTAACTTTTATGGATTATCTGAAAAATAATATTTATAAAGATTTGATAGTCAAGTGGAAGTGTTACGAACCCATTGGCAATGTGCCACCATTTATCGACTTTATGTCTCACAATTGTAAAGGTAACGGGCTTTATTCTTAATATGCTACGTGTGCATTTGTTTATGCCACAATTCACTAAGATTGTACCAAATCATTAGCACAGAGAAAACTGGAGAGTATCGTCTCTAAGAAGTATAAGGTGAATGGTTGTGGACAAGTAAGGGAGTATTTTAAGGGTGAAGAGCAGTTTTGGGGTAGAAATAGTAATACGTTTTTGATGGTCTTACTGGTAGCAGATGTTTAAGTTTATATAGAGGATCAATTTTGAAAACTAGGAGAACGATATAACGACTATATAAATGGTGATTTTTTTAACTCATAAATTGATACACGACATCTCGACAGTTGGAAAATCAGGTTTTCTTTATCTCTACTCTTCATCGACTTAATAATTATTTTTCGTTCAAAATTAGAGGTTTAATTATTGAATTGATTACCGTTATAAGGACGGTACTTTGTCCTGTATTCACAAAACACTTCCGACACTTCTACATATAGCTTGACTAATGATTTTTCACTAAAAGATGAAAATCAATAATTACAAGGCTCTGCTCTTACAAAAATCGTTATTAAAAATAAAATATTAAATCAAAAATATTATTTTTTATAAGAATATACCTATAAATTTTATAAAAACTTCAGGATAAGTTAGATAAGAAGCGAAAATAGTTCTAAATAGGAAGAAATAAAGAATTTAACGAGTTACATTTTGAAAGTAATCATTGCATTTATTTAAAAAATTTCCGTATGAGTAGAGTTCGAGAAATCTTTCAAATTAACTGTGATTAAAGCAGTAGCAAATGCTCAGTTAATATTTCTTCGTAGGTAGCGATAAATGTGTTAGAGAGTGATTTATCAATCTAAATTTACTAAACTACTGATCTACTTGGAAAGAGATAAGGAAATGCATCTCTGGAGGGAAGATACATACTAATTGTTCGATTTTGACCACACCTGATTAGTAATACGTAAGACATGTTATTGTTTAATCGACAGATAAAATTAATGAATAGATGTTACGAATCTCTTTCATTTGAATGTTAATATTTGATTATTTTGCTGTATAAATTGAATGGCCGAACATACGTTTCTCCTTCTTTTTAAATTGCTGTCTCACAATTGAAAGTAATGTGCTTTAAAAATTACTTCGTTTCCTACATTATACAATAGCATTTAATCACTGATGAAAGAAACCGAAAATGGCTGTTTATATGGTTTAGCAATTTTCACAATTACAGGATGGCATGATAGTGTTGTTTTATATTTTAATGTTCTTTTTTCATTTACGACCCTTTGGAGTTTTGCC
Organism: Centruroides vittatus; assembly: GCF_030686945.1. Lineage (NCBI taxonomy): Eukaryota > Metazoa > Arthropoda > Arachnida > Scorpiones > Buthidae > Centruroides > Centruroides vittatus. The sequence continues at coordinate 4,596,701 of NW_027122703.1, forward strand.
AAAAATATATATGTTTTAAAATTTCAAATACGCAACGATTCGGTGACATATTTAAGTCATTTGAAGGGGAGTATAATTTATCGTGCTTTATTAGGAAATTATAAAAGGTGCAAAAAATGTCGAGGAAGACTTGTTATTGTTCTGTTCTTTCTTCTGTACAATTTCCTATAGTCTAGAGTTGATATCTTTTTGTGATATTAAGAAGGTTGAATTTTGTGGAGTACGTTTTTACTAGTCTAGTCACGCATCTCGAAGCTGTGTCATGTTCAGCTTAGAGCTAATAATGCCACGGTAGTAGAGAACTCTTGGATGAAGAACTAGACAATCCCCAAGAACATATGCTTCTGCAACTACTACTATTAAGCAATCTGAGAAGATTTTATAACATTTTTACTTGTGTCAAGTTACGTGTTCTTTAATTTTATTAATTACGTGAATAAAGAATATAAAAAAAAGTATATAATTCATTATAGAATAATCAATAATTTCGTGATTGTTGATTTATTTTTAGTGGAATAAATTATTCATCTATTAAATTATTTTTCGATGGAGATTTATTAAACGTTAATTTTTAAAATTAATTTATTATAAAAAAGAAAAAAAGCTAATATTTTGCGATAATTTATAATGCCAACTGTTTCTATAAAATTGTTATTAATATTTGAACGAAATGGTAAATGAAGATTAGTATAGGAGATCAATACACAAGAAACTATATGGTATGAGCAATCTGCGGTAGAATTCATAACGATAAATAAAAGGAACGATGTAACAAGCTTCAGTACCGAGTAAATGTAGACATAGGATACTTGGCAAAAATAAACTTAGGATAGAAACAAATATGGAATAATGGATACAAGATAATACATGGAAATAATAGATATAAGAAATGTTAAAAAAGCGTACTTAGTATTTTTTGCTTTAAATATGATACTTTGAGGATTTCAATCGCTATGTTATAATGCGTTAATAGAATAAAATACAACGAATTTAAAATTTCTTATTAATCAAAAATAGCAATAGCAATAAGCCATATGCGTACAGTTTATAATAAAATCTTAAATAAAGTTTTAAAATATTTAATTTTTTAGTTACGATTTTTCGTTTTAAAGAAGTCAGAGACGAAAAAATTCTTGTATAAAATCAATTCTCGAATGGAAGTTTTTATAATGTTATGATATTCTAAGTTATATTTTTGGTCATAAGATATTCTTTCTTTCGGATTTTAGATGGCATGTCAACAATTTACGACCGTTTCCCATTGTTTACATTACACTCGAATAGTGACGGGGAGATAAAAAGTAGGATCGCGTTACAACTGCTAAAGAGAGAAAAGTTCGAAATTTTGTAATTTTTAAACGAAAATTCCAAATAGAGTATTTCTGCTCGTCAAACAAGCTTTAAAAGTTCGATTTATCAGTGTACAGACGTTTAATATCTGTCAGAATTCCGATCGATACCTCATAGATAGAAGAGGAAAAAAACTCATAAATATAACTTCACATTTCCGAAAATATTTTCCAGAAATATGGCACCGGTTGCGCTCTTTAATTAATTGGATACACTTAAGATAAACCCCAAAATTATCTACACGAAACGAATGCTGAATATATTATCACTGCATATTGATTTTTGGATGAAATATTGTAGTTCTGAGTGAATTTCGTCGGGATATTCATTGATTGTATACTTTCTTCTCTCTATATTGACGTTTTTTCGGGATTTATGGTGTGTTAGCTATTGTTATGGTAATGTTTGTTTGTTATGTTTTAATTATATTGAAATATACGTTTAAACTAGGTGTAGCAAATATTTTTCTTTAGTATAAGTTTATTGCTAAATATAGAGACAAGTATTTATATAATATTTAAAAAATATAAAATAATTGATTTACCTGTTTATATACATTTCTCGTTTTAATAAGAGCTTTCTTAATTATTTATAAATAAAATATAAAAATAAATTTCTTATACACTGATTATATAAAAACGATATGACAAAAAATGTCAGAAACTATTATACCTTGTCAACATGTTTTAATGTTAGTAGTGATGTGTATCGTGTAGAAGCGAAGTTTTATATGTTGTAAAATATAATTTTCCCAAGCTTTATAATTGCGACAATTTTTCTTTTAAATCTGTAAAGATTGATTCGAGATCGAGTGCTAAGTTGACACTATTAAAACACTTTCGAAAGAGATTTATATGATCCAGTAATTGTCTTAGAAATAGGATAAAAATTCAGACATCAAAGTTTAAAAACGACTTGAGTTGTTCAAATTCCTTTTTCTTGAGGTTAACATTCTTTCTAGAAGAGTCAACATCAATCAAAGTTTGTGCCAAGTCAATAGAATCATCGTTAAATTTATCCAATGGATAAAATATATATATATATTCTGAAAGTATATTTTTTAAACAGATAATATCGAACGTGTAATGATAATTGATCACTTAATTGCATATAAACGGTTAATATTTTAGAAATGATTTATTTCCAATAGTAAATCTTAATGTATGGAGAAAAAATAAAAATTTTAAGATATATAAACATATTTCCTCGATTTTTTACACGAAAAAAAGTTTTTTTTTCCATTTGTTATTTGACTGGCGGACATTTAAAGTTGTGATTTTCACAGCTCATAGTCACCTGTACATTTCGGTACAAGTTCAAATGGAGATTTTTCTAGCTAACTTAGCTATCCATCTATCTTTGTCGCACTTTTCCCTTTGGCGACAATCTGGCGTTGAGACAAAAATCAATTAAACACACCGGTAGCCATTTTGGCTCCTCTTTAGGCACTCAACAGGTTTTTTTTCTCTCCCCTATCGTTTAGGATTTTGGACTTACAGACCATACCACATGTATTGTAGAATAATCCACATCTCCCATATTAATTTATAATTTATCAAAATTTCGTTTAACGGTTTAAAATATTAACGTTTTCTCCGTCTCAGCAATCTTAGAAAGTAGGCAATCTAAAGAAAACAGTGCGTTTTCTGTTTTTCTTTCGAGGAAGGAAGCTATGAAAATATTTTAACTTGATTTACACAAAACATCAACTTTTGAAATAGGTAATATCTTAAAAAGCTAGTTTCATCGCGTACATTATCAAATTTAAAGGAATCTATAGATTGAGAGGCATAATATATTCCTATATACACAATTCCTGGATTGGAATTTTTTACTTTAAAAAAGAATTTGACAACTGGCAACACTTAACTCGAGTGAACCAGCAGAAAATTTACGTACTACTACAGAACGAATAAATTGCATACTCTTTCCTCGGAATACACAGAGTGGAAAGGGAAAAAAATGAAATTTCCAGGTTTGTCGAAGAGTTATTGGAAAAAGGAAGTGATTGGATCGTGCTTAGGTGAATATTTCACAATTTTGGATTTTACTGTACTTGAATATATGCCAGGATTGACTAGATTCTATTATTTATGTCTTGGAAAATACAAATGCGTTTGGATTGCACGTACAGTACATGCCATGTTCAGTCTAAAATCGTACATTCAATTTTAATAGTGTGAAAGTATTTGCAGCTGGATTTATACAACAGATCTTTGTATTAGAGTAATCTGTTTGACATAAAAACATGACAAATAATCGAAAATATAGCCATAAATTGTAAGTAAAAAATGAATAAAGAATACTCTATTAGTAACAGATTTCTTCAAACAAAATAATTATTAATGAGTAAATTATTAGCTTGCACTTTCAACTCTCCGAAAAACAATTACTGTGCGATTAAAACTCTAAAAATGCAATTAATTGTAATTTATGTGTATTTAAGTAACCGTTTTATAGAAGAATCAAAAGTATTCGCCGGTAATGTAAAATTAATAAACGAATTTATGAATGAGAATAACACGATTTAATTGCAGATGCATAATGATAACTCACGCCTACATTTTTTTAATCATAAAAATATTATTTACGAACATGTTTATTTTTTCGAATTTCATTCTAGTTAGAAAAGGATTTAAACTAAAAATTCCCTTTCTAAACTGATAAATGTGGCCTTTTGGGAAATCTTTATCCCGATTGAACAATCCGACGCTCATACACTACAATCTAAACAATAACTCTAAGATATAAAACACTATACAATTGATTAAACAAAAATCTGTACGGATTTTTAAACACATTCACTCGTAACGAAAAGTTTTATCCTATCAAAAAATCAATAGTTGCGAACAGGAGAATTATAGATACATCGGATAATTGTTCGACTTTATCTAATACAATAAAATCAACTACACAGTAGTTTCGATCTAGGTCCAATAATAGTCGAATATATTTAAGTCAATAAATAGTAAATTTATAGCGTCGTGGGTTTGACATTTTTAAGAATTTAGATAAAGAAGTAGATAAGAACAATACATTTGAGAACTTGTTGGAAGTGAAATTGTTGAACGATTCGGTAGCTAAATGGACACACCTAGTGTGAAACATTGGGTGGAGTGTACATGCTACACGCACATAAACTAAATGACGGAGAATGCAGGATGTAAGATTATAAGCCGTTTAAAATATTTAAACGTATCAGCGACGTATTTCAATCAAAGCAGTCGACGTGCAGTTAATTATAAATAACATAACAACACTAAGCTTACCTGAAAAACACTGCAATGCGTCGCTATTTTACTTACAGACAAACACATCTAAACGTCTTAAACACAAGTCAAATGCGTAGAGCAGACAAACTACGGTGTGTTCCATTGATTACGTTCAGACTCATCTGGTTGAAACCAGTCGATCCGACAGCCAACCGTTTCCCCCCAACGTCCAAAACACGATACGTACGAGCGAAAGTTATTTTCACCCGGAGAAATACAAAATGCAGATATACAGCCAACAATATGGCGGACTAGCAGTCGGTACCACACAGAGATGCGGCACAGCAAGAGTTATACAAATGACAAACGTCTAAAGAATCTTACCTGTCTACGATGAGGATTAACTAACTAGGACGTTCGCAATACGCTGCATCTTTCTCCTCTTCCCAATTTACATACTTATGCAGTTATGTAGATTAGGGAGTTAACCACCGCATATTTTTTCTTTTTTTTTTTATCCCTCTTGCTACATTTGCTACAGGTGTCCGGTCGGCGATTGATCACAGGTTATAGAATGACGATTATCCCAGGCAGTCGCTGGCTTAAATGTTTTGTCCGCGGTACCGTCTGTCCGACTGATTCACAGTTCAGTTTGCTGAGAAATAGCATGGTTGCTAGGTTACAGAAACTGTACGTACAATTATAATAAAAGAGTAAACAGAATTTAACATGTTGTGAATGGCCGTCTTGTGTGTGTGTATATATATTTATATAGAGAGAGTTAACTGCTTTGTTTACTTAGATTCAATAATTATATATATATACAGTTAATAAACACTGTTATAGAATTTCGAAAAATTCTAGTAATATTCTTCCGATAACAGTCGTACACTTAATCGTTTGGGAGAGGCTTTAAAATTAAATAAATTGCAGTAAAACTATATATTTTTAGAAAGCAAAAAGAAATGGGTAGTTAAACTTTTATTAACCGTTTAGGAAAAAAATGAAAGGGAATGTTTTATTTTTAATATTTTCAAGAACGCCTGGTAAAGAGATTTTACAATAAAGCAGAGTAGTCGTGCGGAGAAGTTGCACAGGATGATACTCATAAAAAAAAAAAAAATTAGGAAAAATTAAGTTTATCATGATAAGTTTAAAAGCTAAATAAGATTAGGGTTTTATTTCGGTTATTTTGTTTTAAAAGGATAATGGGACTATGCATGTGTTTTAGTGAGCTCTTAACAACTAAGATAAATAAAGATTAGCATCTGATAAAAGAATTAATGTTATTATTTATTGATCACTTTTTCTTTCTTTCTTTAACCACAAGGCATGGCATTTAAGAGAATGTCGGGTTTTTCGTTCAAAATCATGGATTATTAATAATTAATTTGCAGATAAAGGGAAAGTCTATTAGCAAATATCTCGAAAAGATTTATTTCTGTAAATTAATCAATTAATTTTTATTGAATTTTGAAAAGATACGATTGCAATATTCGTCATCCATTAACAAAAAAATTGAGAGAATAAATGAAAACTTCCCATTTAATTATTTGCGATTTTTTAAGTCGAAGTTTAAAAATTCTGTATAAATTTTAAAAAAAACACACAAACTTTTTTTCTTCTGTGTGGTAATATTTTTGGCTGAATTATCCAATTATCCACTGCAGTCCGATACGCTTTACCCACTTACCTCTATTTCTAGTTGGGCTGGTCTCTGTCTGTAAATTCACACCTCCCTTGACTTTCCAATCTACCTGACCCTTTGATCACGTGACATAGCGGTTTGTCTATGGATGTGTAGAATCCTCTATCGTCCCTGATACTCACTCCTGCCTCTTTGTGCCTGTTGTGAAGTAGTGCAGCCAAGTGCCGCCTCTGACGTATGGCGCTACCGTCTCCATACTGGAAGCTGTCTAATGGTTGATGTAGGTGTATATGTCCTGGATGACATAAATAAACAAGAATTTGAGAATTTCATAAAAAAAAAATATATATATATATATATATAAGAAAAAATTGTTTGGCGAAGCCAGCGCCCAGCTTGTTTATCTTTGGAATTTTAACACATCGGAGTGCCTAATAATTTGATCAAAATCTTAGGAAGAAGCGCGAAAAAATCGCTAGCTGCACATCACATCATATCGACAACCGTCTCGGAATGGGTTATTGGATCCTGCTGTGACGGCAAGGCATTCTGGGACAAATTACTCCCTTCTGACCGACTAATGTTGGTAGAAATTTTTAAAGAAAAATAATTTAATCCAGAAAATTGAAGTGTTTTTAAATATGATTTAGTCTTTTAAATGTGGAAAAACTAGAGTAAATTTAATATTAAGATGTTATACTAGCTTTTAAAATATCTCAACTGCATGGAAATCTTAGACAAAGTTTAGAAATTGATTCTCGCCTTCCAGCTGTTTTATTGTATAGATCTTCCTATTTTCTGTTTTTCCTCATTTTGTTTAACTTAAAAACAAATTTTCGTTCTGTTTATTTTAAATATCTATATATTTATTATTGTTATTATTATTTTAATAATTTTAATTTATAGAATAGAAAAATAAGGATTAATGTAAAGTGTGGAAATGACAATAAAAGATTTATTTCCGTTGGAAGTTATATTCATTTCGCAATTATCTAGCGGAAATTCTGTACCATATTCCAATTTCCGAATGTGTAAAGAAAAGAAGTAATGGATGAAAAGTAGGCTTTTTAACGGATTAAGTTTCTCTTACGAGTTAGTTGTATAACTCTTTAGTTTTGTATTCCTAAAAGCACAGACAAAATAAGGACTTTTACGTTTGTTCCTGTTTTGTCTTTAATCTGCTTGGAAGCGAAGCAGGACATTGTTCTCTCCTCTTCTTTCTCCCGCCCAAAAATAAAATAAATCTGTGAATGTAGATTTTTAACCTGTAGATGCGAATTGTATATTTAACAAATAAGTTAACAAAAAAAGTACAATTCTTGTATAAAAAGTAGACTTAAATTCAAGTAAAAAAAAAAAAACTAAAATAAAGAGTTGAATGTTTTCAACAGAACCAATTGGTCAGGTTCTTCCTTTCGAAATTTAATTTATTTTTTATTATTATTATTCCCTTTGTAAACTGTATAGAACATTTCAATATTTCATAACTTTTCTAGTATTGCAAATAATTTTCGGATGTATTGACAGAAAGCACACACGGTGGATTATAAAATGACTCCTCGGGGATCGCTACATACCTGAGAAGGGATGGAAGATTTATTCTCCGAGAAGAAGGAAATTCTCTATAGTGTTTGGACTTCTTACTGAGGTAGGGAAAAAATCTATTTTCAGTTAAAATTCTTCAATCATAATATCAAGCAGCATATATATATATATATATTTGTAATTTATTTATTTTTAAGTGGGAAAAATTTCAAAAACCGATTAAAGAAATGTAGCCGAGCGAGACGTTAGTTCTTATAAACAGTACACGTGATCCGGTTGTTAACCTCTGAACTTCACAGATATTTTTTTATTGGACAAAATAAACAGGTGAAAATTTGCGCTTCTCTAACGTCGATAACGACAAAATTGTTAAAGCGGACAATCAATATTTTCCCATTAATGTTACTAAATAACAGTTATGTGTTATTTGACGGAAGATAATTTTATTTTACGAAATAATATAATTCATCGGAGTTATATTGAAAATACTATTTGTATAATTTCGCTTCGTGGTTAATTTTCCAAAATATATATATATTTTTTTGATAAGAATAAAATCCTTAAAAGTTAATGTCGAAAATAAAATCTATACCTTGGCTCTATTTAAAAGATAAGTATTATATTAAGATAAGTAGAAAAAATCGTTGACAGACATTGATTAATGGAGAGTGAGATTTTCCATTATATACATATAGAGTATGTAAGATTAATACTTCAAACTTTCGATAATAAATTGAATAATTTATACATATATAATATCGAAAAAATTGTTTAAACTATTAACAAAACGAGCATTATCGAATATTTAGTATTACCGTACGAAATACTCCCGATCATTAAAAAAAAAAAAAAAAAAAAAAAATTGGGATCATTGCTTAGTTGATTGCTGGAAAAAAGTTAGGTTTTTCAATAATCTCGATCGATTAGTTATTTTGTATGTCGACTTCGTTGTCTGCGTTTTAAACAAAGTGAGTAGGTACTAAGTAATTGGAATAGGATGTTGTAATTGCATTAAACTGAAGCCGAGTTGTCTCCTCTTGAAATCATCAAGACGCACTTTCAACCAGACAGTGTCAGCTCTTGCATATTCTAATCTCTTTTCCTAATGTCATGCAAATTGACTGATGGAAAATGTCGAATTATAGAAATAATCCTATTGTAACTTTTTTCTTTCTTTCTTTTCTCTTCCGTTTCGAAAGTTTGTAATCGTTTGAAATACAAATTTTTAAACTATTATCGAATTTGATGATTGCTTTTTTATGCTTATTCTTCATTATTTAACAATAATTCAGCTTGTCTAGTGTTTCCCAATGTAAGTTATTTAATACGAGTATATTAATAATCTTTTTTTTTTTTTTTTTTTTTCTAGTAGCGGTGTTATGTGTAGGTCTCGCGTTTTTAAGGGCTTCAAACATACACGAATATAAGCTTATTCACACTCTTCTTGGTCCTAATCATCGTGTGATGTAGACTTTACAGTATACAATATATACTTTTATAAAAAAGGGATTCGCAAGTGCGCGTTCTTCTAGGGCTTCGTGCAAACTAAACCCGATACTGATTGTCGACCCCTTAACCGACCGTAGGGTATTCATGGTTCATAATCCCCATTGGGAAACACTATACTAACCGATAGAATTTTATTTTTAATTTTTCGGATTATTAAAACTGTGGAAGTGGGTTAAATTTATGCTCGGAAAATAAATATGTAAAAATAATTTTAAATGTTAGGTCACCGGTAATAAAACGTTTTTCGAATATTTTTCTTTAGGAATTAAAAAAATGTTCAAACCGATGATAAGATTTCGTTGTTAATTTTCGGAAAGAATTAACATTATTAAATAAAATTTTTCATAATTAAATTGATTTTAATAAAATCAAAAAATAAACATATATTAAATTAGCTAAACTGCTATAATTAAACAAAACATTAAAAAAAATTATTTTAAAAAAATCAATAATTTCGTTGTTTTAATTTACATCGCCATCTACCGAAAAAAATTCAAAACACGTGATAAAATTTCATTATAACTTTTTTTGTTTGTTTGTTTTTTTTTACTATTTTTCCCTCCATTTCCTTATTTTATTTTCTCTTTTCTCTTTTTTTAAATTCTGTACACGATTAAGCAATATTTCTACATCAGAGCAATGAAAATAAAACGGCATAAACATTAAAAGGACGGAGAATGGTCCTCGGTGCACCTTGGGTAATATAAAAGAGATATGACGTCATTGAGGCGGGAAAAAGGCAACTTGGTGTGCTGACGACACTGGTACGTCATCACGGTACAACTATCGCCATCTAGAAGCGAATCCGAAACCGAACGGATAGGAAATTAATCTATTAATTATTAATACTAATAATTGACTAATATTATCGTTAAAACATTTTAAAAATATATTTGCAATTATTCGTAATTTTTTTCTCGACATTTGGAAGATTTTTTAGTCGAATTTTAAGAAAAATATATAAGAGCAATTTTCATTCGGGAATTAATAAATCAATAAAAATAACTCATGGAAATGCATACCGTGAAAACATACCAAGTTTATATATATATATATTTCATATATATACACACACGCACACACACACAGATATATATGTATATGTATAAGGCAGCCTCGTGCGCACCGTGACGTCACTGCTAAGATATCTAATCGACACAGATATGTAGAATTGTATATCGATAATATATTTTTCTTTTTCGCTCCGAAAGAGAGAGAGAGAGATAGAGATAGATAGATAGATAGAGGAAAAAACAACCGTTCATAAACCCTCCACAGGTGGGTTGCCATTAGTACATGTGCTCGATGGTCTCCTAGATTGAGGTTTGACGTCAGATGACGCCGGCACCTGACGCTCCGTCGAGCGAACTATTGCTATATTAGCCGCTAGAGGAGCTATAGCCGATGGATGTGGCAGTGCTGTAGTCATTGGATAGGGCGACACCGATGACGGAACTCGAACCACAGCGGCCATGGCGTTCATCCCGTTGACGCTTCCTAAAAATAAACATGATTAAAAATCAGTAAGGTATATGAAGTTAAAAAAATTAAAATCTCTATTAAAAATTTTTAATTAAATTTTAGAAACTCATTTATATATATATTAATTTTGTTCTTTGATAGAAAAATAAAATTTTGTTTTCTTGTCAACAGATGGCTCTTTACACGAATTATTCACACACGCCATAAATGTAATACATATTTATATTTATTAAAAGTACAATTTTTCTGTTTATAAAAACTTTTTCCTTGCTGATATTTTTAAAAATAAAAGGGCATTGTTTAAAAGTTTTAAAGTAGTAGGATTAAAAATTGGGATTTTTTTAAATCAACAGATGGTGCCACTAATGGGAAAGCATAACAAGAGCGAAATGAAATTTGCATAATCTATTTATTTTTGAATAATAAAGTATGAAAAAAGAGGTAAAAATTTTAATACATTTATCCTATACACAAATATAGTTTTTTAAAATTTAAATATAAATATACATAAAACATATTTGAATACATGAAAAATATTTAAAATAATCTAAACATATAGTAAAAAATAATATTAAATATTTATATATATTCAAAACTGTATTAATTAAAAAGAAAGAAGTTGAAAAATAACATTAACAATTTTAAAATTTTTATAAGCTTAAAAATATCTAAAATTTTCCTTATAAAAATGTAATCATTTGCAAAACTATAAAAACTAACATAAACTATCTTAAATTATACTTTAACAGACGTTAATAATTACAGAATTTATTGACGTTTCCTAACCAGTTTCTAGTTACGTAATAAGGCTAATGATAAGTTTTATCTCGAGTCATTAACCCAAAAAATATTATTATCCCCCGCTATCTCTCTACAGTTTCGATAATGAAAGTGTAAAATATACAGATTTGAAGATACGTGTACCGTACATTTTATCATATATATGTATATATATAGAAAGATAAAAAAAAGAAAAAAAAAGAAAATCTTACAAATTCGCATTGAAAATATTTATATAATTCTGATAGAATCTAAAGTTTAAATTGTCAGAATTGGTTAATTGATAAAACTCATGAATGATTTTTAATGAGAATTCAAGTTGTGCTGAAAATTTTAGCATTCGGAATACAAAATCTGTAATCTGTTTTATAGTTTTGGGTGTATTAGTAAAATCAACCTTGTTTTTCCAATATAATAAATTCATTTAATTGGGTTAAGTATCATACAGTAATAATCCCATTTTCCAAAAATTAGGACACCATAAACTGCATTACAAATAAATGAAAGGTAATAACGCAGTTATTCATCCATGCCTTAAGACTTTATAAGATAATATCTAAATATTTATTTAATATGTTCATTTTAGTGTTTTATTTTAAAAAATAAAAATAAAATTTCAAATTTCAGTTTGTAGACCCTGATCCGATAAGTCCACTAACCGAATGAATAATTGTATGAGGAAATTTCATAATCTATCGAAAAATTTAAATAGAATTATTACTCTTTATCACATAATTATATTTTAAAGATGTAATTATATGATTAAGATAAGCTACATTGTACAGTACATTTAATTATATACCAAAAAAAAAAAACAAAAGATATTACAAATAGATTTCTGTCAGTCTTTCTTAATAATAATTGTTATTATTAGGCCTATACAAAATTTGACCGCAAAGCATTAAAAACATTTACATAAACTAGTGGTGTCCTAACTTTTCTCATGGTGGACCAAATTGTGTATAAGTCGTAGGTAGGTGGGCCACATATAGCTGTATATTCTATAGGCTATCATTTATAACTAGTGTCAAATATATTTACCGGTAGGATTTGGCACCACTGATGTAAACAATACAAATTAAATATTGTCATACAGATTTCTTAAATATACAATTAAACAGGCGTTCGCGAGTGAAAATCGTACCCGTAATAAACGAAAATGATCTATGATTCTTTCTTTCCCGTTGATTGAAAATACATATATTTAGTAATATATAGTATATACCACTATTATCGTCATTTTGACAGTACCGAAATTAAAATCTATAAAATATTATGTAATCTAACAGAAAACGTCATCAGTTTTTAAGAAAATTAAATGAATTAAACGACTATTCGAATTGTAAACTATCTATTTTTAATGAATAAATATAAGAAATAAACCATAAAAACATATTCTTTTCTCCTAACCCATTCTTCCAGATGAAGAAACAAGTTTTCAGTTTTTAGATATAAAAAAATTTATTCCATACATTTTGTTGTAATAGAGTGGTCCCATTTCATTTTTATTTTTGAAAATGTAAAAGTGAAATAAAAAAAAAACCATATCTGTGGAAAAAAATACTATAATGAAATGTCTAACTTAAGATATATTGAGATATATTGATATATATATATATATATATATATATATATATATACATTATACATATACATATATACAAGTATACATTGAAATATTTATCTTATGTTAGACTTTTCATTTATATTATTTTATAATACATAATTTCATTTATCATTTATAGTAACTTATAATATATACATATAATATAAGGCTTGAAAGATTCATGTATATAAATATTGGATTGGTAAAGCAATTTATATAATAGCATTTTTGAAAATTAAAATTAAGTAAATAATAAAACAAACCCTATCAATATTGTTACAATTTGAAAATACTAATTTTTATGATTTCTAAAGTTTAAGCAAAAGATATAAACTGCCTTAAAGTATAGATAAAATTACTTTTTAGTAGCGATATGTCTCAAACAACCAATATTTGCTATTATATACTCTCAGTGGGTTGGATATTCTCTACTCAATCAAGAAAATTTCTCTTGATTGAAAAGAGCTTTTTCAAACAGATAGCTTATAAATTAACGTTATAAAAATTAATGCACTCTGATTAAAATTTTAAAAACCAAACTTATTTTTTCATTATTTACATTAATTTGCTTATTTACAATAAGCTATAGTCAACTTTCCATCTTGATTTGAAATCATGGAATATCAATTTTTTCTCTTTTATTCTTTATTTGTTATTTAAATAGTAATATATATTTTATTTATAAACTACATGTATTTACAACATATGTTATTTTATTGTGCTAACTAATAAAGAAAGCAATCCTGATGATTGAAGAACTGTAAGATAATCCTATATATGTATAAATTAAACATTTATTAATACTATACACTTTGCAGTCAATAAAGAATGAATATAATTTAACTTAAAAAAATTTGAAAAATTGCAAGTGTTTTACAATTAGATTATTTCTGATAACTCTTCTAAGCTATCGACCATTCGAATACTGCTAATGCATTGCCTACGTTTTTGTTTTACAGAGCTACATTTTAAAAGTTTAAATAAAAATTCATAGATATTGCATTATATTACGAACGTTTTTAATAAATTTTTTATTGTTTCGTAAATAAATAATTAGTTGTTGCAATTTAATGATCTAGAATTCATTTTTTAATTTCCAAAGAAACTTCACTGCTTTTTTAGCATTTTAAAAAATATATTAATAAATATTTAGCTGAAATATTGTGGTAGCAATTTACATTATCTCAGTGTTGCTATTTGTTTTGAAATGTACGCAGAATAAGAACATTAGAAATAGTTATAATGCCATCAATCTTTACTATTTATTTTCGTAGCAAATTGTAAACTTACATTAAAAGAAAGGGATTGCAGTTTTATACAATAAAAACATTTTAGTGTCTGACTCTCAAATAGCACTTTCCTAACAGAAGGGGTGATGCTTTTTATAAAGTAAAGAAATATCTCATCAGATAAATCATGTTAAAAGTTTTATCCTCTTAAGAATCTCTAACACACTCAAAGTAACCCGAAATAAGAGTGAAAGTAAAAATTTTGATTTACATTTTATTCTGACTAAATCTGATTTCAGATTTTACATTTTCCATGTGCTATTGGAACAATTGACAGGATCCACATTTCCATTTAAATGTCACACAAAAATAGATATAAATATAATCTTATCTAAAGAGTTTTCGTCTATTGTTATGTAGATAACGTAGAATAATATCAATTTTATAAAAATTTTCGATTGTATAAGATATATAAATGTAGTTAATACAAATAAAATTTTCATTAAACGTCGATACATTTTATAAATTTGAGATATTAGAAAATTATTTTGTATTGTCTTATACGGTTTTAAACGATGTCCTTTTAACAGCTTTTATGTTGGTGATATTTTTAGTATTAAAAATCATTAAATTGGATAATATTTATTAGATTTTCAGTAGTAAAAACAAAATTATACTAATAAAACGTAAAAATTGTATTAATTAATCTATAGGAATTATTAATACAGTTTTCACGTAAAGAAATATAACATGCATGTACAAGAATGTAGTATATATTATATTATACACACAATTATAACAGATATTGTTCAGAAATATATAACAGAATTTCATCGCAAATTCTACTAATGCTTACTAAAAATGATTAGAAAATGGAGTCTCACTCCTGGTTTTAAAATAAAATTTATTAGCCTAAATTAATTTAATAAAAACTATTGTCAATTATATATAAATTACACTTCTATATAAAATGATAAACCTTTCAATTATGTAAAGCTTTCATTTTAAATCTCACTAGTTTTTCAATTAATTTTTCTAAAGTAAAATTTCGGATTTTTAGCCTTTGAAGATTCTTTATCACTGTTTGATAAATGCTTTTTTATTTGGTGATCCAATAAATATTCTGACACAGATTGATTTACAGGTTGTAAAACAGGCTGGAATCTTCGTCATTTTTTATCTGGAAAAAAAATGAGATGATTTTAATAAAGCGTATATACACGTTAGTGCATAAATTGAACGCATTAAATATAATAAGAAATTTCTTTTTGATCTAGAAAATTAATTATTAAAACTCTAGAGAATAACGAACATCTATCTAGCCTATTTATTATTAAGTATAAATCTTCAAATTCTTGGTGTTACTAAATTTTGGATGTTGGATAAGGAGTATCAAATTTTATAAATATTTCAAATGGAAGATCTTTTATTATTTTCTTTGTTTTCTTTTATCGGAATTTGTCAAATGCCTTTATTTGTTTTCCACTCAATCTGATTTTACGTTGTAAGAATATCAAAGAAACTCATCTGTTTTCATTCTCTATAAATTTCGAATTTTGTATACAAGTGTAGTTTCTATAAAGTGAAAATTTTATAAAAAAAATCACAGAGGAGTCACTATCGATTCTTTTAGTCTAAATGTACGTGAGTTTATTTTCTTGTTTTATTACGACCTATTTTCATTATTGGGAGGATACCTTTGAGATCATTGGGAAGTGTTTTTAAAAATTTACGAATAAAACATAACTAAACTAAGATTTTAACTATACATTTTAATTTTGTACAAAACTGTAAACGTATAAGTAAAAATTCATGGAATTTAAAATTTAATAAAACCAATACATAACTAAATGAAAGCCATAATAAGAATAATAACATGCACGCGTAGGGGACATTTAATATTTCATAAACATAATTTTTAGCATTTTTGATCATTCCTCTCGACAAATTAAGCAATCAGAAGCAGTGTTGACCTCTCTCTTCGTAGATTAACTAAGATTATTTATCATCATATCCCTTTCTATGCTTACTACAATAACGCGAATAAAATATATTTGATTATTGATATTTATTTTAAAAAGTGAAATTTATTATTTAGCATTGAAATATATTAAATTAACGTTTCTAACATATGTATAATCTGAAATATCTTGATCGTTGACACGATGTTTCCTTCACCGTATAAGCAATCTTGTGATTTTTTTTTACACACACAAACACAAAATCTAATCTAAATGCTTAAGTTACACTTGAATATTCCTATATATGTGTGTATATATATTTAAATTTTGGATATGAAAGCTTTAAAACATTATAAATTAAGGAATTTTTATGAGAAATATAGCAAATAAAATTATTTAATATAAATATAAGTATGCAATTATATATTAAGTTCCACGCGTAATAAAATTTAATATATATTCCACGTTTATACGGCGTAAAGCATTGATTTTAATTTATAAAAGATATATTAAAATTGAGAAGTATGGTAATTACATTTACCACTATCGAGTTCCCGTGGTTTTGTAGTTTTTTAAATTTCTTCCTGAAATTTATAATAAAGATGCTTATGAAAATGTAATTACACAAAGATTTATTTATGATAACAATATTTTATATACATACCATTATTTATCTTTATTACATCTTCTCGGTTCATGTTATCGATGCGATAATACCATTTGTGTCACACAAATTTTTATGGATACAGGTCATTTTACTTTAGCGAGTAAAACCAATTCTAATGAAAGTTGCTTCATAAATGAACATAACTCTTGTTTATGTACATAAAGAATAAAGAAATGTTCTTTCAACGGAATAACAAATTATTTCGCTTAAAAAACAGCAGATTGTTTTATGACCTATTTAAGTACATTCTTTTAATTTTTTCTTTTTAATTCCTTGCTGTAAATTTAATCATTTTAATATAGAAAATTTTTATTTATTTACATTATTAACTATGTATTATTAATAATCTTCAGAACATTTTTTTAATTTAATTTTTATTGAGGAATTATAAGAATTTATTTGAAATTTTCTTAATGCTTCAATCTTCTAATCTCGTGTTCATTCCCAACGATATACAGTAATGTTTCGTAACAAATACAGGTTTTATTGTATAATAAATAAATTATCTAAAATATATAAACAAATATATGTATATATATAAATATTTTGGCAAGTTTCCGTTTTATAGAGGATTATATTTTTATTAATGTAGAAAAAGAGAAAGGTTGAAAAAAATGTTAAAATTATTACTTAGAACTGCTTCTCCTCAAACTTAAGTGTCCTCCAACTTATCTTCTCCTTTAGCATATAGTAAGTGTCATATTTTTCAAAATTATGTAGAAAATACCGGAGTATATAGACTACACAGTTGTGTATGTGATGCACAGAGGAGTTTTTGTGTAAAAACCCAATACCCACGGAACATATTTAAAATTGCTCTATATCCGGAGTCACTTGCTACTCAGCGTTTTATTCGTTTAATTTGTTAGTTAATGAATTTAGAACTTATTCTTTTATTGTCTATAAGGATAACTGCCCTTAGAAATTAATTTTATTTATTTCTCGTGCCAATAATGCTTACTTTTGACTAGCTCTAACAGTTTTGTCAGATGGCACTGGTTGCTCATTCTTTCGTCTAGCCAATATTATAAGAATGGAAGCTTTTCAATCGAAGAAGTTTTACCATAATCGTTTCATAACTTTTACTTGCAAAGAAATGGAATACATCAAATAAATTAAATTTTTAGATTTTTATAACTCGTTATTTTTCTTCAAAAAACGGTTTATATTTTTTAAATATTTGTTTTTCCGGGAGAAGAGTTAACTCTCCTAGAGAGCTGGAGAAAAACAGTGTCAATGCATTATCGCAGCTACTTTCTAGACAATGAAAGTACAACTTTATCATGTAAAAAAATAGGCTATAACTCTTAAATCGACTATGATCCGAGGTCGCAAGTTTACAGCATTAGACTAATTAAGACTCAGACTTCAGCTGCATTTATGCCAAAAAATTCCACTTTACTCGGGATATGTTATGCAATTAGTTCTCAGAAGTCTTCTGTTTCCGTGAGTTTTCTGGTTTACAATACTATTTTATACGGCAAATTCCGTCTAGATAAACCATGACTTGTGAGAATAGAGAGGTTGAGGCCGAAATTTTCAGCGCGAAAACGTGTACGTCGGACGTTCGGCGCCGCTTTCTTGTAAGCCTAGAAGTTTGGCAATGGCCTTTGGAATGTCGAGCATGATTCCACTGACTTTCCAAACGTCACTGCCAAACTTCTAGACTTACAGGAAAGCGGCGCCGAACGTCCGACGTACACGTTTTCGCGTTGAAAACTTCGGCCTCAACCTCGCTATTTATTTTCCGTTTAGACGAGGTTCCACTTTATAAAGGGTTCACTTTAGATGGATTTTACTATATCGTTTTGATATGTAGATCGGGCTTTACTCTGGTAGTTCTTAGATTAAGGAATGGGGGAAATAGAAGACTACGGAGAGAGAGTGGTTGAGTGATAAAGGCAGAAAGTGAGAAGGCAACATTTAAGATCTGTACTGAAAGGCTAATAAAAGTCTATGTATAGTGTAGCCTGCTCGCCAATGATATCAAAGAATGCAAGTGTCAGCTAGAAATTACCAAAATGCAAAATAAGAACAAGAATACTACTGAAACAAAAGCTTGCCAGAGGACATGAAAATGTGACCGGATGCTCAAAGTGACTGTTTTCTAAGCTGGCTATAAGAACTCCACAGAGAATGATTTGTAACCCCAGGATAGGACGAAGTGAGTAATAAATCCAAAGAAGTAACAAAACTGTCGAAGGAAAGTTAAGATTACGTGAGAAAATTATGAAGAAAAGTATTAAAAAATTAGGGATGGATGAAAGTATTTGTTATATCCGCTATTAAATTATTTATAAACCGCATCTATCCTAATAACCAGCATGTCTTGTTCAAAAATACCAATTAAACATAAACATTTAAAAATTAAAATTAAAAAAAAATAGAATTTTATAGGGAAAAGAGCTACTATATATTTAAGATCAAAATCCTTTTAGATAATATATGAAACATTTCTTTGAAGTTTGAATAATTAAGCCTATATAATTAAAACAAATTACATAATTAAAAATATCAGCATAATAAGCACGATGTCCTTTTTCATAAATATGCTTAATATTTTATAAACTATGATAAATTAATGTAGACAGATAGTTAATATATATATATATATATAATAATAGATTCAGCTGATATTAATTTGATATATGAATAACCATAATCAGATAACAAATATATAATCTATGCTTTAAAGTATGATTATAATAACATTTCGAATAATTCAGTAAATTTATGAATGAATGACTTATATATAGTTGCATGTAAATATACCTATACGTATACAAATGTAATTTTGTATATATTATAACTATGTAGATGTGTTTGCGTTACTATAAGTACGTTTATAAATGCACAAACACACAAATACACCTACGCATATATTTATATTGATTATTGTACATAATAAAACTGAGAGAGAAGGAAAAATCTAACTTGAAAATGAGGATTTATCGAAAAATTCATCGAATGCATATATTTTGTTAGTTTTGTTATTTTTAAAATATTGATCTTGCATACATTAATTCTTATTAATATTTACTTTTCAAGAAATAAAAATATACAAAGGCATACGTTTCTATTTCTAAGAAATGATACATTTTTCAGCATGAATATTATATTTAGCTCCCGTCTATTTATTGTTTTCTCAGAGATTTCTCTTTCCACAATTGAGGAGTAGGACCTAAGTTAAATTTTGATGTTTTTAGGAATTTTCAAAAAACTTCTTTTTGGATGAGGCTTGTTATGAAGTGAGTAAAGTATAAATGTTAAATATGCTTGAGTAAAGTACTTATTATAGCAAGAAGAATATCCATATCCATAAAACCCTATTCGATATGCATAATGAAATAACTGAAAAAGATATCTAAGTGCACTTAGGTACCTTACTCCATACAACTGCTTAATATTAAATTCATATTTTGAATTTTATAGAGAAAATTTCCTATTATTTCTATAATATTCACAATAACTGCGGATATTTTTTTTTTGTTTTATCGCAATGAAACTGATTGGTGAATATTAATATTTCTTTTTATTTATTTTCAGTATGTGAAACTTTTTACAATTCTTTTAAATTATTGAAATTCTTACTTTTAGATCAATTACTATCAAAATAATGTCCTGCGTTTTCTTATATAACATTTTGTAATATTTTTCAGAAGTAAGTTGTAATTTTACATGTATGTTAAATAAATAATAAATAATAGTTTTATCCATGATGCGGATAATTTTATATCCTTTCTATAGTCCTATATATACAAACGATTCAAAACTATATGCTTTTGTGTTTGGTTGTATTATATAATAAAGTAAATTGTACAAGCAACTAATCGCTATTAAAGTTTTGATATAAAATGTTATGTAGGCATTGAGTGAAAATGTTTTAAAAATGTCAAATATTTTATATAATTATATGTTATAATAAAAATTATTTGTACATCCTTATGATTTTTAGAGAAAAATCGTAAAATAAACTTGCATTTTTTCTCTTCTTTATAAAGTATACGATAACACTTAACACAAATAAAGTTTTAGATATTAGAGATTATTCGTGACGATAAATTTTTAAATCGTATAGAAGTATATAAAAAAAAATTAGTAATTAGGAATTATACAAACAATATCCTACAAAAGAATTATTTCTCTGCATTAGAAATCGTGTGAACGATTCTCGATATTTTATCTTACCATGTTTTATTCTATATATTTGTATAAATACGAGTAGGGCCGCTCTAGCCTATTTTCCACCCTTAGGCATCACATAAATTTGCCACCCCTCAACTTTAACCTGACATAAGTTAAAACCCAATGTGACATTTTAGTAAGGAAAAGTCATTTTTCCCCTTACCTAAATATATCATCTCCTGCCTTTACATTTTTTTTTATTTTATGAAAAAGGAATTCGTATAAAATACTATTATGTACAATACACTTCCACATTTTGCCTTCCCTAAATTTGGTATGCGAGTAAAAGGTGTAATGAACGAGCATGCTGTATATGTACTGCGTATGTGATTATCATATTACATAGAAATAAAACTATTAAAGTATTTGTAATTCATCAAATAAATGTAGAATTTTGACCAGATGAATTTGATTTTAAGTAATTAAGAATTAGATGATCAAATATGATTTAAGCACGTTTTATAAATTCCCAGTTTTCGTAGCTAAGTAATACACAAACATAAATTTTAATGCAATTAAAAATTTAAAATAATATCAATCCTTAACTACATTTAAGGATTTATGCGAATTTGTAGCAAATTCTTTTATATTGTTCTAAATTATTGTTGTATAAGTTTATATGATTTAGAGATATTAACGTAAAACAGTTATCATTTTTTAATTCATGTTTTTATTTAGTGTACAATAAATAATATTTTCTTATTTCTGCCAAAAAAAGATAATTATTTTTAACTTTTAATGGATTCTTAGTAAATTTAAATAAATATTTGGTATTAAAATTAAGTGATGTTACAACACTGTTATATTTTAGTTAATGAAAAAATTAGAAGAGAAATAAATTATTATATGATTAATAGTTTCATTTCTAATTATTCCAAGTAAAAATTTTAATTATGTAAAATTTTAATTCTAATTTAATTTAAGATTAATTATAATAACATTCCACTGTAAAAAAAAATTTTGATGAAATTAAATTAAGGATGGCGAGGAAAAATCTAATGAATTTAGGCTTAAGTTCCGTATATAATTTTAAATTATTTACATTTTTATAAACAAATATGATTTAATTACATCTTATTAAAAATATTTTTCATTTCATATAAATTTCACACTGTAAATAAACATAAAATTCGACTTCAAATTATCCTATTCAGAAATGACATGAATTTGATAGAAATTTATTCTTTTAATTCTTTAACTAAATCAAAATTAATAAAGATACATGAAATGTTTTGCAAAGGTGAATGTAGTATAATTCAAAATCTTGTGGTATTTGATGGTACAGTACAATATGATATAGTAGATATGTATATGACAATATAATAGTTTGTCTTACATAGAATCATTGGATAAAGCATTCATGCATTCCAGTTTAATAATTAGAAATTTATGTAAGTGCAAACTTTTGATAGAATGCACACGTAACTGGATTAATACTTTAAAAAATTCAGATTATTTATTAATTAAAAATTATTCCCGTATTCAATTATCTTAGCATAATTCTTCTCAAAATGGTTGGTTTAATTAAATAATTTATAAATAAATATAAATAAGTTAAAGCACGCTGTGTGATAATACATATACAATTTATCTATAAAAACAATTTCAGCCTGTTAATTTTATATATCAGTTAAGTGTTTACTTTCACAATAATTCTTCAGAGAAAATGTGTGTTGAATATAAGAATAATTTTAAAACTTGTTGAAGTGGGAATACGATAAATTCCTCTAGGAAATAATTGTAATTTGTATATTATTGTTTATCTAAACAAGAACTAAAAATTATATAAGAAGCGAAATATTAAAAAATTTACAGAAATATTACTTTAAACATTCATTTACATTAGAATTTACGTTTTATTTATACTTTATTTTCTCTAAAAAATCGTTAAATATATATATATTTTATTAAAATATAAATGGATTACATCAAATTTCTTGAAATTCGATTAACTTTTCCTTGCTTCTTTAGTTGTACAGTACATATAAGCTAATTTACTTGCGTTAAACACTACGATAAGATTATATATAAATATCATTAGTTGTTCCAGTCTAATGTAGCTTCTGCACGCATTTAATTAAAATTGGAGTACAAGTCACACGCATTTAATTTAATGATTTATATGTTTGCTGATTGATATAGATGATAATTCTATAGTTATCCGGATTAAATACAGTACTGGTTCGTCAAATTCGAACTAGACTGCAAATTCTAAAAACAGCTGTAATTTTAAGAAAAATTTATTTGCCTTTCATCTAGGCCTTATATAAATAGCAGGAAACTATACATATAAATCACCCAAGTGTACGATAACGTTTTTTTTTATTATTATTTTTTTAATAACTATCGCATGCATGTAGTTGCATCCAAGTTAATTAATATGCATACGTACGCTATCTGAATATATTATATGTGCAGTACCTTAGTATAGAAAACGCATGAAAAATATTTTAAATTAAAATGACTAAAATGAAAACAGGAATATTATACATATAAAAATTAGTGTTTGAGACAAATTTTTAACTCATATAGATGATATGCTTTACTTATTGGGCTGCAATTTGAAAAAATTGTAGGCTTATAAATTCCCACTGTCGTCCGCTGTCTGTATGTCTTTCCTTAATCTCGAAAACGGTGTTAGATACGCGTTAATAAATTCAAGGGGAGATGTGGAAAACTTAGAGGCAGGAGGCCTCTAAGCTTCCCACAGCCCCCACATCTCTAAGCTTCTAACTATATAGGAACTTCTGATTGGACCAGAAACGTTATTTCAATTGAAAAAAATTTTCCATGAAAGGAGTTAAACAGATGACCGACACGACTCTATTGTTAAAGGAAAAGTATGATGTACAGGGGCAAGACAGTACTAATTTGAGGTGAAGATCATATATTTTAGATTAAATAAATTAAAAATATGATTTAAAATTGCAGCCCGGCGTTGTTACGTTATTTTTTATCTATAAATTTAATAATATAATTGTTTTTTTAATGTTATTAACGGAAAATTCTTTGTAAGACTAAAATTTTGAATCTAGTTATCTTGTTGTAACTCGAGCACCGTTCATTGCTGGCTTTTATTACGAAAATATCGAAAGAAAAAATAATTCTGAATTTCCTGAATAATCTTGAATTTCTTAACTTTTTAATATTTATTTCTATGAATAAATGTATTTAAATCAGATTGTGTTCGAGTGTTAACCTGTGTGGAAAGTAGGAAGGAATACTATCACTTGCAGAAAGACGTATTGTTTGTTATATTAATTTCTAACGCTTAACTTATATATAAGCCACAAGCTTCAGTTTCTAAGTGAATAGTCAAACCTCATGTGAATGTTATATATTATGTGGCTTATTATACAAGGGAATATTCAAATGTTTGAATATTCATTCTCAATCGAATTTATTTACTTTCTTTTGTAAAAGCTGATGATTATAGGATATCAAATATTGGTCTTGAAAAACTTTTCCTATTGTTCCAAGAAACCGTTTATCTTACTTTGCTACTTATTCTATATTTTGTCGATGAGCGTGAGAAAATCTGCCTTTATTCACCTGTTTATAATTCCATGAAAAAATAATATATGGTTTTTCATTCTTTGCATACATTTTTAACTTTTGTTTACAGAATATTTACAATTTAATTTTTAAACTTGTTTTGCATATTTATAAAATTGTCTTAAATTATTTTAAAAAAATGTTTTAAATTAGATAATCGGAGAGAAATGCTGTGTTCAATTTTTAAATATTATATCTTTATTTATCTTCTGTATATCAAATATCGATAAGTTAAGCGAAGGATTTAAAAAAATAAAAAGTAAAAACTCATATAAAGAGATTAATATAATAAACTTGGTTAAAGTTTTTAAATAAGTTTCATTTTTTTATTTTAAATTAAAATTGTAATTTTGAATTTTTAATATGTTATTATAATTATTAAAAAATTCCTTTCACGATTACAAAATTATTTAGTGATAGATAAAATGTGACTGTAACCTGCTGCCCGGTTTCAAGAGAATAGGTGTGGTTGCATCTGTGTCACGTGACACAGAAACATTATCAGCAAAAATGTAGTTGTATTAGTGATTTATAGATTAAATTCTTTTAAATTTAAATGCCACTTCAGTCATGTTGATAAATTCGAGGTTACAATGTCAAAA
The DNA here is from genome assembly GCF_030686945.1 of Centruroides vittatus. NCBI lineage: Eukaryota > Metazoa > Arthropoda > Arachnida > Scorpiones > Buthidae > Centruroides > Centruroides vittatus. Next base: position 4,622,032 of record NW_027122703.1, read on the forward strand.
GTTTAAGCCCTTTGTGAATCAGAAGCTTTGACATCATGTGTCGTAGGATGAATTTATTAAACTGAATATTCATTACAGAAACTACTTCTAAATTAATGTTTTATTAGAAGAAAATGTGCATAGATATGGAAGAGCGCGATATTAGAAAATATAAAATTAAACGTGGTTTATGTAAAAAGATTTATGTTAATCTAAACTGCCAACATAAACGATTTGTATTCGTTATCTTTTGTAGTGTTTGTTATTGTCTATTTTACTTTTAAGAAGAAATTTATAGCATCTATTCATACCATAGAAGAAATTTGAAATGAGAACTTTTAATTTTTCTACACGCATTCAAAAATCAGGCATTAAGAAACTCGTAGTGGTATAATATGCCTCCTGGAAACGAAATAAATTTGCTTAAATTCTGAATATTGCAAAATGACAACTTAATGGGAAATGTCATACGACTCGCACTTCTTTTAAAACTTGAATTCTACAAATTCGATGAATGGAAAACATTTAATTTCGAAATACTACTCAAATTTGATTATAGATATAAAAAATAGTTTCGAAAGTATCGACATTTTTATTATAATTTTAGAAATGATTTGCCAGTATTCAGAACAAATTTGCATTTGAACATTGCCTGTCTAGACATTAAGCAATTCAATCGAAAATTGCACATCTGTGGTGTTTTATTCGTGTCTCACATTAGCTGGACAATACGCACCATGAACCCGTAATTGCCAGTCTCCGTTACTGGATAGAGATAATGTTATGCAGACCAAACGAAATGCACGATTAACTTAGTTTTTAATAAAATGAAATTCTTTTTGTCAACAATAATTTTTTTTTTTTTTTTAAATCACTGAGACGATTTTATAAGTTTAAATAGAAATCTCTTACCTTTACCACCATAATCTTTGAGAGCTGCTGGATGATGATGCTTAATAGCATTCATTCTTCGATGCTGTAATCCAGCTCCCGCCGGAAATTTAGGTCTAACACGTGGTTGTTCTACAGGTAAAACCCTCCTTCTCTGTTTCGGTAACTTTTCTCTTGCTTGAGTATGAGAATAGAACATTGTAAAATTCGATACTATCACAGGAACTGGCAGGGCTATGGTCAGCACACCAGCAAGGGCACATAGAGCTCCAACTAGCATCCCCGCGTAGGTGCGTGGTACCATATCACCGTACCCAACAGTTGTCATCGTAACAATGGCCCACCATAGCCCTTCAGGGATGCTCGTGAAATCGTTGTTTGGATTAGCCTGTAATCTTTCGGCGTAGTAAACCAAACTGGCAAAGATAACAATACCGAGTACTAAGAAAAATACCAATAAAAATAATTCTTTTGCACTAGCTTTGAAAGTGTGAATGAGAATCTTGAGACCACGTGAATGGCGAGTAAGTTTGAACAGCCGGAATATCCGTATGATACTAAAAAAGTCCAAAATATCGGCGTTTTCAAGACCCGATGCTAATCGTTGAAGTAACATATCCGAATAGAAAGACATGGTTGCAATAAAATCAATGATGTTGATTGGTGCACGAATGAAATCCAATTTATTTGGACTCACGATGAATCTAACAGTGATTTCGAACGAAAACCAAGCGTTGCAGACACTTTCGATATAGAAGAAGGCTTTGTGTGCCTCGGTTTTGGTTTTGTCTAATGTCCATGCAGTTATGTTTGGAGGGTAGGATACTGTCCTATTCACTATCATGGGAACACGCATGTTGGGATGAGTTTTCAAGCAAAATGACAAAATAGAAATACAGATGAAGAAAACTGATAAAACGGCCACAACCTGAAACAGAAAATAACAACATTTTAGAAGGCTTTTAGTGGGAAAAAGATCGTCATGTATTTTTAACCAATACAATTTTAAAATATAATTGTAAATTTTATTAAGCAATAAATAAAGTACTTATTTCTATTTTTAACCGACGAAGTATTTTTGGTATTTTTCTTCTTTTGTTAAAAGTAGAAATGAACAGGAGACATACGCATACACACACACATTTATATCATATATATATTTATTTTTTCTGACTTAATGTTCATTCCTGCCCAAATGGAATGATTTAGCCAAGTAAACTCTAGTTTGAAATAAGAGGATTTTAAGGATTACAAACTTTCGAACTCCTGATTAAAATCAAACTAAGTTTGAACGAGTGATAGTCATTTAAAATCGAAAGATGTTGTTTATTTAATTTTACCTCTTGCAGACATTTACTATATAAATTTAATACGTATATATATATATATATGTAGTACATAGCTGAAAATTGTCTTATAATTTCTGTATATATTTAATGGACATATATAAAGTAGTTAATACATTACTGAATATTTTAATTAATAAAGTTAATTTAATTTTTTAGATGTTTTAAGCTGAATATAACTGACCCTAACTGTTTCGAATATAAAATTTATAAACCGAATTTGTAATATATATATATTTTTTAATAAATTGGATCTGACAGAAATAATTACAGTTTAATTTATTGGTGTATACATTACCCCTAATTAAAAAGACAAGGCTATGAGGAAATTAATTTTGTTATGGCTTTTTTTTTGTATTTAGGCTATTGATTCTTTAAAAAATGTCTAGATAGATTTACGAATGAGGTACTCGCACTCTGTATCTACTTAAAGCGAAGACTTTCCTATCGACGTAAATGTATTATTACTTTTTAATTTCAATTACTCCCACCTTTCTCGGGGGTAATTAACAACTCGAGTGCAAATTAAAGAACTTCGAATAAATCGTCCTTGAGCAAGTATCAATTTCCTTCACTATTTCATACAGAGCGGAGTTGCATTAAACAGAATAGAGGCCGAACTTAATCGTTGCTTACTCAATAATTTACTAGGGTGAATACAGTCTAATTTACTTCAGGGAATGCTCTCTAATTATAGATACTATACCGACAAAGGGTGGAGTTATAACAGAAAGAATGACTTTACATAAATTCTATATTAATCAGGTATTATATAGAAAATTTGGATTTAATTATTTAATAGACAAAAATTACATTTTCTTTTTTATTGAACGTTAAATAGAATGGATCAAATTCCAATTTCCATATTTTTATTTCTTTATGTCCTAATAATATATAAATATAAACTACGATCATAAATAGCTCTATTTCAACCGTGAGAAACTATTAAAGGTATATTCAATCCGTCTTTTAATAATAGTTGAGCCATTTCGTTTAACGCAGTTTTACTTTATTCTGTAGCAAATACGAGTGGAAAACATTTTCCATTTGCTACTTTAAACAGTTTATTCTCAATCTAAGGCTTGAGTTTTCGCTGAATTGAATATACAGTAGCATTTGCGGAAGCAACGAATTTTCATTCTGAATAGAAAACTGTTCAACCACTTTAATAACGTCATCCATGATTTATTATCCAGAGATTTATGATATAAACTCTAAAACGATATGCAATTACACGTTAAACTTTGATTAAATTTAGAATTAAATCACTATGACCCAGCGGAACCTTCTAACTGAAGTAATGCTATAAAATTTGTTTGCACTGGAACATTACCAAAATTAAGGGAAAAAGGTAATTCGTTAAAATTTACTTAATTAACAAATTTCTTCTTAAATTTACTTTCTTAAAAAAAATGAAATGAAAATTCACTTATATTTGCTTGAAATTTGCATAATTGAAGAAAATTTTAAGGACACGGATAAAAAGATTTTTACTAAAATATCCGCGAGATGTATAAACGAATGAAAAATATTTACTATCTCTACATGTATCTGTTTACTTTGAATATTCAAACAGAAAAATCTAGTTAATAAATAAATTACATTTTATTAAGTAAACAGAAAAGTTTATAATGTATTTTAAATTATTAAAATTTTAAAATAAATAATTAAAAAAGATAAAATAATATCCATAATTTTAATTGCTATCAATAAGGATTACTTAGGGTAAATTTTATTTAATAAATAAATGTTTAACAAGGAAATTAATGGACAATGAAATTAATGAAGTTTGGTCGTCTTTGGTTTTAAATGAATTAAAATCTTCAGTTAACATCACTTGCTTATTAGAAATTACACGATTATCTCTCGGTTTTTTGTATTTTGTGCATTATATTTCAAAGGAGCGGTTATAAATAATTTTTCTAAATGATTTATAAGATTATATATTTCTATAAAAAAAATTGTAATAAATAATCAATAAATGATTTTGTGACTCAGTTTTGTGAATGTTTATGAGTTCACACTTTACTTTTATTACTTTCAGCCATCGAGAAAGAGATAAACAGGGAAAAGGTGTGGCTTACAACTTCTTTAGAAAACAATCTGTCTCGCCATCATCGTTTATAGGTGAGTAAATTTCATTTTTGTTTCATCTATTTATATCTTGTTCATCTTTTTATTTATATTTTGGTATTTTGAAGTAAGCTTCTTATAGTCTAAAGTACATTTTATAATTTTTTCTTGAATTTTAAATATTAGTTTAGTTTTATTTATGCTTTACTAAAAATATTTTCCTTTCTTTCTTTAATAAATTCACTACGTTGTTTTAATATACACGTATTTATTTAATAAAAACGAATTTGCTCTTTACAGAAACTAATCTTTTTTGTCTTACTAACTTATGTAGTCTGTATAGCTGCAAGTCGTTAGAAGATGAGACCTCAGACAAGTGCCATTTATCACTAAGATTGTCCCATGATTCTCAAATAATATCAACTAGTAATATAATACTCTAGAAAGATGTGATGTATTATAAATATATTTGTTCATTTTACTGTCTAAATGACAAAAACTTTTTGGTTTTGAAAGAATAATAGAAAAAAAAAACTAATCACTTACCTTAGCAGCCATTGAAGAATAAGGTTCGTCAAAAAGCAACCAAATTTTTGGCTTTATTTTTTGCCAACAGTTGAGTTTACCAGCGTAAAAGGCTTCTTCCATACGAAATTTTCTAGCTAGTTCTTCATCTGTGGGCTTTTCAGAATCAATGTCTAAGTTATCCAAAATAGTTAAGGTAGATTGGGTATCTCTGTGTGTAGTGTACGTCATCCAACAACAAGGTTCCACTTGATTGGCGTCCAATCCCCAAAATTCCAACTCTTCTTCGAACAAAGGTCCACAAACATTGGAAGGATAATGAAGCTTTCCCGTACGATAATAATTAAGAATCTGAGCAAACACACCCGGGTGTCTATCAAAAAAATATTCGTTAAGAATCGGATCATAATTGGCCAAAGCTTCTGTGAGTCTGGAAAGGCGAGTGGCAGGAATCTTTTTAAGGGTGGCTTTGTAAGTTTCAAATCTGATACCTCCGACATTTAGTATAACTCTGTTGTCTAAATCAATAGCCCCACGATGTCCATAGGTTTGGGATATGAACATGGTCAGTAAGTGCTACCCACTCTGGAATGAAAAAAAAATTTGAATTTTAAACTTACATTACTTAAACAATTTATGCATTAGTTTAGAAGTAGTTTCATACCTGCACATGGTATAACTTAGGCGCTTGTGGTTTAATTAAAAAAAAAAATTATTATTACGAAAGTGTCGCAACATGTAAAAGTGAAAGCACACACGGTAGTTCAAAACATCAGAGTTATACAGGTAAGCCGACAAGCAACGGCGTTAGCTCAGAACTGAAAGTCATGCATCGATTGCACGAAAGTTCAGTCGCTCCCTCTATCTGAGAGATTCGTCAGTTATTTTATGGCACGTAACAATAAAATTATTGTAGCATTCTGTACACAAATTTGTGATTAATTACTTTCATTTACACTAATCGTCAACCTGCTACATTCTTCTCTATTGTTCTAACGGATAACAGGAACTTGATTAACTTCAAACGATGCTACTGTATTTTATTTTTTTCTCGATAATTTTCGAAATAATATCTTCCGTATTCTCTCATGCATCGTCGTAGAGTATATGTCTCGAATCAGTTCTTTTGTGTTGGTATTTGTTAGTTTCCTCCAAAGCAAACATTGATATTGTTGATGATGTCTTTTATATAACTGTGCAAACAAAAATTTGGTTTGCTAATCATTTATACAAATGGTGATATTTTAAATGCAAACGAATCCCGGATCGTGATGACATCATCGGCGAATGCTGTCCCCGCATAGGAGATTCTATCGGATACGTCATAACTGCATATCCCGGGCTTCACCTGTATTTTTCTTCGTGTGGTTCCGGTTTCATGCATATCGTTTTATAGTTGTATAAATACGTCAGTTGCCATGTTTGTTTTGACAGGAATTTCTAATAACATGTAAACTATGCTATTGTAAAATAGTAAATGTTTGTCTGATTAACGAGCGTAATTATTACAGTGTATGAATACATTTTTGTCGGTATTATTAACAAAATTTGAAAGGTTTATAATGCAGCATGAAAGGAAATTAAAAGTTATTATAGCTCATAATATTTTTCTCTTAAATTTTAAACGTTTACATTTTATATTATTATTCAATCGCCAGTCAAATTTTAAGCTTAACTTTTTCTCGAGATGGGTTTAAAATATGATAAAATTTAATATGTTTTCCTCGAATTACATAGTAAGAAAAGTAGGGAAAAATCATAAACAAGCGAGGTAACTTAAATTGTTATTTAAATATTAATAGCATATTTGAAAGAATTATTCCTTATTATTACTGTCGTAAACCCATTATAACAGGATAAGTGAACAGTATATTAAATTTATTAGTCATTGAGTTAACAATAAAATTCGAATAAGATAACTTCATACTACTTCAATAACATATTTAGTCAAACTTAATTGTAGCTTAACTGAATTTTGTCTTTCTATGTTAATGAATTTTCAGCGGACATTGTTTAATCCCCATACAAAACGTTACATATATATTGATAATAATAATAATATTTTTTTAAATTTACCTTTTATAACAGAGAGATAGAAAATCAAATAAATAGTCCAACTACAGCTAAGACTTATTTTAATAAAGTAAACATGATTTATGCATTATCGTTTTGTTTTTTTTTTTTTTTTTTATTTGTGTTCAGAATGTAACCCACAATTTTTTCCCTTCTTCAAAAACTTAAAAATTTCGAAAACTGCTCGGGAAATAAAACATATGGACTTAAAAATCTCAACTATAAAACAACGATTTGTTTGGATATAAACAGAAGTATTTTTAACGATTCTCTTCACAGTTTTGGCATCTATAAGTGGATAAATAATGAATGGCAAAAGAATCATTAAAGCAGAGCAATATCGGTTATTTTGGTAGCTTATCTAAACTACTTTATAAAAAAAGAATGATTCGTAATTCGCGAAACAATTTTATACATTCTCCTTATAAAATAAAAATTGGATCATTAAAGCCAAATGAACTTCACCTTTTTTAAGAGAGTTATTTTGGTACTTAAATACAAACACACAAATTTTATAAGCGATAACCGTCATTTTCTACGTGCGAAGGTGCCAAATTTGGCATGGAAATTAGAAAGTCACAGGTTATATAGCTTAAACATAACTGGTTTTTGCATGGTAATTTTATTTTTAATTATTTCTTTAACAGTTTAACGATATTAAATAGAATTCCTTGACCTTTACTCTTAAACTATTATTATTTTTTTAAACTGTATTGTGTGTGTGATTTAAGTATATAACGTCAGTTGATCTATTTATAGCGAATAATAATCTCACAAGTCTGTTTTCATGCTGACAAAGGATAATAAAGTTGATATTAATGTAAGCTAGTTGAATAGATACGTGTAAAAATCAGTTTTAATATGTTGAAGATCCATTAAAAGTTTGTCTAAAATTTACTGATAAAAAAAATTGTGTAACTTAATCTTGCTTATTTGAATAATTTTATCGATGAACTCAAAATTTAGTCTATCGTATAAATGTAGGACTAATTATATTTTTATCGTAAATAAGTTGATCATCCATTAATTAATGTCTTACTCATTCCGGTCGATTTATATATTCTGTAACAGAGGATACGTTGCCGATGCAAATTATAAACGAATGTGTCGTTTCTAACAATCAAATTCGATTCGTTACGCTCTCTTTTAATAAATAATGCACCATGTCCATACACTCAATGATATCCCGGCCCAATACACGTTCCAAGCTAATGCGAAACGTCACAAAGAGGTGATTCTATGCTTTAATTACGTCACATAAAACCCATAAAACGTGTGATGTCACACATACAAAATAATTACTGTATCTTAATAATTTTTTTACGCTGGACTTTACATTAAATACTAGTTTTATTTGAATAACGACACTTTATAACGTCACACTAGATGAATTCGTCACGAATAAAATATCACGTTTTCAATGATTTCATATTAGATCTCTGTCTTTACGGCTTTCATTTTCTCCGTAAGGAAATGTTTAAAAGCGTTTATTTTATCACAAAATTAGTTTAAAATGATATAACATCAAAATAAAGTTAGTATTTTTTAAATAAAATTTTTTACACAACGCATACATTATATATTAATAGCGCTTTTACACGAAATGGCATCAACCAGACACTCGAGCTAATCTGACGTCACACACAAAAATCTAAGTTGACATCACCGAGATAACAGGGTTTACGACGACGTCATAGATGAGTAAAATTGAATAAAAATGGCGTCGTAGAAAATTATACTAATTTTGTTAAACGATTAATATTTTATATACGAAAGAATTTATAAAACTTAAATAAAGTGAAATGTTTTATTTCGCTATACGAGAAAAATGTCGAAATGTGTTAGCGCTAAACATAAAATTTTAAAATGATTATTATTATTTTTGTTTTTGCGTTTTACGATTACGGGTAAATTATTAAATATTAAAACTGATTGATCATAAACATATTTGTTGAAACGCCACATTAATGAACTCGCAGATTATTCAAAGAATTCGATTTATTGATAATTTATGCATTCTAATTGAATTTATCTATCAGTTGACTTGGAAACAAAAATACAAATGCAGGATCAATGAATATTTTATGCATTTGTAATGAATACACATAAGCTGTACAGTACATAACGAGCTTACATAGGATTACGTAAAATTTTCATTAGAAAGTTAATCTTTCTTTTAATTGAATGTTTTGGTCTTTAATTTCAAAAAGAAAAAAAAAACCCTGAAGGTAATTCATAGAAATGTTGACATCCAAACTCTCTCCCAACTTATCCTCCGTTGTTGACTATATTGATTAATGCGATTCTTGATAAAATAGAATGCTCCAGATTTAATTTCTAAAATATATATTAATCAAAAAATTCATTTTATTATACGGTTTTTTTCTGTTCCGGCAATGCTGCTTTACGTATTAGTATTGTTTAATAAGTCTTAATAACTTAATATTGCTTTATGCATCGATAGCAGAGACATTAATCTCGTATATTAAAAAGTTGGAAATGTCCGAAATTGGGCGGAGCCTATGTAAATCATAAAAATAACATAAACGACGTATCGATGCTAAGATATATAATAAAGGGATATTTTAATCTATCCGAATTAATTAATTTCCACGCTCGAGTACTTGCATGCATTTTATAGCTTCTATTATAAGACTCAACTCGTGTTAATTCATCACGTAACGACTCTTTAAACGACAAACAAAAAGTTTTTAATTTACAATTATTCCAATGTAATTTAATTGCAATATTTTACAGAGTCTTTACCGCAAATTCGGAAACATTAATAAAGTAAAAATAATTGATTTTTTGGCAGATAGACTAATACAAACTGTTAAGAATAGAAGTAGAGTATATCTTTTCTACCTTCCACTACCTGAATACACCTGCACTGTGTTGGCGAAATGCCAAAGCATATAAAAGCCATTTTTAAGGATAAATTGCTTTTAAGTCAATTTTGCACATTCTTACAATTTAAACTAAATTGAACTTATGTATTGATTTTTGCTAAGTTGTACTTAATTAATGAGAAAGGGAGAATAAAATAAGTAAAAAGTGTACTGTTTGGTTTTTCTAATGCTCTGAAAAGAATTGTGTATTTGTATTCTTCACAAAGGTGTCTGTGTGTGTGTGTGTGTGTGTGTGTGTTTTTTTTTTCCCTTTCTTGTCGTTGGTTCTTTCTATAGGTTGTATAAGAGCTGTTTATATGTAATGCACGTAAAAGGAGATCTTAAAAAATTAAAGTAAACATAATTTCTTTTCTTTATGCACACAGATAAAAAGATAATTGAAATGTGAAGAGTAAAGGATGATCTGTTTAAAGAAATCTATTGTTTTGAAAGTTGATAAACATCAATAAAAAGAAGTAGAGAGAATTATAAAATAATCGATATTGCAATGCCCATGCAATAATCATTAATTTGTTTCTATTTGGATGGGAAGAAAATCGTTAAAAGTGAGTGTAAACTCCATTTTCGACATTTTGATTGATTGCCCGTGTCATTTGTCGTCAAAAACACAAATGGTTCCAGATCGCTGTAGTCGGAATTTCAATTTTTAGCTTAAGCGAAAACATTTAAGAAAAGATAATTAAATAAATAGGTCGTGTCAGTGTCTGGATATATGAGAAATGATAGGAAAAACTCTTTAAATTTTCTCCCATCTTTTATATTGTCACCTGCCAGATAATGAACTGTGCCATGTTTTGGAGGGCGTAGTCATGGTGACGGGCACAAATGAGAGTACACGTGGTATGACATCAGAAAATATATGGGCGTATAGAGTACATCGTTATCATCAGAAAGCCCGGCTTTTTTAGTAAAATAGCCTAATTTTTCTTAATTTTATTATGTATTTGCTATACAATTGTCAAATGTTTGTTTCTTCTTTCAGAATATATATAACGCTAATATCAGTATATAGTTAAAATGTTGTTTTCGACATTTTCGGAAAAAGTTATTTATATTTACTCCCGTCTAAAACATGCAAAATTCCTGGAATATCGTCATAATAATATTATTTACTATATTGTGTGTGCGGGCGATTTTCCATTACTACACAATTCAGACTTTAACGGTCGTTTCCATTTGTAGAAATAGTTCAGTCGGACTAGTAATGTACTTTATTTTTTTAACACCAGTGTTTAACACGAATCCGACTTGCCGCCTGAATGACGCCGAATTAAGCTCGTTCATAGCAGGAATTTTATATAAGGCTTCCACAGCTTTACAAAGTTTTAAGTTTACCTTGTACAGATGATAAATATAATGATACATCTGTTGCTAGTTCTGCCTTTACTATAAACATTGTTTTTCTAACCCACTGTATGTTGTTCTCACGCGTTTATGATATCATTAACCGACTTAATCCATCCGACATCTTTAAGTTGATAACTACAACTTAATCCGATTATATTAATCCCTAAACAAGTTTGATTATCGAAGAATATTTACTTTTTATCCGTTTAATAAACAACTTTAAATGAATCTACTCATCATTTTTTATTATAATTTTCAGAGGCAAAAGAAAATAAATTCCAAAAAAAAAAAATCATAAGGATCAACCCGAGATAATTTAGTTGTGTTATATACGATCATATAGAAATTCTCTATCTATAAACCTAGCTATAAATTAATCTATCTGATATATATTAATCTGATAAAGGACATAATTTATAAAACACTCGTATTAGAACAAGTAGCTTGGAACAATAGGAAGTTTCGTAGTTTAATCAACTGTCGTAAGTTAGAACTTGGGCTTATATCAGTTATATATATATATATATTATGAGTCATAAATCGTTAATGGGATAGAAAGAGTGAATTCAGTTAGATTAGGTTAAACGCAGCTCTTACCTCGTAACTAAAAATAACGAATACTAAAAAATATATATATTCGGAGATTATTTCGTGCTTTTCACTCATAAATCTGACTAAAGCGTGTTTCCATCATCCAAGGGTCTTTTTAACGTTATGAGTTATGAATAATTTATATTAATATCTAACTCTATCCCTTTAATATTGATCTTCCTTATTACTCTTTAAAATAATCAATACCGCTGTATCTTTCTTAACATTGTATAATAAATTACTCTATTAATAATTAAAATATGAGTGAAAATTAAAATGTAAAAATTATGAGATTATCCGTGTTTTATGGCACAAGTCGAAGTTACAAAGGCTGACTTTAATTATTGCTCTTTGTTCTTTAATTTTACCGTAAAGATCTAATATTTGCTTACTAGTTTATGACTAATGAGGAAAGCAAACAGAATTGATACTCTTAAATACCTTTTTATTTTCTATATTGAGTTTTATCAAGTTTTTTATCTTTGTGTTTTTTTTTCTTTTATACAAGAATATTTCATTAATTCGATATTTAATTTTACTTAAAATTATTTTTCCAGTTCTAAACGTACAATGTTGTCCGCACAATTTATTGATGCAAGTACGATCTGTTATTCTGGACAAAAATTCTTTTTAATGGTTCGACAGAATATCAAATATAAATTTTCTTTTGTCCTATTGAGTTTTACCTCTGACGAAAAATTTCGATTTTATATTACTGCACAATAACTCGGTTTCTAAAAATGATAATGATGTCAACCTTCTTTTTGAAGTATAAAGAATTTCTAAACTATTTTTTAAAAACTTTCCACGTTCTTAAGATCTCTAAAGCTGACCATTGATCCTTCATGACTTTAGGGATCTTGATTCTATGAGTAAAATCGAGAACTAGCATTTAGAATTACAGGATGGTCCAATCAAACTTGTCGAGAGCTTGTATGGGACCCGGGGTAGAGTAAGTTCCTTTTGCCTCTTAGATGGCCATTTAAATATCTTATTTTAACATTAATTTTATAGGAATTCCTATGAGTTTCTAAGTTTTCTCCTGGCCTGGGAAAAATCTCCAGCTCTCCTCTCCTCTCGATGTCTCTGTTCCTAATAGTTAGGTAACTATTTTTGCAAGTAATTTAGCAATTTCTGAAAGCTTGTCAAGTCTTTTTAATTTACGTAATTAAACAAGAACGAACTCATTTTTTAATAATTTTTGCAAAGTTGTTAAGTTAAGTAGTAAAAGAAAGCAGTTTAATTTTTTAAATGGTCAACTGTCTTTTGGGCCACCCTGTATATAACCCTTATTTATAATTTAACAAATTTTATGAATTTTGAATCCTGCAAATGAAAGCTATACCAAATTATCGGTTAGATCATTGTAAGATAAAAAAATTTTCGTTCTTTTGATAGAATTGGCTGGAAAATTCGAAGTGCGTGCTATTTTGCATTATCTGAATTCGATTTAACATATTTTTCGTGCCATTTCTACTGTTTCGTATAAAGGTTTCATTGCCTTTGACAGACAATATATGACGTAGATAAATGTGTTATTTTACAAAGGAAAATTTGGCAGATTTATGTGGAAATTGTGAACACAATTAATGAATTTACATTAATGAACGAGGAGCCGAATAAGAATTTTTACTTGTCATTCCATATAAACAAACTAAATTATCAAATGGAAATAGAAAAGAGCATCCTAAACCTTAAAAGAGAACCTAAGCAGCGAGAAAAGGCTGTGCACTTGAATAATATAATGGAGAATTTCTGTACTCTTGAATTTCATCTGGAATTCCTACTTGCGCATCACGACTAAAGCTAGGCAACATCATAATGTTGTTTCACAACTTAACTGTAACAGAAGGACTACGTAATGGCTGGTGGCCCTTCGTGCCTTTGCTTCTGAATCACGTTTTGGACGGGAAAGTGCCCGCGGCATGTTTGTAGAAAATCAGGTTTTTAATCTATATTCTAGATTGAAATCATCGGTTATAATGATTTTACGATTCCTTTGATTCAAGTATTCTATTGAAATTAAAGGATGGTTATTAAAGCGTTATTCGAAGTATCGTGCCACTTGATAATTTACAAAATTATGATTTTATTATTATAATTTGGGGTTTGAAATGCAGAAAATAGAATTTCTTTCTTCCATATTTGTATTTTATTATTACAGTTTATTATAAGCTATAGTCTCCCTATAGTATATAATTCCCAAGAAGGGAAAAAATAATTTTTTTTTTTTAAAGTTTAAATCCTTTTTCTTGGGAAAATTTTTTTAGATGTTTCTTCTCTTTATAGAATTTATGTCTTTTATCAAAAAATAAACTTATTTTTAGATCTCTACTAAATTTAAAATTATAGAAAATTGCATAATAACTTATATCCTTATTCATAAAATAATAGATCATGTTTTTTTAATATAAAATCTTTCATAAATATATAATATGATAAAACAGATAAATCGATTGGAAATCATTTTATTTTTAATTAAAAAAATATAGATTTTTTTATATATATATAAAAGAAAATAATGATGACAATAGATAAAAATAAATTTATTTATTTATATACTTTATAATATTTTAAAATTTATAAATATTTTTAAATAGGGTTCTCGTTTAAATCACGGTGTTTTTTAAATAAGTATTTCAATTTCTAAATTTTTATTTCAAGTAATATATGAAATAAAATTTTAAAACATTTTAAACAATATTTAAGCTTAATAAAAATTCAAGAAAACATAAAAAGTTATATTGCATTTTAAATTATTTAATATAATATAAAAAATTCAATACAACAAAAGATAAGAAATTTATAAATATTATTTACTTTACATTAAATAAATATCTTTAAAAACGTATAATTTTAATACGTTTCACTTTAATGTAATTTCAAATGGCAAAGTTGAGGTTGTATCCGAACTCCATCTTTAAATCTTAACTGTCTTTAGTAAAAAAATCTTAAAATGGCTATCAGTTGACAACTATTTAAGTGGTTTATATGTACTGTTGACCATTCACCGGTCATCGTTCATCCAATTTATTTACTAGACACGCTAAAGTCATTTATGAAAGTAATCCTAGCATGTTTATCTGTGTTCACGTTAAAGTTTATTTTTTTCCCTTTGCTACCAGTCGAGTCGAAGACAGTAAATTTAATCGAATCTGAAGTGATGAGATTACTACAAGTTCTTGCCTTAGGTTTTCGTTCTTCTTAATAACATTACTAATGCAATTTGATCCGATATAGTTAGCAATGCGATAATGGGTGAAGTCAATCTCTTCCTGATGCTAATGGATATTTAGAAGTATATTCCATTTAAACAATTTTGCTTGATTAAAGTTCTTTCCTGTTTTCCTTTGAATATGTCTTGGGAGTTCAACGCGTGTACAGTCATTTTCCTTTTTATATAGTGTTTGGTATTCAAAGTTCCGCATCAGCAAATCCAAATTTTAAAAACTCCAATACGGATTTATATATATAGGATGTTTTTAAATATAATAAAATCAAGCACTCTACTTTACATTATTATTATTATTATTATTATTATTATTACTTTTTTTCTGTTTAGTGAACAGTTCGGACTTAATATATTTTTCCCCATGTAATATTCAACAGAAAATCATGAAAGATTAAGCAGCGGAGAAAGTCAATCGGAATAATCTAACAAGATACAGTATATCATAAAATGGTATGAAAAAAACACCCATAAGTTATGAAAATTCTTTTAAAATGTATCAATTGACGTATTTATTATTTATTTTAAATTCTTTTAATTAAAAAAATCAAATATAAATTTATTTGTCAAAGATATTAATAAAATTTTCATGAGGAGAAACATTTGCGAGAATCGAAATTGGAAGACACTTTGGAATGCATCAAATTGAGTAGGGAGAGGAGGTTAAAATAAGACGCTTCTGAAAGTAAATATATTCTTTTACTACGGTATTCAAATACTTTAAAGTTAGAGAAAAATTAGCTTAGTCACGAGAATTGAGGGAAAAATTTTAATAATAATATTTTATTTTAAAATCAGTTTTTCACCTGCGCTTGTGGTGGCAAGAAGGCATAGTCGCTGTTTATGGCAAAGAAACGTCACGAGAATTCTCAGAATCGCATAACGATCCATCATTTCTGGGCGTGTACGGATAGAAAAAAACAAATACCATTTGCTATCACTTAGATAAAGCAGTTTTTATTCCCATTTATCTCCTTAATAGACGGATCAAGCGGAGGAAGCTGCATCCTTTATTCGATCAAGTTTCTTCCATAAAAGACGATCAAATAAATTGCTTCACTTTAATAACATCATAATACATAATAACTGGAAAACAAGTCGAATATTTTTGCTAAAGATCCAAAAATAGCTTATTTTTGGTTCCCCGAATGTTCAAAGTGCAAAACAGCTGACTAGCATCTCTTAAATATCAACAAGTCTCTTAAAATAAATATTCATCATTGTAAGACATATTGTTAAGGAATTCTCTTTTTAAAAGGTCAATAAAATATAAAGCAACTTACCTTATTCGGGTTTCTTTCATACATGATTAATATTTTTATAGGATATATGTGTTATCCTATGGAATAGAGATAACCCACATGATTGCATGTCGTGGTGTTCCCGTAGTGGGACTGAGCACTCATAACAGTCTACTAGCGACTCATGCGTTGCTAGGGAGCCGGTTTGTTGGAGAATGCAGTTTCCTAGGCGATTGTACTTCCTCTTAAACCAATCAAACTTGAGCAGTTTTTGATTTTACTATTTTGACAAGCAACACGACACTTTCTATACAGATTACGTGGATTTGAAACGTTTAGAAAATATTTGCTTCCGATACTTGTAGACCGAAGGCAACGTGTTTTCCATGGAATTGACTGAAGCCTTATTGATAGGGAAGCCTTGTTGAATATTCACGCATTCTGTCTATTGTACAGATGTATCGTTCGTAAAAGACTATTTTTTTTTATTTTGCTTAAATTTTACATTTCGTTACTGCTTACAACTTGTAAGGTTACATTTATTTTATTTTATTTTTTACCAGGGAATAGTCTTTAAGCGTGCTTTATTCTTTATCTGTTTATTTTTTTTAACCAGTTTATAATCTCGACTGTTTCAGTTCACTTGAACTGAATCACAACTTTCTGTTTTAGAATTTGAAAGATTTTATTATTCTTAATTTATTTTTAAACGTGATTTTATAGTAGGATGAACCTAAATTTAATTTTATTTAATTTTTTTTCTTTATAAATATTTTTCCAAAATTTTACGAAACGCGCTGATTCAGGCGCTTTTTCGACATGCCGAAATTTATCATTTCTGTTTTTCTTACAGAAGAGATTTATTTATTTATTAGTTATTTCGTCTTAAAAATTGCAATATATTATTTATGATTTATTTAGCGATAAAAACATTATCAAATATTTAGAAATAGTTTCAGACCCGAAGTCTTTATTAAACTAACGTTTGATTGGCCAATGCAATTTGTATCATAAAAGGAAAAAATAAAATAAATCATCAAGGAAATTCAAAGAACTGAATTGCAAGTCTTTCGATTTTTTTTTTTTTTTTTTTTTTTGAAAGAATTCTTCGGGAATCATCTCTTTTCTTCCTTTCTTCATTAGTCGGCTTTTCGATATCTTTCAACTACAAAATATCTTTTATACTTCGATGAGAACGTCTACTAGTTAAGGAATAAAATATATATATATATATATATATATAAATTTATACAGTTAATGATAAACTTGAATGCAAAGTCCTTATTATTGTATCTTAGTTAAGAAATATTGTACTCTGTATTTGAAAGCCAGATTTGTTAACGAAGTAATAATATGTTTTAAAGCCGTAAATGTGAAGTTTTCTATCAAATATTGTCCACTGAAAAATTAATTAAGTGTTTTTATTTTAAAGAAAAAATATACTCTACTGACAATGTCATTAAAATTCTTATATAAAATAGGCTGATGAATGGCATTTCAATTAGGCTTTACCATAAGGGGTTCACAGAGCCATTTGGGTTCTATAGCTTCAGAAATTCTTGCATATTTGTATATTTTGGAGGAAAAAAAAAAACCTTTAATTTTTGTCAGATTTTATTATTTAAAAAATATAATACGATATTTTAATTCTGCTCTTTTTTTAATATATTAACACCTAAAAAATAAATGGCCATTTCGTTATAGGGCCTCACTAATCTCTATAATTAATAATACAGTAGTTCAAATTTCTCCGTACAATATATTATCAATAGCGTTGTCTTCTATCTAATTCTCATTAATTACAATTAAAATTATCTAATTAATGATATTGTATCCCATAATTAGATATTAAAAAGTAAATAAATCTCATATGTCTTTTCGCCGGACATTTTAAAGCGAATTTGAAGAGATATATTGCAATATCATCTTTCAACAATGAGATAAAATATGACAAGAGAGATATGATTAATGGTAAATGGGATTTACTCAAGAATTCTTTATTTTCTTACCAATGATAAATTGCTTTATAACAAATTCGGATTTTTACGCTTTTCGGCTTAATTAAGTTTACGACAGAGATTCCGAGGTGAGAGGAAAGAAAGAAAGGAAAAAAAAATGTATACATAAATGAAACAAAAGTAGTAGAGGTGTCCCATTACAACAAATTCCCTCCACGAAAGTTAAATCGCATGTTAAATGTTTCGCTTGCAAAAACAAAACTTTATTAATAATTTTTTCTTTATAGATATGATAAATAAATGGAACGAAGTGGGTGTTAATAACTGTAAACGATTAGTTTATCACGCTTCTTTTAATTTTAAAATAAGGAAATGATAATGTAACAAGGGAGAAAAATTCCGTTAACTGCTGGAAAAATTATCACAAATTACATCGAAAAAATGGTTTTTTTTTTAATTTTTTCAGAAATTTATGCATCAAAGTATCAAATTATCTTCACAGGAAAAAATTTGGGATTAGCCCGAAATAACCTAGTTTATTTCAAGTTACTTTAGTTTGAAAAATTCGAACAGAATATATAAAAGTGTAAGAGAATTTTCAAAATTTCGTTCCAATATCGGAGATAATATTATAGAATTTGAAAAGAGGAATAATTTATTGGTTACGAAACGAATTTTCTTCTTGAACGGATGTAATAGTTTACCAACTTTAAAATTTTCATTTTGAATAATCGATAAAGTTAATGGTTAACTGATACCAGCATCACGTTTTTTTCGTATATTATGTGCTCTGGTTATGCCTGATTTCATATTTATTTTCGGTTTGTTTACTTCGACGATTTAAAGGTTTTATTACATTTACTTCCTGACAGTGTTTTAATATAAAATTATTTAAGCTTACCATTGCGGAATGATCACATCGACTTCACTTTAATCGAATTATTAATTATAAACTGCGAGGAAATAAGAATATTTCTTTTTTTAAAGTTTACATGTTCCGTAATCATTTATCTTTTATAATTGAATTTTTTAAACTTTAAATTTTCTCTTAATTCTCCCGTTTAGAAAGAAAATTATTATTTTTATTTTTACAGTTTACGGGATAATTCACAATAGGACGATATCTGCGCCAAGGGAAGAAAAAAAAATTACTGTTTGTAAAAATTTAATTAAATTAACTGAAAATAATTTTAAACATAGTTATTTTCAGTTAATCATTAAAATTTCATTAACAAAAGGTTATTACCGACGATCATTTTAAGATAGGAAATTTTCTAACGGATCATTAACAATAATCGTTTAGAAATGAGCGAAAACTTTCTACTTTGACACCATTTTAATTTAATTTTTTTTTAAGGAAAAAATATGCACGCTTTAATTTGAACATTTTATTATCTTTATTAATATATAAAATATATTTCATAAATAATTTTTAAAAGTTATCTTGTAAATTATCGATTCTATCGAGTCGAACAATCAAACGGTTTTTACCATCATTTACAAAGTTTTAGCAATGCTGAAAAGTAGTATTTTATTTGAAAATCCATATCTTTATGTAACAGAAAAGAGAAATTGATATATACATATGTATATATATTTAAAAAAAAAGAAAGAAAATTGTATAAAAATTAATTTTGTCGAGTCCTGCAGATAGCAGAATTTCCAATGTTGTGTGTGAATGCGTGAAGCAAATCAATGACGGACATGATTGGGGGAAAAAATATGTGAATAAAGTAAAATAAATGTCGAAAATCTAACAATTTATTTTACATAAACATAGCAATTTTGTAAATTGTTACAGAAACCGATGAACGGAGATATTTCTACTTCAAACATAAATTTTTATTTGTTTTTATTTATTTAAAGATAATAGAATTTTTGAAATTACTGCTTAAAATGTTTTCTCGCAAGTAAATTCTTTAAATATGTTTTATTTAAAAAAAATTAAAGAAGAGAAAGAGAGAAGAAAAAAAAAAGTTAAAATAAATACATACCTGTGTCGCAATATTCTGTTAATTAACGAGGAACAGGTAATTTTTAAATTCTTTAAAACGGAAATTTGCTAATTATATCAATTAAGCGGAATGTCGGAAGTATTTCAATTAAAAATGATTAACAGAACCGTTTTACTTTTAAATTTAAATTATATAACACGAAATATCAGCTTTCTATTAAAAAAAAAATCTATATATTCTGAATAGAAAGCTATATAAGAACGTACATAACCTTTAAGGAGTAGTTCCATTTTTAAGCTCTTTCGTGCAATTTTATTCCCAAACTGCATCACATCAACAAGTTAAAAACTTCAATATTTAAATTTATGAGATATTAAAATTTTATATTCGATTTTAGAGAAAACAAGTAATTGGAGATATTAAAGATATCAAGTTTCATGCACGCCTGACGTCAGAAGAAGAGTGATGATGAAGAATTAATATTCGATAAGTTTGTATAATATTTATATATTGAATTTTTATTCTAAAAATATAAATTTTATTATGAAAATATTTATTATTATTTTCTACTTCTTTCTATTATTTATTTTATTTTTAATTTTGGTTACTCGACTTTTATTAGAGAAAAAGAGCAACAGGCTTATGCCAACAGGATAATTTATAATAATGAAAAACTTAATTTAATAGGTTTATAATATTCAATATATTTTTTTTAAAATTTCTTTTAAAAATCATTTAAAAATAAATAAATAAAAACACTAAATGTGTTAAGTATTTCCGCCTTCTATTGTTAAGAGTGGAATGTCTTTATTTATAGTCCACATAACTAATTTCATTTTTTTTTTCTTTTTCCACATTAAAGAATTCTTATCCTAAAATTGAATTTGCTATCAAAGGTATGTTATATTTGATTAGGAAGAGATATTCAACCGCAATCATCTTGTCTTTATTCACAAAGGAAATTCCAATTTAAAGGATTTCAGAAAGAAAATACACTACATAAATTTTTGTCTTTTTTCCTTCCCTATCCTTTTTTTTCCTTTTTTTTTAAAAAAATGGATATTTTTACAAATTTAGTATGACGGTTTATTGAATTGTGTTACTGTTGTCACATTAAAGATGTTTTTTATTAAACAAAGTTGAGTAGAAATTCGTGAAGAAAAAATTGTTTTTGTTTGTTCTGTTGCTTTTTTAACTTCATTGATTTTATTCCTTGATCACAATTTTTCAATAAAAGTTCTCTTGGAAATTTTTATCGATTTATTTATTTTTGAAGTTAGAAAGTTTCAATTTTTAGGCGTAATGAAAGTCAATTTTTTGTGAAAAATGATTATTGTTTTCGCTTCGTCCGTCTGTTTGTGAATCCGAAATTTAATTTCTTATTATTGGTAATTAAGATGCTCAATTTTTCAAGATTATTATTCATTTTAAATGACCGAAAATTAGCGTTACGTATAAACTTATTGACATAATTTACAAAGAATTAATTAAATAGCAGTTATATTGTTTCGAATATTTTAGTTTGGTTATTGATTTAATCAAGGGCGGATTTATACAAGGTAACAAGCTACAATTAAAGCCTCGTATCTTTAAATTTATTGCAAGTTAGTGAAGGAGAAGTCTCTTATATGTTATAACTTCTGTAAGTCTAAATTCTTCCCTAATTTTAATTTTTATGCTTGCATAAATGTTAAGGGTTTTGAATATTCGCTTATCATAAAATTTTAAAATATATTATCGAGCTATACGTCTTGCTCTATGACAAGTTCGTTTCGACAAAGAAAAATAAAATTGCAGCTATTTCAATTTTTCATATTGACATAAATTCAAGAGTGCTGAATGGATTTGGACAAAATTTTGGTTACATAAGCACTCTATCATGATATTCGACTCTCATATCTTTCGTTTCCATATAAAATTCAATACGGTAGTAGTCTCTTAAACTGATCTAACTCGTTTATGTCCTGGAAAAAATTTTTCTTTGCGAGTTTTATTCCGTAATTACTAAAATTTATAAATGCACAGATTCAGGTAGACTTTAAAGAAAAGTATAAAAGTCAGTCAACGATTGTAAATAGTTACAAACGCGCTTATTGAAAGAAAAATATGCTTTTCGAATATTGCATTTTTTTAAATCACGTTTTCTCCAATTTTATAAAATGAAAATACATTTTTATAAACTCATTTTACGGTTCTTATCTACGAGTTTGCTCGAAACACGCAAAAACTGATTTTGGACCACCCTTTATATTGAATACACACTACAGACATTTGTATCTCATCTATAAAAGCACTTAATGGAAGTATTTCTCAGTTCTTCTCTTATTTATATTACAATAATCTTAAAAAAAGTTATTTTTAGTTATATAAATAGCTTGTAGGTTACGTATCAAATCTCGATATGATACTTTCATTCAGCTGCAATGTAAAGTTTGTGCATTTATTCTAATTTTGAAAAATATTTCACAAGTAATCTGTGGCGAAATATTTTAAACAATAATCAAAATAACTTGAAAATAAAAAAATAATGTTTTATTATCGGCAATTAAAATTGTTTTTTGGTCATTTCATCCTTGTTTTACAAGGAAACAGGCAAGTGAACTGTAAAGCATTTTGTTAAAAAATCATGCTCTATACTTTCCTGGATAGATACTATAGACTATAGACAAATATTATCAGGAATATTTTAAAACGATTCGATTTATCCATCTAAATTACTGCAGAGTAACTGGAGGATGAAAAGTAATACTGTGCCACTGACATATAAGATTGTGTGACATCATCCGATTGTGCAGGCTACCAGCAGCTGTCGTTGTCAACCTGGAATGTCTAAACAGAGCTACACCAAGCGTTGAACAATTTGCAACGATAAAAAAAAAAAAGATTTCTTATTACAACTTTAAACCCAATTATTTAGTTATTTCTTTTTTCCGTGGATAGGGAAATAATTATATTCATTCCACGCTATAATCTTCCTTTAAATGAATTCTTTTAAATTATATTAAAACGAGTTTTTATCGATTTTTATTCGAATTTTCTAAACAATTCTAGCTTTTAGCAGATTAAAAAAATATCCCGAAAATGACGTCATATTCGTGGATGACGTCATTTTTGAATGTTCGAAACGCACTTAGTTGATTACCGGACTTTTTTCCTTTCCATTATAAAAGTTTACAAAGATTTTTTACATATTTAGGGGGGAAACGAAACGTTCCTTTGATGGGATATTTATCAGATTTTATTAGAAGCAACTCCTTTTCGTGTTTTGCTTATTGCTTCTGAAAATTTATTCTCTGTTACGGATCCTTTTCTTAATAAAACCGATGCCATAAAAGCCCGCTATCTGTACTAACGATTGTCATAATGTCTAACTGTCGTGCAGGAAAAGCGACAACTGAAATGACGTCATACGGACAAAATGTCGGATATTGTCACGCAATAGAATAATCCCAAAGGGACAAACTTGATAGGTTTGGGGATTTGTAAAGAGAGAAACAAGGTTTTATCGACGGAATTGTTCGACTTGACGTTCAAAACACGAGTGGCTTTGGTAATGTTGCACAACAGTTAGATACAGACGGCGGTTGGTCGTGCTTAATGTAAAATCGAGACCTTCTCGTAGCTTAAATTTGTCTTTTATACGTACAAAAAACTATTTAGGAGTTATTTTTTAGTCTCGTAATGGGAAATTTTAATACTTTAATAATTAAACTTAAAGGGAAAGTCTAGATGTTTTAATATTTAAATTTTATTATTTCTCTAGAATGGTTTCAATCAACACGCTACTATTGATTTTTTTTTTTTTTGAAAAAGTTACAATTGAATTATTTAAATTATTTAATATTTAAACAAACTTTTTTAAAGATTAAAGTATGAAATATAAGTTATGTAACTACAGTGAAACCTTAATCGAAGGGACTAGTTCAAAGTGGTCATCTTAGACAGGTTTACCTTATGCAGGTTTCACTGTATTAGTTTCATTAAACTATAAAAAAATAATGCTTCTGGCTTTGAAAAAAAGAAAGAAAAACTTATTATTGCCAAGATATTTCTTTGATTCGGCTATTTTTTTTACAAAAATAATCATTTTTTTTTAACTTTAAAATAGAACTTTTTAAAAGAATTACATTTTATGTTTTTAAAATCTTTACTTTTTAAATTGATCGAAAGAAAAACTTTATTTTATATTGATTGCTTTGGTATAAACATTTAAAATATTTTATTTTTTCATATTAGTTTAGTTATAATAATATGTAATCTGGTTGATTTTCTCATACACTAAACAAGCTATTGTACAACTTAAGACTTTGCGTTTTTATACCTATTATTTGGTGAAGGAAAGAGTCATTTACATGTTATAGCTTAAGGTCAGAATATAGCCCGTCTACATAATTATAATAGTTATTTATTTAACAAACAAATACACTCAGAAAAAACTAAAATTTATCAATACCTGACCTAAATTAGATACAGATCTCAATTGTTTTACTGTTTGAATAATAATACGCAATCATTCATTTTATGCTGTAAGACTAAGTTCACATATAAGCTAAAGCTTAAGGCCTCATGTTATGAGGACCTCGCCCCACTCTCAAAAAATTAATATGTATTGTTCATTATTATTTGGTGGATACGGAAGGCCTTAACTGGGGCTACAATAAATCTGAATCCGGCCTCGATTGTAATAAAATGTGTACGGTATGTTTATTTAATATATGTTTATTTTTAATTAAAAAAAATAATTTTAAAAAATATATTAGAAAAATATAGGCTAAAAGTTATAAGAAGCAAGTGTTAAACTCGCGTTTAACCTAAATATTTATCGGTAGAATGCACATCCGTAAAGTTAATTTACCAAACTGAAAAAATAAAAAAGTAGGTCAAATAACATTCAAAAACGTTAAAAAACTAAAATTTAAATATAAACGAGGGTTTCAATTTCCCCGATGAGGAATATTTCTTGAACATTTTACTTCCCTCTATCCACCCAACCATTATTGGAACACATTTAAATAAGGTCAATGCCAAGTTTTATTAGGATATTAAAAATATTTCTCAAAATTACTAACACGCTTATGAATTTAAATAATAATAAAATATAAACAGAATAACAAAAATGAAAAAAAAGTTTTATTAAGACCGATAAACTGTACAATATATGTGATTCTTAGGTAAAAAAGCTATGTACAAAATGAGAAACGATAATGATAATATCACCATTTATGTCCGTGACCATGCAAATCGTGTCCATGATGATGATTATAAAACTTATACACTGGATAATGCATGTAATGTTGCTTCAATACTGTTGTAGTATGATGTTTCACCCTGAATAAACGAAAATTCGAGCACATTCAATATTAAGTTTATAAAATTATATTCAAATTATAATTTACTAAACTTATATGAACAAATTTTAACCAATTACAAGCAATAACTGTCGAAAAATTTAAAATAACTTACGGAACTGGCATATAAGCCACTTTACGACCGTGATGACCGAGGTGAATTGGAATGGGGATGGGAATAGGTAGATATTTGCCGAGAATACTGCCTTTATGTCCACCATTCATGGCTGCCATAAGTGCCAGTATTGCGCCCATGTGTCCTTTATCTCCCGCTTGACATTTGTAAACGGCCAGAGCCAGGAATAATCCCAACACTAGGTAAATCTTGTTCATGATGTCGCCTAGAAAAATGAAACAAAATATTCACCTCTTCTCGAAATCTTATCACAGTTCTTTACTTATCCAGTGCTATACCTGACGAGGAACACCCTCAGTGATTCTTCAGAAAGCAATACTTTTCTTTCGAGGATGTGCGGCCTTAAATACCTATTCTTCACTAACCAGATTTTTGACCTTATACGATAAATATGACGTCATTATTTTCAAGTTCATCTCAATTGTCTTGTAGACTTTTTCCTACTATAGATTTTATGACTAAAAGAAGGAATTATGTTGAATGATCGAATAGCAGAACGGTTAACTCTTTTCTGGAATAAAAAAGAAACCTTAACCTATTTTTCCGCTTGATGATATTTTGAATTTATGATCATTCCCCTGTTTTAATTCCGATCTCATTGAACTCCTCACACAAGCCGCATTGTTCACTCTTCCACTTTTCCTTCATTGACGGTAACTGTTTTATAAAATTCTTTGTCTATTGTTAAACATTTTCTTAAAGCGTGATTTAACTTTTTCCAGCTGTTTTTGACATTTGTTCTTGTTCGTACCCTCTTAAATTTCTCGCGTATTTAATTATTTAAAAAAAACCCCGATTGTTTATTACTTAACGCATAAAGAAAAAAATTTCAATTTATCTACATGAATTTTAATGAGTTTAATCAAATTATCCATACACGTTTATTTTTTATGCGCGACAAAAATGATTAAAAAATAACAAATAATTAATTAAATTTTACTTTATTTATTTAATTCTTTTTTCTCTTGAGAAACGCAAATTTCCCTCACGTCAACGCTCGAAATTATATTATATTTTAATCTTAATTTTTACCTTTTTTAAATATTTTAAAATATTTTTTTCCCAAGTTTCTGCATTTTTTTTAGATAAAATGCACTATTTGGGAATAAAAGTATTCAATTCATTCTATTGAAAAACAAAAAAAATCTTTTAGGAAAATCGAAATCAAGGTCAATGTAGAAACTATATATGATCACGGAGTTCATTCCTCCTGGAATAAATTAATGCTAGTCCTTTGATTATTAATAAAATTTCAAATATTAACACGAGTTTATAAATGTATAAATTTTAGAAATACAAGACAAATAAATCGAATGAAAATAACGTAATATATTGATTTAAATGATCGCCAGAACAGCACGCTTTATCGATTTCTAATATCGTAACTTAATAAATTGGTAATAAATGTTAGTATTTAGTTCAAATCGCAAATGTTTAGTTTATTATTATTACATTGTGATATTAAATTGTGAAATATATTTTGATCAATTAAAGAAGAAAAAAAAATCTTGTTTACAAAAGAGGAAAATTGAAATGAAAACGGTAAAAATCATTAGCGACAATGGTCAATCAACCGACCTATTTCATTTTTTTCTTCTTTTTTTCTTCTTTTACGCGAAAATATAGAATTGTCAGATCAAGTGAAGTAAAACAACCCATTATTCGTTAAAGAGGAAATCATTTCAAAAGGAGAAAAGTATCGTTTAGATTTTGTCTGGGATGGATACTGCTGACCCTCTAACACAATTTTTTTCTTTTTGTTTTACGCCTTCGACGCGAAAGTTTTTTCTTTTCTTCTTTTATTTATTTATTGTGCTAAAATTTTGGTATTGTTCACGTCTCAGAATCTTAAAAAAACAAAAAAATACATTACAAAAATAATAATCGCGAAATGTTTTATATTGCGTGACCTACAATACCTGTCGTACAATATCTATCAGGCAAGAAAGTCCTCTAATTATAAGATCCCTCAAATGAATTTCATTTGATTACCTATGTCCCTCGGTATAGCGCATTGCGTACATCACGAAATAGCGCTACACTCGTAAAGCTTCAACGAATATCTGCGAACGGATCGTTCTCGTAATTAATTTACAAAATTCGCTTTAATTTTTTAAAAATTAACATAAAGATTTATTAAATTTGTAGACGGATAGACGATGAGACAATATAAAAACTGTAGCTTACAACCTAAAAATATTAAATCATAATAAGAATTTAACCACGTTAATAATTTTTAAATGTAAATTTTATTCGAGTTACTTAAAGAAAACTCGTTTTATAAAAATATTCTTAATAATAGTATAATTAAATATAGTACTGTACTATAATTGGTTTCTTAGAAGGCGAGATTGCCCCTATAGCCTCCTTTATATTCGTTCTTTTGTCGATTCCCGCATTAAGATCAAGTAACGTTCCAGTCGAATAGTAGTAGTGCCGGATTTACATTTTATATAACCTTAGGCTAGAAATAAAAGGTCCTACTTTTCAAATGAAACTTACCTTTTTTATGCACTGTTAAAAGCAGCGTGCAACGAAACAATTTGCACTGGTATTTTGTTCATATTTATAAAAACTAGCTTAAAATGTTTAAGTAACAGAACATCAGTTTATTGATTTTGAACAAAATATAGCAAAAAATGTTTATTAAATTATTATTATTTTTTTAGAATTTTACCCGATGTCCAAAATTTACGAAACCAGAAATTATGAAGAAAAAATAATGAAACTAAAAAATCCGAAGCACAGAAGTTTTGTTGTCCCTAAAATCTCGAGGTTTTAGGATTGTAGGGATACAGCAATATAAGACGTGGGCAATCTTCCAAGGGTATGTCTTCCGGGAGAAGTTTTTTTTAGGAAAATGGCCCTATTTAGGTGTTATACACGTGAAGAAAACCCGGAAAACTTTACGTAGCCAGTCCGTTGGCGTGGTGTAAACCCGCGACCAACTACTAGTGTTTGGTCGCTCCTGTGTTTCGGTTTTACCTATTCGGTCGCTCCTGTGTCTCGAGGCTGTAGTATCCGGCTCCGAGTACAGATAATGAGTTATAGTTTCAATGTGCAATATCATATGTATGCCTTCTACAATGTATGTTATACAGAAGGCAGTACAGCGTATGCCTTCTACAGGTTGAAGAATCTACGACAAGGCCACCGCGTTATCAAAAACGGCCTCTTAAACTTTATAAAACTTTCATTGTCCCCACCCGAGTACCGCGCATTGACCGACCGAGATTTACGAAACGATGTGCATTTACAATCCCAAAACTTATTTTGTTTAGGGGGTCCGAGGGGCCCCTAAGCAAAATAAGTTTGCTCTCGTAAATCCTTGATAATTGATATTCGATAAATCGAAAATTACAGCTAGAAGGAAGGGAAAGTAACGGAAACGTCTTCAGTTTAGGGTGGGGAATGTTTTAATGTTGAATTATGAGTTGATACGGGTCTGTCGGGGTTTTTTTTTAAAGAGAAGTTTGGTTTTATCGCCATCTAGCGAGAAAGAAAACAAACAAACAGAAATTATTAAAGGATAAAAACACACTTTAATGATTTACACAGACTTGTCACGTGAACATTGGCGATTTAATACCGTAGATCGGACGGAAATTGATATCCTTTTTATTAATTGAAAGTATCGAATATGACAGTAAATATTATAGATGATAATAGATGGATGAATGATTTTCAGACTAGTTAAGTAGGCGAGATGAAATATTCAGTAAACTACCACAAATCTCCCGCAGTACCTCCTTTAACGATTATCGTCTTATGGGTGTGGTGTATTCTGTAAGATAAATTATATAATTATTTTAATTTATTTCTATTCGAATTATTTTATTTATAAAATTTTGTAATAAAGGTTTTTTATTTATTTAAAAAAAATTAGTGATTAATAATACTTTTAGAGAATAAACTTTTCTACAGGTGGCGCCACATTACGTATTAAAAGGCCACGTTCATCCTCTCTTAATTCGAACAGTCGGAGGAAGTTACCCAATTAGTATTTGCTTTACTTTTATGTGAATCTCGTTATTGACTGATCCTTGATCCCTGTGGGTGGGGGTTTTAGAGATGCCGTCGAGATGAGGAAGCTGGAAATATCCCCAGGGCCAGGAGAAAAGCCGTACTACTACCTACCCCTATGAATGAAAATTTTACTAGCAAAAAACAAAATCTTTAAGACTGATTATTAATTTAATAAAGAAATATTCCGTACATATTTTATTTGTTCAAAACGAGGTCGCTCTACCCCGAAGTTTTTGACGGCCCTAGCTTTAGACATGTGCTTTTTGCCTAGAACAACATTGTCAAGGACCTCTAACACATACAAATATATACTTGTTTGAGGCCCTAAAAGCGTGAAGACCGAGTATGCACAAAGCAAGTTCTCACTGAACGACATTGAGGAAAGGTACAAATACTGTACATTCGGAATCATTTATTGATACAATTATTGTTGTTGAATTTTCTTTATAAACAGTAAAATTGATTGTATGAAGTAGGAAATAAATACTGGAGACTGCAAACACAATCAGTTAGAACGATTTTAACTGAATTATATCTTATAAAATGACACGAGTAACCCCGCGGCCTTCGGGGCTTTGGCAACGTAGTTTCGTTTTCCCGTTTTCTGTCTCGTGCCATTATGCAACCCTGATTAAGTTCATATTCGTGACGAAGAACATTGAAACTAAAATTGACTAGCGGAAAGATGACAATAAACTATACATTACAAGTTTGCATCTCACTAGAAGAATTTATCATTTACGTATCTAGTGTACCGGCGTTATGGAGCAAGTTGGTATGGGACAGTCCATAAATTACGCCCGTATTTTTATTGAAATTTTTACTCCCCTCCTCGTCGCAGTTTGTCCAAGTTTCCCTAAGCTCCCTCCCCTCTTCGGACACCCAACAAAACTCGACCCCTCTTAAAACTTTTATCACTTTATGAATGATAGACACCGTAAATAGAAACGAAACGTACAAGAAATTCTGAAATAAATATAATAAAATGCATAAATTGTATAAAATTTTAAAAAATTAACGGACGTCCACTGAAGCTCAATCCCCCTTGTCTGACTTGTCATAACCGCCCCCTGTCCTTTCATTGTGGACGTCATTAATAAACAGCCCCATTCGGCAGGCTTGAAGCCTGCAATTCTGCAAGAATTGTAAGTGGCCCATCGAAAGCTTACAAATTTTGATCGCGGTTCACATCCAGAAAAGGTGCTCATCATTGATATATCCTACAGTAGAATTGGTTTCGTTATGCGTCGTTTCGCTTAACGTCACAATTTTCAAGAACCTGTCCTCGACGTTAAAGTGAGGACGTAATTGTTCGTACTTCGTCTAGTAGTTGAAATCCAATATTAGCAAGATCCTTATTTGCACAAGATCAAATATCGTGAGTCATGACTTGTATAAAAGTCATCTCGAGTCTACACTTATCTAGGACCTCACACAACCTAAATTCCCCCTAAACTCTGTTTTTGAATAAGAATAGAATTTCGAATCAGATATTGCATTGGATCCAATATCAGTTTACAAATAATAATATTATTATTATTAATTTCCTATTCCGCAGATACACTAACTATTTTTAATGAAGTAATTAATAAAAAACATACTTTTTAAGTACTTTTTAAAATACTTGCGATGATCTATTTGTCTATTAATAATATATTACAATTCGCTATTTAAACAGTAGTATATTATTAATAGACAAGTAGATCATGTCTGTATTAGTATTAACAGAAATTAAAAACAAAAATTCAAATATTTTATTAAAATTTAATTGAATGTTTTGTTCCAGACTACTTGATTATTTATGAATTAACGTCGGGAATATGTACAGTATATCTAAAAATTGTTCTCTGTATTTCGCCTAATATTACATTTAAAGAAGAAATAAAGTAATTTTTAATATAAAATTATTTTTAAGATAATACAATGGCGGATACAAGGGGAGGGCTATCCCTCCTGGATTCTTCTGGATCCGCTACTGCAATAACAAAAATTCGAATATTTTTGTTAATGCAAGACACATTTCTTCTATTATCAACTTAATTTATTTTAATAATTAAACATTTGTTTGTCGATATTATGTACTGGTTATATTATCACTATATAATAATGTCAACAAACAGTTATTTAATTATTCGTTGCATCGTTTTATTTGTTGAATAATTATATACATAATAAACATTATAGATAATATATAGATACATACTAATTAAAATACATAATAAAATTAATCATTTAAGACATTTTTAAAGGAAACGTTAGATCCTATATTGCAGGGGTGGCCAACAAGTCGATCGCGATCGACTTGTTGGCCACCCCTGCTATATTGTATAGAATTTCTGTTCCAAATCACGCGATTTCAATGTTGGAACCACAGCTAGTAAGAGCCTATACTATTTTTTTCTTTGTAAACATACTCGGCCAATAAAATTACAAAGGACTTAACAACAAAGATTGTTGTCATGAAAATTTGCTTTATTAGTAAAATATTTTCACCAAAATTTCATTGAAATATTAGTTAATGACTGTATAATGTGCTCACAACTTGCAACCACTGAAATTTGATCTCCGAGTTTGCCAAAAAGCATTTTGAAATAGATCTTGTCAAATTCTTTAAACTTCGCTATTAATTTTCGTTTTAGTTGACGATTGCTTCGCTCTTGAAAATTATTTGAATAAACTTTTATTTAATCAACCCAAAATTTTTCGATTAAACGTGTATATAGTTTCGATTATATTCGAGAATTAAACTCTTTTGGGACAATGGACCTTATTACACTTACTTGGAGTACCCTCTAGTGAAAATTCTGTGAATGATCGGTGGTCATCGATGTTGTTTTAGTTTCATTTTTTCATTGAAATCACTTTTAGTTTATTTAGATGCAGGTAGAAAGTGTTAAAAGTTTATATTCGTTACTAAGAAATATTTTACGATGTTTTTACCTTATATTTTCATTACCATAAATATAAAACATTAGTGTAACAGATACACAAACAAGATTTTTCAACTCTCCTACATATTCACCATTGCAAATAAAATGGAGTATTTCAAACACCATGACAACATTACATACAAATAAATCGATCAGATAAATATTTGCATTTTTATTTTTATGGAATAAAGTCACTTTATACGTTCATTTGAATATTTATTTATTGGTACTCGAGTACTCAAGTTTATTTATTTATTTATTTTATTAAAATATATTTATAAGAAGATTGAATAATAATAAAAAATTATAAACGAGACCGATAGATGGCACGTTTATAAATTACTCGACCCTAGAGAAGGGGAGGAAAGTATCACGAATTAAAATGGCTGACTTTCTTCTTCGTTGCAGCCTTGTATTTTGATTTATATGATACAGTTATCTAGTTTGAACGAGCTCTGGTTCCTAATTAAATTTAAAATATAACAGACGATTGATCGTCGTTAATATAGTCTCGAATAACTAAGAACATTAGTTAATTAAAATGAAGTCTTTATTTGATTGGTTTAAACATTAAAAGTATATTAAATGACATATTATATTTAGTATAATGGATTAGATCTACATGAAATGAAACGTTCTTCCGTTGTTTAAAATCTAATACTGTACATTAATAAAAGTTAAATACGATCAAGTACTGTATGGTATATTTAGGTACTATTTTAAAATTCTATTAATTCTGTAGTATTCTAAATAGCTACTAATAGACTTATCAAACCACACGTGGTTTGATAAGTCCTTTGGAATAGTAGCAAATTAGTAGCTATTAAGAATATTACATAAGAAAACAGGACAAAAACCAAATTAAGAATAATACTATTAATTTTTTAAGTATTTTAAATTAGACATTAATTACTACCTATTTAGATAATTTAGGTATGTATTAAATATTATTTTTAATTATTATTAGGGAGTAATTTTATAGTGTATATTAAATTCTTAGGCAATAACTATTAATAACCTGTTTAACACGATTTCACATCGCACCTTTTAAATCATATTTAATACGATTTAACTTTATCATATTAAAATGAACTGTAAGATACAGGATTTAACTCAATTCAATAAAAAAAAAGTACATACACACGGGTCTATTATATTAATGTTTGATGATTATTTACTTTAGATGAAGAAAATTATAATAATTCTGAAAATTTAAAATAGATCATTCATTATAAGTGTAGCTCTACCTTAGCAAATTGCTGTTATTATCTTAACAAATCCATATTTGCAATTACAAATGAGTTATAAAATAAAACAATGAGAATTTACTAAAATTTTGTAAACAATATTAATCTCTCCCCGAACTCCTGTAGTCGAGATTCCGTAGTTAACTGAGAATAATTTAACGTCTCGACTCCAAAATAACCTAGGCGCTTATCAGTAAATTTAGCAGAAGTTTCCAGTTATTTTACTGTGATTAAAATGAATAAATGATATCGGAAAAATCTAGTATCGATTTTCAATTAATTCTGATTATCTCTATGTATAACGACCCCGATACTTCTGTAATCCGTCGAAAAATAGTGCAAAAGTCGTGTAGTGTGCCTTACTAATGATCTTATTGCTTTCTGGCTTACTTAAAAATGCGAAACTTGCTTGGAGAGTTTGGCAAATAATCCATGGCTACATAATTTCGAAATATATAAGTGTGTACAGTGGCGTAAACAGAAATTAAATTCGGCGTTGACCAATAAATAAAGTTAAATTGCAGCAATCGTTTACGTTCTTATATTTTATTAGTACAGTATATTTTTCGAAAAATTACCGCGGTGGTCCCCAACCCCAGTCACCCCGAAAGCCCACTCTCTCTTAACTTAAGCTCGAGCAGTTTTTTTTTTTGTATTTTGCAGTTTCATTATTGTAAATACCAGGGTCAATAAATGTACATTTTAGTTACTAAGACCAATGTTTTTTCAATCTCTCAAACTCAATCTCATCAATCCTCACCCCTCAAAAGCTCGAGCAAACGCCGCAGCTAGTTGCAAATAAAATTTGAGATCGATTAGTCGATTGTTGAATCAATCGTCATACCTAACAAGTTCGATCAAAATACTGTTAAATTATGCATTTAGGATTTTGTATTAATTAATTCACAATGGTAATAAAGGATTTTTATCTAAATTTTTATCGATTATATATAGTCTACGTTTAGCAGCGATTTTCCTGTTAAATTTTCTTTTGTTCCGAATAAAGAAAGTAGGCATAACATAACTAAATAACAATGACCCTAATGTATATATTTAACTCTTCTATAAAAGATATATTTAAGTATACTCAGTGATGGATAATGTGACTAACATCCGTAATATTTTCTATCACTTACACTATTTTTTCTCCTTTTTTTACAAAAATAATCTGATATATCTCTTAGTTTTTGCAGTTAAATCGAGTAAAATTCTTTTTAAATTGGAAATTCCCGATTTAATTACTACGACGAGCTTATATTAATTTAATATTATAGTATTACGGTATACACTTACGGTATAGGAATAAACTTGTGAGCATAGGGTACAGGAATGGGAATAGGAACCGGAAACGCTATAAGGCTCTTTCCTCCAGCAAAATTCGCTAGAAAAGCTAACTTCAGCCATTTTTTGAAACCAGCTTCCGACCGGTTAATTAATTGTAGACTAATTAACGTAATTAAAGTAGCTGCCAATATAGTTTTCGAGTGCATAACTAAAAAAAAAAAAAAACAAATTAAAAGAAAACATTAATTTCCTTACTTGTTTCCGAAAATTAAGTTAGGTTCGCTATTATATACATATAAAAAAATTACCTGCAAGTTTCTACTATGACCCACGAAAGACTTTTACTAGTCCAGAGCGTTCAGACAAATGCAATAGCCTATTAATTCTTCTATATAAATACTAACTAGCACTTCCGATTCCTTGAACTTGAAATATATATATATAGGTATTAAAAAAGTTTTACGTATATTAATACATACCCAACCACTCCCGTAGATTTAGGACATGTCAAATTTAGGTCAACAAACAACGATAAGGCATGGAGACGATACGAATCCAATTAAGGCGCTATAGTAAACCGCCATGGGTTTATTTATATCTATAATGTAGGGAATTCGTTTTTTATTCGGTTAACAAATATCTGGAAAGCGTGACGTTCTCTGTTAACTTTCTACCATCGAGTTAATTCAGTAGTAACGGGAAGAGTAGACGTACGATCAAAGAGTAATTCAATAGAGTAGATCTATATCTAACTAACTCGAAAAGAAATGGATGGTTTGATCTATCTACTTCGTTACTTCCACCTTTACTATTTATAGTTAATAGAAGATTAGGCCTACATCATTCAAAAGTGGATTATAGTAGGCCTATTAGTGCCGGTTTTTTTCGTCGATTGTCTTCGCACGCGAAGTTTGTGACGCAAACCTAATGACACGAATAATAAAAATTAGTTTAAAAAAACCCGACGATAAGATTGTAGGAAAGACAAAACGGCAGTTCATTACACTAAATTTGAACATTTCCAAGAAATTTTAGCCTTTTTCCTAATGTTAGCGCGTGGGCTAAAAGGGCAATTGCCCGGGGCCCCCATCAACAGGGGACCTCAAACCATTCTTTTACAAACTCATTACTGTACTAAGAATATAAAAATTTAAATTTGGACCATATCTGGGGATGAAGGATCATAGATTTCCGGTGTGGTGCAGGCAGGGGTGCACTGGGACAGCGAATAGGTGGCGTTAAAAAACCGAGGATACCGGAAGATTCCTCGTTGGTTTCCCGACTAATTCCCGGCATTTTCCCCAAAATGTTTGAAGTCAATACTGTACACGGGCCCCACCAGTCTACGACGCGCCACCGTATATTTTATTTTAAGGGGACGTGGAAACCCGTATCAGATAAATTAACATATTTGGGCGTAATTTATTTTCTGTCTCCGAACTATGTTAATATATCTGATTACTACGGCGAGTAACGAAGAACATATTCATTTTATACAGAAATTTAGAATCTTAAATATCAACCAATAGGATTTAGTAAAGGTTTGACATACGAAATCGATAGTCGAAAGCTTTCTTTGAAGATTTTGTCAGCCATCGTCACCTGTTGCTCGTAATTGATGTAAAGCGCTAATTAATTCACTTGTTCTCTCGACCAACTTCTAAAACGTTATCGATTCTCCAGAAAATGTTGTCCTTATACGATCCGATGGGAACTCTTAGTTACTTTACAAGTGGAACGTGACTACGAATGTAATTACAACCGCAGTTATTAAAGTAATTTTTAAATCCGGTCTCCGATAGAAAATTAACATACATTTAATAAATCTCCAATTAGCTTCTAGTTTTGCTTTTAGGGCCGTATTTTGGATTCTCTTTGAATTTATTATCGGAAATTTTGTATTTTTTAAATTCTCTGCTAATTATAACACAATTCTGCTTCGAATTACGGCCAACTCCAGCGTGAATATCCGAAAATTATGTTCTTTAAGTTATGCACTTCCCTCTTCCTTACTTCGGTTTTTGAAAAATTAATATCGAAATTTTATATTGCTCGACAATATTTAATATTTTCTCAGGTTTTTTCCTGTTTATTTTTTTTCCAACTAAAATACAAATTTTTGTATTTCTAATTTCGAGATGTGTTCGTTTATTACACGACATTTTAACATAAAAGTACAGATGGGGCCTTTTCACGGGAAGCTGGCAGAGCCTGTTGGACAGTGGGGCATTATAGCTTCACGGGGCCCGGGCAAATTCGAATTGGAGGGCTGCAGACATTTTTTCCTAGGGAATTCGTTTGGGGAAATACTTTCTTATAAAAAGTTGGTTGAGGCCCCCAAGCAATTGCCTAGGATAACGCTCTTGGATATTTGTTAAAATTATTCATTCCTGGCATCTCTTGTGTATCAAGAAAAACCGATGTTTTCAACTTTTATTGTTTAGAAAATATAATACATCTTTAAACTCTACTTTTCTTAATATACCGGGGAGGTGTTAAAAATGTAAGTGGCCCCGGCCTCTTACATTTTTAACATCCAAAAGATCTGCCGGAGACAATATTTATATGACGTTTTATTAACTCTTATCGAAAGAAATGTAATACGTTAATCTTCTTTTATCTTTTATAGTAGTTTTTTAAACTGGAATATTCAAAAATACTTACGCACTCGGCGATATAAAATATAAGAAAAGTCGTTTCGACAGCTTAATTATTGATAACTTATTGTTTTCGTGTTATTTGTATACAAATTATCTTTTAGAAAATATTCGAACTTTTTGTGATAGAAGCGTGCATTTTATCTTCCATTACGATAACGAATAAGGGAAAACACGAATTATTTTCTGAAAATAAAATGTTATGTTAAGCTTCATTTAAATATAATCAAAATTAACTACATTAATATATTAAAAGTTTACGTTGAAAGATAATTAAACGCTTCTTATTTTCAATGTATCAATACACAATGTATGTATACTACACGCAATGTTTGCATATTTGTTCACCTTAATAAATATTAGGTGAATCAAATTTTGAAAATACCGACTTTACGCTTTCATTCCCAAAAGTATTTTTAATTAAGCGCATAAATTCTAAAGTTATCTTCTAGTCGAGAATTGTTGAGTTTCTTTTAATATATATTTTAATTAAATTCAATGCTAAATATTTCAACTTTTATCTTAGAATCAAATCGCTATCTACGCCTCTTCTAATTTAATATTTATTGTGGTAAATATAGGTTTTTAGTTTAAAACTATACAACATTAGTTGGACTATCGCCCACACTGTACAGTACAAATGGGAGAGGAAATACTCAACACATTTCGTTAGAAAGTTTTAAGCACTCGTGCTTCGTAATTTTCGTATAATAATAATAATAATAATAATAATAATAATTTAATTAATTAATTGAAGTTCTTTACGGTAATTTTGTTTTTCAATTTTATAACGAATAAACCGCAGAGTAATTCACTTGGAGTTGAACGTACTTGTTGGCTTTTCTGTGTACATAACGATTTTTGACGGCTTGTTAGTAAGATAAAATTAATATCATCATAAAAAAACGAGTAATTTAAAGGATAAAATTGATTTATTGACTAAATGTAATTCAAAATACAATCGATAAAAGTGATAATAATGACGAATAGTGATAACGAATATCTACATATAAGGAGTAAAATATATTTTGGAAACACGTAACGGGGTCTTTACCACCAATCGTGTCCTCCACCGAAATCTCCATGATGAAGATCAAAGCTGTGATGATGAATTCTATAATAAGACAAAGATTAGGATCGTCAGAAATCTTCGTTTGCATTGCTAATTTCCGAAATTAATAAATTAGAGAAAAAAATACTTACGGGATAGGAACGGGTTTTTGAGTCTCGACGTGAATAGGAATAGGAATGGGTAAAGGCAGGAAGGTTTTCTTGTGAAGAGCACCGGCTAAAAGCCCGTACTTTAAAAGTTTCTTCAGTTTCATTTTATGGCCGGCTTCCGCTTCTTTAGGTAAAGAAGCAGCCAGGACCAGCAGTAAAAAACCCAAGCAAACGTAATTTT
Organism: Centruroides vittatus; assembly: GCF_030686945.1. Classification (NCBI taxonomy): domain Eukaryota; kingdom Metazoa; phylum Arthropoda; class Arachnida; order Scorpiones; family Buthidae; genus Centruroides; species Centruroides vittatus. The sequence goes on from NW_027122703.1 coordinate 4,661,179, forward strand.
TGTTTGTAGCCATCTATTATAAAATAAGAAAAGTTAGATAAAGAAGACTTATCCCTACCTTATAATAGCACTTTACCTGTTAGACGTCTTCGATCTTTCTGTCTGGTCCCTTTCTGCACCTCTCATTATATACAGGTGGGGACGTACCCGAGGAATCCCCTAAACTCTCGGTCTAAAAATAGAAACAGTTTACTTCATATTTCGATTGGGGTCACATCAACCTCGGGGAGTCAACTCCGCTGCTCACTCCCGAACACATGGCTGACTATAATGGCTTCGGGCGCTTCTTCTGTGTTAACGTTCTGATAGAAAAGTTAATTCTTCGTTAAGAAATGTCAATTAACGTCCGAAAACTTTTGGAAAATAGGTCCGAGAAAGTTTATTATTGTCCGAACAAACTGGAATACGGTATCTTATGGACGATAATACAAAATTTAAATTTGAATACAGAATCTTATTGGCGCATTGACCCGGCTTTCTGGGCATTTTCATCAGCTACATGACGTCATCGAAATAGCGGAATTCCGGTTTTCGAGCCGGCAAAGAGAGTACTTGGCCGACCCATTTTCGCAGTCTGGATCCTCCGCTTAACTTTCTCCATAATTCTAAAGTATTTCGAATATTTACGCTTCTTTTACCTTTTTAAAATATTCCCAGCCAGGTTAATACCTCATAGACATTCCTTTCTACGGAAGGAAAACGGTTTTGTGTGCAATTCGTATCGAGAATATAATTAATTTTACGGGAGAAAACTCATAAATTTATTTATCTCCGGGAAATTATGCAAAAAAGAATTATGCTAATGCGACCAAAGAAGCGGAATAAATTCGAGAATTTCTAAAATTACTCTTTTTTTGTATGCTGTCCGTTTCCCGATGAGTTTTTACTTTCCGGATTTTCCTCTAACTTAACTTTCTCGTTCCATCAACAACTTCCCTATCTACAAATACCAAATTTAGTTGGGAATTCCCGTCTTTGTGTGATTTTTAAAAAAGATTTTAACGACGTTTATCCATTTTAAAAAGTAGGGGGGAAAATATATATATATTAAATATCGAATATTTTTAATTAGTTTGACTTTCTATGTCAAGTCTAGAAACATCTTGTGTAATGACTTACGGTAGTTATAAACTTGACACTATGACCCACATGTTCACTTAAACAGATATTCATCCCGCTGTCTTCAAAAACAGAAAACTACTGAACTGTTTCTTTAAAGTTTTCGCCTACAAATATCTGTTTGATGATGTAAGAAATTAATAATTCGGTTATTTACCTTTATTAATAAAATATTCGTTTATATTCATCTATATTCTGATAACGCTAAAATGATTAATCGTAAGGACCGTGATGAAACGAGTGAGCAGATCGGAGAAATCCCATAACGAAGTTGATTTTGACCTACTTTCTCGGCTATAAAATCTAAGATCATTGACATCGGAGATTCTTCTTGATACTCCACCGAATTAACGCTATCGTTATTGTTTAATTTTATCTTCGATTCGACGTAACACCGGTCGAATTTGTAATTAAAATATTGATTCGCAGTTCCATCAATAACTGTTCCCGTTTTGAGCATCCTAACGAAAAACTAAATGAAATTTCCGAACTAATTGCAATTCTCAAAACAAACCGATGGCGTTAAGTTCCTTTACTTTTTATATTCCACGTATATAAAAATTTTAAATTCGCAACTCAAGCTAAATTTAGAAATAAAGTAACGATTAAATGTGGAATCCTCGGTTTAAAGTCATTGTAAAATATGCCCAAAGCCATTTTTTACGATTAGATAATGGGATAAAATAATCCCGTAATCAGCAAGTTTATTTACGTATCCCGCAAATCCCCAAACTAAAGGTGTTATCCCACCTTTACTCCTTTTATATATACGTGTATAATTAATTTATTGAAATTTTTACACTAAATATTTTGGAGACTCTTCTCCGAAGCGATGATGCGCATTTTTTCCAGCCGCTTGCCTTTCTTGCAGACCTTGAGAGAGATTCCCTATAAACTTTTAAAAATAAATTTTGTTTAAATATTTAATTTTTTGAACCCTGTTTCTTCAATTCAATCCGACAAAGTTGTCGGATCACCTTACGTATTTATTGCCCTATTACTGGGCAATAAATAAGCAAAGTAGACAGATTATTCGAGATATGAGTCACGCTGGCCTTCAGAACCTATTTGGAATTTTTTTCTTTAATTGGGTATAATAAAACTTTTATTTTAGAGTGGAAAATTTGCAAAAACTTATTTCATTTAAATTGAAAAATTGTATCATTAGATATAGAGATAAAAATAGAATAGTTGTTTCTCGATATAACATTCCGTGTAATATTAATAATATATATATATATGAGTATTTTGCAATTGAAAAATGTACATTTATAGCTGCATCGAGGGAATTTTTTTCTCGTTCAGAAATTACGAAGTATTTTAACTTTAATTTATATCGAAGGATCCAATTTAAAATGCGCTAAAGATTAAACTGATTTCGAGTTAATGATACAAGAGACGTTTTTATATCATACTAGCTGACCCGGCCACGCGTTGTTGTGGCTCAAAATGTATCTATTATAAATGTGTAACACTTCCCCCGTGGGGGGAATTTCAAAAAATCCCTTTTTAGTGTATATTCTGTTGACGTCACCTATTAAAACGCAAAAAAACCGCATGTAAAATAGTATAAATAGAAGCCGAGTTCTTCACGGTAAGCCTTAATCCCGTCCATCTCCCCCCGTAGGGAGAATTTCGACATGTATATTATATAAAAACACGTGCATATTCGAATGCAACGTTGTGTCAAAATTTCAAAGGAATCGGTAGGAACAAACAAACGTTGTATTTTATTTATATAGATAGGTAAAAAATGATCTGCTTAGGTCCATTCTCACAGAAAAGCAAACTTAGGTCGTCTGAAGTTAGCGCCATCTGTTGGACATAAAAGCCTTAATCCATATATAAATATATTTTTGAAAGGGGGGAAATGGTGATCTTCACATATGCCACAAACCTTCGCGGGAATGTATTAAACAACTTCCCAAAGTTTCATGGCAATCGGATAAATGGTGTGGTAATGCATGAAGGACAAACACACACACACACAGACATACATTCCTTTTTATATATATAGATGTATTCAATATCCGATTAAAATAACCGCATTTTTGATGTTTCTGCCAATAATATAAAAATGGGATATTCCGTTTTATCGCTTTATTTCTTCAATTTTTATCCGTTATCATCGTCTATATTCCCGAATATCCTATCGTTTTCACGAAATTGCAACTTTTACATCGACGTTATTGGATACTAAAGCCATACGACTTCTCCACATTTTTCTAAAAATGACGTATCTACTTTGGACTAAAAATGTCCGATTAAAAAATGAAACACTACACCGACAATAGATTAAGAAATAACTTTAATTCAATATCTTCTTCATTTTACAATTTTATCATTCCGTTCCGATAATGAAAGCTTTGATTCATACAGTATCGAATTCGTGCATGTTGAATGCATTCAAATTTGATTAAAAATCTTTATGTATATAAATGCATATGCACTACATAAATTTACAACTCGCGGAGTAAAACTAAAAAAAAATTTCAAAAACGGAACACATTCCGGAAAACAATTGTACTATACCAAAACTTTTGGTATAAGCAAACTTAAGCTAAAAAAAATAATTACGATGAATTTATATTCAATTTCTCGATGCCATAAAACATTTCGAAATCATGTATTTCGGGCAATGTTTGTGGGGAATCGCAAAGAAATATTCGGCATTCTGAAAGGTACGGAGGGACGAAATTCTGGAACTGGATGTCTCATAAGCGGTGGCGTGAACCTGATATTTGGCCGAGAGACCGTCGTCGTACCCACGTAATTGTTTATCTCTTGCCGACCGGAAGAATTGTCCTTTGGTACAAAACTATTTAAATAGCCCACGGGTGAAGTCTGTTGCGCCATTTGGACGGGCACCGAAAATCTCCACTGAGGATGTCGATCGTCTAATTGCTGATGATGAATGTTTCTTTGTTGCAAAAACTCGGGAGAGGAAATGATTTGGTTGTAAGCTTCTGTAGATACATGATTACAGGCTACGTCGGACGTATTGATAGGAGAATTCTTGGAATCATCCGTGGAAACTTTCTGAGGAATGGTGGGCTTCTTATCACAATGTAAAGTCACCGGGGAAAAGTTGCTTGTCGTCGACTTACATACTCCTTTTAAATTCAAATCTGCCCATTAAAAATAAAATTAAAAAATATTAATTACTTAAAACACGATTGAAATACCCAACGTCGATAAATTTCACCAAAAAACTTTAATTATTTTGTCGAAAATTGTCAACGTTGGTTACTCAAATTTTTAAATGTGATGGTGAGCAATTAATTTCTTTTATGAATTTTTGGATAATAGCACAGGTCTGCAAAAAAAAAAATTTTTCAGCTGCATGAGATATGTTTGCTGAATTATATGTTTTAAAGATCGGAGATTCTAAAAATGACTTCCTGAAAAACCTATACCTGATGGGATGTTACATCCCATCAGGTATAGGTTTTTTGCAAAATAAAAACAAATTTTTGTTAAAAACTCTTATTTATTACAATGAAGTAAATATATTTTCTTACAACTAATCAAAAAATTGTTTGATTTATACACAATTTTAGGTCTACTCTTTTTTCTTCTCGTTTCCGATTTCCTACTCTGGTTTCTCGATTGAGCATCCAACAGTAGTCAGCTAACATATTCACATCCCATTTTCCTTGGTAACGTCTCTCGATATCGCGGACATCCTGGTGAAATCTTTCACCCTGTTCTTTACTGTAGGCGCCCAAGTTTTCGGGAAAATAGTCAATATGGGAGTGTAAGAAATGAACTTTTAAGCTCATTTTGCATCTTTGAACTTCGTACGCTGCCAGCATGCGTTGTCCAATGGTTTTGTAGTCAGGGTCCTTAGTATTCCCCAAAATCTTACGCGCTACATTCTTGAAAGAGTCCCATGCTTCTTTTTCCTTTTCTCCCATTGTTTTCAAAAAGAGAGGATCAGATAAAAGTTTTCTTATGTCGGAGCGAGTGAAAACTCCCTCTTTTAACATGGCTTCAGACAGTTTCTGGAACTTGGAACACAGATATTTGAAACAATCCCCATCTCTTAGCAGTGATTTGACAAACTGCTTTATGAGTCCCAATTTAATATGAAGAGGTGGTAATAACACTTTTTCTGGGGAACCAATGTCGTATTGACGACGTTTTTCTCGCGGGGGTTAAACTGTCTCGTGGTGGCCAGTCAGTTTTTGTCCAGTGCAGCTGTCTTGTTCTACTATCCCATAAACAAAGAAAGCAAGGATATTTTGTATATCCTCCCTGTTGACCCAACAACACGGTTAGTATTTTGAAATCTCCACAAACCATCCATTGATGCTCTTGATATTTGATTTTCTCAAGAATCGTAACCAAGTCAGTATAATTTTCTCCCATATAAACAGTGTGTCCCATAGGAAGAGATGCAAATACATTTCCATCATGTAGCAAGACTGCTTTGAGGCTAGTTTTAGACAAATCAATGAATATGCGCCATTCTGATGAATTACATTCTATTTCAACACTTCATGAGCCCATGAACATCATTACAATAAACCAGATTTCCCTCTTTGGAGAAAAACTCAGTAAATTCTCTCTCTCGATGCCTGTACCATGAAAATGAGGTCCCAGATGATAGCAGGTTTTTGTTTTTTAGCCTTGATCCTAGCAATTCGGCTGCATCTTTTGAAAGACCTAAGTCTCTTACTAGGTCGTTGAGCTCGCTCTGAGAAAAAAAGTTGAGGTCCTTCATCAACAGAAAAATCTGAGCTAGATTCGTCCTGGGAAGCTACTGTATCTGAGTCCTTTGACTCACTCAGGATGTCATCTAAATTAGGTGGCGGCTGTGGAACTGGTATTTCAGAACCATGGACACTGGATGAATAGCTGAGTCAAGGTTAGGGTAAAATAGTTTCTTTTTATTTTTTGTATTAAATCCTTTAACATCTACCAAACAGAAGTAACAGTCAGCTGTGTGGCTTTTCTGTTCACGCCATATCATAGGAATGCCAAAACAAAATGTTTTTCTTACCCTTAAACCACAAACGAAGATCTTCCTCGCATCTTCTGCGCACCTTATGCGGAGCCCATGCTTTATCTTGATCTCCAAGTTTCAATTTGAAATACGCAAAATAAACTTTCTTCGCAAACTCACTTATGTTTCTTTGTTGACTTTTTACTGTGTATTCACCACAAACATAACAGAAGCTGTTGGGAAAAATTACACAACCTCTGCGAGCCATATTCCAGAAATAAAAATACAAGCACAGTAGCGTTCGAATGCTGGATATAAACTGAGTGTGACATTAGATGGCCAGCGAGATACTGAACTTATTTAGCTTGTTGAAACATGATCTAATCCAACAGCAGGTTGTTTATATTTATTCCTAGTATCCCAGATAACATGTCGAAACATGCTCAATCTCACCAGTAATATTATTACTCACTATCAACTTTTAACCTGTTTCTACACGATCATGCGATCTTCCTCCTAACGCTAAACTACTTAACCCGCCTCCCCCAACCACTACTTTCTTCAACCATTCACAGTTTTTATTTATTTATTGCCAAGTCCAGCTATAATTGATAGAATTAATGTGGGAAGTCTTCGTTTTAAGGCAATTTTTTAAACGAAAAAAGTTTAAGTAAATTTTAAGTTAACTAGGAATTTTATGCTAAATACAAACAAAAACTTGAGTGCAACAAAAAAAATTGATGAGATGGAATTTTTTTGGTATTTTATTTGTTTTTACCACATTGAAATCTATAAGAAAATGTATAAAAATCCTATGCAGTTTTTTACTTGCAGACCTGTGTAGTCGATAAATAGAACAGTACTAGTAACACTCCTCCATTTTTCCAGCAGCAATACAGTAATAAGAATGGATAAAGTTCATTAGTCTAACTAATTAAATTATTTCTTATGAAAAATAGAAACTATATAACAATGTAATGTACAATACAGTACAGGTGAATGAATTTGTTATGTTACAAAATCAAAGTTTTGAGTGAATTGAGGTTCAACTTTTTATTATGTAATTATTTCAGTTAAGTACTGTACATCTACAAAATAGTATTGTTTAATTTTAATTCTAGGAGTTTTGATGATGGTATGCAAGAAATGGATACATTACATCTTTTATCTGCTCGTTATAAATAAACCATTAATTCATGTGCTTTGTTAATAATAGAGTTTCTCATTATTTTACGTATATACAGATGGTTCTGCCATTTAAAATGTCTGTCTCACAAAAAATATATATAAATGAACACAAAAGTTTGTTTTTATAGAGAAAGATAACTTCTAAACTTTGATAAATAAAGTCAAATTATTCTAATAGAATAAAGAATGCAGATTTTTTCACATAACTAATTTAGTTACAAATATTTAAACAATTGTAAAATAAATATTATAAAGGTTAAATTGATACCAAAAGGTAAACTCATTTGATACTAATTCAGTTTGAACTTCAAAATAATATTACCTGAATTATAATTATAGAGGTCTAAGTGATGAGTTATAGTTTTATTAGATAAAATTAAAATTTAGTTTTCAATTAATGTTAACTTAAAATCCATTTATAAAACAATTTTTATGAATGTAGACTTGCTGTTGTATTAAAAAATATAATGTGTACATTTGTTTCTATATTTTTCCTTCCTGAAATTTATAATAGTTAAAATAACATTATAAAACTTAATATTGATGCTCTCTTCATTTTCGGCCCATTAATGATTTCAGTAATTTATTTTCAATTTCAAAACTCATTTGCTTTATTTTTCATCTTCAACAAATTATTATAATAATACTTTTCTTATAAATCAAACTTTGGGAAATGTTTTTAAAACACAAAAATAAATTTCGTAACTTGAATTTGAGAAATAACTGATACAGAATCTTATGACTGACTGACTAAATGAATTCATTTTAATTCTTAAACTTAACCTACCAAGGATTTTAAAGCACTTGGATTTTGGATCAACAACCTTAATTGAATGTCAAGCATCAATACAATACACAACAGCACTTTAAGGTTAGTATTGCAATTTCTAGGAAATAAAGATTCAAGAAGGAAGGAGGATATCGATATTGTATTATTATATCTAATAGAAAAAAAAAGTAAGATAATTTACCTTTTTCCATTTTCACGGCTTTTATTTTTGTCCCGAGTAACTGTAATCCTTCCTCGATATTCTTCACTTCTTCAACATACTCTTCTTTACTTCCATCTTCGAACATTTTTTGTATAATTCGTTTCCTTAAAATTTTAAATTATTATTAAACAGAAATAACAACAAAAAATTATTTTTGCCTAAATAATTTAATTTTTTTCCTCCTATTGAAAATTATTCCTGAACATCTGTTAAAATAAAAATAGTTTTGTTCAAGTAATTTTAATAGACTGGAAATTCTTCATAAATCTTGTTTGATACATTATAAATTGAATGTGTTTAGAAAAATTTCTCACTGGCTCAAGCCTTTTCATTTTCTCATTAATTCGTTTACTTTTGTAGTACTCCTAAAATTTTCTTTTATACTCATGATTAAATTACATATGTGGAAATTTTAAACATGTTTAATATATCTATGTGTATGTTACTGCTAAAGCTTGAAAGCTGTTAATGTGTACATTACCTAGCTAATCTTCAGATTAACTAGGGTGATCCGTTAAAGTTTCGAAAATTGTTCCATTTCTCGAATTACCTAGGTAATGTGATGATGATCTAGGTAATCTGCACATTACCTACTAGGCACTCGGTAAAATGAAAATAAGATCTTTGCTGGAACAACAGCAACGTTTCTGTACACTTAAATTAACATAATGTTATTTATTTAATTTTTGATATCTAAAAAATTAAGTTAATACAATCAATCAACAAATTAGTTGATAGTTTTTTAATTGATTGATGATTGATTCTAATACAAAAAATCAAATGGTTTAAAATATCATTACAATTAGGGAAATGAATTTGCAAAACATATGATAAAATTGTGCTTACTTATTAGTGCAATCTAAAGATTGGTGACACTTTAAATTACATAGCAATTGGTTTTTGTGACAAGCACACCTATTTGTAGTACATTTAGATTTGCAGTCACATTTTCTGAAACTCTGCCCAGTACCAAGCAGATTGTTTTGTTGCTGTTTGACGTAAAGATATTTCTACAGCAGGGACATCTTTCGTTAAAAATCTCTCTTTACAAACACTGAATTCAGATTTTGCATACAATTGTTTTAAAATACCTGTTTTAGTACAAAGTTTATAAAAGCCATCCTCTGTTTTAGTAAGAACCACAGCTAAAATTGAGTGTGCATCAGTTTTTGCTCTGTCTTCTTCGGGAAGTAGTAGGGAAAGGAAATGAGAGAAACAAACTTTTGAACTTTAATGATACGGAAGCTGTTAATGTGCAGATTACCCAAGTAAAATGCGGAAAACTCTTGATTCCGCACATTAATGGATCAACCTAGTTAATCTGGAGATTAGCTAGGTAATTTACACATTAACTGCTTTTGAGCTTTAGCAGTAACATATACTGATATTACACCGAAGAGCAATTGAATTAGGGATAGCTGGTGTTATGAAAATTTTGTGCATAAGCATGAAAGTGATTTGCAGATGAGGTAAGCAGCAGTTTGACAAGATAAGGAGTGCTGCTAACAATATCAGTAACAGTCAGAAGCAAAATGGGTAAGAGTAAAGATCTAAGCGCATTTGATTGTGCACAAATCGTCAGGGCCCGACGAATGGGTCACTCCATTTCGGTAGTAGTGGAAACACTGGGATTTTCACGCACCACTTTGCTGAGGGTGTACCATGAGTATGTCAATTCCAGTAAAACCATTGCTGCTTGGGTCAACTGCCACAGACAATAGCATGTGGATGAGCGAGGTCGTCGGCAGCTAGCCCGCATTGTAACAGTGGATAGACTGGCCACAGTGCAACAGATCACCCGTCATTTTAAAGCTGGTGCACAGCAAGGTGTAAGCTGCCACACCATACAAAACCATCTCCTCTCAATGACAGGTACAGGAGCCATCATCCTACAAGAGTCCCCCTGCTGACTGCACAAAACAGGGCACAACGATTAGCATGGGCACAGGAACATCGCCAATGGACCGCTGAGATGTGGAAAAATGTTGCCTGGAGTGACGAGTTGTGATTCACTTTGGTATATGCCAATGGCAGAGTACATGTACGCTATAAACCACATGAAGCGATGGATTCTTCCTGCCAGCAGGGGACTCTTCAAGCTGGCAGAGGTGGCATTCCTGTGTGGGGACTGTTCACATGGACTGAAATGGGACCTCTGGTACGTGTGACAGCATCACTGACAGGTGAATGTTACTGGGATATCCTTGACGACCATCTGCTTCCGTTTGTTCATTCTCGACAGCCCACTACAGAGATTGTCTTTCAACAAGACAATATACCGTGCCATTGCTCCCGAATTGTATCGGAATGGTTGGACATTCCACAGACCTCCACGTGCTTTCCTGGCCATCATGGTCACCTGACCTCAATCCAATCGAGCACATCTGGGATGCAATTGAGAGAGATGTTCGAGGCTCTGACCACTTTCCATCTAATCTTCATGATTTGTGGGAGATTATTCAGGACTAGTGGATACACGTATGGCTTCCCATCGCTTCCAGGGTCTTATGGATTCCATGCCATGATGAATTGCAGCTGTCATCAAGGCAAAAGATGGTGCTACACACTACCAGATAGGTATCCCTAATTCAATTGCTCTTCAGCGTATATATTAATATGTTATGTAGTCAATTGAGTTAACACACTATTCTATAAAGCAATCCTTCTCAAATGATTAGAACCATTTGTGTTAGAAATTTGTGCTATTTCAAACAGTAATACTGTCTTATTCAAACGTGTGTGGTCTATAACAAATAAGATTCATATGACACAAAAGAAATTGTTAAAATAAATAATAATAATAATACTTTCATAAATAAAATTATTAAATTATTTTTCACTTATTTTCAAAACTTACAGGATCATTTGTGTTATGTAGTCAATCAGTAGGAACAATAAGAGTGAAATAAATATAACAAATAAAAGGATTAATTTGATATAAATACTTTTATAATTTAATGACTACTTTCTATAATTATAAGATTTATTAGATGAATTAACTTCAAATTTTGTTCAAATTCTAATTCTTACAAAGTTTATTGTAAGAATTATTCTGTATTAGTAATTATCTGTAAACCTGAAAGTAAGCTTATAAATAAATGGATAAAAATACAATTATATTGATCTTCGTCTAACATTATTTTCACAAACTTGTCTTTAGATAAAGCAAACCAAAATTACCACTTTAAAAATACCCTATGAGAATATTTGCTTAAAATGTACAAAATGAAAACATTAACATAAAAGTTAGCTTTTGTTGCATTTTTAATTATAAAAATCTAGAACTTTGATAAAAAAAAAGGTTATACACAAAAGTTTTAGTGTTCTTAAAATAACAAAAATTGCACTAATTCACAAAAGAACCTTAAGTAGGCTACTGCTAGAGCCTAGAGTTATAATCCTTGCAGTCTTTTGTCTGTCTTGTTTTTTAAATTTCTAGATTTTTGTAATTAAATTCAGTGTATAACATTTATAATTCAAATACTATTTATGCAAATAACAAATATTTTATATTAGTTGTAATTAAAAAAAATTAGATAGAAATTCTAGATACCTTTTATTATTTTCATATTGGTGAATTTCTACCAATTGATCTTCAGATAAGTTCTGTAAAAATTTTGTTAAATACAATTACAATTTAAGAAATACACTGGAGCTCAAGTTTAAAGTCTTCTGATCATATTTCAACATATAAGTTGGTGTGTGTTGAAATAATACAAAAGTTTAATTTTTTATCTGTTATTATAGAAAAATTACTATTAATTATAATTCATTGTTTAATATTTTAATCAATTTTGAATAAAATTTATTTCTCGATCGAAACTTTAATGAAGTTCATTACAAATTGAATTAAATTGATATGATTTTTCTACATTTCTGAAGTTCAAGTTGAATTAATCAATAATAAATTTCAAACTATTATGCAATATAGTAAATTCAGCATTATTATTTATATATTTGAATCACTATTAATTAATACTATTAACTAATGTCCAACATTAACATTAAAAGTGTAATTTTTTGGGACACTATTATTATTAAATCTATCAAATTAAGACACATTAATTAAAAATAAGTAAATGAATAAACTTACCGACGAGTTGTTTTTGAAATAAAAATACAATATTTCTAACTCTATACTTTTTACTAGTTCCCTGGAAGGATGCTTCAATCTCAACAAAATTTCAGGCAAACTTTAAAATAAATTATATATATAAATGAATTGAAATGAGGTATAATAAATGTAATAACTTAATAACAATTATGTCAAATGAATAAAAAATTAATTAATTTCAGAATTATATTTCCCAAAGTGTCATCTGCAATCTGACACCAGTTCATAAACTTCAAAATTAAAAAGAAGTGAAAAAGTAATATTTTCTAATAAAAATAAATTTAATGTTTTAAAAATTATTATTGTTTAAACAAAATATATTACATAATGACAAACAACAACCATACTTTAAACAATGATAATTAAGATGGGAATTGTCACATTAGTAAAATATATTTGAAATGATCCTCAAAAAAATATGATTGAAAACTATTGGGCTTTAGGTGGGAGATTGATTTAACCCCTATCTCAACAGATGTGAATTAAACAATAATAATGTATATCATATTGTTTTGATTACAAACCAAATAGTAAAACAATTTTTATGTTAAAATAATAAGAGAATATACACTGGTGGAAAATAAAATCCCAACACCAAGAAAGAGTTGTGCTAAATAAACAAAACTTGGTAGGCATGTTTTCATGACAGCAAATTTTTACATCAGACTAGTGATTGAACTGGTTGTACTGCCATTCATGAGCAATATTCAAGGGGATGTTTTCCAACAGGATAACACTCGTCCTCATACCGCTGCAGTCACCCAATGGGCTCTACAGAGTGTCGACATGTTGTCTTGGCCTGCAAGATCACCAGATCTTTCTCCCATTGAGTACGTATGGGACATTACTGGATGACAAATTCAGCATCACCCACAACCAGCTTAACTGTTGCCGATTTGACTGACCAAGTGCAACAAGCATGAAACTCCATCCCACAAAATGACGTACGACACAATGCATGCACGTTTGCATTCAAAATCATGGCGACTACAGCAGTTATTAACGTACCACCATTTCACATTTGAAATGGATCTTCTTGCACATACTTGCTTGTGACCTTAAAAATTCAATCAAATAAATATGTTACCTAGACAAATGCTTTGCCTGAATTTCATTCCTCTAAACTAATTTTTTCTTAATGTTGGGATTTTATTTTCCACCAGTGTATAATAAACAGAGCATTCTAAAGTAAAAAATTAAATAATGATATTATAAGTATTGATATTCATTCATGTTCTTATTAACTTAATGCTAATGCAAACAATATAATATAAAAAGTAAATACTTAAATATTCATTAAATAAAAATCAATGTATAGTAACACATCTATCCCTAGCTTAATGACTGCTCACCTAACAACTTTTAAAAGTAATCAATAAAAATGATAGTTCAACATTATGATTAAAAAAAAATATTTGCTAATTTAATCTAAAACTGGGAATGTGCTCTTCAATCTATTCATATGCATAATTTCTACATTTTAAAGCATTGTCCAGACAAACTCAAAATGGGCTTGCTTAAGTCTTCTTAGTGCCCGCAGGGCAGGGGGAAAACAGATCTACGAGAAAGCAAACAGAGTTCCATCTTGAATTTCTTTAACCAAATGATGTTTCCAATTCTATAAATATATATCAGTCTTTTCTTTCACTTCAGAAATTTTTAGTGAAAAGTATCAAGCATATCTGATTCAGACATGAAACTAGAAGATAGATCATTTGCTTTTATGAAGGATCAAAGAAGAGAATTTGCATTATTTTATTAAGATCAGTTATAAAATATCTAAAATTTAGATGTAAATGGTAGAAGTTATAATCAAAGGCTTTTTCTGAATCTATAAATATAATGTATATTTCAATTGGAAAACTTTGCAATGAATTAATTAAAAATAAATTTAGTCTTAAATTCATTAAAAAAATAAAAAACATATATAGTCTATTTGGTAAACACAAGGTAATTATTAAACTGAATACCTTCCAGTGTAAACCAATGAATATAAAGAGAGGTCTCCTATAAGGAGACACTATCTACTCATCTATTTACTTTATGATTTGTGGTTTGGACTCTGGATTTATTCTAGATGAAAATGGAATTGGAATCAATAATTAAATTGTTCTTGGTACAATGTGCACAGACAACATTGCAATAATAATAGTCTCTTCAAAGGAAAATTAAGTTAATTGAAAGTTATTGTAGAAAGAATTTGGTAGATTAATTTTTAACCCAATCAAAAATAATCTTCTATCAGGGAGGAAGATCAGCTGAGAAGGAAAAATTTTTACTTAGAGGGAACAGTGCTGGAGATTGTGTCACAATTTAAATATTTGGTTCTTTTATTTATACCCAATCTCTCCTTTGGCAAACATTTTAAAGAGTAGAAAATCCTTGTAAGACAATTTATATTATAGCTAATCTAAAAAATCTGACTAGCTGAATGAAGATATCAAATTTTCATATTCACTTCAAACTGTCCAGGTTATGCCTGAACAGTTTGACACCCTGTATTATTAACACACTGTTCACTTTTTATTTTGTATTTCTTCCTATAATAGGGGAAAAATCCTTTATACAATAATAAAAGAATTATTATTATTACATATTTATATAATATATATTACAAATTAATGATACTTATTTTGCATTTTTATTGTGAAACAATTATTACAATTGTTCTATTGAAATACTGTAATAAAAAATATATATAACTTATGAAAGTTATCAAAACTAAATGTGCAATAAAAATAATAATAATTTATAACCTTATTAAACTTTTTTATTTTTTTATAAAATACATAAATTAACTTACTGCTCAAGTGGATACAAGACAATAAATAATGCTTTTTTCATTCCTCTTACGTTACACCTAAAAATAAATTTAATAAAATTTTAATGTGCTTTATGTAATTTTTCAACATTATAACTGAAAAATTAAATAAAGTGAAAAGATTAGACAAAGCATCAAGCTAGTAGATATAAATTGTATATTAAATAAATTATAAAACAGAATTCTACAGTTAATTAATTTTAAGTTTTAGTAAAAATTCTATAATTTAGAAGAACACAAAATCATGATGTTATTGAAGGAAAAAGAAATTAAGTGTTCAACTATAACAAATGGCAAATGAAATCAAATTGTTATTTTGTACTAGAGAGGCTCATACCTTTCTAATTCTTGAAATAAATTATTATTGCATTGAGTTCTTTCAACAATATGAGATGGAATACACAAATTTTTTGCATACAACTATAAAAACACAAAACAAAAAATTTTATATGTAAAAATTTATTAAAACTATGTAAATTTATTATCGTCTATTAACAATTAAATCATGTTTCTTACCATTTTTTCTAAGCGTTCTTTGGTTTGAAACAGAGATTCGATATCACCATTACACACATATGGCTTCTGATGGCAATTTATAATATGAAGTTTATAATTTTCTACAAAAGTAACCCTAAAATAAAATATTAACACACTTCCTGTAGTTAAAATAAATTTTTAACAAACCAAAAATGCCACCTTATTATTATTTTATGAAATTTTATTGTGCATATTGAACACGGCATAACAGCGTGAATAATTTATTAATTAAATTTGGCATATATACCTCGCAACAGTAAGATCTTCGTCTTCAGAAGCTTCACACAGTTTATCATAAAATTCGTCTCCTTCTTCAAAAATTTCACTGTATTTAAAAAAATTACATTTTTTCAGAAAATATAAATGGAAACGTGCAATTATTTATTGTGATATCATCACAATGCCAGGCTACAATTTTTAATCATATTTTTAATTTATTTAACATAAAATGTGCACTCTCCACCTGAAATTAATAGTGGCTTGTCACTGTATATACTTTTCCTTTAACAACAGTGTAGTACCAGTCATCTATTAACTGCGTTCGGGGAAAAAGTTTTAAATTGAAATAACACGACTTCTGGTTGGCATCGTAAGTTTGTATATAGTTAATTGGGGTTTCCTGCCCCTAAGCTTTTCCATATCTGGTCTCGTCTTTCATCTAGCTAACTCCGTTCTCGAGATTAAGGAAAGGCAGGTGGACGGGCAACAGTGGAACTTTATAGGTCTACAATTTTTTTCAAATTGCAGCCCAATCAGGACTTTTACATTTGGAATTAGCAAGTGAATTTCTTAATCATTTACTTTTTAAATTTATATAAATTATTTATGCATTTAAAATAAAATAATTCAAAGGTTAACCACATATATTTAAACTATATGCATATTGTTGTTTTTTGTATTTAGTCTTCAATTTTATATTTTTTCCAACAGATTAACTCACTTGACAAATACATTTTCACTTATGCACATTTGAACAAAACTTGATTTGTTTGTTATTGTTCTTATAATTCTCAACCTTAATTCACTTTTAAAATTCAAAAATTGTTTTTCCAGAAAACAATATCAGCATTCTATTCAAGGAAGTATAATCTACACAAAATCCAAATTAAAATTTTTCTTTGATTTTAAGAAAAGAGATGTATGGAATTTTTAAAACTACAGCATTACTAAATTTCTTAGTTGTTAATAGGTAGAATAAAAAATACTTTTTAAAAATTGTCCTTCTCTAGTGAAATGGCATGTGATGAAAGAAAAAAATTTTTTTCTTTATGTTATAATAAAAATATTTTTAAGCCATAATAATTAATAATAAACGTATAAAGTATTAAGTTAGTTTTATCCGCTGATTAAAACTTTACTTTCAAAAAATTATATCTTGACAAAATTTGATACTCTGCTACAATTCTAGTGTTCTTTTAATGTAAAAAAGTTTAAACACTCCAATTTTTTATCATATTGTTTTTATGTAATTTAATTTTAACAAATATTATTCTAAAACTCATAAGCATGGTAAATTATTTAATTAACTTATACTTTATTTGTTCTCAGAAATTATTAATTTTTTTCATATAAAATAACATTTGACTTTTGTTATAATTTTATTTCATACAAACAGTGCAACAGACTCAGATTTCTGACTATTTAATTTAAAAAAGACATACCATTTTTAAATTTAGGAAAATTAAGATGAAAAAGGTTGTAGGTTTTTCAAAGGAACGTGTAAAAATAACCAATCATAATAAATAAATAAAAAAACAACCATTAAGAGACTTAAAATAAAGTAAGCAATCGAAATATTTGATACACTCAAAAAACAAAGAAAAACCTAATCTAATTCATGGAAAGTTAGGATTCTGTGTACATGGTAAATTGCATAATTTATTAAAAGATAAGTAAATTTTTTCAAGAGCTTTAGCAACTTTATCCAAAAAGAAAGACATGGCCATAGACCAAATGCAAGACTGAAAATTAGTACAAAAAACAAAAAAAAAAAAAAAAAAAAAAAAAAAACAAAACAAAACAAAAACAAAACAAAAAAAGCTCTTAATGCACTTTTAGACAAGATAGGTTTATAAAACTGCCATAATATTCCACATCCAATAGCCAGAGATTTAACTACATTATCAATATGATTTTTAAATGTAAGTTTAGTATCAAAGATTATTCCCAGATCATTGAACAACAAACATAACTAGGAAATCCTTGTTAATTTGAACTCGGATAGTTTGAAATTCTGTTAGTTCGTAACTACTTTTGTCTCGGCCGTGGATATAGAGATTTACGTGTTAAGGAATTTGGTTAGTTTGAAATACGGCTATTTTGTAATTTGAAATGAAAATTCTGTCCAAACTGCAATATGAGTATGTTAACTCGTTCGTTTAGATCTAAGTGCCTCCATACTATAAAAGTACAATGGAACAGGAACAAATCTAATCTGGTCAACATGTCTTTGCTTTTACAGTAACACATTTTCAAGTGTCACCTTACATATTTTTTTCTACCCCTTTCTACCCTTACCTCCTAAGGGGAACTACCCCTTTTTTCTCTTATTTCATAAAATAAGGCCGAGTTTTGGAATTGTGAGATTGGGCTATGAGAAGCAGATTGAGATATTTGTAGGGCACTAGGCTACTACTTTTGGGGCACTTTAAAAATAATTTGGGTTACATTTTGAGGAATTCTGCTTTACTTTTTATAAAACCTATCAAATAACCTGCGAGGATCTCACTGGACACAAGCTATTTACCTGCAGTTTATCTAAATTATTATTATTACAGGCCTCAGAGTTGCTCACTTTTCTCACTTGTACCCATTTTTCTGAAGTATTTTCGCTTTTCTCATTTTTTGGTCATTTTCACGTGCCTAATTAAGATGTGGGACAAATCAAAAATAATTTTGAAGATCTGCCGAATTATCAGACTATCGGAATAGAATTTTCTGAAAGAAAATACTCGGCCCTGAGTGGGACTCAAAATCGCAAGTGCCACTCAGTGTTGCTAGGGAATAGGAAACAAAAATTTATTTCATGTATGTAAAAAAATCCCTCTCATTACAAATTCAGAAGCCAGTGTTGAGTAAAATTATGTACTCATGTGATATTTTCATTTTTAGCCAAAATCTAGTTCTTCAGAGTTGCATTTCCTTCTATGACATTTACAAATGAGTATTCTAAGCATCCATACATTTTTGGCTGTTTTCTAAAAAAAATCATTAAAATCCTTTTGCAGGAGAAAACACACTACGTGGAGGGATTAATCTCTCATGCTGAGAACACTGCTGCCGCTTTTAAATTCAAAGTATATAATTATTAAAATTAACACAAGATAGTAGTGTAACCTCCCACCACTAGAAAATTATTTCATTTCTGACCATTTAATTATCCTTATTATAGCCCAATAATTTGGCAGATCATCTGGTTTTAATTAACAATTGGGTTATGAAGTTGTCATTTACAAAAATATTTTTTTACTTGATTTATCTTTAAATAATTTCATAAACTTGAGTTAAATAGAATAAAGTTATTTTAATGATTTCATAGCATATTGTTAACATTAAATCACATCTATATCTTCCTAACTGTATGTTTAAATTGACTACAAGTATAATTATTCCATACAGTATTATTTTCATAAAATCTGTGGTGATTACTTTACTTGTGAAATATCCATTTTTTAATCTGTTCTCTTATGCTGATTATAATTGTGCATTAATTGAGAGACTAAAAAAGGAAACGAAAATGTAAATTCATATTTACATAGGCTTACCAGACGTCCCGTTTTGACCGAGATTGTCCCGTTTGACGATGTTGTCCCAGCATCCCAGCCAGTTTGTCATTTTGTCCGGGCTATTTGATAAAATTTTAAAGTGCCAAATATACAAGAAGTAAAAATAGTGCAGCCTCAAGTAAAATGGCAATTTGGCAATTACCCCGTTACACTCACTGCTGCCAATTTAAATATTTTGTATCTAAAGCTAAGTACTTTTAATGTTGTCTAAATGTTTTTCCCAAAATTTATAGCATATGGCCTGATGAATTTAGATGTTTTACTTTTTCAAGAATTTATAATAGCGCACAAAAATATCTGGATCTCATAAGCTATTTCATTTTTTTTAGATATTGTTTCAATGAGAGTTGGCAACATGAAACTTACATTAGCCACGTCATTGCTGCGCATGTCATATCTTAGTCGAGTTCAAATTGCTGGTCAGCATTTGCAATTATTTTGTACTGTACATTAAATTCATTTAATCTCCAAAATTCCAAAAAGAAACCATGTTTTTACTGATGATTGAAAAAAGGCTGTAATCATATTGACCAAGTGAAATATGAACTGTGTCTTTCAGAATTTTCAGTACCTCATGGTGGGAATTCAGACATTAAAAATCACTTGAAATGTGCAAAACATAAGGCAAGCAATAGGAACTTCCTCAAATGTATTGTCATATTCTAAATGTGACATATGTGAAAAGAATTTTTAAAAAAGTTCACACTAGTGATAAATATTAATAACTTTATAATAATATGTTTAGTTCAGTTATTAAAAATTGCTTTTAACTTGTTGTTTATGTTAACAACTACTTTATTTAGCCTTTTCAATCATAGGTCTACTTATCCTAGTAGGCTTAATTTTCTGTTGTGAGTATTTTCTCAAAATTGTCACGGTTTGAGAAAAAAACATTATGGTAAGCCCATATTTACATATAAAATTTACTAAATAAATTAAAAGATTCAAAGTGTTGTAAAAAGTACAACATGTGATTGCTTGTGAGAAAAATTTTCACGCGCTTCCCAAAAGGTTAACAATGTTGCAATGATGTTAGTTTTTATTCATCTGCAGGAAAAAGTTCCTTGTTATTTATGAAATCATTAATAAAATATTATTTTACTTATTTAAAATATATTTATTTCAGATTTATTATTTTATTTTGAAATCAATATTTACAATTTCGAAGCATTAAAAAATAAACAGTTTCTGATAATGATAAATATCCCAGTATAGCCAAATTAGTGAAATCAGCATTGAAAATCCCCATTCCCATGAGAGAGAGGGTCAATTTCACACTGGGCACTTTCTCCCGATAGCACATCAGTGTTGGAAAGAATACGTAATTCACTTTTGATTGTTAAGAAGGGACTAAACTTGTATGACCAAAATCCACACCTTGTACCCATTACAAAGGACTACTGAAATTAGCTCCCCCAGCACACAGAAATTATCAAAAATAATTGGAAAACGAAAAGAAGTTAAAAGAATAAGAGAAACAGAAAAAAAGAGCAGAACAGGAAGCAATTACCGAGCCATGAGTGAACTGCTGGGCCACACACATTCTCATATTTGTGGAGCAAACCAAGAAGAATATTTGGCAAAATGGAATTGAAGGCAATGCTAACATCGATATATATGACATAACAGGTTGTTAATGATAAAAAAAAGTTTGTATCAGATTTGTAGTTGAAGAATGATAGCTTATGCCTTTTCAACATTGTGATATTTGCTAACTTGTCAACAGAGAATAAATTCTAATATATACAGATTTAAAATATCTTAACACAGCAAGTGAATAAATAGTAATGAAAAGTATTATTGTCTTTTTTTAGGAATTGGACTAATTATGGAAGAAAACCATTGATTTTGAGCAAAGCTTGATTGAGCAAAATGAGTAACAAGTTTAGAGAGAATTATTGCTGAGATAGGTTTCAATGATTCAAAAAAGAATTTGATCCTGACTAAATATAGAAATGTTAAGTAAATTGATAGCTTGAGAAATCTCAGAAAATAAAAAGTGTATTGAATGAATGAAAAATGAAGGTAAATGATTTAAAATCAGCATTGGAAAGAATTTTGACCAAGTTTTGTTTAAAATCTAAGTATATATTGTATAGTTGATTATCCTGGATAGAAGATTTACAAGCATTTTCTTTGAAAATTTAGGAAAATAGGAAAATTTTCTGTTTTTTAAATTCAAATTTATGTTACAATTTTTAAAGCATAAAAGAAATAATAATAAGCAAAATAGAGAATATAGGGCCAAAATTTAATAGTTATTATAAGTTATATAATGTTTATGAATTAAGAGTAAAAACAAATAAAATTTCTATTTTTAATCTTCTTAAAGTATCCTGAACAACCTTATGGGAAATCAGTCCTGGTAGTTTGGCTGAATATTTGATAAAAATAAACACTCACTAAACTCGATAACATTAAGCCAATACATCAACTGCCGTAAATAATCGGGCTAACTTTTGGATATATACGATTAAAGATTATAAATAAATTTGGCACTTGAGGTAGGTGTTAGGTGCCATCTCTTATTAAAATTAATAATTATAATAATTTAAATAATTTAGATTAAACTGAAAGAAAAGAATCGGCCCAAAGCGGGACTCGAACCCGCAACTCCCGCTTACCATGCGGTCGTGTTGCCAGTTATGCTACCCGGACCTTCGGTCCGATCTCTTCCAGCATATATAAGTTAAAGACATAACCATCGACGGCTATTACGGCACCGACTGGGGACACCTCCGTGCCCACGGCCAGAAACATCAACTCAAGGCATTCAGTTGGCCATCGCAATCCCGGCAAGGTATATATACAAATAAACACTCACTAACAACTGAGTGCCTTGAGTTGATGTTTCTGGCCATGGGCACGGAGGTGTCCCCAGTCGGCACCATAATAGCCGTCGATGGTTATGTCTTTGGCTTATATATGCTGGAAGAGATCGGACCGAAGGTCCGGGTAGCATAACTGGCAACACGACCGCATGGTAAGCGGGAGTTGCGGGTTCGAGTCCCGCTTTGGGCCGATTCTTTTCTTTCAGTTTAATCTAAATTATTTAAATTATTATAATTATTAATTTTAATAAGAGATGGCACCTAACACCTACCTCAAGTGCCAAATTTATTTATAATCTTTAATCGTATATATCCAAAAGTTAGCCCAATTATTTACGGCAGTTGGTGATGTATTGAATATTTTATATTTTATAATTCTAATGGATCCCAATGAAAAGTCTCCACAAACACAAAGTCAAAAAATGAACAAATTTTGATTTATCGAGCATCCAAGATGCAAAAATCAGCATAATTCAAGCACATGTTATGAAACATTAAATCTTTTTCTTCTTAAAATATAAAATGATGTCTCAGTTCTTTTTTGAACATTATGAAGTCATGCAATAATGACTCTCTTACAAAAGAACACATATGCATCAGCATGCAGAGACGAGTGTGCCGTATCTAGTAGTGAGACAGGAACCCAAACAACACAAGAATCAAACTTGCATGTATCATAATGAATGATTTCTCCACAAAAAAATCCAGATTATTGTGATGTTTTCAATTATTATTTGTGTTCATATTTTATATTTTGAAACAAAAAGATTTCAGACTTAAAAACATGTACACGAATTATGTTGTTTTTGAATTTTTAACAATATTGATTAAAAAAAATTGTTTTAAATAATAAAATTTCATCATCTAAATATACAAAAATAACACCTTACCCAGTATTTTCATTACTATTTCTCCTTTTAAATGAAAAAGAAGTTGAATCGGTTGGTGTTGGTTCACTGGAACGGCTTTGTTGAGAGTAAGTTGGTGAATGATCTACATTTTCTAGATTATTACGATAAGAATTCAACCCATCTTCAACTGAATTTAAATACAACCGAATGTTTTTTTCAGAATTTACAGGATCCAAATTTTGCAGATGTTGAAGAGATAAATAATTATTCTTGAGATCCTGTAGAGTTATGTTAGCCAATGAAAAGTCTTCTGATTTCTCCTGGAATTAAAATATTAATATATTTAATTTTGGAAATAATGCAATTTCTTTAATATAAAGACTATATATTTCTATGGATATACTTATATATAAATACCCTTCCATGTTTTCATTATTTTTGCATTTTGAGAAATAATATTCCATTAAAAAAATATAGAAAATAATAATCTTTAATTATCTGAACTGTTAAAAATGTTTTAAATTATTTATGAAAAATACACTTTTTTAAAATGTGTTAATGAAAATTATATATAATTTTCTATATATAATAAACTACAAATATATAATTAATGAACCATCAAACACCCTTCTGTTGCTAAGAAATGTTTTATTCTATTAGATTGAAAATGTTAGTGTTTTGTTAATAAAACATTTCTCAGCAACAGAAGGTGTTTGATGGTTCATTAATTGTTTAAAAAAGCTGAGTTTGATATTTGGTTACAAATATACACACACAACTTCACTATACAAAGCATGATACAACCACCTTTCGTCTATGAGTGCAGTGTCCAGCTTACTATTGAGCACAGTCTCATCTTAAATTAACCCAGGGTTTCTAGTACCATCTCTGAATCTGAATTTTATATAAAATAGTTCAATGTTAGAAGAGTTTAGTATACATTTTTTCTGTTCTGGCAAAATTGTTATACTCATTAGTAATAGTGGCATGTGTAATGATAGTATTCCTTACATAATATACCTGCGTGAATGAAGTTGTATACCTAGACCCTCGATTTAACAGACTAGTAGGGCAAATGGGCATATGTTAATGCTGAAAATCCATAAAATTGAATGTTACCAAAAAAGAGCATTATTTACTGTGTTTTACTCTTTTCTACTTCAAATTCAAATAATTGTAATACAAAAATAGATTTAATACAATGCAAATAAAAATTTATTAAATTATAATAAAGAACAAGTCTGTGTGTGTCTGTGAACAAGTTAAAACTGTAGCAATTTGGCTTTTGATTTACAGATATCAGAAACAGCTTTTCTTTCCTACTTTAAATTTCACAAACTTGTGCTACTGAGCTGCCCTGCTATAATTTTTCAAATAGTTCTAGTTTGTGCCACAATTAAGCTCACATGCTTGCTTTTAACTTCAGTATCAGTATTACCAGTTAATGCCATTTTAAATTGTAATGATTATGAAATTATTTAATAAAGTAAAAGTTCAAAAATTACAGAAACACACTGTATCCAATTAACAGAGGATAACTTGAGACAAATTAAGATAAAACAAAATTAACTGGGGATTACAGAAAACATATGGTAAACACAACTCATTGATTTTGAGCAACTGATGAATCAGATCAGTTTTCTGCCAGCATACTGTCTGTGCCTTCTATTCTTTACTTGTTGGTCAAAATAAATGCAATAAGAAAAGCATCGGTACAGTTATTAAAGTGTCCATTAAAAAATCAAGGTTTACTGTATTTTATCTTATTCTTTAATGTATAAAATAAACATTTACTTTCATTTTGATTTCTTCATCTTATGCAGTTATATAGTTTAAGTTTTCCTATATATATTTTCATAAAACTAAAATTCTAGGTTTTCCTTAGTTATAAGTATTATAAGTAATAAAAATTCTCAGATTTCTGTTCTGTAATTATGCCAGAATTGCCATTCCAAAATTATGACAGCTTTAGTTTAAGTGCCATGTTTCCAATGCATTTCAGAAGTGTGAATTATGTGAAGATTTTATTTTCATTCTAGCAATTTTTGAGGGGTTATATGCTGATATGAGTTACACGTGGATTATTCAGAGAAAATTACAGTAATTATTAAAACAAATTAATATATAAATACAGTTTTGTTACTGGATATTTACCATGTTAAGAAGCACATTTTCATCTTCTGGGGGATCACTGGCAAGAATGGCCAAACCTTCTCTGACCAATGCATCATTTATGTGTAAATCATCCTTGTCTGACACATCACAAAGGCAAAGGGAAATTCTTTCCTTATACTATTAAAAATAATTTTAAATTAATTATATATAAATCAATAAAAAAATATTCACTTAATAAAATTTTCAAATACTTACTTTTTTATTCGTCACTAGGGCTGCTAAAGGTTTATCACGACACAATGCAAGAAGAACCTGTTTGGATTTTTCACACCACCATCTCTGAAAAATACATATTTTCAAGTCAATTCAAAGTTTTAGAGATCAAGTGGATTCAATTGGAAAAAAGCATTAATTAGTTGAACCTATAAATAAATTACAATAAATAAAATATATTTATTTCTGTTCAGCTACATGTATATTAAACAAAGAACAAATTTTCAGAATTAACTAAATCTGATATAGTTGTATTATGGGATAGTGTAGACACTACCAGACTACAATTCATCAATACAAGATTTGAAAAGATTTGCAAGTCTTGCATTGATAAACTGAAATCCAAATGTAGTGTCATTATGATTTGTAGCTTTGCACTTATCGTCACACTGCCGGGTTGCAACTTTTAATCATATTTTTAATTCATTTAATTTACTAAAACATAGGCTTACGTTCTCAATTTCAAATTAGTAGTGTCTTGTTTCTATACATCATATTTTTCCTGATAACTACAGAGTCATGCTGGTCGTCTAACTAACTCCATTCATGGGAAAATGTTTTTAATTGAAATCACATATCTTTTGTTATAGACCAGAAATTTGTATATACAGTAGAGCATCGATTATCCGACCCCCGATTAACCAACCGCGTTCTAGTCGGCAAATTCAAATGTCCGCTAGTGATGTGGCACTACAATATTTGATTATGTCTTGGCTACTTTAATATTATTTTTGTTAACTTTTTGCATGTTTTAGCTGGCAGCACTGGCTTGACCATGAAAGGGAGGCTAGTATTTAAACCAGGCCTAATACACTATACTAATAATGTATTTTTTCATACTTTTCGGTTATCCAACCAACCCCAGTCCCCAATTAAGTTGGATAATCGATGCTCTACTGTAGTTAATTGGGGCCTCCCGCCACTAAGCTTTCTGTATCTGGTCTTGAATTTCATCTATCTAACACCATTCTAGAGATTAAGGAAGGAGAGATGGACAGACGGCAGTGGGAATTTATGTCTACAATTTTTTCAAATTGCAACCCAAGAAAACCAAAATGTACATACATAATTCTGCAAAATAACTTTGTGATTAATAAGTTAGTAATTTTTAAAAAATAAATAGATGATCAGATGAAATACAATCAAAACATATTACATCAAATTTTATTCCTAGTTCTCTAAATTGTTTCTATACAGTACCTATACTACTGGAAAACAAAAGAACACCACTGTGAAGAAAATGAATGAAAAACACCATATTTGCATGTGATACTACTAGAGAGCAGCACTGTGGAAGAATCAGGAATTGAGTATTGTCTGTCAAGTATCTAAGTTTTAGCAGATGGGGACCTGGAAATAAACTTACTTGTAGAAGGCATAGTCTGTAGTTTTCAGCTCCAAACTGCGCTTTGAAATTGTGTTAAACATTGTTGTCATGCACTTTTTGCACAAAATGGAATTTGAGTGAGGCAATATAGTGAATTTCTGTGAGGTCAGGTCATACCAAAGAATTGGCAACACAATGGATGATAAGTGTAATAAGTGCACCTTCCTCTGCCCAATGTTGATGCCATTGGGTAGAGGAATGTGCATATGCATGTCAGTCTGGTTCTGGACAACAGGGATACATAGAGCACTGTGGCCACTAATACACTGCATTGTATGAGTGGCCACAGTAAACCACACTGCAATCTTAGAACAGATTACAGGTAGTGTTGCACCATGGATGACAGCTAGGACCATCCGCAATAATGCTGTTGAAGCTGGACAATGATCATGATTCAAAGTTCAACTCATGCCTCACCAGTGTGAAGCCCACCTCCAGTGGTATCAAAAAGGACTACATGGAGGGATGAATATCAAATTGCTGCATTCGGTAACAAGAGCAATTCTGCATTGGCGCTAATGATGATCATTTGCATGTGTGGTACCAACCAGGTGAGTGACACTTTCCAGTGTATACAGCAACAATACACAGGACCATCACATAAAATCACGGTGGAGAGCCATAGCCTACAATGTCCATTTACCTCTGGTGTTTGCACAGGGAACATTGACCAATGCATGGTACCAGTACAGTACATCTAGATCATCATCCAATCTGTTCTGCCATTTGTGCAACAACAAGATGATGTGCTATTTTAACAGGACAATATCCATCCATATATTGCTAATGTAGCCCAATGCATTCACCAAGGTGTTTGTCAAAACCTCCGGCCAGTGTGATCACCAGATTTGTCTCACATTGAGCATATCATCTAGCCCAGTCTTCAACAGTGGCAGCAACCCTTGTTGAAATGTGCACAGGCTTCCATCCACAAAGTGATATTAATCACCTCTGACCATTTTCACATGAGAGTTGCAGCCTACATTGCTGCTAGAGGAGAGTACACAGAGTACAGAAAGTCTTTCGACATGTCCTGCAGAACCTATACACAGGTATACGCCTCTTATGAATGAGCGTGTACAGTATACTACCTATTGTGCATGTAAATAAAATATCCATCTCCTGGGATCCATGGCTTTATAGTGTTCTTTTTTTTTCATTTTCCTGTAGTGTATTATTATATTGGTCTAATCATTCAATATAGGATAACTAACAAACAGTAAACATACTGATATGTATACTATGTATCTCAATATTAAAACCCTGCATAAAATTTTCCAGTATTATTATTCAATACAGTGCATATGAATAACAAACGATTCTAATCACAAAAAGTTTAATACATATTAGTACACCTAGATGAATTTTTTATTATTATTTTTAAATTACCTTAATTTTAATATTTAATAAACTACTTTAATAAATTAAACTTTCTAAAATACAAACACAATTATTTGTATTATTATAAATATGTTTTACAAAGTTTATTATTAAAACCAATGAGTCATTATCCATCTCCAAATGTAGTTAAGCACTTAACAGACCATGGTTTAACATCATATTTTAAACTTGACAAAATTTCACTTACTCCATTTGATGGTTTAATATTAGATAATCGTCCTTTGATTGCTTGGATTGGAAGAATCATAAATTCCTTCCTATTAAAAAAAAATTATTTTAGAATGAGCTTTCAAAGCAGTCAATACTGATGTAAAAAATCTAGAAGCAAATTTTACAATTCCATTTTAGTTTTAATAAAACTTATGTACTAGTTTTACTTTTAGGCAGCCACATTCCAACTTAAATTATCTCTCTTATTTTGGCAAATGAATTTCAAGCATTCTTTGCCTCTCAGAGGACAAAGAATGAAGGTCTAACTATTTTATTTAGTAGTTATAATTCAAATATTAAATTAAATCATTTAAATATAATTTTTGAATATAATTATTTAATTATACTTAGTCATTAAATACAATTATTATTATACTTTTATATTTTTATAAAGCAAAAACAGATTTTATTTTATATATATATATATATGTTACTGTGAAAGACCGAAATTAGAATGTCAATATTCTCCGGTGAATGTTGACACGTACAAAATACATCGGCGAAAGACCGAATATTTGGTTATATTATTATACATTCAAACAATTGCCGGTGTATGTCGACAAGCACAGATAAGCTTTGGTGGAGGTCGAAACAACATCCGAGAAGCTGGTGCCCCAGCTATATTGCATTCAGATAATGGTAGGGAATTCTGTAATCAAGTCATATCCGAACTATGCGCTATGTGGAAAGATGTTAAGATAGTTCATGGAAAGCCTTGTCATAGTCAAACAAGGCTCAGTTGAAAGGTCCAATCGGGATATACAGAATATGTTAACTGTATGAATGAACGATAACGATACAAATAAACAGCCAGACGGTTTGCCCTTTGTAAAATTTGCCAAGAACACTACATATCACGAAGAAATATGCCAAAGTCCTTATGAAGCCATGTTTGG
Source organism: Centruroides vittatus (assembly GCF_030686945.1). Lineage (NCBI taxonomy): Eukaryota > Metazoa > Arthropoda > Arachnida > Scorpiones > Buthidae > Centruroides > Centruroides vittatus. Next base: position 4,690,647 of record NW_027122703.1, read on the forward strand.
CATTAAATCAAAAAGAGGCATAGCATCGTCATCTTTACCTGGCAACCAAATTGCAAATATTGAAACTGAAGAACAGCTCAAAGAAATTGTTAATACTTTTGAAGAAAATTTGAGTAGTGGCCATAACAAATACCCCATTTCAAAGGAAAATATTGAAGAGGAGCTGCATCCTACACGTCTTCATATGAAGCCCTGACTGAACAACACAAAGTTATTTCTATAAAAACAGTGGCCGCAAAAGAGAATCTTCTACTGCAAGCAACAAAAATGTTATGAACCTCAAAAAGAAAATTTCCTTCTGCTCAAATTGGTGATACCGTACAAGTCCCTGATGTCAACCATGGCCATACAGATGCCTGAAATGTGTTGGCAACTTTTATAAATTAGCAAACAAAAATGGTACCCTCAAGCAGCTTTATACCCGTAATCAGTTCATAATTTGTAAAGAAAAGTTACTTTCCATAGATGATATTTCTTGAGAAGAAATATCACTGAGAGAAGCAGCTGCAGCTAATTCGAAAAGTGGAGGGCAAGGCTATACACGCTGTCATTGCAAAAAAAAGTGTTCCACCAATAAATGCAGTTGTAAAAGCAAGGGACTCTTGTGCAATTCAAAGTGCCATAACAGTTTAAATTGTTGCAATGAATAAGATTGTATAATGTTAATCACATAATTTGTGTGTAAGTTTATTATTGGTATTATTTTTCTTTTTTGATTTAGAATGTACTGTTCGTTTTAGGTTCATCAGTTTATTTACATGTGCTGTTACTTAAGCTTTCTCCTATTTAGAAATATTAAAAAGTTGCATTTTTATCTTAACATAATAAAAATATTTTTATTCAACATTCACCATCAGTGCATGCTGAATGTCGACATTTGCCGGTGTAAGTGAGAAATAATGATATTTAGCAAATATTTCGTACATACAGGAAACAACTGTGTGAATGCTGACATTCACTGGAGAATGTCAACATTCGCCGTAACATATACGTCAGTCATTCACAGTAACATATATACATAAAAAAATAAATAAACAAAGAAACAAACTTACTTTAAAAATCTTAAATGAGTTCTTAAAATTGTACACTTAGTACCATAATCAACATACAGGACCTAAAAATTAAACATATTTCAGTTATTTGAAAACAAAATTTGAAAGATATTTACTGTTAATGGCAACAATAGATTTCTTGAAATACAAGAAAGATTTAAATATTTTGATATCACAGATACATTCAATCATTTTTTAATAACAGCTTTTACATGTAAATCCAATAATATATTTAAATTATCTGGTTCAAAGAAATTTTGTTATCTATATATACTTAATAGCAAACAAAGTCATATGTTCACATACTTATCACTGATGAAAATCAAATGCTGTAGGTAGAATTTTATCATCTTAGCCTGCTATTAAATTATACTTTTTGCAACATACCAAGGATATATCTGATGCACGTATATCAAAAATTAAGTAAACAAAACTAATTATGATAAGGAAACTTTTCCCAAACTATACTTAATTTTGTCTCATTTTATGAATTTCATGAAGAAATCAATATTAATTTTAGAAAGAGAAGACAACCATTGAACTTCATGATGTTATGAGCAATTTATAAAAGAATTTAGAGTTCCATCTTAACCACTCAGCCACTGGTGGACACAGATATTAATGAGGACCAACCATATGATGAAATGATAAATTTAAACAGTATTAAAGAAATTTTAAGTGTTAACAGAGGCTATACAAATTATGGATAGACATTTTTCAGGCATATTCTGACCTTTTCTATGTAAAATCAATTGTAAAGCACTAACAAGGTGTACTACACATATGTCCCCACCAATTTTGATGAATTTTGACACAAAGGTAGTGTTTGATATGATAATATAGTCATCCAAACCATTTCGTCATTTGATGTGCTATAATGAGTGAATTATGATCAATTGAATATGGAACTACTTCTCATGGCAGACAGGTAATACAGTATTTGTAATGACCAAATTTTAAAAATTGTACATTGTTTTTTAATTGTGCTACCACCACTACAGGGATACAATGGATTGTTTTACATTTGGAGGACAAGAAGTCTCAAATGAAAGGTTGACTCTGCCATGGAATGGTCTTATCCTTCATCTGCGTCAGAAAGGACAAATTGTGTAAAGACATATCATGTATGTATTGTCGGAAAAAGAAATTTATTTCTTTATTGCAAGTAATACAGTAGTTTGGTCATACAGGCACTGATCTATCCAACAGTGGTTAAATTTCTGAGTATCACAAATACTTTTCATATTATATTAACAATTATATCAGTAACCTTAAAATGTTAAATGCCAAAAAGTTGTCTGTGAAAGGTCAAGAGCATCTACAAACTAGCCAATGGCAGCAGACTACATGAATGGATACCTTAATTTTTAAATCTTGATAACTCACTTGTTATGGCTAACAAAATGAAACATTTTGATGATTGCATTGTCATATCAAACACTACCTTTGTGCCAAATTTATCAAAATCAGTGGGGGACATAGATGTAGTACTCTTTGTAAGTATTCTTTCAGTAATGCATTTGTTCAACAAATATTTTCACTGATACATCTGGAATGAAATGATGATAGGAACAGACTGCCTCAAATTATTAAAGTCCAAGCTTGCTATTTGAGTCAACTTTAATATGTCCTGTGAAGTATTCTTGCAACAAGATAAACAAATGAATCCAATAGAGAGTCTGTATACAGGAAAACTATAATTTTTAAAAATCCAGCAATCTCCCGGCAAAAAAAAATTAAACTGTGTGTAGTGCTATCTGTTATGATATTTTACTTTATTTTATATATATATATATATACACATATACACACATACAGTAAGACCCCACTTAACACTGATTCAATATAACATGGTTTGCTCACAGCCTAAAGAAGAAAAAGAAAGAAAGACAGAAAAAAAAAAGGGTGAAAATTTACACCGTTCTTAATTTTCGCAGCATTTCATTGATTTGTACACAATACAATTATTTACAAACACGAACCAATCAGCAAAAAGTGACAAAAAGGTATACTTTCTTTAAATCATGTTTGTTTGGTACAATTTTGGAAAAAATATATCATCAAGGATGCCGTAGGAAATATCGACTTGGCTTGGCAAGAATTAACTGATAAATGCATGAACAGTGTGTGGAAGAAGTTATGGCTGAAGGTGTGCAAGAATTCTCAATGAGAAGCGTCTATTGCTGTATTGTTAGATTGACGAAACTCAATCTAATCGATACAGCAGGACTAGATGTAGACAAGCAGGATATTGAGGAGTTACTACAGGTTTCTGGTGAGAGCCTTACCAATGACAACCTGCAAGAACTGGCAGAACAAGGAATTCATGTAGAACTGGAAAATAGTGATTCTGAAAACAAAGAACCAAAGAATTTCTCTACAGATTTCCTTAGTAAAAGTTTAGTAACAATTACTGAAATCATTGATCAAATTATAGCAAATGATCCAGATTTTGAAGAGAGTGCAAAAGCAAAACGAGGCATTTTGGATGCAATCTTAAGAATTTCAGAACAGCCAGGACCTTCACACAAAAAATGAACTTTACATTTCTGTGTGAATATGTTAATGAATTATTTAACATATATTATTATGCAAATTAATATAAAAATAAACTAAAATTAAAGTAAAATCTGTTTATTTTTGGTTGTGTGTTCACCTATCCCTATCTACTCTATGTTAAAATGACCTCGTTTAATGCTGTTTCACTTAGCGCTTTGTCATCTAGGAATGCATCCCCCCACGTTAAGCAGGATCTTACTGTACATATATATTTTTATTATAATTTTGTTTATTGTTAAATTTTTGTTATGTATGTATAAAAATTTTGGTAAAATTATTTGTTTAAAATTTTTTGCATAATTTTGCCAAATAAAGATGATTTCAAAATGAAGTCTCTTTCTGTTCCATCTTCAGTCAGCTGGGATGAAGAGTTTGCAATTTTCATGTTGTATAATAAATAAATTTTTAAAAAATACAAAAATCTGACTATTTTTCAAAATATACAAATTAATAATGATTTTTCACATAATCATGTTACCAATTGCATTAACAATTATTAAAAAACATTATCACATTTTCAAAAATTCAATACTTATCACAATCATACTATAATTCTTAATTACTTATATTATTTTATAAAAAAAATGTAAATCAGATAATGTACAGTAGGTGATCGATTAACGAACATAATCTGTTTAAAGACTGTTCGCTATCCGAATTGTTTGTTAACAGACTATCGATTTACCATAGGTTTTTATGGGAATTTAATTAATTTGATGTTCTGGAGACACCCAAAAGTAAAAAATATATACTTTCTTACTATGTTTATTTATATATAGTAATAAAAATACATATACACACAGTCTTGCATTTTTATTAGTCATGTTTTTTCCCCTGTTTGTGGGGGTTAAAGAATCTGTCTAATATCGATTGATTTTCTCTCTCTTCTTCAGGATTTTTCAGAATTAATTAATAGCATTGTAACTGTAGAGAGCCCTGAGCCTATTAACCTCAACTTGGTTTGGATGCCATTCTAAGACAATTGTTCTGACATCCTCTCATTTCTTCAAAACATCTTTAATTAATAGCATATATCGGCATTAATCCTCCTTTTCAGAAGAAAACATATCTTGCCGAGTTTCTTAGTGTTCTTCATTGAAGAGTTCTTGGCATTCTTCTGTCATCAGATCAGTTTCAGGTTCCAGTATAAGCTCTTCAATGTTCTTTATTTCTCAGATGTGATTTCTTGTTACTCCTTTAGGTGCTTGAGTCTTCTTAATTATACTGTATCTTTTTTTAGATAAGATTGAACTGCACCCTATTGTAGATTTGTTCAAGCCATACTGCCCAGCAACATCAGACATCTTCTGCCCACTCTCTACCTTTGCTATTATACTCTCACCTTTTGAAAATAAAAACCAATGCAAAAGTTAATGAGTGCCGGCTCGACAGTCTCGCAAATACTATAAAAGAATTGTTTCTGTCAGAAAAGTAAAAAGCTAGAATTACAAGGGAGTATTTCAAAGGTCGAGGAATACTATCTGATCAGTATATATCGGGTTGAGTGTCGGTGTTGACGTCTCCCGTGCTCTGAAAAGTTTTGAATCCTTACCTGAAGACAAAAGAAAATCAATCGATATTTGCTATTTTTGTCACTTCTTTTTATGTTTGTTCAGTGAAGTGTTCATTGTCTGAACATAAAAATCTTTCACAAAAGTGTTCGTTATCCGATCACCCACTGTATATAAGGTTTTTATTTATTTTATTTTTACAAAATTAGGAACTGCCAGTTGGCATAAGATTAACAACCTCAACAGTGAAGAACAGTTAAAAACCAAAAAATAAAAAATAAATAAATAAAAAACATGAGTTATATAATAACAAAGTGTATGTTAATGCATTAATGTATGAAAATTTAAAAATTTATAATAAAAATATAGTAAATATAATAATATAATATTTTATTTTATAAAAAGAAAGTATAAAACTTATCTTCAAAGTTTAAATTTAATAAAGTATATTATATACTAACCTCGACAGAATCATTGGATGGAATGCCAGTTATAATACCTCGATGCCAATTATCATCTGTCCACAATGCAGCACAAATATGATCAATTCCTATAAAGCTATTGGGCATTCTGTAGCTGTTGCTATTCTTACCATTATAGAAATGTCTGTAAACCAAGAAAACATTTAATATAAACTTAAATTGTTATTTTGAATAATAATTATAAATTGATAATACAGTAGAACACTCATTATCCAAGGCAAAGCTGTAAGTGATATGCTGCTTTTCTTATATTATAATTCATAAAGTTTAAAATGATTTGTTTCCACTACCTTTTAGCATTTGACTTCAATGTAAGACAAATTGTTCATATGAAAATGTAACTACAATAGTAGATATTTTTATTCTTAAAACTGTTGCATGTATTAGATGTATTATAAACGATGTAAAAAAATGTTCTTATACATGATTAAATTCACCAAAGTATAAAAAAAGGATTAAAAGTGCTATCATGTAAATTTTTTATATTTGTAATCTTTATTCTGAAATACTGAAGCTGCTGTTTTATCCAAGTTTCCAGTTATCCGAGTAACAATGGTCAACATTACCCTTAGCTAATTGAAATTCTATAGTATTCAACTAAAGATTAACAACAACAATATAAAGGATTTCTATTTATAATATGGCTCATTCTTATTTTAAAAAATCATTTTATATAAAACAACAATAATAAACAAAAACATGTTTCAATAATTATAATAATGCAATCTATAATCTGTTCCACATTTAAAACAATGCTAACATATTAGTCCATGTACATAAACAAAATAGTTCTGTCAACTGTGAATGGAAAATTGCATATGGGAGTTACATTAGAATATTATAAAAATATATTTAAACTGTTATATCATAATCTATTTGATGAATAAAATTGCAAAGATACATTGCGTGAGATAAGCTGGGGGCTATAGGGGGGTGCCCTATTAACCACTTAATCGGCACAGGTTGTTAAAACCCGACCTCAGAGTCATCGGATGGCTATAAGAGGGCAAAATCAAGTGGCGAGGGAGGTGAGAAAGTCGACAGGTGTTGTTAGATAGACAGGAGACAGGTTAAACACATAAACAAAGCATTTATTAAAATCTAAGATTAACAAAGTCTACAAGGCTATACTTGGTTAAATGCAATTAATGACTAGATATATGTATATAAAAGGGCAGCTCTTAACTAAGCCTATTCTTGTAGAGAGAGAGAGAGAGTTTACAATGCTCTAACAAAAATACCTCTATGAGGAAACAAACGGTATGCATCGTATGGTTCGTAGAAATCGTAGTCCTAGTCGATATGACAATATGGCGAGCTGTATGGAAGTTCGAAGCCATTCATCTGTCTTTTACCAGAGTCTTCTCCTTTCGATGAGCCAGGAGATGAATGTATCACGTAGACAAGTATAGTGGGTGATCGGTTAACGAACACTTTCGTAAAAGATTTTTATGATCGGACAACAAACACATGTTTGGATAATGAACACGTCACTGAACAAACATAAAAAGAAGTGACAAAAATAGCAAATATCAATTGATTTTCTCTTGTCTTCAGGTAAGGATTCAAAACTTTTCGGAGCACGGGAGACGTCAACATCGACACTCAACCCGATATATACTGATCAGATAGTATTCCTCGACCTTTGAAATACTCCCTTGTAATTCTAGCTTTTTATTTTTCTGACAGAAACAATTCTTTTATAGTATTCGCGAGACTGTTGAGCCTGCACTCATTAACTTTTGCGTTGGTTTTTATTTTCAAAAGGTGAGAGTATAATAGCAAAGGTAGAGAGTGGGCAGAAGATGTCTGATGTTGCTGGGCAGTATGGCTTGAACAAATCTACAATAGGGTGCAGTTCAATCTTATCTAAAAAAAGATACAGTATAATTAAGAAGACTCAAGCACCTAAAGGAGTAACAAGAAATCACATCTGAGAAATAAAGAACATTGAAGAGCTTATACTGGAACCTGAAACTGATCTGATGACAGAAGAATGCCAAGAACTCTTCAATGAAGAACACTAAGAAACTCGGCAAGATATGTTTTCTTCTGAAAAGGAGGATTAATGCCGATATATGCTATTAATTAAAGATGTTTTGAAGTGAGAGGATGTCAGAACAATTGTCTTAGAATGGCATCCAAACCAGTTGAGGTTAATAGGCTCAAGGCTCTCTACAGTTACAATGCTACTAATTACTTCTGAAAAATCCTGAAGAGAGAAAATCAATCGATATTAGACAGATTCTTTAACCCCCACAAACGGGGGAAAAAACATGACTAATAAAAATGCAAGACTGTGTGTATATGTATTTTTATTATTACATATAAATAAACATAGTAAGAAAGTATATATTTTTTACTTTTGGGTGTCTCCAAAACATCAAATTAATCAAATTCCCATAAAAACCTATGGTAAATCGATAGTCTGTTAACAAACAATTCAGATAGCAAACAAAGTCTTGGAACAGATTATGTTCATTAACCGATCACATACTGTATAACTTCCGATGAATCGCACTGAGCTGCTGAGGCTCAAGCTTTTATTCAATTGTGGAAAAGGAGTCACATGATTGTTATATGTTGACAATAATGGTGCATTCTCAACACCCATGTGTCAACTTTCCCATCTAATTGTTATCACAAACAGTGATCTCTGATCTAATTCTCACAAGGAGCGTTTTTTTCTATCGGAATGGTTTACAAATTTTTTTCGACATCTGTGTTAAATTTGTGGATTTCACAGTTGCAATAACTTCAGAAATATAAAAAAACAATATTTTGTAAAATTCTCAATGTCACTAGAACAATGATAACCAAATTTAAAAGTTTCTTTGAATAATAGACAGAGAATTTAAAAATTGTAGAACAGAGCAAATTTAAAGATTGAAATGCCTGTTTAACTATGGCAGTAGAGTGATACACTAACTCCATTCTAAATGTGAGATAACTTAAAAGTAAAATAAGATATATTATTCATACTTCACTAATAATAAAATTTGTTCAGATAGTATTTCATTTCATTTGGACTCAATTCTGAATAATAGTTGAAAATTTCTTGTTTACATTAATTAATGGTTAATGGAATTTTATATGAATTAGAGCTCTTGAATTACTCACCAAGTACAGGTAGCCCTCAGTTTATGCCAGTTCAATTTACGCTGATTCACAATAACGCTGCTGTGCAATTCACCGTTTCAGTGTAATTCCCCGATTTTTGTTTCAGTATTGATGTATTTACTGAGCCACGACATTGTACATTTGTTAAAACAAAGATTTTTATTGAATATATTTATTTTTTCTGTTTATTATTATTGGGTATGTATACATTTGCATTAAATTAATATTAAAATACTAAATGTTTAGGTATTCACAAGTCAAGTTATTAAACTTAATAGTCCAATAAATGGCGTCTGAATCCAGAGCGCCAATGAATGCGAATAGTTTGTATCCCATATCAATTCGTTCAGGAAAGCACCTTATGATGCAGTAGCACTTTCAGCGATCACAAACTATCATTAGTGAGATGAAATCTACTTCTCGTTGGCCAGACAATACCTTCTTATTAGCCAGACGATATCTACTTCTTGTCAGTCAGGTGATATCTAACTTTCCTTAGTGACACAAAACCAACTTCAATTTTCCTGCCCAAACTGACCTTATATATGCAGCCAGCCAATCAGGCTGCATATATAAGGTCAGTTTGGCTACGGCAGCCAGCCAATCAGCATCTCCACTCATCTGTAGCTCTATGTCGGTTAGTATATCCTTTCAACTATGGAAAGTTTGATGGATGAACTTTGTGAGTTAGACAATGATTGGGAGCAAAGTGCAAATGTAAAAAAGAGCATCATTGCATCCATTTGACCATACTCCAAAATTCTTAATGGAAAAAACAAAAATCTAAACAATTAAAGATAGATACTTTTTTCCAAAAAATGTAAGAGATCTGAAACTTTGAAATACCATTTGTTTTTCTTAAGATTTTTTAATAAAAACATTTCACTTTATTTTATCATAAAATACATTTTAAAAATTAAATTTAAAATATATGTATTTTGTGTTATATTGTATTAATAAACAAAATTATTTGCTTATTTTTCACTTATGTAGAACCTAACCCTATACCTCACTATAAATATGGGTTCATTTTACACAGATTTGATTTGCGTTGGCTTTTGTAGGAACGTTCCGTTCCTACAAAAACAGCGTAAACCGAGGGTTACCTGTAGTTATGATATTACAATAAAGGCAGCCCTAGTAAAGATAGAATACAGAATGCATTTGTTACAGATAGCTCTATCTGCAAAGAACCACTCTTTAGCACTGCCATCTGTATCAGTTATTTCTCAACAGGGAATGTGGCTAGAAGCAGTTTGGTACTATCATAAGAGATGGGATGCTATAGTGACATAGATTACTGAAAATCAGACTATGTGTAAAGGAGTCAATGTCCGATCATTAATTCTTGTTTTGGGGCTTTATTTTGTTCTTTTCTTTTTCTTGGTTCCTTTTTTTGTTGTTACGGACAAACTCCCAAGCACCAATGACCAAAAGAACAAAAAAACGAAAATTTTTAACTTAGTTTGCATCGTTGCCCGATCCTGGAACATCATCCTATGTAAATTAGACAGTGCGGAGCTACACTGGATGAACAATTAAAAGCGGAACAGCCAGGACCAAAAGGAGAGAGAGCTTCAGGTGACCAAGGTGGTAAACGTCAGTGATAAGTTCGAGGAAATTGTGTTTGGCTGTACACTATTTATAGCTTGAGGAGGAGATAAAACGTTTTCTTTATTATGAGAAAGCTGTACAAGATTTTGATATTGTCTGTGGTTTGTAGAAATTATTAGTTTTAAATAAAGTCCTGGTCTGGTACTTGCCTCATTATTATGTAACCTATTGTTGTTTCCGAAAACGGTGAGTTACATATGGAAGAAGCTGTATTGCAAGAATTCAGAGAGTTACTTGATTAGTCTGAACTTGAAGAACACTACACACAGTTGCAAGCAAAGCTCAAGCCTTATGCAACATCAACTGGAAGAAACTGGAGTCACAGCCTGAATCCAAGTCTAGTGTTGGAGGAAGTGATATTTGGCAAATTCTTGGAGGCATTCAGGAACTGTTGGTACCACTTGGTATGAGTTCAAAGCTCGAACTTTATCTAGATGGCAAACATCCAGGATGGTAATTTTGGAAAGAGCTTGAAGTCCTAGATCCAAATCATAACCAAGCAATGAACAGTATAACTTCCCAATTATGCAGATTTATTCTCCAAGAAAGAAGCACCAAAGGAAGAGATAGCATAATACAATACTTTGATCAATAATGAAAGCAGAGCAGTGTGCAATGATATAATAAATTTCTGGAAACACTCTACCAAAGAAAAGCTGATTTTCAGTCAGCTGGAATTAAAAGCTCTGTCAGTTCCTGCTAGCAGTGCAGATGTGGAGAGCTTTTCTATCCTGAACCATCTTCTCGCAATGAAGAGATCATCATTTACCAAGGAAAATTTGGACATTCATATTTGCTTCATGTTCAACTTAGTAGATCTATTGGATTCCGATGAAGACATACAGTAAAAGTAGTATTAAGAATCAGATAAACCAATAAAATTGCAAAGAAAATTTGTGCGCTGAATGCAAGTGTAATAAAAAAAATAAATAAATAATTAAGCAGAACAAAGAAGAAAATTTCTGTCATAAAGCATAATATAGCAAAATTTTTATTTTTTAAAGCTGAATTATTTTTGAAAATAAAGCAAATTCTGAATTTTCTTAGTTATTATTGTTATAATCTCTATAATAAATTTGTTAATATTATGTTAGATTGTACAGTAGAGAGTCGTAAATCTGAATCAATTGGGGACTAGGGTTGTTCGGATAACCGATTATGCACAAAAAAATATATTAACCTGTCCGATGTTCAAATTTTTCTTCGTCGCGTGTCGCTTTGTGTTGAATTTTTGTCGATTTTAAGCCTAACGAAAATTTTTATAATAATAATCGAGGCTATTGCTCGAGTCATCGAGTCATCCATTGCTGCTTAAAGCTCTTGACAGGTTGACTTATGAATGTTAACCCTTGGATCAAGTGCCAACTGTCTGAGTGATGATCCTGATTGTTTTATGGTGTTTACAACCCGTCAAAGTTGAAGTTCACTGAATGCCCGTGGACATCCTGAACAGGGTTTTGGTTGTAATCCTCTTGGTTACGTACATAATTGTTCATCACATTGTGTGTCCTATTAATCCTTATTGCTATGTCCCAGTTGGACAGCCCTTGCTGCTGCTGCTTTAATGCATCAATCTTGCTCCTCTCATAGGCAGATAACACCAAGCCATGACCCATGTATCCATAAATGTTATATCAAGCAAATCATACGACTCAAAGTTGCGCAGTGTGACAATTTCACTCATAACACACATGAAATAGTTTGTAATGTTTAACTTGAAGGTTCATATTATTTCTCCTGGGATGTGGTGGAACTAAACTTCTGAAACACATGAATTATCTCAATTTATGTGTTTATACAGTTACGGTTGTCTAATAATGTGCTAGTTTAATGATGATGTATTATTTTTACATGTCTCTGCTACCCACACAAATAAATGTATGTGTTGGTTTCATTAGTTGTGTTTGTGTTGTGATTGCTTAACTGAATGGAATGGACCTAAACTTTTGCAATGCACCTTATAATAAATTTTTAAGAAGAAAAAAAAAACATATTTCCCTTAGAAACAAATATCATAAGTTTTCAATTATTAAGTATAGTAAGAAATTAATTTAATTTGAAAATAATCAATTATATATAATTAAAATAAACTTACTCTAACTTTCCCATTAATACATCCAAAGCTTCTGTTGTTGTTTTTCCTCTAATTTGAAACCAAATTTGGCCAGGATTGTCAACAGTGGATACATAAACACCTATATAATTACTAATATCCTGAGGTAAAGGTTGGGTTGTGTAACATACTCCAGGTAATACTGCGTCTGATGGAATGTCCACTGGTTCATCAAGTTTCTAGTGAATATAATATGAACTGGTAAACAACTAAATAAACTATTATTACTACTACTAATACTACACTGGTTTCCATAAATTAAGGAACAAATGGAAACTCATAATATATAAAAAAGTAATTAGTGAAACTTTATGACACTTAGTGATAGCTTGAATTACATGGTGTTTTACAGAACAACACAAAAATATTTACAAGAGACAAGTTTTCTGTCAGAAAATTAGCACATGTAGAACTTCCAAAAAATAAGCTATCTGACTCAAATAGGCAGAGTACTTCACTATAGAGTATAGTCATCTCTGACAGTAATGAAGAATTGACAATGATGTTCCATACTATATATGATAGTGTTTTTTAAGTTTAGTAGATAGTAATGACCATTGCTCTGTCTAAGCTCTTAGAAATTATTCCATGTACTGTACATAATAATCTCCTCCTGAAAGTACTGTTCTGAGCTCTGAGAATGAGCATTACTGTCCTGTAGTACAAATGTTTTGCTTGTTGTATCTGCATAAGGATCTAGAATATTATCCCTATATTTTCAAGCATTAAAGTTTCCACTTGGCAGCACATAGAGATCTGTGTGGCTACCCAAACAGAAGTCATCCCAAACACGCTAGGGTAGATGTACCAGTTTTGGCCAGAAAACAAATTTAACTTAAAAATATAATCCCCACATATTCAAATCTGTCCAATGAAACAAACTTTTATTCTTAACTGTGTGAACAGTTAACAATAAAAGTTTGTTTCATTTGTGATTATATTTAAGTTAAATTTGTTTTCTTGCCAAAACTGGTACATCTACCCTACCTTCACTGTAACAATCCATTTCACAAATGTCACAGGAAGGCTAGTGAATCCCTAGTTCTCTCCAGATCAAACATTACCTCAAATCATTCTGCAAACAATATCTGGATTCATCCATGAAAAGTACAGAAACCAAATGGTTCGTTGGGTGACTTTTTTCTGACCGATTCGTCGTAAACATAAGAGACTTTGCTGATGAGACACTGAAGTTATAGAACCAACACTGTCTGTTGCAAAATTTGTTTTCATAGGCTTTCAGTCCAGTTCACATGACTGCATGCCCAATTGAAACATTCCCTCCTGTTGTGTGAAGGAGGGGTAAGCAAATTACTGGCCACACTATGTACAGACCTTCCTCATAGTCTTTTGCACACAGTGGAAGCTGATATCATTCTTCCAGTAGTTCCAGCAAAGAAGATTATTCTAGAGTCAGCATAGATGTCCTATTCTTTCTTGCCGTTAACCACAGATATCAATCTTGTGTGGCAGATATGGCTTTAGGCCTTCCTTAGCTGAATCTTTTAGATGCCAATCCTATGTTTTAAAATTGGTTCCACAGCCTGTGGACTACAAAATGACTTACATTCAGTCATCTTACTATGTCTATCAGTATCTGGTTTGCCTCCATTATCCAATGGTTCTCCAATGCAGTTCTTTTGACATTCCCACAAAAAGCCTCCCTCTGATTTCTTCATTTAAAGTCTCAACACAAACAAATGGAATATTGAAATGCATGCATTTATGCTGCTGTCTGCTTATGTAAACTGATATTCTGACTTGGCATTGTTTTTCCTCAATGACATATCCAAATTTCATAATTCCACTATTTTTACCATTTGTTCCTTAATTTATGTATATTAGTGTATTTAACCATCATCATCTACTCAAATAATTTATAAAAATAACTTATGATATCAACATGTGGACAAGAGTATATTATATTGAATGTCCTTTTTTAGAGAGGAAAAAGTTTTTGAATACTTTGTAAATTTTGGAACTCAATAATAATAGATAGAACAACTTATTTATTATTTCTAATAATGGTCTACATTTGTGTTATTTTAAAAATAAAAGATCAAAATTAATGCAATTTCTCAAAACAATCATGGTCAAGGTTAATAATAACATTTAATCTAGACCATAATTGATAACAATATTTAATATAAAAAAGTGAACTAAATTTTTTTTTCTAGTGAGTTTTTACTTTAATTTGTATTAAAGTATTAAACACAATTAGCATAATGAACAAATGCCACATTTTTTCTGAATATAAGACATAGGTTTTTTAAAATTTCATTTAAAATGATGACGCCTGGCTTTCTCTGAAAGTCAGAGGGCATCTTAAACACACATTTGAATACCAATAAAAGACTGATGAAACTCAATGAAATCAATAAACAAGAATCTCCTCCTACAGGCCACTGATTAAGAAAATGTTGCAAATATCAAATGATTGTGTTTACAATGATGTAACAAATAAATTTACACATCACTTTACATAAAAACTATACTATATTTCTACTTTAGATCAGTGTTCAAAAACCCTACATTTTTGTCTAAACCCTAATTTAACAGACTAATTGGGGAAAAGAGATATTGGCTATTGCCAAAAGTCCATAAAATCAAACCTGTTTAAAAACATATATTAATAAAAAAACATAAAAACGTGAAAGATGAGTTAAAATGTTGTTATAATGTATATTTATGAATAAAATAAAATTATAATGTATATTGAGTAATTTATACTCCTTGACACTAATCAAATGATTCCCAAAGTGGTCTATAACAACCCCTAGGGGTTGACTCTGAACTGCAAGGGGTCCATGTAAGTGAAAACAAAAACTGGGGGTACTGTACATGAGATGTAAAAGGGGGCCTACGAGAATGGATCCAATTTAAGCAGACTGTGACCAAAATCTTGGCTTTCCATAAATGGAATAATTCACATAACACAGATAATACCTATGTACTTACATAATACTTTCTTATAACAGACATATAAATTACCTATAAAGTAAATATTTTTAAAACAAATGTTTATAAAACATGATGAATATTTGGAGCTTGATTTGGGGAACTTTATGACTCCATGCTTTAATCACGGGAAAATTTGAAATCGATGATGGGTTCATTCTCCATCGATGGGTCAAAGCAACAACTTAATTACTTTGAATTTTAATTAAGAGAATGTTCTAACAATTAGCATTGAGTTCAATCAACCAATCTAACCTTTTTGAGACAGTTTTAGAGTTTATGGATGATAAAGATCCAATTTTAAAAGAAAATTTAATGAAGTGGAAACCAGACATTGCTTATTTAATAGATTTGTTCACTAAATTTAATGAGGTTAACTTGTAATTAAAAGATGACAGGCTAAATTTGATAAAAACAAAGTCCATCATCATTTCAGCTTTTCTTGTCAAAATTAAACTAACGAAACAAAATATTAGACAGTGCGAATTTTCTCAATTTGCCACAGACAAACTGCCAGGATGATGATGTTTCAACCTACGTTTAACATTTAAATATGCTTCACACAGACTTTGAAACTAAGTTTGAATATGTTTTGACTATGGAAATACCACAATAAATTATTGATCCATATGGTGACATTGAAGAAATGGATGTCATATTACAAGAAGAACTGATCGGAGTAAGCACTAACAAAGAACTTAAGGTACAGTTCAGAAAGGGCTATCAGCAATTTTGGCTTCAGAGAGACATACCTATTACTTATCCAGCATTATGTACTATCGCAAGAAAGTTTTTAATAGCTTTTCCATCTTCATACCTCATGGAAATGGGTTTCAGCGTAGTTGCCAATCTTCTTACAAAAGGAAGAAACAAATTAGAAATCACCGATCAAGGAGATTTAAGGTTAAACCTAACTAAATTGAAACCAAATATTGAAAATTTGCTATTAAAGCATCAGGCTCATCCCTCCCATTAAAAGCGTTTATTTTTTTTGTGTAGTTATTTTATGTTATAATTTTACTAGATTTGCATTTTATGTTGTCTTAATAAATGTATAAAACTTAACATGTGTTTTTAACTTTTTCACTCTACAGTTAAACCTATCAAAGTGAGTAGCACTGTGTCAGCTGTCAAAAAATACATTTGAAGTTGATGAATTTGAAACAATTCAATATTAGAAAAGCGGGGGGTCTACCCAAAACAGAAAAAATTGGCACGTGGTCTATGAGATAAAAAAGTTTGGGGACATCTGCTCTAATCCAACCTTTTTAGCATTCTCTATTAATGGGGAAAAGGTTTTAAATTTTTCCTATCGAATAGAAACTCCTGTTAAATCAATGTCCATTAAATCAGAATCTGTTATATAGAAGATTTATCATATCTAAAAACCTGACTATATATAATAATAATGAAAATAATTTTTATTATTAGTATATAAATATTACTATTATTTAATATTTATCTTGTCTTTGTAATCTAGTTTCATTGTTTAAAATTATTAAAATTTAAACAGATTGTTTTATTTAATTTATATTTGTTAAAACGGAAGAATCCTTGCCTTAATGATGTTATATGTAGTAATAATAGTAATCTTGCAAAAATATTGATAGAAAAATTATATTCAGGTAAATACATTAAGTCAATTTATTGTACAAAATATTACGATTAAAACGATTTATGCTTTTTAAAGATAACGACTCATTATTATTAGAGCATTTCAAACAATTTATGAAGATAATTATAAATATATATCTGAGTAAAAAGAATAAAAACTCCATTTAAACAAAAAATAATTCTTTAAAATTTTTTAAACAACAACAATTTATTGTAACAATATATATATATCATTAATTTACCTTTAAATCTGAAGATTCAGGTGCAGCTGCAGAATCAGCAGATATAAAAACTTTACCTATGTAGAAAATTAAGTTTAAAAAATAATTTATAGTTTTTTAAATATATATTAAAGCAAAATTACAATTACAGCAAAATTAAGATAAATATTAATAACTGTGCAGACTCATTAGCATAAATACAGATGTATCAATATATCTGTTGAAAATATGTCAGATTCTTTATATATCTTACTCTTGATTTACACAATAGACTGAGACTAAATATCTATATGGAAAATAGAGAAATAACTTTCATTTTCATTTTAATGCTTTAATTTTATATTTACTACACATCATTTTTGTATAGAAAACAGTTTTTAAAAGCCTTATTAATGTATAAGTGCACAATATAAAATTTAAACTGAAATAGTATTATTTTTTTTTTCTTAACTTGTTGATAGAGTGATTTTTCTCTTCTTTTTTTTTTAGTTGAAAATCTTATGTCCCATCCACTACTAACTTCTTCAATACCAGTTTTTATTTTTTCAAATTCATTTTTCAAAGATATTTACAGTTTTATCTTAATAAAATCCATTATCAAAGTTTTATTTTATTTCTACTTAACTGATATATTTTCTGATATGGAGCTAAGTTCAGTGCACACAGTGTGAAGTAAAGATGTAGTACAAAATGGGAAATCCCATCTTTGAACATGTAAGATGAAAGTAGTGCAAAATGACTGCAATGTCATAATAGTTAGCATAAGTCTAACAATTGATTTTATCAATGAGTAAGTGTAATTTTAAAGTAAAATAGTAAAGAATATTTTAAAATGCCATGTAAACTGAAATTTTATTGTATAAAATGAAATCTTTTCACATTTTTCAACTTTGTTAAACTAAAATCATGCTATTCAAGTACTATGTAAATTAAGGGTTAGATGTATATTCACTAGATAATAAGTAATTCAATTAAATCAACATATACCATAAACATTTATTAAAATTTAAATTTTTATTAAGATAAATTATTAAATTTGTATACCTGAATGAATGAAAAGCCTAAGTGGAATATCCTCTGATAGCACTACAATAAAAGCTTCTATGCTGTCATAACCTAAACTTGCCCAAGGAAGCTCTACTTGACATCTAACCTAATCATAATATTAAAGATTAAAATTTTTTCAATCTGTTAAAAGTAAATTTAAATAAAATATTTGTTAATTACAGTTTTTTAAATTGTTTTACCTTATATAACCTTTCAAATTCGTCTAAACAGATTTCTTTTTTAGTCATATGTAAAATACTCAATACATTAGCTTTTATAATATCGTCTATTGGAGGTTCATCATCAATTCTCAAATTATCAAAACAGGAGTCAAGATTAATTAAATCTGAAAAAAATAAAAATAAATAAAATTTTAAAAAATTATTGAAAAATAATACATAAAAGTACTAAAAATTCATTTCACTATAATAAATTATTTTTATTTCATTCTATTAGAATTGTTAGAAGTAATTTAATAAAAAATTATCATTATAAATAAAATTTTTAAAATTTATGCAATGAATGTCTGGAAAAAATCTCCGCAAGTTTGTAAAATGCAGTTTTTACGTTTGAAAAATGAAAACTTTTAAACTACATACAGTAGAGAGTCGTTAATCGGAACACTGGTAATCGGAATGATTTTCAGTCGGACTGTGTCGTGCTGAATCGAACGTTTTTGATACTAAATTTACTTCTAAAGTATAATTTTCATGTTTTTATATTCTTCAATATATTTATTTTGTTTGTACAAAATAAAGAAATAATTTTTAACAATACGATAGCCTCGATTATTATTATAAAAATTTTCGTTAGGCTTAAAATCGACAAAAATTCAACACAAAGCGACATGCAACGGAGAAAAATTTGAACATCGAACAGGTTAATATATTTATTCGTACATAATGGGTAATCGGAACAACCCCAGTCCCCAATTGATTCCGATTTTAAATATCTAGAGCAAATTTTGACATAAAATAGATTGCCATCAAGTTTATCTTTATAATTTATATAAACATCAAATTTTTAAAATAGGAAGCCAGTTTGAAGACTCATTTTTTAAAGAGCTACATTGAGCATGCGCGTATCTTCAAGACGTGCAATTTTTAAAATTTTTGGAAGATGCGTTTTTTTACAAACATTCCAAAGCATAGAAACCTGATGAAAATCATTAAAAAACAGAAGAAAATGTTTATTTAAACTGCTCCATACCAGTTTAGTTTAGTTAACAGTAAGCAAATATACAGTTTTCTAGAAAACTTTCCTTGATCAGCTTTTCATAAGCACTTCAGGATGTTTTAATTATTAATTAATGTAAGAAAAAAAGCATATCAAATAAAATTCACACCAATGAAGCAAATGCATTAAAAGTATTATAATTTTTTTTTTTAAATTTTGGTTTGACTTGAATATCCTTTACATAAACAAAAATTTGTCATAAAAACATAGAAATAAAAAATTATCATACCTTTTTTAGTATCTTCTTTAACTGATTTTATTGCAGAATTATTTACATCAAATAACAACCAATTATCTTTACATAACTCAGGCTGATGGATAAAAAAAATATCAGGAAAGCATGAAACTAACTCAGTTAAGCATGAATATCCCATTTCTTTTAGGTTTAATTCTTTTTTTAAAACTTCCTGGAATAGTAATTTATTAGTTAGATAAAACAAAATTTAATGGTTTCTGATTTTAATGTCAATACAGAATAAACATATTCAGTTACATAAGATTATAATAATTATACGATTTAAAAAGTTCTAAAGTCAGTGCCATCTTTAGGGCAGGCCTACAGGCCCCCCTTAATCCGAAAGTAATAAAGTTACAAATAAAAAATACGTTAACTGAAATTGTTTAATTGAAGTTTGATTATAATTAAAAACTCAACAATTAATATATTAATTTAATTTTTAAAATAATAATTTTTGTTATTCTTAGAGTAAGAAAACTTAAAAATTTTTGATACTTCTGATTCACCACACCTTGGCCAAAAACAGTACTTTCTCCTTGCAGAAAGAAAATTCCACTTCCTGGCCAAGGGAAGTGAAAAATCGTATATAATCCATTTCTAGGTCTGTAATATACTCTTGTTTCTGTTTCCTTAAGGGAGCCCCATCTTGGTCCTGGCCCAGGGCCCCTTACGTTCTAAAGACGGCACTGTCTAAAGCAATTTGATCAAAATTAATCAGATTTTGTGTGTAACTGTACAAGATGGTCCAAATGTTGGCTAATTAAAGTATATTTCAAGAATAGTTAAAATTAGCCTAAAATCACTGCGTGACTACTAATTCAGTTGAATCACTAGAAGCAAAAATATCAAACAATATGAAACTATTCCAAACTGGTTATAACTGTTCTGAAAATGATCTTAAAAATATATCTTGGTTAACTGACTTTTAGGCAATCCTGTATATTAATTTTACTTTAAAGTGTTCAACTTAGGATGTTTACTAATTTTCTCCAGTTGTTCAGTGATGATTCCAAAATTTTTAATTTTTAAAAAATATTTGCTAAGATTTTGAGAGAGAAAGAATCAGTTACAATAACAAAAAATCTTTAAGAATAGAAAAATTTTGGAAAAGATAAATATCTTACAATTATAGCTATAACCCAGTATCCAAACTCCTGCTGTAACAAATGTTCTTTAGTATCTGTATGATATCTGAACTGAATACAATAATTCCAGTATCATGAATTTATTTAAAGTGCACTTGTGAGAAATTTGAAAGTCACATTAGTAAAAGTAGAAAATAGGAAAAGACTCCAATTTTCAATATTTGTTTTCATTTGTTTCAGTAGTGTGTGTTATTATAGTTGTGTAGTTTAATGATTTTAATCACAAAATTTCAGTGCAATCATACTAAACTTACTCTTAACAATTCATTATCTTGATTGCTTATTTTCATTATTGTTTTTATTTTTATATAGTTGTGAGAGCCTAATCAGGGATATAGAGATAAGAAATTATCTTCTATACTGCTTACACGAATCTGTTTGTAAAAACAGTTCTCCGGTTTGTCATGCCCAATTAAGGAGATGGTTACCTTGTGGTTCCAAAGTGGTAGGAGGGACTTATTTAATGTTAAAAGGGAGGAAACTGTTGATTGTAAGACCAACGCTCTCCTAAACCTCAGGTTCCAGACACCAGGTGATCTGTTTTATTATACACGGTATCACCATGCATATTAATCTGTCTTAAATAGGGCTGCAGTATTTGCGTATGAGAGGACAATATAAATGAATTATTCTAAGTCCAATTTAAATTAAACAAAAGTATATTTATTGGAACTTAACTAAAATGACATAATATATACAAGGTAAATTAAAACAAACGAATTTAAAATAATATTCGAGGAAAAAAAAAATACATGGAGGTTAATTAATAACTAACAGTCTAAAACAACCTATTCGTGCTATATCTACCACTAATGCACGTATGAGAGAGAGTTTACATTAATGCGACAACTATAATACCTCAACGAGTTTCTTCTTTCATGATAAGTATGGCGAATTCTGGTCAGTCGTAACTTCTATTATGTGGTCAGTATGGCTTACTGCCTATCTTGAGAACTGCGCTGATTCAGTATGGCTTTTCCTATCTTCAGGACTGCGCATCTTGAGTGGAAAACATCCCTTTTTATAAGCACAAACGGGCAACTGCTGCCCAAGTCCCGTTCTATGATTCAGTTCCAGTCATCCTTTGACAGGAACTCAACTTCCTTTTAAACAGAAGCAGCTACATCCTCTGATAAATTTGTTGAAGTTTTACAGAATATTTCTAATAAATTTAAAATATAATTTTACAAATAATCTCCTAAATAGAGTCCTAACCTCAATTTTCACACAGTAATAATATAATACAAAAGTGTACTGCACAGTACATTACCATTGCTGTCTGTTGTGTATTCAAGAAAGACAGTTAATAACCAATCTTCTTCACACACCGGGATTCAATACAAAAACACACTTACGTAAGAATATATTTGGAAAATATATTCGAAATTCAACGTACAGCTTATATTTATTACTACAAAGCCAGAAGAAGAGCGCAGACGGAGCTACGAAAACATTAGCGACCCTAATATCATGACAGTAATATCAGAACGACCTCATTAAGTATTTGTTAATAAGATAATTGGAGTTTGTAATGTTTAATATGGATTGATAGGTAAATAAGTGTTTTGCATCATTTGGAGAAATTGGTTAGGATTATTTGGATGGAGTGGAAATAAGTTAAAATTTTTTTCCCATTAAAAATAATGAAAAACTTCCATATCTAAATCCCTAGTCTAATCTGGTATTTAAATTATCTTCAGAAATGCATTAGATTTGGATAATGGAGTATGGCTGTATTTTTTTTCACAAACGTAAATACTAACTTCATTATAAAAGTAAATGTATAAAAATAAATAAATGAAAATGGCATGAGGGAAGAAAAAAAGCAATGTTTCATAGATTTGTTTAATGAAAATTCTTATATTAATTCTAATTTTGAAATGATAGTTTTTCAACAATTGAACAATTAATTACTTCTTATTTTAATATTTTATTCTTCTATTCTATTTCTTGCTTTAAAGTTAATTGCAGCAATACTTTTCATATTCTATGAATAACTTAAAACTGCACATTTCATCACTGTTCATTTTGAAGTTAACAACAATTCTTTGTTCTTTTTTTTATAATAAAGGTCTTCATAATAGTATAAAGATTAATAATAGTTAAGATTAACTAAGAGATTGATTCATTAAAAAATTTTTGATAAAATAATAATAAATTATTAATTCAGCATTTGTGTCATTGCTGTTCTGGAACAGCAATATATTATATCTAATTTCTCTATTTTAATTTATAAGTTTCTTTACACACAATATTATGCAGTATAATACAGGGTGGGCCAACGAAAACAAAACGGCAAAGTTATCGTGTTCATCCAAGCAAATCGCTCGGACAGATCGATTTTATTCTCAAGGGGGACATCTTTTGCAATAAAGTTTTTGCAATTCTGAATACAACAGACAACAAAAAATTTTAAAAACTCATTTATTTTTTATTAACTAAATAAACATTTATTTCAAATAAAGTAACAAACATAAGAAAAAGTTATCATGTATTCAATAAATGTTCGAATTGAGCACCACTAGCCTCCATACAATAATACAAATTTTGCTCAAAACAGTTTCTTACACTTCAGAAAGTTTTGGGTGTTATTTGACAACACTTGTCTATAATTCTTTGTCGTAATTCTTCAAAAGATTTGGTTGCATCATAAAATTAAGCGTAAAATAAGATCTATGCAACTGAACCTGGTTTGGTTGCATAGATCTTACTTTTTAAATGTCCTCAAAGAAAAAAAAAAATCAAGAGGACTAAGATCTGGGGATCTAGCCGGCCATTCTAAAGGACCTCTACATCGGATCCAATGCCCAGAAAAAGCCGTGTTCAAAAACTAACTGGTCTTGCATAATGCGGGGGGCCTCCATCTTGTTGGAAATTTTTATGTATATTTATCCTATTTGTTAAATAGGATAAATATACATAAAAATTTATTAAATTCAAGCTAAAAATAGATAAGAATAATGATTTATAATTGTTTGTTTACGTTTGTAGCTGGCAATGTAGCTCCGAGTTGGTATAACTTTTTGCAAGAACGTTCCCACCCCACAAACCCAAGTCAATGCTTATTGGTTAAAGGATAGTCATTTAGCTATAATATACCAATTAGAACCTAACAAGCCTGCTAACTAGGATTTTATTGTCAACTGAACAAAAGAAGGGTCTCCCATAGACTTAACATGGAAAAGAGGAGTTTTGTTAGTAAATTTAAAAATATGGGGTATATATACAATATAAAAATATTAACAAATATCTTATTCATTGAAACAGACTTAGTCTTTGTAGGTAAAAGCCAATCAGTGCTTAAATCGCCACCAACTAGTTAATTACGAAAAAAAAAAATTGACACTTATTCCAACTGGAGTATTGCACAACAGTTTAACAAAAACCAGTTACTCCAATGGGAGTACTCTGCAAACAACTGGTCAACTTTTGTGGAGTTTGGCTATGGACTTCATGAAATATACTTGGGTTATTATCTGACCAATATCAACAATTGTGACGATTAACCGTCGAGTTTAAAAAAAAACCCATGAACTCGTCAGAAAAACAAATGTTAAAAAGATAATCCACGTCACAACTCTTAACCTTTGTCATAATTTCACAAAATTGCTGTCACCGATTGAAATCATCATCATTTAATTGGTGAACTAAATTAATTTTGTACAGATGAAACTTGTGAGCTTTGAGGATCCGGCAAATAGATGATCTGCTAATGCTAGTCACAGCCTCCAGTTTCCTTGTACTTAAAGTTGGGTCCACAGCAACTTGCCCCAAAATCCCAATCTCTGTTGCTTCATTTCTTACTGGATGTTCACATCCAGAGTCGTGACTTTTGTTAGCCACAGAACCCATTAACTGAAACTTTTGAACCAACTCCAGAACGTATTTTGCATTACAATGTTTGTTTGGATAGTGTTGATTAAATAAATTTGCAGTAAGATGAGCATTCTCACCATTTCTGAAATGAAGAGTTACTATTTCCATCCTTTCAGTAATTGTGTAAACCATAACAATTATGTTGTACAAAATTCACAATGAACAAATAATAATCTTAAATTCTGATTGAACCACTAAGTGGTCAAGCTTAATGTGAACACTACAAAAAAGAACATCTGCAAACAGATAACACATTATCAGCCTTAATTTTATGATCAATTTTTTTTCCTTGCATATGCAGTCTAGCTTAAAAGGTTTTTTTTATGTTTGTTAATAGTTTGTGTCACTTTTCTCCGAAATAAATGTCCATTTAATTATTAAAAAATAAATGAGTTTTTAAAATTTTTTGTTGTCTGTTGTATTCAGAATCGCAAAAACTTTATTGCAAAAGATGTCCCCCTTGAGAATAAAATTGACCTGTCCGAGCGATTTGCTTGGACGAACACGACAACTCTGCTGTTTCGTTTTCGTTGGCCCACCCTGTATATTTATCTAATATAAAATTTATCATTTCTAATTTTAAGTTCAAATACATATTTTGCATATTCTTCTAAAATTAAAAATATTCCCTGCATATTATTATTTATTTATTGTTTTACAAAATTGAAAGAACAAACAAAAGAAATAAATACTTTTCACTTACTTCATATTTTTTCAAAAAATCAGTTGCCCAGATTCCATCAGGATGACATGACAGCACCTTAAAAAATATTTAATGTTTATATATTTGTATATTTAATTTTCAAAAACACTTCACACATTTCTACACCAGAAATTTATTAAATTTATAAAATAATTATTACTTTGTGTTAATGTTTTTAGACATATTTAATGCTCATTTTCAGGTATCTTTATATTAAGCATCACTACTTAAATTCCAAAAAATAAATTGCTGGTGTAAAAAGATGTGATGTATTTTTAACAATAAAATTCCAGTTAGAACAGCTTAATACATAGCTTTTAAGTAATTCTTATAAGAAAAAATACACAGTGAAATATATTAGGCAAATTTCTCACTCAATTTACATTTTAGGCCCATTGTATGGACAAAAACAATTATTACTAGACTACAAGCTAAGGGTTTATTTATAACAAAGAAAACTCAAACAAGGCTATTGACTTGTTTGAGTATTCTTTGTTATGTAGTATACTATTTTTGTTCATCACTCCATTAAAGATCAGAAGAAATTGCAGTGTATCAAAATAAAAAGCTTGTTGCCTGTCAGTGTAGTCTATTATTTTCACAATTTGCACAAATTATCACAATCTTTTTTATGAACAAAAATAATGACTTATTTTATAATTTTCAGTAAAAGGTCAGAAAACATTCAATCTGCAGAATTAATACAAAAAGTTCAAGACATCTGTACAGAGATATGTAACTTGTACAAACCAGCAAATGATTTTCTGCCATCACAAATCTATGAAACTTATCAATTTGAATTCTTGTAGTTATACATCACACCTTTAAAATCCAGCAACGAATTTAATAAAATAACATTTTCAACCATTTTCACTGACCTATTCAGTTATAGAAGGTCGGTGAAACTGGTCAAAAATGTTATTTTATTAAATTCATTGCTGGATTTTAAAGGTGTGATTTTTGTAATATATCTCTCCAGTTAGTTCAAAATATATATGGATGTAGTTATATACCATTTTCTTACCATATGAAAGACATTAATTTCTTCAAGAGGATAGATACAAACTTGACTTTGCAAACAATTCATTTACATCAACATGACCAGAGGTCCTTTTTAATTTTTTTAGCATAGTAGACTTTCATACACATCCAGCTAAAGTTTGAACAAGCTCGATTATAGCCGTGTACTGTACATCCTGTGTATTGGATTAATTATGCTAAAACTTTTTACTAAACTTTGTGAATAATTCTGCTGATGACAACAAAATTCAGTTTTGCTTTCATAGCAGGTGTCTTCAAAAGTTTTGCTGTTTTCTGATAAAAAATACTTTGTATAGCATCCCAATAGAACAAAAAAAAAAAAAAACACCAAGCTTCCAAGTACAGACTTTTAGAGACTACGTTGAAAAAATAGACAGACTAGTTATGATGCCTGTAATTATTTTTGAAGCAATTTTTCAAAAATAATTACAGATATCACATGGACATGGCGAAAAGATGACGACTTAGTTTCTTCAAAATGTTTAATTTTTAAAAAATACTGTCAGCCATTTTAATTAAAATTGTGTATATATTTTTTAATTGGCTTATCATCAGTGAATGTTTTTTAAAAACTGTTTTTGCATAATTCAGCAGAAGCATAGCCTACAATAAAAGGTTGTCTCTATGAAGAAAGACTTATTGCTTTCTGATGATTGGACATGGCAGAAAGAAGAAGACAACTTAGTTTCTTCAAATTTTTTTACTTACTCTGCTGATTCTGTTGACCTAGTTCCTTCACTGTATGCTGGCTGATTTAAGCAATTTTACTGTATTTTCAACTGAAAATAAAAACGACTGACTAAAGCTAGGCAAAAAGTGAAAACAGTTTCTGACTTCAGGGACATTTAACTACAGTAGAGAGTCGTAATCCGAATCAATTGGGGACTGGGGTTGTTCGGATAACCGATTATGTATGAAAAAATATATTAACCTGTCCGATGTTCAAATTTTTCTCTGTTGCGTGTCGCTTTGTGTTGAATTTTCGTCGATTTTAAGCCTAACGAAAATTTTTATAATAATAATCGAGGCTATTGTATTGTTAAAAATTATTTCTTTATTTTGTACAAACAAAATAAATATATTGAAGAATATAAAAACATAAAAATTATACTTTAAAAGTTAATCTAGTATCAAAAACATTTGATTCGGCATGACACAATCTGACTGGAAAGTGTTCAGATAACTGACGATTTGGATAACTGGGGTTTGGATAAACGACTCTCTACTGTATATATTTTTAAATTTTGATGTATGTGTAAGGTGACCAGATTTTAACATTGGTGAAGCAGGACAAAATTGATGGGGGGAGTAGTCATCATCTTGAAAAAATTGTTCTAGATCAACAAAATTTTATTATCAAAGAATGCAAAAATTGTATTGTGTTATATTTTTTAAAATTTCAACATATGTAAAATTTACAAATATAATAAATTTATATACTATTATAAATCTTTAAAAACTCTCTATTCTTTTTTTGCATATTTCTCAGTCCAGAATTTTTTTAGTAAATTGATGTCATTGTTAAAATGTTATTAAATTTTTTGCAAGAGCTTGTTAAATTAGATTTCACACATAATATGGCTTTCAAGGTCTCAACACGTAATTGTGATTAATCAGATGTCCTACACTTTATTTACGGTAGGAAAAAAACACATTCAGGCAAAGTATTTGTTCCTAGTAAGAACAGCACACATTCCACAATTTTTAATGCATTATTGTATGGAACATAGTTTCAAAATGATGAAATATTTCTAACGATTTGTTCCCTGTTGATATTTTTGCTGATGCCCAAGATTTAACTTTTTCCTTGTCAACATATTCTTTTAATAATGATACCTCATTAAAAAGATCATTTTTGGAAATATTACTATCTGGAAAATGTTGACTAATGTGATCAAATGCTTTTTGCACATTTTTCCAATTAAGTTCTTGTTCAGTTATTTATCAATTATTTTAATCCTTTTGTATTTCTTTCTAAATAATAATAATACTAACTTGTATTACTTTTCCTCTAAATTTGCCTTGAGTGTCACTATTATTGTAAATTTTTTTATTATAATACTATCAATAACCAAAATGAACGCCAGTCCCACCGCTAGCAATAGAACAATGCAAACCGACGTGCTTATTCTCACTAGTAGCTAGCTTTCTAAGGCAACGACAGACGAAGCTCTGTGCCATGTAATATGCAACGAACAAAATGTTCGCTCATTTTGACAGCCTGTGAACATGCGCTGCTCTGTTGCTGCAGCTGCACACCCAAACCATTTTCTGTTGGTCTTTGCCATGAACACAAAGGATTTTGTCGGCACACCGTTCTTTTTTACAATCTCACGTACACCATAGTACTGATACGTGTGATACAAAATGATCTTTATGAATCTTAAACATAAGACATAAGTTTATGACACAAAATTGACAAAAACTTAATCTTTCCAAAACTTGGGACTTTCTTAAAATGCCGCAGGGTACGGGACAAATTGTTAAAAATCGAGACTGTCCTACCAAAAGCGGGGGGACATCTGGTCGCCTTATGTATGTGGGCTTTCTTTTTATGTATTGTGCTTTATTATTATTTGGACATGTTTTAGAGATAGAGATAAAATGAAAGAAATTTAAAAATGTAATAAAGCTTTTTAACATTTGTCTTTGTAAGTAACAAATATACTGTATAGTACATCAATGAATTTATTTATAATAATAATGTACTCTATTAATATCATTTGTAGACTTTCCTCTGACACTGGCTGTTATTTGGAATTAACATTGGTTTAGCAAATGTGGATGAGATGGCACTAGCACTGTCAGAAATATAGAAATTTGACTTTTGAATTGAGAATATCAATAAAGCATATAAACTATATAAGTTTAGAAATAATAATGAAATTACATGGCTTATTTGTACTTTTTTGATTTGAGTTAGGCCTAAGACATAATCACTACATTTTTGTCAGATATATCAATATAATCGTTACTATATTTGTTCATTTCTTTATTAAAGAATTCAAACAATTCCTGTCTAGTGCAGTTATGTAGTGTATCTTATCTTAACTCACATATACAAAATACAACAACTTGAAATTCGCTTGCAAAATATGGTAATAAAACTCCAAATCAAACAATGCACATGGTTCTAAAAGTAGCTTATATTTCAAATTTCCAAAAAAAATAGTACCACTGTTAGTTAACAGATTAAAAAACACACACAATTTGTTTTTTGATGGCTGAAAACATAATGTTATGTTTTAAAGCTAAAAATAACTTGATATATAGAGGAATGTAATATTACATTTGCCATTTTTACAAAAGAATTTGCAAAACTTGATATTATATTTCTAGCAGGATAAGTGTTAAAAATAGTGTCAACCATTTTAATTAAAATAATTACAGGTATCATAACTAACTGAAACTCCTGATCATCGATTGATCTATTACATTCATACATACTGGTATGTGTTAGTTATAGAATTGTAGATTTTGAACAAAATTGTCTTAAAAAAAACAGATGCATATAGAATATGCTATTTTTGCAAAGTACACTCATTTGCACCATGAAGTTGTTGTTGCTTTGTGGCAAAACTCAGCATGCAGATACATCTGAAGCAGATATGCAAATATTCAATTATATGAGCTCTAAGACGGCTTTTCTTTTCCTCTAGACTTATTATATTAACAATAGAAAGAGGACAACTTTAGAAAATCACATCTTTATTTCCCTGAGTATGCATTTTGAACATTTAGTCCCTTTTCAACTTCATGTGATATAAATGATTATGAGAAGTACAGGAATTGCGACAATAAAAATATGGATGATGATTATTGATTAACAGTTATTTGAGCAAATACGACAGTACTATACATAATGTTGTAAGGCAAACAATATACATAAAAAAAGTACAGTTAAAACTATAAAATTTAAGACCATGAGATATGCAAATGAAGCATATTACAGAGATATGCAAATGATTAAGAGTTGTGACATGATTAGATGAATGGGCCTGTCACTAGATGGATATAACAGTATTTCCTCCATTGAAGTCTAAAAAGGCTCTCAGAGGCTACTTGTATGTAGTTACGTTGTGGAGGAATCTTTAAACACTGGACGTGCCTTTAAAACACTAAGAGAATTTGCCCAGGTAATGAGTTTGAGAAAGGCTGTATTATTGGAATGCAAGAAACTGGATGGTCCCCATTTACAAATTGCCTGGCATCTAAGCCATTCTGACCAAACTGTTAAGAAATGTTAGGATCAGTGAGTGAGTGATGATACTCACACATGGCAACAGGGCTTAGAACACTACCGGGAGAGAGGATCATCTGCTTCTCCGACAAGCATAAACTTTTCCAACTAATTCGCTGTCTTCCATCCAGAGGCAAGTGGCACCATCATCACAGGTCCCAGTTTCAAGAAGCCTTGCTGAAGGACAGTTGATTTCATGGCATCCATTATGTGTGCTACCATTGACAACCACCTACCATCACATCCATTTGAAGTTGTGTCATTCACAAAGCAACTGGACTGCTACAGAATGGAACAGGGTTGTCTTCATTGATGAGTCAAGGTTCGGTATGGCCAGTGACAACAGCTGAATTTGTATCTGGAGGGCCATGGTTTGCTCCTTAACCTTTCAGCAGTGGGAGAGTCAGGTATGGTTCTACCCCTTAGTAGTGGAGAATATACCCGAAAAATTTTTAAAGTATTTTTTCACGCAATTTTTCTCATTTCCGTTTTAGAAAAAGTATTTGTAAACAGTTATGTCTAGTAAAGAAAAGTCTTTTTTTATTGTTACATAATTCATTTTTTATGTGAATTTTTTTTTGCGGTAGTTTTTAACTAGATTCTGGTGATACCCCCAAAAGAATTTAACGTATATATACGTCCCTCACCACTGCCACACAATCGCCCTCGACGTATATATACGTCCCTCACTGCTGAGTGGTTAATCCTGTCTTTTCTATTATGTACGTTAAAGCCTGTTACCGGTGTGCAATTAACATCAAAAACGAAAAAATAAGTTTCACAAAAGTTTTCAAACCTTCAACATTCTTCTTCAGGCAGTGACAAATTTCCATTAGAATGTCATTAAATACGATTATTATTCAAAATTCGAGTACGTCTTACCCAATGAAGTTTTACTAGGCATGCTCACTATATATGTAGCAATCAACGAGAATTTATAGCTGTTTGTCCACTAGCGCTTGCCATGCTACAGACAGATTTAATTCCTCTTTGTGGTTGATGCAGGTGTTGCTGAGTTTGTAGATATATAAGGCTTTCAGCCACTTTAGATGTTCAGTGTATGGTGTGGTGAGGCTGATTCTTGCCTGGTTAAAATTCGGCTCTATCTCAGGATCACTGGTGTAAATGGCCAGAGCTGTGGTGGTCCTGGCATATTGTATGTCAATGTGCTTTTTTATTCTAATCCCCAAGAAGTGCTTTATAGAGCCGATGTAAATGAGCTCTCTATCGCATCTGTGATTTTTTATTGGGATGTTGTAAACTGTTGACTCCCAGTTAAGAATGTCCTTTCCATTGCAAAGGATGTCAAAAATGGTTGGACATCTATATGCAATGTGAATGCACCACTTTTTAGCTATCTGTGCAAAGAGTGATTGGAGATATGGGTTATAAGTTACTGGGATCCTTTCCTCCTCTTCATGTCAGTCTTTGTGGTGGGAGTGGACTTGGAGTACTCCTTGGGAGCGGTGGAACTTGTCGATTAATTTATGGGTAAGTTTGAGGTACCTGTGGTCTGAGGTGATGCGATGAGTACAACTCAGTTCGGCACACAGAACTTGCTGTGTGGATGAGTGAATGTGTGCTCTTCTAATTAATGCATTATAGGCTGCAATTTTGTATTTATGCGGGTCACACAACTCCACCAGTATGTATATGGATTCTGATCCGGGTTTATGGTACCTCAGTGTGAATTGCTGATCCTTCAACTCAAATGCTGATGTCTAGGAAATGGACTTCCATAGGGTGCACTTGATTGATTTCAATGGTCAAACAATACGGGTTGTCATTCATGGAGTCGAGAAAGGTTAAGATGTCTGTAGATGTCTTCTACAGAAGGATTATATCATCTATGTATCTTCTATATAATGATGTTGGAGAAGTGGCAAGGGAGGATCTTGGATTCTAGTTGCCTTACAACCATTTCACAAAGTCTCCTGAGATGGAGCTCCCCATCAAGACCACTCTTCTTTGTTTGTATACTGTACCATTGAATTGAAAAAATGAATTGTAGCATAGTAAATGTGCCATCTCTAGGACTTGCTGATGTAAGCTTTCGTTGTTCACATTGAATAGGAGATCTCTGAGTGCACAAAAGGTAGGTGGGAGTTAAATCGAAGGGTATAGGGACTTCCAATACCATGAGAAATTGCAGAGGGGAGGTGATCTCCTTGAGGAAGGTTATGAGGTTGATCTGGTTACTTATAGTATAATCATATTTTTCCAAATGTGGAGCAAGTAACTTGTGTGAGAGTTTCTCTAGTTTGCGTGTCGGTGCTCTAGCTTTATCAGCAATAGGGCGTAGTTGTCGTCATCCCTGCTTATGGGTTTTAGCAAATGCGAAAAGCCTAGGCATATCAGGAGAGTCAACTATGATGTTTCCTATTGCTAGGCATTTAGCCAATTTGGTAATGACAAACTGCTTAACTCTCGATTGTAACTTGTCCACTGTATTACTGTCTACTCTCTCACATTGTTAGAATCAACATACTCTAATAATAGCCTATCACATATTGTGTCTCACATGAGGATGAGAGATCCTGTCTTTTCTGTCAAGTGCA
This sequence comes from Centruroides vittatus, assembly GCF_030686945.1. Classification (NCBI taxonomy): domain Eukaryota; kingdom Metazoa; phylum Arthropoda; class Arachnida; order Scorpiones; family Buthidae; genus Centruroides; species Centruroides vittatus. The sequence continues at coordinate 4,723,975 of NW_027122703.1, forward strand.
ATACATCTCCCACAGTTGGTATTATGGTGTGGGGAAGTAATCACACACGACAGCTGGTAATCTAAAGCAGCAGTGGCCAACTTTTGTGCACATAAGATCTACTTTTTATCGTAAAAATGTGTCGCGATCGACTTGTTGTCATAGGCATAGTCTAAGTGGGGAGGGGGAAGTGTGAAATACATACTATGTTTATACACTGTTTCAGTACGAAGTGCACTCACTGCTTATGAGTCAAGTCATAACTGCATGCATACAGTTGCGTTTGGTTACAAATATAATACATTAAGTCAAGACATCGCTAGCGATAGACTTGTTGGCCACCCCTGATCTAAAGGATAGTGACAGCACAGCAATTTGTTCAAAACATACTGGAACCATGTGTTCTCTCTCATGGCAAGCCTCCCAGGAGCCATTTTCCAGCAGGATAATGTGTGGCCATACACAGCAAGGATTTCACAGACATGTTTCTGCCAGGTTTTCACATATCCTTGGCTTGCATGGTATATGCCAAATTTGATACCCTACCAACCAGTTTGGACAATCTTGAGGTCCAATACAGCAATTGTGGATAGATATGTCACAAGACACCATACAGCACCAATATGTCTGCATGCCAGCCCATATTGCATCTTGTATACAGACTAGAACAATGATTCCCAAACTTTTTCGACCCATCGTCCCCTTTGTCTCTAAAGCAATTTTATGCTTACTCCTAACAACAACAGAATTTGCTTATATAATCACTTTCAGCTAATTGCAGAAACGAGGACTAACTGACCCAATGCTTAAGACTAAAATTGTAACCTTACTAAAATGTAGCTTAAATAACTTTTCATAAATAAGTAGCAGCCACAGCTTAACTTTTGCTGTTACATTTAAAGTTGTGCTTCTCTACTAATTTGAAATTTTTAATAACTGCTAACATATAAGTGAAGTAAAAAATGTCAGCAATTTAAACTACCGTATTTTGAGTGAATAATTAAAATGATTAACATTTAATGTTTATCTCCTCATCCCCTCAATCTTTAACCACCAAAATTTAACAGCAACAATACCCCTTATACATAAACTACCATGCCAAATTTCATTTCTTAACCATTATTCAATCTCGAGGTATTAAATGAAACAGATAAAGACACATCCATGGAAATTTTTTGACTTTTTTTGGGTTTAGGAAGTCTCATAATGTAGAGATTTGCAAAATAACCTGGAGAGTCAAATTTGACATGATTCTAATACTTTCCCTTGTTATGTATACATAACAGCCAGGAAAGTAAAACAGAACTAAATAATTAAATAATTTGACACTAGAGGAAAGCATTAGGTGCCATCTCTTGCTAAATTTAATAATTATAATTAAATTAATATTTTAATAATAATTAAAATAATAAATGACTAAAACAACAAAATTATTATAAATAAAGTATGACTATCAATTTTCTTAAATGCATATTACAACATTAAGAAAAAAATTAATTATAAGTAGAAATTACAAAATTTCAATAAAACGATTACTTTCATGAAAAAATAATTTTTAATAAAATTCATTCAGAGAATGAACATTCTTACTAGCAGGGTTTAAGCTGTTGCTAGCTTTTTGCTAAAATGCTACAAGAATTTAGATTTAGCAACAACTTTCATGGCACATTTCACTAAAAAACTAACATTTTTCAACTGATTAAAACATCTTAAAATTGTTAGTTTTTAAGATGTTTTAACTAGTGATGGGATGGTACCAAAATTTCTCCTGATTATGATTCTGCCAAAAACTTCTGATTCTTTCAAACACTTCCTAAAGTTTATTTTAGTTTAAAAGAATTAATGATTTACATTACAAGCATGATACCTTCATTAATTAATAAACATCAAGCTAAATTGATTTTTCGAAAGAAACCTGAATATTCTCCATTTATATGTAGATTTGCATGCTTTTATTGTGTAGTAGAAAAATTTGTAATCGTATCGCAGATAAAGTTAATATTGCAACACTACCCCAAACAAATTACAGCTAATTCCCTTTAACTAAAAAAACACCTTATCTCATCATGCCATCTAAGGTAAAATATATCATCTTTGAAAACTATTTTGTTGGCCAATGTGATGACCAGGAAAGGGAAGGTAATGAAAAGATGCACTTCTTTTTTAATGCTTCTTACAATTGGCATGCCTCAAAATGTTATAATTCCTTCATATTTAACACTAAATGAGGTTTGGCAAATGATCATAATCATCACAAGTTAACCAAGTTTTGAATTCATTCACACAAACCAGGTTTTCCTAAATGCATAATTGCACTTACTTATTTCAGGAAAAGAAAAATTAAACGAATGCCTAGACTGATTCATCTTGAAAAATCAATTCTTAAAACTCAAAACAGCAGTAAATTTAGCGCAAACAATTATTTTTACTTAGAATCATGCAAAATGCATTCAAAAATTTTACATATTACAGCATCCTTTGTGAATCATAAAAACTTTAATAGTTAGTTATAATGGGAAAGTCATATCATTAAAAAACACTTATATATAGGTTGAAACTAATTTAGCTTGAACCACCAACATCTTAAATAATTTTTTCAGCAACACTTTGATTTCTATAAAAGAATGTTTTTGACCCTTTTCACAGGAGTACGTCAGGTTTAACAAAAACATTTGCTTAAAAAGTATTTAAGGTGTTGTTCAGGCATTTTATCATAAGTAAACATACTAAATATTAAAAATAATTTTATCTAATACTTTTTTCAATTAAAATATAATTTTGTTGATATTTTAAACTGTTTTGCTGAAACTTAAATATTTTTGTTGACTATCAGCCTCAATTTAAAATTGCCAACCAAACCAACCCAATATCTGCTGTGTGTTAACCCTAATACCACCCTATCTCTCCTAAAATGAGACAGTTAGTACCGACCAAGTACAATCTCATCACTTGATTAAGCAAAAGAAAAGGCCACTTGACAGGCATCACGTATTCTCTGCCTTGTAGACACAAGCATTTCCAATAAACAAATAATTGTTAATATTGTAATTTTAAAAACAATTTCTAATGGAATGGGATTTGTTTAAAAAATTTGTTGCTCTCGGATGTAAGACTATATTATCGGCTAAAGTTTCTAAAATTTTGCTACAACTTTTTTTAGTAAAATTAGCTACAGAAAATTTTTTCCCAGCTTAAACCCTATATTAGTATTAGTGTTTTGAAAATAATATTAACAATCCGTACATTGAATATTGTTATAAAGAGTTAAATGACTAAAAGTAGTGAAAAAGTGCAATGAAATAATACAGCACATTCTTTACATAAAAAACAGAAAATTCAAAATTTTACCTTACGAAATTCCTCCTTTATGTCATTATTTTCATTTGTAGGGCATTCAAATAAAATATTCTTTATAGTTGATAAATTTTGAGAACCTTCCAATTTATTTGTGTGACTCTGATTATTATACTTTTCTTCATTATTAGATTTCTTTGGAGTTATTTCTATGGTTGTATATGTTTTATTGCTTGAAATTAAAAGATTATGATGATTTCTTTCATTTTCATTAAATGTTTTCATGGTAGTATCTTTAGGGAATACTGAAAATAAAAATATTTAATTAAATATATTGCATTAACTGACATATTTAATAATTTAAAAAAGTTCAATTAAGACAGAAAAAATACATTAAGATTTCTTTTTTTCAATTAAATTCAATTTATAAATTTTTTAACTGATATAACAACCTGCATTTCTTTACTTGATTGGAAAAAATATTAATTTTTAAAATGAAGTAGAGGAAAATTTCCTTGAGCTTGAAAAATGTACACAATAGGCTAATTTAGTAGTCATATCAAAATTCTTGAGCTGACACGAACAACAATTAAATGAGTTAATAACAGAAAAAGGTGAAAACAATTAAATTTTTACAAAATCAGCGTATTTGTTAATGATAGAAAAAGAGAGAGTCAAAAATGGAAGTTACTTCTAACTTACCGGAAGAATATCAGTTAATAGTACTTTGAAATAATGCACAAAAAATAAATATTTCTAAATGAAATAAGTGGAGTTTTTTAAAATCAAATTTAAAACTTGGTACTAAACACGATACACGCGACTGAGTGCCGATTGGCTAGCATATGTCGGATGATCACTCCTCAACGTATTATCACCACTTTGCCCAACTAGGTGGTAGCAATATTCATAATGACCGGTCAATTTAATAAATGAATCAATATTTATCACACTGTGTGCCCTTTTTGGTCATTATGAATAATGCCTGATTAATCACTTTGTCCATAACATGTATACCAAATTTCAAATAAAGACTAACAGTTGTCCATCTCATATACATAAACTAAACCTCTTGGGATGCCGTGTGTCATATATGACTCACAATTTTCCTTCCAAAGAATGAGAAGCAGCTCTTCTTTTTTGCTTGCTAAACAATTATATTAGTCATTCCTTTTGTCACTAGAGTTTAATGAAGCTTATTAGACCACATTCATCCCACTGTGATAGAGACAAAGGAAAATATAAGTGATTGTCTGAGCACATGTTTTTGAAAGTCATCACAAGTATGACTGTCATGTAAATATTCATTTTTCTCTATTTCTATTGATTATAATTTTACAACTTAAACATGATTTTGTTGAGAAGACTTCTAAAATTATACAAGAGTATTTTTTAAAAACTATATTAATAACAGTATTTCATGAGATGAGCTAACTTTTGAATGTGTCATATATGACACATTGGGTCTTTCTGTTACAATAATTACATTACAGCCTATGAACTGTTTTCATATTGGCAAGTTATTTACTTTTATAGTTATTTTGTCACTTGGGCAGCAATATGTATTTTATTATTTATTTTCATTTTTTATTAAATTAATTTATTAATAAAAATAATTACATATTTTTATTAATAAATTAATTTCTGGAATTTGTTTTTGTATAGTTATTTATTTGCAGGATTTTGTTTGTTAAGAATTTATAAATTATTAATATCATAAATCATATATTAAAACTAAATCATTGACATTTATTATAAATTTTTCAGTGTCAACAGATGAAATAAGGAAGGAACATGATAGGACACTTGATACTGATAGAAATTTGTGTGGACTGGAAGGCCGGTCCAGTGATGAAGACAGTGACCAAATATTTAAACCAGTCAGGACATTTATCAACCAAACTATCCTGAAGAATGTAAGTCATTAGATGACACATTTGACCATGAAGAAAATGATGCTTCAGTTATGTAAATAGAGGAAGATTTCTTGACATCAGTGCAGTAACAGACTCCTCTATAGTGCCATACAAATAGATTTGAGCCCTTGCTACCAGCTCCTGCATTTCAGGAAGAACCCTGAAAGGGTAAGGAGTGAGTTTGAAGAATATTTCTTGAATTATATTCCTGAGAATCTCTTTGATGTCATTGCTTCATGCACAAATCAAATATCACTGATTCGTCTGGGAAAACTTTTGACCTTTAATGCTGATAAAATGAAAAATTTTTTGGATAGCCTACAGAAGAGATAGTTCCGGAACAGTTGAGTATTTTTCTGCTGAATGCCCTTTACAGTAGTGTTGTTTCAGAACATGTTTGGTGTTTGATGTCACATTTGGTAGCATCTTTCATTTACGCTACCTTTTGCTAGCTGTAACTGATTAAAGATGGCTGCACCCATATAAGAGAATACACATACTATATATGAATATGAAGGTATTAATGTGTCATTAATTTAAGAAAATATAATTTTTTGATGACAATACTCTCTAATATAAAACAAAAATTTATTTTTATTATTGTTATTTTAGCAAAACAATTCATCAGTCTTTTAATTTTTATCATGACAATAATTTAAATTGTAAGCCTAATAAAAAGTTAAATTTCTGTTTGTTTTTATTTCGTTATTAGAACTTTAATAAATTCAAATCACTTTAATGTTAGAACAGGTATAAATCGTGAACAATAAATAATGATATTAGAACTGGGTATTAGGAATCAACTGTGATTTTATGAATTGGATTAATTCTCGACATTCTACAGGAACTTTATAAAGACATATAGTGATTCTTAACATCTCACTTCATATCCAAACTGTTTGGATATGAAGTAAGATGTTAAGAATCACTATATATGTCTTTAAAATTTCGATATGACATATTCCATTTGATTTCATCCGATGCAAACAATTGCAATCTTTAAACAAAACTTCAAACATGTGAAAGCGGAAGCTACTTATAGTGCCACCAACTTTCCATTCCAATTCATGACACTCATTGTTCAGCAGATCCAGGTTGCTATGTAACAGCTAGCAATTTGCTCAGTTACAACTGACGAGCCTGCCGAATACAGCCATTGAAAACCAAAAGTAGGGGTGTACTATAGATTACCACCTATGGCAATTCGGGACTGAGTATATATTTGAACTCAGAGGACCAAGACGAGTTCAACAATACCCTACTTTTGGGCCGGAGGCAAAAAATAAGAAAGTTATACTTTTTTCAGCGATCGTGTGATGTTCGGGAGTCGCGTCGCTCTCTCCGCTAAGCCTATCGCGTGTTTAACAGGCAGTCCGGCAAGTCGGCCATATATACCTTCAACAGGGGCAGATGTTGATCGACGAGCACACCGATTGTCTATAGTTCGAGTTAAGTCCTTTTCGCACACCCTCGTGCTCATCGACCTCGGGGGCTACAGCCCTTCAGTCTCGCTATTGCTTGCGGTCGACTAGTACTATGAGCTGACCACACTATCGCGATAGGGAGTTGCGATGCTTGAACAAAAGGAAAAAAAGAAAGTGGTGTTCGACTGTTCGTGCTGTTGACGGACTCCCCGGGATGGGAGCCACCGGCAGGCCGCCGATTGTTTAACGTCACTAATTATTGATTCACGGTAGTTCTTGAATAAAAGAAAAAAAAAGAAGTGGCATTTGACTGTTCGTGCAATTTCTTGCCTTTCAGAGTACTTTTTTAAAAATTTGTTTGCAGACTTTACCACGAGATGGCAGCACTAGCAACTACGGTGCCATCTGCATGAAAGCATTAAAAAAGTATAACAACTTAAAAACTATGATAACTTTCTTATTTTTCATCTCCAGTCCAAAAATAGGGTACCGTTGAACTCGTCTCGGTCCCGAGTTCAAATATATAATTGTGGGGATCGGGCCGTAAAAGGTTTATTACGTACTTTTCTAGGTAGAGTCCTGCCACCAGGTGTGTTTTGTCGGACACACCACCGTTTGAGATAAAAATGATGATTAAGGCGCGAGGGGAAGAGTCACTCTGAAGTCCAGGAATGAGTCTCTCAGGAGGAAGAATGCAGAGTCAGATTTAACCAATTTAAGGACATTTACTACCATAAACGAAAGTTTAGAACAGAGTTATAAAAACCGATTTTTTTATGGAAATTTGCCTATTCTTTTCTATTCAACGAGGGGGGTACCTAATAGGGAGGTATTCCGCGACTCACAACATACCAGATAACAAGATGTCTTCTCTTGTGACGTTGACTTGACGGCCAAGACTGCGGAGGTTTCCGGTGTTCACTGCACTTCGTCTGGTTCTTGCTCGTTTTGAGTTGTCTTCTCTTAAGTCACTCTTCCTCGGGTTGGAACTGTATCCACAATTGCTGACTATTTCGCTGTTTCCTGCTAGCTGTCCTTCTAACGGGACCGTGTCCTCACTCTGACTGCCTTCTTTCTCGACTCTCCTTCTTCTGGCTGGCTTTCTCTGACTGCCTTTTTCTGGCTGGAGCTCTGCTTTTTAAACCTTTTCAGCATAAGAAAGTTCATCATCAGATGATGATTCATTGGCAGTGTTTTTCTTATGACGTTGAGCTTTCATAGAGTCATCTCTGAGTTGGTGTCTTCTTATTCTGTGATGACATCAGGCTTTCACAGTCATCTTTGGGTTGTCATGACTCACCTTTGCTCTTAGTCATTGTTTGTTGATTGCTTTGACTAAGTTCTTCATGTAGACATTGTCGAATGCAATGTTTATTTGGTTGCTTTTCATCTTTTCTCTGGCATGTTGTGATATTTTGAATGATAAACCGTTTTATTCTACTTACTTGATATAAAAAAAGGGGGGGTCCCTAGATTGGTAGAATAGGAAGATTTCCTCTTACCATCTTCGGTTGTTATCCATGATACAATTAAGGTTCATGTGAATACATAATAAAAAGTAAATAAACAAAAGTTACAAATAAGTTTACAATATATATATATATATAGATGTTTTTGGAGGGCAGTGGTGGTCCTCACATAATCAAAGTCCTGAAATTCCATAGGTAGTAATCTATAGTATCCCCAAAAACAGTTTTCATGCAGTGCCATCCAGAATTTCTAGATTGGTATTTTTTTTATCAACTGACAGAAAGTTAGGGAATTTGGGTGTACTATAGATTACCACCTATGGAATTTCAGAACTTTGACTATATATTTGAACTCAGGGGACCGAGACAAGTTCAATGGTACCCTATTTTTGGACCGGAGACGAAAAATAAAAAAGTTACCATACGTTTTTAATGCTCTCATGAAGACGGCACCATAGTTGCTAGTACCGTCATCTTGCGGTAAAGTCTGCAAACCATGACGTCAAACTACGGTCATCTCCAGTAGGGTTAAACACACCATACGAGAGCGAAGAGAGCGATGCGACTTCCAATTATCGCGTGATTGCCATTTCGGTTAATGTTACTTATGGCAGCGAACATGACGGCCATTCCCCCTGTTCGTGCTCCCGACTGACCTCCCGGAGGGGAGCCACCGGCAGGCCGCCATGTGCTAAACGTCACTAGTTATTGATTCATGGTAGTTCTTGAACAAAGTAAAAAAAGGGGGGGAAAACGTCTACTAAAGGCAATTTTAACTGCAAGCGATACGACTCCCGATCGCGATAGAGAGGCCGACTTAGCAGAGAGAGCAACGCGACTCTCTATCATCATGCGATCGCTGGAAAAAAGTATGATAACTTTATTATTTTTCGTCTCTGATCCAAAAGTAGGGTATCGCTGAACTCGTCTCGGTCTCCTGAGTTCAGATATATACCCAAAGACCCGAAATTCCATAGGTGGTAATCTATAGTATCCCTGGGAATTTTTTAGGGTAAATTTTTTTCAATTTGATCTGTTTTCAGTACACTAAAGCATAAAAATTTTGACATGATATAATGTACAAAATACCATTTGAGCATTGTGATCAAACGTATTATTTGGAATTATTAAAAAATTGCAAAATTACTAATCTTTTCCCACAAAACCATCAAGGGCCAAGATGCCAGAACTATATCACTGAATAACTATACAAGCTGCAACTTTACATAAAAAACAATTCATCTGCCACTTACACTTTTGTCTGTATCTATTGTCAAACTTTGAGATCTCTCAAAAAATTACACTTTACGCAGATGAAACCCTCTCGTTCTAGTGTGATGATATGGTAATTACATTAAATATGAAACTCTATAAAGTGATTTTCTGAAAAATAATGGCTGCATTAAGCAGACTCAACAGTTCCAGAGCCATCAAGTATTTTTCTGCCAAATTCCCTCTACAGTAGCACTCTTTCGGAACACATTTGGCGTTTTGACATCACATTAGGTTGCATCTTTCATTTATGCTATCCATCGCACCCGAAACCGACCAACGAGGCTTTTTGTTGCAATGCAATGTTACTCATCCAAGATGCTATGTAACAGCTACCAATTTGCTCAGTTACAACCATAGAGTCTGCCAAACACAGTCTTTGTTTCATGCAGATAGAACGAAATAGTTCTATCTGCATGAAACAAATGCTAGAACAAAGGCATTGTTCTGGCATTACAATCCATTACAAGAACTTCTCTGTTTGGACTCATTTTTGAAACTTTTTACAGTAGAACCCGTCCAAAACAGAACTTTCACGGAAACCCGTGCAGACAGGAATTCTTAATTTTCTGCATTAAAACTTACCAAACTGGAAAAAACATTCAGTACTGCACCGGTCCAGTCTAGGCAAGTTTTGCCATATTTAAACAACAGATCCAATAATATATATCAGCCAAAATTCAAAAATCAAAAAGCATACGCATTCTTACCTTCCTCCCTTTTCTTTGCACTATCGACGGAACATATTCTTTTACCGTTTTCTTCCATTCTAACAATATCCGGCATTTCTTTCAAAAACTCTTCTATATCAGAAAATCCTAACAGCTTTAAGTCTAAATTGATTCCAAAACGCTTATAAAATGCCAATTCGAAATTACTCAATAATATTCCACTTTTGTAGCAACATAAAAGTTCTTGAATTTTATTTTTTAAATCTGCTGGAACAAAACGTTTTGTAGGTCTTGCATTTGAAGTTTTTAAATTCTTATCAAAACGAGAAGAACGTGGAACAGGAAAATTGTGTGTATTTTTCTTACTTTTTCTACTTCTCTTGACTAAACTGTCGATGTGTCTAGTAGATTCGTCAGCAATTCCTTTTAGTATAAAGTCTTGAATAGAATGAGACCATTCTAACTTAACCACTTCTGGCATCGACTGTAAGAAATACGTCGCATTAGCGTACCCAAATTCTCTAAATGGCAATTCTTTTCCATTTAGTTTTTTATAATCCGATACTAACTGACGTACTGTTAAGCCGTTAGGTGTTGTTATTAAAATAGAACGAATTATCTGTTTGCTTTCCGTTAACTTTCTGCTAACGTCCGTCATTTTCGTTTCTCCGACAAATTAAACACTTGTAACTCTTTGTGAACACACCAACAATAAAACCGCGAAACCCACTCACTTCGACGACACACATACGACAAATGGCAACGTTCGTTATCCTATCGACAAATAAAACTCCGAACAGACGATAGTTAGTTTAAATTTAAGTTTTATCTGAAAAAATATAAAATCTTAAAAAATATGTTTTAATTTATTAAATTAGAAAATATTAAATAATAATTAATAACCATGATATATTTTTTAAGAAAAATAATTATGCTTAATATTACTTTTATTCTTTGTTAACTTCTTCCGTCTTTGGGCATTAAATGGGTGGCATAAACCGTGATTTTTCTCCGTGATGATTATGAATTTAATTTTTTCTTTCCCTTCCGTTCTACGGTAGCGGCTGGATGGCCGGGCGGTTAGGGTAATAGCTACCGCTCTGCCGGCTCTGGAAATCCGGACGGACCGAAAAATTCCTGGGAATTTTTCGGGGATGATCAGACCGTATATGTCGGCCCCATCCTCACCACCCGGCCGCCCCATTGTGGACCTGGCCAAACCCGTAATGGCCTTGATAAATGAGGCCTCTTAGTGTAGTAGGGCGTAAAGAACTATAAAAAAAGCTATCCCGCCATGCCCTCGACGGGCGGGTGGGTATCGACAGACATATCCCGACAAATCTAGCCCACTAATGACAGAGTTTTCTTCACGTCATTAATGCCTAAATAGGCGCTAGTTTCCCATAAAAGACATCCCGGGTGGCATTTCCCTCGGCAGATCGCCCACGTGTCGCATTGCCTTAATCGAATAAAAAGGAAAAAACATTTAATATTTTTGTTTTTATAAAATTGTAAGTTTATATATTAATTTATGTAAAACTGTACAAGGAGCAAATAGTTAACGATTTTCTTCTCAAATAACATAAATTACTTGACTTTTTTATTTTTGATGTTTCTTTTGCTCTTCTTGTATGTTTATTGTTTTTATTATATACAGTCAAACCTGTTTTTATGCGCTCTTTTTATGTGCGATTTTTTTAATGCGAATTTTTAATTTGTGCGTGTTTTTTTGTGCGATATTTTATTTGTGCAGTATAGTTGGCGACTAGTCTCGTGCGATTCGTCATGTTTCACGTTGACTTATTATAGCTAAATAAACTTATTATAGCATAAATGCACTTATTATAGTAATATTATTGCATGAATATGCGAAAAATGAAATAATTTACTTTTTAAGTCAACAAAACACCACCTGGACAAAAATATGTAAAACAGACGATAGACGAGACGATGCAGTCAAGTGCTGACATCTGTTGTCAATAAATTCTATTTCGTACGGTTTTGAGTTATTTTCTATGTGAGACTTTTTTTATGCGGTCCCTATTGACCGTATAAAAAAATATTTTTTTGTGTTGCGAAAACTATTTTTTATAGCCCCTCGTGAAGTTTCGTGCGATTTTTTTATGCGATTTTTTAATGCGGTCCCTATCCCCCGCATAAAAACAGATTTGACTGTACTTTTTTGTAATTTCTGCGTTTTGTTTAATAAACTCATAAATAATATATTTCGTATTTCATTTTTACTCACTGATACGTTTTTATAAAGTAAGTTTTTATTGTGAAGAGAGGTATAGGGGCTCCAACTAAAGTTTTGCACAATGGAGCCGAACACTACTGGCCTGTTTATTTTCCAGATCTGTACTCTATGCATACCATGGTATGACTCACAAAAGATATACAGTAGCCCACGTGTCGCGTTGTCGTAAAACAAATAAACCTAAACCGATTTTCCAAATATTACTCGTTTTCTCGCACATGCTCGAGAATTGTGTCCAGTGGCTTTATTATTTATTTATAGTAGGGTTATTACAATATATATCAAACCCATTGAAATCCGAGGATGCCAATCCTGAGCCTCCCGTTGCCAATTGCATTCTGTTGATAGCAGAGATTCGAGAATAGGAGAAAAAAGTGATCACGTGACATAGATGTCGCGCATATCGATACGGTTGTAAACAAGCCGTTCCGTTCGAAGGATAGCTTACTTTATAATGATGGAAGAACGAAAATATTTTTTAAAAAGGTTAACAACGGTACAATTAAAAGAGGAATTAAAAAAGTACAATGCCAAGTTAGCTGGTAGGAAAGCCGATTTCATAAAAAGGTAAGTTAAAATAATCTACATCTACATTTTTATCGTTAATTATTACATTTAAACATTTATAATTTCAAGTCCTTATAACTATTAAATGATAGGCAACTTATCAGTAGATAAAAGTTTTAAGGATAAGATTTCACAAAATGCACATTTTTCGTTGATAAAAACATTTAAAGATCAGAAAAGTTGTCATTGAATCTTTTTACATTTGCCTAACCAAAACATAAAGTCAAAACTTTAAAATGAAGTTTTTTCCTCTTGGAATATGGTCATGTACTGAACCTGATATATTATAACCAATTTATACCAGTATCTGAAATGTTAACTGTACCAATAGGTTATCACTGTAATTTAAAACAACAATTAACACAAACAAAACTACTTTCTATGAAGTTCTAAGACAATATAATATCTGAATCTTTTACCAAGAGAAAACAATTTTTGGAGTATTTATAATAAACATAATCAAAATGTCTTTTTTATTGGTCACAAGTCTTCTTACTTGTTTCAATAATTTAATGCAATAAGACTAATTTCTTCACCAATAAACTTTTTGTACAAGTGAATTTTTGCCCATTTTCTTTTACTAAATCTGGCATAAACTATATATATGCCATATTTAGGTGCTTGTCAATACTGTTCAGTTACCTTATACTGTTTATTTTTATATTATATGCAGTGGTGATATTCGAAATATTTAACAAGGGGTTCGCTAGCAGAAAATTTTTCCCTGACAATCACCGACAAATGAAATGGAAGTTTTGAATAGAGATAAATACAATACCTTTTCTTGCAACCATATATCTAACAATCAGTGGCGTACTTGGAACGTAACGAGCCATGGGTGAAGGGCAGGTAACGATAATATTTTAGGGCTGTCAACCTTTTTTTTTTTTTTTTTTTTTTTAGGCAGGGGTAATCTTTACCGCGAAATGGCGCTTCTGGAAATACACGCGTGTCATCATCTCTCGAGATACATTATACTTTTTCTTTCGCTGTCCATAGCCCGACACGTGTTCCACAGCCATCTTGTATTATCTCGCGCGCGTGGCATTCTGGGGATCTCTTACGACTGGATCAAAAACTCTCTTGAATCGATCGCGATTAAACCACGATTGAAACGGTCGAGAGAGATCGTACCAAGACATACTCCCTGACCTTGCTCACAATCTAGATTGAAATGCTCGGTACGAACGGGGTATAAAGCTCTAGTTTAGTAGTATTACAGAGTATAATACGCATATTTTAATATATTTAAAAAAAAAAAAAAAAACAAACCCACTGAGAAATGTTCCGTGTGTTTAACAAGGTTCGGGAAACTGAAAATTTTAACAACGGGTTCGGGCGAACCCGTTCGGAAAACTGAAAATTTTTAACAACGGGTTCGGCCGAACCTGTGCGAACCCGCCGAATATCACCACTGATTATATGTAATATATTAAGTTAAAAATATAATATATAATAATACTTTTTTGCCTTTCCTGTCAATGAGACAGAAAAACAAAGTAAAATATTGGTGATCATATGTTAACTAGTTATTAAACTTGCTTACAATAATTTTCAGGTTACTGGCATATGAGAGGAATCAGGAAACTCACAATTTTTCTATATCCTGTGATTGCTCTCCTGAACTTAAACTTTTTGATTCATCTGAATATAAGGATCTCTCTCCAAGTTTACAAATACAAGTTTTGACTATAGAGACAATTGATGCCTACATAGAGATGCCAGATCAGAGAATGCCACTGTCTGCTATGCAGATGTATTTTAATGAATTCTTATTAATAATAAGAGGAACAAAAGAGAAACATTTTTTATATTTTAAAGGTAATGTAAAATCTGAATTAACTAAGGAGAACACATATTACACAAATTTAGTAATTACAGATGATGGGGTTATAGAAAGTGCAATATGTGAATGTACAACAGGTAAAGGGCCTAAAGCGTTTGCAAACATGTATGTGTAACACTATTGGCAATAGAAGAATATGGAAGAACAGGCACATATAAGTGTCACAAAACATGCACACAGGTTCTGCAAACATTCCATCAGCCTACCTGCCAACATAAAAGTTCCCCAGTTAAGGCTAGTGAGCTTCCATTTCATTTATTTAAGAAGAAAGGAATGAAAAGAAAATGATTGGAAGACATAAAATTTGACCCCAGACCAACTGGCAGTACAATCCCTGATTATACAAACTTTGTTATTAATTTGGCAATGAACATGCAAAGCGGTTGTGCAATACCGATATTGCAATTAAGGCAACCAGCAAACATGAGGGCTTTAGAGTCAGATCATGATTATTGCAAAAGCACAATGTCTGAAATGTTTTTAAGTGCTTTACATGTAACTGAAGCAAGTAGGGAGTACATAAAACATTTGGAAAAAGAGACCAGATTACAATGAAAAAGTGTAGTTTGGAAGAAGGAACATTTGTTGTATTTGACATAGTAATGTTCAAAATCAGCACTCAGTCGGTTTAACGTAACACAAAATTTATATTTACAGCAAAAATGTACAAAATAATACAAATTACGGTCACAATTAAATATGCACGAACACTAATCCAACGACAACCGACTATTCCCGTACACGTTCGTCGAAAGAAACTCCTTACGACCTCCACAAACAGACTTGTAATTAACAGCACCTCCGAGTCAGGAACAAGTTCGTACTCAACCACTGAGGTTTACTTTCCCCAGATTTCCGTAACGTCCAACGAGAGAGTTAGTTAGCACTTCGATAACGACGATCCTAATCCGATCCGAACTCAGCCGATCCCGATACGAACTTACGATACGAGCTCCCGTTCCCGCCGAAACTACGGCTTAAATAGTCCCAACGTTCGAATCGTCCGCCAATCAAATTTGAAAGTTTCCATAACGGCCGACAACGGTCACTTCCCGCCGGCCAATCGTCTGTCTGTCGTCGATTTGAAACACAACGGATCTTCTAACGGTCGTTTCTAACGGCCGATCCTAACGGCTTTTCCGTTATGAAAGTTCGTTATAATAAAACAGGGCGGAAATCGCTCACCTAGCAATTCCAAACCCTACAGACATCTCCAAACTTTGGAAAAGTTTGTAAATTAAAATCAGCAGACAGACAAATCGTGTGGCTCATTACTGTCAAGTAGGCCAATAAAAAGTAAGGCAATTTCTCACTGCTTAAGGTATGAAAAGGAAGCAATTGAAACATATTCTTTTCTAAATAGTCCTGTGAAAGAATGTGACATGTTTCTTCATTCAAAATACCCATTCTTAGCTGCAAGTCCAGATGGGCTAGTGGATGATGTTAAAATATTAGAAGTTAAATGTCCTTACTCCAGTTTTAAACTTCCTGTGAATGTGCTAAAGATACCATATTTGGAATGTACTGATGACAAAATTACTTTAAAACGGAATCATCATTATTTTCATCAAATCCAAGTACAATTAGCAGTGACAAATAGACAAGTTGCTCATCTGTTTATTTACACAAAAAGTGACTTCAAAGTTTGTATCATTCCAAGAGATGGTAAATTCATTGCAGACATGATTGAAACACTAATTATGTTTTTCCATGAGCATATTAAGCCAGCTCTTTTAACAAAAAATGTTTTATAAACATTAAGTTTATAAAATAATTGAGCTAATTGTTATTTTTATTTTACAATTTGAGTTTATGTAAAATTTTTCTAGATGGTGTATAGTATGAATTTTTTTAAATAATAAAAAGAGATTTTGTTTTAAAGATTAAAATTCTTTTATTAGCTTACAAATATTTATTCAACTATAGTACAAATTTTAAAGCCACTATATTACTTTGAATTGAAGTTCCATAATGAAGACCTTACTGTGTATGCTAGTATACATTCTTAATCTTAGAATTTATAAACAGACAAAAGTTTTAAAATACT
Organism: Centruroides vittatus; assembly: GCF_030686945.1. Lineage (NCBI taxonomy): Eukaryota > Metazoa > Arthropoda > Arachnida > Scorpiones > Buthidae > Centruroides > Centruroides vittatus. The sequence goes on from NW_027122703.1 coordinate 4,740,717, forward strand.
ATAGATGGAAAACTTAAATCAGGCTAGGGTCTAGAATGGAAAAAAAAAATTATATACGGTATTAATAGAGAGCTAGATTAACAGTGAAACAAATTAAGAATCTCTGCCAACAATGCATGGTCTAAAATTGCATAACATAAAACATAAATATAATTTCACTGCCAAGTTTGGTTGCTGTCGGATGCATGTGTTGCCTCAAAATGTTATATGTACAGTACAGTACGAGCCATTCCTATAATACGTTCAATATGTATTCTTTTACTACATATTTTTCTGTCTCGAGATGACAAACTGCTGTTCAGCTGTGCTTTTCCTCTCATAAAAGTGGGTATATTTACCACAACATCTTAAGTAATTAGTTATTCCTGAATGTTAAAACCTCCATCAGCCATTACCCAGTCTTAAAATAATTATTGGATTTTCGTTTAAAGAATTAACAAATCGTACTTTACAACCGACAACGTATCGCTTATTCTGTTTACAACCTCGTCGATACTAGCGCCGCGTGCGGAGTAGATTTCACTTTTTTCCCCTAATGGCGCAAATCATTCAGTGTAATGTGTGTTTATTAGTACGTCAGGTGAATTTGTGACTTTTGAACTTATTAATAAAATTTCTTTTATCTCTGTAAAAGGTATGTTGATTATTAATTAACCAGTTATGTATTTTTATAGGATTTTTTTATAATCTGTCTAGTCTTACCAGCGGCATGTTGGAGAAACGTAAAACGTCCGGGATAACGGGGGATCGTTGTATTTTTTTTTTTTTTCTGGAAAATTTCTTGCTTTAATAATTATTGGTCTTTGGATCGATTTCATTTTATTTTTAACAGTAAATACTGTATAAATTTTGTAAAAACTAAAAAATTCTTTAAGCATTGGATTTGTTTATTTTGTGAGTTTGCCAACTGTCAGGAGTGAAACGTTATTTCCGTGTCAGGATGGTCTAAGGCAGAAATTCTCAAAGTGGGGGTCGCGAAAAATATTTGGGGGTCGCTGAAAAATTGAAGCCAGATCATTTTTTTTTTCAAATATTTTATAAATTTACTATGGATTCATGTTTAGAAATACAGTAGACCCCCCTATAACCAGTGGTGATATTCAACGGGTTCACACAGGTTCGGCCGAACCCGTTGCTAAAATTTTCAGTTTTCCGAACCTTGTTAAACACACGGAACATTTCTCAGTGGTTTTTTTTTAATATATTAAAATATACGTATTATACTCTGTAATACTACTAAACTAGAGCCTTATACCCCGTTCGCACCGAGCATTTCAATCTAGATTGTCAGCAAGGTCAGGGACTATGTCTTTTTTTTTTTTTTTTTTTTTTTTTTTTTTTTTTTTTAACTCTTTCCGCCCTGTGGGCACTAAGCGGGCCTCTTTTAGAAGGCCCATTATGGGTTCGGCCAGGCCCACAATGGGGCGACCGGGTGGCGAGGGACGGGGCCCGACATATCCGAACGGACCACCGCCCGAAAAATTCCTGGGGATTTTTCGACCCGTCCGGATTCGATCCCGGGTCCCCCAGAGCGGTAGGCTGCCACCTTGACCGCTCGGCCATCCGGCCGATGGGGACTATGTCTTGGTGCGATCTCTCTCGACCGTTTCAATCTCGACCGAAACGAGGTTTAATCGCGATCGATTCAAGAGAGTTCTTGAAACTAGATCCAGTCATAAGAGAGATCCCACAATCTCACTTGCGCGAGATAATACAAGATGGCTGTGGAACACGTGTCGGGCTATGGATAGTGAAATAAAAAGGATATTGTATTTCGAGAGACGATGACATCTGTCTATTATCAGCAATGCCATTCGGGGTGAAAAATTTCTCTGCCTAAAAAAAAAGAAAAAAAATCGACAGCACTAATATATTATTGTTACCTGGTCTTCGCCCAGGGCCCCTTACGTTCCAAATACGCCACTGATTATTAGATATGTCGCAAGAAAAGGTATTGTATTTATTTCTAGCCAAAACTTCCATTTCGTTTGTCGGTGATTGTCAGGGAAAAATTTTCTGCTAGCGAACCCTTTGTTAACTATTTCGAATATCACCACTGCCTATAACACGGTAGATACGTTCCGTGTTATATGAATTCGTGTTGTACGAGTCACTTAAATACATGAGCCAATCACAGCCCGGCACGTGTGCAGTTTAGGAGTTACGGCTGTTTGAAAGGTTTTCTTCCATAAAATTAATCGATTCTAGACTAATTTGACTCAACATTTCCAAATCACGTATAATTTTTTTGGGAATAATCCATATAAACTATGCTATAAACAAAAAATTTTAGAATTACTTACCGAGTGTGCATTGTTAGACGACGCCATTGCTTAAGCTTGTTTTCGTCGCGGAGCGGCTCATCGAACGGCGGACGCGTGTTTCCTGATTAGCGAATTTTTCGCAGAAAAATAACTTAACTTTAGAGACATCATTTATAAAAATATAATTTTTATGGCCGTTGAATAATAAATGTTTTTAGTAGGTCCAGTACTCGTTTAAACGCAACGGATTGTACAATATCCGCTGTTGGTCCAGATTTGACCAATCCTGTCACGACACGAGTCGGCGATGACGTTTTACCGTGTTATACGAGTCTCTTTTAACTTGTTATACGAATACGATCGCAATTTTTTCGCCGTGTTATACGAATTCGTGTTATATTAACCCGTGTTATACGGGGGTCTACTGTAATAGAAATAAACAAGTGAAAAGGCAAGGCCGTATTTGGGACAAGACTATGTCTCGGAGACTCACTACTAAGCAGGATCACTTCGACGCTCACGGCGGGTCTTGTTCTCATTCTCCAATCATCTTTGGTATCGTTGGGTTTGAGCGCGAGCATTCAAACTTCGCCGGCCACAGCCATGACCATGAGGTCTTCCACGATGCATTTTCATTGAAATTAACCTATCGAATGTTGAAATTTCTCTCCGCTGGCCGGATGGCCGAGCGGTCAAGGTTAGCAGTCTGCCGCCCTGGGGCACCCGGGATCGATCCGAACGGGTCGAAAAATCCCCAGGAATTTTTCGGGGGGTGGTCCGTCCGTATATGTCGGTCCCCGTCCCTCACCACCCGGCCACCTCATTGTGGGCCTGGCCGAACCCATAATGGGCTTGCTATAAGAGGCCCTCTTAGTGTCCACAGGGCGGAAAGTGTTACAAAAAAAAAAAAAATTCTCTCCGTTGCATGACGCCCCAGGTTGAATTTATGTCAATGCGAAAATTTCCCGTTTTTCAAAAAAATAATTGTGGCTATTGTATCGTTCGCAAATATTTTTTTATTTTGCACAAACGAAATACGAAGGCTATTTTTTAAAATAAGGTCCGTTTTTTAATAAAAAGAAAAATACTGTAAATATCATTAAAATATATTTTTTCCATATTCTACATTCTTTTATCTACTTTTCTACATAATTTCCATTTTTGTTTAAACATTTGTCATACCGTTCAACTATTTTTGAATTCCGACTTCAAAGAAATCTGCTGCCTGTGAAGAAGCCTAATCCATGACTGCAGTTTTCACTTCTTCATCGTCGTTGAACCATTGACCACCAAGGAACTCTTTTAAGTATCGAAACAAGTGAAAATCACTGGGTGCAAGGTCTGGACTTTGTGGATGATCGTATCGCGTCAAATACGATAAAGTACTGTCCAATCTTTTTGTTTTGTGATCGTCAGAAAGCAATCTTGGAATTCACCGAGAACACAGTTTTCGATAATTCAGTTTCTCCGAAACAATGGTATACAAGACTGATGTTGAAATCTGTGGAAATTCAATTGATAACGTTGAAATCGTGAATCGTCGGTCCTCTCGAATTTTGTTATCCACTTCAAGAACAAAATCTTCAGAAATCAGAGAAGGTCGGCCAGGGCGTGGCTCATCATGCACATTAACTCGTCCATCCTTGAACATTCTTACCCATTTTCGAACTTTACTATCACTCATAGCATTATCACCGTAAACTTCACAAATCTGACGGTGAATTTCCGCTGCTGCCAAGTTTCTTGAACTCAAGAATCGAATAACAGATCGCATCTCACAGTCGGCGGGAGACTCAATTTGCTTAAACATTTTAAACTTCTACAGCTCAGACAGACAGCCGATATGGCTACAAATGGCGTCAAAACGCGCGCCATGCTTGCTCGGAGCAGAAGCGCATGCGTACTGCCTTGATTGCGCATTATTCTCACTCTCATTCACAAACGGACCTTATTTAAAAAATAGCCTTCGTATATATATATATTAATAAATGTAAAAAGAAATAAATAATTCTATTTCGGAAGTTAGTTTTAATATAAAATTATAACGACACGCCATCTAGTTTCAAAAAGTTCCGATGACGAAACGAGATATCTCCAGTCGATCAGTCAAGGTTAGCACGTGGCGACCAGAAATATGTGGGGGATAACACGAGACAGGTAAATGGGTTTTTTTCAAAGATTCGTTTGTCAAAATTCGATTTTGCAACATTCGCTTTTCGAACTTCCAACGTACGTGTTTGTCAAAATTCGATTTCCCAATATTCGTATTTCCAACTTACCAACGAGCAACGCTTGGGCAAATCTCGCACTACTGCCTGTTTGTAAACAGTGTCGCCATTTTGTATTTTATTGTATTGCGGATTTCGGTCCCCTGACTAACTACAAGTCTTTTTTTTTTTTTTTTTTTTTTTTTTTTTTTTATGCGCGCATGATTTGGGCACCTAATAATCTGTGCCAAATTTCAACACCTGACATGTACTCCTTCATACCTCTAAGCTGATAAGACAGCAGGACATACGATTTTATAAACAAGACATAGTCTTGTCAAAAATATATAAAATAATTTTTACTTAAATAAATTGCACAAGTAAATAATAAAAACAATATAAATATTTTAATATGAGCCTAAATATAATATTTATAAATTTGTGCGTTATTGGGGATTCCCCGAGTTCCACTCTCCGCCTAAATTATGATAGAACAACGTTGTCATTTGGAACGGTGTTCGCTAGCAGCGTTGCGTCTGTAGGCAAGTCGAGTTAGAAATACAGTAAAGCGTCGTTATCCGAAAACCGATCAACCGAAAGTGTTTCAGTCGGCAAATTCGAACTTCCGCTAGTGCTGTGACGATGCAATATTTGGCTATGTCTTGGAGCACTCCGATATTATTTTAGTTGATATGCGTTTTTAGCTGACAGCACTGGTGCGACCATGAGGGCGTACTAAAGGAGGACGCGCCAGTATTTGAACGAGACTTTTTTTCCATCGTGAGTGGTTAGTTTTTCTTGTTTTTCTAAGGACTGTGTTGTGCTGAATCGGAACGTTTTGAGACTAGATTAACTTCCAAAATATAATTTTTTTGTTTTTATATTTTTCAATATATTTATTTTGTTTGTGAAAAATAAAGAAATAATTTTTTTTTTTAATTTTGTTAGTCTTAACATTGACGAAAATTCAACGCAAAGCGACATGCAACGGGAAGAAATTTCGACATGGGATAGATTAATTAAACAAAATAAATTAACTCCTCTTGAATTTAAATTAACCCCCTCCCTCCGGGATGTTTTTCTACATATACCCATTTTTCAGGCTCCTTTGAAATTTTTAAGTGCAAAAAGGGGTCGTGGACCAAAAAGTTTGAAAAACACTGGTCTTAGGGTTCGCGTATGTGGATAGTGCGGAGGAGGCAAAGATGACAAGTGTCTTATATAAAATCCGTTTATTATGGAAAAGATTTCTTACATCATTAACTTCCAGGCACAAGTAATCCACGTGGTAAGATGGTGTCTTCTATTGGGTACTAGGACGCGTAGATACTGATGGGCAGTCTCATGAAGGTAACAGGCGAATGTCTCGATGAGATTCTGAGTCGAGAGTCGACAGACGGGAATAGTGTGTTTATGTTACGTAGTGTTGATGTACAGTCCACAGCTCTGTCACACGTGTCAGGTGTGTTGTGTAACTATAGACTTGGGAATGCGGGGAGAGATCTTCCTGCCTAGAGAGGGAAAAATTGTGCTTTTCCCTTTGGTGTGGCCGGGACAGTGCTTGACCGGAGTGTGTAGCTGTGCTGACCAGAGTGTGTGGCTGTGTGGCTGGCAAAGAACCAGTGTTGTGCCTTTATTAATTAATTGTCGGGTGCCTGAGTGTTACTCGCTTGTGGAGTGCCAGAGTGTTACTCACTAGTGTTGAAAATAAATTACAAATAGTGTTGTTGTTGTGTTATAAATAATTTGTGTACTGTGTTTAGAACGTGTAAACAGCAACATGTTAAAACACTCCTAAATGAAAATAAACTCAACCGAGTGGGAAAGGAGTAGACAAAACGCAAACAATTTGTAAAACGAAACCAGTAAAACAACTTTTCGTTCGGCAGACTTTGTCTTGAACGGATTAAGCCGATTTTAAGAGTTAAAACCATACGAGGCATGCACAATGTCGTTTTACAGTCAAGAACTGAACAATGCGCATGCCAATTTTAAACCAGTTAGGGATTTGTGTTGGAACAAACCTAATATTTGCAAAATACTCGCAAATACTTTTATAAATTTATTTTTTGTCATGATTTCACAATTTCTACGGACAAAATCTCGGACAAAATTAATAGTTCACCCGGACAGTGAGTCAATTCCCGAACTGTCCGGGTGAAAACCGGATGGGTGGAAACACTAGGCGGGAGAGGGTGGTGCAGTCGATATATATTTCGTTCACCTAACGGCACAAGGTCCAGACAGATGGATATAATCCAAAGGAACTGCACACACGACCTTGAAGTCCGAAGTTTTTATAGTTTTTCTCTTCCAATTTACTTTTCCGATTGACCCAACTTCCCTCATCTCGCTTTCCGCTTGGTCTCGGTTTTCACCGAGACCAGTTCGGGTTGCGAGAAAGGTCAGTTTTGGAGAGTACTTGACACCATCCGTCGACTTTGACCGGGAGGTATTGATGAAACTATGAAACCTGCGCTCGTAATTTAGTCCGTTGTTTCCTTTCTCTGTCAACTTAGAATTTTAACAATCGTACGCGATGTTTCCCCGATCGTCAAACCTTTCCCTTTCTCCGATATACCCTAACATCGATCTGTTGTTTACGAGCGCCAGTATTAAGACTCGATCTCTCGCTTGACGTTGCTCGTCAAGCGAGAGATCATTGTTTAGACAGAGAACACATCGTTAGCGAGAGAACACATTGTTTAGACAACATTTCTCTCTTCCCCTCTCTTACATAACTTACACATTTGTTCTGATTTAACGGTAACAATTTTCTTTTTTTACATAACATACAATTAATTTGATTTCGAACCTTGTCTGGAATCTCACAATTTGTATATTTTTATTTTATCATTACTAATATAAAAGCCGTTGTCTGTGTGTGTTTGTGTGTGCGTGTGAATTCCTCACAATTCCTGTAATTATTGTCCAATCCAGATAAAATTTTCGTTATAGGCCTATTTGTTTTATATTCTGACGGAACGTATAAGTATAAGCTACTTATTTTGCACAAATATTAGCTACAGAATAAACGTTTAATCGATTTCGGATCGGTGATCGCACTTACGTTGCAGTGAAGTCAGTGATCTCATTTATTGACAATAGTTCGTGCTTGACCAGGGAATTTCCCTTAAGTTGCATTTTAAAATATATTTGTGAGGTCGCCGAATCGCGCAGAGAAGTCCCTGTTCGTAAGTAGGTGCGTTTACAATATTCGTCCCGATTTATTCGAACATAAGAATAAATCATACAAATGTAATGATCGGGTTGAAGAGTACGATGATAGATCTTCGATAGCTCCTATTTTAAGAGAAAAGGTACTTGTCTATCCCGGGGTAATGTAGGAAGTTCACAGCGGAATTTGAAGTCTTCTCGGCACAGGCGACGAGGGCAACTTGGACGAGGCAACTCAGCAAGGCATAGCACGACAAGAAATCAGAGAGAGAAGCTCTGTTCGATCAATTTTGGTCCTAGATCAGATCAAACACTTCGATTGCTTATTTTTCCTTATCCCACTCTCTACTTGGTCGTCACTCGTTACGAAGTGTAACAAGATCTGAACTCAGATGGCGGGATCAGTCAAAATCGACATTTAATTCGATCCCAACCGGAGATAGTTGATCTTAGGATTTGCATTGTCTGATTTTCCTTTGTATTATTTCCGAGAAAATTTTTCCCCTATTAATATCAAACCGTACTAGAAACCTGACACAGTTTTTATTTTAAATTGTTTTTCCAGCTTACCAATCAAAAAATATTTTTAGACCGCACTAAAAATATTTTAATTTCTTTATTCGAAATTAATTTCTCCGTAGAAAATAAAGGAATTTACGCAAATAAAATGCCATTATCGATTAAACCAGTGTTTCTCAAACTTTTTGGACCGCGACCCCCCTTCTGCACTTAAAAATTTCAAAGGACCCCCGAAGAATAAGTATGTGTCAAAAAACATCCCGGAGGAAGGGGTTTTTTTTAACTCTTTTCACCCTGTGGGCACTAAGAGGGCCTCTTTTAGAAGGCCCATTATGGGTTCGGCCAGGCCTACAATGGGGCGACCGGGTGGCGAGGGACGGGGCCCGACATATCCGAACGGACCACCCCCCGAAAAATTCCTGGGGATTTTCGACCCGTTCGGATTCGATCCCGGGCCCCCAAAGCGGTAGGCTGCCACCTTGACCGCTCGGCCATCTGGCCGCTGGAGGGAGGGGGTTAGGCTCGTATTTAAATATTTATATTATTTATATGTGCAATTTATTTAAGTAAAAATTATTTTATGTATTTTTTATTTCTATTATTTCTAAACATGAATCCATAGTAAATTTATAAAATATTTGAAAAAATTGATCTGGCATCAATTTTTCAGCGACCCCCCAAATATTTTTCACGACCCCCTTGGGGGCCGCGACCCCCACTTTGAGAATCACTGGATTAAACGATCAAATGGTATCTTTTTATCATTTAATTCTTATCTCGATCGGCCGATAAAGGGATTTACACTACGGCTCGAAGGTTAAATTACCTCCAGTTTAGAAGAAAGAGATTTTTCGGTACAGATTATTCTTGCACACATTTTTGGTGCAACTACCGGAAAGCACAGAAGAGAGATCTTTCTGTTGGGATAGAATATTCGATATTTTGCAATTTCTACTAACAAAGCATGCAAAAATACCGTAGGATTAACACATTTTTTTTCATTTCTCTTCCATAAGATTGCAGCCCCCCAAAAATGCATTAAACAATCCTTATTCTTCTTTCGGTACTCGTTTACACGTTTCCATGAATATTTTACATGCTTTCCGCTAATAGACAAAAGAGCAACTTTTTATTATTTAACTTGCTTTGTCTTCAAATTTCATCCACTTCTAATCCAGATGAAAGTCTAAAACTCAAGATCATATCAAAGTCCAATGACAATGCATTTCAATTAATGTTTCAAAGTGGGGAGGAAGGCTCCACCCCAACATCCTCTCCACTCTAAATCCTTAAATACACAACTAAATGTAAAATAAAACTTGTGTGGGGGAGTATGCGTGCGCGTGTTCACCGTAGTGATGTATATGGCAGGGTGGCTCCATCCTCATCCTCATCCTCCCCATCCTAATCTCAAAAAGAACGACCAATAAAAGCGTTTTTTTTTTTTTTTTTGCTTTTTAAAAATTTATTAAATTATCTTTCGTGTGTTCTCAGCATACGAAATATTATAATAATAAATAAACTTGCGTATATTATCATCAAAGTAGAACCGGTTTAACATTACAGAAATATTACGACATGGCCGGTTCCGATGGAAGCCAACAAATCGAAAAATGGAATTTTTCTCCGATCACAGCCCGAAAATAGGGTTTTTATTTATTTTTTACCTTGTAAACACTTCTGTATTTCGCAAGCACTCGATTGACAGGGGTCGGGTTTTATTAATTCGCACAGAACGGACGCCCATGGCACTAATCCGCAACCCATTGTGAGCCAAGCTGATAAACAATAAAGGCGGAGGGCATGTTACGGAAACTCATTGATTTCTATCGCCGCTTTCCAACCGCGTCGGTGATTGGTTATTAGGTACGTACTGCGCATCGGTAGACCAATGAATATACGTTACGAATCGTCGTTATTAATATTTTAAAAAGTTATCGATTTTTATATATTTTTGTTATTCTAAACGTACGACGTTAATTAATAAATTAAAATGTTTTAGTTATTAAATAATTCGTTACGATTATTATTAGGGTTAATTCGGTTTATTAAACGTAACCGATGACGTAAGTGGAACGTTGCCAAAAGTATTAGACGATGATAAATGAATCACGACGTATCCGTGATTCATTTATCATTTAATATATACAGTAGAGCGTCGATAAGTGGAACGTCGGTAAGTGGAATGGCCGGAAAGTGGAACGATTTTCAGTCGGACTGTGTCGTGCTGAATCGAATGTTTTTGATACTAAATTTACTTCTAAAGTATAATTTTCATGTTTTTTATATTCTTTAATATATTTATTTTGTTTGTACAAAATGCAGAAATAATTTTTAACGATACAATAGCCTCGATGATTATTATAAAAATTTTCGTTAGGCTTAAAATCGACGAAAATTCAACACGAAGCGACACGCAACAGAGAAAAATTCAACAGGAAGCGATACGCAACGGAGAAAAATTTGAACATCGGGCAGGTTAATGTATTTTTTCGTACAAAGTCGGACCCCAGTCCCCAATTGGTTCCACTTATCGACGCTCTACTGTATACCGTGATTCATTTATCATTTAATATATATATATTTAAAAGTTATTAGGATTAAATATTAAATTTTTTGACATTTAAAAATATCGATTCGTTTTTTAAATTATTATTTAATACAATTATCGTTATAAAAACTTTAAAATAAATTATCATTATCCCACGAGAGGACGCTTTTCTTGGGGTCGTTTTTTAATGTTGCCAGGAATATCAGATTGGAGCATAAACGTTCCGTTTCTTGGTATTAATTAATTACGTCTTAATTTTTGTTAGTAACTATTTTTGAAACCAGTAAATAGTTTAATATAAATAATTCAAACTTCATGGGACAATTTCCCATAGAAGGGCATCCCTTCTCGACGCCTTTCTACGGGAAATTGTATGCGACAGCACGATCGCCCACGTGCATACAAATTAAACAAAACAAAAGTATTTTACAATACTTTTCTGAATTAACGTCACATAACTAAACAAAAACGACGTATTTTAGTTAAAACGTAACAACATTTACGTAATTGTTAGCGATTTCTCTGTTTACAACAATAGAAATTTCGGTAAAAATTAAAAGCAAATATGGTGACAATAAACGAAGACGTTGAACTCGGAACTCGCTCCTGTGTGTCAATAAGGATGTCACCGACAATGCAAAGAGAAAGAGGAGGAAGGAGCCATCTCAAGCGACCGATGTCCTCCTTCCTTTTTTATTACGTCGACAATCTTCCGGGACTTAGAGCAGCGGGAGTAAGGCGAGTGACAGAAGCGGCAAAGATATTAGGGAAAAGATGGGGACAACTGGAATTCCAAGCTAAGAAGCCTTACATCGAAAGATCAAAAACAGAATGGGAAAGATACAAAAGAGAAAAGTCTCTTCTAAGTTCCTTCCGAAAATCTGAAAGTGTTTTCATATGCCCTTGCATGTGTCAAAATTACCCCTTTAATCCGGACGAAGAAACTCGTGCAGGAGCGAGAATGAAAAATATTCCCGAATCGAAAACATTGGTTACACCAGAAAGACCCGGGTGTTCAGATTACCAAGAAAACGAAGACATGGTAATAACAAAAGAGATTGAGACAGATGTTGAAACGATTAACAGAAAGAGATGTGCTGACGACGCAGAAAATTGCGAGCCGGAAAGCAAGATTCAGGAGTTGGTACCCTCAGGCCAATTCCAAGGTCATGGGGTTCAATTCACATATATTATTTAAAAAATTCGTATAAAATCAACCGTTTGTATTAAAAATATGAAAACAGATAATTCTAATATGGAAGTATGTGTACTTTTATTTGGTGTATTATTTATTTGCTAATATTTTGTATTATTTTTATAAAAAATTCGTATATTCTTGTTTACGTTAATGATCTGTAAATTAATTGAAATTTTATCTAATTTAATTAAATTTTAAGTCCGATTAATGTACTATTTGGTAGTATACTATTAATTCTATGTTATTTTAAAGTATTAGTTTATTACATTTATCGTAAATTATGTTAATTTTAATTTTAGTAAATTTTTCCAACGGTTTTATTTATCCAACTATTGAATCGACAGTGCTGCCATTATAAGCACGTTTTTACTTGTAGAAGATTCTACATGGTATGTTCTTTCATATGTATTTAGTTTGTTATAATATATAATTTGTGTATTTAATTAATTGGTAGATATTAATTATATATAAATTGCAGAATTCTAGCAATATTACAACTTTTTTAAAAAGTTTTGCTTATATTAAATTAATTTGTATATTTTAATTAGTATATTTTCATTTTAGTGTATTATTAATTCATTTTAGAGTATTAGTTTTATAGTTATATTTCTTTGTTTGAATTTTTCTTTGTCCTTTTAAAGCGGATATTTAAACGGTGACGTCAGACTAGGGTGACGTAGCGGAAGTGTGGTGTCACGTGACTGGGGTACTGTCTTATTTCGTTTATAAAGCTTTTATATTCTTTTATAAATGTTTATATGATTTATTTTTTAACAAGCGAATAAGTTATGATATGTTTGTATTAAAGTATATCAAAAACATTTTTATTTAAATTATTTTCGATCCAAATGTTGTTTTTAATATAGATACTTTGATTATTTAAACATGGAATTGGCTCTATAATTATGACTATGACTTATTGTTATTTTGTAAGAATGTTAGCAAATTTCTTAATAAAAATATATTTTATTTACGATTTTTCGAAGAATACGTAAAAATAATTCAAAATATTTGCGATAGATGGCGGCACATTATAAATATTGCTAGTCGTTTCTATTTTATAAGATTATTTATTTTAAACGAAAGATGGCGCTGTATATTTTTATGAAGAAAGTTGAACTCAAAATATTATTTTCGTGGAACATATAGATATTTTATTCATTAAAATACTTTTGTTGCTTAATAAAAAAACTAAAATTTAATTTATTAATGTAATGTTACACACAGATTGTCTACTTAGATACTTTAATTTTTATCTATATAGATCTCATCCAGTTATATCTGTGTATGCAAGAATGGAATTATGCATCCAAAATATTTTAGTAAATTCTATTCAGAGTAAATGTAAAACTAATCATAAAGAAGTATCTTGTTTTCATCTTAAATATTGTCCTAAGTATGAAGGAAACCAAGCTCCTGAATTAGTTCTTAAGTAAAATTGGATCTCTTTTTAAAAAATTTATCTTTATTTTATAAAATAAAAATCAATCAATCTTTATTAACAAAAAAGGATTATCTCTGTTACAGGGGTTGTATAATTTTAATTTATTCAAATTCTTTGATAATAGAACATTCAATAATAATGTAACTGTCAAGAATTTTTATACAATAGATTTCAAATTAGTTTATTATTAACATAATTAACAATTAATAACAATAATTGATAATCATCACATTATATCCAAACAACTTAACAGTATTATCATAAGTTGACTCTGCTGAGTTAACTTTCTAACATTTCTGTCGCTTTGATAAAATAGTTATATAAATTGTAGAGATCTTTTTTATTCAAATTATTTAAAATATTTCTATAGTCTTGGTATGTATTATCTCGTAACATTCTCGAAATATTGAGTCACGTATATTTGATAGACTTTGACATTTCTGAAGTAGATGGTTAATTGAAGATTCTCTGGAATTACACCATGGACAATAATTATTTGATAATTTAATATATTTATTATTAATATAGCCTACAGCAAAAATTTGTTTAGTCATAATTGTATTATTAATCTTTTCACGTTGAAGTTAATTGTTTTTATCATATAAGGTTGTGCAGAAGGGATTTTAAAAATTTTCAGGTACCATAGATGATAAGTATTATGATTTAAACTGGTTTGATCAGCATTTATAGACTGAGAGATAGCTGAATCTATTAGCATGGTATATCCAAGTTTCCAATCCTGGATACTATCTTTAAATAACAAATCTGATACCCCAAAGAATTTAATATTTTATTTAATTTAGTTTGCCATAGTTGTTGGTTTTTTGCTGCTTTTAATTATTTCATTATTTAGAAAGGTGATATTAGTGTCACTTTTAAATTTTAAATGGTAATAAAATGTAATGATTCTTTTTATAAAAAATGGGAAGGAACAGATACGGTTGGTTTCCTGACGGATTGCGTAACCTGGAACGGTTCTTTTTAGATGGAACAGTCTACAGAGAAAGTAAATATGAAAAGTTCTAGTTTATACAGATACCCAAGTTTCCAGATTGGAGATGCATAATATATGATTGAATTAATAATGGAATTATAAAGCTTCATGTGAATGAACAAGTTGGAAGTTTTAATTTAGAGTATAAGTATATCAAATTATCTATGGTGAGTTTTACCTTGTTGTTTAGGTATGAAAGATGTGATTTAAATGTGAGGTTCCAGTCAAATACGATACCCAAATAGTTAATTTTATTTACTGTCTGCAATAGGTGATTATTTAGATATAGCACAGTTTCTCTTTTGGAGATTCTACTATTGTTACGGAATATAAGAAATTTAGTTTTGGTAGTATTTATAATTAAATGAATTGATTTAAGGTAAGCATTTACATGATTAATTTTTCTTTGTAAAGCAGCTTTTGTTGGAGCAAAAACAGCAAGGTTGTCTGCATATAACGCATAGTGGAAAACTCTGTCATTAATTTCTATCCCATCTGAACAACCTTGAAAGATTGATCGATTTCGAGTAAATAGAAGTTGAATAGGTAAAGTGACAGAGGATCACCTTGAAGTATTCCTTGTGTTTGTGCCAATGGTGGAGAAACAGTTTTACCCTGTTTAATAGTTGCATTATAAGTTGAAAATAGCTTGATTATTGTAGTTGCAAATTGGTTTCCTGATCCTTTAGCTTTTAACTTATGTACTAATAGTTGAACATAAACAGAATCGAAGGCTTTTTGAATATCTATGAAGGCAGAATAAATTTTTCTATGTTTTTTACTCAGGTGAAGTTGTATTATAGATGATTTTAAAAAAAATAGCAGATTCTGTTTTTGTTTTTAAAAAAGGTGTATTGAAACTTTGCTTAGAGATCCATTAACTTGGTCCAGTACTGACATTTTATAGCTAAAAGTGATGTAAAGCCCTTTCTTAACGTTGACATTAATGCTATCGGCCTATAGTTATCTGGAGAAAGTTTATCACCCTTTTCGTAGATCATTGTGAGTATTACTGATTTCCAAGAGTCTGGATAATTGGTTGATTTGTACATTGAGTTGAAGAGGTGTAACAATTTTAGTCTTACTTGAGTTGGTAGTGTTTTTAAGAATTTGGTCGGGATAAGGTCACTTCCTGGTGATGTGTCTTTGCGAGTTTTATTTATAATATCATTTAGTTCCTTGATTGTAAATTTATCGTTAAGATAATCATTATTTGGAATATAATTAAGCAGTAAATTGGAGATATCTTGAATAACAGGAAAACGCTGATAAAAATTTTTTCAATTTTTCAAAGTTTATTATCTTATTATCACATATATCTATTTTGAATCGAAAAAGTTCTGCTATCTTTACTATTTTTTAATAGTGTTGTTTCCAGTTTTAGTAGATATTTTTTCTTTTTTGTTTTGATTAAATTATTGTAAGTTTGTTTGTATTTTCTGTAGTTTATGAAGTTTAGATTATTTGAGTTTTCACGGAATATTTTTAATTTTATCTGCTTCATCTTTTTCATCTTGTAACAGTCCTTGTCAAACCATGGCTTTTTAAATTTGTTTTGAATTAAGTTTTTGTTATTTTTAAGTAGAATATATTCATTCATTATCTGAGTTATTTGGTCATATATTGCAATAGAATTTATATTAGTTATTTCTGGGATATTATTGAATCTGTTTCCAATTTCTTTACTATATTTCATTATTTTGTAGCAGATTCCAATATGTTTATTGTTCTCAATAGAGGTTAAATTTTTTGAAGACATCAGAAATTTAGATATCGTTGGAAAATGATTCGATGTATCATGCATAGTTACAGCAAATTCTAAATAACAATCTAATAAATACTCGGAACATATTGTAAAGTCTATAGTGGATTTGCCCCTATACTCCCTATACTCAATACATGTGTATTCTGCTGGGTAATCAATTTTAAGTCGTCCATTTAAAATATACAAGTTATGTTCTTTTGTTAACTTTATTAAATTTTCACCTAGTTTATTAGTAATATTATCTTTAGAACGTCTGATGTTTTCTACTTGATGATTAGGTCCATTATAATATAAATCTGGCATTTCAGCGATGCGCGCACTAAAATCACCCAATAGAAGAATATACGGAGATAAATGTTGCCAAAGTTCAATTGTTTTAAACATCTCATTGAGTTTTATCAGACTATTAGGCGGAATATAGGCAATCATTACTATTATCTGTTGATATTCCTTGTTATCAAATATTGGATTATTCATTGACAATAAAAGAAGGATGTAATTTTTAGATTTTTCAATTTGTTGTATCTTGCAAAACCGTTTCTTTAATAAGATACATAGTTCACCACTTGGGCGACCCGGGCCAGTAGGTTTGTGTGCTGGAACCATTATTGTTGTGTAATTATTGAAGATAGTTGAGTTATAGAACAAATCACTTGTAATCCAAGTTTCAGTTGTTCCTATTACATCCGAGTCGTAATTCGAATGGAAAAGTTTTAGAGTTGATAATTTATTCTTTAAACCTTGACTATTCCAGTTTATAACAATAGTTGGATGTTCGTTTGTAATAGCTTTTACTTGGTTAGGACTATTTTGAAGTATATATCACCTTGATAAATCTGATAAAAGAGAGATAGGTAAGAAAGTATCCACATTAACCGGTTGATCTGTATTAATATTATAAGTTATTCTGTTTCGATCTACTATTAAAATGTTGTTGCGTAATTTAACTAGCTGATTTTGTTTTCTTAATTCATAATACATAGGTAGTAGGTGTTTTCTTCTTTTTCGTGAGTCTTTAGTGAGGTCTGATGCAATCTGTATGTTTTTCCAATTTTTCAGTAATTTCTGCTGTTTCTTTGATGTAAAGGTGTTAAAGATTTGGTCGTGAACTTGTTTATTGTTAAGAGACAATCTTGTGACAGGGTTAGTTGATTCAGTTATTTGAACTATATTGACTATAATTTGTTTAAATAGATTCCATAGATTTAATCATGTATATTGCTTAATCTGAATGTCTTTAGTCATTTATAAATAAACATTCATTTTTTGAAGCAATATTTATTACTTTTATGGTTTGTTATATTTACTTTAAAAATTATTATAGAATAGAATTGTACAATATAAGTAAAAGATTTTAAGAAATTTCAATTAGAATCTATTTAAAGATACAAATTAGAGTTTTTATTTTGAAATAAATAATAGTACTTTTGAATTTGAAGATTTTTCATACAACAAAATTTCAATTTTGCCACATATCTATCTATCTAACATTTGATGATATTAGTTATAATTATAAAAGAAAGTTATTCAAATATTAATAAATAATTATTTAAACCTAATGATTAAAATATTAAATGATATTAAATTTGTTTAAATAGATTCCATCAGGAACTTTACGCAATCAAGTAAAAGCTCACTCTGGTATTATATATGATTTAGATTGGTCAAATGATGATTCTTTACTGGCATCTGCTTATGGTGATAGTACTGTGAGGTAATACATTCAATTTTAGTTTACTTAATTCTTTCTGTAGTCTTATTTATAAATATGAAAATTGTAAATTTAAAGTAATAAATGTTTGCATTCTTTAAACCATAATTTTTATTGTTTAAAATGAATATAAAGTTTTATTAATAATTTATTATAGGATTTCGTCTATAAATGATTTTGCATTCTAATTAATATCAGTTTTGCCTCATCCACACTTTGTATATTGTGCAAAATTTCATCCAAAGTATCCTTCAGTTATAGTTAGTGATAGTATAGTTATATATATAGTTATGATAAAATTATTAGAAATAAACATCACACTAAACCCGATAACATTAAGCCAATACATCACCAACTGCCATAAATAATCGGGCTAACTTTTGGATATATACAATTAAAGATTAGAAATAAATTTGGCACTGAGGTAAGCGTTAGCCTTTTCTTCCAGTTTAATCTAAAATTATGTTGTTCCGTTGTGACAATTTTAAGGTAAAAGCCACATTCAAATGTCCATTTCTCAAAGTTGCAATAAAATAATAAGCATTCTTACTAGAAACACATTCTGTTAGGAATGTTAATTTCAGCCAACAGACTTTGAAAATCAATACAATACATTTCCCATGTTTTCACGGCATCTAAATGGTTGCTAGTTGCTGTGATGCAGTGCGGAGCTTTATATCACTACATTTAACTGTTTTACACAGGCTTAATATGATGTAGCGTATGTCGACCTTTTAAGATTACATTAACCATTGCAAAAATCAGATGGGTTATTGTAACATTTATAGGGTCACATTACTATTTTTACAATTTAACTGTTGAAACAAATGCAGTGTGAAAAGACAAGATTTTACAGCCTAGGACAATATTCCCTATTGGACAATTTGCTCCATTTTCATTCGAGATATGTATACATACACCAGTTTTTCAAAAGACAATTAAAAATAAAAAATGAAACATATAAAGCTGATTTCTGGAAACTCTCCTGAAACTTCATCATCACACCAGTTTAAAGAGAACTGTATAGAAAGGATATCTCTAATGACAAAATGGGACGTGAAAGAGCTATTTGAAATTTTTAATCTTGTTCGTCTCCCAAGTTATGCTTGACTTTAGAGAAATCAAAATCTTCTCCAGTACCTCTATGGAAGATATCCAATACATCAAGACAGGTAGTCTCAAAATGAGTAGTGGCATTGTAAGATTCAGAGATAAATATCTGACTTTCTCTGCCATCAACTTTTGGTCTATAAACATCACTCACCCATATAAATTTTTGTCTGATTGGTCCCATTACATCAAGTCCACGCTTAATCTCATTTTTCGGATTATTGGTTTCCACCGTAGTACTAACCATAGCTACAAACCAACCAAATACAACAAACAACTTGTCCTACTTTTTCTGAATGATCAGGAACATAGGATGGGTCACAATTAGGGATTGCAATTGCTGGATCCCTCATCCAGTAATCCAGCTGGATCCAGCGCATTCTTCGGCCTGCTGGATCCAGCACTTGGTGCTGGATCCAGCGCTGTGGATCTGCAAATACTCAATTAACTTTCTAAATAATTGCGAAAAAGTCTACGTCGTCACGTTGCCGCTTTGCTAACTACTAGACTGCTACTAATTACTTACTCACTACTTTACTAACACTAATAATTAAATTACTCATAAATAAACTATACCTTAATCAATCCAGCAAAATTTAATAAAATAATAACGTATTCAATCGCTTTTAACTATCTTCCTCAGTTACAAAAAATACAACTTTAACTATAGAACATAAAATGTGTTTGGAATAAATATAAAAAGAATAGTGCTTAATTACATCCCATTTTTAAACAAGATACATAAATGTACTACCAGGTCTAATAATTTTCGTATTGTATACCAACATAATCCCAGTTTTCAAACTTTTAAGAAACGATAAAAAGAAAGAAGATCAGAATTCAACAACGGGTGCCTTTACACAACCAACGTTTCAATTCCAAGCTCGTTTATGTGGGTGCAACGATGCGCAGTTTAAAACAAAGGCTCAAGAGCACAAATATACAATCAGTAAGAATCTTGACAACACTGCACTGGCATTATACGCAAGACAGAAGGATAGTAACGTCCAATGGGATCAAGCGGCAATTATAAAAACGACGACAAATAGGCAAACGGTCAAACATCTTGAGAGATTGGAAATCTGCAAGGCGCACATGACAACTGGTTGTATAAACCATAGAGATGCAGACTCATTGTCTACCATGTGGAGATCCTTTTACATTAATTAATGTTATTTACGGACAATGCTGGTTTCATTGGATCTTATATACAAAGTGTTTTTTTTTTTAAACTGACGGTACTCAGAGACATCTGTAGAGCAATCTAACAGCCGAACTGTCGCCAAATTTGGGAGAGTGACTAAGGACGACATGGGAAAGAGATTTCGCGAAGAAAAAAGTAGTACCCAAATTTTCTAGTAGGGGTGCATTTGGCGCTGTTGTAGCAAAACAGCTAAGAATCTGCATAAAATCCAGCTGCAATTAACAAACACACGAATGAATAATCAGACAGAGGTTTCAGTGTAATAACGAAAGTTTAATTAATCAGCAAATAACCTTCTCCCTTCTTCAATGTGATCACCGTCCTGCTGGACAACTCATTGCATCCTGAACACCGTGTTCTCTATGGCCGAACGTAACATGGCTGACCGCAGGAATGTTCATCACAGTTCGAGAAATGTTATCCTTCAAAGTCATCAAGTTTGGGACACTACCAAGTTAGACCTTGGACTTTAAGTAACCCCACAGGAAAAAGTAACATGGGGTTAGATCCAGGGAGCGAGGTGGCCATGCAAGTGGAAAAAAGCGACTGATGACCCTTTCTTCAGTGAAGTGCTAGTAGCTTTTTCGCTACAACAGCGCCAAATCCTCCTCTACAACCGGCGAATTTAGGTACTAACTTTTTTTTTCTTCGCGGAAATTCCCCTCCTTTTTTTTCCATGTCGTCCTTAGTCACTCTCTCAAATTTGGCGACAGTCCGGCTGCTAGATTGCTTTACAGATGTTTCTGAGTACCGTCAGTTAAAAAGAAACACCCTGTATATATTTTTTTCCGCTATTTATTTTGTTTATTTATCTATATTTTGTCCGTTTTGGCGTTTTCCGTTAATTTTCATATTTATTCCGAACACATTTTATGTTCTATTTTTTTTTGTAACCGAGGAAGATCGTTAAAAATGATTGAAAACGTTATTTTTTTATTAAATTTTGCTGGATTGGTAAAGGTGTAGTTTATTTAACTTATTCTACTTCCAGTACATAGTTTTACATACCTATAAATAACTACAGACTAATATGTAGAGCCTATATATGTGAAAACTGGTAAGACTGATAGCCACTTAGCCACTGATTATCCGTCCTTACATTATTATAATATATTAATATAAATTAATCAGTAGAATTACCTTTGCTATTATTTAACTTAAAGATTACATTATAATTATAATCTAACTAAACATTTAAAGTTAATTATCTCTATCTCAAATATTAAACCGAACCAAAGTTAATTTTACTACCTAAATGTGTAAGAAGTTTTACTGATTTATAGCGACCAGTCTAAATAATAAAAGCTTTTAAAGTATTTTTTTAAATGTTTTATTTCATTAAAAAAACATAAATTGCAGGATAGATAGATAGATAACACTTTATTGCACCAAAAATACATCCATGCTGGATCCGCGCTGGATCCAGCTGGAATGAATTCAATCCAGCAAAAATCCAGCTGGATTCAAAACACTGCTGGATTGCAATCCCTAGTCACAATATACTTGTTTGCATTTTGCAATCTCTTTTTCAGAACGTACACCAACTACTTTACCATCCTCCAGGACAATTTCATCAATAGGTTTATCCAACATGTACTGTACATACCACCATAAATAGCACTCAATCGTGCAAATCCTTGTGGCAGTTCTCCCAAACCATAAAGTGGATACAAATATGGGCTTTTTCCATATCATGCCAGAGAGTCACTGTACAGCTTAATTTTTAAAATTGTCTCAACACAAGGTTTATTTAAATACTCATCATCTCGATACAAAGCTAAGGCATGACCAGTAAAGTCAGCTGTATCCTTATCCAATCCAAACTTCTCATACATTTGAGCAGTATTAGTTTTATTGGGGTCAATATCCTTCCATGTTTTTGGATCTTCCATGCTAAATTCTTGTATAAAAATCAAGAAGTTCCTGAAACGTCTTTTTTCAAACATATTCATGAGATTTGATACTAAAGCTTCTTTTTCATCTGCAGGAACTTTAAAAATTTTTCCACCTTTATAAACATAACTTAATAATAACAATACTTAAAAATTCATTATATATTTTGATTGTCTTTTTATATAAAGTAATAAAATTTAAATGAATTATTTTTCTGTAATAATTATTTCTAAATAGTATTTTTTTAATTTTTTAAAAAATTTAACTTTTTGTTTTTTTATAACAAAGTACTAATTAGAACATAGAATGAAATTTCCATTAAGTGATTAGTAAAATCTACAGCATTATAACATTCCATCCAGAGTTCGGAACAATATTAATGGCATATTATCACATGAGGAGATTAAAAATCTTATAGGAACTAGGATATCTTAAAGGCGGTACTAGAATCATATCATTTTAAAAAGTGTAAAAAGAATATGACAGTTAAATTTAAACAAAGTTGATATGATATTGTCATGGATTTAGGGATCTTTACCAATATATAAGTTTTGTTCTCGCAAAAAAGTATTAGGGTCCCGAAATGGATAATACTTCCGTGTGTTGCACATGATTACCAATGTAAATATCAAGTACAAATTTCTTCTCATACAGCAGAATTGTAACTATAATCTAATCAATTTGTTAAAATTTTTGTAATTAAGTTATATAAGATGTTATTTAAAAGATTCAGCTTTTATTAATGTATATATGTGTCAATGTTAAACTAAATAGTTAAGATGTATTATACGGAACTAATATGTTGTTGTATGATTGTGATTGGCTAATAATTGAAACACCCCATGTAACAGGTTTAATCCTATTACAATACACATTACTTACTTACTATATTCTATTTGTAAACTTAAAGACAATTATAATACTATCCCCCTGTAACAAGGTTCTCCTTATTACAAATAAAGTTTGATTGATTGATAATTTTTAAATAATATTAAAACAGAAAGTATAAAAATTAATAATAAGAACAGAATTGGTTACAGTTTTAGTTGCAGTTATACTTTCACTATTTTTTGAATGATCTTATGGAAAAAAAGGTTTAAATAATTTTATTATTAGGACAATTACATCCCATTATTTCTATATATTTTCAGGTATCAAACTCATCAAACCAAAAATCACATTTAAATATGTAAGTACTATGCAATAAATTTTTCATTAATTTTGATTTAATTGCATACAGTATTTTATTAAATATTACACTTGAGATACGTGATTAATATTTATATATATTATTATCAGAAAAGTTTTGTATATAGAGCCATAATTTATTTTAAAAGTGTAACATTTTAACATTTTTAACACTTTACTTGTTAGGCACAATGAACAAAGAGCAGGGGATCAAGTTTCCTTTATATACATATGAACCGTTGGAAGAGGAGATTCATAGACTATTGAAACCTTTAAATTCAGGTAAACTTTTTAAAAAAAAACAGTTCTTTTGACATTGATGAATATCCATGAATTACACACAAATGCATCACAGAATTAGCAAATTTACATCAATTTTGTAAAGTTGATGTAAATTTCTTATATTTCCCATTCCCTCTTCCCCATTTTTTCAGTGATGAGCTTAGCCAATAATTTTCATTCTACCTTCAGAACAGTCAGCCTGATACATTGTGGAATGGAGATGTATTTAATGAAGATCCATTTAGGAATTAAATTGTGCTGATGGGAACTTAATAGATATTGCAGCTGGGTATGCTTGATGAGTCACTTCATCTTTAAAAGTGAGAACCATTTTGCAGTTTTTGTAGTAAATAAAAATATGCTTTTTAACAACACCAAACTTAGATTAAAAATAAACCAAATGGCACATTTGGAACCTGTTAATATACTTTTATCAAAAATTGTAAATTGAATGGTATATGCTCAACCTGAAGACATTTTGAAATATCAAATTGTAATTTAAAAATCTTTGCAAGTAAACAACTTCAACATTGAAATACAGTTTGGTTTATTCTATGTTCAGCATTGTTAAAGAGCATATTTTAGTTAGTTCAAATGATAAGCAAATAGAAAGTAGAGTGAAATAAAATTGTAGTCATTGTTAGAGAGGCTTCCAATGTAGCGATCATATTGACATACCAACAAACAAATACATGGTGTCAATAAAACAAAGAAAATAGAGACTGGAACCTATCAATTTTAAAAAATTGTCTGGCATTTTTACATTTTTTAAAAAATCTAAAAACATTACTTTCTTACAGCATGTCTAATTTTTTAATAAAAATAAAAATATTTATAATGTAATATAAATAGTTGTTATTAATTTTTAACGTTGTTAAAAACATGAAATTAAATTTTGCAGTTTCCAAGAATACTTCTTTATTAAACCATTTTCAAACTTTTATTTCATTTTAAATCTTTTATTCAATCAGTTTA